>NC_064646.1:517414345-518754970 GCF_023864345.2 Schistocerca serialis cubense
TTAGATTCCGGTGCTTCACTTCAGGTTTACTGTATACCTTGCACCTTCTTATTGACGATGAAACACAGAAGTTGCATCGGAATTAAATTCAAAAGGCACCACCCCGACTTAAGTACAAGAGGACTGACACTCTAACTTTCTATACTATGAACCTCTCCTGTGAGTCCAGTTTTAGATTCCAATGCTTCACTTCAGGTTTACTGTACATCTTGCACCTTCTTATTGATGATGAAACACAGAAGTTGCATCGGAATTAAATTCAAAAGGCACCACGCCAACATAAGTACAAGAGGACTGACACTCTAACTTTCTATGATTTGAACCTCTCCTGTGAGTCCAGTTTTAGATTCCGATGCTTTACTTCAGGTTTACTGTATCCCTTGGACCTTCTTATTGACGATGAAACACAGAAATTGCATCCGAATTTAATACAAAAGGCACAATGGCGACTTAAGTACAAGAGGACTGACACCCTCACTTTCTATGATTTGAACCTCTCCTGTGAGTCCAGTTCTAGATTCCGATGCTTCACTTCAGGTTTACTGTATCCCTTGGACCTTCTTATTGACGATGAAACACAGTGTTTGCATCCGAATTTAATACAAAAGGCACAATGCCGACTTACGTGCAAGAGGACTGACACTCTATCTTTCTATGATTTGAACCTCTCCTGTGAGTCCAGTTTTAGATTCCGATGCTTTACTTCAGGTTTACTGTATCCCTTGGACCTTCTTATTGACGATGAAACACAGATATTGCATCCGAATTTAATACAAAGGGCACAATGGCGACTTAAGTAAAAGAGGACTGACACTCTCACTCTCTATGATTTGAACCTCTCCTGTGAGTCCAGTTGTAGATTCCGAAGCTTCGCCTAAGGTTTACTGTATCCCTTGGACCATCTTATTGACGAAGATACACAGAAATTGCATCGGTATTAAATTAAAAAGGCACAATGCCGACTTAAGTACAAGAGGACTGACACTCTAACTTTCTATGATTTGAACCTCTCCTGTGAGTCCAGTTTTAGATCCCGATGCTTCACTTCAGGTTTACTGTATCCCTTGGACCTTCTTATTGACGATGAAACACAGAAATTGCATCCGTATTCAATACAAATGGCACAATACCGACTTAAGTACAAGAGGAGTGACACTCTTACTTTCTATGATTTGAACCTCTACTGTGAGTCCAGTTTGAGATTCCGATGTTTCACTGCAGGTTTACTGTATCCCTTGGACCTTCTTATTGACTATGAATCACAGGAATTGCATCCGAATTTAATACAAATGGCACAATGCCGACTTAAGTACAAGAGGTCTGACACTCTCACTTTCTATGATTTGAACCTCACCTGTGAGTCCAGTTTTAGATTCCGATGCTATAATTCAGGTTTACTGTATCCCTTGGACCTTCTTGTTGACGATGAAACACAGAAATTGCTTCGGAATTAAATTCAAAAGGCACAATGCCGACTTATGTAAAAGAGGACTGACACTCTCACTCTCTATGATTTGAACCTCTCCTGTGAGTCCAGTTTTAGATTCCGAGGCGTCGCTTAAGGTTTACTGTATCGCTTGGACCATCTTATTGACGATGATACACAGAAATTGCATCGGAATTAAATTCAAAAGGCACAATGCCGACTTAACTACAAGAGGGCTGACACTCTAACTTTCTATGATTTGAACCTCTACTGTGAGTCCAGTTTTAGATTCCGATGCTTCACTTCAGGTTTACTGTATCCCTTGGACCTTTTTATTGACGATGAAACACTGAAAATGCATCCGAATTTAATCCAAAAGGCACAATACCGACTTAAGTACAAGAGGAGTGACACTCTAACTTTCTATGATTTGAACCTCTCCTGTGAGTCCAGTTTTAGATTCCGATGCTTTACTTCAGGCTTACTGTATCCCTTGGACCTTCTTATTGACGATGAAACACAGAAATTGCATCCGAATTTAATACAAAAGGCACAATGGCGACTTAAGTACAAGAGGACTGACACCCTCACTTTCTATGATTTGAACCTCTCCTGTGAGTCCAGTTCTAGATTCCGATGCTTCACTTCAGGTTTACTGTATCCCTTGGACCTTCTTATTGACGATGAAACACAGTGTTTGCATCCGAATTTAATACAAAAGGCACAATGCCGACTTACGTGCAAGAGGACTGACACTCTATCTTTCTATGATTTGAACCTCTCCTGTGAGTCCAGTTTTAGATTCCGATGCTTTACTTCAGGTTTACTGTATCCCTTGGACCTTCTTATTGACGATGAAACACAGATATTGCATCCGAATTTAATACAAAAGGCACAATGGCGACTTAAGTAAAAGAGGACTGACACTCTCACTCTCTATAATTTGAACCTCTCCTGTGAGTCCAGTTGTAGATTCCGAAGCTTCGCTTAAGGTTTACTGTATCCCTTGGACCATCTTATTGACGAAGATACACAGAAATTGCATCGGTATTAAATTCAAAAGGCACAATGCCGACTTAAGTACAAGAGGACTGACACTCAAACTTTCTACGATATGAACCTCTCCTGTGGGTCCAGTTTTAGATTCCGATGCTTCTCTTCAGGTTTACTGTATCCCTTGGACCTTCTTATTGACGAGGAAACACAGAAATAGCATCCGAATTTAATACAAAAGGCACAATACCGACTTAAGTACAAGTGGAGAGACACTCTAACTCTCTATGATTTGAACCTCCCCTGTGAGTCCAGTTTTAGATTCTGATGCTACACTTCAGGTTTACTGTATCCCTTGGACCTTCTTATTGACGAAGAATCACAGAAATTGCATCCGATTTTAATACAAAAGTCACAATGCCGACTTAAGTACAAGAGGACTGACACTCTCACTTTCTATGATTGAAACCTCTCCTGTGAGTCCAGTTTTAGATTCCGATGCTTCACTTCAGATTTACTGTATCCCTTGGACATTCTTATTGAAGATGAAACACAGAAAGTGCATCCGAATTTAATACAAATGGCACAATGCCGACTTAAGTACAAGAGGACTGAC
This sequence comes from Schistocerca serialis cubense, assembly GCF_023864345.2. NCBI lineage: Eukaryota > Metazoa > Arthropoda > Insecta > Orthoptera > Acrididae > Schistocerca > Schistocerca serialis. The sequence continues at coordinate 517,417,381 of NC_064646.1, forward strand.
ACTCTCACTTTCTATGATTTGAACCTCTCCTGTGAGTCCATTTTTAGATTCCGATGCTTCACTTCAGGTTTACTGTATCCCTTGGACCTTCTTATTGACGACGAAACACAGAAATTGCATCCGAATTTAATACAAATGGCACAATGCCGACTTAAGTACAAGAGGACTGACACTCTCACTTTCTATGATTTGAACCTCTGCTGTGAGTCCGGTTTTAGATTCCGATTCTTCACTTCAGGTTTACTGTATATCTTGCACCTTCTTATTGACGATGAAACATAGAAATTGCATCGGAAGTTAATACAAAAGGCACAATGATGACTTAAGTAAAAGAGGACTGACACTCTAACTTTCTATGATTTGAACCTCTCCTGTGAGTCCAGTTTTAGATTCCGATGCTTCACTTCAGGTTTACTGTATCCCTTGGACCTTCTTATTTACGATGAAACACAGAAATTGCATCCGAATTTAATACAAAAGGCAGAATACCGACTTAAGTACAAGAGGAGTGACACTATATCTATGATTTGAATCTCTCCTGTGAGTCCAGTATTAGATTCCGATGCTTCACTTCAGGTTTACTGTATCCCTTGGACCTTCTTATTGACGATGAAACACAGAAATTGCATCCGAATTTAATACAGATGGCACAATGCCGACTTAAGTACAAGAGGACCGACACTCTCAATTTCTATGATTTGAACCTCTCCTGTGTGTACAGTTTTAGATTCCGATACTTCAATTCAGGTTTACTGTATCCCTTGGACCTTCTTATTGACGATGAAACACAGAAATTGCATCGGAATTAAATTCAAAAGGCACAATACCGACTTAAGTAAAAGAGGACTGACACTCTCACTCTCTATGATTTGAACCTCTCCTGTGAGTCCAGTTTTAGATTCCGATGCTTCGCTTAAGGTTTACTGTATCCCTTGGACCATCTTATTGACGATGAAACACAGTAATTGCATCGGAATTAAATTCAAAAGGCACAATGCCAACTTAAGTACAAGAGGACTGACACTCAAACTTTCTATGATTTGAACCTCTCCTCTGATTCCAGTTTTAGATTCCGATGCATCACTTCAGGTTTACTGTATCCCTTGGACCTTCTTATTGAAGATGAAACACAGAAAGTGCATCCGAATTTAATACAAATGGCACAATGCCGACTTAAGTACAAGAGGACTGACACTCTCACTTTCTATGATTTGAAACTATCCTGTGAGTCCATTTTTAGATTCCGATGCTTCACTTCAGATTTACTGTATCCCTTGGACCTTCTTATTGACGACGAAACACAGAAATTGCATCCGAATTTAATACAAATGGCACAATGCCGACTTAAGTACAAGAGGACTGACACTCTCACTTTCTATGATTTGAACCTCTGCTGTGAGTCCGGTTTTAGATTCCGATTCTTCACTTCAGGTTTACTGTATATCTTGCACCTTCTTATTGACGATGAAACATAGAAATTGCATCGGAAGTTAATACAAAAGGCACAATGATGACTTAAGTAAAAGAGGACTGACACTCTAACTTTCTATGATTTGAACCTCTCCTGTGAGTCCAGTTTTAGATTCCGATGTTTCACTTCAGGTTTACTGTATCCCTTGGACCTTCTTATTTACGATGAAACACAGAAATTGCATCCGAATTTAATACAAAAGGCAGAATACCGACTTAAGTACAAGAGGAGTGACACTATATCTATGATTTGAATCTCTCCTGTGAGTCCAGTATAAGATTCCGATGCTTCACTTCAGGTTTACTGTATCCCTTGGACCTTCTTATTGACGATGAAACACAGAAATTGCATCCGAATTTAATACAGATGGCACAATGCCGACTTAAGTACAAGAGGACCGACACTCTCAATTTCTATGATTTGAACCTCTCCTGTGTGTACAGTTTTAGATTCCGATACTTCACTTCAGGTTTACTGTATCCCTTGGACCTTCTTATTGACGATGAAACACAGAAATTGCATCGGAATTAAATTCAAAAGGCACAATACCGACTTAAGTAAAAGAGGACTGACACTCTCACTCTCTATGATTTGAACCTCTCCTGTGAGTCCAGTTTTAGATTCCGATGCTTCGCTTAAGGTTTACTGTATCCCTAGGACCATCTTATTGACGATGAAACACAGTAATTGCATCGGAATTATATTCAAAAGGCACAATGCCGACTTAAATACAAGAGGACTGACACTCAAACTTTCTATGATTTGAACCTCTCCTGTGATTCCAGTTTTAGATTCCGATGCATCACTTCAGGTTTACTGTATCCCTTGGACCTTCTTATTGACGATGAAACACAGAGTTTGCATCCGAATTTAATACAAAAGGCACAATTCCGACTTAAGTACAAGAGGACTGACACTCTAACTTTCTATGATTTGAACCTCTCCTGTGAGTTGTGTTTTTGATTCCGATGCTATACTTCAGGTTTACTGTATCCCTTGGACCTTCTTATTGACGATGAAACACAGAAATTACATCCGAATTTAATACAAAAGGCACAATGGCGACTTAAGTACAAGAGGACTGACACTCTCACTCTCTATGATTTGAACCTCTCCTGTGAGTCCAGTTTTAGATTCCGATGCTTCACTTCAGGTTTACTGTATCCCTTGGACCTTCTTGTTGACGATGAAACACAGAGTTTGCATCCGAATTTAATACAAAAGGCACAATGCCGACTTACGTGCATGAGGACTGACACTCTAACTTTCTATGATTTGAACCTCTCCTGTGAGTCCAGTTTTAGATTCCGATGCTTTACTTCAGGTTTACTGTATCCCTTGGACCTTCTTATTGACGATGAAACACAGAAATTGCATCCGAATTTAATACAAAAGGCACAATGGCGACTTAAGTAAAAGAGGACTGACACTCTCACTCTCTATGATTTGAACCTCTCCTGTGAGTCCAGTTTTAGATTCCGATGCTTCGCTTAAGGTTTACTGTATCCCTTGGACCATCTTATTGACGAAGATACACAGAAATTGCATCGGTATTAAATTCAAAAGGCACAATGCCGACTTAAGTACAAGAGGACTGACACTCTCACTTTCTATGATTGGAACCTCTCCTGTGAGTCCAGTTTTAGATTCCGATGCTTCACTTCAGATTTACTGTATCCCTTGGACCTTCTTATTGAAGATGAAACACAGAAAGTGCATCCGAATTTAATACAAATGGCACAATGCCGACTTTAGTACAAGAGGACTGACACTCTCACTTTCTATGATTTGAACCTTTCCTGTGAGTCCATTTTTAGATTCCGATGATTCACTTCAGATTTACTGTATCCCTTGGACCTACTTATTGACGACGAAACACAGAAATTGCATCCGAATTTAATACAAATGGCACAATGCCGACTTAAGTACAAGAGGACTGACACTCTCACTTTCTATGATTTGAACCTCTCCTGTGAGTCCGGTTTTAGATTCCGATTCTTCACTTCAGGTTTACTGTATATCTTGCACCTTCTTATTGACGATGAAACATAGAAATTGCATCGGAAGTTAATACAAAAGGCACAATGATGACTTAAGTAAAAGAGGACTGACACTCTAACTTTCTATGATTTCAACCTCTCCTGTGAGTCCAGTTTTAGATTCCGATGCTTCACTTCAGGTTTACTGTATCCATTGGACCTTCTTATTTACGATGAAACACAGAAATTGCATCCGAATTTAATACAAAAGGCAGAATACCGACTTAAGTACAAGAGGAGTGACACTATATCTATGATTTGAATCTCTCCTGTGAGTCCAGTATAAGATTCCGATGCTTCACTTCAGGTTTACTGTATCCCTTGGACCTTCTTATTGACGATGAAACACAGAAATTGCATCCGAATTTAATACAGATGGCACAATGCCGACTTAAGTACAAGAGGACCGACACTCTCAATTTCTATGATTTGAACCTCTCCTGTGTGTACAGTTTTAGATTCCGATACTTCACTTCAGGTTTACTGTATCCCTTGGACCTTCTTATTGACGATGAAACACAGAAATTGCATCGGAATTAAATTCAAAAGGCACAATACCGACTTAAGTAAAAGAGGACTGACACTCTCACTCTCTATGATTTGAACCTCTCCTGTGAGTCCAGTTTTAGATTCCGATGCTTCGCTTAAGGTTTACTGTATCCCTAGGACCATCTTATTGACGATGAAACACAGTAATTGCATCGGAATTATATTCAAAAGGCACAATGCCGACTTAAATACAAGAGGACTGACACTCAAACTTTCTATGATTTGAACCTCTCCTGTGATTCCAGTTTTAGATTCCGATGCATCACTTCAGGTTTACTGTATCCCTTGGACCTTCTTATTGACGATGAAACACAGAGTTTGCATCCGAATTTAATACAAAAGGCACAATTCCGACTTAAGTACAAGAGGACTGACACTCTAACTTTCTATGATTTGAACCTCTCCTGTGAGTTGTGTTTTTGATTCCGATGCTATACTTCAGGTTTACTGTATCCCTTGGACCTTCTTATTGACGATGAAACACAAAAATTACATCCGAATTTAATACAAAAGGCACAATGGCGACTTAAGTACAAGAGGACTGACACTCTCACTCTCTATGATTTGAACCTCTCCTGTGAGTCCAGTTTTAGATTCCGATGCTTCACTTCAGGTTTACTGTATCCCTTGGACCTTCTTGTTGACGATGAAACACAGAGTTTGCATCCGAATTTAATACAAAAGGCACAATGCCGACTTACGTGCATGAGGACTGACACTCTAACTTTCTATGATTTGAACCTCTCCTGTGAGTCCAGTTTTAGATTCCGATGCTTTACTTCAGGTTTACTGTATCCCTTGGACCTTCTTATTGACGATGAAACACAGAAATTGCATCCGAATTTAATACAAAAGGCACAATGGCGACTTAAGTAAAAGAGGACTGACACTCTCACCCTCTATGATTTGAACCTCTCCTGTGAGTCCAGTTTTAGATTCCGATGCTTCGCTTAAGGTTTACTGTATCCCTTGGACCATCTTATTGACGAAGATACACAGAAATTGCATCGGTATTAAATTCAAAAGGCACAATGCCGACTTAAGTACAAGAGGACTGACACTCTCACTTTCTATGATTGGAACCTCTCCTGTGAGTCCAGTTTTAGATTCCGATGCTTCACTTCAGGTTTACTGTATCCCTTGGACCTTCTTATTGAAGATGAAACACAGAAAGTGCATCCGAATTTAATACAAATGGCACAATGCCGACTTTAGTACAAGAGGACTGACACTCTCACTTTCTATGATTTGAACCTTTCCTGTGAGTCCATTTTTAGATTCCGATGATTCACTTCAGATTTACTGTATCCCTTGGACCTACTTATTGACGACGAAACACAGAAATTGCATCCGAATTTAATACAAATGGCACAATGCCGACTTAAGTACAAGAGGACTGACACTCTCACTTTCTATGATTTGAACCTCTCCTGTGAGGCCGGTTTTAGATTCCGATTCTTCACTTCAGGTTTACTGTATATCTTGCACCTTCTTATTGACGATGAAACATAGAAATTGCATCGGAAGTTAATACAAAAGGCACAATGATGACTTAAGTAAAAGAGGACTGACACTCTAACTTTCTATGATTTCAACCTCTCCTGTGAGTCCAGTTTTAGATTCCGATGCTTCACTTCAGGTTTACTGTATCCCTTGGACCTTCTTATTTACGATGAAACACAGAAATTGCATCCGAATTTAATACAAAAGGCACAATACCGACTTAAGTACAAGAGGAGTGACACTATATCTATGATTTGAATCTCTCCTGTGAGTCCAGTATTAGATTCCGATGCTTCAATTCAGGTTTACTGTATCCCTTGGACCTTCTTATTGACGATGAAACACAGAAATTGCATCCGAATTTAATACAGATGGCACAATGCCGACTTAAGTACAAGAGGACCGACACTCTCACTTTCTATGATTTGAACCTCTCCTGTGTGTACAGTTTTAGATTCCGATACTTCACTTCAGGTTTACTGTATCCCTTGGACCTTCGTATTGACGATGAAACACAGAAATTGCATCGGAATTAAATTCAAAAGGCACAATACCGACTTAAGTAAAAGAGGACTGACACTCTCACTCTCTATGATTTGAACCTCTCCTGTGAGTCCAGTTTTAGATTCCGATGCTTCGCTTAAGGTTTACTGTATCCCTTGGACCATCTTATTGACGATGAAACACAGTAATTGCATCGGAATTAAATTCAAAAGGCACAATGCCGACTTAAGTACAAGAGGACTGACACTCTAACTTTCTATGATTTGAACCTCTCCTGTGAGTCCTGTTTTTGTTTCCGATGCTATACTTCAGGTTTACTGTACCCCTTGGACCTTCTTATTGACGATGAAACACAGAAATTGCATCCGAATTTAATACAAACGGCACAATGGCGACTAAAGTACAAGAGGACTGACACTCTCACTTTCTATGATTTGAACCTCTCCTGTGAGCCCAGTTTTAGATTCCGGTGCTTCACTTCAGATTTACTGTATACCTTGCACCTTCTTATTGACGGTGAAACACAGAAGTTGCATCGGAATTAAATTTAAAGGGCACCACGCCGACATAAGTACAAGAGGACTGACACTCTACCTTTCTATATTTTGAACCTCTCCTGTGAGTCCAGTTTTAGATTCCGATGCTTCACTTCAGGTTTACTGTATCCCCTGGACCTTCTTATTGACGATGATACACAGAGTTTGCATCCGAATTTAATACAAAAGGCACAATGCCGACTTACGTGCAAGAGGACTGACACTCTAACTTTCTATGGTTTGAACCTCTCCTGTGAGTCTAGTTTTAGATTCCGATGCTTCACTTCAGGTTTACTGTATCCCATGGACCTTCTTATTGACGACGAAACACAGAAATTGCTTCCGAATTTATTACAAAAGGCACAATGGCGACTTAAGTACAAGAGTACTGAGACTTTTACTCTTTATGATTCGAACCTCTCCTGTGAGGTCAGTTTTAGATTCGGATGCTTCACTTCAGGTTTACTGTATCCCTTGGACCTTCTTATTGACCAAAAAAACACAGAAATTGCATCCGTATTTAATACAAATGGCACAATACCGACTTAAGTACAAGAGGAGTGACACTCTAACTTTCTATGATTTGAACCTCTACTGTGAGTCCAGTTTTAGATTCCGATGTTTCACTTCAGGTTAACTGTATCCCTTGGACCTTCTTAATGACTATGAATCACAGGAATTGCATCCGAATTTAATACAAAAGGCACAATGCCGACTTAGGTACAAGAGGTCTGACACTCTCACTTTCTATGATTTGAACCTCTCCTGTGAGTACAGTTTTAGATTCCGATGCTATACTTCAGGTTTACTGTATCCCTTGGACCTTCTTGTTGACGATGAAACACAGAAATTGCATCCGAATTTAATACAAAAGGCACAATGCCGACTTAAGTACAAGAGGACTGAGACTCTTACTTTCTATGATTTGAACCTCTCCTGTGAGTCCAGTTTCAGATTCCGATGCTTCACTTCAGGTTTACTGTATACCTTGTACCTTCTTATTGACGATGAAACACAGAAGTTGCATCGGAATTAAATTAAAAAGGCACCACGCCGACATAAGTACAAGAGGACTGACACTCTAACTTTCTATGATTTGAACCTCTCCTGTGAGTCCAGTTTTAGATTCCGATGCTTCACTTCAGGTTTACTGTATCCCTTGGACCTTTATATTGACGATGAAACACAGAAATTGCATCCGAATTTAATCCAAAAGGCACAATATCGACTTAAGTACAAGAGGAGTGACACTCTAACTTTCTATGATTTGACACAGAAATTGCATCCGAATTTAATCCAAAAGGCACAATATCGACTTAAGTACAAGAGGAGTGACACTCTAACTTTCTATGATTTGAACCTCTCCTGTGAGTCCAGTTTTAGATTCCGATGCCTTACTTCAGGTTTACTGTATCCCTTGGACCTTCTTATTGACGATGACACACAGAAATTGCATCCGAATTTAATACAAAAGGCACAATGGTGACTTCAGTACAAGAGGAGTGATACCATATCTATGATTTGAATCTCTCCTGTGAGTCCAGTTTTAGATTCCGATGCTTCACTTCAGGTTTACTGTAACCCTTGGACCTTCTTATTGACGATGAAACACAGAAATTGCTTGGGAATTAAATTCAAAAGGCACAATGCCGACTTATGTACAAGAGGACTGACACTCTCACTCTCTATGATTTGAACCTCTCCTGTGAGTCCAGTTTTATATTCCGATGCTTCGTTTAAGGTTTACTGTATCCCTTGGACCATCTTATTGACGATGATACTCAGAAATTGCATCGGAATTAAATTCAAAAGGCACAATGCCGACATATCTACAAGAGGTGTGACACTCTAACATTCTATGATTTGAACCTCTCCTGTGAGTCCAGTTTTAGATTCCGATGCTTCACTTCAGGTTTACTGTATCCCTTTTACCTTTTTATTGACGATGAAACACAGAAAATGCATCCGAATTTAGTCCAAAAGGCACAATACCGACTTAAGTACAAGAGAGTGACACTCTAACTTTCTATGATTTGAGCCTCTCCTGTGAGTCCAGTTTTAGATTCCGATGCTTTACTTCAGGTTTACTGTATCCCTTGGACCCTCTTATTGACGATGAAACACAGAAATTGCATCCGAATTTAATACAAAAGGCACAATGGCGACTTAAGTACAAGAGGACTGACACCCTCACTTTCTATGATTTGAACCTCTCCTGTGAGTCCAGTTTTAGATTCCGATGCTTCACTTCAGGTTTACTGTATACCTTGCACCTTCTTATTGACGATGAAACACAGAAGTTGCATGGGAATTAAATTCAAAAGGCACCACGCCGACTTAAGTACAAGAGGACTGACACTCTAACTTTCTATGATTTTTACCTCTCCTGTGAGTCCAGTTTTAGATTCCGGGGCTTCACTTCAGGTTTACTGTATCCCTTGGACCTTCTTATTGAAGATGAAACACAGAAATTGCATCCGAATTTAATACAAATGGCACAATGCCGACTTAAGTACAAGAGAACTGACACTCTCACATTCTATGATATAAACCTTTCCTGTGAGTCCAATTTTAGACTCCAATGCTTCACAACAGGTTTACTGTATACATTGGACCTTCTTATTGACGATGAAACACAGAAATTGCATCCGAATTTAATACAAATGGCACAATGCCGACTTAAGTACAAGAGGACTGACACTCTTACTCTCTATGATTCGAACCTCTCCTGTGAGGTCAGTTTTAGATTCGGATGCTTCATTTCAGGTTAACTGTATCCCTTGAACTTTCTTATTGACGAAAAAACACAGAAATTGCATCCGTATACAAATGGCACAATACCGACTTAAGTACAAGAGGAGTGACACTCTAACTTTCTATGATTTTAACCTCTCCTGTGAGTCCAGTTTTAGATTCCGATGTTTCACTTCAGGTTTACTGTATCCCTTGGACCTTCTTATTGACTATGAATCACAGGAATTGCATCCGAATTTATTACAAATGGCACAATGCCGACTTAAGTACAAGAGGTCTGACACTCTCACTTTCTATGATTTGAACCTCTCCTGTGAGTCCAGTTTTAGATTCCGATGCTATACTTCAGGTTTACTGTATCCCTTGGACCTTCTTGTTGACGATGAAACACAGAAATTGCATCCGAATTTAATACAAAAGGCACAATGCCAAATTAAGTACAAGAGGACTGAGACTCTCACTTTCTATGATCTGAACCTCTCCTGTGAGTCCAGTTTCAGATTCCGATGCTTCACTTCACGATTACTGTATACCTTGTACCTTCTTATTGACGATGAAACACAGAAGTTGCATCGGAATTAAATTCAAAAGGCACCACGCCGATATAAGTACAAGAGGAGTGACACTCTAACTTTCTATGATTTGAACCTCTCCTGTGAGTGCAGTTTTAGATTCCGATGCCTTACTTCAGGTTTACTGTATCCTTTGGACCTTCTTATTGACTATGAATCACAGGAATTGCATCCGAATTTAATACAAATGGCACAATGCCGACTTAAGTACAAGAGGTCAGACACTCTCACTTTCTATGATTTGAACCTCTCCTGTGAGTCCAGTTTTAGATCCGATGCTATACTTCAGGTTTACTGTATCCCTTGGACCTTCTTGTTGACGATGAAACACAGAAATTGCATCCGAATTTAATACAAAAGGCACAATGCCGACTTAAGTACAAGAGGACTGAGACTCTCACTTTCTATGATTTGAACCTCTCCTGTGAGTCCAGTTTCAAATTCCGATGCTTCACTTCAGGTTTACTGTATACCTTGTACCTTCTTATTGACGATGAAACACAGAAGTTGCATCGGAATTAAATTCAAAAGGCACCACGCCGACATAAGTACTAGAGGACTGACACTCTAAGTTTCTATGATTTGAACCTCTCCTGTGAGTCCAGTTTTAGATTCCGATGCTTCACTTCAGGTTTACTGTAACCCTTGGACCTTTTTATTGGCGATGAAACACAGAAATTGCATCCGAAATTAATCCAAAAGGCACAATACCGACTTAAGTACAAGAGGAGTAACACTCTAACTTTCTATGATTTCAACCTCTCCTGTGAATCCAGTTTTAGATTCCGATGCCTTACTTCAGGTTTACTGTATCCCTTGGACCTTCTTATTGACGATGAAACACAGATATTGCATCCGAATTTAATACAAAAGGCACAATGGTGACTTCAGTACAAGAGGAGTGACACCATATCTATGATTTGAATCTCTCCTGTGAGTCCAGTTTTAGATTCCGATGCTTCACTTCAGGTTTACTGTAACCCTTGGACCTTCTTATTGACGATGAAACACAGAAATTGCTTGGGAATTAAACTCAAAAGGCACAATGCCGACTTATGTAAAAGAGGACTGACAATCTCACTCTCTATGATTCGAACCTCTCCTGTGAGTCCAGTTTTATATTCCGATGCTTCGCTTAAGGTTTACTGTATCCCTTGGACCATCTTATTGACGATGATACACAGAAATTGCATCGGAATTAAATTCAAAAGGCACAATGCCGACATAACTACAAGAGGACTGACACTCTAAGTTTCTATGATTTGAACCTCTCCTGTGAGTCCAGTTTTAGATTCCGATGCTTCACTTCAGGTTTACTGTAACCCTTGGACCTTTTGATTGACGATGAAACACAGAAATTGCATCCGAATTTAATCCAAAAGGCACAATACCGACTTAAGTACAAGAGGAGTAACACTCTAACTTTCTATGATTTCAACCTCTCCTGTGAATCCAGTTTTAGATTCCGATGCCTTACTTCAGGTTTACTGTATCCCTTGGACCTTCTTATTGACGAGGAAACACAGAAATTGCATCCGAATATAATACAAAAGGCACAATGGCCACTTAAGTACAAGAGGAGTGACACTATATCTATGATTTGAATCTCTCCTGTGAGTCCAGTTTTAGATTCCGATGCTTCACTTCAGGTTTACTGTTTCCCTTGGACCTTCTTATTGACGATGAAACACAGAAATTGCATCCGAATTTAATACAAACGGCACAATGGCGACTAAAGTACAAGTGGACTGACACTCTCACTTTCTATGATTTGAAACTCTCCTGTGAGCCCAGATTTAGATTCCGGTGCTTCACTTCAGGTTTACTGTATACCTTGCACCTTCTTATTGACGATGAAACACAGAAGTTGCATCGGAATTAAATTCAAAAGGCACCACGCCGTCTTAAGTACAAGAGGACTGACACTCTAACTTTCTATGTTTTGAACCCATCCTGTGAGTCCAGTTTTAGATTCCGATGCTTCACTTCAGGTTTACTGTATCCCTTGGACCTTCTTATTGGCGATGAAACACAGAGGTTGCATGGGAATTAAATTCAAAAGGCACCACGCCGACTTAAGTACTAGAGGACTGACACTCTAACTTCCTATTATTTGAACCTCTCCGGTGAGTCCAGTTTTAGAATCCGATGCTTCACTTTAGGTTTACTGTATCCCTTGGACCTTTTTATTGACGATGAAACACTGAAATTGCATCCGAATTTAATCCTAAAGGCACAATACCGACTTAAGTACAAGAGGAGTGACACTCTAACTTTCTATGATTTGAACCTCTCCTGTGAGTCCACTTTTAGATTCCGATGCCTTACTTCAGGTTTACTGTATCCCTTGGACCTTCTTATTGACTATGAATCACAGGAATTGCATCCGAATTTAATACAAATGGCACAATGCCGACTTAAGTACAAGAGGTCTGACACTCTCACTTTCTATGATTTGAACCTCTCCTGTGAGTCCAGTTTTAGATTCCGATGTTATACTTCAGGTTTACTGTATCCCTTGGACCTTCTTGTTGACGATGAACCACAGAAATTGCATCCGAATTTAATACAAAAGGCACAATGCCGACTTAATTACAAGAGGACTGAGACTCTCACTTTCTATGATTTGAACCTCTCCTGTGAGTCCAGTTTCAGATTCCGATGCTTCACTTCAGGTTTACTGTATACCTTGTACCTTCTTATTGACGATGAAACACAGAAGTTGCATCGGAATTAAATTCAAAACGCACCACGCCGACATAAGTACAAGAGGACTGACACTCTAAGTTTCTATGATTTGAACCTCTCCTGTGAGTCCAGTTTTAGATTCCGATGCTTCACTTCAGGTTTACTGTATCCCTTGGATCTTTTTATTGACGATGAAACACAGAAATTGCATCCGAATTTAATCCAAAAGGCACAATACCGACTTAAGTACAAGAGGAGTAACACTCTAACTTTCTATGATTTCAACCTCTCCTGTGAGTCCAGTTTCAGATTCCGATGCCTTACTTCAGGTTTACTGTATCCCTTGGACCTTCTTATTGACGATGAAACACAGAAATTGCATCCGAATTTAATACAAAAGGCACAATGGTGACTTCAGTACAAGAGGAGTGACACCATATCTAAGATTTGAATCTCTCCTGTGAGTCCAGTTTTAGATTCCGATGCTTCACTTCAGGTTTACTGTAACCCTTGGACCTTCTTATTGACGATGAAACACAGAAATTGCTTGGGAATTAAATTCAAAAGGCACAATGCCGACTTATGTAAAAGAGGACTGACACTCTCACTCTCTATGATTTGAACCTCTCCTGTGAGTCCAGTTTTATATTCCGATGCTTCGCTTACGGTTTACTGTATCCCTTGGACCATCTTATTGACGATGATACACAGAAATTGCATCGGAATTAAATTCAAAAGGCACAATGCCGACATAACTACAAGAGGACTGACACTCTAACTTTCTATGATTTGAACCTCTCCTGTGAGTCCAGTTTTAGATTCCGATGCTTCACTTCAGGTTTACTGTATCCCTTTTACCTTTTTATTGACGATGAAACATAGAAAATGCATCCGAATTTAATCCAAAAGGCACAATACCGACTTAAGTACAAGAGGAGTGACACTCTAACTTTCTATGATTTGAACCTCTCCTGTGAGTCCAGTTTTAGATTCCGATGCTTTACTTCAGGTTTACTGTATCCCTTGGAACCTCTTATTGACGATGAAACACAGAAATTGCATCCGAATTTAATACAAAAGGCACAATGGCGACTTAAGTACAAGAGGACTGACACCCTCACTTTCTATGATTTGAACCTCTCCTGTGAGACCAGTTTTAGATTCCGATGCTTCACTTCAGGTTTACTGTATACCTTGCACATTCTTATTGGCGATGAAGCACAGAGGTTGCATGGGAATTAAATTCAAAAGGCACCATGCCGACTTAAGTACAAGAGGACTGACACTCTAACTTTCTATGATTTGAACCTCTCCTGTGAGTCCAGTTTTAGATTCCGATGCTTCACTTCAGGTTTACTGTATCCCTTGGACCTTCTTATTGACGATGAAGCACAGAGTTTGCATCCGAATTTAATACAAAAGGCACAATGCCGACTTACGTGCCATAGGACTGACACTCTAACTTTTTATGATTTGAACCTCTCCTGTGAGTCTAGTTTTAGATTCCGATGCTTCACTTCAGGTTTACTGTATCCCTTGGACCTTCTTATTGAAGATGAAACACAGAAATTGCATCCGAATTTAATACAAATGGCACAATGCCGACTTAAGTACATGAGGACTGACACTCTCACATTCTATGATTTGAACTTTTCCTGTGAGTCCAGTTTTAGATTCCAATGCTTCACAACAGGTTTACTGTATCCATTGGACCTTCTTATTGACGATGAAACACAGAAATTGCATCCGAATTTAATACAAATGGCACAATGCCGACTTAAGTACAAGAGGACTGACACTCATACTCTCTATGATTCGAACCTCTCCTGTGAGGTCAGTTTTAGATTCGGCTGCTTCACTTCAGGTTAACTGTATCCCTTGAACTTTCTTATTGACGAAAAAACACAGAAATTGCATCCGTATTTAATACAAATGGCACAATACCGACTTAAGTACAAGAGGAGTGACACTCTAACTTTCTATGATTTTAACCTCTCCTGTGAGTCCAGTTTTAGATTCCGATGTTTCACTTCAGGTTTACTGTATCCCTTGGACCTTCTTATTGACTATGAATCACAGGAATTGCATCCGAATTTAATAAAAATGGCACAATGCCGACTTAAGTACAAGAGGTCTGACACTCTTACTTTCTATGATTTGAACCTCTCCTGTGAGTCCAGTTTTAGATTCCGATGCTATACTTCAGGTTTACTGTATCCCTTGGACCTTCTTATTGACGATGAAACACAGAAATTGCATCCGAATATAATACAAAAGGCACAATGGCCACTTAAGTACAAGAGGAGTGACACTATATCTATGATTTGAATCTCTCCTGTGAGTCCAGTTTTAGATTCCGATGCTTCACTTCAGGTTTACTGTATCCCTTGGACCTTCTTATTGACGATGAAACACAGAAATTGCATCCGAATTTAATACAAACGGCACAATGGCGACTAAAGTACAAGTGGACTGACACTCTCACTTTCTATGATTTGAAACTCTCCTGTGAGCCCAGATTTAGATTCCGGTGCTTCACTTCAGGTTTACTGTATACCTTCCACCTTCTTATTGACGATGAAACACAGAAGTTGCATCGGAATTAAATTCAAAAGGCACCACGCCGACTTAAGTACAAGAGGACTGACACTCTAACTTTCTACGATTTGAACATCTCCTGCGAGTCCAGTTTTAGATTCCGATGCTTCACTTCAGGTTTGCTGTATCCCTTGGACCTTCTTATTGACGATGAAACACAGAAATTGCTTTTGAATTTAATTCAAAAGGCACAATGGTGACTTAAGTACAAGAGTACTGAGACTCTCACTTTCTATGATTTGAACCTCTCCTGTGAGTCCAGTTTCAGATTCCGATGCTTCACTTCAGGTTTACTGTATATCTTGCACCTTCTTTTTGACGATGAAACACTGAAGTTGCATCGGAATTAAATTCAAAAGGCACCACGCCGTCTTAAGTACAAGAGGACTGACACTCTAACTTTCTATGATTTGAACCTCTCCTGTGAGTCCAGTTTTAGATTCCGATGCTTCACTTCAGGTTTACTGTATCCCTTGGACCTTCTTATTGACGATGAATCACAGAAATTGCATCCGAATTTCATACAAAAGGCATAATGGCGACTTAAGTAAAAGAGGACTGACACTCTCACTCTCTATGATTTGAACCTCTCCTGTGAGTCCAGTTTTAGATTCCGGTACTTCGCTTAAGGTTTACTGTATCCCTTGGACCATCTTATTGACGAAGATACACAGAAATTGCATCGGAATTAAATTCAAAATACACAATGCCGACTTAAGTACAAGAGGACTGACACTCAAAATTTCTATGATTTGAACCTCTCCAGTGGTCCAGTTTTAGATTCCGATGCTTCTCTCCAGGTTTACTGTATCCCTTGGACCTTCTTTTTGACGATGAAACACAGAAATTGCATCCGAATTTAATACAGATGGCACAATGCCGACTTAAGTACAAGAGGACCGACACTCTCACTTTCTATGATTTGAACCTCTCCTGTGTGTACAGTTTTAGATTCCGATACTTCACCTCAGGTTTACTGTATCCCTTGGACCTTCTTATTGACGATGAAACACAGAAATTGCATCGGAATTAAATTCAAAAGGCACAATACCGACTTAAGTAAAAGAGGACTGACACTCTCACTCTCTATGATTTGAACCTCTCCTGTGAGTCCAGTTTTAGATTCCGATGCTTCGCTTAAGGTTTACTGTATCCCTTGGACCATCTTATTGACGATGAAACACAGTTATTGCATCGGAATTAAAATCAAAAGGCACAATGCCGACTTAAGTACAAGAGGACTGACACTCAAACTTTCTATGATTTGAACCTCTCCTGTGATTCCAGTTTTAGATTCCGATGCTTCACTTCAGAATTACTATATCCCTTGGACCTTCTTATTGACGATGAAACACAGAGTTTGCATTCGAATTTAATACAAAAGGCACAATGCCGACATACGTGCAAGAGGACTGACACTCTAACTTTCTATGATTTGAACCTCTCCTGTGAGTCTAGTTTTAGATTCCGATGCTTCACTTCAGGTTTACTGTATCCCTTGGACCTTCGTATTGTAGATGAAACACAGAAGTTGCATCCGAAATTAATACAAATGGCACAACGCCGACTTAAGTACAAGAGGACTGACACTCTCACTTTCTATGATTTGAACCTCTCCTGTCAGTCCAGTTTTAGGTTCCGATGCTTCACTTCAGGTTTACTGTATCCCTTGGACATTTTTATTGACGAGGAAACACAGAAATTGCGTCCGAATTTAATACAAAAGGCACAATGCCGACTTAAGTACAAGAGGACTACCACTCTAACTTTCTATGATTTGAACCTCTCCTGTGAGTCCACTTTTAGATTCCGATGCTTCACTTCAGGTTTACTGTATATCTTGCACCTTCTTTTTGACGATGAAACACTGAAGTTGCATCGGAATTAAATTCAAAAGGCACCACGCCGACTTAAGTACAGGAGGACTGACACTCAAACTTTCTATGATTTGAACCTCTCCTGTGAGTCCAGTTTTTCATTCCGATGCTTCACGTCAGGTTTACTGTATCCCTAGGACCTTCTTATTGACGATGAAACACAGGGTTTGCATCCGAATTTAATACAAAAAGCACAATGCCGACTTAAGTGCAAGAAGACTGACACTCTCACTTTCTATGATTTGAACCTCTCCTGTCAGTCCAGTTTTAGATTCCGATGCTTCACTTCAGGTTTACTGTATCCCTTGGACCTTCTTATTAACGATGAAACACAGAAATTGCATCGGAATTATATTCACAAATCACAATGCCGACTTAAGTACAAGAGGACTGACACTCTAACTTTCTATGATTTGAACCTCTCCTGTGAGTCCAGTTTTAGATTCCGATACTTCGCTTAAGGTTTACTGTATCCCTTGGACCATCTTATTGACGAAGATACACAGAAATTGCATCGGAATTAAATTCAAAAGGCACAATGCCGACTTAAGTACAAGAGGACTGACACTCAAACTTTCTATGATTTGAACCTCTCCTGTGGGTCCAGTTTTAGATTCCGATGCTTCTCTTCAGGTTTACTGTATCCCTTGGACCGTCTTATTGACGAGGACACACAGAAATAGCATCCGACTTTAATACAAAAGGCACAATACCGACTTAAGTACAAGAGGAGAGACACTCTAACTCTCTATGATTTGAACCTCCCCTGTGAGTCCAGTTTTAGATTCTGATGCTTCATTTCAGGTTTACTGTATCCCTTGGACCTTCTTATTGACGAAGAATCACAGAAATTGCATCCGATTTTAATACAGAAGTCACAATGCCGACTTAAGTACAAGAGGACTGACGCTCTCACTTTCTATGTTTGGAACCTCTCCTGTGAGTCCAGTTTTAGATTCCGATGCTTCACTTCAGGTTTACTGTATCCCTTGGACCTTCTTATTGAAGATGAAACACAGAAAGTGCATCCGAATTTAATTCAAATGGCACAATGCCGCCTTAAGTACAAGAGGACTGCCACTCTCACTTTCTATGATTTGAACCTCTCCTGTGAGTCCATTTTTAGATTCCGATGCTTCACTTCAGGTTTACTGTATGCCTTGGACCTTCTTATTGACGATGAAACACAGAAATTGCATCCGAATTTAATACAGATGGCACAATGACGACTTAAGTACAAGAGGACCGACACTCTCACTTTCTATGATTTGAACCTCTCCTGTGTGTACAGTTTTAGATTCCGATACTTCACCTCAGGTTTACTGTATCCCTTGGACCTTCTTATTGACGATGAAACACAGAAATTGCATCGGAATTAAATTCAAAAGGCACAATACCGACTTAAGTAAAAGAGGACTGACACTCTCACCCTCTATGATTTGAACCTCTCCTGTGAGTCCAGTTTTAGATTCCGATGCTTCGCTTAAGGTTTACTGTATCCCTTGGACCATCTTATTGACGATGAAACACAGATAGTGCATCGGAATTAAATTCAAAAGGCACAATGCCGACTTAAGTACAAGAGGACTGACACTCAAACTTTCTATGATTTGAACCTCTCATGTGATTCCAGTTTTAGATTCCGATGCATCACTTCAGATGTACTGTATCCCTTGGACCTTCTTATTGACGATGAAACACAGAGTTTGCATTCGAATTTAATACAAAAGGCACAATTCCGACTTAAGTACAAGAGGACTGACACTCTAACTATCTATGATTTGAACCCCTCCTGTGAGTCCAGTTTTTGATTTCGATGCTATACTTCAGGTTTACTGTATCCCTTGGACCTTCTTATTGACGATGAAACACAGAAATTGCATCCGAATTTAATACAAACGGCACAATGGCGACTAAAGTACAAGAGGACTGACACTCTCACTTCCTATGATTTGAACCTCTCCTGTGAGCCCAGTTTTAGATTCCGGTGCTTCACTTCAGGTTTACTGTATCCCTTAGACCTTCTTTTTGACGATGAAACACAGAGTTTATATCCGAATTTAGTACAAAAGGCACAATGCCGACTTACGTGGAAGAGGACTGACACTCTAACTTTCTATGATTTGAACCTCTCCTGTGAGTCTAGTTTTAGATTCCGATGCTTCACTTCAGGTTTACTGTATCCCTTGGACCTTCTTATTGACGATGAAACACAGGGTTTGCATCCGAATTTAATACAAAAGGCACAATGCCGACTTAAGTGCAAGAGGACTGACACTCTCACTTTCTATGATTTGAACCTCTCCTGTCAGTCCAGTTATAGATTCCGATGCTTCACTTCAGGTTTACTGTATCCCTTGGACCTTCTTATTAACGATGAAACACAGAAATTGCATCGGGATTAAATTAAAAAATCACAATGGCGACTTAAGTACAAGAGGACTGACACTCTAACTTTCTATGATTTGAACCTGTCCTGTGAGACCAGTTTTCGATTCCGATGCTTTACTTCAGGTTTACTGTATCCCTTGGACCTTCTTATTGACGATGAAACACAGAAATTGCATCCGAATTTAATACAAAAGGCACAATGGCGACTTAAGTAAAAGAGGACTGACACTCTCACTCTCTATAATTTGAACCTCTCCTGTGAGTCCAGTTTTAGATTCCGATATTTCGCTTAAGGTTTACTGAATCCTTTGGACCATCTTATTGACGAAGATACACAGAAATTGCATCGGAATTAAATTCAAAAGGCACAATGCCGACTTAAGTTCAAGAGGACTGACACTCAAACTTTCTATGATTTGAATCTCTCCTGTGGGTCCAGTTTTAGATTCCGATGCTTCTCTTCAGGTTTACTGTATCCCTTGGACCGACTTATTGACGAGGAAACACAGAAATAGCATCCGAATTTAATACAAAAGGCACAATACCGACTTAAGTACAAGAGGAGAGACACTCTAACTCTCTATGATTTGAACCTCCCCTGTGAGTCCAGTTTTAGATTCTGATGCTTCACTTCAGGTTTACTGTATCCCTTGGACCTTCTTATTGACGAAGAACCACAGAAATTGCATCCGATTTTAATACAAAAGTCACAATGCCGACTTAAGTACAAGAGGACTGACACTCTCACTTTCTATGTTTGGAACCTCTCCTGTGAGTCCAGTTTTAGATTCCGATGCTTCACTTCAGGTTTACTGTATCCCTTGGACCTTCTTATTGAAGATGAAACACAGAAAGTGCATCCGAATTTAATACAAATGGCACAATGCCGACTTAAGTACAAGAGGACTGACACTCTCACTTTGTATGATTTGAACCTCTCCTGTGAGTCCATTTTTAGATTCCGATGCTTCATTTCAGGTTTACTGTATCCCTTGGACCTTCTTATTGACGACGAAACACAGAAATTGCATCCGAATTTAATGCAAAAGGCACAATGGCGACTTAAGTAAAAGAGGACTGACACTCTCACTCTCTATGATTTGAACCTCTCCTGTGAGTCCAGTTTTAGATTCCGATACTTCGCTTAAGGTTTACTGTATCCCTTGGACCATCTTATTGACGAAGATACACAGAAATTGCATCGGAATTAAATTCAAAGGGCACAATGCCGACTTAAGTACAAGAGGACTGACACTCAAACTTTCTATGATTTGAACCTCTCCTGTGGGTCCAGTTTTAGATTCCGATGCTTCTCTTCAGGTTTACTGTATCCCTTGGACCGTCTTATTGACGAGGAAACACAGAAGTAGCATCCGAATTTAATACAAAAGGCACAATGCCAACTTAGTACAAGAGGACTGACATTTTAACTTTCAATGATTTTAACCACTCCTGTGAGTCCTGTTTTAGATTCCGATGCTTCACTTCAGGTTTACTGTATCCCTTGGACCTTCGTATTGACAATGAAACTCAGAAATTGCATCCGAATTTAATACTAAAGGCACAATGCCGACTTATGTACAAGAGGACTGACACTCTAATTTTCTATGATTTGAACTTCTCCTGTGAGTCGAGTTTTAGATTCCGATGCTTCACTTCAGGTTTATTGTATAACTTGGACCTTCTTACTGACAATGAAACACAGAAATTGTATCCGAATTTAATACAAAAGGCAAATTGCCGGCTTAAATACAAGAAGACTGACTCTCTAACTTTCTATGATTTGAACCTCTCGTGTGAGTCCAGTTTTGGATTCCAATGCTTCACTTCAGGTTTACTGAATCCCTTGGAAATTCTTATTGACGACGAAACACAGAAATTGCATCCAAATTTAATGCAAAAGGCACAATGCCGACCTAAGTACAAGGGGACTGACGTTCTAACTTTCTATGATTTGAACCTCTCCTGTGAGTCCAGTTTTAGATTCCAATGCTTCACTTCAGGTTTACTGCATACTTTGGACCTTCATATTGACGGTGAAACACAGAAGTTGCATCCGAATTTAATACAAAAGGCACAATGCCGACTTAAGTACAAGAGGACTGACACTATAACTTTCTATGATTTGAACCTCTCCAGTGAGTCCAGTTTTAGATTCCTATGCTTCACTTCAGGTTTACTGAATCCTTTGGACCTTCTTATTGACGATGAAACACAGAAGTTGCATCCGAATTTAATACAAAAGGCACAATGCCGACTTAAGTACAAGAGGACTGAAACTCTAACTTTCTATGATTTGAACCTCTCCTGTGAGTCCAGTTTTAGATTCCGATGCTTCACTTCAGGTTTACTGTATCCCTTGGACCTTCTTACTGACGATGAGACACAGAAACTGCATCCGAATTTAATACAAAAGGCACAATGCCGACTCAAGTACAAGAGGAATGACACTCTAACTTTCTATGAGTTGATCCTCTCCTGTGAGTCCAGTTTTAGATTCCGATGCTTCACTTCAGGTTTACTGTATCCCTTGGACCTTCTTATTGACGATGAGACACAGAAATTGCATCCGAATTTAATACAAAAGGCACAATGCCGACTTAAGTACAAGAGGACTGACACACTAACTTTCTATAGTTGATCCTCTCCTGTGAGTCCAGTTTTAGATTACGATGATTCACTTCATGTTTAATGTATCCCTTGGAGCTTCCTGTTGACGTTGAAACTCAGAAATTGCATCTGAATTTAATACAAAAGGCACAATGCCGACTTATGTACAAGAGGACTGACACTCTAACTTTCTATGATTTGAACCTCTCCTGTGAGTCCAGTTTTAGATTTCGATGCTTCACTTCAGGTTTACTGTATCCCTTGGACCTTCTCATTGACGACGAATCACAGAAATTGCATCCAAATTTAATACAAAAGGCACAATGCCGACTTAGTACAAGAGGACTGACAATTTAACTTTCAATGATTTGAACCTCTCCTGTGAGTCCCGTTTTAGATTCCGATGCTTCACTTCAGGTTTACTGTATCCCTTGGAACTTCCTATTGACGATGAAACTCAGAAATTGTATCCGAATTTAATACGAAGGGCACAATGCCGACTTATGTACAAGAGGACTGACACTAATTTTCTATGATTTGAACCTCTCCTGTGAGTCCTGTTTTAGATTCCGATGCTTCACTTCAGGTTTACTGTTCCCCTTGGACCTTCTTATTGACGATGACACACAGAAATTGCATCCGAATTAAAAACAAAAGGCACAATGCCGACTTAAATACAAGAGGACTGACACTCTAACTTTCTATGATTTGAACTTCTCCTGTGAGTCCAGTTTTAGATTCCAATGCTTCACTTCAGGTTTACTGTATCCCTTTGACCTTCTTACTGACGATGAAACACAGAAATTGTATCCGAATTTAATACAAAAGGCACAATGCCAGCTTAAATACAAGAAGACTGACACTCTAACTTTCTATGATTTGAACCTCTCCTGTGAGTCCTGTTTTAGATTCCGATGCTTCACTTCAGGTTTACTGTTCCCCTTGGACCTTCTTATTGACGATGAAACACAGAAATTGTATCCGAATTTAATACAAAACGCACAATGCCGATTTATGTACAAGAGGACTGACACTAATTTTCTAAGATTTGAACCTCTCCTGTGAGTCCAGTTTTAGATTCCGATGCTTCCCTTCAGGTTTATGGTATACCTTGGACCTTCTTACTGACGATAAAACACAGAAATTGTATCCGAATTTAATACAAACGGCACAATGCCGGCTTAAATACAAGAAGACTGACACTCTAACTTTCTATGGTTTGAACCTCTCGTGTGAGTCCAGTTTTGGATTCCGATGGTACACTTCAGGTTTACTGTATCCCTTGGACCTTCTTATTGACGAGGAAACACAGAAATTGCATCTGAATTTAATACAAACGGCACAATGGCGACTAAAGTACAAGAGGACTGACACTCTCACTTTCTATGATTTGAACCTTTCCTGTGAGTCCTGTTTGAGATTCCGATGCTTCACTTCAGGTTTACTGTATCCTTGGACCTTCTTATTGACGATGAGACACAGAAATTGCATCCTAATTTAATACAAAAGGCACAATGCCGACTTAAGTACAAGAGGACTGACACTCAAATTTTCTAAGACTTGAACCTCTCCTGTGAGTCCAATTTTGGATTCCGATGCTTCACTTCAGGTTTACTGTATCCCTTGGACCTTCTTATTGAGGATGAAACACAGAAATTGCATCCGAATTTAATACAAAAGGCACAATGCCGACTTAAGCACAAGTGGTCTGACACTCCAACTTTTATGATTTGAACCTCTCCTGTGAGTTTAGTTTTACATTCCGATGCTTCACTTCAGGTTTACTGTATCCCATCGACCTTCTTATTGACGATGAAACACAGAAATTGCATCCGAATTTAATACAAATGGTACAATGGCGACTTAAGTGCTAGAGGACTGACACGCTAACTATCTATGATTTGACCTCTCCTGTGAGTCCAGTTTTGATTCCAATGCTTCACTTCAGGTTTACTGTATCCCTTATACCTTCATATTGACTATGAAACACAGATATTGCATCCGAATTATAATGCAAAAGGCACAATGCCGACTTAAGTACAAGAGGACTGGCACTCTAATTTGCTATGATTTGAACATTTCCTGTGCGTCCAGTTTTAGATTCCTATGCTTCCCTTAAGGTTTGCTGTATCTCGTGGATCTTCTTATTGACGATGAAACACAGAAATTGCATCCGAATTTAATACAAAAGGCACAATGCCGACATAAGTACAAGAGGACTGACAATATAATTTTCTATGAAATTAACCTCTCCTGTGAGTCCGGTTTAAGATTCCGATGCTTCACTTCAGGTTTACTCTATCCCTTGGACCTTCTTATTGACGATGAAACACAGAAATTGCATCCGAATTTTATACAGAAGGCACAGTGCCGACTTAAGTACAAGAGGACTGACGCTCTAACTTTCTATCATTTGAACCTCTCCTGTGGGTCCAGTTTCATATTCCGATGCTTCACTTCGGGTTTACTGTATCCTTTGGAACTTCTTATTGACGATGAAACACAGAAATTGCATCCGAATTTAATACAAAAGGCACAATGCCAACTTAGTACAAGAGGACTGACATTTTAATTTTCAATGATTTAAACCTCTCCTGTGAGTCCTGTTTTAGATTCCGGTGCTTCACTTCAGCTTTACTGTATCCCTTGGACCTTCCTATTGACGATGAAACTCAGAAATTGCATCCGAATTTAATACTAAAGGCACAATGCCGACTTATGTACAAGAGGACTGACACTCTAATTTTCTATGATTTGAACTTCTCCTGTGAGTCGAGTTCTAGATTCCGATGCTTCACTTCAGGTTTATTGTATAACTTGAACCTTCTTACTGACAGTGAAACACAGAAATTGTATCCGAATTTAATACAAAAGGCAAATTGCCGGCTTAAATACAAGATGACTGACACTCTAACTTTCAATGATTTGAACCTCTCGTGTGAGTCCAGTTTTGGATTCCAATGCTTCACTTCAGGTTTACTGTATCCCTTGGACCTTCTTATTGACGACGAAACACAGAAATGGCATCCAAATTTAATACGAAAGGCACAATGCCGACCTAAGTACAAGAGGACTGACGTTCTAACTTTCTATGATTTGAACCTCTCCTGTGAGTCCAGTTTTAGATTCCAATGCTTCACTTCAGGTTTACTGTATCTTTTGGACCTTCTTATTGACGGTGAAACACAGAAGATGCATCCGAATTTAATACAAAAGGCACAATGCCGACTTAAGTACAAGAGGACTGACACTATAGGTTTCTATGATTTGAACCTCTCCTGTGAGTCCAGTTTTAGATTCCTATGCTTCACTTCAGGTTTACTGTATCCTTTGGACCTTCTTATTGACGATGAAACACAGAAGTTGCATCCGAATTTAATACAAAAGGCACAGTGCCGACTTAAGTACAAGAGGACTGAAACTCTAACTTTCTATGATTTGAACCTCTCCTGTGAGTCCAGTTTATATTCCGATGCTTCACTTCAGGTTTACTGTATCCCTTGGACCTTCTTACTGACGATGAGACACAGAAACTGCATCCGAATTTAATACAAAAGGCACAATGCCGACTCAAGTACAAGAGGACTGACACTCTAACATTCTATGAGTTGATCCTCTCCTGTGAGTCCAGTTTTAGATTCCGATGCTTCACTTCAGGTTTACTGTATCCCTTGGACCTTCTTATTGACGATGAAACACAGAAATTGCATCCGAATTTAATACAAAAGGCACAATGCCGACTTAAGTACAAGAGGACTGACACACTAACTTTCTATGAGTTGATCCTCTCCTGTGAGTCCAGTTTTAGATTCCGATGCTTCACTTCATGTTTAATGTATCCCTTGGAGCTTCCTATTGACGATGAAACTCAGAAATTGCATCCGAATTTAATACAAAAGGCACAATGCCGACTTATGTACAAGAGGACTGACACTCTAACTTTCTATGATTTGAACCTCTCCTGTGAGTCCAGTTTTTTATATTTCGATGCTTCACTTCAGGTTTACTGTATCCCTTGGACCTTCTCATTGACGTTGAAACACACAAATTGGATCCAAATTTAATACAAAATGCACAATGCCGACTTAAGTACAAGAGGACTGACGCTCTAACTTTCTATGGTTTGAACCTCTCCTGTGAGTCCAGTTTCAGATTCCGATGCTTCACTTCAGGTTTACTGTATCCTTTGGACCATCTTATTGACGATGAAACACAGAAATTGCATCCGAATTTAATACAAAAGCACAATGCCGACTTAGTACAAGAGGACTGACACTTTAACTTTCAATGATTTGAACCTCTCCTGTGAGTCCTGTTTTAGATTCAGATGCTTCACTTCAGGTTTAATGTATCCCTTGGAGCTTCCTATTGAAGATGAAACTCAGAAATTGCATCCGAATTTAATACAAAAGGCACAATGCCTACTTATGTACAAGAGGACTGACATTCTAACTTTCTATGATTTGAACCTCTCCTGTGAGTCCAGATTTAGATTACGATGCTTCACTTCAGGTTTACTGTTTCCCTTGGACCTTCTTATTGACGATGAAACACAGAAATTCCATCCGAATTTAATACAAAAGGCACAATGCCGACTTAAGTACAACAGGACTGACTCTCAAATTTTCTAAGATTTGAACCTCTCCTGTGAGTCCAGTTTTGAATTCCGATGCTTCACTTCAGGTTTACTGTATTCCTAGTACCTTCTTATTGTCGATGAAACACAGAAATTGCATCCGATTTTAATACAAAAGGCACAATGCCGACTTAGTACAAGAGGACTGACATTTTAACTTTCAATGATTTGAACCTCTCCTGTGAGTCCTGTTTTAAATTCCGATGCTTCACTTCAGGTGTACTGTATCCCTTGGAACTTCCTATTGACGATGAATCTCAGAAATTGTATCCGAATTAAATACGAAAGGCACAATGCCGACTTATGTACAAGAGGACTGACACTAATTTTCTATGATTTGAACCTCTCCTGTGTGTCCAGTTTTAGATTCCGATGCTTCACTTCAGGTTTATTGTATACCTTGGACCTTCTTACTGACGATGAAACACAGAAATTGTATCCGAATTTAATACAAAAGGCACAATGCCGGCTCAAATACAAGAAGACTGACACTCTTCTTTCTATGATTTGAACCTCTCGTGTGAGTCCAGTTTTGGATTCCGATGCTTCACTTCAGGTTTACTGTATCCCTTGGACCTTCTTATTGACGACGAAACACAGAAATTGCATCCAAATTTAATACAAAAGGCACAATGCCGACTTAAGTACAAGAGGACTGACACTCTAACTTCCTATGATTTGAACCTCTCCTGTGAGTCCTGTTTTAGATTCCGATGCTTCACTTCAGGTTTACTGTTCCCCTTGGACCTTCTTATTGACGATGACACACAGAAATTGCATCCGAATTAAATACAAAAGGCACAATGCCGACTTAAATACAAGAGGACTGACACTCTAACTTTCTATGATTTGAACCTCTCCTGTGAGTCCAGTTTTAGATTCCAATGCTTCACTTCAGGTTTACTGTATCCCTTGGACCTTCTTACTGACGATGAAACACAGAAATTGTATCCGAATTTAATACAAAAAGCACAATGCCAGCTTAAATACAAGAAGACTGACACTCCAACTTTCTATGATTTGAACCTCTCCTGTAAGTCCTGTTTTATATTCCGATGCGTCACTTCAGGTTTACTGTTCCCCTTGGACCTTCTTATTGACGATGAAACACAGAAATTGTATCCGAATTTAATACAAAAGGCACAATGCCGACTTATGTACAAGAGGACTGACACTTATTTTCTATGATTTGAACCTCTCCTGTGAGTCCAGTTTTAGATTCCGTTGCTTCACTTCAGGTTTATGGTATACCTTGGACTTCTTACTGACGATGAAACACAGAAATTGTATCCGAATTTAATACAAAAGGCACAATGCCAGCTTAAATACAAGAAGACTGACACTCTAACTTTCTATGATTTGAACCTCTCCTGTGAGTCCAGTTTTATTTTCCGATGCTTCACTTCATGTTTACTGTATCCCTAGGACCTTCTTATTGACGATGAAACACACAAATTGCATCCGAATTTAATACAAAAGGCACAATGCCGACTTAAGTACAAGAGGACTGACACTTTAACTTTCTATGATTGGAACCTTTCCTGTGAGTCCTGTTTTAGATTCCGATGGTTCACTTCAGGTTTACTGTTCCCCTTGGACGTTCTTATTGACGATGAGACACAGAAATTGCATCCTAATTTAATACAAAAGGCACAATGCCGCCTTCAGTACAAGAGGACTGACACTCAAACTTTTATAAGACTTGAACCTCTCCTGTGAGTCCAATTTTGGATTCCGATGCTTCACTTCAGGTTTACTGTATCCCTTCGACCTTCTTATTGACGATGAAACACAGAAATTGCATCCGAATTTAATACAAAAGGCACAATGCCGACTTAAGTACAAGAGGACTGACACTCTAACTTTCTATGAGTTGATCCTCTCCTGTGAGTCCAGTTTTAGATTCCGATGCTTCACTTCAGGTTTACTGTATCCTTTGGACCTTCTTATTGACGATGAAACACAGAGGTTGCTTCCGAATTTAATACAAAAGGCACAATGCCAACTTAAGTACAAGAGGACATACACTTTAACTTTCTATGATTCGAACCTCTCCTGAGAGTCCAGTTTTAGATTCCGATGCTTCACTTCAGGTTTACTGTATCCCTTGGACCTTCTTATTGACGATGAAACACAGAAATTGCATCCGAATTTAATACAAAAGTCACAATGCCGACTTAAGTACAAGAGGACTGTCACTCTAAAGTTCTATGAGTTGATTCTCTCCTGTGAGTCCAGTTTTGGATTCCGATGCTTCACTTCAGGTTTACTGTATCCCTAGGACCTTCTTATTGACGATGAAACACAGATATTGCATCCGAATTTAATACAAAAGTCACAATGCCGACTTAAGTACAAGAGGACTGACACTCTAACTTTCTATGATTTGAACCTCTCCTGTGAGTCCAGTTTTGGATTCCGATGTTTCACTTCAGGTTTACTGTATCCCTTGGACCTTCTTATTGACGACGAAACACAGAAATTGCATCGAAATTTAATACAAAAGGCATAATGCCGACTTAAGTACAAGAGGACTGACACTCTAACTTTCTATGGTTTGAACCTCTCCTGTGAGTCCTGTTTTAGATTCCGATGCTTCACTTCAGGTTTACTGTAACCCTAGGAACCTCTTATTGACGATGAAACACAGAAATTGCATACGAATTTAACACAAAAGGCACAATGCCGACTTAAGTACAAGAGGACTGAAACTTTAACTTTCAATGATTTCAAACTCTCCTTTGAGTCCTGTTTTAGATTCCGATGCTTCACTTCAGGTTTACTGTATCACTTGGACCTTCTTATTGACGATGGGACACGGAAGTTGCATCCCAATTTAATACAAAAGCATAATGCCGCTTAAGTACTAGAGGACTGACTCTCAAATTTTCTATGATTTGAACCTCTCCTGTGAGTCCAGTTTTAGATTCCGATGCTTCACTTCAGGTTTACTGTATCCCTTGGACCTTCTTATTGACTTTGAATCACAGGAATTGCATCCGAATTTAATACAAAAGTCACAATGCCGACTTATGTACAAGAGGAATGACACTCTAACTTTCTATGAGTTGATCCTCTCCTGTGAGTCCAGTTTTAGATTCCGATGCTTCACTTCAGGTTTATTGTATACCTTGGGCCTTCTTACTGACAATGAAACACAGAAATTGTATCCGAATTTAATACAAAAGGCAAATTGCCGGCTTAAATACAAGAAAACTGACACTCTAACTTTCTATGATTTGAACCTCTCCTGTGAGTCCAGTTTTAGATTCCAATGCTTCACTTCAGGTTTACTGTATTCTTTGGACCTTCTTATTGACGATGAAACACAGAAGTTGCATCCGAATTTAATACAAAAGGCACAATGCCGACTTAAGTACAAGAGGAATGACACTTTAACTTTCTATGATTTGAACCTCTCCTGTGAGTCCTATTTTAGATTCCGATGCTTCACTTCAGGTTTACTGTTCCCCTTCGACCTTCTTATTGACGATGAAACACAGAAATTGCATCCGAATTAAATACAAAATGCACAATGCCGACTTAAGTACAAGAGGACTGACACTCTAACTTTCTAAGATTTGAACCTCTCCTGTGAGTCCAGTTTTAGATTCCGATGATTCACTTCAGGTTTACTGTATCCCTTGGACCTTCTTACTGACGATGAGACACAGAAATTGTATCCGAATTTAATACAAAAGGCACAATACCAGCTTAAATACAAGAAGACTGACACTCTAACTTTCTATGATTTGAACCTCTCCAGTGAGTCCAGTTTTAGATTCCGATGCTTCACTTCAGGATTACTGTATCTCTTGGACCTTCTTATTGACGATGAAACACAGAAATTGCATCCGAAGTTAATACAAAAGTCACAATGCCGACTTAAGTACAAGAGGACTGACACTCTGACTTTCTATGAGTTGATCCTCTCCTGTGAGTCCAGTTTTAGATTCCGATGATTCACTTCAGGTTTACTGTATCCCTTGGACCTTCTTACTGACGATGAGACACAGAAATTGTATCCGAATTTAATACAAAAGGCACAATACCAGCTTAAATACAAGAAGACTGACACTCTAACTTTCTATGATTTGAACCTCTCCAGTGAGTCCAGTTTTAGTTTCCGATGCTTCACTTCAGGTTTACTGTATCCCTTGGACCTTCTTATTGACGACGAAACACAGAAATTGCATCCAAATTTTATACATAAGGCATAATGCCGACTTAAGTACAAGAGGACTGACACTCTAACTTTCTATGATTTGAACCTCTCCTGTGAGTCCTGTTTTGGATTCCGATGCTTCACTTCAGGTTTACTGTATCCCTAGGAACTTCTTATTGACGATGAAACACAGAAATTGGATCCAATTTAAATACAAAATGCACAATGCCGACTTAAGTACAAGAGGACAGACGCTCTAACTTTCTATGATTTGAACCTCTCCTGTGAGTCCAGTTTCAGATTCCGATGCTTCACTTCAGGTTTACTGTATCCTTTGGACCTTCATATTGACGATGAAACACAGAAGTTGCATCCGAATTTAATACAAAAGACACAATGCCGACTTAAGTACAAGAGGACTTACACTTTAACTTTCTATTATTTGA
Organism: Schistocerca serialis cubense; assembly: GCF_023864345.2. Classification (NCBI taxonomy): domain Eukaryota; kingdom Metazoa; phylum Arthropoda; class Insecta; order Orthoptera; family Acrididae; genus Schistocerca; species Schistocerca serialis. The sequence goes on from NC_064646.1 coordinate 517,448,720, forward strand.
ACCTCTCCTGTGAGTCCAGTTTTAGATTCCGATGCTTCACTTCAGGTTTACTGTATCCCTTGGACCATCTTATTGACGATGAAACACAGAAATTGCATCCGAATTTAATACAAAAGGCACAATGCCGACTTAAGTACAAGAGGACTGACACTCTAACTTTCTATGATTTGAACCTCTCCTGTGAGTCCAGTTATAGATTCCGATGCTTCACTTCAGGTTTAATGTATCCCTTGGACCTTCTTATTGACGAAGGAACACAGAAATTGCATCCAAATTTAATACAAAAGGCGTAATGCCGACATAAGTACAAGAGGACTGACACTCTAACTTTCTATGATTTGAACCTCTCCTGTGAGTCCTGTTTTAGATTCCGATGCTTCACTTCAGGTTTACTGTATCCCTAGGAACTTCTTATTGACGATGAAACACAGAAATTGCATCCGAATTTAACACAAAAGGCACAATGCCGACTTAAGTACAAGAGGACTGACACTTTAACTTTCAATGATTTCAACCTCTCCTTTGAGTCCTGTTTTAGATTCCGATGCTTCACTTCAGGTTTACTGTATCACTTGGACCTTCTTATTGACGATGAGACACAGAAATTGCATCCCAATTTAATACGAAAGGCATAATGCCGCTTAAGTACTAGAGGACTGACTCTCAAATTTTCTATGATTTGAACCTCTCCTGTGAGTCCAGTTTTAGATTCCGATGTTTCACTTCAGGTTTACTGTATCCCTTGGACCTTCTTATTGACGATGAATCATAGAAATTGCATCCGAATTTAATACAAAAGTCACAATGCCGACTTATGTACAAGAGGACTGACACTCTAACTTTCTATGAGTTGATCCTCTCCTATGAGTCCAGTTTTAGATTCCGATGCTTCACTTCAGGTTTATTGTATACGTTGGACCTTCTTACTGACCATGAAACACAGAAATTGTATCCGAATTTAATACAAAAGGCAAATTAACGGCTTAAATACAAGAAGACTGACACTCTAAGTTTCTATGATTTGAACCTCTCGTGTGAGTCCAGTTTTGGATTCCGATGCTCACTTCAGGTTTACTGTATCCCTTGTACCTTCTTGATGACGACGAAACACAGAAATTGCATCCGAATTTAATACAAAGGCACAATGCCAACTTAAGTACAAAAGGACTTACACTTTAACTTTCTATGATTTGAACCTCTACTGAGAGTCCAGTTTTAGATTCCGATGCTTCACTTCAGGCTTACAGTATCCCTTGGACCTTCTTATTGACGATGAAACACAGAAATTGCATCCGAATTTAATACAAAAGTCACAATGCCGACTTAAGTACAAGAGGACTGTCACTCTAAAGTTCTATGAGTTGATCCTCTCCTGTGAGTCCAGTTTTGGATTCCGATGCTTCACTTCAGGTTTACTGTATCCCTTCGACCTTCTTATTGAAGCTGAAACACAGAAAGTGCGTCCGAATTTAATACAAATGGCACAATGCCGAGTTAAGTACAAGAGGACTGACACTCTCACTTTCTATGATTTGAACCTCTCCTGTGTGTCCAGTTTTAGATTCCGATGCTTCACTTCAGGTTTACTGTATCCCTTGGACCTTCTTATTGACGATGAAACACAAAAATTGCATCCGAATTTAATACAAATGGCACAATGCCGACTTAAGTACAAGAGGACTGACACTCAAACTTTCTATGATTTGAACCTCTCCTGTGATTCCACTTTTAGATTCCGATGCTTCACTTCAGGTTTACTGTATCCCTTGGACCTTCTTATTGACGATGAAACACAGAAATTGCATCCGAATTTAATACAAATGGCACAATCCCGACTTAAGTACAAGAGGACTGACACTCTTACTTTCTATGATTCGAACCTCTCCTGTGAGGTCAGTTTTAGATTCGGATGCTTCACTTCAGGTTAACTGTATCCCTTGGACCTTCTTATTGACGAAAAAACACAGAAATTGCATCCGTATTTAATACAAATGGCACAATACCGACTTAAGTACAAGAGGAGTGACACTGTAACTTTCTATGATTTGAACCTCTCCTGTGAGTCCAGTTTCAGATTCCGATGCTTCACTTCAGCTTTACTGTATACCTTGTACCTTCTTATTGACGATGAAACACAGAAGTTGCGACGGAATTAAATTCAAAAGGCACCACGCCGACATAAGTACAAGAGGACTGACACTGTAACTTTCTATGATTTGAACCTCTCCTGTGGGTCCAGTTTTAGATTCCAATGCTTCACTTCAGGTTTACTGTATCCCTTGGTCCTTTTTATTGACGATGAAACACAGAAATTGCATCCGAATTTAATCCAAAAGGCACAATACCGATTTAAGTACAAGAGGAGTGACACTCTAACTTTCTATGATTTGAACCTCTCCTGGGAGTCCAGTTTTAGATTCCGATGCCTTACTTCAGGTTTACTGTATCCCTTGGACCTTCTTATTGACGATGAAACACAGAAATTGCATCCGAATTTAATACAAAAGGCACAATGGCGACTTAAGTACAAGAGGAGTGACACTATATCTATGATTTGAATCTCTCCTGTGAGTCCAGTTTTAGATTCCGATGCTTCACTTCAGGTTTCCTGTATCCCTTGGACCTTCTTGTTGACGATGAAACACAGAAATTGCATCCGAATTTAATACAGATGGCACAATGCCGACTTAAGTACAAGAGGACCGACACTCTCACTTTCTATGATTTGAACCTCTCCTGTGAGTACAGTTTTAGATTCCGATCCTTCACTTCAGGTTTACTGTATCCCTTGGACCTTCTTATTGACGATGAAACATAGAAATTGCTTCGGAATTAAATTCAAAAGGCACAATGCCGACTTATGTAAAAGAGGACTGACACTCTCACTCTCTATGATTTGAACCTCTCCTGTGAGTCCAGTTTTAGATTCCGATGCTTCGCTTAAGGTTTACTGTATCCCTTGGGCCATCTTATTAACGATGATACACAGAAATTGCATCGGAATTAAATTCAAAAGGCACAATGCCGACTTAACTACAAGAGGACTGACACTCTAACTTTCTGTGATTAGAACCTCTCCTGTGAGTCCAGTTTTAGATTCCGATGCTATACTTCAGGTTTAATGTATCCCTTGGACCTTCTTATTGACGATGAAACACAGAAATTGCATCCGAATTTAATACAATCGGCACAATAGCGACTAAAGTACAAGAGGACTGACACTCTCACTTTCTATGATTTGAAACTCTCCTGTGAGCCCAGATTTAGATTCCGGTGCTTCACTTCAGTTTTACTGTATACCTTGCACCTTCTTATTGACGATGAAACACAGAAATTGCATCGGAATTAAATTCAAAACGCACAATGCCGACTTAAGTTAAGGAGGACTGACACTCTAACTTTCTATGATTTGAACCTCTCCTGTGAGTCCAGTTTTAGATTCCGATGCTTAACTTCAGGTTTGCTGTATCCCTTGGACCTTCTTATTGACGATGAAACACAGAAATTGCATCTGAATTAAATTCAAAAATCACAATGCCGACTTAAGTACAAGATGACTGACACTCTAACATTCTATGATTTGAACCTCTCCTGTGAGTCCACTTCTAGATTCCGATGCTTCACTTCAAGTTTACTGTAACCCCTGGACCTTCTTATTGAAGATGAAACACAGAGTTTGCATCCGAATTTAATACAAAAGGCACAATGCAAACTTAAGTACAAGAGGACTGACACAATAATTTTCTATGATTTGAACTCTCCTGTGAGTCCAGTTTTAGATTCCGATGCTTCACTTCAGGTTTACTGTATCCCTTCGACCTTCTTATTGACGATGAAACACAGAAATTGCATCGGAATTAAATTCAAAAGGCACAATGCCGACTTAAGTAAAAGAGGACTAACACTCTCACTTTCTATGATTTAGATATCTCCTGTGAGTCCAGTTTTAGATTAAGTTGCTTCACTTCAGGTTTCCTGTACCCCTTGGACCTTCTTATTGACGATGAAACACAGAGTTTGCATCAGAAATTAATAAAAAGGCACAATGCCGAGTTAAGTACAAGAGGAGTGACACTCTAACTTTCTATTCTTTGAACCTCTCCTGTGAGTCCAGTTTTAGATTCCGATGCTTCACTTCAGGTTCACTGTATCCCTTGGACCTTCTTATTGACGATGAAACACAGAAATAGCATCCGAACTTAATACAAATGGCACAATGCCGACTTAAGTACAAGAGGACCGACACTCTCACTTTCTCTGATTTGAACCTCTCCTGCGAGTCCAGTTTTAGATTCCGATGCTTCACTTCAGGTTTGCTGTATCCCTTGGACCTTCTTATTGACGATGAAACACAGAAATTGCATCGGAATTAAATTCAAAAGGCACAAAGCCGACTTAAGTAAAAGAGGACTGACACTCTCACTTTCTATGTTTTACATATCTCCTGTGAGACCAGTTTTAGGTTACGGTGCTTCACTTCAGGTTTACTAAATCCCTTGGACCATCTTATTGACGATGAAACACAAAAATTGCATCCGAATTTAATACAAATGGCACAATGCCGACTTAAGTACAAGAGGACTGAAACTCTCACTTTCTCTGATTTGAACCTCTCCTGCGAGTCCAGTTTTAGATTCCGATGCTTCACTTCAGGTTTGCTGTATCCCTTGGACCTTCTTATTGACGATGAAACACAGAAATTGCATCGGAATTATATTCAAAATGCACATTGCCGACTTAAGTAAAAGAGGACTGACACTCTCACTTTCCATGATTTAAATCTCTCCTGTGAGTCCAGTTTTACATTCCGATGCTTCACTTCAGGTTTACTGTATCCCTTGGACCTTCTTATTGACGATGAAACTCAGAAATTGCATCCGAATTTAATACAAATGCCACAATGCAGACTTAAGTACAAGAGGACTGACACTCTCACTTTCTATGATTTGTACCTTTCCTGTGAGTCCAGTTTTAGATTCCGATGCTTCACTTCAGGTTTACTGTATCCCTTGGACCTTCTTATTGACGATGAAACACAGAAATTGCACCCGAATTTAATACAAATGGCACAATGCTGACTTAAGTACAAGAGGACTGACACTCTCACTTTCTATGATTTGAACATCTCCTGTCAGTCCAGTTTTAGATTCCGATGTTCGACTTCAGGTTAACTGTATCCCTTGGACCTTCTTATTGACGATGAAACGCAGATATTGCATCCGAATTTAATACAAAGGCACAATGGCGACTTAAGTACAAGAGGAATGACACTCTCACTTTCTATGATTTGAACCTCTCCTGTGAGTCCAGTTTCAGATTCCGATGCTTCACTTCAGGTTTACTGTATACCTTGCACCTTCTTATTGACGATGAAACACAGAGATTGCATCGGAATTAAGTTCAAAATGCATAATGCCGACTTAAGTACAAGAGGACTGACACTCTAACTTTCTATGATTTGAACCTCTCCTGTGAGTACAGTTTTAGATTCCGATGCTTCACTTCATGTTTACTGTATCCTTTGGACCTTCTTATTGACGATGAAACATAGAAATTGCATCCGAATTTAATGCAAATCGCACAATGCCCACATAAGTAAAAGAGGACTGACACTCTAAATTTCTATGATTTGAACCTCTCCTGTGAGTCCAGTTTTAGATTCCGTTGCTTCACTTTAGGTTTACTGTATCCCTTGGACCTTCTTATTGACGATGAAACACAGAAATTGCATCCGAATTTAATACAAAAGGCACAATACCGACTTAAGTACAAGAGGAGTGACACTCTAACTTTCTATGATTTGAACCTCTCCTGTGAGTCCAGTTTTAGATTCGGATGTTTCGATTCAGGTTTACTGTATCCCTTGGACCTTCTTATTGACTTTGAATCACAGGAATTGCATCCGAATTTGATACAAATGGCACAATGCCGACTTAAGTACAAGAGGACTGACACTCTCACTTTCTATGATTTGAACCTCTCCTGTGAGTCCGGTTTTAGATTTCGATGCTTCACTTCAGGTGTACTGAATACCTTGCACCTTCTTATGGACGATGAAACATAGAAATTGCATCGGAATTTAATACAAATGGCACAATGCTGACTTAAGTAAAAGAGGACCGACACGCTAACTTTCTATGTTTTGAACCTCTCCTGTGAGTCCAGTTTTAGATTCCGATGCTTCTCTTCAGGTTTACTGTATCCCTTGGACCTTCTAACTGACGATGAAACACAGAAATTGCATGCGAATTTAATACAAAAGGCACAATACCGACTTAAGTACAAGAGGAGTGACACTCTAACTTTCTATGATTTGAACCTCTCCTATGAGTCCAGTTTTAGATTCCGATGCTTCACTTCAGGTTTACTGTATCCGTTGGACCTTCTTATTGACGATGAAATGCTGAAGTTGCATTCGAATTTAATACAAAGGGCACAATGCCGACTTAAGTACAAGAGGACTGACACTCTAACTTTCTATGATATAAACCTCTCGTGTGAGTCCAGTTTTAGATTCCGATGCTTCACTTCAGGTTTACTGTATCCCTTGGACCTTCTTATTGACGATGAAACACAGAAATTGCATCCGAATTTAATTCAAAAGGCACAATGGCGGCATAAGTACAAGAGGACTACCATTTTCACTTTCTATGATTTGAACCATTCCTGTGAGTCCAGTTTTAGATTCCGATGCTTCACTTCAGGTTTACTGTATCCCTTGGACTTTCTTATTGACGATGAAACACAGAAATTGTACCAGAATTTAATACAAATGGCACAATGCCGACTTAAGTACAAGAGGACTGACACTCTCACATTCTATGATTTGAACCTCTCCTGTTAGTCCAGTTTTAGGTTGCGATGCTTCACTTCAGGTTTACTGTATCCCTTGGACCTCCTTATTGACGATGAAACACAGATATTGCATTGGAATTAAATTCGAAACGCACAATGCCGACTTAAGTAAAAGAGGACTAACACTCTCACTTTCTATGATTTTAACCTCTCCTGTGAGTCCAGTTTTAACTTCTGATGCTTCACTTCAGGTTTATTGTATCCCTTGGACCTTCTTATTGACGAAGAATCACGGAAATTGCATCCGATTTTAATACAAAAGTCACAATGCCGACTTAAGTACAAGAGGACTGATACTCTAACTTTCTATGATTTGAACTTCTCCTGTGAGTCCAGTTTTAGATTCCGATTCTTCACTTCAGGTTTACTGTATCCCTGGGACCTTCTTATTGAGGAGGAAACTCAGAAATAGCATCCGAATGTAATACAAAAGGCACAATACCGACTTAAGTACAAGAGGAGAGATACTCTAACTCTCTTTGATTTGAACCTCCCCTGTGATTCCAGTTTTAGATTCTGATGCTTCACATCAGGTTTAATGTATCCCTTGGACCTTCTTATTGGCGAAGAATCACAGAAATTGCATCCGATTTTAATACAAAAGTCACAATGCCGACTTAAGTACAAGAGGACTGACACTCTCACTTTCTATGATTGGAACCTCTCCTGCGAGTCCAGTTTTAGATTCCGATGCTTCACTTCAGGTTTACTACATCCCTTGGACCTTCTTATTGAAGATGAATCACAGAAAGTGCGTCCGAATTTAATACAAATGGCACAATGTCGAGTTAAGTACAAGAGGACTGACACTCTCACTTTCTATGATTTGAACCTCTCCTGTGAGTCCACTTTTAGATTCCGATGCTTCACTTCAGGTTTACTGTATCCCTTGGACCTTCTTATTGACGATGAAACACAGAAATTGCATCCGAATTTAATACAAAAGGCACACTACCGACTTAAGTACAAGAGGTGTGACACTATATCTATGATTTGAATCTCTCCTGTGAGTCCAATTATAGATTCCGATGCTTCACTTCAGGTTTACTGTATCCCTTGGACCCTCTTATTGCCGATGAAACACAGAAATTGCATCCGAATTTAATACAGATGGCACAATGCCGACTTAAGTACAAGAGGACCGACACTCTCACTTTCTGTGATTTGAACCTCTCCTGTGAGTACAGTTTTAGATTCCGATACTTCACTTCAGGTTTACTGTATCCCTTGCACCTTCTTATTGACAATGAAACACAGAAATTGCATCAGAATTAAATTCAAAAGGCACAATGCCGACTTAAGTAAAAGTGGACTGACACTCTCACTCTCTATGATTTGAACCTCTCCTGTGAGTCCAGTTTTAGATTCCGATGCTTCGCTTAAGGTTTACTGTATCCCTTGGACCACCTTATTGTCGATGAAACACAGAAATTGCATCGGAATTAAATTCAAAAGGCACAATGCCGACTAATGTACAAGGGGACTGACACTCTAACTTTCTATGATTTGAACCTCTGCTGTGATTCCAGTTTTAGATACCGATGCTTCACTTCAGGTTTACTGTATCCCTTGGACCTTCTTATTGACGAAGAATCACAGAGTTTGCATCCGAATTTAATACAAAAGGCACAATTCCGACTTAAGTACAAGAGGACTGACACTCTCACATTCTATGATTTGAACCTCTCCTGTTAGTCCAGTTATAGGTTCCGATGCTTCACTTCAGGTTTACTGTATCCCTTGGACCCTCTTATAGACGATGAAACACAGATATTGCATCGGAATTAAATTCGAAACGCACAATGCCGCCTTAAGTAAAAGAGGACTAACACTCTCACTTTCTATGATTTTAATCTCTCCTGTGAGTCCAGTTTTAACTTCTGATCCTTCACTTCAGGTTTATTGTATCCCTTGGAACTTCTTATTGACGAAGAATCACAGAAATTGCAAACGATTTTAATACAAAAGTCACAATGCCGACTTAAGTACAAGAGGACTGATACTCTAACTTTCTATGATTTGAACTTCTCCTGTGAGTCCAGTTTTAGATTCCGATTCTTCACTTCAGGTTTACTGTATCCCTGGGACCTTCTTATTGAGGAGGAAACTCAGAAATAGCATCCGAATGTAATACAAAAGGCTCAATACCGACTTAAGTACAAGAGGAGAGATACTCTAACTCTCTTTGATTTGAACCTCCCCTGTGATTCCAGTTTTAGATTCTGATGCTTCACATCAGGTTTAATGTATCCCTTGGACCTTCTTATTGGCGAAGAATCACAGAAATTGCATCCGATTTTAATACAAAAGTCACAATGCCGACTTAAGTACAAGAGGACTGACACTCTCACTTTCTATGATTGGAACCTCTCCTGCGAGTCCAGTTTTAGATTCCGATGCTTCACTTCAGGTTTACTATATCCCTTGGACCTTCTTATTGAAGATGAATCACAGAAAGTCCGTCCGAATTTAATACAAATGGCACAATGTCGAGTTAAGTACAAGAGGACTGACACTCTCACTTTCTATGATTTGAACCTCTCCTGTGAGTCCAGTTTTAGATTCCGATGCTTCACTTCAGGTTTACTGTATCCCTTGGACCTTCTTATTGAAGATGAAACACAGTAAGTGCGTCCGAATTTAATACAAATGGCACAATGCCGAGTTAAGTACTAGAGGACTGACACTCTCACTTTCTATGATTTGAACCTCTCCTGTGAGTCCAGTTTTAGATTCCGATGCTTAACTTCAGGTTTACTGTATCCCTTGGACCTTCTTATTGACGATTAAACACAGAAATTGCATCCGAATTTAATACAAAAGGCACAATACCGACTTAAGTACAAGAGGAGTGACACTATATCTATGATTTGAATCTCTCCTGTGAGTCCAGTTTTAGATTCCGATGCTTCACTTCAGGTTTACTGTATCCCTTCGACCCTCTTATTGACGATGAAACACAGAAATTGCATCCGAATTTAATACAGATGGCACAATGCCGACTTAAGTACAAGAGGACCGACACTCTCACTTTCTATGATTTGAACCTCTCCTGTGAGTACAGTTTTAGATTCCGATACTTCACTTCAGGTTTACTGTATCCCTTGGACCTTCTTATTGACAATGAAACACAGAAATTGCATCAGAATTAAATCCAAAAGGCACAATGCCGACTGAAGTAAAAGTGGACTGACACTCTCACTCTCTATGATTTGAACCTCTCCTGTGAGTCCAGTTTTAGATTCCGATGCTTCGCTTAAGGTTTACTGTACCCCTTGGACCATCTTATTGTCGATGAAACACAGAAATTGCATCGGAATTAAATTCAAAAGGCACAATGCCGACTTAAGTACAAGAGGACTGACACTCAAACTTTCTATGATTTGAACCTCCCCTGTGATTCCAGTTTTAGATTCCGATGCATCACTTCAGGTTTACTGTATCTCTTGGACCTTCTTATTGACGAAGAATCACAGAGTTTGCATCCGAATTTAATACAAAAGGCACAATTCCGACTTAAGTACAAGAGGACTGACACTCTAACTTTCTATGATTTGAACCACTCCTGTGAGTCCAGTTTTAGATTCCGATGCTATAGTTCAGGTTTACTGTATCCCTTGGACCTTCTTATTGACGATGAAACACAGAAATTGCATCCGAATTTAATACAAACGGCACAATGGCGACTAAAGTACAAGAGGACTGACACTCTCACTTTCTATGATTTGAACCTCTTCTGTGAGCCCAGTTTTAGATTCCGTTGCTTCACTTGGGGTTTACTGTATACCTTCCACCTTCTTATTGACGATGAAACACAGAAGTTGCATCGGAATTAAATTCAAAAGGCACCACGCCGACTTAAGTACAAGTGGACTGACACTCTAACTTTTTTTGTTTTGAACCTCTCCTGTCAGTCTAGTTTTAGATTCCGATGCTTCACTTCAGGTTTACTGTATCCCTTGGACCTTCTTATTGAAGATGAAACACAGAAGTTGCATCCGAATTTAATACAAATGGCCCAATGCCGACTTAAGTACAAGAGACCCGACACTCTCACTTTCTATGATTTGAACATCTCCTGCGAGTCCAGTTTTAGATTCCGATGCTTCACTTCAGGTTTGCTGTATCCCTTGGATCTTCTTATTGACGATGAAGCACAGAAATTGCATCGGAATTAAATTCAAAAGGCACAATGCCGACTTAAGTACAAGAGGACTGACACTCAAACTTTCTATGATTTGATCCTCTCCTGTGGGTCCAGTTTTCGATTCGGATGCTTCACTTCAGGTTTACTGTATCCCTTGGACCTTCTTATTGACGATGAAACACAGAGTTTGCATCCGAATTTAATACAAAAGGCACAATGCCGACTTAAGTACAAGAGTACTGAGACTTTCACTTTCTATGATTTGAACCTCTCCTGTGAGTCCAGTTTTAGATTCTGATGCTTAACTTCAGGATTACTGTATCCCTTGGACCTTCTTATTGACGAAGAATCACAGAAATTGCATCCGATTTTAATACAAAAGTCACAATGCCGACTTAAGTACAAGAGGACCGACACTCTCACTTTCTATGATTTGAACCTCTCCTGTGTGTACAGTTTTAGATTCCGATACTTCACTTCAGGTTTACTGTATCCCTTGTACCTTCTTCTTGACGATGAAACACAGAAATTGCATCGGAATTAAGTTCAAAAGGCACAATACCGACTTAAGTAAAAGAGGACTGACACTCTCACTCTCTATGATTTGAACCACTCCTGTGAGTCCAGTTTTAGATTCCGATGCTTCGCTTAAGGTTTACTGTATCCCTTGGACCATCTTATTGACGATGAAACACAGAAATTGCATCGGAATTAAATTCAAAAGGCACAATGCCGACTTAAGTACAAGAGGACTGACACTCAAACTTTCTATGATTTGAACCTCTCCTGTGATTCCAGTTTTACATTCCGATGCATCACTTCAGGTTTACTGTATCACTTGGACCTTCTTATTGGCGATGAAACACAGAGTTTGCATCCGAATTTAATACAAAAGGCACAATTCCGACTTAAGTACAAGAGGACTGACACTCTAACTTTCTATGATTTGTACCTCTCCTGTGAGTCCAGTTTTTGATTCCGATGCTATACTTCAGGTTTACTGTATCCCTTGGACCTTCTTATTGACGATGAAACACAGAAATTGCATCAGAATTTAATACAAACGGCACAATGGCGACTAAAGTACAAGAGGACTGACACTCGCACTTTCTATGATTTGAACCTCTCCTGTGAGCCCAGTTTTAGATTCCGGTGCTTCACTTCAGGTTTACTGTATACCTTGCACCTTCTTATTCACGATGAAACACAGAAGTTGCATCGGAATTAAATTCAAAGGGCACCACGCCGACTTAAGTACAAGAGGACTGACACTCTAACTTTCTATACTTTGAACCTCTCCTGTGAGTCCAGTTTTAGATTCCGATGCTTCACTTCAGGTTTACTGTATCCCTTGGACCTTCTTATTGACGATGAAACACAGAGTTTGCATCCGAATTTAATACAAAAGGCACAATGCCGACTTAAGTACAAGAGGACTACCACTCTAACTTTCTATGATTTGAACCTCTCCTGTCAGTCCAGTTTTAGATTCCGATGCTTCACTTCTGGTTTACTGTATCCCTTGGACCTTCTTATTGACGATGAAACACAGAAATTGCATCCGAATTTAATACAAAAGGCACAATGGCGACTTAAGTAAAAGAGGACTGACACTCTCACTTTCTATGATTTGAAGCTCTCCTGTGAGTCCAGTTTTAGATTCCGATGCTTCGCTTAAGGTTTACTGTATCCCTTGGACCATCTTATTCACGAAGATACACAGAAATTGCATCGGAATTAAATTCAAAAGGCACAATGCCGACTTAAGTACAAGAGGACTGACACTCAAACTTTCTATGATTTGAACCTCTCCTGTGAGTCCAGTTTTAGATTCCGATGCTTCACTTCAGGATTACTGTATCCCTTGGACCTTCTTATTGAAGATGAAACACAGATATTGCATCCGAATTTAATACAAAAGGCAGAATACCGACTTAAGTACCAGAGGACTGACACTCTCACTTTCTATGATTTGAACCTCTCCTGTGAGTCCATTTTTAGATTCTGATGCTTCACTTCAGGTTTACTGTATCCCTTGGACCTTGTTATTGACGAAGAATCACAGAAATTGCATCCGATTTTAATACAAAAGTCACAATGCCGAGTTAAGTACAAGAGGACCGACACTCTCACTTTCTATGATTTGAACCTCTCCTGTGAGTCCGGTTTTAGATTCCGATTCTTCACTTCAGGTTTACTGTATATCTTGCACCTTCTTATTGACGATGAAACATGGAAATTGCATCGGAAGTTAATACAAAAGGCACAATGATGACTTAAGGAAAAGAGGACTGACACTCTATCTTTCTATGATTTGAACCTCTCCTGTGAGTCCAGTTTTAGATTCCGTTGCTTCACTTCAGGTTTACTGTATCCCTTGGACCTTCTTATTGACGATGAAACACAGATATTGCATCCGAATTTAATACAAAAGGCAGAATACCGACTTAAGTACAAGAGGACCGACACTCTCACTTTCTATGATTTGAACCTCTCCTGTGTGTACAGTTTTACTTTCCGATACTTCACTACAGGTTTACTGTATCCCTTGGACCTTCTTATTGACGATGAAACACAGAAATTGCATCGGAATTAAATTCAAAAGGCACAATACCGACTTAAGTAAAAGAGGACTGACACTCTCACTCTCTATGATTTGAACTTCTCCTGTGAGTCCAGTTTTAGATTCCGATGCTTCGCTTAAGGTTTTCTGGATCCCTTGGACCATCTTATTGACGATGAAAGACAGAAATTGCATCGGAATTAAATTCAAAAGGCACAATGCCGACTTAAGTACAAGAGGACTGACACTCACACTTTCTATGATTTGAACCTCTCCTGTGATTCCAGTTTTAGATTCCGATGCATCACTTCAGGTTTACTGTATCCCTTGGACCTTCTTATTGACGATGAAACACAGAGTTTGCATCCGAATTTAATACAAAAGGCACAATTCCGACTTAAGTACAAGAGGACTGACACTCTAACTTTCTATGATTTGAACCTCTCCTGTGAGTCCAGTTTTTGATTCCGATGCTATACTTCAGATTTACTGTATCCCTTGGACCTTCTTATTGACGATGAATCACAGAAAGTGCGTCCGAATTTAATACAAATGGCACAATGTCGAGTTAAGTACAAGAAGACTGACACTCTCACTTTCTATGATTTGAACCTCTCCTGTGAGTCCACTTTTAGATTCCGATGCTTCACTTCAGGTTTACTGTATCCCTTGGACCTTCTTATTGACGATGAAACACAGAAATTGCATCCGAATTTAATACAAAAGGCACACTACCGACTTAAGTACAAGAGGTGTGACACTATATCTATGATTTGAATCTCTCCTGTGAGTCCAATTATAGATTCCGATGCTTCACTTCAGGTTTACTGTATCCCTTGGACCCTCTTATTGACGATGAAACACAGAAATTGCATCCGAATTTAATACAGATGGCACAATGCCGACTTAAGTACAAGAGGACCGACACTCTCACTTTCTGTGATTTGAACCTCTCCTGTGAGTACAGTTTTAGGTTCCGATACTTCACTTCAGGTTTACTGTATCCCTTGCACCTTCTTATTGACAATGAAACACAGAAATTGCATCAGAATTAAATTCAAAAGGCACAATGCCGACTTAAGTAAAAGTGGACTGACACTCTCACTCTCTATGATTTGAACCTCTCCTGTGAGTCCAGTTTTAGATTCCGATGCTTCGCTTAAGGTTTACTGTATCCCTTGGACCACCTTATTGTCGATGAAACACAGAAATTGCATCGGAATTAAATTCAAAAGGCACAATGCCGACTAATGTACAAGGGGACTGACACTCTAACTTTCTATGATTTGAACCTCTGCTGTGATTCCAGTTTTAGATACCGATGCTTCACTTCAGGTTTACTGTATCCCTTGGACCTTCTTATTGACGAAGAATCACAGAGTTTGCATCCGAATTTAATACAAAAGGCACAATTCCGACTTAAGTACAAGAGGACTGACACTCTCACATTCTATGATTTGAACCTCTCCTGTTAGTCCAGTTATAGGTTCCGATGCTTCACTTCAGGTTTACTGTATCCCTTGGACCCTCTTATAGACGATGAAACACAGATATTGCATCGGAATTAAATTCGAAACGCACAATGCCGCCTTAAGTAAAAGAGGACTAACACTCTCACTTTCTATGATTTTAATCTCTCCTGTGAGTCCAGTTTTAACTTCTGATGCTTCACTTCAGGTTTATTGTATCCCTTGGACCTTCTTATTGACGAAGAATCACAGAAATTGCAAACGATTTTAATACAAAAGTCACAATGCCGACTTAAGTACAAGAGGACTGATACTCTAACTTTCTATGATTTGAACTTCTCCTGTGAGTCCAGTTTTAGATTCCGATTCTTCACTTCACGTTTACTGTATCCCTTGGACCTTCTTATTGACGAGGAAACACAGAAATAGCATCCGAATGTAATACAAAAGGCACAATACCGACTTAAGAACAAGAGGAGAGACACTCTAACTCTCTATGATTTGAACCTCCCCTGTGAATCCAGTTTTAGATTCTGATGCTTCACATCAGGTTTAATGTATCCCTTGGACCTTCTTATTGGCGAATAATCACTGAATTTGCATCCGATTTTAATACAAAAGTCACAATGCCGACTTAAGTACAAGGGGACTGACACTCTCACTTTCTATGATTGGAACCTCTCCTGTGAGTCCAGTTTTAGATTCCGATGCTTCACTTCAGGTGTACTGTATCCCTTGGACCTTCTTATTGAAGATGAAACACAGTAAGTGCGTCCGAATTTAATACAAATGGCACAATGCCGAGTTAAGTACTAGAGGACTGACACTCTCACTTTCTATGATTTGAACCTCTCCTGTGAGTCCAGTTTTAGATTCCGATGCTTAACTTCAGGTTTACTGTATCTCTTGGACCTTCTTATTGACGATTAAACACAGAAATTGCATCCGAATTTAATACAAAAGGCACAATACCGACTTAAGTACAAGAGGAGTGACACTATATCTATGATTTGAATCTCTCCTGTGAGTCCAGTTTTAGATTCCGATGCTTCACTTCAGGTTTACTGTATCCCTTCGACCCTCTTATTGACGATGAAACACAGAAATTGCATCCGAATTTAATACAGATGGCACAATGCCGACTTAAGTACAAGAGGACCGACACTCTCACTTTCTATGATTTGAACCTCTCCTGTGAGTACAGTTTTAGATTCCGATACTTCACTTCAGGTTTACTGTATCCCTTGGACCTTCTTATTGACAATGAAACACAGAAATTGCATCAGAATTAAATCCAAAAGGCACAATGCCGACTGAAGTAAAAGTGGACTGACACTCTCACTCTCTATGATTTGAACCTCTCCTGTGAGTCCACTTTTAGATTCCGATGCTTAGCTTAAGGTTTACTGTATCCCTTGGACCATCTTATTGTCGATGAAACACAGAAATTGCATCGGAATTAAATTCAAAAGGCACAATGCCGACTTAAGTACAAGAGGACTGACACTCAAACTTTCTATGATTTGAACCTCCCCTGTGATTCCAGTTTTAGATTCCGATGCATCACTTCAGGTTTACTGTATCTCTTGGACCTTCTTATTGACGAAGAATCACAGAGTTTGCATCCGAATTTAATACAAAAGGCACAATTCCGACTTAAGTACAAGAGGACTGACACTCTAACTTTCTATGATTTGAACCACTCCTGTGAGTCCAGTTTTAGATTCCGATGCTATAGTTCAGGTTTACTGTATCCCTTGGACCTTCTTATTGACGATGAAACACAGAAATTGCATCCGAATTTAATACAAACGGCACAATGGCGACTAATGTACAAGAGGACTGACACTCTCACTTTCTATGATTTGAACCTCTTCTGTGAGCCCAGTTTTAGATTCCGTTGCTTCACTTGGGGTTTACTGTATACCTTCCACCTTCTTATTGACGATGAAACACAGAAGTTGCATCGGAATTAAATTCAAAAAGCACCACGCCGACTTAAGTACAAGAGGACTGACACTCTAACTTTCTATGTTTTGAACCTCTCCTGTGAGTCCAGTTTAAGATTCCGATGCTTCACTTCAGGTTTACTGTATCCCTTGGACCTTCTTATTGACGACGAAACACAGAAATTGCATCCAAATTTAATACAAATGGCACAATGCCGACTTAAGTACAAGAGGACTGACACTCTTACTCTCTATGATTCGAACCTCTCCTGTGAGGTCAGTTTTAGATTCGGATGTTTCACTTCAGGTTAACTGTATCCCTTGGACCTTCTTATTGACGAAAAACCACAGAAATTGCATCCGTATTTAATACAAATGGCACAATACCGACATAAGTACAAGAGGAGTGACACTCTAATTTCTATGATTTGAACCTCTCCTGTGAGTCCAGTTTTAGATTCCGATGTTTCACTTCAGGTTTACGGTATCCCTTGGACCTTCTTATAGACTATGAATCACAGGAATTGCATCCGAATTTAATACAAAAGGCACAATGCCGACTTAAGTACAAGAGGTCTGACACTCTCACTTTCTATGATTTGAACCTCTCCTGTGAGTCCAGTTTTAGATTACGATGCTATACTTCAGGTTTACTGTATCCCTTGGACCTTCTTGTTGACGATGAAACACAGAAATTGCATCCGAATTTAATACAAAACGCACAATGCCGACTTAAGTACAAGAGGACTGAGACTCTCACTTTCTATGATTTTAACCTCTCCTGTGAGTCCAGTTTCAGATTCCGATGCTTCACTACAAGTTTACTGTATACCTTGTACCTTCTTACTGACGATGAAACACAGAAGTTGCATAGGAATTAAATTCAAAAGGTACCACGCCGACATAAGTACAAGAGGACTGACACTCTAACTTTCTATGATTTGAACCTCTCCTGTGAGTCCAGTTTTAGATTCCAATGCTTCACTTCAGGTTTACTGTATCCCTTGGACCTTTTTATTGACGATGAAACACAGAAATTGCATCCAAATTTAATACAAAACGCACAAAGGCGATTTAAGTACAAGAGGAGTGACACTATATCTATGATTCGAATCTCTCCTGTGAGTCCAGTTTTAGATTCCGATGCTTCACTTCAGGTTTACTGTATCCCTTGGACCTTCTTGTTGACGATGAAACACAGAAATTGCATCCGAATTTAATACAGATGGCACAATGCCGACTTAAGTACAAGAGGACCGACACTCTCACTTTCTATGATTTGAACCTCTCCTGTGAGTACAGTTTTAGATTCCGATCCTTCACTTCAGGTTTACTGTATCCCTTGGACCTTCTTATTAACGAAAAAACACAGAAATAGCTTCGGAATTAAATTCAAAAGGCACAATGCCGACTTATGTAAAAGAGGACTGACACTCTCACTCTCTATGATTTGAACCTCTCCTGTGAGTTCAGTTTTAGATTCCGATGCTTCGCTTAAGGTTTACTGTATCCCTTGGACCATCTTATTGACGATGATACACAGAAATTGCATCGGAATTAAATTCAAAAGGCACAATGCCGAAATAACTACTAGAGGACTGACACTCTCACTTTCTATGATTTGAAACTCTCCTGTGAGCCCATATTTAGATTCCGGTGCTTCACTTCAGGTTTACTGTATACCTTGCACCTTCTTATTGACGATGAAACACAGAAGTTGCAACGGAATTAAATTCAAAAGGCACCACGCCGACTTAAGTACAAGTGGACTGACACTCTAACTTTTTTTGTTTTGAACCTCTCCTGTCAGTCTAGTTTTAGATTCCGATGCTTCACTTCAGGTTTACTGTATCCCTTGAACCTTCTTATTGACGATGAAACACAGAGTTTGCATCCGAATTTAATACAAAGGGCACAAAGCCGACTTACGTGCAAGAGGACTGACACTCTAACTTTCTATGATTTGAACCTCTCCTGTGCGTCTAGTTTTAGATTCCGATGCTTCACTTCAGGTTTACTGTATCCCTTGGACCTTCTTATTGAAGATGAAACACAGAAGTTGCATCCGAATTTAATACAAATGGCCCAATGCCGACTTAAGTACAAGAGGACCGACACTCTCACTTTCTATGATTTGAACATCTCCTGCGAGTCCAGTTTTAGATTCCGATGCTTCACTTCAGGTTTGCTGTATCCCTTGGATCTTCTTATTGACGATGAAGCACAGAAATTGCATCGGAATTAAATTCAAAAGGCACAATGCCGACTTAAGTACAAGAGGACTGACACTCAAACTTTCTATGATTTGATCCTCTCCTGTGGGTCCAGTTTTCGATTCGGATGCTTCACTTCAGGTTTACTGTATCCCTTGGACCTTCTTATTGACGATGAAACACAGAGTTTGCATCCGAATTTAATACAAAAGGCACAATGCCGACTTAAGTACAAGAGTACTGAGACTTTCACTTTCTATGATTTGAACCTCTCCTGTGTGTACAGTTTTAGATTCCGATACTTCACTTCAGGTTTACTGTATCCCTTGGACCTTCTTATTGACGATGAAACACAGAAATTGCATCGGAATTAAATTCAAAAGGCACAATGCCGACTTAAGTACAAGAGGACTGACACTCAAACTTTCTATGATTTGAACCTCTCCTGTGATTCCAGTTTTACATTCCGATGCATCACTTCAGGTTTACTGTATCACTTGGACCTTCTTATTGGCGATGAAACACAGAGTTTGCATCCGAATTTAATACAAAAGGCACAATTCCGACTTAAGTACAAGAGGACTGACACTCTAACTTTCTATGATTTGTACCTCTCCTGTGAGTCCAGTTTTTGATTCCGATGCTATACTTCAGGTTTACTGTATCCCTTGGACCTTCTTATTGACGATGTAACACAGAAATTGCATCCGAATTTAATACAAACGGCACAATGGCGACTAAAGTACAAGAGGACTGACACTCGCACTTTCTATGATTTGAACCTCTCCTGTGAGCCCAGTTTTAGATTCCGGTGCTTCACTTCAGGTTTACTGTATACCTTGCACCTTCTTATTCACGAAGAAACACAGAAGTGCATCGGAATTAAATTCAAAGGGCACCACGCCGACTTAAGTACAAGAGGACTGACACTCTAACTTTCTATACTTTGAACCTCTCCTGTGAGTCCAGTTTTAGATTCCGATGCTTCACTTCAGGTTTACTGTATCCCTTGGACCTTCTTATTGACGATGAAACACAGAGTTTGCATCCGAATTTAATACAAAAGGCACAATGCCGACTTAAGTACAAGAGGACTACCACTCTAACTTTCTATGATTTGAACCTCTCCTGTCAGTCCAGTTTTAGATTCCGATGCTTCACTTCTGGTTTACTGTATCCCTTGGACCTTCTTATTGACGATGAAACACAGAAATTGCATCCGAATTTAATACAAAAGGCACAATGGCGACTTAAGTAAAAGAGGACTGACACTCTCACTCTCTATGATTTGAAGCTCTCCTGTGAGTCCAGTTTTAGATTCCGATGCTTCGCTTAAGGTTTACTGTATCCCTTGGACCATCTTATTGACGAAGATACACAGAAATTGCATCGGAATTAAATTCAAAAGGCACAATGCCGACTTAAGTACAAGAGGACTGACACTCAAACTTTCTATGATTTGAACCTCTCCTGTGAGTCCAGTTTTAGATTCCGATGCTTCACTTCAGGATTACTGTATCCCTTGGACCTTCTTATTGAAGATGAAACACAGATATTGCATCCGAATTTAATACAAAAGGCAGAATATCGACTTAAGTACCAGAGGACTGACACTCTCACTTTCTATGATTTGAACCTCTCCTGTGAGTCCATTTTTAGATTCCGATGCTTCACTTCAGGTTTACTGTATCCCTTGGACCATCTTATTGTCGATGAAACACAGAAATTGCATCGGAATTAAATTCAAAAGGCACAATGCCGACTTAAGTACAAGAGGACTGACACTCAAACTTTCTATGATTTGAACCTCCCCTGTGATTCCAGTTTTAGATTCCGATGCATCACTTCAGGTTTACTGTATCTCTTGGACCTTCTTATTGACGAAGAATCACAGAGTTTGCATCCGAATTTAATACAAAAGGCACAATTCCGACTTAAGTACAAGAGGACTGACACTCTAACTTTCTATGATTTGAACCACTCCTGTGAGTCCAGTTTTAGATTCCGATGCTATAGTTCAGGTTTACTGTATCCCTTGGACCTTCTTATTGACGATGAAACACAGAAATTGCATCCGAATTTAATACAAACGGCACAATGGCGACTAATGTACAAGAGGACTGACACTCTCACTTTCTATGATTTGAACCTCTTCTGTGAGCCCAGTTTTAGATTCCGTTGCTTCACTTGGGGTTTACTGTATACCTTCCACCTTCTTATTGACGATGAAACACAGAAGTTGCATCGGAATTAAATTCAAAAAGCACCACGCCGACTTAAGTACAAGAGGACTGACACTCTAACTTTCTATGTTTTGAACCTCTCCTGTGAGTCCAGTTTAAGATTCCGATGCTTCACTTCAGGTTTACTGTATCCCTTGGACCTTCTTATTGACGACGAAACACAGAAATTGCATCCAAATTTAATACAAATGGCACAATGCCGACTTAAGTACAAGAGGACTGACACTCTTACTCTCTATGATTCGAACCTCTCCTGTGAGGTCAGTTTTAGATTCGGATGTTTCACTTCAGGTTAACTGTATCCCTTGGACCTTCTTATTGACGAAAAACCACAGAAATTGCATCCGTATTTAATACAAATGGCACAATACCGACATAAGTACAAGAGGAGTGACACTCTAATTTCTATGATTTGAACCTCTCCTGTGAGTCCAGTTTTAGATTCCGATGTTTCACTTCAGGTTTACGGTATCCCTTGGACCTTCTTATAGACTATGAATCACAGGAATTGCATCCGAATTTAATACAAAAGGCACAATGCCGACTTAAGTACAAGAGGTCTGACACTCTCACTTTCTATGATTTGAACCTCTCCTGTGAGTCCAGTTTTAGATTACGATGCTATACTTCAGGTTTACTGTATCCCTTGGACCTTCTTGTTGACGATGAAACACAGAAATTGCATCCGAATTTAATACAAAACGCACAATGCCGACTTAAGTACAAGAGGACTGAGACTCTCACTTTCTATGATTTTAACCTCTCCTGTGAGTCCAGTTTCAGATTCCGATGCTTCACTACAAGTTTACTGTATACCTTGTACCTTCTTACTGACGATGAAACACAGAAGTTGCATAGGAATTAAATTCAAAAGGTACCACGCCGACATAAGTACAAGAGGACTGACACTCTAACTTTCTATGATTTGAACCTCTCCTGTGAGTCCAGTTTTAGATTCCAATGCTTCACTTCAGGTTTACTGTATCCCTTGGACCTTTTTATTGACGATGAAACACAGAAATTGCATCCAAATTTAATACAAAACGCACAAAGGCGATTTAAGTACAAGAGGAGTGACACTATATCTATGATTCGAATCTCTCCTGTGAGTCCAGTTTTAGATTCCGATGCTTCACTTCAGGTTTACTGTATCCCTTGGACCTTCTTGTTGACGATGAAACACAGAAATTGCATCCGAATTTAATACAGATGGCACAATGCCGACTTAAGTACAAGAGGACCGACACTCTCACTTTCTATGATTTGAACCTCTCCTGTGAGTACAGTTTTAGATTCCGATCCTTCACTTCAGGTTTACTGTATCCCTTGGACCTTCTTATTAACGAAAAAACACAGAAATAGCTTCGGAATTAAATTCAAAAGGCACAATGCCGACTTATGTAAAAGAGGACTGACACTCTCACTCTCTATGATTTGAACCTCTCCTGTGAGTTCAGTTTTAGATTCCGATGCTTCGCTTAAGGTTTACTGTATCCCTTGGACCATCTTATTGACGATGATACACAGAAATTGCATCGGAATTAAATTCAAAAGGCACAATGCCGAAATAACTACTAGAGGACTGACACTCTCACTTTCTATGATTTGAAACTCTCCTGTGAGCCCATATTTAGATTCCGGTGCTTCACTTCAGGTTTACTGTATACCTTGCACCTTCTTATTGACGATGAAACACAGAAGTTGCAACGGAATTAAATTCAAAAGGCACCACGCCGACTTAAGTACAAGTGGACTGACACTCTAACTTTTTTTGTTTTGAACCTCTCCTGTCAGTCTAGTTTTAGATTCCGATGCTTCACTTCAGGTTTACTGTATCCCTTGGACCTTCTTATTGACGATGAAACACAGAGTTTGCATCCGAATTTAATACAAAGGGCACAAAGCCGACTTACGTGCAAGAGGACTGACACTCTAACTTTCTATGATTTGAACCTCTCCTGTGCGTCTAGTTTTAGATTCCGATGCTTCACTTCAGGTTTACTGTATCCCTTGGACCTTCTTATTGAAGATGAAACACAGAAGTTGCATCCGAATTTAATACAAATGGCCCAATGCCGACTTAAGTACAAGAGGACCGACACTCTCACTTTCTATGATTTGAACATCTCCTGCGAGTCCAGTTTTAGATTCCGATGCTTCACTTCAGGTTTGCTGTATCCCTTGGATCTTCTTATTGACGATGAAGCACAGAAATTGCATCGGAATTAAATTCAAAAGGCACAATGCCGACTTAAGTATAAGAGGACTGACACTCAAACTTTCTATGATTTGATCCTCTCCTGTGGGTCCAGTTTTCGATTCGGATGCTTCACTTCAGGTTTACTGTATCCCTTGGACCTTCTTATTGACGATGAAACACAGAGTTTGCATCCGAATTTAATACAAAAGGCACAATGCCGACTTAAGTACAAGAGTACTGAGACTTTCACTTTCTATGATTTGAACCTCTCCTGTGTGTACAGTTTTAGATTCCGATACTTCACTTCAGGTTTACTGTATCCCTTGGACCTTCTTATTGACGATGAAACACAGAAATTGCATCGGAATTAAATTCAAAAGGCACAATGCCGACTTAAGTACAAGAGGACTGACACTCAAACTTTCTATGATTTGAACCTCTCCTGTGATTCCAGTTTTACATTCCGATGCATCACTTCAGGTTTACTGTATCACTTGGACCTTCTTATTGGCGATGAAACACAGAGTTTGCATCCGAATTTAATACAAAAGGCACAATTCCGACTTAAGTACAAGAGGACTGACACTCTAACTTTCTATGATTTGTACCTCTCCTGTGAGTCCAGTTTTTGATTCCGATGCTATACTTCAGGTTTACTGTATCCCTTGGACCTTCTTATTGACGATGTAACACAGAAATTGCATCCGAATTTAATACAAACGGCACAATGGCGACTAAAGTACAAGAGGACTGACACTCGCACTTTCTATGATTTGAACCTCTCCTGTGAGCCCAGTTTTAGATTCCGGTGCTTCACTTCAGGTTTACTGTATACCTTGCACCTTCTTATTCACGAAGAAACACAGAAGTGCATCGGAATTAAATTCAAAGGGCACCACGCCGACTTAAGTACAAGAGGACTGACACTCTAACTTTCTATACTTTGAACCTCTCCTGTGAGTCCAGTTTTAGATTCCGATGCTTCACTTCAGGTTTACTGTATCCCTTGGACCTTCTTATTGACGATGAAACACAGAGTTTGCATCCGAATTTAATACAAAAGGCACAATGCCGACTTAAGTACAAGAGGACTACCACTCTAACTTTCTATGATTTGAACCTCTCCTGTCAGTCCAGTTTTAGATTCCGATGCTTCACTTCTGGTTTACTGTATCCCTTGGACCTTCTTATTGACGATGAAACACAGAAATTGCATCCGAATTTAATACAAAAGGCACAATGGCGACTTAAGTAAAAGAGGACTGACACTCTCACTCTCTATGATTTGAAGCTCTCCTGTGAGTCCAGTTTTAGATTCCGATGCTTCGCTTAAGGTTTACTGTATCCCTTGGACCATCTTATTGACGAAGATACACAGAAATTGCATCGGAATTAAATTCAAAAGGCACAATGCCGACTTAAGTACAAGAGGACTGACACTCAAACTTTCTATGATTTGAACCTCTCCTGTGAGTCCAGTTTTAGATTCCGATGCTTCACTTCAGGATTACTGTATCCCTTGGACCTTCTTATTGAAGATGAAACACAGATATTGCATCCGAATTTAATACAAAAGGCAGAATATCGACTTAAGTACCAGAGGACTGACACTCTCACTTTCTATGATTTGAACCTCTCCTGTGAGTCCATTTTTAGATTCCGATGCTTCACTTCAGGTTTACTGTATCCCTTGGACCTTGTTATTGACGAAGAATCACAGAAATTGCATCCGATTTTAATACAAAAGTCACAATGCCGAGTTAAGTACAAGAGGACTGACACTCTCAATTTCTATGATTGGAACCTCTCCTGTGAGTCCAGTTTTAGATTCCGATGCTTCACTTCAGGTTTACTGTATCATTTGGACCTTCTTATTGACGACGAAACACAGAAATTGCATCCGAATTTAATACAAATGGCACAATGCCGACTTAAGTACAAGAGGACCGACACTCTCACTTTCTATGATTTGAACCTCTCCTGTGAGTCCGGTTTTAGATTCCGATTCTTCACTTCAGGTTTACTGTATATCTTGCACCTTCTTATTGACGATGAAACATGGAAATTGCATCGGAAGTTAATACAAAAGGCACAATGATGCCTTAAGGAAAAGAGGACTGCACACTAACTTTCTATGATTTGAACCTCTCCTTTGAGTCCAGTTTTAGATTCCGATGCTTCACTTCAGGTTTACTGTATCCCTTGGACCTTCTTATTGACGATGAAACACAGATATTGCATCCGAATTTAATACAAAAGGCAGAATACCGACTTAAGTACAAGAGGTGTGACACTATATCTATGATTTGAGTCTCCCCTGTGAGTCCAGTATTAGATTCCGACGCTTCACTTCAGGTTTACTATATCCCTTGGACCCTCTTATTGACGATGAAACACAGAAATTGCATCCGAATTTGATACAGATGGCACAATGACGACTAAAGTACAAGAGGACCGACACTCTCACTTTCTATGATTTGAACCTCTCCTGTGTGTACAGTTTTACTTTCCGATACTTCACTACAGGTTTACTGTATCCCTTGGACCTTCTTATTGACGATGAAACACAGAAATTGCATCGGAATTAAATTCAAAAGGCACAATACCGACTTAAGTAAAAGAGGACTGACACTCTCACTCTCTATGATTTGAACTTCACCTGTGAGTCCAGTTTTAGATTCCGATGCTTCGCTTAAGGTTTTCTGGATCCCTTGGACCATCTTATTGACGATGAAAGACAGAAATTGCATCGGAATTAAATTCAAAAGGCACAATGCCGTCTTAAGTACAAGAGGACTGACACTCACACTTTCTATGATTTGAACCTCTCCTGTGATTCCAGTTTTAGATTCAGATGCATCACTTCAGGTTTACTGTATCCCTTGGACCTTCTTATTGACGATGAAACACAGAGTTTGCATCCGAATTTAATACAAAAGGCACAATTCCGACTTAAGTACAAGAGGACTGACACTCTAACTTTCTATGATTTGAACCTCTCCTGTGAGTCCAGTTTTTGATTCCGATGCTATACTTCAGATTTACTGTATCCCTTGGACCTTCTTATTGACGATGAAACACAGAAATTGCATCCGAATTTAATACAAACGGCACAATGGCGACTAAAGTACAAGAGGACTGACACTCTCACTTTCTATGATTTGAACCTCTCCTGTGAGCCCAGTTTTAGATTCCGGTGCTTCACTTCAGGTTTACTGTATACCTTGCACCTTCTTATTGACGATGAAACACAGAAGTTGCATCGGAATTAAATTCGAAAGGCACCACCCCGACTTAAGTACAAGAGGACTGACACTCTAACTTTCTATACTTTGAACCTCGCCTGTGAGTCCAGTTTTAGATTCCGAAGCTTCACTTCAGGTTTACTGTATCCCTTGGACCTTTTTATTGACGATGAAACTCAGAAATTGCATCCGAATTTAATCCAAAGGCACATTACCGACTTAAGTACAAGAGGACTGACACTCTGACTTTCTATGAATTGAACCTCTCCTGTGAGTCTAGTTTTAGATTCCGATGCTTCACTTCACTTTTACTGTATCCGTTGGACCTTCTTATTGACGATGAAACACAGAGTTTGCATCCGAATTTAATACAAAAGGCACAATGCCAACTTACGTGCAAGAGGACTGACACTCTGACTTTCTATGATTTGAACCTCTCCTGTGAGTCTAGTTTTAGATTCCGATGCTTCACTTCAGGTTTACTGTATCCCTTGGACCTTCTTATTGACGATGATACACAGAGTTTGCCTCCGAATTTAATACAAAAGGCACAGTGCCGACTTAAGTACAAGAGGACTGAGACTCTCACTTTCTATGATTTGAACCTCTCCTGTGAGTCCAGTTTCAGATTCCGATGCTTCACTTCAGGTTTAATGTATACCTTGTACCTTCTTATTGACGATGACACACAGAAGTTGCATCGGAATTAAATTCAAAAGGCACCACGCCGACATAAGTACCTGAGGACTGACACTCTAACTTTCTATGATTTGAACCTCTCCTGTGAGTCCAGTTTTAGATTCCGATGCTTCACTTCAGGTTTACTGTATCCCTTGGACCTTCTTATTGACGAGGAAACACAGAAATAGCATCCGAATGTAATACAAAAGGCACAATACCGACTTAAGAACAAGAGGAGAGACACTCTAACTCTCTATGATTTGAACCTCCCCTGTGAATCCAGTTTTAGATTCTGATGCTTCACATCAGGTTTAATGTATCCCTTGGACCTTCTTATTGGCGAATAATCACTGAATTTGCATCCGATTTTAATACAAAAGTCACAATGCCGACTTAAGTACAAGGGGACTGACACTCTCACTTTCTATGATTGGAACCTCTCCTGTGAGTCCAGTTTTAGATTCCGATGCTTCCCTTCAGGTGTACTGTATCCCTTGGACCTTCTTATTGAAGATGAAACACAGTAAGTGCGTCCGAATTTAATACAAATGGCACAATGCCGAGTTAAGTACTAGAGGACTGACACTCTCACTTTCTATGATTTGAACCTCTCCTGTGAGTCCAGTTTTAGATTCCGATGCTTAACTTCAGGTTTACTGTATCTCTTGGACCTTCTTATTGACGATTAAACACAGAAATTGCATCCGAATTTAATACAAAAGGCACAATACCGACTTAAGTACAAGAGGAGTGACACTATATCTATGATTTGAATCTCTCCTGTGAGTCCAGTTTTAGATTCCGATGCTTCACTTCAGGTTTACTGTATCCCTTCGACCCTCTTATTGACGATGAAACACAGAAATTGCATCCGAATTTAATACAGATGGCACAATGCCGACTTAAGTACAAGAGGACCGACACTCTCACTTTCTATGATTTGAACCTCTCCTGTGAGTACAGTTTTAGATTCCGATACTTCACTTCAGGTTTACTGTATCCCTTGGACCTTCTTATTGACAATGAAACACAGAAATTGCATCAGAATTAAATCCAAAAGGCACAATGCCGACTGAAGTAAAAGTGGACTGACACTCTCACTCTCTATGATTTGAACCTCTCCTGTGAGTCCACTTTTAGATTCCGATGCTTAGCTTAAGGTTTACTGTATCCCTTGGACCATCTTATTGTCGATGAAACACAGAAATTGCATCGGAATTAAATTCAAAAGGCACAATGCCGACTTAAGTACAAGAGGACTGACACTCAAACTTTCTATGATTTGAACCTCCCCTGTGATTCCAGTTTTAGATTCCGATGCATCACTTCAGGTTTACTGTATCTCTTGGACCTTCTTATTGACGAAGAATCACAGAGTTTGCATCCGAATTTAATACAAAAGGCACAATTCCGACTTAAGTACAAGAGGACTGACACTCTAACTTTCTATGATTTGAACCACTCCTGTGAGTCCAGTTTTAGATTCCGATGCTATAGTTCAGGTTTACTGTATCCCTTGGACCTTCTTATTGACGATGAAACACAGAAATTGCATCCGAATTTAATACAAACGGCACAATGGCGACTAATGTACAAGAGGACTGACACTCTCACTTTCTATGATTTGAACCTCTTCTGTGAGCCCAGTTTTAGATTCCGTTGCTTCACTTGGGGTTTACTGTATACCTTCCACCTTCTTATTGACGATGAAACACAGAAGTTGCATCGGAATTAAATTCAAAAAGCACCACGCCGACTTAAGTACAAGAGGACTGACACTCTAACTTTCTATGTTTTGAACCTCTCCTGTGAGTCCAGTTTAAGATTCCGATGCTTCACTTCAGGTTTACTGTATCCCTTGGACCTTCTTATTGACGACGAAACACAGAAATTGCATCCAAATTTAATACAAATGGCACAATGCCGACTTAAGTACAAGAGGACTGACACTCTTACTCTCTATGATTCGAACCTCTCCTGTGAGGTCAGTGTTAGATTCGGATGTTTCACTTCAGGTTAACTGTATCCCTTGGACCTTCTTATTGACGAAAAACCACAGAAATTGCATCCGTATTTAATACAAATGGCAC
Source organism: Schistocerca serialis cubense (assembly GCF_023864345.2). Classification (NCBI taxonomy): domain Eukaryota; kingdom Metazoa; phylum Arthropoda; class Insecta; order Orthoptera; family Acrididae; genus Schistocerca; species Schistocerca serialis. Next base: position 517,478,375 of record NC_064646.1, read on the forward strand.
AATACCGACATAAGTACAAGAGGAGTGACACTCTAATTTCTATGATTTGAACCTCACCTGTGAGTCCAGTTTTAGATTCCGATGTTTCACTTCAGGTTTACGGTATCCCTTGGACCTTCTTATAGACTATGAATCACAGGAATTGCATCCGAATTTAATACAAAAGGCACAATGCCGACTTAAGTACAAGAGGTCTGACACTCTCACTTTCTATGATTTGAACCTCTCCTGTGAGTCCAGTTTTAGATTACGATGCTATACTTCAGGTTTACTGTATCCCTTGGACCTTCTTGTTGACGATGAAACACAGAAATTGCATCCGAATTTAATACAAAACGCACAATGCCGACTTAAGTACAAGAGGACTGAGACTCTCACTTTCTATGATTTTAACCTCTCCTGTGAGTCCAGTTTCAGATTCCGATGCTTCACTACAAGTTTACTGTATACCTTGTACCTTCTTACTGACGATGAAACACAGAAGTTGCATAGGAATTAAATTCAAAAGGTACCACGCCGACATAAGTACAAGAGGACTGACACTCTAACTTTCTATGATTTGAACCTCTCCTGTGAGTCCAGTTTTAGATTCCAATGCTTCACTTCAGGTTTACTGTATCCCTTGGACCTTTTTATTGACGATGAAACACAGAAATTGCATCCAAATTTAATACAAAAGGCACAAAGGCGATTTAAGTACAAGAGGAGTGACACTATATCTATGATTCGAATCTCTCCTGTGAGTCCAGTTTTAGATTCCGATGCTTCACTTCAGGTTTACTGTATCCCTTGGACCTTCTTGTTGACGATGAAACACAGAAATTGCATCCGAATTTAATACAGATGGCACAATGCCGACTTAAGTACAAGAGGACCGACACTCTCACTTTCTATGATTTGAACCTCTCCTGTGAGTACAGTTTTAGATTCCGATCCTTCACTTCAGGTTTACTGTATCCCTTGGACCTTCTTATTAACGAAAAAACACAGAAATAGCTTCGGAATTAAATTCAAAAGGCACAATGCCGACTTATGTAAAAGAGGACTGACACTCTCACTCTCTATGATTTGAACCTCTCCTGTGAGTTCAGTTTTAGATTCCGATGCTTCGCTTAAGGTTTACTGTATCCCTTGGACCATCTTATTGACGATGATACACAGAAATTGCATCGGAATTAAATTCAAAAGGCACAATGCCGAAATAACTACTAGAGGACTGACACTCTCACTTTCTATGATTTGAAACTCTCCTGTGAGCCCATATTTAGATTCCGGTGCTTCACTTCAGGTTTACTGTATACCTTGCACCTTCTTATTGACGATGAAACACAGAAGTTGCAACGGAATTAAATTCAAAAGGCACCACGCCGACTTAAGTACAAGTGGACTGACAATCTAACTTTTTTTGTTTTGAACCTCTCCTGTCAGTCTAGTTTTAGATTCCGATGCTTCACTTCAGGTTTACTGTATCCCTTGGACCTTCTTATTGACGATGAAACACAGAGTTTGCATCCGAATTTAATACAAAGGGCACAAAGCCGACTTACGTGCAAGAGGACTGACACTCTAACTTTCTATGATTTGAACCTCTCCTGTGCGTCTAGTTTTAGATTCCGATGCTTCACTTCAGGTTTACTGTATCCCTTGGACCTTCTTATTGAAGATGAAACACAGAAGTTGCATCCGAATTTAATACAAATGGCCCAATGCCGACTTAAGTACAAGAGGACCGACACTCTCACTTTCTATGATTTGAACATCTCCTGCGAGTCCAGTTTTAGATTCCGATGCTTCACTTCAGGTTTGCTGTATCCCTTGGATCTTCTTATTGACGATGAAGCACAGAAATTGCATCGGAATTAAATTCAAAAGGCACAATGCCGACTTAAGTACAAGAGGACTGACACTCAAACTTTCTATGATTTGATCCTCTCCTGTGGGTCCAGTTTTCGATTCGGATGCTTCACTTCAGGTTTACTGTATCCCTTGGACCTTCTTATTGACGATGAAACACAGAGTTTGCATCCGAATTTAATACAAAAGGCACAATGCCGACTTAAGTACAAGAGTACTGAGACTTTCACTTTCTATGATTTGAACCTCTCCTGTGTGTACAGTTTTAGATTCCGATACTTCACTTCAGGTTTACTGTATCCCTTGGACCTTCTTATTGACGATGAAACACAGAAATTGCATCGGAATTAAATTCAAAAGGCACAATGCCGACTTAAGTACAAGAGGACTGACACTCAAACTTTCTATGATTTGAACCTCTCCTGTGATTCCAGTTTTACATTCCGATGCATCACTTCAGGTTTACTGTATCACTTGGACCTTCTTATTGGCGATGAAACACAGAGTTTGCATCCGAATTTAATACAAAAGGCACAATTCCGACTTAAGTACAAGAGGACTGACACTCTAACTTTCTATGATTTGTACCTCTCCTGTGAGTCCAGTTTTTGATTCCGATGCTATACTTCAGGTTTACTGTATCCCTTGGACCTTCTTATTGACGATGTAACACAGAAATTGCATCCGAATTTAATACAAACGGCACAATGGCGACTAAAGTACAAGAGGACTGACACTCGCACTTTCTATGATTTGAACCTCTCCTGTGAGCCCAGTTTTAGATTCCGGTGCTTCACTTCAGGTTTACTGTATACCTTGCACCTTCTTATTCACGAAGAAACACAGAAGTGCATCGGAATTAAATTCAAAGGGCACCACGCCGACTTAAGTACAAGAGGACTGACACTCTAACTTTCTATACTTTGAACCTCTCCTGTGAGTCCAGTTTTAGATTCCGATGCTTCACTTCAGGTTTACTGTATCCCTTGGACCTTCTTATTGACGATGAAACACAGAGTTTGCATCCGAATTTAATACAAAAGGCACAATGCCGACTTAAGTACAAGAGGACTACCACTCTAACTTTCTATGATTTGAACCTCTCCTGTCAGTCCAGTTTTAGATTCCGATGCTTCACTTCTGGTTTACTGTATCCCTTGGACCTTCTTATTGACGATGAAACACAGAAATTGCATCCGAATTTAATACAAAAGGCACAATGGCGACTTAAGTAAAAGAGGACTGACACTCTCACTCTCTATGATTTGAAGCTCTCCTGTGAGTCCAGTTTTAGATTCCGATGCTTCGCTTAAGGTTTACTGTATCCCTTGGACCATCTTATTGACGAAGATACACAGAAATTGCATCGGAATTAAATTCAAAAGGCACAATGCCGACTTAAGTACAAGAGGACTGACACTCAAACTTTCTATGATTTGAACCTCTCCTGTGAGTCCAGTTTTAGATTCCGATGCTTCACTTCAGGATTACTGTATCCCTTGGACCTTCTTATTGAAGATGAAACACAGATATTGCATCCGAATTTAATACAAAAGGCAGAATATCGACTTAAGTACCAGAGGACTGACACTCTCACTTTCTATGATTTGAACCTCTCCTGTGAGTCCATTTTTAGATTCCGATGCTTCACTTCAGGTTTACTGTATCCCTTGGACCTTGTTATTGACGAAGAATCACAGAAATTGCATCCGATTTTAATACAAAAGTCACAATGCCGAGTTAAGTACAAGAGGACTGACACTCTCAATTTCTATGATTGGAACCTCTCCTGTGAGTCCAGTTTTAGATTCCGATGCTTCACTTCAGGTTTACTGTATCATTTGGACCTTCTTATTGACGACGAAACACAGAAATTGCATCCGAATTTAATACAAATGGCACAATGCCGACTTAAGTACAAGAGGACCGACACTCTCACTTTCTATGATTTGAACCTCTCCTGTGAGTCCGGTTTTAGATTCCGATTCTTCACTTCAGGTTTACTGTATATCTTGCACCTTCTTATTGACGATGAAACATGGAAATTGCATCGGAAGTTAATACAAAAGGCACAATGATGCCTTAAGGAAAAGAGGACTGCACACTAACTTTCTATGATTTGAACCTCTCCTTTGAGTCCAGTTTTAGATTCCGATGCTTCACTTCAGGTTTACTGTATCCCTTGGACCTTCTTATTGACGATGAAACACAGATATTGCATCCGAATTTAATACAAAAGGCAGAATACCGACTTAAGTACAAGAGGTGTGACACTATATCTATGATTTGAGTCTCCCCTGTGAGTCCAGTATTAGATTCCGACGCTTCACTTCAGGTTTACTATATCCCTTGGACCCTCTTATTGACGATGAAACACAGAAATTGCATCCGAATTTGATACAGATGGCACAATGACGACTAAAGTACAAGAGGACCGACACTCTCACTTTCTATGATTTGAACCTCTCCTGTGTGTACAGTTTTACTTTCCGATACTTCACTACAGGTTTACTGTATCCCTTGGACCTTCTTATTGACGATGAAACACAGAAATTGCATCGGAATTAAATTCAAAAGGCACAATACCGACTTAAGTAAAAGAGGACTGACACTCTCACTCTCTATGATTTGAACTTCACCTGTGAGTCCAGTTTTAGATTCCGATGCTTCGCTTAAGGTTTTCTGGATCCCTTGGACCATCTTATTGACGATGAAAGACAGAAATTGCATCGGAATTAAATTCAAAAGGCACAATGCCGCCTTAAGTACAAGAGGACTGACACTCACACTTTCTATGATTTGAACCTCTCCTGTGATTCCAGTTTTAGATTCAGATGCATCACTTCAGGTTTACTGTATCCCTTGGACCTTCTTATTGACGATGAAACACAGAGTTTGCATCCGAATTTAATACAAAAGGCACAATTCCGACTTAAGTACAAGAGGACTGACACTCTAACTTTCTATGATTTGAACCTCTCCTGTGAGTCCAGTTTTTGATTCCGATGCTATACTTCAGATTTACTGTATCCCTTGGACCTTCTTATTGACGATGAAACACAGAAATTGCATCCGAATTTAATACAAACGGCACAATGGCGACTAAAGTACAAGAGGACTGACACTCTCACTTTCTATGATTTGAACCTCTCCTGTGAGCCCAGTTTTAGATTCCGGTGCTTCACTTCAGGTTTACTGTATACCTTGCACCTTCTTATTGACGATGAAACACAGAAGTTGCATCGGAATTAAATTCGAAAGGCACCACCCCGACTTAAGTACAAGAGGACTGACACTCTAACTTTCTATACTTTGAACCTCGCCTGTGAGTCCAGTTTTAGATTCCGAAGCTTCACTTCAGGTTTACTGTATCCCTTGGACCTTTTTATTGACGATGAAACTCAGAAATTGCATCCGAATTTAATCCAAAGGCACATTACCGACTTAAGTACAAGAGGACTGACACTCTGACTTTCTATGATTTGAACCTCTCCTGTGAGTCTAGTTTTAGATTCCGATGCTTCACTTCAGGTTTACTGTATCCCTTGGACCTTCTTATTGACGATGATACACAGAGTTTGCCTCCGAATTTAATACAAAAGGCACAGTGCCGACTTAAGTACAAGAGGACTGAGACTCTCACTTTCTATGATTTGAACCTCTCCTGTGAGTCCAGTTTCAGATTCCGATGCTTCACTTCAGGTTTAATGTATACCTTGTACCTTCTTATTGACGATGACACACAGAAGTTGCATCGGAATTAAATTCAAAAGGCACCACGCCGACATAAGTACCTGAGGACTGACACTCTAACTTTCTATGATTTGAACCTCTCCTGTGAGTCCAGTTTTAGATTCCGATGCTTCACTTCAGGTTTACTGTATCCCTTGGACCTTTTTATTGACGATGAAACACACAAATTGCATCCGAATTTAATCCAAAAGGCACATTACCGACTTAAGTACAAGAGGAGTGACACTCTAACTTTCTATGATTTGAACATCTCCTGTGAGTCCAGTTTTAGATTCCGATGCCTTACATCAGGTTTACTGTATCCCTTGGACCTTCTTATTGACGATGAAACACAGAAATTGCATCCGAATTTAATACAAAAGGCACAATGGTGACTTCAGTACAAGAGGAGTGACACTATATCTATGATTTGAATCTCTCCTGTGAGTCCAGTTTTAGATTCCGATGCTTCACTTCAGGTTTACTGTATCCCTTGGACCTTCTTATTGACTATGAATCACAGGAATTGCATCCGAATTTAATACAAATGGCACAATGCCGACTTAAGTACAAGAGGTCTGACACTCTCACTTTCTATGATTTGAATCTCACCTGTGAGTCCAGTTTTAGAATCCGATGCTATACTTCAGGTTTACTGTATCCCTTGGACCTTCTTGTTGACGATGAAACACAGAAATTGCATCCGAATTTAATACAAAAGGCACAATGCCGACTTAAGTACAAGAGGACTGAGACTCTCACTTTCTATGAATTGAACCTCTCCTGTGAGTCCAGTTTCAGATTCCGATGCTTCACTTCAGGTTTACTGTATACCTTGTACCTTCTTATTGACGATGAAACACAGAAGTTGCATCGGAATTAAATTCAAAAGGCACCACGCCGACATAAGTACCAGAGGACTGACACTCTAACTTTCTATGATTTGAACCTCTCCTGTGAGTCCAGTTTTAGATTCCGATGTTTCACTTCAGGTTTACTGTATCCCTTGGACCTTTTTATTGACGATGAAACACAGAAATTGCATCCGAATTTAATCCAAAAGGCACATTACCGACTTAAGTACAAGAGGAGTGACACTCTAACTTTCTATGATTTGAACCTCTCCTGTGAGTCCAGTTTTAGATTCCGATGCCTTACTTCAGGTTTACTGTATCACTTGGACCTTCTTATTGACGATGAAACACAGAAATTGCATCCGAATTTAATACAAAAGGCACAATGGTGACTTCAGTACAAGAGGAGTGACACTATATCTATGATTTGAATCTCTCCTGTGAGTCCAGTTTTAAATTCCGATGCTTCACTTCAGGTTTACTGTATCCCTTGGACCTTCTTATTGACGATGAAACATAGAAATTGCTTCGGAATTAAATTCAAAAGGCACAATGCCCACTTATGTAAAAGAGGACTGACACCCTCACTCTCTATGATTTGAACCTCTCCTGTGGGTCCAGTTTTAGATTCCGAGGCTTCGCTTAAGGTTTACTGTATCCCTTGGACCATCTTATTGACGATGATACACAGAAATTGCATCGGAATTAAATTCAAAAGGCACAATGCCGACTTAAGTACAAGAGGACTGACACTCTCACTTTCTGTGATTTGAACCTCTCCTGTGAGTCCCGTTTTAGATTCCGATGCTTCACTTCAGGTTTACTGTATCCCTTGGACCATTTTATTGACGATGAAACACAGAAAATGCACCCGAATTTAATCCAAAAGGCACAATTCCGACTTAAGTACAAGAGGACTGACACTCTAACTTTCTATGATTTGAACCTCTCCTGTGAGTCCAGTTTTTGATTCCGATGCTATACTTCAGGTTTACTGTATCCCTTGGACCTTCATATTGACGATGAAACACAGAAATTGCATCCGATTTTAATACAAACGGCACAATGGCGACTAAAGTACAAGAGGACTGACACTCTCACTTTCTATGATTTGAACCTCTCCTGTGAGCCCAGTTTTAGATTCCGGTGCTTCACTTCAGGTTTACTGTATGCCTTGCACCTTCTTATTGACGATGAAACACAGAAGTTGCATCGGAATTAAATTCAAAAGGAACCACCCCGACTTAAGTACAAGAGGACTGACACTCTAACTTTCTATACTTTGAACCTCTCCTGTGAGTCCAGTTTTAGATTCCAATGCTTCACTTCAGGTTTACTGTATCCCTTGCACCTTCTTATCGACGATGAAACACAGAAGTTGCATCGGAATTAAATTCAAAAGGCACCACCCCGACTTAAGTACAAGAGGACAGACACTCTTACTTTCTATACTTTGAACCTCTCCTGTGAGTCCAGTTTTAGATTCCAATGCTTCACTTCAGGTTTACTCTATCCGTTGGACCTTCTTATTGACGATGAAACACAGAGTTTGCATCCGAATTTAATACAAAAGGCACAATGCCGACTTACGTGCAAGAGGACTGACACTCTAACTTTCTATGATTTGAACCTCTCCTGTGAGTCTAGTTTTAGATTCCGATGCTTCACTTCAGGTTTACTGTATCCCTTGGACCTTTTTATTGACGATGAAACACAGAAATTGCATCCGAATTTAATCCAAAAGGCACATTACCGACTTAAGTAAAAGAGGAGTGACACTCTAACTTTCTATGATTTGAACCTCTCCTGTGAGTCCGGTTTTAGGTTCCGATGCCTTACTTCAGGTTTACTGTATCCCTTGGACCTTCTTATTGACGATGAAACACAGAAATTGCATCCGAATTTAATACAAAAGGCTAATGGTGACTTCAGTACAAGAGGAGTGACACTATATCTATGATTTGAATCTCTCCTGTGAGTCCAGTTTTAGATTCCGATGCTTCACTTCAGGTTTACTCTATCCCTTGGACCTTCTTATTGACGATGAATCACAGAAATTGCTTCGGAATTAAATTCAAAAGGCACAATGCCGACTTATGTAAAAGAGGACTGACACTCTCACTCTCTATGATTTGAACCTCTCCTGTGGGTCCAGTTTTAGATTCCGAGGCTTCGCTTAAGGTTTACTGTATCCCTTGTACCATCTTATTGGCGATGATACACAGATATTGCATCGGAATTAAATTAAAAATGCACAATGCCGACTTAAGTAAAAGAGGACTGACACTCTCACTTTCTCTGATTTGAACCTCTCCTGTGAGTCCCGTTTTAGATTCCGATGCTTCACTTCAGGTTTACTGTATCCCTTGGACCTTTTTATTGACGATGAAACACAGAAAATGCATCCGAATTTAATCCAAAAGGCACAATTCCGACTTAAGTACAAGAGGACTGACACTTTAACTTTCTATGATTTGAACCTCTCCTGTGAGTCCAGTTTTTGATTCCGATGCTATACTTCAGGTTTACTGTATCCCTTGGACCTTCTTATTGACGATGAAACACAGAAATTGCATCCGAATTTAATACGAACGGCACAATGGCGACTAAAGTACAAGAGGACTGACACTCTCACTTTCTATGATTTGAATCTCTCCTGTGAGCCCAGTTTTAGATTCCGGTGCTTCACTTCAGGTTTACTGTATACCTTGCACCTTCTTATTGACGATGAAACACAGAAGTTGCATCGGAATTAAATTCAAAAGGCACCACCCCGACTTAAGTACAAGAGGACTGACACTCTAACTTTCTATACTATGAACCTCTCCTGTGAGTCCAGTTTTAGATTCCAATGCTTCACTTCAGGTTTACTGTACATCTTGCACCTTATTATTGATGATGAAACACAGAAGTTGCATCGGAATTAAATTCAAAAGGCACCACGCCAACATAAGTACAAGAGGACTGACACTCTAACTTTATATGATTTGAACCTCTCCTGTGAGTCCAGTTTTAGATTCCGATGCTTCACTTCAGGTTTACTGTATCCCTTGGACCTTCTTATTGACGATGAAACACAGAAATTGCATCCGTATTCAATACAAATGGCACAATACCGACTTAAGTACAAGAGGAGTGACACTCTTACTTTCTATGATTTGAACCTCTACTGTGAGTCCAGTTTGAGATTCCGATGTTTCACTGCAGGTTTACTGTATCCCTTGGACCTTCTTATTGACTATGAATCACAGGAATTGCATCCGAATTTAATACAAATGGCACAATGCCGACTTAAGTACAAGAGGTCTGACACTCTCACTTTCTATGATTTGAACCTCACCTGTGAGTCCAGTTTTAGATTCCGATGCTATAATTCAGGTTTACTGTATCCCTTGGACCTTCTTGTTGACGATGAAACACAGAAATTGCTTCGGAATTAAATTCAAAAGGCACAATGCCGACTTATGTAAAAGAGGACTGACACTCTCACTCTCTATGATTTGAACCTCTCCTGTGAATCCAGTTTTAGATTCCGAGGCGTCGCTTAAGGTTTACTGTATCGCTTGGACCATCTTATTGACGATGATACACAGAAATTGCATCGGAATTAAATTCAAAAGGCACAATGCCGACTTAACTACAAGAGGGCTGACACTCTAACTTTCTATGATTTGAACCTCTACTGTGAGTCCAGTTTTAGATTCCGATGCTTCACTTCAGGTTTACTGTATCACTTGGACCTTTTTATTGACGATGAAACACTGAAAATGCATCCGAATTTAATCCAAAAGGCACAATACCGACTTAAGTACAAGAGGAGTGACACTCTAACTTTCTATGATTTGAACCTCTCCTGTGAGTCCAGTTTTAGATTCCGATGCTTTACTTCAGGTTTACTGTATCCCTTGGACCTTCTTATTGACGATGAAACACAGAAATTGCATCCGAATTTAATACAAAAGGCACAATGGCGACTTAAGTACAAGAGGACTGACACCCTGACTTTCTATGATTTGAACCTCTCCTGTGAGTCCAGTTCTAGATTCCGATGCTTCACTTCAGGTTTACTGTATCCCTTGGACCTTCTTATTGACGATGAAACACAGTGTTTGCATCCGAATTTAATACAAAAGGCACAATGCCGACTTACGTGCAAGAGGACTGACACTCTATCTTTCTATGATTTGAACCTCTCCTGTGAGTCCAGTTTTAGATTCCGATGCTTTACTTCAGATTTACTGTATCCCTTGGACCTTCTTGTTGACGATGAAACACAGATATTGCATCCGAATTTAATACAAAAGGCACAATGGCGACTTAAGTAAAAGAGGACTGACACTCTCACTCTCTATGATCTGAACCTCTCCTGTGAGTCCAGTTGTAGATTCCGAAGCTTCGCTTAAGGTTTACTGTATCCCTTGGACCATCTTATTGACGAAGATACACAGAAATTGCATCGGTATTAAATTCAAAAGGCACAATGCCGACTTAAGTACAAGAGGACTGACACTCAAACTTTCTACGATATGAACCTCTCCTGTGGGTCCAGTTTTAGATTCCGATGCTTCTCTTCAGGTTTACTGTATCCCTTGGACCTTCTTATTGACGAGGAAACACAGAAATAGCATCCGAATTTAATACAAAAGGCACAATACCGACTTAAGTACAAGTGGAGAGACACTCTAACTCTCTATGATTTGAACCTCCCCTGTGAGTCCAGTTTTAGATTCTGATGCTACACTTCAGGTTTACTGTATCCCTTGGACCTTCTTATTGACGAAGAATCACAGAAATTGCATCCGATTTTAATACAAAAGTCACAATGCCGACTTAAGTACAAGAGGACTGACACTCTCACTTTCTGTGATTTGAACCTCTCCTGTGAGTCCCGTTTTAGATTCCGATGCTTCACTTCAGGTTTACTGTATCCCTTGGACCATTTTATTGACGATGAAACACAGAAAATGCATCCGAATTTAATCCAAAAGGCACAATTCCGACTTAAGTACAAGAGGACTGACACTCTAACTTTCTATGATTTGAACCTCTCCTGTGAGTCCAGTTTTTGATTCCGATGCTATACTTCAGGTTTACTGTATCCCTTGGACCTTCATATTGACGATGAAACACAGAAATTGCATCCGATTTTAATACAAACGGCACAATGGCGACTAAAGTACAAGAGGACTGACACTCTCACTTTCTATACTTTGAACCTCTCCTGTGAGTCCAGTTTTAGATTCCAATGCTTCACTTCAGGTTTACTGTATCCCTTGCACCTTCTTATCGACGATGAAACACAGAAGTTGCATCGGAATTAAATTCAAAAGGCACCACCCCGACTTAAGTACAAGAGGACAGACACTCTTACTTTCTATACTTTGAACCTCTCCTGTGAGTCCAGTTTTAGATTCCAATGCTTCACTTCAGGTTTACTCTATCCGTTGGACCTTCTTATTGACGATGAAACACAGAGTTTGCATCCGAATTTAATACAAAAGGCACAATGCCGACTTACGTGCAAGAGGACTGACACTCTAACTTTCTATGATTTGAACCTCTCCTGTGAGTCTAGTTTTAGATTCCGATGCTTCACTTCAGGTTTACTGTATCCCTTGGACCTTTTTATTGACGATGAAACACAGAAATTGCATCCGAATTTAATCCAAAAGGCACATTACCGACTTAAGTAAAAGAGGAGTGACACTCTAACTTTCTATGATTTGAACCTCTCCTGTGAGTCCAGTTTTAGGTTCCGATGCCTTACTTCAGGTTTACTGTATCCCTTGGACCATCTTATTGACGATGAAACACAGAAATTGCATCCGAATTTAATACAAAAGGCTAATGGTGACTTCAGTACAAGAGGAGTGACACTATATCTATGATTTGAATCTCTCCTGTGAGTCCAGTTTTAGATTCCGATGCTTCACTTCAGGTTTACTCTATCCCTTGGACCTTCTTATTGACGATGAATCACAGAAATTGCTTCGGAATTAAATTCAAAAGGCACAATGCCGACTTATGTAAAAGAGGACTGACACTCTCACTCTCTATGATTTGAACCTCTCCTGTGGGTCCAGTTTTAGATTCCGAGACTTCGCTTAAGGTTTACTGTATCCCTTGTACCATCTTATTGACGATGATACACAGATATTGCATCGGAATTAAATTAAAAATGCACAATGCCGACTTAAGTAAAAGAGGACTGACACTCTCACTTTCTCTGATTTGAACCTCTCCTGTGAGTCCCGTTTTAGATTCCGATGCTTCACTTCAGGTATACTGTATCCCTTGGACCTTTTTATTGACGATGAAACACAGAAAATGCATCCGAATTTAATCCAAAAGGCACAATTCCGACTTAAGTACAAGAGGACTGACACTTTAACTTTCTATGATTTGAACCTCTCCTGTGAGTCCAGTTTTTGATTCCGATGCTATACTTCAGGTTTACTGTATCCCTTGGACCTTCTTATTGACGATGTAACACAGAAATTGCATCCGAATTTAATACGAACGGCACAATGGCGACTAAAGTACAAGAGGACTGACACTCTCACTTTCTATGATTTGAATCTCTCCTGTGAGCCCAGTTTTAGATTCCGGTGCTTCACTTCAGGTTTACTATATACCTTGCACCTTCTTATTGACGATGAAACACAGAAGTTGCATCGGAATTAAATTCAAAAGGCACCACCCCGACTTAAGTACAAGAGGACTGACACTCTAACTTTCTATACTATGAACCGCTCCTGTGAGTCCAGTTTTAGATTCCAATGCTTCACTTCAGGTTTACTGTACATCTTGCACCTTCTTATTGATGATGAAACACAGAAGTTGCATCGGAATTAAATTCAAAAGGCACCACGCCAACATAAGTACAAGAGGACTGACACTCTAACTTTCTATGATTTGAACCTGTCCTGTGAGTCCAGTTTTAGATTCCGATGCTTCACTTCAGGTTTACTGTATCCCTTGGACCTTCTTATTGACGATGAAACACAGAAATTGCATCCGTATTCAATACAAATGGCACAATACCGACTTAAGTACAAGAGGAGTGATACTCTTACTTTCTATGATTTGAACCTCTACTGTGAGTCCAGTTTGAGATTCCGATGTTTCACTGCAGGTTTACTGTATCCCTTGGACCTTCTTATTGACTATGAATCACAGGAATTGCATCCGAATTTAATACAAATGGCACAATGCCGACTTAAGTACAAGAGGTCTGACACTCTCACTTTCTATGATTTGAACTTCACCTGTGAGTCCAGTTTTAGATTCCGATGCTATAATTCAGGTTTACTGTATCCCTTGGACCTTCTTGTTGACGATGAAACACAGAAATTGCTTCGGAATTAAATTCAAAAGGCACAATGCCGACTTATGTAAAAGAGGACTGACACTCTCACTCTCTATGATTTGAACCTCTCCTGTGAGTCCAGTTTTAGATTCCGAGGAGTCGCTTAAGGTTTACTGTATCGCTTGGACCATCTTATTGACGATGATACACAGAAATTGCATCGGAATTAAATTCAAAAGGCACAATGCCGACTTAACTACAAGAGGGCTGACACTCTAACTTTCTATGATTTGAACCTCTACTGTGAGTCCAGTTTTAGATTCCGATGCTTCACTTCAGGTTTACTGTATCCCTTGGACCTTTTTATTGACGATGAAACACTGAAAATGCATCCGAATTTAATCCAAAAGGCACAATACCGACTTAAGTACAAGAGGAGTGACACTCTAACTTTCTATGATTTGAACCTCTCCTGTGAGTCCAGTTTTAGATTCCGATGCTTTACTTCAGGTTTACTGTATCCCTTGGACCTTCTTATTGACGATGAAACACAGAAATTGCATCCGAATTTAATACAAAAGGCACAATGGCGACTTAAGTACAAGAGGACTGACACCCTCACTTTCTATGATTTGAACCTCTCCTGTGAGTCCAGTTCTAGATTCCGATGCTTCACTTCAGGTTTACTGTATCCTTTGGACCTTCTTATTGACGATGAAACACAGTGTTTGCATCCGAATTTAATACAAAAGGCACAATGCCGACTTACGTGCAAGAGGACTGACACTCTATCTTTCTATGATTTGAACCTCTCCTGTGAGTCCAGTTTTAGATTCCGATGCTTTACTTCAGGTTTACTGTATCCCTTGGACCTTCTTATTGACGATGAAACACAGATATTGCATCCGAATTTAATACAAAAGGCACAATGGCGACTTAAGTAAAAGAGGACTGACACTCTCACTCTCTATGATTTGAACCTCTCCTGTGAGTCCAGTTGTAGATTCCGAAGCTTCGCTTAAGGTTTACTGTATCCCTTGGACCATCTTATTGACGAAGATACACAGAAATTGCATCGGTATTAAATTCAAAAGGCACAATGCCGACTTAAGTACAAGAGGACTGACACTCAAACTTTCTACGATATGAACCTCTCCTGTGGGTCCAGTTTTAGATTCCGATGCTTCTCTTCAGGTTTACTGTATCCCTTGGACCTTCTTATTGACGAGGAAACACAGAAATAGCATCCGAATTTAATACAAAAGGCACAATACCGACTTAAGTACAAGTGGAGAGACACTCTAACTCTCTATGATTTGAACCTCCCCTGTGAGTCCAGTTTTAGATTCTGATGCTACACTTCAGGTTTACTGTATCCCTTGGACCTTCTTATTGACGAAGAATCACAGAAATTGCATCCGATTTTAATACAAAAGTCACAATGCCGACTTAAGTACAAGAGGACTGACACTCTCACTTTCTGTGATTTGAACCTCTCCTGTGAGTCCCGTTTTAGATTCCGATGCTTCACTTCAGGTTTACTGTACATCTTGCACCTTCTTATTGATGATGAAACACAGAAGTTGCATCGGAATTAAATTCAAAAGGCACCACGCCAACATAAGTACAAGAGGACTGACACTCTAACTTTCTATGATTTGAACCTCTCCTGTGAGTCCAGTTTTAGATTCCGATGCTTCACTTCAGGTTTACTGTATCCCTTGGACCTTCTTATTGACGATGAAACACAGAAATTGCATCCGTATTCAATACAAATGGCACAATACCGACTTAAGTACAAGAGGAGTGACACTCTTACTTTCTATGATTTGAACCTCTACTGTGAGTCCAGTTTGAGATTCCGATGTTTCACTGCAGGTTTACTGTATCCCTTGGACCTTCTTATTGACTATGAATCACAGGAATTGCATCCGAATTTAATACAAATGGCACAATGCCGACTTAAGTACAAGAGGTCTGACACTCTCACTTTCTATGATTTGAACCTCACCTGTGAGTCCAGTTTTAGATTCCGATGCTATAATTCAGGTTTACTGTATCCCTTGGACCTTCTTGTTGACGATGAAACACAGAAATTGCTTCGGAATTAAATTCAAAAGGCACAATGCCGACTTATGTAAAAGAGGACTGACACTCTCACTCTCTATGATTTGAACCTCTCCTGTGAGTCCAGTTTTAGATTCCGAGGCGTCGCTTAAGGTTTACTGTATCGCTTGGACCATCTTATTGACGATGATACACAGAAATTGCATCGGAATTAAATTCAAAAGGCACAATGCCGACTTAACTACAAGAGGGCTGACACTCTAACTTTCTATGATTTGAACCTCTACTGTGAGTCCAGTTTTAGATTCCGATGCTTCACTTCAGGTTTACTGTATCCCTTGGACCTTCTTATTGACGATGAAACACAGAAATTGCATCCGAATTTAATACAAAAGGCACAATGGCGACTTAAGTACAAGAGGACTGACACCCTCACTTTCTATGATTTGAACCTCTCCTGTGAGTCCAGTTCTAGATTCCGATGCTTCACTTCAGGTTTACTGTATCCTTTGGACCTTCTTATTGACGATGAAACACAGTGTTTGCATCCGAATTTAATACAAAAGGCACAATGCCGACTTACGTGCAAGAGGACTGACACTCTATCTTTCTATGATTTGAACCTCTCCTGTGAGTCCAGTTTTAGATTCCGATGCTTTACTTCAGGTTTACTGTATCCCTTGGACCTTCTTATTGACGATGAAACACAGATATTGCATCCGAATTTAATACAAAAGGCACAATGGCGACTTAAGTAAAAGAGGACTGACACTCTCACTCTCTATGATTTGAACCTCTCCTGTGAGTCCAGTTGTAGATTCCGAAGCTTCGCTTAAGGTTTACTGTATCCCTTGGACCATCTTATTGACGAAGATACACAGAAATTGCATCGGTATTAAATTCAAAAGGCACAATGCCGACTTAAGTACAAGAGGACTGACACTCAAACTTTCTACGATATGAACCTCTCCTGTGGGTCCAGTTTTAGATTCCGATGCTTCTCTTCAGGTTTACTGTATCCCTTGGACCTTCTTATTGACGAGGAAACACAGAAATAGCATCCGAATTTAATACAAAAGGCACAATACCGACTTAAGTACAAGTGGAGAGACACTCTAACTCTCTATGATTTGAACCTCCCCTGTGAGTCCAGTTTTAGATTCTGATGCTACACTTCAGGTTTACTGTATCCCTTGGACCTTCTTATTGACGAAGAATCACAGAAATTGCATCCGATTTTAATACAAAAGTCACAATGCCGACTTAAGTACAAGAGGACTGACACTCTCACTTTCTGTGATTTGAACCTCTCCTGTGAGTCCCGTTTTAGATTCCGATGCTTCACTTCAGGTTTACTGTACATCTTGCACCTTCTTATTGATGATGAAACACAGAAGTTGCATCGGAATTAAATTCAAAAGGCACCACGCCAACATAAGTACAAGAGGACTGACACTCTAACTTTCTATGATTTGAACCTCTCCTGTGAGTCCAGTTTTAGATTCCGATGCTTCACTTCAGGTTTACTGTATCCCTTGGACCTTCTTATTGACGATGAAACACAGAAATTGCATCCGTATTCAATACAAATGGCACAATACCGACTTAAGTACAAGAGGAGTGACACTCTTACTTTCTATGATTTGAACCTCTACTGTGAGTCCAGTTTGAGATTCCGATGTTTCACTGCAGGTTTACTGTATCCCTTGGACCTTCTTATTGACTATGAATCACAGGAATTGCATCCGAATTTAATACAAATGGCACAATGCCGACTTAAGTACAAGAGGTCTGACACTCTCACTTTCTATGATTTGAACCTCACCTGTGAGTCCAGTTTTAGATTCCGATGCTATAATTCAGGTTTACTGTATCCCTTGGACCTTCTTGTTGACGATGAAACACAGAAATTGCTTCGGAATTAAATTCAAAAGGCACAATGCCGACTTATGTAAAAGAGGACTGACACTCTCACTCTCTATGATTTGAACCTCTCCTGTGAGTCCAGTTTTAGATTCCGAGGCGTCGCTTAAGGTTTACTGTATCGCTTGGACCATCTTATTGACGATGATACACAGAAATTGCATCGGAATTAAATTCAAAAGGCACAATGCCGACTTAACTACAAGAGGGCTGACACTCTAACTTTCTATGATTTGAACCTCTACTGTGAGTCCAGTTTTAGATTCCGATGCTTCACTTCAGGTTTACTGTATCCCTTGGACCTTTTTATTGACGATGAAACACTGAAAATGCATCCGAATTTAATCCAAAAGGCACAATACCGACTTAAGTACAAGACGAGTGACACTCTAACTTTCTATGATTTGAACCTCTCCTGTGAGTCCAGTTTTAGATTCCGATGCTTTACTTCAGGTTTACTGTATCCCCTGGACCTTCTTATTGACGATGAAACACAGAAATTGCATCCGAATTTAATACAAAAGGCACAATGGCGACTTAAGTACAAGAGGACTGACACCCTCACTTTCTATGATTTGAACCTCTCCTGTGAGTCCAGTTCTAGATTCCGATGCTTCACTTCAGGTTTACTGTATCCCTTGGACCTTCTTATTGACGATGAAACACAGTGTTTGCATCCGAATTTAATACAAAAGGCACAATGCCGACTTACGTGCAAGAGGACTGACACTCTATCTTTCTATGATTTGAACCTCTCCTGTGAGTCCAGTTTTAGATTCCGATGCTTTACTTCAGGTTTACTGTATCCCTTGGACCTTCTTATTGACGATGAAACACAGATATTGCATCCGAATTTAATACAAAAGGCACAATGGCGACTTAAGTAAAAGAGGACTGACACTCTCACTCTCTATGATTTGAACCTCTCCTGTGAGTCCAGTTGTAGATTCCGAAGCTTCGCTTAAGGTTTACTGTATCCCTTGGACCATTTTATTGACGAAGATACACAGAAATTGCATCGGTATTAAATTCAAAAGGCACAATGCCGACTTAAGTACAAGAGGACTGACACTCAAACTTTCTACGATATGAACCTCTCCTGTGGGTCCAGTTTTAGATTCCGATGCTTCTCTTCAGGTTTACTGTATCCCTTGGACCTTCTTATTGACGAGGAAACACAGAAATAGCATCCGAATTTAATACAAAAGGCACAATACCGACTTAAGTACAAGTGGAGAGACACTCTAACTCTCTATGATTTGAACCTCCCCTGTGAGTCCAGTTTTAGATTCTGATGCTACACTTCAGGTTTACTGTATCCCTTGGACCTTCTTATTGACGAAGAATCACAGAAATTGCATCCGATTTTAATACAAAAGTCACAATGCCGACTTAAGTACAAGAGGACTGACACTCTCACTTTCTATGATTGGAACCTCTCCTGTGAGTCCAGTTTTAGATTCCGATGCTTCACTTCAGATTTACTGTATCCCTTGGACATTCTTATTGAAGATGAAACACAGAAAGTGCATCCGAATTTAATACAAATGGCACAATGCCGACTTAAGTACAAGAGGACTGACACTCTCACTTTCTATGATTTGAAAATCTCCTGTGAGTCCATTTTTAGATTCCGATGCTTCACTTCAGGTTTACTGTATCCCTTGGACCTTCTTATTGACGACGAAACACAGAAATTGCATCCGAATTTAATACAAATGGCACAATGCCGACTTAAGTACAAGAGGACTGACACTCTCACTTTCTATGATTTGAACCTCTGCTGTGAGTCCGGTTTTAGATTCCGATTCTTCACTTCAGGTTTACTATATATCTTGCACCTTCTTATTGACGATGAAACATAGAAATTGCATCGGAAGTTAATACAAAAGGCACAATGATGACTTAAGTAAAAGAGGACTGACACTCTAACTTTCTATGATTTGAACCTCTCCTGTGAGTCCAGTTTTAGATTCCGATGCTTCACTTCAGGTTTACCGTATCCCTTGGACCTTCTTATTTACGATGAAACACAGAAATTGCATCCGAATTTAATACAAAAGGCAGAATACCGACTTAAGTACAAGAGGAGTGACACTATATCTATGACTTGAATCTCTCCTGTGAGTCCAGTATTAGATTCCGATGCTTCACTTCAGGTTTACTGTATCCCTTGGACCTTCTTATTGACGATGAAACACAGAAATTGCATCCGAATTTAATACAGATGGCACAATGCCGACTTAAGTACAAGAGGACCGACACTCTCAATTTCTATGATTTGAACCTCTCCTGTGTGTACAGTTTTAGATTCCGATACTTCAATTCAGGTTTACTGTATCCCCTGGACCTTCTTATTGACGATGAAACACAGAAATTGCATCGGAATTAAATTCAAAAGGCACAATACCGACTTAAGTAAAAGAGGACTGACACTCTCACTCTCTATGATTTGAACCTCTCCTGTGAGTCCAGTTTTAGATTCCGATGCTTCGCTTAAGGTTTACTGTATCCCTTGGACCATCTTATTGACGATGAAACACAGTAATTGCATCGGAATTAAATTCAAAAGGCACAATGCCGACTTAAGTACAAGAGGACTGACACTCAAACTTTCTATGATTTGAACCTCTCCTCTGATTCCAGTTTTAGATTCCGATGCATCACTTCAGGTTTACTGTATCCCTTGGACCTTCTTATTGACGATGAAACACAGAGTTTGCATCCGAATTTAATACAAAAGGCACAATTCCGACTTAAGTACAAGAGGACTGACACTCTAACTTTCTATGATTTGAACCTCTCCTGTGAGTCCAGTTTTAGATTCCGATGCTTCACTTCAGGTTTACTGTATCCCTTGGACCTTCTTAGTTACGATGAAACACAGAAATTGCATCCGAATTTAATACAAAAGGCAGAATACCGACTTAAGTATAAGAGGAGTGACACTATATCTATGATTTGAATCTCTCCTGTGAGTCCAGTATTAGATTCCGATGCTTCACTTCAGGTTTACTGTATCCCTTGGACCTTCTTATTGACGATGAAACACAGAAATTGCATCCGAATTTAATACAGATGGCACAATGCCGACTTAAGTACAAGAGGACCGACACTCTCAATTTCTATGATTTGAACCTCTCCTGTGTGTACAGATTTAGATTCCGATACTTCACTTCAGGTTTACTGTATCCCTTGGACCTTCTTATTGACGAGGAAACACAGAAATAGCATCCGAATTTAATACAAAAGGCACAATACCGACTTAAGTACAAGAGGAGAGACACTCTAACTCTCTATGATTTGAACCTCCCCTGTGAGTCCAGTTTTAGATTCTGATGCTACACTTCAGGTTTACTGTATCCCTTGGACCTTCTTATTGACGAAGAATCACAGAAATTGCATCCGATTTTAATACAAAAGTCACAATGCCGACTTAAGTACAAGAGGACTGACACTCTCACTTTCTATGATTGGAACCTCTCCTGGGAGTCCAGTTTAAGATTCCGATGCTTCACTTCAGGTTTACTGTATCCCTTGGACATTCTTATTGAAGATGAAACACAGAAAGTGCATCCGAATTTAATACAAATGGCACAATGCCGACTTAAGTACAAGAGGACTGACACTCTCACTTTCTATGATTTGAAACTATCCTGTGAGTCCATTTTTGGATTCCGATGCTTCACTTCAGGTTTACTGTATCCCTTGGACCGTCTTATTGACGACGAAACACAGAAATTGCATCCGAATTTAATACAAATGGCACAATGCCGACTTAAGTACAAGAGGACTGACACTCTCACTTTCTATGATTTGAACCTCTGCTGTGAGTCCGGTTTTAGATTCCGATTCTTCACTTCAGGTTTACTGTATATCTTGCACCTTCTTATTGACGATGAAACATAGAAATTGCATCGGAAGTTAATACAAAAGGCACAATGATGACTTAAGTAAAAGAGGACTGACACTCTAACTTTCTATGATTTGAACCTCTCCTGTGAGTCCAGTTTTAGATTCCGATGCTTCACTTCAGGTTTACTGTATCCCTTGGACCTTCTTATTTACGATGAAACACAGAAATTGCATCCGAATTTAATACAAAAGGCAGAATACCGACTTAAGTACAAGAGGAGTGACACTATATCTATGATTTGAATCTCTCCTGTGAGTCCAGTATAAGATTCCGATGCTTCACTTCAGGTTTACTGTATCCCTTGGACCTTCTTATTGACGATGAAACACAGAAATTGCATCCGAATTTAATACAGATGGCACAATGCCGACTTAAGTACAAGAGGACCGACACTCTCAATTTCTATGATTTGAACCTCTCCTGTGTGTACAGTTTTAGATTCCGATACTTCACTTCAGGTTTACTGTATCCCTTGGACCTTCTTATTGACGATGAAACACAGAAATTGCATCGGAATTAAATTCAAAAGGCACAATACCGACTTAAGTAAAAGAGGACTGACACTCTCACTCTCTATGATTTGAACCTCTCCTGTGAGTCCAGTTTTAGATTCCGATGCTTCGCTTAAGGTTTACTGTATCCCTAGGACCATCTTATTGACGATGAAACACAGTAATTGCATCGGAATTATATTCAAAAGGCACAATGCCGACTTAAATACAAGAGGACTGACACTCAAACTTTCTATGATTTGAACCTCTCCTGTGATTCCAGTTTTAGATTCCGATGCATCACTTCAGGTTTACTGTATCCCTTGGACCTTCTTATTGACGATGAAACACAGAGTTTGCATCCGAATTTAATACAAAAGGCACAATTCCGACTTAAGTACAAGAGGACTGACACTCTAACTTTCTATGATTTGAACCTCTCCTGTGAGTTGTGTTTTTGATTCCGATGCTATACTTCAGGTTTACTGTATCCCTTGGACCTTCTTATTGACGATGAAACACAGAAATTACATCCGAATTTAATACAAAAGGCACAATGGCGACTTAAGTACAAGAGGACTGACACTCTCACTCTCTATGATTTGAACCTCTCCTGTGAGTCCAGTTTTAGATTCCGATGCTTCACTTCAGGTTTACTGTATCCCTTGGACCTTCTTGTTGACGATGAAACACAGAGTTTGCATCCGAATTTAATACAAAAGGCACAATGCCGACTTACGTGCATGAGTACTGACACTCTAACTTTCTATGATTTGAACCTCTCCTGTGAGTCCAGTTTTAGATTCCGATGCTTTACTTCAGGTTTACTGTATCCCTTGGACCTTCTTATTGACGATGAAACACAGAAATTGCATCCGAATTTAATACAAAAGGCACAATGGCGACTTAAGTAAAAGAGGACTGACACTCTCACTCTCTATGATTTGAACCTCTCCTGTGAGTCCAGTTTTAGATTCCGATGCTTCGCTTAAGGTTTACTGTATCCCTTGGACCATCTTATTGACGAAGATACACAGAAATTGCATCGGTATTAAATTCAAAAGGCACAATGCCGACTTAAGTACAAGAGGACTGACACTCTCACTTTCTATGATTGGAACCTCTCCTGTGAGTCCAGTTTTAGATTCCGATGCTTCACTTCAGGTTTACTGTATCCCTTGGACCTTCTTATTGAAGATGAAACACAGAAAGTGCATCCGAATTTAATACAAATGGCACAATGCCGACTTTAGTACAAGAGGACTGACACTCTCACTTTCTATGATTTGAACCTTTCCTGTGAGTCCATTTTTAGATTCCGATGATTCACTTCAGATTTACTGTATCCCTTGGACCTACTTATTGACGACGAAACACAGAAATTGCATCCGAATTTAATACAAATGGCACAATGCCGACTTAAGTACAAGAGGACTGACACTCTCACTTTCTATGATTTGAACCTCTCCTGTGAGTCCGGTTTTAGATTCCGATTCTTCACTTCAGGTTTACTGTATATCTTGCACCTTCTTATTGACGATGAAACATAGAAATTGCATCGGAAGTTAATACAAAAGGCACAATGATGACTTAAGTAAAAGAGGACTGACACTCTAACTTTCTATGATTTCAACCTCTCCTGTGAGTCCAGTTTTAGATTCCGATGCTTCACTTCAGGTTTACTGTATCCCTTGGACCTTCTTATTTACGATGAAACACAGAAATTGCATCCGAATTTAATACAAAAGGCACAATACCGACTTAAGTACAAGAGGAGTGACACTATATCTATGATTTGAATCTCTCCTGTGAGTCCAGTATTAGATTCCGATGCTTCAATTCAGGTTTACTGTATCCCTTGGACCTTCTTATTGACGATGAAACACAGAAATTGCATCCGAATTTAATACAGATGGCACAATGCCGACTTAAGTGCAAGAGGACCGACACTCTCACTTTCTATGATTTGAACCTCTCCTGTGTGTACAGTTTTAGATTCCGATACTTCACTTCAGGTTTACTGTATCCCTTGGACCTTCGTATTGACGATGAAACACAGAAATTGCATCGGAATTAAATTCAAAAGGCACAATACCGACTTAAGTAAAAGAGGACTGACACTCTCACTCTCTATGATTTGAACCTCTCCTGTGAGTCCAGTTTTAGATTCCGATGATTCGCTTAAGGTTTACTGTATCCCTTGGACCATCTTATTGACGATGAAACACAGTAATTGCATCGGAATTAAATTCAAAAGGCACAATGCCGACTTAAGTACAAGAGGACTGACACTCTAACTTTCTATGATTTGAACCTTTCCTGTGAGTCCTGTTTTTGTTTCCGAAGCTATACTTCAGGTTTACTGTACCCCTTGGACCTTCTTATTGACGATGAAACACAGAAATTGCATCCGAATTTAATACAAACGGCACAATGGCGACTAAAGTACAAGAGGACTGACACTCTCACTTTCTATGATTTGAACCTCTCCTGTGAGCCCAGTTTTAGATTCCGGTGCTTCACTTCAGATTTACTGTATACCTTGCACCTTCTTATTGACGGTGAAACACAGAAGTTGCATCGGAATTAAATTTAAAGGGCACCACGCCGACATAAGTACAAGAGGACTGACACTCTACCTTTCTATATTTTGAACCTCTCCTGTGAGTCCAGTTTTAGATTCCGATGCTTCACTTCAGGTTTACTGTATCCCTTGGACCTTCTTATTGACGATGATACACAGAGTTTGCATCCGAATTTAATACAAAAGGCACAATGCCGACTTACGTGCAAGAGGACTGACACTCTAACTTTCTATGGTTTGAACCTCTCCTGTGAGTCTAGTTTTAGATTCCGATGCTTCACTTCAGGTTTACTGTATCCCATGGACCTTCTTATTGACGACGAAACACAGAAATTGCTTCCGAATTTATTACAAAAGGCACAATGGCGACTTAAGTACAAGAGTACTGAGACTTTTACTCTTTATGATTCGAACCTCTCCTGTGAGGTCAGTTTTAGATTCGGATGCTTCACTTCAGGTTTACTGTATCCCTTGGACCTTCTTATTGACCAAAAAAACACAGAAATTGCATCCGTATTTAATACAAATGGCACAATACCGACTTAAGTACAAGAGGAGTGACACTCTAACTTTCTATGATTTGAACCTCTACTGTGAGTCCAGTTTTAGATTCCGATGTTTCACTTCAGGTTAACTGTATCCCTTGGACCTTCTTAATGACTATGAATCACAGGAATTGCATCCGAATTTAATACAAAAGGCACAATGCCGACTTAGGTACAAGAGGTCTGACACTCTCACTTTCTATGATTTGAACCTCTCCTGTGAGTACAGTTTTAGATTCCGATGCTATACTTCAGGTTTACTGTATCCCTTGGACCTTCTTGTTGACGATGAAACACAGAAATTGCATCCGAATTTAATACAAAAGGCACAAAGCCGACTTAAGTACAAGAGGACTGAGACTCTCACTTTCTATGATTTGAACCTCTCCTGTGAGTCCAGTTTCAGATTCCGATGCTTCACTTCAGGTTTACTGTATACCTTGTACCTTTTTATTGACGATGAAACACAGAAGTTGCATCGGAATTAAATTAAAAAGGCACCACGCCGACATAAGTACAAGAGGACTGACACTCTAACTTTCTATGATTTGAACCTCTCCTGTGAGTCCAGTTTTAGATTCCGATGCTTCACTTCAGGTTTACTGTATCCCTTGGACCTTTATATTGACGATGAAACACAGAAATTGCATCCGAATTTAATCCAAAAGGCACAATATCGACTTAAGTACAAGAGGAGTGACACTCTAACTTTCTATGACTTGACACAGAAATTGCATCCGAATTTAATCCAAAAGGCACAATATCGACTTAAGTACAAGAGGAGTGACACTCTAACTTTCTACGATTTGAACCTCTCCTGTGAGTCCAGTTTTAGATTCCGATGCCTTACTTCAGGTTTACTGTATCCCTTGGACCTTCTTATTGACGATGACACACAGAAATTGCATCCGAATTTAATACAAAAGGCACAATGGTGACTTCAGTACAAGAGGAGTGATACCATATCTATGATTTGAATCTCTCCTGTGAGTCCAGTTTTAGATTCCGATGCTTCACTTCAGGTTTACTGTAACCCTTGGACTTTCTTATTGACGATGAAACACAGAAATTGCTTGGGAATTAAATTCAAAAGGCACAATGCCGACTTATGTACAAGAGGACTGACACTCTCACTCTCTATGATTTGAACCTCTCCTGTGAGTCCAGTTTTATATTCCGATGCTTCGTTTAAGGTTTACTGTATCCCTTGGACCATCTTATTGACGATGATACTCAGAAATTGCATCGGAATTAAATTCAAAAGGCACAATGCCGACATATCTACAAGAGGTGTGACACTCTAACATTCTATGATTTGAACCTCTCCTGTGAGTCCAGTTTTAGATTCCGATGCTTCACTTCAGGTTTACTGTATCCCTTTTACCTTTTTATTGACGATGAAACACAGAAAATGCATCCGAATTTAGTCCAAAAGGCACAATACCGACTTAAGTACAAGAGAGTGACACTCTAACTTTCTATGATTTGAACCTCTCCTGTGAGTCCAGTTTTAGATTCCGATGCTTTACTTCAGGTTTACTGTATCCCTTGGACCCTCTTATTGACGATGAAACACAGAAATTGCATCCGAATTTAATACAAAAGGCACAATGGCGACTTAAGTACAAGAGGACTGACACCCTCACTTTCTATGATTTGAACCTCTCCTGTGAGGCCAGTTTTAGATTCCGATGCTTCACTTCAGGTTTACTGTATACCTTGCACCTTCTTATTGACGATGAAACACAGAAGTTGCATGGGAATTAAATTCAAAAGGCACCACGCCGACTTAAGTACAAGAGGACTGACACTCTAACTTTCTATGATTTGAACCTCTCCTGTGAGTCCAGTTTTAGATTCCGGGGCTTCACTTCAGGTTTACTGTATCCCTTGGACCTTCTTATTGAAGATGAAACACAGAAATTGCATCCGAATTTAATACAAATGGCACAATGCCGACTTAAGTACAAGAGGACTGACACTCTCACATTCTATGATATAAACCTTTCCTGTGAGTCCAATTTTAGACTCCAATGCTTCACAACAGGTTTACTGTATACATTGGACCTTCTTATTGACGATGAAACACAGAAATTGCATCCGAATTTAATACAAATGGCACAATGCCGACTTAAGTACAAGAGGACTGACACTCTTACTCTCTATGATTCGAACCTCTCCTGTGAGGTCAGTTTTAGATTCGGATGCTTCATTTCAGGTTAACTGTATCCCTTGAACTTTCTTATTGACGAAAAAACACAGATATTGCATCCGTATTTAATACAAATGGCACAATACCGACTTAAGTACAAGAGGACTGAGACTCTCACTTTCTATGATCTGAACCTCTCCTGTGAGTCCAGTTTCAGATTCCGATGCTTCACTTCACGATTACTGTATACCTTGTACCTTCTTATTGACGATGAAACACAGAAGTTGCATCGGAATTAAATTCAAAAGGCACCACGCCGACATAAGTACAAGAGGAGTGACACTCTAACTTTCTATGATTTGAACCTCTCCTGTGAGTGCAGTTTTAGATTCCGATGCCTTACTTCAGGTTTACTGTATCCTTTGGACCTTCTTATTGACTATGAATCACAGGAATTGCATCCGAATTTAATACAAATGGCACAATGCCGACTTAAGTACAAGAGGTCTGACACTCTCACTTTCTATGATTTGAACCTCTCCTGTGAGTCCAGTTTTAGATCCGATGCTATACTTCAGGTTTACTGTATCCCTTGGACCTTCTTGTTGACGATGAAACACAGAAATTGCATCCGAATTTAATACAAAAGGCACAATGCCGACTTAAGTACAAGAGGACTGAGACTCTCACTTTCTATGATTTGAACCTCTCCTGTGAGTCCAGTTTCAGATTCCGATGCTTCACTTCAGGTTTACTGTATACCTTGTACCTTCTTATTGACGATGAAACACAGAAGTTGCATCGGAATTAAATTCAAAAGGCACCACGCCGACATAAGTACAAGAGGACTGACACTCTAAGTTTCTATGATTTGAACCTCTCCTGTGAGTCCAGTTTTAGATTCCGATGCTTCACTTCAGGTTTACTGTAACCCTTGGACCTTTTTATTGACGATGAAACACAGAAATTGCATCCGAAATTAATCCAAAAGGCACAATACCGACTTAAGTACAAGAGGAGTAACACTCTAACTTTCTATGATTTCAACCTCTCCTGTGAATCCAGTTTTAGATTCCGATGCCTTACTTCAGGTTTACTGTATCCCTTGGACCTTCTTATTGACGATGAAACACAGATATTGCATCCGAATTTAATACAAAAGGCACAATGGTGACTTCAGTACAAGAGGAGTGACACCATATCTATGATTTGAATCTCTCCTGTGAGTCCAGTTTTAGATTCCGATGCTTCACTTCAGGTTTACTGTAACCCTTGGACCTTCTTATTGACGATGAAACACAGAAATTGCTTGGGAATTAAACTCAAAAGGCACAATGCCGACTTATGTAAAAGAGGACTGACACTCTCACTCTCTATGATTCGAACATCTCCTGTGAGTCCAGTTTTATATTCCGATGCTTCGCTTAAGGTTTACTGTATCCCTTGGACCATCTTATTGACGATGATACACAGAAATTGCATCGGAATTAAATTCAAAAGGCACAATGCCGACATAACTACAAGAGGACTGACACTCTAAGTTTCTATGATTTGAACCTCTCCTGTGAGTCCAGTTTTAGATTCCGATGCTTCACTTCAGGTTTACTGTAACCCTTGGACCTTTTTATTGACGATGAAACACAGAAATTGCATCCGAATTTAATCCAAAAGGCACAATACCGACTTAAGTACAAGAGGAGTAACACTCTAACTTTCTATGATTTCAACCTCTCCTGTGAATCCAGTTTTAGATTCCGATGCCTTACTTCAGGTTTACTGTATCCCTTGGACCTTCTTATTGACGAGGAAACACAGAAATTGCATCCGAATATAATACAAAAGGCACAATGGCCACTTAAGTACAAGAGGAGTGACACTATATCTATGATTTGAATCTCTCCTGTGAGTCCAGTTTTAGATTCCGATGCTTCACTTCAGGTTTACTGTATCCCTTGGACCTTCTTATTGACGATGAAACACAGAAATTGCATCCGAATTTAATACAACCGGCACAATGGCGACTAAAGTACAAGTGGACTGACACTCTCACTTTCTATGATTTGAAACTCTCCTGTGAGCCCAGATTTAGATTCCGGTGCTTCACTTCAGGTTTACTGTATCCCTTGGACCTTCTTATTGGCGATGAAGCACAGAGGTTGCATGGGAATTAAATTCAAAAGGCACCACGCCGACTTAAGTACTAGAGGACTGACACTCTAACTTTCTATTATTTGAACCTCTCCGGTGAGTCCAGTTTTAGAATCCGATGCTTCACTTTAGGTTTACTGTATCCCTTGGACCTTTTTATTGACGATGAAACACTGAAATTGCATCCGAATTTAATCCTAAAGGCACAATACCGACTTAAGTACAAGAGGAGTGACACTCTAACTTTCTATGATTTGAACCTCTCCTGTGAGTCCACTTTTAGATTCCGATGCCTTACTTCAGGTTTACTGTATCCCTTGGACCTTCTTATTGACTATGAATCACAGGAATTGCATCCGAATTTAATAAAAATGGCACAATGCCGACTTAATTACAAGAGGACTGAGACTCTCACTTTCTATGATTTGAACCTCTCCTGTGAGTCCAGTTTCAGATTCCGATGCTTCACTTCAGGTTTACTGTATACCTTGTACCTTCTTATTGACGATGAAACACAGAAGTTGCATCGGAATTAAATTCAAAAGGCACCACGCCGACATAAGTACAAGAGGACTGACACTCTAAGTTTCTATGATTTGAACCTCTCCTGTGAGTCCAGTTTTAGATTCCGATGCTTCACTTCAGGTTTACTGTATCCCTTGGACCTTTTTATTGACGATGAAACACAGAAATTGCATCCGAATTTAATCCAAAAGGCACAATACCGACTTAAGTACAAGAGGAGTAACACTCTAACTTTCTATGATTTCAACCTCTCCTGTGAGTCCAGTTTCAGATTCCGATGCCTTACTTCAGGTTTACTGTATCCCTTGGACCTTCTTATTGACGATGAAACACAGAAATTGCATCCGAATTTAATACAAAAGGCACAATGGTGACTTCAGTACAAGAGGAGTGACACCATATCTAAGATTTGAATCTCTCCTGTGAGTCCAGTTTTAGATTCCGATGCTTCACTTCAGGTTTACTGTAACCCTTGGACCTTCTTATTGACGATGAAACACAGAAATTGCTTGGGAATTAAATTCAAAAGGCACAATGCCGACTTATGTAAAAGAGGACTGACACTCTCACTCTCTATGATTTGAACCTCTCCTGTGAGTCCAGTTTTATATTCCGATGCTTCGCTTACGGTTTACTGTATCCCTTGGACCATCTTATTGACGATGATACACAGAAATTGCATCGGAATTAAATTCAAAAGGCACAATGCCGACATAACTACAAGAGGACTGACACTCTAACTTTCTATGATTTGAACCTCTCCTGTGAGTCCAGTTTTAGATTCCGATGCTTCACTTCAGGTTTACTGTATCCCTTTTACCTTTTTATTGACGATGAAACATAGAAAATGCATCCGAATTTAATCCAAAAGGCACAATACCGACTTAAGTACAAGAGGAGTGACACTCTAACTTTCTATGATTTGAACCTCTCCTGTGAGTCCAGTTTTAGATTCCGATGTTTCACTTCAGGTTTACTGTATCCCTTGGACCTTCTTATTGACTATGAATCACAGGAATTGCATCCGAATTTAATAAAAATGGCACAATGCCGACTTAAGTACAAGAGGTCTGACACTCTTACTTTCTATGATTTGAACCTCTCCTGTGAGTCCAGTTTTAGATTCCGATGCTATACTTCAGGTTTACTGTATCCCTTGGACCTTCTTGTTGACGATGAAACACAGAAATTGCATCCGAATTTAATACAAAAGGCACAATGCCGAATTAAGTACAAGAGGACTGAGACTCTCACTTTCTATGATTTGAACCTATCCTGTGAGTCCAGTTTCAGATTCCGATGCTTCACTTCAGGTTTACTGTATACCTTGTACCTTCTTATTGACGATGAAACACAGAAGTTGCATCGGAATTAAATTCAAAAGGCACCACGCCGACATAAGTACAAGAGGACTGACACTCTAACTTTCTATGATTTGAACCTCTCCTGTGAGTACAGTTTCAGATTCCGATGCTTCACTTCAGATTTACTGTATCCCTTGGACGTTTTTATTGACGATGAAACACAGAAATTGCATCCGAATTTAATCCAAAAGGCACAATACCGACTTAAGTACAAGAGGAGTGACACTCTAACTTTCTATGATTTGAACCTCTCCTGTGAGTCCAGTTTTAGATTCCGATGCCTTACTTCAGGTTTACTGTATCCCTTGGACCTTCTTATTGACGATGAAACACAGAAATTGCATCCGAATATAATACAAAAGGCACAATGGCCACTTAAGTACAAGAGGAGTGACACTATATCTATGATTTGAATCTCTCCTGTGAGTCCAGTTTTAGATTCCGATGCTTCACTTCAGGTTTACTGTATCCCTTTGACCTTCTAATTGACGATGAAACACAGAGTTTGCATCCGAATTTAATACAAAAGGCACAATGCCGACTTACGTGCAAGAGGACTGACACTCTAACTTTCTATGATTTGAACCTCTCCTGTGAGTCTACTTTTAGATTCCGATGCTTCACTTCAGGTTTACTGTATCCCTTGGACCTTCTTATTGAAGATGAAACACAGAAGTTGCATCCGAATTTAATACAAATGGCACAATGCCGACTTAAGTACAAGAGGACTGACACTCTCTCTTTCTATGATTTGAACCTCTCCTGTGAGTCCAGTTTTAGATTCCGATGCTTCACTTGAGGTTTACTGTATCCCTTGGACCTTCTTATTGACGATGAAACACAGAAATTGCATCCGAATTTAATACAAATGGCCCAATGCCGACTTAAGTACAAGAGGACCGACACTCTCACATTCTACGATTTGAACATATCCTGCGAGTCCAGTTTTAGATTCCGATGCTTCACTTCAGGTTTGCTGTATCCCTTGGACCTTCTTATTGACGATGAAACACAGAAATTGCTTTTGAATTTAATTCAAAAGGCACAATGGTGACTTAAGTACAAGAGTACTGAGACTCTCACTTTCTATGATTTGAACCTCTCCTGTGAGTCCAGTTTCAGATTCCGATGCTTCACTTCAGGTTTACTGTATATCTTGCACCTTCTTTTTGACGATGAAACACTGAAGTTGCATCGGAATTAAATTCAAAAGGCACCACGCCGACTTAAGTACAAGAGGACTGACACTCTAACTTTCTATGATTTGAACCTCTCCTGTGAGTCCAGTTTTAGATTCCGATGCTTCACTTCAGGTTTACTGTATCCCTTGGACCTTCTTATTGACGATGAATCACAGAAATAGCATCCGAATTTAATACAAAAGGCATAATGGCGACTTAAGTAAAAGAGGACTGACACTCTCACTCTCTATGATTTGAACCTCTCCTGTGAGTCCAGTTTTAGATTCCGGTACTTCGCTTAAGGTTTACTGTATCCCTTGGACCATCTTATTGACGAAGATACACAGAAATTGCATCGGAATTAAATTCAAAAGACACAATGCCGACTTAAGTACAAGAGGACTGACACTCAAACTTTCTATGATTTGAACCTCTCCAGTGGTCCAGTTTTAGATTCCGATGCTTCTCTCCAGGTTTACTGTATCCCTTGGACCGTCTTATTGACGAGGAAACACAGATATAGCATCCGAATTTAATACGAAAGGCGCAATACCGACTTAAGTACAAGAGGACTGACACTCTCACTTTCTATGATTTGAACCTCTCCTGTGAGTCCGGTTTTAGATTCCGATTCTTCACTTCAGGTTTACTGTATATCTTGCACCTTCTTATTGACGATGAAACATGGAAATTGCATCGGAAGTTAATACAAAAGGCACAATGATGACTTAAGTAAAAGAGGACTGACTCTCTAACTTTCTATGATTTGAACCTCTTCTGTGAGTCCAGTTTTAGATTCCGATGCTTCACTCCAGGTTTACTGTATCCCTTGGACCTTCTTATTGACGATGAAACAAGGAAATTGCATCCGAATTTAATACAAAAGGCAGAATACCGACTTAAGTACAAGAGGAGGGACGCTATATCTATGATTTGAATCTCTCCTGTGAGTCCAGTATTAGATTCCGATGATTCACTTCAGGTTTACTGTATCCCTTGGACCTTCTTTTTGACGATGAAACACAGAAATTGCATCCGAATTTAATGCAGATGGCACAATGCCGACTTAAGTACAAGAGGACCGACACTCTCACTTTCTATGATTTGAACCTCTCCTGTGTGTACAGTTTTAGATTCCGATACTTCACCACAGGTTTACTGTATCCCTTGGACCTTCTTATTGACGATGAAACACAGAAATTGCATCGGAATTAAATTCAAAAGGCACAATACCGACTTAAGTAAAAGAGGACTGACACTCTCACTCTCTATGATTTGAACCTCTCCTGTGAGTCCAGTTTTAGATTCCGATGCTTCGCTTAAGGTTTACTGTATCCCTTGGACCATCTTATTGACGATGAAACACAGATATTGCATCGGAATTAAAATCAAAAGGCACAATGCCGACTTAAGTACAAGAGGACTGACACTCAAACTTTCTATGATTTGAACCTCTCCTGTGATTCCAGTTTTAGATTCCGATGCTTCACTTCAGAATTACTATATCCCTTGGACCTTCTTATTGACGATGAAACACAGAGTTTGCATTCGAATTTAATACAAAAGGCACAATGCCGACTTACGTGCAAGAGGACTGACACTCTAACTTTCTATGATTTGAACCTCTCCTGTGAGTCTAGTTTTAGATTCCGATGCTTCACTTCAGGTTTACTGTATCCCTTGGACCTTCGTATTGTAGATGAAACACAGAAGTTGCATCCGAAATTAATACAAATGGCACAACGCCGACTTAAGTACAAGAGGACTGACACTCTCACTTTCTATGATTTGAACCTCTCCTGTCAGTCCAGTTTTAGGTTCCGATGCTTCACTTCAGGTTTACTGTATCCCTTGGACATTTTTATTGACGAGGAAACACAGAAATTGCGTCCGAATTTAATACAAAAGGCACAATGCCGACTTAAGTACAAGAGGACTACCACTCTAACTTTCTATGATTTGAACCTCTCCTGTGAGTCCACTTTTAGATTCCGATGCTTCACTTCAGGTTTACTGTATATCTTGCACCTTCTTTTTGACGATGAAACACTGAAGTTGCATCGGAATTAAATTCAAAAGGCACCACGCCGACTTAAGTACAGGAGGACTGACACTCAAACTTTCTATGATTTGAACCTCTCCTGTGAGTCCAGTTTTTCATTCCGATGCTTCACGTCAGGTTTACTGTATCCCTAGGACCTTCTTATTGACGATGAAACACAGGGTTTGCATCCGAATTTAATACAAAAGGCACAATGCCGACTTAAGTGCAAGAAGACTGACACTCTCACTTTCTATGATTTGAACCTCTCCTGTCAGTCCAGTTTTAGATTCCGATGCTTCACTTCAGGTTTACTGTATCCCTTGGACCTTCTTATTAACGATGAAACACAGAAATTGCATCGGAATTAAATTCACAAATCACAATGCCGACTTAAGTGCAAGAAGACTGACACTCTCACTTTCTATGATTTGAACCTCTCCTGTCAGTCCAGTTTTAGATTCCGATGCTTCTCTTCAGGTTTACTGTATCCCTTGGACCGTCTTATTGACGAGGACACACAGAAATAGCATCCGACTTTAATACAAAAGGCACAATACCGACTTAAGTACAAGAGGAGAGACACTCTAACTCTCTATGATTTGAACCTCCCCTGTGAGTCCAGTTTTAGATTCTGATGCTTCACTTCAGGTTTACTGTATCCCTTGGACCTTCTTATTGACGAAGAATCACAGAAATTGCATCCGATTTTAATACAGAAGTCACAATGCCGACTTAAGTACAAGAGGACTGACGCTCTCACTTTCTATGTTTGGAACCTCTCCTGTGAGTCCAGTTTTAGATTCCGATGCTTCACTTCAGGTTTACTGTATCCCTTGGACCTTCTTATTGAAGATGAAACACAGAAAGTGCATCCGAATTTAATTCAAATGGCACAATGCCGCCTTAAGTACAAGAGGACTGCCACTCTCACTTTCTATGATTTGAACCTCTCCTGTGAGTCCATTTTTAGATTCCGATGCTTCACTTCAGGTTTACTGTATGCCTTGGACCTTCTTATTGACGATGAAACACAGAAATTGCATCCGAATTTAATACAGATGGCACAATGCCGACTTAAGTACAAGAGGACCGACACTCTCACTTTCTATGATTTGAACCTCTCCTGTGTGTACAGTTTTAGATTCCGATACTTCACCTCAGGTTTACTGTATCCCTTGGACCATCTTATTGACGATGAAACACAGAAATTGCATCGGAATTAAATTCAAAAGGCACAATACCGACTTAAGTAAAAGAGGACTGACACTCTCACCCTCTATGATTTGAACCTCTCCTGTGAGTCCAGTTTTAGATTCCGATGCTTCGCTTAAGGTTTACAGTATCCCCTGGGACCATCTTATTGACGATGAAACACAGATATTGCATCGGAATTAAATTCAAAAGGCACAATGCCGACTTAAGTACAAGAGGACTGACACTCAAACTTTCTATGATTTGAACCTCTCATGTGATTCCAGTTTTAGATTCCGATGCATCACTTCAGATGTACTGTATCCCTTGGACCTTCTTATTGACGATGAAACACAGAGTTTGCATTCGAATTTAATACAAAGGGCACAATTCCGACTGAAGTACAAGAGGACTGACACTCTAACTATCTATGATTTGAACCCCTCCTGTGAGTCCAGTTTTTGATTTCGATGCTATACTTCAGGTTTACTGTATCCCTTGGACCTTCTTATTGACGATGAAACACAGAAATTGCATCCGAATTTAATACAAACGGCACAATGGCGACTAAAGTACAAGAGGACTGACACTCTCACTTCCTATGATTTGAACCTCTCCTGTGAGCCCAGTTTTAGATTCCGGTGCTTCACTTCAGGTTTACTGTATCCCTTAGACCTTCTTTTTGACGATGAAACACAGAGTTTATATCCGAATTTAATACAAAAGGCACAATGCCGACTTACGTGGAAGAGGACTGACACTCTAACTTTCTATGATTTGAACCTCTCCTGTGAGTCTAGTTTTAGATTCCGATGCTTCACTTCAGGTTTACTGTATCCCTTGGACCTTCTTATTGACGATGAAACACAGGGTTTGCATCCGAATTTAATACAAAAGGCACAATGCCGACTTAAGTGCAAGAGGACTGACACTCTCACTTTCTATGATTTGAACCTCTCCTGTCAGTCCAGTTATAGATTCCGATGCTTCACTTCAGGTTTACTGTATCCCTTGGACCTTCTTATTAACGATGAAACACAGAAATTGCATCGGGATTAAATTAAAAAATCACAATGGCGACTTAAGTACAAGAGGACTGACACTCTAACTTTCTATGATTTGAACCTCTCCTGTGAGACCAGTTTTCGATTCCGATGCTTTACTTCAGGTTTACTGTATCCCTTGGACCTTCTTATTGACGATGAAACACAGAAATTGCATCCGAATTTAATACAAAAGGCACAATGGCGACTTAAGTAAAAGAGGACTGACACTCTCACTCTCTATAATTTGAACCTCTCCTGTGAGTCCAGTTTTAGATTCCGATATTTCGCTTAAGGTTTACTGTATCCTTTGGACCATCTTATTGACGAAGATACACAGAAATTGCATCGGAATTAAATTCAAAAGGCACAATGCCGACTTAAGTTCAAGAGGACTGACACTCACACTTTCTATGATTTGAATCTCTCCTGTGGGTCCAGTTTTAGATTCCGATGCATCTCTTCAGGTTTACTGTATCCCTTGGACCGACTTATTGACGAGGAAACACAGAAATAGCATCCGAATTTAATACAAAAGTCACAATACCGACTTAAGTACAAGAGGAGAGACACTCTAACTCTCTATGATTTGAACCTCCCCTGTGAGTCCAGTTTTAAATTCTGATGCTTCACTTCAGGTTTACTGTATCCCTTGGACCTTCTTATTGACGAAGAACCACAGAAATTGCATCCGATTTTAATACAAAAGTCACAATGCCGACTTAAGTACAAGAGGACTGACACTCTCACTTTCTATGTTTGGAACCTCTCCTGTGAGTCCAGTTTTAGATTCCGATGCTTCACTTCAGGTTTACTGTATCCCTTGGACCTTCTTATTGAAGATGAAACACAGAAAGTGCATCCGAATTTAATACAAATGGCACAATGCCGACTTAAGTACAAGAGGACTGACACTCTCACTTTGTATGATTTGAACCTCTCCTGTGAGTCCATTTTTAGATTCCGATGCTTCATTTCAGGTTTACTGTATCCCTTGGACCTTCTTATTGACGACGAAACACAGAAATTGCATCCGAATTTAATGCAAAAGGCACAATGGCGACTTAAGTAAAAGAGGACTGACACTCTCACTCTCTATGATTTGAACCTCTCCTGTGAGCCCAGTTTTAGATTCCGGTGCTTCACTTCATGTTTACTGCATACCTTGCACCTTCTTATTGACGATGAAACACAGAAGTTGCATCGGAATTAAATTCAAAAGGCACCACGCCGACTTTAGTACAAGAGGACTGACACTCTAATTTTCTATATTTTGAACCTCTCCTGTGAGTCCAGTTTTAGATTCCGATGCTTCACTTCAGGTTTACTGTATCCCTTGGACTTTCTTATTGACGATGAAACACAGAGTTTGCACCCGAATTTAATACAAAAGGCACAATGCCGACTTACGTGCAAGAGGACTGACACTCTAACTTCCTATGATTTGAACCTCTCCTGTGAGTCTAGTTTTAGATTCCGATGCTTCACTTCAGGTTTACTGTATCCCTTTGACCTTCTAAATGACGATGAAACACAGAGTTTGCATCCGAATTTAATACAAAAGGCACAATGCCGACTTAAGTACAAGAGGACTACCACTCTAACTTTCTATGATTTGAACCTCTCCTGTGAGTCCACTTTTATATTCCGATGCTTCACTTCAGGTTTACTGTATCCCTTGGACCTTCTTATTGACGAAGAATCAGAGAAATTGCTTCCGAATTTAATACAAAAGGCACCATGGCGACTTAAGTACAAGAGTACTGAGACTCTCACTTTCTATGATTTGAACCTCTCCTGTGAGGCCAGTTTCAGATTCCGATGCTTCACTTCAGGTTTACTGTATATCTTGCACCTTCTTATTGACGATGAAACACAGAAGTTGCATTGGAATTAAATTCAAAAGGCACCACGCCGTCATAAGTACAAGAGGACTGACACTCTAACTTTCTATGATTTGAACCTCTCCTGTGAGTCCAGTTTTAGATTCCGATGCTTCACTCCAGGTTTACTGTATCCCTTGGACCTTTTTATTGACGATGAAACACAGAAGTTGCATGGGAATTAAATTCAAAAGGCACCACGCCGACTTAAGTACAAGAGGACTGACACTCTAACTTTCTATGATTTCAACCTCTCCTGTGAGTCCAGTTTTAGATTCCGATGCTTCACTTAAGGTTTACTGTATCCCTGGGACCTTCTTATTGACGATGAAACACAGGGTTTGCATCCGAATTTAATACAAAAGGCACAATGCCGACTTAAGTGCAAGAGGACTGACACTCTCACTTTCTATGATTTGAACCTCTCCTGTCAGTACAGTTTTAGATTCCGATGCTTCACTTCAGGTTTACTGTATCCCTTGGACCTTCTTATTGACGATGAAACACAGAAATTGCATCGGAATTAAATTCAAAAATCACAATGCCGACTTAAGTACAAGAGGACTGACACTCTAACTTTCTATGATTTGAACCTTTCATGTGAGTCCAGTTTTAGATTCCGATGCTTCACTTCAGGTTTACTGTATCCCTTGGACCTTCTTATTGACGATGAAGCACAGATATTGCATCCGAATTTAATACAAAGGCACAATGGCGACTTAAGTAGAAGAGGACTGACACTCTCACTTTCTATGATTTGAACCTCTCCTGTGAGTCCAAATTCAGATTCCGATGCTTATCTTCATGTTTACTGTATCCCTTGGACCTTCTTATTGACGATGGAACATAGAAATTGCATTCGAATTTAATACAAATGGCACAATGCCGACATAAGTAAAAGAGTACTGACACTCTAACTTTCTATGATTTTAACCTCTCCTGTGGGTCCAGTTTTAGATTCCGATGCTTCTCTTCAGGTTTACTGTATCACTTGGACCTTCATATGGACGATGAAACACAGAAATTGCATCTGAATTTAATACAAAAGGCACAATACCGACTTAAGTACAAGAGGAGTGACACTCTAACTTTCTATGATTTGAACCTCTCCTGTGAATCCAGTTTTTGATTCCGATGTTTCACTTCAGGTTTACTGTATCCCTTGGACTTTCTTATTGACTTTGAATCACAGGAATTGCATCCGAATTTAATAAAAATGGCACAATGCCGACTTAAGTACAAGAGGACCGACACTCTCACATTCTATGATTTGTACCTCTCCTGCGAGTCCAGTTTTAGATTCCGATGTTTCACTTCAGGTTTGCTCTATCCC
The DNA here is from genome assembly GCF_023864345.2 of Schistocerca serialis cubense. Taxonomy (NCBI): domain Eukaryota; kingdom Metazoa; phylum Arthropoda; class Insecta; order Orthoptera; family Acrididae; genus Schistocerca; species Schistocerca serialis. The sequence continues at coordinate 517,518,514 of NC_064646.1, forward strand.
TTGGACCTTCTTATTGATGATGAAACACAGAAATTGCATCGGATTTAAATTCAAGAGGCACAATGCCGACTTAAGTGAAAGAGGACTGACACTCTCACTTTCTATGATTTAAATCTCTCCTGTGAGTCCAGTTTTAGATTCCGATGCTTCACATCAGGTTTACTGTATCCCTTGGACTTTCTTATTGACGATGAAACACAGAAATTGCATCCGAATTTTATACAAATGCCACAATGCCGACTTAAGTACAAGAGGACTGACACTCTCACTTTCTATGATTTGAACCTTTCCTGTGAGTCCAGTTTTAGATTCCGATGCTTCACTTCAGGTTTACTGTATCCCTTAGACCTTCTTATTGACGATGAAACACAGAAATTGCACCCGAATTTAATACAAATGCCACAATGCCGACTTAAGTACAAGAGGACTGACACTCTCACTTTCTATGATTTGAACCTCTCCTGTTAGTCCAGTTTTAGATTCCGATGCTTCACTTCAGGTTTACTGTATCCCTTGGACTTTCTTATTGACGATGAAACACAGAAATTGCATCCGAATTTAATACTAAGGCACAATGGCGACTTAAGTACAAGAGGACTGACACTCTCACTTTCTATGATTTGAACCTCTCCTGTGAGTCCAAATTCAGATTCCGATGCTTATCTTCATGTTTACTGTATCCCTTGGACCTTCTTATTGACGATGAAACATAGATATTGCATCCGAATTTAATACAAATGGCACAATGCCGACATAAGTAAAAGAGGACTGACACTCTAACTTTCTATGATTTGAACCTCTCCTGTGAGTCTAGTTTTAGATTCCGATGCTTCACTTCAGGTTTACTGTATCCCTTGGACATTCTTATTGACGATGAAACACAGAAATTGCATCCGAATTTAATACAAAAGGCAGAATACCGACTTAAGTACAAGAGGAGTGACACTATATCTATGATTTGAATCTCTCCTGTGTGTCCAGTATTAGATTCCGATGCTTCACTTCAGGTTTACTTTATCCCTTGGACCTTCTTATTGACGATGAAACACAGAAATTGCATCGGAATTAAATTCAAAAGGCACAATACCGACTTAAGTAAAGGAGGACTGACACTCTCGCTCTCTATGATTTGAACCTCTCCTGTGAGTCCAGATTTAGATTCCGATGCTTCGCTTAAGGTTTACTGTATCCCTTGGACCTTCTTTTTGACGATGAAACACAGAAATTGCATCCGAATTTAATACAGATGGCACAATGCCGACTTAAGTACAAGAGGACCGACACTCTCACTTTCTATGATTTGAACCTCTCCTGTGTGTACAGTTTTAGATTCCGATACTTCACTTCAGGTTTACTGTATCCCTTGGACCTTCTTATTGACGATGAAACACAGAAATTGCATCGGAATTAAATTCAAAAGGCACAATACAGACTTAAGTAAAAGAGGACTGACACTCTCACTCTCTATGATTTGAACCTCTCCTGTGAGTCCAGATTTAGATTCCGATGCTTCGCTTAAAGTTTACTGTATCCCTTGGACCATCTTATTGACGTTGAAACACAGAAATTGCATCGGAATTAAATTCAAAAGGCACAATGCCGACTTAAGTACAAGAGGACTGACACTCAAATATTCTATGATTTGAACCTCTCCTGTGATTCCAGTTTTAGATTCCGATGCATCACTTCAGATTTACTGTATCCCTTGGACCTTCTTATTGACGATGAAGCACAGAGTTTGCATCCGAATTTAATACAAAAGGCACAATTCCGACTTAAGTACAAGAGGACTGACACTCTAACTTTCTATTATTTGAAACTCTCCTGTGAGTCCAGTTTTTGATTCCGATGCTATACTTCAGGTTTACTGTATCCCTTGGACCTTCTTATTGACGATGAAACACAGAAATTGCATCTGAATTTAATACAAACGGCACAATGGCGACTAAAGTACAAGAGGACTGACACTCTCACTTTCTATGATTTGAACCTCTACCGTGAGCCCAGTTTTAGATTCCGGTGCTTCACTTCAGGTTTACTGTATACCTTGCACCTTCTTATTGACGATGAAACACAGAAGTTGCATCGGAATTAAATTCAAAAGGCACCACGCCGACTTAAGTACAAGAGGACTGACACTCTAACTTTCTATATTTTGAACCTCTCCTGTGAGTCCAGTTTTAGATTCCGATGCTTCACTTCAGGTTTACTGTATCCCTTGGACTTTCTTATTGACGATGAAACACAGAGTTTGCACCCGAATTTAATACAAATGGCACAATGCCGACTTACGTGCAAGAGGACTGACACTCTAACTTTCTATGATTTGAACCTCTCCTGTGAGTCTAGTTTTAGATTCCGATGCTTCACTTCAGGTTTACTGTATCCCTTTGACCTTCTTATTGACGATGAAACACAGAGTTTGCATCCGAATTTAATACAAAAGGCACAATGCCAACTTAAGTACAAGAGGACTACCACTCTAACTTTCTATGATTTGCACCTCTCCTGTGAGTCCACTTTTATATTCCGATGCTTCACTTCAGGTTTACTGTATCCCTTGGACCTTCTTATTGACGAAGGAACAGAGAAATTGCTTCCGAATTTAATACAAAAGGCACAATGGCGACTTAAGTACAAGAGTACTGAGACTCTCACTTTCTATGATTTGAACCTCTCCTGTAAGGCCAGTTTCAGATTCCGATGCTTCACTTCAGGTTTACTGTATATCTTGCACTTTCTTATTGACGATTAAACACAGAAGTTGCATCGGAATTAAATTCAAAAGGCACCACGCCGTCATAAGTACAAGAGGACTGACACTCTAACTTTCTATTATTTGAACCTCTACTGTGAGTCCAGTTTTAGATTCCGATGCTTCACTTCAGGTTTACTGTATCCCTTGGACCTTTTTATTGACGATGAAACACAGAAAATGCATCCGAATTTAATCCAAAAGGCACAATACCGACTTATGTACAAGAGGAGTGACACTCTAACTTTCTATGATTTGTACCTCTCCTGTGAGTCCAGTTTTAGATTCCGATGCTTTACTTCAGGTTTACTGTATCCCTTGGACCTTCTTATTGACGATGAAACACAGAAATTGCATCCGAATTTATACAAAAGGCACAATGGCGACTTAAGTAGAAGAGGACAGACACTCTCACTTTCTATGATTTGAACCTCACCTGTGAGACCTAATTCAGATTCCGATGCTTATCTTCATGTTTACTGTATCCCTTGGACTTTCTTATTGACGATGAAACATAGAAATTGCATTCGAATTTAATACAAATGGCACAATGCCGACATAAGTAAAAGAGGACTGACACTCTAACATTCTATGATTTTAACGTCTCCTGTGGGTCCAGTTTTTGATTCCGATGCTTCTATTCAGGTTTACTGTATCACTTGGACCTTCTTATAGACGATGAAACACAGAAATTGCATCTGAATTTAATACAAAAGGCACAATACCGACTTAAGTACAAGAGGAGTGACACTCTAACTTTCTATGATTTGAACCTCTCCTATGAATCCAGTTTTAGATTCCGATGTTTCACTTCAGGTTTACTGTATCCCTTGGACCTTCTTATTGACTTTGAATCACAGGAATTGCATCCGAATTTAATAAAAATGGCACAATGCCGACTTAAGTACAAGAGGACCGACACTCTCACTTTCTGTGATTTGAACCTCTCCTGCGAGCCCAGTTTTAGATTCCGATGCTTCACTTCAGGTTTGCTCTATCCCTTGGACCTTCTTATTGACGATGAAACACAGAAATTGCATCGGAATTAAATTCAAAAGGCACAATGCCGACTTAAGTAAAAGAGGACTGACACTCTCACTTTCTATGATTTAAATCTCTCCTGTGAGTCCAGTTTTAGATTCCGATGCTTCACATCAGGTTTACTGTATCCCTTGGACCTTCTTATTGACGATGAAACACAGACATTGCATCCGAATTTAATACAAAAGGCAGAATACCGACTTAAGTACAAGAGGAGTGACACTATATCTATGATTTGAATCTCTCCTGTGTGTCCAGTATTAGATTCCGATGCTTCGCCTAAGGTTTACTGTATCCCTTGGACCATCTTATTGACGATGAAACACAGAAATTGCATCGGAATTAAATTCAAAAGGCACAATGCCGACTTAAGTACAAGAGGACTGACACTCAAATATTCTATGATTTGAACCTCTCCTGTGATTCCAGTTTTAGATTCAGATGCATCACTTCAGATTTACTGTATCCCTTGGACCTTCTTATTGACGATGAAGCACACAGTTTGCATCCGAATTTAATACAAAAGGCACAATTCCGACCTAAGTACAAGAGGACTGACACTCTAACTTTCTATTATTTGAACCTCTCCTGTGAGTCCAGTTTTTGATTCCGATGCTATACTTCAGGTTTACTGTATCCCTTGGACCTTCTTATTGACGATGAAACACAGAAATTGCATCTGAATTTAATACAAACGGCACAATGGCGACTAAAGTACAAGAGGACTGACACTCTCACTTTCTATGATTTGAACCTCTACTGTGAGCCCAGTTTTAGATTCCGGTGCTTCACTTCAGGTTTACTGTATACCTTGCACCTTCTTATTGACGATGAAACACAGAAGTTGCATCGGAATTAAATTCAAAAGGCACCACGCCGACTTAAGTACAAGAGGACTGACACTCTAACTTTCTATATTTTGAACCTCTCCTGTGAGTCCAGTTTTAGAGTCCGATGCTTCACTTCAGGTTTACTGTATCCCTTGGACTTTCTTATTGACGATGAAACACAGAGTTTGCACCCGAATTTAATACAAAAGGCACAATGCCGACTTACGTGCAAGACGACTGACACTCGAACTTTCTATGATTTGAACCTCTCCTGTGAGTCTAGTTTTAGATTCCGATGCTTCACTTCAGGTTTACTGTATCCCTTTGACCTTCTTATTGACGATGAAACACAGAGTTTGCACCCGAATTTAATACAAAAGGCACAATGCCGACTTAAGTACAAGAGGACTACCACTCTAACTTTCTATGATTTGAACCTCTCCTGTGAGTCCACTTTTATATTCCGATGCTTCACTTCAGGTTTACTGTATCCCTTGGACCTTCTTATTGACGAAGAAACAGAGAAATTGCTTCCGAATTTAATACAAAATGCACAATGGCGACTTAAGTACAATTGTACTGAGACTCTCACTTTCTATGATTTGAACCTCTCCTGTAAGGCCAGTTTCAGATTCCGATGCTTCACTTCAGGTTTACTGTATATCTTGCACTTTCTTATTGACGATGAAACACAGAAGTTGCATCGGAATTAAATTCAAAAGGCACCACGCCGTCATAAGTACAAGAGGACTGACACTCTAACTATCTATGATTTGAACCTCTCCTGTGAGTCCAGTTTTAGATTCCGATGCTTCACTTCAGGTTTACTGTATCCCTTGGACCTTTTTATTGACGATGAAACACAGAAAATGCATCCGAATTTAATCCAAAAGGCACAATACCGACTTAAGTACAAGAGGAGTGACACTATATCTATGATTTGAATCTCTCCTGTGTGTCCAGTATTAGATTCCGATGCTTCACTTCAGGTTTACTGTATCCCTTGGACCTTCTTTTTGACGATGAAACACAGAAATTGCATCCGAATTTAATACAGATGGCACAATGCCGACTTAAGTACAAGAGGACCGACACTCTCACTTTCTATGATTTGAACCTCTCCTATGTGTACAGTTTTAGATTCCGATACTTCACTTCAGGTTTACTGTATCCCTTGGACCTTCTTATTGACGATGAAACACAGAAATTGCATCGGAATTAAATTCAAAAGGCACAATACCGACGTAAGTAAAAGAGGACTGACACTCTCACTCTCTATGATTTGAACCTCTCCTGTGAGTCCAGATTTAGATTCCGATGCTTCGCTTAAGGTTTACTGTATCCCTTGGACCATCTTATTGACGATGAAAGACAGAAATTGCATCGGAATTAAATTCAAAAGGCACAATGCCGACTTAACTACAAGAGGACTGACACTCAAATATTCTATGATTTGAACCTCTCCTGTGATTCCAGTTTTAGATTCCGATGCATCACTTCAGATTTACTGTATCCCTTGGACCTTCTTATTGACGATGAAGCACAGAGTTTGCATCCGAATTTAATACAAAAGGCACAATTCCGACTTAAGTACAAGAGGACTGACACTCTAACTTTCTATTATTTGAACCTCTCCTGTGAGTCCAGTTTTTGATTCCGATGCTATACTTCAGGTTTACTGTATCCCTTGGACCTTCTTATTAACGATGAAACACAGAAATTGCATCTGAATTTAATACAAACGGCACAATGGCGACTAAAGTACAAGAGGACTGACACTCTCACTTTCTATGATTTGAACCTCTACTGTGAGCCCAGTTTTAGATTCCGGTGCTTCACTTCAGGTTTACTGTATACCTTGCACCTTCTTATTGACGATGAAACATAGAAATTGCATTCGAATTTAATACAAATGGCACAATGCCGACATAAGTAAAAGAGGACTGACACTCTAACTTTCTATGATTTTAACCTCTCCTGTGGGTCCAGTTTTTGATTCCGATGCTTCTATTCAGGTTTACTGTATCACTTGGACCTTCTTATTGACGATGAAACACAGAAATTGCATCTGAATTTAATACAAAAGGCACAATACCGACTTAAGTACAAGAGGAGTGACACTCTAACTTTCTATGATTTGAACCTCTCCTATGAATCCAGTTTTAGATTCCGATGTTTCACTTCAGGTTTACTGTATCCCTTGGACCTTCTTATTGACTTTGAATCACAGGAATTGCATCCGAATTTAATAAAAATGGCACAATGCCGACTTAAGTACAAGAGGACCGACACTCTCACTTTCTGTGATTTGAACCTCTCCTGCGAGTCCAGTTTTAGATTCCGATGCTTCACTTCAGGTTTGCTCTATCCCTTGGACCTTCTTATTGACGATGAAACACAGAAATTGCATCGGAATTAAATTCAAAAGGCACAATGCCGACTTAAGTAAAAGAGGACTGACACTCTCACTTTCTATGATTTAAATCTCTCCTGTGAGTCCAGTTTTAGATTCCGATGCTTCACATCAGGTTTACTGTATCCCTTGGACCTTCTTATTGACGATGAAGGACAGAAATTGCATCCGAATTTAATACAAAAGGCACAATGCCGACTTAAGTGCAAGAGGACTGACACTCTCACTTTCTATGATTTGAACCTCTCCTGTCAGTCCAGTTTTAGATTCCGATGCTTCACTACAGGTTTACTGTATCCCTTGGACTTTCTTATTGGCGATGAAACACAGAAATTGCATCGGAATTAAATTCAAAAATCACAATGCCGACCTTAGTACAAGAGGACTGACACTCTAATTTTCTATGATTTGAACCTCTCCTGTGAGTCCAGATTTAGATTCCGATGCTTCACTTCTGGTTTACTGTATCCCTTGGACCTTCTTATTGACGATGAAACACAGATATTGCATCCGAATTTAATACAAAGGCACAATGGCGACTTAAGTACAAGAGGACTGACACTCTCACTTTCTATGATTTGAACCTCTCCTGTGAGTCCAAATTCAGATTCCGATGCTTATCTTCATGTTTACTGTATCCCTTGGACCTTCTTATTGACGATGAAACATAGAAATTGCATCCGAATTTAATACAAATGGCACAATGACGACATAAGTAAAAGAGAACTGACACTCTAACTTTCTATGATTTTAACCTCTCCTGTGGGACCAGTTTTAGATTCCGATGCTTCTCTTCAGGTTTACTGTATCCCTTGGACCTTCTTATTGACGATGAAACACAGAAATTGCATCCGAATTTAATACAAAAGGCACAATACCGACTTAAGTACAAGAGGACTGACACTCTCACTTTCTATGATTTGAACCTCTCCTGTTAGTCCAGTTGTAGATTCCGATGCTTCACTTCAGCTTTACTGTATCCCTTGGACCTTCTTATTGACGATGAAACACAGAAATTGCATCGGAATTAAATTCAAAACGCACAATGCCGACTTAAGTAAAAGAGGACTCACACTCTTACTTTCTATGATTTTAACCTCTCCTGTGAGTCCAGTTTTAACTTCTGATGCTTCACTTCAGGTTTACTGTATCCCTTGGACCTTCTTATTGACGATGAAACACAGGGTTTGCATCCGAATTTAATACAAAAGGCACAATGCCGTCTTAAGTGCAAAAGGACTGACACTCTCACTTTCTATGATTTGAACCTCTCCTGTCAGTCCAGTTTTAGATTCCGATGCTTCACTTCAGGTTTACTGTATCCCTTGGACCTTCTTATTGACGATGAAACACAGAAATTGCATCGGAATTAAATTCAAAAATCACAATGCCGACTTAAGTACAAGAGGACTGACACTCTAACTTTCTATGATTTGAACCGTTCCTGTGAGTCCAGTTTTAGATTCCGATGCTGCACTTCAGGTTTACTGTATCTCTTAGACCTTCTTATTGACGATGAAACACAGATATTGCATCCGAATTTAATACAAAGGCACAATGGCGACTCAAGTAAAAGAGGACTGACACTCTCACTTTCTATGATTTGAACCTCTCCTGTGAGTCCAAATTCAGATTCCGATGCTTATCTTCATGTTTACTGTATCCCTTGGACCTTCTTATTGACGATGAAACATAGAAATTGCATTCGAATTTAATACAAATGGCACAATGCCGACATAAGTAAAAGAGGACTGACACTCTAACTTTCTATGATTTTAACCTCTCCTGTAGGTCCAGTTTTTGATTCCGATGCTTCTATTCAGGTTTACTGTATCACTTGGACGTTCTTATTGACGATGAAACACAGAAATTGCATCTGAATTTAATACAAAAGGCACAATACCGACTTAAGTACAAGAGGAGTGACACTCTAACTTTCTATGATTTGAACTTCTCCTGTGAATCCAGTTTTAGATTCCGATGTTTCACTTCAGGTTTACTGTATCCCTTGGACCTTCTTATTGACTTTGAATCACAGGAATTGCATCCGAATTTAATAAAAATGGCACAATGCCGACTTAAGTACAAGAGGACCGACACTCTCACTTTCTATGATTTGAACCTCTCCTGCGAGTCCAGTTTTAGATTCCGATGCTTCACTTCAGGTTTGCTCTATCCCTTGGACCTTCTTATTGACGATAAAACACAGAAATTGCATCGGAATTAAATTCAAAAGGCACAATGCCGACTTAAGTAAAAGAGGACTGACACTCTCACTTTCTATGATTTTAATCTCTCCTGTGAGTCCAGTTTTAGATTCCGATGCTTCACATCAGGTTTACTGTATCCCTTGGACTTTCTTATTGACGATGAAACACAGAAATTGCATCCGAATTTTATACAAATGCCACAATGCCGACTTAAGTACAAGAGGACTGACACTCTCACTTTCTATGATTTGAACCTTTCCTGTGAGTCCAGTTTTAGATTCCGATGCTTCACTTCAGGTTTACTGTATCCCTTAGACCTTCTTATTGACGATGAAACACAGAAATTGCACCCGAATTTAATACAAATGCCACAATGCCGACTTAAGTACAAGAGGACTGATACTCTCACTTTCTATGATTTGAACCTCTCCTGTTAGTCCAGTTTTAGATTCCGAAGCTTCACTTCTGGTTTACTGTATCCCTTGGACCTTCTTATTGACGATGAAACACAGAAATTGCATCGGAATTAAATTCAAAACGCACAATGCCGACTTAAGTAAAAGAGGACTGACACTCTTACTTTCTATGATTTTAACCTCTCCTGTGAGTCCAGTTTTAACTTCTGATGCTTCACTTCATGTTTACTGTATCCCGTGGACCTTTTTATTGACGATGAAACACAGGGTTTGCATCCGAATTTAATACAAAAGGCACAATGCCGACTTAAGTGCAAAATGACTGACACTCTCACTTTCTATGATTTGAACCTCACCTGTGAGACCTAATTCAGATTCCGATGCTTATCCTCATGTTTACTGTATCCCTTGGACCTTCTTATTGACGATGAAACATAGAAATTGCATTCGAATTTAATACAAATGGCACAATGCCGACATAAGTAAAAGAGGACTGACACTCTAACTTTCTATGATTTTAACCTCTCCTGTGGGTCCAGTTTTTGATTCCGATGCTTCTATTCAGGTTTACTGTATCACTTGGACCTTCTTATAGACGATGAAACACAGAAATTGCATCTGAATTTAATACAAAAGGCACAATACCGACTTAAGTACAAGAGGAGTGACACTCTAACTTTCAATGATTTGAACCTCTCCTATGAATCCAGTTTTAGATTCCGATGTTTCACTTCAGGTTTACTGTATCCCTTGGACCTTCTTATTGACTTTGAATCACAGGAATTGCATCCGAATTTAATAAAAATGGCACAATGCCGACTTAAGTACAAGAGGACCGACACTCTCACTCTCTGTGATTTGAACCTCTCCTGCGAGTCCAGTTTTAGATTCCGATGCTTCACTTCAGGTTTGCTCTATCCCTTGGACCTTCTTATTGACGATGAAACACAGAAATTGCATCGGAATTAAATTCAAAAGGCACAATGCCGACTTAAGTGAAAGAGGACTGACACTCTCACTTTCTATGATTTAAATCTCTCCTGTGAGTCCAGTTTTAGATTCCGATGCTTCACATCAGGTTTACTGTATCCCTTGGACCTTCTTATTGACGATGAAGCACAGAAATTGCATCCGAATTTAATACAAAAGGCACAATGCCGACTTAAGTGCAAGAGGACTGACACTCTCACTTTCTATGATTTGAACCTCTCCTGTCAGTCTAGTTTTAGATTCCGATGCTTCACTACAGGTTTACTGTATCCCTTGGACTTTCTTATTGACGATGAAACACAGAAATTGCATCGGAATTAAATTCAAAAATCACAATGCCGACTTTAGTACAAGAGGACTGACACTCTAATTTTCTATGATTTGAACCTTTCCTGTGAGTCCAGATTTAGATTCCGATGCTTCACTTCAGGTTTACTGTATCCCTTGGACCTTCCTATTGGCGATGAAACACAGATATTGCATCCGAATTTAATACAAAGGCACAATGGCGACTTAAGTACAAGAGGACTGACACTCTCACTTTCTATGATTTGAACCTCTCCTGTGAGTCCAAATTCAGATTCCGATGCTTATCTTCATGTTTACTGTATCCCTTGGACCTTCTTATTGACGATGAAACATAGAAATTGCATCCGAATTTAATACAAATGGCACAATGCCGACATAAGTAAAAGAGAACTGACACTCTAGCTTTCTATGATTTTAACCTCTCCTGTGGGACCAGTTTTAGATTCCGATGCTTCTCTTCAGGTTTACTGTATCCCTTGGACCTTCTTATTGACGATGAAACACAGAAATTGCATCCGAATTTAATACAAAAGGCACAATACCGACTTAAGTACAAGAGGACTGACACTCTCACTTTCTATGATTTGAACCTCTCCTGTTAGTCCAGTTGTAGATTCCGATGCTTCACTTCAGGTTTACTGTATCCCTTGGACCTTCTTATTGACGATGAAACACAGAAATTGCATCGGAATTAAATTCAAAACGCACAATGCCGACTTAAGTAAAAGAGGACTCACACTCTTACTTTCTATGATTTTAACCTCTCCTGTGAGTCCAGTTTTAACTTCTGATGCTTCACTTCAGGTTTACTGTATCCCTTGGACCTTCTTATTGACGATGAAACACAGGGTTTGCATCCGAATTTAATACAAAAGGCACAATGCCGACTTAAGTGCAAAAGGACTGACACTCTCACTTTCTATGATTTGAACCTCTCCTGTCAGTCCAGTTTTAGATTCCGATGCTTCACTTCAGGTTTACTGTATCCCTTGGACCTTCTTATTGACGATGAAACACAGAAATTGCATCGGAATTAAATTCAAAAATCACAATGCTTACTTAAGTACAAGAGGACTGACACTCTAACTTTCTATGATTTGAACCGTTCCTGTGAGTCCAGTTTTAGATTCCGATGCTGCACTTCAGGTTTACTGTATCTCTTAGACCTTCTTATTGACGATGAAACACAGATATTGCATCCGAATTTAATACAAAGGCACAATGGCGACTCAAGTACAAGAGGACTGACACTCTCACTTTCTATGATTTGAACCTCTCCTGTGAGTCCAAATTCAGATTCCGATGCTTATCTTCATGTTTACTGTATCCCTTGGACCTTCTTATTGACGATGAAACATAGAAATTGCATTCGAATTTAATACAAATGGCACAATGCCGACATAAGTAAAAGAGGACTGACACTCTAACTATCTATGATTTTAACCTCTCCTGTGGGTCCAGTTTTTGATTCCGATGCTTCTATTCAGGTTTACTGTATCACTTGGACGTTCTTATTGACGATGAAACACAGAAATTGCATCTGAATTTAATACAAAAGGCACAATACCGACTTAAGTACAAGAGGAGTGACACTCTAACTTTCTATGGTCTGAACCTCTCCTGTGAATCCAGTTTTAGATTCCGATGTTTCACTTCAGGTTTACTGTTCCCTTGGACCTTCTTATTGACTTTGAATCACAGGAATTGCATCCGAATTTAATAAAAATGGCACAATGCCGACTTAAGTACAAGAGGACCGACACTCTCACTTTCTATGATTTGAACCTCTCCTGCGAGTCCAGTTTTAGATTCCGATGCTTCACTTCAGGATTGCTCTATCCCTTGGACCTTCTTATTGACGATAAAACACAGAAATTGCATCGGAATTAAATTCAAAAGGCACAATGCCGACTTAAGTAAAAGAGGACTGACACTCTCACTTTCTATGATTTTAATCTCTCCTGTGAGTCCAGTTTTAGATTCCGATGCTTCACATCAGGTTTACTGTATCCCTTGGACTTTCTTATTGACGATGAAACACAGAAATTGCATCCGAATTTTATACAAATGCCACAATGCCGACTTAAGTACAAGAGGACTGACACTCTCACTTTCTATGATTTGAACCTTTCCTGTGATTCCAGTTTTAGATTCCGATGCTTCACTTCAGGTTTACTGTATCCATTAGACCTTCTTATTGACGATGAAACACAGAAATTGCACCCGAATTTAATACAAATGCCACAATGCCGACTTAAGTACAAGAGGACTGACACTCTCACTTACTATGATTTGAACCTCTCCTGTTAGTCCAGTTTTAGATTCCGAAGCTTCACTTCTGGTTTACTGTATCCCTTGGACCTTCTTATTGACGATGAAACACAGAAATTGCATCGGAATTAAATTCAAAATGCACAATGCCGACTTAAGTAAAAGAGGACAGACACTCTTACTTTCTATGATTTTAACCTCTCCTGTGAGTCCAGTTTTAACTTCTGATGCTTCACTTCATGTTTACTGTATCCCTTGGACCTTTTTATTGACGATGAAACACAGGGTTTGCATCCGAATATAATACAAAAGGCACAATGCCGACTTAAGTGCAAAAGGACTGACACTCTCACTTTCTATGATTTGAACCTCTCCTGTCAGTCCAGTTTTAGATTCCGATGCTTCACTTCAGGTTTACTGTATCCCTTGGACCTTCTTATTGACGATGAAACACAGATATTGCATCGGAATTAAATTCAAAAATCACAATGCCGACTTAAGTACAAGAGGATTGACACTCTCACTTTCTATGATTTGAACCTCTCCTGTGAGTCTAAATTCAGATTCCGATGCTTATCTTCATGTTTACTGTATCCCTTGGACCCTCTTATTGACGATGAAACACAGATATTGCATCCGAATGTAATACAAATGGCACAATGCCGACATAAGTAAAAGAGGACTGACACTAACTTTCTATGATTGTAACCTCTCCTGTGGGTCCAGTTTTAGATTCCGATGCTTCTCTTCAGGTATACTGTATCCCTTGGACCTTCTTATTGACTTTGAATCACAGGAATTGCATCCGAATTTAATAAAAATGGCACAATGCCGACTTAAGTAGAAGAGGATCGACACTCTCACTTTCTATGATTTGAACCTCTCCTGCGAGTCCAGTTTTAGATTCCGATGCTTCACTTCAGGTTTGCTGTATCCCTTAGACCTTCTTATTGACGATGAAACACAGAAATTGCATCGGAATTAAATTCAAAAATCACAATGCCGACTTAAGTACAAGAGGACTGACACTCTAACATTCTATGATTAGAACCTTACCTGTGAGTCCAGTTTTAGATTCCGATGCTTCACTTCAGATTTACTGTATCCCTTGGACCTTCTTATTGACGATGAAACACAGATATTGCATCCGAATGTAATACGAAGGCACAATGGCGTCTTAAGTACAAGAGGACTGACACTCTCACTTTCTATGATTTGAACCTCTCCTGTGAGTCCAAATTCAGATTTCGATGCTTATCTTCATGTTTACTGTATCCCTTGGACCTTCTTATTCACGATGAAACATAGAAATTGTATCCGAATTTATTACTAATGGCACAATGCCGACATAAGTAAAAGAGGACTGACACTCTAACTTTCTATGATTTTAACTTCGCCTGTGGGTCCAGTTTTAGATTCCGATGCTTCTCTTCAGGTTTACTGTATCCCTTGGACCTTCTTATTGACGATGAAACACAGAAATTGCATCCGAATTTAATACAAAAGGCACAATACCGACTTAAGTACAAGAAGAGTGACACCCTAACTTTCTATGATTTGAACCTCTCCTGTGAGTCCAGTTTTAGATTCCGATGTTTCACTTCAGGTTTACTGTATCCCTTGGACCTTCTTATTGACTTCGAATCACAGGAATTGCTTCCGAATTTAATAAAAATGGCACAATGCCGACATAAGTACAAGAGGACCGACACTCTCACTTTCTATGATTTGAACCTCTCCTGCGAGTCCAGTTTTAGATTCCGATGCTTCACTTCAGGTTTGCTGTATCCCTTAGACCTTCTTATTGATGATGAAACACAGAAATTGCATCGGAATTAAATTCAAAATGCACAATGCCGACTTAAGTAAAAGAGGACTGACACTCTCACTTTCTATGATTTAAATCTCTCCTGTGAGTCCAGTTTTAACTTCTGATGCTTCACTTCAGGTTTACTGTATCCCTTGGACCTTCTTATTGACGAGGAAACACAGAAATAGCATTCGAAGTTAATTCAAAAGGCAAAATACCGACTTAAGTACAAGAGGAGAGACACTCTAACTCTCTATGATTTGAACCTCCCCCGTGAGTCCAGTTCTAGATTCTGATGCTTCACTTCAGATTTACTGTATCCCTAGGACCTTCTTATTGACGAAGAATCACAGGAATTGCATCTGATTTTAATACAAAAGTCACAATGACGACTTAAGTACAAGAGGATTGACACTCACACTTTCTATGATTGGAACCTCTCCTCTGAGTCCGGTTTTAGATTCCGATGCTTCACTTCAGGTTTACTGTATCCCTTGGACCTTCTTATTGAAGATGAAACACAGAAAGTGCATCCGAATTTAATACAAATGGCACAATGCCGACTTAAGTACAAGAGGACTGACACTCTCACTTTCTATGATTTGAACCTCTCCTGTGAGTCCGGTTTTAGATTCCGATTCTTCACTTCAGGTTTACTGTATATCTTGCACCTTCTTATTGACGATGAAACATAGAAATTGCATCGGAAGTTAATACAAAAGGCACAATGATGACTTAAGTAAAAGAGGACTGACACTCTAACTTTCTAAGATTTGAACCTCTCCTGTGAGTCCAGTTTTAGATTCCGATGCTTCACTTCAGGTTTACAGTATCCCTTGGACCTTCTTATTGACGATGAAACACAGAAATTGCATCCGAATTTAATACAAAAGGCAGAATACCGACTGAAGTACAAGAGGAGTGACACTATATCTATGATTTGAATCTCTCCTGTGAGTCCAGTTTTAGATTCCGATGCTTCACTTCAGGTTTACTGTATCCCTTGGACCTTCTTATTGACGATGAAACACAGAAATTTGCATCCGAATTTAATACAGATGGCACAATGCCGACTTAAGTACAAGAGGACCGACACTCTCACTTTCTATGATTTGAACCTCTCCTGTGTGTACAGTTTTAGATTCCGATACTTCACTTCAGGTTTACTGTATCCCTTGGACCTTCTTGTTGACGATGAAACACAGAAATTGAACCGGAATTAAATTCAAATCAACAATGCCGACTTAAGTACAAGAGGACTGATACTCAAACTTTCTATGATTTGAACCTCTCCTGTGAGTCCAGTTTTAGTTTCCGATGCTTCACTTCAGGTTTACTCTATCCCTTGGACCTTCTTATTGACGATGAAACACAGAGTTTGCATCCGAATTTAATACAAAAGGCACAATACCGACTTAAGTACAAGAGGACTGACACTCTAACTTTCTATGATTTGAACCTCTCCTGTGAGTCCAGTTTTGGATTCCGATGCTTCACTTCAGGTTTACTGTATCCCTTGGACCTTCTTATTGACGATGAAACACAGAAATTGCATCGGAATTAAATTCAAAAATCACAATGCCGACTTAAGTACAAGAGGACTGACACTCTAACTTTCTATGATTTGAACCGTTCCTGTGAGTCCAGTTTTAGATTCCGATGCTTCACTTCTGGTTTACTGTATCTCTTGGACCTTCTTATTGACGATGAAACACAGATATTGCATCCGAAATTAATACAAAGGCACAATGGCGACGTAAGTACAAGAGGACTGACACTCTCACTTTCTATGATTTGTATCTCTCCTGTGAGTCCAAATTCAGATTCCGATGCTTATCTTCATGTTTACTGTATCCCTTGGACCTTCTTATTGACGATGAAACATAGAAATTGCATCCGAATTTAATACAAATGGCACAATGCCGACATAAGTAAAAGAGAACTGACACTCTAGCTTTCTATGATTTTAACCTCTCCTGTGGGACCAGTTTTAGATTCCGATGCTTCTCTTCAGGTTTACTGTATCCCTTGGACCTTCTTATTGACGATGAAACACAGAAATTGCATCCGAATTTAATACAAAAGGCACAATACCGACTTAAGTACAAGAGGACTGACACTCTCACTTTCTATGATTTGAACCTCTCCTGTTAGTCCAGTTGTAGATTCCGATGCTTCACTTCAGGTTTACTGTATCCCTTGGACCTTCTTATTGACGATGAAACACAGAAATTGCATCGGAATTAAATTCAAAACGCACAATGCCGACTTAAGTAAAAGAGGACTCACACTTTTACTTTCTATGATTTTAACCTCTCCTGTGAGTCCAGTTTTAACTTCTGATGCTTCACTTCAGGTTTACTGTATCCCTTGGACCTTCTTATTGACGATGAAACACAGGGTTTGCATCCGAATTTAATACAAAAGGCACAATGCCGACTTAAGTGCAAAAGGACTGACACTCTCACTTTCTATGATTTGAACCTCTCCTGTCAGTCCAGTTTTAGATTCCGATGCTTCACTTCAGGTTTACTGTATCCCTTGGACCTTCTTATTGACGATGAAACACAGAAATTGCATCGGAATTAAATTCAAAAATCACAATGCCGACTTAAGTACAAGAGGACTGACACTCTAACTTTCTATGATTTGAACCGTTCCTGTGAGTCCAGTTTTAGATTCCGATGCTGCACTTCAGGTTTACTGTATCTCTTAGACCTTCTTATTGACGATGAAACACAGATATTGCATCCGAATTTAATACAAAGGCACAATGGCGACTCAAGTACAAGAGGACTGACACTCTCACTTTCTATGATTTGAACCTCTCCTGTGAGTCCAAATTCAGATTCCGATGCTTATCTTCATGTTTACTGTATCCCTTGGACCTTCTTATTGACGATGAAACATAGAAATTGCATTCGAATTTAATACAAATGGCACAATGCCGACATAAGTAAAAGAGGACTGACACTCTAACTATCTATGATTTTAACCTCTCCTGTGGGTCCAGTTTTTGATTCCGATGCTTCTATTCAGGTTTACTGTATCACTTGGACGTTCTTATTGACGATGAAACACAGAAATTGCATCTGAATTTAATACAAAAGGCACAATACCGACTTAAGTACAAGAGGAGTGACACTCTAACTTTCTATGATTTGAACCTCTCCTGTGAATCCAGTTTTAGATTCCGATGTTTCACTTCAGGTTTACTGTATCCCTTGGACCTTCTTATTGACTTTGAATCACAGGAATTGCATCCGAATTTAATAAAAATGGCACAATGCCGACTTAAGTACAAGAGGACCGACACTCTCACTTTCTATGATTTGAACCTCTCCTGCGAGTCCAGTTTTAGATTCCGATGCTTCACTTCAGGTTTGCTCTATCCCTTGGACCTTCTTATTGACGATAAAACACAGAAATTGCATCGGAATTAAATTCAAAAGGCACAATGCCGACTTAAGTAAAAGAGGACTGACACTCTCACTTTCTATTATTTTAATCTCTCCTGTGAGTCCAGTTTTAGATTCCGATGCTTCACATCAGGTTTACTGTATCCCTTGGACTTTCTTATTGACGATGAAACACAGAAATTGCATCCGAATTTTATACAAATGCCACAATGCCGACTTAAGTACAAGAGGACTGACACTCTCACTTTCTATGATTTGAACCTTTCCTGTGAGTCCAGTTTTAGATTCCGATGCTTCACTTCAGGTTTACTGTATCCCTTAGACCTTCTTATTGACGATGAAACACAGAAATTGCACCCGAATTTAATACAAATGCCACAATGCCGACTTAAGTACAAGAGGACTGACACTCTCACTTTCTATGATTTGAACCTCTCCTGTTAGTCCAGTTTTAGATTCCGAAGCTTCACTTCTGGTTTACTGTATCCCTTGGACCTTCTTATTGACGATGAAACACAGAAATAGCATCGGAATTAAATTCAAAACGCACAATGCCGACTTAAGTAAAAGAGGACAGACACTCTTACTTTCTATGATTTTAACCTCTCCTGTGAGTCCAGTTTTAACTTCTGATGCTTCACTTCATGTTTACTGTATCCCTTGGACCTTTTTATTGACGATGAAACACAGGGTTTGCATCCGAATTTAATACAAAAGGCACAATGCCGACTTAAGTGCAAAAGGACTGACACTCTCACTTTCTATGATTTGAACCTCTCCTGTCAGTCCAGTTTTAGATTCCGATGCTTCACTTCAGGTTTACTGTATCCCTTGGACCTTCTTATTGACGATGAAACACAGATATGGCATCGGAATTAAATTCAAAAATCACAATGCCGACTTAAGTACAAGAGGATTGACACTCTAACTTTCTATGATTTGAACCGTTCCTGTGAGTCCAGTTTTAGATTCCGATGCTTCACTTCAGGTTTACTGTATCCCTTGGACCTTCTTATTGACGATGAAACACAGAAATTGCATCGGAATTAAATTCAAAAATCACAATGCCGACTTAAGTACAAGAGGATTGACACTCTCACTTTCTATGATTTGAACCTCTCCTGTGAGTCTAAATTCAGATTCCGATGCTTATCTTCATGTTTACTGTATCCCTTGGACCCTCTTATTGACGATGAAACACAGATATTGCATCCGAATGTAATACAAATGGCACAATGCCGACATAAGTAAAAGAGGACTGACACTAACTTTCTATGATTGTAACCTCTCCTGTGGGTCCAGTTTTAGATTCCGATGCTTCTCTTCAGGTTTACTGTATCCCTTGGACCTTCTTATTGACTTTGAATCACAGGAATTGCATCCGAATTTAATAAAAATGGCACAATGCCGACTTAAGTAGAAGAGGATCGACACTCTCACTTTCTATGATTTGAACCTCCCCTGCGAGTCCAGTTTTAGATTCCGATGCTTCACTTCAGGTTTGCTGTATCCCTTAGACCTTCTTATTGACGATGAAACACAGAAATTGCATCGGAATTAAATTCAAAAATCACAATGCCGACTTAAGTACAAGAGGACTGACACTCTAACATTCTATGATTAGAACCTTACCTGTGAGTCCAGTTTTAGATTCCGATGCTTCACTTCAGGTTTACTGTATCCCTTGGACCTTCTTATTGACGATGAAACACAGATATTGCATCCGAATGTAATACGAAGGCACAATGGCGTCTTAAGTACAAGAGGACTGACACTCTCACTTTCTATGATTTGAACCTCTCCTGTGAGTCCAAATTCAGATTTCGATGCTTATCTTCATGTTTACTGTATTCCTTGGACCTTCTTATTCACGATGAAACATAGAAATTGTATCCGAATTTATTACTAATGGCACAATGCCGACATAAGTAAAAGAGGACTGACACTCTAACTTTCTATGATTTTAACTTCGCCTGTGGGTCCAGTTTTAGATTCCGATGCTTCTCTTCAGGTTTACTGTATCCCTTGGACCTTCTTATTGACGATGAAACACAGAAATTGCATCCGAATTTAATACAAAAGGCACAATACCGACTTAAGTACAAGAAGAGTGACACCCTAACTTTCTATGATTTGAACCTCTCCTGTGAGTCCAGTTTTAGATTCCGATGTTTCACTTCAGGTTTACTGTATCCCTTGGACCTTCTTATTGACTTTGAATCACAGGAATTGCTTCCGAATTTAATAAAAATGGCACAATGCCGACATAAGTACAAGAGGACCGACACTCTCACTTTCTATGATTTGAACCTCTCCTGCGAGTCCAGTTTTAGATTCCGATGCTTCACTTCAGGTTTGCTGTATCCCTTAGACCTTCTTATTGATGATGAAACACAGAAATTGCATCGGAATTAAATTCAAAATGCACAATGCCGACTTAAGTAAAAGAGGACTGACACTCTCACTTTCTATGATTTAAATCTCTCCTGTGAGTCCAGTTTTAACTTCTGATGCTTCACTTCAGGTTTACTGTATCCCTTGGACCTTCTTATTGACGAGGAAACACAGAAATAGCATTCGAAGTTAATTCAAAAGGCAAAATACCGACTTAAGTACAAGAGGAGAGACACTCTAACTCTCTATGATTTGAACCTCCCCCGTGAGTCCAGTTTTAGATTCTGATGCATCACTTCAGATTTACTGTATCCCTTGGACCTTCTTATTGACGAAGAATCACAGGAATTGCATCTGATTTTAATACAAAAGTCACAATGACGACTTAAGTACAAGAGGATTGACACTCACACTTTCTATGATTGGAACCTCTCCTCTGAGTCCGGTTTTAGATTCCGATGCTTCACTTCAGGTTTACTGTATCCCTTGGACCTTCTTATTGAAGATGAAACACAGAAAGTGCATCCGAATTTAATACAAATGGCACAATGCCGACTTAAGTACAAGAGGACTGACACTCTCACTTTCTATGATTTGAACCTCTCCTGTGAGTCCGGTTTTAGATTCCGATTCTTCACTTAAGGTTTACTGTATATCTTGCACCTTCTTATTGACGATGAAACATAGAAATTGCATCGGAAGTTAATACAAAAGGCACAATGATGACTTAAGTAAAAGAGGACTGACACTCTAACTTTCTAAGATTTGAACCTCTCCTGTGAGTCCAGTTTTAGATTCCGATGCTTCACTTCAGGTTTACAGTATCCCTTGGACCTTCTTATTGACGATGAAACACAGAAATTGCATCCGAATTTAATACAAAAGGCAGAATACCGACTGAAGTACAAGAGGAGTGACACTATATCTATGATTTGAATCTCTCCTGTGAGTCCAGTTTTAGATTCCGATGCTTCACTTCAGGTTTACTGTATCCCTTGGACCTTCTTATTGACGATGAAACACAGAAATTTGCATCCGAATTTAATACAGATGGCACAATGCCGACTTAAGTACAAGAGGACCGACACTCTCACTTTCTATGATTTGAACCTCTCCTGTGTGTACAGTTTTAGATTCCGATACTTCACTTCAGGTTTACTGTATCCCTTGGACCTTCTTGTTGACGATGAAACACAGAAATTGAATCGGAATTAAATTCAAATCAACAATGCCGACTTAAGTACAAGAGGACTGACACTCACACTTTCTATGATTTGAACCTCTCCTGTGAGTCCAGTTTTAGTTTCCGATGCTTCACTTCAGGTTTACTCTATCCCTTGGACCTTCTTATTGACGATGAAACACAGAGTTTGCATCCGAATTTAATACAAAAGGCACAATACCGACTTAAGTACAAGAGGACTGACACTCTAACTTTCTATGATTTGAACCTCTCCTGTGAGTCCAGTTTTGGATTCCGATGCTTCACTTCAGGTTTACTGTATCCCTTGACCTTCTTATTGACGATGAAACACAGAAATTGCATCGGAATTAAATTCAAAAATCACAATGCCGACTTAAGTACAAGAGGACTGACACTCTAACTTTCTATGATTTGAACCGTTCCTGTGAGTCCAGTTTTAGATTCCGATGCTTCACTTCAGGTTTACTGTATCTCTTGGACCTTCTTATTGACGATGAAACACAGATATTGCATCCGAAATTAATACAAAGGCACAATGGCGACGTAAGTACAAGAGGACTGACACTCTCACTTTCTATGATTTGAATCTCTCCTGTGAGTCCAAAATCAGATTCCGATGCTTATCTTCATGTTTACTGTATCCCTTGGACCTTCTTATTGACGATGAAACATAGAAATTGCATTCGAATTTAATACAAATTGCACAATGCTGACATAAGTAAAAGAGGACTGACACTCTAACCTTCTATGATTTTAACCTCTCCTGTGGGTCCAGTTTTACATTCCGATGCTTCTATTCAGGTTTACTGTATCGCTTGGACCTTCTTATTGACGATGAAACACAGAAATTCCATCTGAATTTAATACAAAAGACACAATACCGACTTAAGTACAAGAGGAGTGACACTCTAACTTTCTATGATTTTAACCCCTCCTGTGAATCCAGTTTTAGATTCCGATGTTTCACTTCAGGTTTACTGTATCCCTTGGACCTTCTTATTGACTTTGAATCACAGGAATTACATCCGAATTTAATAAAAATGGCACAATGCCGACTTAAGTACAAGAGGACCGACACTCTCACTTTCTATGATTTGAACCCCTCCCGCGAGTCCAGTTTTAGATTCCGATGCTTCACCTCAGGTTTGCTCTATCCCTTGGACCTTCTTATTGACGATAAAACACAGAAATTGCATCGGAATTAAATTCAAAAGGCGCAATGCCGACTTAAGTAAAAGAGGACTGACACTCTCACTTTCTATAATTTAAATCTCTCCTGTGTGTCCAGTTTTAGATTCCGATGCTTCACATCAGGTTTACTGTATCCCTTGGACTTTCTTATTGACGATGAAACACAGAAATTGCATCCGAATTTTATACAAATGCCACAATGCCGACTTAAGTACAAGAGGACTGACACTCTCACTTTCTATGATTTGAACCTTTCCTGTGAGTCCAGTTTTAGATTCCGATGCTTCACTTCAGGTTTACTGTATCCCTTAGACCATCTTATTGACGATGAAACACAGAAATTGCACCCGAATTTAATACAAATGCCACATGCCGACTTAAGTACAAGAGGACTGGCACTCTCACTTTCAATGATTTGAACCTCTCCTGTGAGTCCAGTTTTAACTTCTGATGCTTCACGTCAGGTTTACTGTATCCCTTGGACCTTCTTATTGACGATGAAACACAGGGTTTGCATCCGAATTTAATAGAAAAGGCACAATGCCGACTTAAGTGCAAGAGGACTGACACCCTCACTCTCTATGATTTGAACCTCTCCTGCCAGTCCAGTTTTAGATTCCGATGCTTCACTTCAGGTTTACTGTATCCCTTGGACTTTCGTATTGACGATGAAACACAGAAATTGCATTGGAATTAAATTCAAAAATCACAATGCCGACTTAAGTACAAGAGGACTGACACTCTAACTTTCTATGATTTGAACCTTTCCTGTGAGTCCAGTTTTAGATTCCGATGCTTCACTTCAGGTTTACTGTATCCCTTGGACCTTCTTATTGACGATGAAACACAGATATTGCATCCGAATTTAATACAAAGGCACAATGGCGACTTAAGCACAAGAGGACTGACACTCTCACTTTCTATGATTTGAACCTCTCCTGTGAGTCCAAATTCAGATTCCGATGCTTATCTTCATGTTTACTGTATCCCTTGGACCTTCTTATTGACGATGAAACATAGAAATTGCATCCGAATTTAATACAAATGGCACAATGCCGACATAAGTAAAAGAGGACTGACACTCTAACTTTCTATGATTTTAACCTCTCCTGTGGGACCAGTTTTAGATTCCGATGCTTCTCTTCAGGTTTACTGTATCCCTTGGCCCTTCTTATTGACGATGAAACACAGAAATTGCATCCGAATTTAATACAAAAGGCACAATACCGACTTAAGTACATGAGGACTGACACTCTCACTTTCTATGATTTGAACCTTTCCTCTTAGTCCAGTTTTAGATTCCGATGCTTGACTTCAGGTTTACTGTATCCCTTGGACCTTCTTATTGACGATGAAACACAGAAATTGCATCGGAATTAAATTCAAAACGCACAATGCCGACTTAAGTAAAAGAGGACTGACACTCTTACTTTCTATGATTTTAACCTCTCCTGTGAGTCCAGTTTTAACTTCAGATGCTTCACTTCATGTTTACTGTATCCCTTGGACCTTTTTACTGACGATGAAACACAGGGTTTGCATCCGAATTTAATACAAAAGGCACAATGCCGACTTAAGTGCAAAAGGACTGACACTCTCACTTTCTATGATTTGAACCTCTCCTGTCAGTCCAGTTTTAGATTCCGATGCTTCACTTCAGGTTTACTGTATCCCTTGGACCTTCTTATTGACGATGAAACACAGAAATTGCATCGGAATTAAATTCAAAAATCACAATGCCGACTTAAGTACAAGAGGATTGACACTCTAACTTTCTATGATTTGAACCGTTCCTGTGAGTCCAGTTTTAGATTCCGATGCCTCACTCCAGGTTTACTGTATCCCTTGGACCTTCTTATTGACGATGAAACACAGATATTGCATCCGAATTTAATACAAAGGCACAATGGCGACTTAAGTACAAGAGGACTGACACTCTCACTTTCTATGATTTGAACCTCTCCTGTGAGTCCAAATTCAGATTCCGATGCTTATCTTCATGTTTACTGTATCCCTTGGACCCTCTTATTGACGATGAAACATAGAAATTGCATCCGAATTTAATACAAATGGCGCAATGCCGACATAAGTAAAAGAGGACTGACACTCTAACTTTCTATGATTGGAACCTCTCCTCTGAGACCAGTTTTAGATTCCGATGCTTCACTTCATTATTACTGTATCCCTTGGACCTTCTTGTTGACGATGAAACACAGAAATTGCATCGGAATTAAATTCAAATCAACAATGCCGACTTAAGTACAAGAGGACTGACACTCAAATTTTCTATGATTTGAACCTCTCCTGTGAGTCCAGTTTTAGATTCCGATGCTTCACTTCAGGTTTACTGTATCCCTTGGACCTTCTTATTGACGATGAAACACAGAGTTTGCATCCGAATTTAATACAAAAGGCACAATACCGACTTAAGTACAAGAGGACTGACACTCTAACTTTCTATGATTTGAACCTCTCCAGTGAGTCCAGTTTTGGATTCCGATGCTTCACTTCAGGTTTACTGTATCCCTTGGACTTTCTTATTGATGATGAAACACAGAAATTGCATCCGAATTTAATACAAAAGGCACAATGGCGACTGAAGTACAAGAGGACTGACACTCTCACTTTATATGATTTGAACCTCTCCTGTGAGTCCAGTTTTAGATTCCGATGCTATACTTCAGGTTTACTGTATCCCTTGGACCTTCTTAATGACGATGAAACACAGAAATTGCATCTGAATTTAATACAGATGGCACAATGCCGACTTAACTACAAGAGGACCGACACTCTCACTTTCTATGATTTTAACCTCTCCTGTGAGTCCAGTTTTAACTTCTGATGCTTCACTTCAGGTTTACTGTATCCCTTGGACCTTCTTATTGACGATGAAACACAGGGTTTGCATCAGAATTTAATACATAAGGCACAATGCCGACTTAAGTGCAAGAGGACTGACACTCTCACTTTCTATGATTTGAACCACTCCTCTCAGTCCAGTTTTAGATTCCGATGCTTCACTTCAGGTTTACTGTATCCCTTGGACCTTCTTATTGACGATGAAACACAGAAATTGCATCGGAATTAAATTCAAAAATCACAATGCCGACTTAAGTACAAGAGGACTGACACTCTCACTTTCTATGATTTGAACCTCTCCTGTGAGTCCAAATTCAGATTCCGATACTTATCTTCATGTTTACTGTATCCCTTGGACCTTCTTATTGACGATGAAACATAGAAATTGCATCCGAATTTAATACAAATGGCACAATGCCGACATAAGTAAAAGAGGACAGCCACTCTAACTTTCTATGATTTTAACCTCTGCTGTGGGTCCAGTTTTAGATTCCGATGCTTCTTTTCAGGTTTACTGTATCCCTTGGACCTTCTTATTGAGGATGTATCACAGGAATTGCATCCGAATTTAATACAAAAGGCACAATGCCGACTTAAGTGCAAGAGGACTGACACTCTCACTTTCTATGATTTGAACCTCTCCTGTGAGTCCAAATTCAGATTCCGATGCTTATCTTCATGTTTACTGTATCCCTTGGACCTTCTTATTGACGATGAAACATAGAAATTGCATCCTAATTTAATACAAATGGCACAATGCCGACATAAGTAAAAGAGGACTGACACTCTATCTTTCAATGATTTTAACCTCTCCTGTGGGTCCAGTTATAGATTCCGATGCTTCTATTCAGGTTTACTGTATCCCTTGGACCTTCTTATTGACGATGAAACACAGAATTTGCATCCTAATTTAATACAAAAGGCACAATACCGACTTAAGTACAAGAGGAGTGACACTCTAACTTTCTATGGATTGAACCTCTCCTGTGAATCCAGTTTTAGATTCCGATGTTTCACTTCAGTTTTACTGTATCCCTTGGACCTTCTTATTGACTTTGAATCACAGGAATAGCATCCGAATTTAATAAAAATGGTACAATGCCGACTTAAGTACTAGAGGACCGACACTCTCACTTTCTATGATTTGAACCTCTCCTGTCAGTCCAGTTTTAGATTCCGATGCTTCACTTGAGGTTTACTGTATCCCTTGGACATTCTTATTGACGATGAAACACAGAAATTGCATCGGAATGAAATTCAAAAATCACAATGCCGACTTAAATACAAGAGGACCGATACTCTAACATTCTATGATTTGAACCTTTCCTGTGAGTCCAGTTTTAGATTCCGATGCTTCACTTCAGGTTTACAGTATCCCTTGGTCCTTCTTATTGACGATGAAACACAGATATTGCATCCGAATTTAATACAAAGGCACAATGCCGACTTAAGTAAAAGAGGACTGACACTCTCACTTTCTATGATTTAAATCTCTCCAGTGAGTCCAGTTTTAGATTCCGATGCTTCACATCAGGTTTACTGTATCCCTTGGACCTTCTTATTGACGATGAAACACAGAAAATGCATCCGAATTTTATACAAATGCCACAATGCCGACTTAAGTACAAGAGGACTGACACTCAAACTTTCTATGATTTGAACCTTTCCTGTGAGTCCAGTTTGAGATTCCGATGCTTCACTTCAGGTTTACTGTATCCCTTGGACCTTCTTATTGACGATGAAACACAGAAATTGCACCCGAATTTAATACAAATGGCACAATGCCGACTTAAGTACAAGAGGACTGCCACTCTCACTTTCTATGATTTGAACCTCTCCTGTTAGTCCAGTTTTAGATTCCGATGCTTCACTTCAGGTTTACTGTATCCCTTGGACCTTCTTAATGACGATGAAACAAAGAAATTGCATCGGAATTAAATTCAAAAGGCAAATGCCGACTTAAGTACAAGAGGACTGACACTCTTACTTTCTATGATTTTAACCTCTCCTGTGAGTCCAGTTTTAACTTCTGATGCTTCATTTCAGGTTTACTGTATCCCTTGGACCTTCTTATTGACGAGGAAACACAGAAATAGCATCCGAAGTTAATGCAAAAGGCAAAATACAGACTTAAGTACAAGAGGAGAGACACTCTAACTCTCTACGATTTGAACCTCCCCTGTGAGTCCAGTTTTAGATACTGATGCTTTACTTCAGGCTTACTGAATCCCTTGGACATTCTTATTGACGAAGAATCACAGGATTTGCATCCGATTTTAATACAAAAGTCACAATGACGACTTAAGTACAAGAGGACTGACACTCTCACTTTCTATGTTTGGAACCTCTCCTGTGAGTCCAGTTTTAGATTCCGATGCTTCACTTCAGGCTTACTGTATCCCTTGGACCTTCTTATTGACGATGAAACACAGAAATTGCATCCGAATTTAATACAAAAGGCAGAATACCGACTTAAGTACAAGAGGAGTGACACTATATCTATGATTTGAATCTCTCCTGTGAGTCCAGTTTTAGATTCCGGTGCTTCACTTCAGGTTTACTGTATCCCTTGGACATTCTTGTTGACGATGAAACACAGAAATTGCATCGGAATTAAATTCAAAAGGCACAATACCGACTTAAGTAAAAGATGACTGACACTCTCAATCTCTATGATTTAAACCTCTCCTGTGAGTCCAGTTTTAGATTCCGATGCTTCGCTTAAGGTTTACTGTATCCCTTGGACCATCTTATTGACGATGAAACACAGAAATTGCATCGGAATTAAATTCAAAACGCACAATGCTGACTTAAGTACAAGAGGACTGACACTCAAACTTTCTATGATTTGAACTTCTGTGACTCCAGTTTTAGATTCCGATGCTTCACTTCAGGTTTACTGTATCCCTTGGACCTTCTTATTGACGATGAAACACAGAGTTTGCATCCGAATTTAATACAAAAGGCACAATACCGACTTAAGTACAAGAGGACTGACACTCAAACTTTCTATGATTTGAACCTTTCCTGTGAGTCCAGTTTCAGATTCCGATGCTTCACTTCAGGTTTACTGTATCCCTTGGACCTTCTTATTGACGATGAAACACAGAAATTGCATCCGAATTTAATACAAAAGGCACAATGGCGACTTAAGTACAAGAGGAATGACACTCTCACTTTCTATGATTTGAACCTCTCCTGTGAGCCCAGTTTTAAATTCCGATGCTATACTTCAGGTTTACTGTATCCCTTGGACCTTCTTATTGACGATGAAACACAGAAATTGAATCCGAATTAAATACAAACGGCACAATGGCGACTTAAGTACAAGAGGAATGACACTCTCACTTTTTATGATTTGAACCTCTCCTGTGAGCCCAGTTTTAGATTCCGGTGCTTCACTTCAGGTTTACTGTATACCTTGCACCTTCTTAATGACGATGAAACACAGAAGTTGCATCTGAATTAAATTCAAAAGTCACCACGCCGACTTAAGTACAAGAGGACTAACACTCTAACTTTCTATACTTTGAATCTCTCCTGTGAGTCCAGTTTTAGATTCCGATGCTTCACTTCAGGTTTACTGTATCCCTTGGACCTTCTTATTGACGATGAAACACAGAGTTTGCATCCGAATTTAATACAAAAGGCACAATGCCGACTTACGTGCAAGAGGACTGACACTCTAACTTTCTATGATTTGAACCTCTCCTGTGAGTCTAGTTTTAGATTCCGATGTTTCACTTCAGGTTTACTGTATCCCTTGGACTTTCTTATTGAAGATGAAACACAGAAATTGCATCCGAATTTTATACAAATGGCACAATGCCGACTTAAGTACAAGAGGACTGACACTCTCACGTACTATGATTTGAACCTCTCCTGTGAGTCCAGTTTTAGATTCCGATGCTTCACTTCAGGTTTACTGTATCCCTTGGACCTTCTTATTGACGATGAAATACCGAAATTGCATCCGAATTTAATACAAATGGCACAATGCCGACTTATGTACAAGAGGACTGACACTCTTACTTTCTATGATTCGAACCTCTCCTGTGAGGTCAGTTTTAGATTCGGATGCTTCACTTCAGGTTAACTGTATCCCTTGGACATTCTTATTGACGTAAAAACACAGAAATTGCATCCGTATTTAATACAAGTGGCACAATAGCGACTTAAGTACAAGAGGAGAGACACTCTAACTCTCTATGATTTGAACCTCCCCTGTGAGTCCAGTTTTAGATTCTGATGCTTCACTTCCGGTTTACTGTATCCCTTGGACCTTCTTATTGACGAAGAATCACAGGAATTGCATCCGATTTTAATACAAAAGTCACAATGACGACTTAAGTACAAGAGGACTGACACTCTCACTTTCTACGATTGGAACCTCTCCTGTGAGTCCAGTTTTAGATTCCGATGCTTCACTTCAGGTTTACTGTATCCCTTGGACCTTCTTATTGACGATGAAACACAGAAAATGCATCCGAATTTTATACAAATGCCACAATGCCGACTTAAGTACAAGAGGACTGACACTCAAACTTTCTATGATTTGAACCTTTCCTGTGAGTCCAGTTTGAGATTCCGATGCTTCACTTCGGGTTTACTGTATCCCTTGGACCTTCTTATTGACGATGAAACACAGAAATTGCACCCGAATTTAATACAAATGGCACAATGCCGACTTAAGTACAAGAGGACTGCCACTCTCACTTTCTATGATTTGAACCTCTCCTGTTAGTCCAGTTTTAGATTCCGATGCTTCACTTCAGGTTTACTGTATCCCTTGGACCTTCTTAATGACGATGAAACAAAGAAATTGCATCGGAATTAAATTCAAAAGGCAAATGCCGACTTAAGTACAAGAGGACTGACACTCTTACTTTCTATGATTTTAACCTCTCCTGTGAGTCCAGTTTTAACTTCTGATGCTTCATTTCAGGTTTACTGTATCCCTTGGACCTTCTTATTGACGAGGAAACACAGAAATAGCATCCGAAGTTAATGCAAAAGGCAAAATACAGACTTAAGTACAAGAGGAGAGACACTCTAACTCTCTACGATTTGAACCTCCCCTGTGAGTCCAGTTTTAGATTCTGATGCTTTACTTCAGGCTTACTGAATCCCTTGGACATTCTTATTGACGAAGAATCACAGGAATTGCATCCGATTTTAATACAAAAGTCACAATGACGACTTAAGTACAAGAGGACTGACACTCTCACTTTCTATGTTTGGAACCTCTCCTGTGAGTCCAGTTTTAGATTCCGATGCTTCACTTCAGGCTTACTGTATCCCATGGACCTTCTTATTGACGATGAAACACAGAAATTGCATCCGAATTTAATACAAAAGGCAGAATACCGACTTAAGTACAAGAGGAGTGACACTATATCTATGATTTGAATCTCTCCTGTGAGTCCAGTTTTAGATTCCGGTGCTTCACTTCAGGTTTACTGTATCCCTTGGACATTCTTGTTGACGATGAAACACAGAAATTGCATCGGAATTAAATTCAAAAGGCACAATACCGACTTAAGTAAAAGATGACTGACACTCTCAATCTCTATGATTTAAACCTCTCCTGTGAGTCCAGTTTTAGATTCCGATGCTTCGCTTAAGGTTTACTGTATCCCTTGGACCATCTTATTGACGATGAAACACAGAAATTGCATCGGAATTAAATTCAAAACGCACAATGCTGACTTAAGTACAAGAGGACTGACACTCAAACTTTCTATGATTTGAACTTCTGTGACTCCAGTTTTAGATTCCGATGCTTCACTTCAGGTTTACTGTATCCCTTGGACCTTCTTATTGACGATGAAACACAGAGTTTGCATCCGAATTTAATACAAAAGGCACAATACCGACTTAAGTACAAGAGGACTGACACTCAAACTTTCTATGATTTGAACCTTTCCTGTGAGTCCAGTTTCAGATTCCGATGCTTCACTTCAGGTTTACTGTATCCCTTGGACCTTCTTATTGACGATGAAACACAGAAATTGCATCCGAATTTAATACAAAAGGCACAATGGCGACTTAAGTACAAGAGGAATGACACTCTCACTTTCTATGATTTGAACCTCTCCTGTGAGCCCAGTTTTAAATTCCGATGCTATACTTCAGGTTTACTGTATCCCTTGGACCTTCTTATTGACGATGAAACACAGAAATTGAATCCGAATTAAATACAAACGGCACAATGGCGACTTAAGTACAAGAGGAATGACACTCTCACTTTTTATGATTTGAACCTCTCCTGTGAGCCCAGTTTTAGATTCCGGTGCTTCACTTCAGGTTTACTGTATACCTTGCACCTTCTTAATGACGATGAAACACAGAAGTTGCATCGGAATTAAATTCAAAAGTCACCACGCCGACTTAAGTACAAGAGGACTAACACTCTAACTTTCTATACTTTGAATCTCTCCTGTGAGTCCAGTTTTAGATTCCGATGCTTCACTTCAGGTTTACTGTATCCCTTGGACCTTCTTATTGACGATGAAACACAGAGTTTGCATCCGAATTTAATACAAAAGGCACAATGCCGACTTACGTGCAAGAGGACTGACACTCTAACTTTCTATGATTTGAACCTCTCCTGTGAGTCTAGTTTTAGATTCCGATGTTTCACTTCAGGTTTACTGTATCCCTTGGACTTTCTTATTGAAGATGAAACACAGAAATTGCATCCGAATTTTATACAAATGGCACAATGCCGACTTAAGTACAAGAGGACTGACACTCTCACGTACTATGATTTGAACCTCTCCTGTGAGTCCAGTTTTAGATTCCGATGCTTCACTTCAGGTTTACTGTATCCCTTGGACCTTCTTATTGACGATGAAATACCGAAATTGCATCCGAATTTAATACAAATGGCACAATGCCGACTTATGTACAAGAGGACTGACACTCTTACTTTCTATGATTCGAACCTCTCCTGTGAGGTCAGTTTTAGATTCGGATGCTTCACTTCAGGTTAACTGTATCCCTTGGACATTCTTATTGACGTAAAAACACAGAAATTGCATCCGTATTTAATACAAGTGGCACAATAGCGACTTAAGTACAAGAGGAGAGACACTCTAACTCTCTATGATTTGAACCTCCCCTGTGAGTCCAGTTTTAGATTCTGATGCTTCACTTCCGGTTTACTGTATCCCTTGGACCTTCTTATTGACGAAGAATCACAGGAATTGCATCCGATTTTAATACAAAAGTCACAATGACGACTTAAGTACAAGAGGACTGACACTCTCACTTTCTACGATTGGAACCTCTCCTGTGAGTCCAGTTTTAGATTCCGATGCTTCACTTCAGGTTTACTGTATCCCTTGGACATTCTTATTGAAGATGAAACACAGAAAGTGCATCCGAATTTAATACAAATGGCACAATGCCGACTTAAGTACAAGAGGACTGACACTCTCACTTTCTATGATTTGAACCTCTCCTGTGAGTCCGGTTTTATATTCCGATTCTTCACTTCAGGTTTACTGTATATCTTGCACCTTCTTATTGACGATGAAACATAGAAATTGCATCGGAAGTTAATACAAAAGGCGCAATGGTGACTTAAGTAAGAGAGGACTGACACTCTAACTTTCTATGATTTGAACCTCTCCTGTGAGCCCAGTTTTAGATTCCGATGCTTCACTTCAGGTTTACAGTATCACTTGGACCTTCTTATTGACGATGAAACACAGAGTTTGCATCCGAATTTAATACAAAAGGCAGAATACCGACTTAAGGACAAGAGGAGTGACACTATATCTATGATTTGAATCTCTCCTGTGAGTCCAGTTTTAGATTCCGATGCTTCACTTCAGGTTTACTGTATCCCTTCGACCTTCTTGTTGACGATGAAACACAGAAATTGCATCGGAATTAAATTCAAAAGGCACAATACCGACTTAAGTAAAAGATGACTGACACTCTCAATCTCTATGATTTGAACCTCTCCTGTGAATCCAGTTTTAGATTCCGATGCTTCGCTTAAGGTTTACTGTATCCCTTGGACCATCTTATTGACGATGAAACACAGAAATTGCATCGGAATTAAATTCAAAAGGCACAATGCCGACTTAAGTACAAGAGGACTGACACTCAAACTTTATATGATTTGAACCTCTCCTGTGAGTCAAGTTTTAGATTCCGATGCTTCACTTCAGGTTTACTGTATCCCTTGGACCTTCTTATTGACGATGAAACAATGAGTTTGCATCCGAATTTAATACAAAAGGCACAATGCCGACTTACGTGCAAGAGGACTGAGACTCTAACTTTCTATGATTTGAACCTCTCCTGTGAGTCTAGTTTTAGATTCCGATGTTTCACTTCAGGTTTACTGTATCCCTTGGACCTTCTTATTGAAGATGAAACACAGAAATTGCTCCGACTTTTATACAAATGGCACAATGCCGACTTAAGTACAAGAGGACTGACACTCTCACGTACTATGATTTGAACCTCTCCTGTGAGTCCAGTTTTAGATTCCGATGCTTCACTTCAGGTTTACCGTATCCCTTGGACCTTCTTATTGACGATGAAATACCGAAATTGCATCCGAATTTAATACAAATGGCACAATGCCGACTTATGTACAAGAGGACTGACACTCTTACTTTCTATGATTCGAACCTCTCCTGTTAGGTCAGTTTTAGATTCGGATGCTTCACTTCAGGTTAACTGTATCCCTTGGACATTCTTATTGACGTAAAAACACAGAAATTGCATCCGTATTTAATACAAGTGGCACAATAGCGACTTAAGTACAAGAGGAGAGACACTCTAACTCTCTATGATTTGAACCTCCCCTGTGAGTCCAGTTTTAGATTCTGATGCTTCACTTCCGGTTTACTGTATCCCTTGGACCTTCTTATTGACGAAGAATCACAGGAATTGCATCCGATTTTAATACAAAAGTCACAATGACGACTTAAGTACAAGAGGACTGACACTCTCACTTTCTATGATTGGAACCTCTCCTGTGAGTCCAGTTTTAGATTCCGATGCTTCACTTCAGGTTTACTGTATCCCTTGGACATTCTTATTGAAGATGAAACACAGAAAGTGCATCCGAATTTAATACAAATGGCACAATGCCGACTTAAGTACAAGAGGACTGACACTCTCACTTTCTATGATTTGAACCTCTCCTGTGAGTCCGGTTTTAGATTCCGATTCTTCACTTCAGGTTTACTGTATATCTTGCACCTTCTTATTGACGATGAAACATAGAAATTGCATCGGAAGTTAATACAAAAGGCACAATGGTGACTTAAGTAAGAGAGGACCGACACTCTAACTTTCTATGATTTGAACCTCTTCTGTGAGTCCAGTTTTAGATTCCGATGCTTCACTTCAGGTTTACAGTATCACTTGGACCTTCTTATTGACGATGAAACACAGAAATTGCATCCGAATTTAATACAAAAGGCAGAATACCGACTTAAGGACAAGAGGAGTGACACTATATCTATGATTTGAATCTCTCCTGTGAGTCCAGTTTTAGATTCCGATGCTTCACTTCAGGTTTACTGTATCCCTTCGACCTTCTTGTTGACGATGAAACACAGAAATTGCATCGGAATTAAATTCAAAAAGCACAATACCGACTTAAGTAAAAGATGACTGACACTCTCAATCTCTATGATTTGAACCTCTCCTGTGAATCCAGTTTTAGATTCCGATGCTTCGCTTAAGGTTTACTGTATCCCTTGGACCATCTTTTTCACGATGAAACACAGAAATTGCATCGGAATTAAATTCAAAAGGCACAATGCCGACTTAAGTACAAGAGGACTGACACTCAAACTTTATATGATTTGAACCTCTCCTGTGAGTCAAGTTTTAGATTCCGATGCTTCACTTCAGGTTTACTGTATCCCTTGGACCTTCTTATTGACGATGAAACACAGAGTTCGCATCCGAATTTAATACAAAAGGCACAATACCGACTTAAGTACAAGAGGACTGACACTCTAACATTCTATGATTTG
Organism: Schistocerca serialis cubense; assembly: GCF_023864345.2. Taxonomy (NCBI): domain Eukaryota; kingdom Metazoa; phylum Arthropoda; class Insecta; order Orthoptera; family Acrididae; genus Schistocerca; species Schistocerca serialis. Next base: position 517,554,639 of record NC_064646.1, read on the forward strand.
AACCTCTCCTGTGAGTCCAGTTTTAGATTCCGATGCTATACTTCAGGTTTACTGTATCCCTTGGACCTTCTTATTGACGATGAAACACAGAAATTGCTTCCGAATTTAATACAAACGGCACAATGGCGACTAAAGTACAAGAGGACTGACGCTCTCACTTTTTATGCTTTGAACCTCTCCTGTGAGCCCAGTTTTAGATTCCGGTGCTTCACTTCAGGTTTACTGTATACCTTGCACCTTCTTAATGACGATGAAACACAGAAGTTGCATCGGAATTAAATTCAAAAGGCACCACGCCGACTTAAGTACAAGATTACTGACACTCTAACTTTCTATATTTTGAACCTCTCCTGTGAGTCAAGTTTTAGGTACCGATGCTTCACTTCAGGTTTACTGTATCCCTTGGACCATCTTATTGACGATGAAACACAGAGTTTGCATCCGAATTTATTACAAAAGGCACAATGCCGACTTAAGTGCAAGAGTACTGACACTCTAACTTTCTATGATTTGAACCTCTCCTGTGAGTCTAGTTTTAGATTCCGATGCTTCACTTCAGGTTTACTGTATCACTTGGACCTTCTTATTGAAGATGAAACACAGAAATTGCATCGGAATTCAATACAAATGGCACAATGCCGACTAAAGTACAAGAGGACTGACACTCTCACTTTCTATGATTTGAACCTCTCCTGTGAGTCCAGTTTTAGATTCCGGTTCTTCACTTCAGGTTTACTGTATCACTTGGACCTTCTTATTGACGATGAAACACAGAAATTGCATCCGAATTTAATACAGATGGCACAATGCCGACTTAACTACAACAGGACCGACACTCTCACTTTCTATGATTTTAACCTATCCTGTGAGTCCAGTTTTAACTTCTGATGCTTCACTTCAGGTTTACTGTATCCCTTGGACCTTCTTATTGACGTTGAACACAGGGTTTGCATCCGAATTTTATACAAAAGGCACAATGCCGACTTAAGTGCAAGAGGACTGACACTGTCACTTTCTATGATTTGAACCTCTCCTCTCAGTCCAGTTTTAGATTCCGATGCTTCACTTCAGGTTTACTGTATCCCTTGGACCTTCTTATTGACGATGAAACACAGAAACTGCATCGGAATTAAATTCAAAAATCACAATGCCGACTTAAGTACAAGAGGACTGACACTCTCACTTTCTATGATTTGAGCCTCTCCTGTGAGTCCTAATTCAGATTCCGATGCTTATCTTCATGTTTACTGTATCCCTTGGACCTTCTTATTGACGATGAAACATAGAAATTGCATCCGAATTTAATACAAATGGCACAATGCCGACATAAGTAAAAGAGGACTGCCACTCTAACTTTCTATGATTTTAACCTCTACTGTGGGTCCAGTTTTAGATTCCGATGCATCTCTTCAGGTTTACTGTATCCCTTGGACCTTCTTATTGAGGATGAAACACAGAAGTTGCATCCGAATTTAATACAAAAGGCACAATACCGACTTAAGTACAAGCGGAGTGACACTCTAACTTTATATGAATTGAACCTCTCCTGTGTATCCAGTTTTGGATTCCGATGTTTCACTTCAGGTTTACTGTATCCCTTGGACCTTCTTATTGACTTTGAATCACAGGAATTGCATCCGAATTTAATAAAAATGGCACAATGCCGACTTAAGTACAAGAGGACCGACACTCTCACTTTCTATGATTTGAACCTCTCCTGTGAGTCCAGTTTTGGATTCCGATGCTTCCCTTCAGGTTTACTGTATCCCTTGGACCTTCTTATTGACGATGAAACACAGAAATTGCATCCGAATTTAATACAAAAGGCACAATGGCGACTTAAGTACAAGAGGACTGACACTCTCAATCTCTATGATTTGAACCTCTCCTGTGAATCCAGTTTTAGATTCCGATGCTTCGCTTAAGGTTTACTGTATCCCTTGGACCATCTTATTGACGATGAAACACAGAAATTGCATCGGAATTAAATTCAAAAGGCACAATGCCGACTTAAGTACAAGAGGACTGACACTCAAACTTTATATGATTTGAACCTCTCCTGTGAGTCCGGTTTTAGATTCCGATTCTTCACTTCAGGTTTACTGTATATCTTGCACCTTCTTATTGACGATGAAACATAGAAATTGCATCGGAAGTTATTACAAAAGGCACAATGGTGACTTAAGTAAGAGAGGACTGACACTCTAACTTTCTATGATTTGAACCTCTCCTGTGAGTCCAGTTTTAGATTCCGATGCTTCACTTCAGGTTTACAGTATCACTTGGACCTTCTTATTGACGATGAAACACAGAAATTGCATCCGAATTTAATACAAAAGGCAGAATACCGACTTAAGGACAAGAGGAGTGACACTATATCTAAGATTTGAATCTCTCCTGTGAGTCCAGTTTTAGATTCCGATGCTTCACTTCAGGTTTACTGTATCCCTTCGACCTTCTTGTTGACGATGAAACACAGAAATTGCATCGGAATTAAATTCAAAAGGCACAATACCGACTTAAGTAAAAGATGACTGACACTCTCAATCTCTATGATTTGAACCTCTCCTGTGAATCCAGTTTTAGATTCCGATGCTTCGCTTAAGGTTTACTGTATCCCTTGGACCATCTTATTGACGATGAAACACAGAAATTGCATCGGAATTAAATTCAAAAGGCACAATGCCGACTTAAGTACAAGAGGACTGACACTCAAACTTTATATGATTTGAACCTCTCCTGTGAGTCAAGTTTTAGATTCCGATGCTTCACTTCAGGTTTACTGTATCCCTTGGACCTTCTTATTGACGATGAAACACAGAGTTTGCATCCGAATTTAATACAAAAGGCACAATACCGACTTAAGTACAAGAGGACTGACACTAACATTCTATGATCTGAACCTCTCCTGTGAGTCCAGTTTTAGATTCCGATGCTATACTTCGGGTTTACTGTATCCCTTGGACCTTCTTATTGACGATGAAACACAGAAATTGCATCCGAATTTAATACAAACGGCACAATGGCGACTAAAGTACAAGAGGACTGACACTCTCACTTTTTATGCTTTAAACCTCTCCTGTGAGCCCAGTTTTAGATTCCGGTGCTTCACTTCAGGTTTACTGTATACCTTGCACCTTCTTAATGACGATGAAACACAGAAGTTGCATCGGAATTAAATTCAAAAGGCACCACGCCGACTTAAGTATAAGATTACTGACACTCTAACTTTCTATATTTTGAACCTCTCCTGTGAGTCCAGTTTTAGGTTCCGATGCTTCACTTCAGGTTTACTGTATCCCTTGGACCTTCTTATTGACGATGAAACACAGAGTTTGCATCCGAATTTATTACAAAAGGCACAATGCCGACTTAAGTGCAAGAGGACTGACACTCTAACTTTCTATGATTTGAACCTCTCCTGTGAGTCTAGTTTTAGATTCCGATGCTTCACTTCAGGTTTACTGTATCACTTGGACCTTCTTATTGAAGATGAAACACAGAAATTGCATCGGAATTCAATACAAATGGCACAATGCCGACTAAAGTACAAGAGGACTGACACTCTCACTTTCTATGATTTGAACCTCTCCTGTGAGTCCAGTTTTAGATTCCGATTCTTCACTTCAGGTTTACTGTATCACTTGGACCTTCTTATTGACGATGAAACACAGAAATTGCATCCGAATTTAATACAGATGGCACAATGCCGACTTAACTACAACAGGACCGACACTCTCACTTTCCATGATTTTAACCTCTCCTGTGAGTCCAGTTTTAACTTCTGATGCTTCACTTCAGGTTTACTGTATCCCTTGGAACTTCTTATTGACGTTGAAACACAGGGTTTGCATCCGAATTTAATACAAAAGGCACAATGCCGACTTAAGTGCAAGAGGACTGACACTGTCACTTTCTATGATTTGAACCTCTCCTCTCAGTCCAGTTTTAGATTCCGATGCTTCACTTCAGGTTTAATGTATCCCTTGGACCTTCTTATTGACGATGAAACACAGAAACTGCATCGGAATTAAATTCAAAAATCACAATGCCGACTTAAGTACAAGAGGACTGACACTCTCACTTTCTATGATTTGAGCCTCTCCTGTGAGTCCTAATTCAGATTCCGATGCTTATCTTCATGTTTACTGTATCCCTTGGACCTTCTTATTGACGATGAAACATAGAAATTGCATCCGAATTTAATACAAATGGCACAATGCCGACATAAGTAAAAGAGGACTGCCACTCTAACTTTCTATGATTTTAACCTCTACTGTGGGTCCAGTTATAGATTCCGATGCTTCTTTTCAGGTTTACTGTATCCCTTGGACCTTCTTATTGAGGATGAAACACAGAAATTGCATCCGAATTTAATACAAAAGGCACAATACCGACTTAAGTACAAGAGGAGTGACACTCTAACTTTATATGAATTGAACCTCTCCTGTGTATCCAGTTTTGGATTCCGATGTTTCACTTCAGGTTTACTGTATCCCTTGGACCTTCTTATTGACGATGAAACATAGAAATTGCATCCGAATTTAATACAAATGGCACAATGCCGCCATAAGTAAAAGAGGACTGCCACTCTAACTTTCTATGATTTTAACCTCTACTGTGGGTCCAGTTTTAGATTCCGATGCTTCTCTTCAGGTTTACTGTATCCCTTGGACCTTCCTATTGAGGATGAAACACAGAAATTGCATCCGAATTTAATACAAAAGGCACAATGGCGACTTAAGTACAAGAGGACTGACACTCAAACTTTCTATGATTTGAACCTCTCCTGTGAGTCCAGTTTTAAATTCCGATGCTTCACTTCAGGTTTACTGTATCCCTTGGACCTTCTTATTGACGATGAAACACAGAAATTGCATCGGAATTAAATTCAAAACGCACAATGCCGACTTGAGTAAAAGAGGACTGCCACTCTAACTTTCTATGATTTTAACCTCTACTGTGGGTCCAGTTTTAGATTCCGATGCTTCTCTTCAGGTTTACTGTATCCCTTGGACCTTCTTATTGACGATGAAACACAGAAATTGCATCCGAATTTAATACAGATGGCACAATGCCGTCTTAAGTACAAGAGGATCGACACTCCCACTTTCTATGATTTGACCCTCTCCTGTGTGTATAGTTTTAGATTCCGATACTTCTCTTCAGGTTTACTGTCTCCCTTGGACCTTCTTGTTGACGATGAAACACAGAAATTGCATCGGAATTAAATTCAAAACGCACAGTACCGACTTAAGTAAAAGAGGACTGACACTCTCAATCTCTATGATTTGAACATCTCCTGTGAGTCCAGTTTTAGATTCCGTTGCTTCGCTTAAGGTTTACTGTATCCCTTGGACCATCTTATTGACGATGAAACACAGAAATTGCATCGGAATTAAATTCAAAATGCAAATGCTGACTTAAGTACAGGAGGACTGACACTCAAACTTTCTATGATTTGAACCTCTCCTGTGAGTCCAGTTTTAAATTCCGATGCTTCACTTCAGCTTTACTGTATCCCTTGGACCTTCTTATTGACGATGAAACACAGAAATTGCATCGGAATTAAATTCAAAACGCACAATGCCGACTTGAGTAAAAGAGGACTGACACTCTTACTTTCTATGATTTTAACCTCTCCTGTGAGTCCAGTTTTAACTTCTGAAGCTTCGCTTCAGGTTTACTGTATCCCTTGGACCTTCTTATTGACGATGAAACACAGGGTTTGCATCCGAATTTAATACAAAAGGCACAATGCCGACTTAAGTGCAAGAGGACTGACACTCTCACTTTCTATGATTTGAACCTCTCCTGTCAGTCCAGTTTTAGATTCCGATGCTTCACTTCAGGTTTACTGTATCCCTTGGACCTTCTTATTGACGATGAAACACAGAAATTGCATCGGAATTAAGTTAAAAAATCACAATGCCGACTTAAATACAAGAGGACCGATACTCTAACTTTCTATGATTTGAACCTTTCCTGTGAGTCCAGTTTTAGATTCCGATGCTTCACTTCAGGTTTACTGTATCCCTTGGTCCTACTTATTGACGAATAAACACAGATATTGCATCCGAATTTAATACAAAGGCACAATGGCGACTTAAGTACAAGAGGACTGACACTCTCACTTTCTATGATTTGAACCTCTCCTGTGAGTCCAAATTCAGATTCCGATGCTTATCTTCATGTTTACTGTATCCCTTGGACCTTCTTATTGACGATGAAACATAGAAATTGCATCCGAATTTAATACAAATGGCACAATGCCGACATAAGTAAAAGAGGACTGACTCCCTATCTTTCAATGATTTTAACCTCTCCTGTGGGTCCAGTTATAGATTCCAATGCTTCTATTCAGGTTTACTGTATCCTTTGGATCTTCTTATTGACGATGAAACACAGATATTGCATCCTAATTTAATACAAAAGGCACAATACCGACTTAAGTACAAGAGGAGTGACACTCTCACTTTCTATGAATTGAACCTCTCCTGTGAATCCAGTATTAGATTCCGAAGTTTCACTTCAGTTTTACTGTATCCCTTGGACCTTCTTATTGACTTTGAATCACAGGAATTGCATCCGAATTTAATAAAAATGGCACAATGCCGACTTAAGTACTAGAGGACCGACACTCTCACTTTCTATGATTTGAACCTCTCCTGCGAGTCGAGTTTTAGATTCCGATTCTTCACTTCAGGTTTGCTGTATCCCTTAGACCTTCATATTGACGATGAAACACAGACATTGCATCCGAATTTTATACAAATGCCACAATGCCGACTTAAGTACAAGAGGACTGACACTCAAACTTTCTATGATTTGAACCTTTCCTGTGAGTCCAGTTTGAGATTCCGATGCTTCACTTCAGGTTTACTGCATCCCTTGGACCTTCTTATTCACGATGAAACACAGAAATTGCACCCGAATTTAATACAAATGGCACAATGCCGACTTAAGTACAAGAGGACTGCCACTCTCACTTTCTATGATTTGTACCTCTCCTGTTAGTCCAGTTTTAGATTCCGATGCTTCACTTCAGGTTTACTGTATTCCTTGGACCTTCTTAATGACGATGAAGCAAAGAAATTGCATCGGAATTAAATTCAAAACGCACAATGCCGACTTAAGTAAAAGAGGACTGACACTCTTACTTTCTATGATTTTAACCTCTCCTGTGAGTCCAGTTTTAACTTCTGATGCTTCACTTCAGGTTTACTGTATCCCTTGGACCTTCTTATTGACGAGGAAACACAGTAATAGCATCCGAAGTTAATACAAAAGGCAAAATACCGACTTAAGTACAAGAGGAGAGACACTCTAACTCTCTATGATTTGAACCTCTCCTGTGAGTCCAAATTCAGATTCCGATGCTTATCTTCATGTTTACTGTATCCCTTGAACCTTCTTATTGACGATGAAACATAGAAATTGCATCCGAATTTAATACAAATGTCACAATGCCGACATAAGTAAAAGAGGACTGACACTCTATCTTTCAGTGATTTTAACCTCTCCTGTGGGTCCAGTTATAGATTCCGATGCTTCTATTCAGGTTCACTGTATCCCTTGGACCTTCTTATTGACGATGAAACACAGATATTGCATCCTAATTTAATACAAAAGGCACAATACCGACTTAAGTACAAGAGGAGTGACACTCTCACTTTCTATGAATTGAACCTCTCCTGTGAATCCAGTTTTAGATTCCGATGTTTCACTTCAGTTTTACTGTATCCCTTGGACCTTCTTATTGACTTTGAATCACAGGAATTGCATCCGAATTTAATAAAAATGGCACAATGCCGACTTAAGTACTAGAGGACCGACACTCTCACTTTCTATGATTTGAACCTCTCCTGTGAGTCCAGTTTTAGATTCCGATGCTTCACTTCAGGTTTACTGTATCCCTTGGACCTTCTTATTGACGATGAAACACAGAAATTGCATCAGAATTAAATTCAAAAATCACAATGCCGACTTAAATACAAGAGGACCGATACTCTAACTTTCTATGATTTGAACCTTTCCTGTGAGTCCAGTTTTAGATTCCGATGCTTCACTTCAGGTTTACTGTATCCCTTGGTCCTTCTTATTGACGATGAAACACAGATATTGCATCCGAATTTAATACAAAGGCACAATGGCGACTTAAGTACAAGAGGACTGACACTCTCACTTTCTATGATTTGAACCTCACCTGTGAGTCCAAATTCAGATTCCGATGCTTATCTTCATGTTTACTGTATCTCTTGGACCTTCTTATTGACGATGAAACATAGAAATTGCATCCGAATTTAATACAAATGGCACAATGCCGACATAAGTAAAAGAGGACTGACACTCTTTCTTTCAATGATTTTAACCTCTCCTGTGGGTCCAGTTATAGATTCAGATGCTTCTATTCAGGTTTACTGTATCCCTTGGACCTTCTTATTGACGATGAAACACAGAAATTGCATCCTAATTTAATACAAAAGGCACAATACCGACTTGAGTACAAGAGGAGTGACACTCTCAATTTCTATGAATTGAACCTCTGCTGTGAATCCAGTTTTAGATTCCGATGTTTCACTTCAGTTTTACTGTATCCCTTGGACCTTCTTATTGACTTTGAATGACAGGAATTGCATCCGAATTTAATAAAAATAGCACAATGCCGACTTAAGTACTAGAGGACCGACATTCTCACTTTCTATGATTTGAACCTCTCCTGCGAGTCCAGTTTTAGATTCCGATGCTTCACTTCAGGTTTGCTGTATCCCTTAGACCTTCATATTGACGATGAAACACAGAAATTGCATCGGAATTAAATTCAAAAGGCACAATGCCGACTTAAGTAAAAGAGGACTGACACTCTCACTTTCTATGATTTAAATCTCTCCTGTGAGTCCAGTTTTAGATTCCGATGCTTCACATCAGGTTTACTGTATCCCTTGGACCTTCTTATTGACGATGAAACACAGAAATTGCATCCGAATTTTATACAAATGCCACAATGCCGACTTAAGTACAAGAGGACTGACACTCAAACTTTCTATGATTTGAACCTTTCCTGTGAGTCCAGTTTGAGATTCCGATGCTTCACTTCAGGTTTACTGTATCCCTTGGACCTTCTTATTCACGATGAAACACAGAAATTGCACCCGAATTTAATACAAATGGCACAATGCCGACTTAAGTACAAGAGAACTGCCACTCTCACTTTCTATGATTTGAACCTCTCCTGTTAGTCCAGTTTCAGATTCCGATGCTTCACTTCAGGTTTACTGTATCCCTTGGACCTTCTTAATGACGATGAAACAAAGAAATTGCATCGGAATTAAATTCAAAACGCACAATGCCGACTTAAGTAAAAGAGGACTGACACTATTACTTTCTATGATTTTAACCTCTCCCGTGAGTCCAGTTTTAACTTCTGATGCTTCACTTCAGGTTTACTGTATCCCTTGGACCTTCTTATTGACGAGGAAACACAGAAATAGCATCCGAAGTTAATACAAAAGGCAAAATACCGACTTAAGTACAAGAGGAGAGACACTCTAACTCTCAATGATTTGAACCTCCCCTGTGAGTCCAGTTTTAGATTCTGATGCTTCACTTCAGGTTTACTGAATCCCTTGGACATTCTTATTGACGAAGAATCACAGGAATTGCATCCGATTTTAATACAAAAGTCACAATGACGACCTAAGTACAAGAGGACTGACACTCTCACTTTCTATGTTTGGAACCTCTCCTGTGAGTCCAGTTTTAGATTCCGATGCTTCACTTCAGGTTTACTGTATCCCTTGGACCTTCTTATTGACGATGAAACACAGAAATTGCATCCGAATTTAATACAAAAGGCAGAATACCGACTTAAGTACAAGAGGAGTGACACTATATCTACGATTTGAATCTCTCCTGTGAGTCCAGTTTTAGATTCCGATGCATCACTTTAGGTTTACTGTATCCCTTGGAACTTCTTATTGACGATGAAACACAGAAATTGCATCCGAATTTAATACAGATGGCACAATGCCGACTTAAGTACAAGAGGACCGACACTCTCACTTTCTATGATTTGAACCTCCCCTGAGTGTACAGTTTTAGATTCCGATACTTCACTTCAGGTTTGCTGTATCCCTTGGACATTCTTGTTGACGATGAAACACAGAAATTGCATCGGAATTAAATTCAAAAGGCACAATACCGACTTAAGTAAAAGATGACTGAAACTCTCAATCTCTATGATTTAAATCTCTCCTGTGAGTCCAGTTTTAGATTCCGATGCTTCGCTTAAGGTTTACTGTATCCCTTGGACCATCTTATTGACGATGAAACACAGAAATTGCATCGGAATTAAATTCAAAAGGCACAATGCCGACTTACGTACGAGAGGACTGACACTCAAACTTTCTATGATTTGAACTTCTCCTGTGACTGCAGTTTTAGATTTCGATGCTTCACTTCAGGTTTACTGTATCCCTTGGACCTTCTTGTTGACGATGAAACACAGAGTTTGCATCCGAATTTAATACAAAAGGCACAATACCGACTTAAGTACAAGAGGACTGACACTTTAACTTTCTATGATTTGAACCTCTCCTGTGAGTCCAGTTTTGGATTCCGATGCTTCACTTCAGGTTTACTGTATCCCTTGGACCTTCTTATTGACGATGAAACACAGAAATTGCATCCGAATTTAATACAAAAGGCACAATGGCGACTAATGTACAAGAGGAATGACACTCTAACTTTCTATGATTTGAACCTCTCCTGTGAGTCCAGTTTTAAATTCCGATGCTATACTTCAGGTTTACTGTATCCCTTGGACATTCTTATTGACGATGAAACACAGAAATTGCATCCGAATTTAATACAAACGGCACAATGGCGACTAAAGTACAAGAGGACTGACACTCTCACTTTTTATGATTTGAACCTCACCTGTGAGCCCAGTTTTAGATTCCGGTGCTTCACTTCAGGTTTACTGTATACCTTGCACCTTCTTAATGACGATGAAACACAGAAGTTGCATCTTAATTAAATTCAAAAGGCACCACGCCGACTTAAGTACAAGAGGACTGACACTCTAACTTTCTATACTTTGAACCTCTCCTGTGAGTCCAGTTTTAGATTCCGATGCTTCACTTCAGGTTTACTGTATCCCTTGGACCTTCTTATTGACGATGAAACACAGAGTTTGCATCCGAATTTAATACAAAAGACACAATGCCGACTTACGTGCAAGAGGAGTGACACTCTAAATTTCTATGATTTGAACCTCTCCTGTGAGTCTAGTTTTAGATTCCGATGTTTCACTTCAGGTTTACTGTATCCCTTGGACCTTCTTATTGACGATGAAACACCGAAATTGCATCCGAATTTAATACAAATGGCACAATGCCTACTTCAGTACAAGAGGACTGACACTCTCACGTACTATGATTTGAACCTCTCCTGTGAGTTCAGTTTTAGATTCCGATGCTTCACTTCAGGTTTACTGTATCCCTTGGACCTTCTTATTGACGATGAAACACCGAAATTGCATCCGAATTTAATACAAATGGCACAATGCCGACTTATGTACAAGAGGACTGACACTCTTACTTTCTATGATTCGAACCTCTCCTGTGAGGTCAGTTATAGATTCGGATGCTTCACTTCAGGTTAACTGTATCCCTTGGACATTCTTATTGACGAAAAAACACAGAAATTGCATCCGTATTTAATACAAGTGGCACAATAGCGACTTAAGTACAAGAGGAGAGACACTCTAAATCTCTATGATTTGAACCTCCCCTGTGAGTCCAGTTTTAGATTCTGATGCTTCACTTCCGGTTTACTGTATCCCTTGGACCTTCTTATTTACGAAGAATCACAGGAATTGCATCCGATTTTAATACAAAAGTCACAATGACGACTTAAGTACAAGAGGACTGACACTCTCACTTTCTATGATTGGAACATCTCCTGTGAGTCCAGTTTTAGATTCCGATGCTTCACTTCAGGTTTATTGTATCCCTTGGACCTTCTTATTGAAGATGAAACACAGAAAGTGCATCCGAATTTAATACAAATGGCACAATGCCGACTTAAGTACAAGAGGACTGACACTCTCACTTCCTATGATTTGAACCTCTCCTGTGAATCCGGTTTTAGATTCCGATTCTTCACTTCAGGTTTACTGTATATCTTGCACCTTCTTATTGTCGATGAAACATAGAAATTGCATCGGAAGTTAATACAAAAGACATAATGGTGACTTAAGTAAAAGAGGACTGACACTCTAACTTTCTATGATTTGAACCTCTCCTGTGAGTCCAGTTTTAGATTCCGATGCTTCACTTCAGGTTTACAGTATCACTTGGACCTTCTTATTGACGATGAAACACAGAAATTGCATCGGAATTAAATTCAAAAGGCACAATACCGACTTAAGTAAAAGATGACTGACACTCTCAATCTCTATGATTTGAACCTCTCCAGTGAATCCAGTTTTAGATTCCGATGCTTCGCTTAAGGTTTACTGTATCCCTTGGAGCATCTTATTGACGATGAAACACAGAAATTGCATCGGAATTAAATTACAAGAGGACTGACACTCAAACTTTCTATGATTTGAACCTCTCCTGTGAGTCAAGTTTTAGATTCCGATGCTTCACTTCAGGTTTACTGTATCCCCTGGACCTTCTTATTGACGATGAAACACAGAGTTTGCATCCGAATTTAATACAAAAGGCACAATACCGACTTAAGTACAAGAGGACTGACACTCTAACATACTATGATTTGAACCTCTCCTGTGAGTCCAGTTTTAGATTCCGATGCTATACTTCAGGTTTACTGTATCCCTTGGACCTTCTTATTGACGATGAAACACAGAAATTGCATTCGAATTTAATACAAACGGCACAATGGCGACTAAAGTACAAGAGGACTGACACTCTCACTTTTTATGCTTTGAACCTCTCCTGTGAGCCCAGTTTTAGATTCCGGAGCTTCACTTCAGGTTTACTGTATACCTTGCACCTTCTTAATGACGATGAAACACAGAAGTTGCATCGGAATTAAATTCAAAAGGCACCACGCCGACTTAAGTACAAGATTACTGACACTCTAACTTTCTATATTTTGATCCTCTCCTGTGAGTCAAGTTTTAGGTTGCGATGCTTCACTTCAGGATTACTGTATCCCTTGGACCTTCTTATTGACGATGAAATACAGAGTTTGCATCCGAATTTAATACAAAAGGCACAATGCCGACTTAAGTGCAAGAGGACTGACACTCTAACTTTCTATGATTTGAACCTCTCCTGTGAGTGTAGTTTTAGATTCCGATGCTTCACTTCAGGTTTACTGTATCACTTGGACCTTCTTAATGAAGATGAAACACAGAAATTGCATCGGAATTTAATACAAATGGCACAATGCCGACTAAAGTACAAGAGGACTGACACTCTCACTCTCTATGATTTGAACCTCTCCTGTGAGTCCAGTTTTAGATTACGATTCTTCACTTCAGGTTTACTGTATCCCTTGGACCTTCTTATTGACGATGAAACACAGAAAATGCATCCGAAATTAATACAAAAGGCACAATACCGACTTAAGTACAAGAGGACTGACACTCTAACTATCTATGATTTGAATCTCTCCTGTGAGTCCAGTTTTTGGTTCCGATGCTTCACTTCAGGTTTACTGTATCCCTTGGACCTTCTTATTGACGATGAAACACAGAAATTGCATCCGAATTTAATACAAATGGCACAATGGCGACTTAAGTACAAGAGGACTGACACTGTAACTATCTATGATTTGAATCTCTCCTGTGAGTCCAGTTTTAGGTTCCGATTCTTCACTTCAGGGTTACTGTATCCCTTGGACCTTCTTACTGACGATGAAACACAGAAATTGCATCCGAATTTAATACAAAAGGCACAATACCGACTTAAGTACAAGAGGACTGACACTCTAAATATCTATGATTTGTATCTCTCCTGTGAGTCCTGTTTTAGGTTCCGATGCTTCACTTCAGGTTTACTGTATCCCTTGGACCTTCTTATTGACGATGAAACACAGAAATTACATCCGAATTTAATACAAATGGTACAATGGCGACTTAAGTACAAGAGGATTGAGACTCACACTTTCTATGATTTGAACCTCTCCTGTGAGTCCAGTTTCAGATTCCAATGCTTCACTTCAGGTTTACTGTATACCTTGCACCGTCTTATTGTCGATGAAACAAAGAAGTTGCATCGGAATTAAATTCAAAAGGCAGCACGCCGACATAAGTACAAGGGGACTGACACTCTAACTTTCTATGACTTGAACCTCTCCTGTGAGTCCAGTATTGGATTCCGATGCTTCACTTCAGGTTTACTGTATCCCTTGGACCTTTTTATTGACGATGAAACACAGAAATTGCATCCGAATTTAATCCAAAAGGCACAATACCGACTTAAGTACAAGAGGAGTGACAGTCTAACTTTCTTGTATTTGAACCTCTCCAGAGAGTCCAGTTTTAGATTCCGATGCTTTACTTCAGGTTTACTGTATCCCTTGGAACTTCTTATTGACGATGAAACACAGAAATTGCATCCGAATTTAATACAAAAGGCACAATGGCGACTTAAGTACAAGAGGACTGACACTCTCACTTTCTATGATTTGAACCTCTCCTGTGAGTCCGGTTTTAGATTCCGATTCTTCACTTCAGGTTTACTGTATATCTTGCACCTTCTTATTGACGATGAAACATAGAAATTGCATCGGAAGTTAATACAAAAGTCACAATGACGATTTAAGTACAAGAGGACTGACACTCTCACTTTCTATGATTGGAACCTCTCCTGTGAGTCCAGTTTTAGATTCCGATGCTTCACTTCAGGTTTACTGTATCCCTTGGACCTTCTTATTGAAGATGAAACACAGAAAGTGCATCCGAATTTAATACAAATGGCACAATGCCGACTTAAGTACAAGAGGACTGACACTCTCACTTTCTATGATTTGAACCTCTCCTGTGAGTCCGGTTTTAGATTCCGATTCTTCACTTCAGGTTTACTGTATATCGTGCACCTTCTTATTGACGATGAAACATAGAAATTGCATCGGAAGTTAATACAAAAGGCACAATGGTGACTTAAGCAAAAGAGGACTGACACTCTAACTTTCTATGATTTGAACCTCTCCTGTGAGTCCAGTTTTAGATTCCGATGCTTCACTTTAGGTTTACAGTATCACTTGGACCTTCTTATTGACGATGAAACACAGAAATTGCAACCGAATTTAATACAAAAGGCAGAATACCGATTTAAGGACAAGAGGAGAGACACTATATCTATAATTTGAATCTCTCTTGTGAGTCCAGTTTTAGATTCCGATGCTTCACTTCAGGTTTACTGTATCCCTTGGACGTTCTTATTGACGATGAAACACAGAAATTGCATCCGAATTTAATACAGATGGCACAATGCCGACTTAAGTACAAGAGGACCGACACTCTCACTTTCTATGATTTGAACCTCTCCTGTGTGTACAGTTTTAGTTTCCGATACTTCACTTCAGGTTTACTGTATCCCTTGGACCTTCTTGTTGGCAAAGAAACACAGAAATTGCATCGGAATTAAATTCAAAAGGCACAATACCAACTTAAGTAAAAGATGACTGACACTCTCAATCTCTATGATTTGAACCTCTCCTGTGAATCCAGTTTTAGATTCCGATGCTTCGCTTAAAGTTTACTGTATCCCTTGGACCATCTTATTGACGATGAAACACAGCAATTGCATCGGAATTAAATTCAAAAGGCACAATGCCGACTTAAGTACAAGAGGACTGACACTCAAACTTTCTATGATTTGAACCTCTCCTGTGAGTCCAGTTTTAGATTCCGATGCTTCACTTCAGGTTTACTGTATCCCTTGGACCTTCTTATTGACGATGAAACACAGAGTTTGCATCCGAATTTAATACAAAAGGCACAATACCGACTTAAGTACAAGAGGACTGACACTCTAACATTCTATGATTTGAACCTCTCCTGTGAGTCCAGTTTTAGATTCCGATGCTACACTTCAGGTTTACTGTATCCCTTGGACCTTCTTATTGACGATGAAACACAGAAATTGCATCCGAATTTAATACAAACGGCACAATGGCGACTAAAGCACAAGAGGACTGACACTCTCACTTTTTATGCTTTTAACCTCTCCTGTGTGCCCCGTTTTAGATTCCGGTGCTTCACTTCAGGTTTACTGTATACCTTGCATCTTCTTAATGACGATGAAACACAGAAATTGCATCCGAATTTAATACAAATGGCACAATGCCGACTAAAGTACAAGAGGACTGACACTCTCACTTTCTATGATTTGAACGTCTCCTGTGAGTCCAGTTTTAGATTCCGATTCTTCACTACAGGTTTACTGTATCCCTTGGACCTTCTTATTGACGATGAAACACAGAAAATGCATCCTAATTTAATACAAAAGGCACAATACCGACTTAAGTACAAGAGGACTGACACTCTAACTATCTATGATTTGAATCTCTCCTGTGAGTCCAGTTTTAGGTTCCGATGCTTCACTTCAGGTTTACTGTATCCCTTGGACCTTCTTATTGACGATGAAACACAGAAACTGCATCCGAATTTAATACAAATGGCACAATGGCGACTTAAGTACAAGAGGACTGACACTCTAACTATCTATGATTTGAATCACTCCTGTGAGTCCAGTTTTAGGTTCCGATGCTTCACTTCAGGTTTACTGTATCCCTTGGACCTTCTTATTGACGATGAAACACAGAAATTGCATCCGAATTTAATACAAAAGGCACAAAACCGACTTAAGTACAAGAGGACTGACACTCTAACTATCTATGATTTGTATCTCTCCTGTGAGTCCAGTTTTAGATTCCGATGCCTCACTTCCGGTTTACTGTATCCCTTGGACCTTCTTATTGACGATGAAACACAGAAATTGCAACCGAATTTAATACAAATGGCACAATGCAGACTTAAGTGCAAGAGGACAGACACTCTCACTTTCTATGATTTGAACCCCTCCTGTGAGTCCAATTTTAGTTTCCGATGCTTCACTTCATGTTTACTGTATCCCTTGAAACCTTCTTATCGGCGATGAAACACAGAAATTGCATCTGCATTTAATACAAATGGCACATTGCCGACTTAAGTGCAAGAGCACTGAACTCTCACTTTCTATGATTTGAACCTCTCCTGTGAGTTCAGTTTTAGATTCCGATGCTTCACTTCACGTTTACTGTATACCTTGCACCTTCTTATTGACGATGAAACACAGAGTTTGCATCCGAATTTATTACAAAAGGCACAATGCCGACTTAAGTACAAGAGGACTGACACTCTAACTTTCTATGATTTGAACCTCTCTTGTGAGTCCAGTTTTAGATCCGATGCTTCACCTCAGGTTTACTGTATCTCTTGGACCTTCTTATTGACGATGAAACACAGAAATTGCATCTGAATTTAATACAAATGGCTCAATGCCGACTTAAGTACAAGAGGATTGACACTCTCACTTTCTATGATTCGAACCTCTCCTGTGCGGTCAGATTTAGATTCCGACGCTTCACTTCAGGTTTACTGTATCCCTTGGACGTCCTTATTGACGCTGAAACACAGAAATTGCATCGGAATTAAATTCAAAAGCCACAGTGCCGACCTAAGTAGAAGACGACTAACACTCTCACTTTCTATGATTTGAACCTCTCCTGTGAGTCCAGTTTTAGTTTCCGATGCTTCACTTTAGGTTTACTGTATACCTTGCACCTTCTTATTGACGATGAAACACAGAAATTGCATCGGAATTAAATTCAAAAGGCACAATGCTGACTTAAGTACAAGAGGACTGACACTCTCACTTTCTATGATTTGAACCTCTCCTGGGAGTCCAGTTTCACATTCCGATGCTTAACTTCAGGTTTACTGTATCCCTTGGACCTAGTAATTGACGATGAAACACAGAGTTTGCATCCGTATTTAATACAAAAGGTACAATGCCGACTTAAGTACAAGAGGACTGACACTCTAACTTTCTATGATTTGCACCTCTCCTGTGAGTCCAGTTTTAGATTCCGATGCTTCACTACAGGTTTACTGTATCCCTTGGGCCTTCTTATTGACAATGAAACACAGAAATTGCATCGGAATTAAATTCAAAAGGCACAATGCCGACTTAAGTACAAGAGGACTGACACTCTAACTTTTTATGATTTGAACCTCTCCTGTGAGTCCAGTTTTAGTTTCCGATGCTTCACTTGAGGTTTACTGTATCCCTTGGACCTTCTTATTGACGATGAAACACAGAGTTTGCATCCGAATTTAATACAAAAGGCACAATGCCGACTTAAGTACAAGAGGACTGACACTCTAACTTTCTATGATTTGAACCTCTCCTGTGAGTCCAGTTTTAGATTCCGATGCTTTACTTCAGGTTTACTGTATCCCTTGGACCTTCTTATTGACGATGAAAACAGATATTGCATCCGAACTTAATACAAAAGGCACAATGGCGATCTAAGTACAAGAGGACTGACACTCTAACTTTCTATGATTCGAACCTCTCCTGTGAGGTCAGATTTATATTCCGATGCTTCACTTCAGGGTTACTGTATACCTTGCACATTCTTATTGACGATGAAACAGAAATTGCATCGGAATTAAATTCAAAAGGCACAATGCCGTTTAAGTACAAGAGGACTGACACTCTCACTTTCAATGATTTGAACCTCTCCTGTGAGTCCAGTTTTAGATTCCGATGCTTCACTTCAGGTTTACATTATCCCTTGGACCTTCTTATTGACAATGAAACACAGAAATAGCATCGGAATTAAATTCAAAAGGCACAATGCCGAAATAAGTACAAGAGGACTGACACTCTAACTTTCTATGATTTGAACCTCTCCTGTGAGTCCAGTTTTAGATTCCGATGCTTCACTTCAGGTTTACTGTATCCCTTGGACCTTCTTATTGACGAAGAAACACAGAGTTTGCATCCGAATTTAATACAAAAGGCACAACGCCGATTTAAGTACAAGAGGACTGACACTCTAACTTTCTATGATTTGAACCTCTCCTGTGAGTCCAGTTTTAGATTCCGATGCTTTACTTCAGGTTTACTGTATCCCTTGGATCTTCTTATTGACGATGAAACACAGAAATTGCATCCGAATTTAATACAAATGGCACAATGCCGACTTAAATACAAGAGGACTGACACTCTAACTTTCTATGATTTGAACCTCTCCTGTGAGTCCAGTTTTAGATTCCGATGCTTTACTTCAGGTTTACTGTATTCCTTGGACCTTCTTATTGACGATGAAACACAGAAATTGCATCCGAATTTAATACAAATGGCACAATGCCGACTTAAGTACAAGAGGACTGACACGCTCACTTTCTATGATTTGAATCTCTCCTGTGAGTCCAGTTTTAGGTTCCGATGCTTCACTTCAGGTTTACTGTATCCCTTGGACCTTCTTATTGACAATGAAACACAGAAATAGCATCGGAATTAAATTCAAAAGGCACAATGCTACTTAAGTACAAGAGGACAGACACTCTAACTTTTTATGATTTGAACCTCTCCTGTGAGTCCAGTTTTAGATTCCGATGCTTCACTTCAGGTTTACTGTATCCCTTGGACCTTCTTATTAACGATGAAACACAGAGTTTGCATCCGAATTTAATACAAAAGGCACAATGCCGACTTAAGTACATGAGGACTGACACTCTAACTTTCTATGATTTGAACCTCTCCTGTGAGTCCAGTTTTAGATTCCGATGCTTTACTTCGGGTGTACTGTATCCCTTGGACCTTCTTATTGACGATGAAAACAGAAATTGCATCCGAACTTAATACAAAAGGCACAATGGCGACTTAAGTACAAGAGGACTGACACTCTCACTTTCTATGATTCGAACCTCTCCTGTGAGGTCAGATTTATATTCCGATGCTTCACTTCAGGGTTACTGTATACCTTGCACATTCTTATTGACGATGAAACAGAAATTGCATCGGAATTAAATTCAAAAGGCACAATGCCGTTTTAAGTACAAGAGGACTGACACTCTCAGTTTCTATGATTTGAACCTCTCCTGTGAGTCCAGTTTTAGATTCCGATGCTTCACTTCAGGTTTACATTATCCCTTGGACCTTCTTATTGACAATGAAACACAGAAACAGCATCGGAATTAAATTCATAAGGCACAATGCCGACTTAAGTACAAGAGGACTGACACTCTATCTTCCTATGATTTGAACCTCTCCTGTGAGTCCAGTTTTAGATTCCGATGCTTCACTTCAGGTTTACTGTATCCCTTGGACCTTCTTATTGACGAAGAAACACAGAGTTTGCATCCGAATTTAATACAAAAGGCACAATGCCGATTTAAGTACAAGAGGACTGACACTCTAACTTTCTATGATTTGAACCTCTCCTGTGAGTCCAGTTTTAGATTCCGATGCTTTACTTCAGGTTTACTGTATCCCTTGGATCTTCTTATTGACGATAAAACACAGAAATTGCATCGGAATTAAATTCAAAAGGCACAATGCCGTTTTAAGTACAAGAGGACTGACACTCTCACTTTCTATGAATTGAACCTCTCCTGTGAGTCCAGTTTTAGATTCCGATGCTTCACTTCAGGTTTACATTATCCCTTGGACCTTCTTATTGACAATGAAACACAGAAACAGCATCGGAATTAAATTCATAAGGCACAATGCCGACTTACGTACAAGAGGACTGACACTCTATCTTCCTATGATTTGAACCTCTCCTGTGAGTCCAGTTTTAGATTACGATGCTTCACTTCAGGTTTACTGTATCCCTTGGACCTTCTTATTGACGAAGAAACACAGAAATAGCATCGGAATTAAATTCAAAAGGCACAATGCTACTTAAGTACAAGAGGACAGACACTCTAACTTTTTATGATTTGAACCTCTCCTGTGAGTCCAGTTTTAGATTCCAATGCTTCACTTCAGGTTTACTGTATCCCTTGGACCTTCTTATTGACGATGAAACACAGAGTTTGCATCCGAATTTAATACAAAAGGCACAATGCCGACTTAAGTACATGAGGACTGACACTCTAACTTTCTATGATTTGAACCTCTCCTGTGAGTCCAGTTTTAGATTCCGATGCTTTACTTCGGGTGTACTGTATCCCTTGGACCTTCTTATTGACGATGAAAACAGAAATTGCATCCGAATTTAATACAAATGGCACAATGCCGACTTAAGTACAAGAGGACTGACACTCTCACTTTCTATGATTTGAATCTCTCCTGTGAGTCCAGTTTTAGGTTCCGATGCTTCACTTCAGGTTTACTGTATCCCTTGGACCTTCTTATTGACAATGAAACACAGAAATAGCATCGGAATTAAATTCAAAAGGCACAATGCTACTTAAGTACAAGAGGACATACACTCTAACTTTTTATGATTTGAACCTCTCCTGTGAGTCCAGTTTTAGATTCCGATGCTTCACTTCAGGTTTACTGTATCCCTTGGACCTCCTTATTGACGATGAAACACAGAGTTTGCATCCGAATTTAATACAAAAGGCACAATGCCGACTTAAGTACATGAGGACTGACTCTCTAACTTTCTATGATTTGAACCTCTCCTGTGAGTCCAGTTTTAGATTCCGATGCTTCACTTCAGGTTTACTGTATCCCTTGGACCTTCTTATTGACGAAGTAACACAGAGTTTGCATCCGAATTTAATACAAAAGGCACAATGCCGATTTAAGTACAAGAGGACTGACACTCTAACTTTCTATGATTTGAACCTCTCCTGTGAGTCCAGTTTTAGATTCCGATGCTTTACTTCAGGTTTACTGTATCCCTTGGATCTTCTTATTGACGATGAAACACAGATATTGCATCGGAATTAAATTCAAAAGGCACAATGCCGTTTTAAGTACAAGAGGACTGACACTCTCACTTTCTATGAATTGAACCTCTCCTGTGAGTCCAGTTTTAGATTCCGATGCTTCACTTCAGGTTTACTGTATCCCTTGGACCTTCTTATTGACGATGAAACACAGAGTTTGCATCCGAATTTAATACAAAAGGCACAATGCCGACTTAAGTACATGAGGACTGACTCTCTAACTTTCTATGATTTGAACCTCTCCTGTGAGTCCAGTTTTAGATTCCGATGCTTCACTTCAGGTTTACTGTATCCCTTGGACCTTCTTATTGACGAAGTAACACAGAGTTTGCATCCGAATTTAATACAAAAGGCACAATGCCGACTTAAGTACATGAGGACTGACACTCTAACTTTCTATGATTTGAACCTCTCCTGTGAGTCCAGTTTTAGATTCCGATGCTTTACTTCGGGTGTACTGTATCCCTTGGACCTTCTTATTGACGATGAAAACAGAAATTGCATCCGAATTTAATACAAATGGCACAATGCCGACTTAAGTACAAGAGGACTGACACTCTCACTTTCTATGATTTGAATCTCTCCTGTGAGTCCAGTTTTAGGTTCCGATGCTTCACTTCAGGTTTACTGTATCCCTTGGACCTTCTTATTGACAATGAAACACAGAAATAGCATCGGAATTAAATTCAAAAGGCACAATGCTACTTAAGTAGAAGAGGACAGACACTCTAACTTTTTATGATTTGAACCTCTCCTGTGAGTCCAGTTTTAGATTCCGATGCTTCACTTCAGGTTTACTGTATCCCTTGGACCTTCTTATTGACGATGAAACACAGAGTTTGCATCCGAATTTAATACAAAAGGCACAATGCCGACTTAAGTACATGACGACTGACTCTCTAACTTTCTATGATTTGAACCTCTCCTGTGAGTCCAGTTTTAGATTCCGATGCTTCACTTCAGGTTTACTGTATCCCTTGGATCTTCTTATTGACGATGAAACACAGATATTGCATCGGAATTAAATTCAAAAGGCACAATGCCGTTTTAAGTACAAGAGGACTGACACTCTCACTTTCTATGAATTGAACCTCTCCTGTGAGTCCAGTTTTAGATTCCGATGCTTCACTTCAGGTTTACATTATCCCTTGGACCTTCTTATTGACAATGAAACACAGAAATAGCATCGGAATTAAATTCAAAAGGCACAATGCCGACTTAAGTACAAGAGGACTGACACACTAACTTTTTATGATTTGAACCTCTCCTGTGAGTCCAGTTTTAGATTCCGATGCTTCACTTCAGGTTTACTGTATCCCTTGGACCTTCTTATTGACGATGATACACAGAGTTTGCATCCGAATTTAATACAAAAGGCACAATGCCGACTTAAGTACAAGAGGACTGACACTCTAACTTTCTATGATTTGAACCTCTCCTGTGAGTCCAGTTTTAGATTCCGATGCTTTACTTCAGGTTTACTGTATCCCTTGGACCTTCTTATTGACGATGAAACACAGAAATTGCATCCGAATTTAATACAAATGGCACAATGCCGACTTAAGTACAAGAGGACTGACACTCTCACTTTCTATGATTTGAATCTCTCCTGTGAGTCCAGTCTTAGGTTCCGATGCTTCACTTCAGGTTTACTGTATCCCTTGGACCTTCTTATTGACAATGAAACACAGAAATAGCATCGGAATTAAATTCAAAAGGCACAATGCTACTTAAGTACAAGGGGACAGACACTCTAACATTTTATGATTTGAACCTATTCTGTGAGTCCAGTTTTAGATTCCGATGCTTCACTTCAGGTTTACTGTATCCCTTGGACCTTCTTATTGACGATGAAACACAGAGTTTGCATCCGAATTTAATACAAAAGGCACAATGCCGACTTAAGTACATGAGGACTGACACTCTAACTTTCTATGATTTGAACCTTTCCTGTGAGTCCAGTTTTAGATTCCGATGCTTTACTTCGGGTGTACTGTATCCCTTGGACCTTCTTATTGACGATGAAAACAGAAATTGCATCCCAACTTAATACAAAAGGCACAATGGCGACTTAAACACAAGAGGACTGACACTCTCACTTCCTATGATTCGAACCTCTCCTGTGAGGTCAGATTTATATTCCGATGCTTCACTTCAGGGTTACTGTATACCTTGCACATTCTTATTGACGATGAAACAGAAATTGCATCGGAATTAAATTCAAAAGGCACAATGCCGTTTTAAGTACAAGAGGACTGACACTCTCACTTTCTATGATTTGAACCTCTCCTGTGAGTCCAGTTTTAGATTCCGATGCTTCACTTCAGGTTTACATTATCCCTAGGACCTTCTTATTGACAATGAAACACAGAAATTGAATCGGAATTAAATTCAAAAGCCACAGTGCCGACCTAAGTAGAAGACGACTAACACTCTCACTTTCAATGATTTGAACCTCTCCTGTGAGTCCAGTTTTAGTTTCCGATGCTTCACTTTAGGTTTACTGTATACCTTGCACCTTCTTATTGACGATGAAACACAGAAATTGCATCGGAATTAAATTCAAAAGGCACAATGCTGACTTAAGTACAAGAGGACTGACACTCTCACTTACTATGATTTGAACCTCTCCTGTGAGTCCAGTTTTACATTCCGATGCATAACTTCAGGTTTACTGTATCCCTTGGACCTTGTAATTGACGATGAAACACAGAGTTTGCATCCGTATTTAATACAAAAGGTACAATGCCGACTTAAGTACAAGAGAACTGACACTCTAACTTTCTATGATTTGCACCTCTCCTGTGAGTCCAGTTTTAGATTCCGATGCTTCACTACAGGTTTACTGTATCCCTTGGACCTTCTTATTGACGATGAAACACAGAAATTGCATCCGAATTTAATACAAATATCACAATGGCCACTTTAGTACAAGAGGACCGACAATCTCACTTTCTATGATTTGAACATCTCCTGTGAGTTCAGTTTTAGATTCCGATGCTTCACTTCAGGTTTACTGTATCCCTTGGACCTTCTTATTGACAATGAAACACAGAAATAGCATCGGAATTAAATTCAAAAGGCACAATGCCGACTTAAGTACAAGAGGACTGACACTCTAACTTTCTATGATTTGAACCTCTCCTGTGAGTCCAGTTTTAGATTCCGATGCTTTACTTGGGGTGTACTGTATCCCTTGGACCTTCTTATTGACAATGATACACAGAAATAGCATCGGAATTAAATTCAAAAGGCACAATGCTACTTAAGTACAAGAGGACAGACACTCTAACTTTTTATGATTTGAACCTCTCCTGTGAGTCCAGTTTTAGATTCCGATGCTTCACTTCAGGTTTACTGTATCCCTTGGACCTTCTTATTGACGATGAAACACAGAGTTTGCATCCGAATTTAATACAAAAGGCACAATGCCGTCTTAAGTACATGAGGACTGACACTCAAACTTTCTATGATTTGAACCTCTCCTGTGAGTCCAGTTTTAGATTCCGATGCTTTACTTCGGGTGTACTGTATCCCTTGGACCTTCTTATTGACGATGAAAACTGAAATTGCATCCGAACTTAATACAAAAGGCACAATGGCGACTTAAGTACAAGAGGACTGACACTCTCACTTTCAATGATTCGAACCTCTCCTGTGAGGTCAGATTTATATTCCGATGCTTCACTTCAGGGTTACTGTATACCTTGCACATTCTTATTGACGATGAAACAGAAATTGCATCGGAATTAAATTCAAAAGGCACAATGCCGTTTTAAGTACAAGAGGACTAACACTCTCAGTTTCTATGATTTGAACCTCTCCTGTGAGTCCAGTTTTAGATTCTGATGCTTCACTTCAGGTTTACTTTATCCCTTGGACCTTCTTATTGACAATGAAACACAGAAACAGCATCGGAATTAAATTCATAAGGCACAATGCCGACTTAAGTACAAGAGGACTGACACTCTATCTTCCTATGATTTGAACCTCTCCTGTGAGTCCAGTTTTAGATTCCGATGCTTCACTTCAGGTTTACTGAATCCCTTGGACCTTCTTATTGACGATGATACACAGAGTTTGCATCCGAATTTAATACAAAAGGCACAATGCCGACTTAAGTACAAGAGGACTGACACTCTAACTTTCTATGATTTGAACCTCTCCTGTGAGTCCAGTTTTAGATTCCGATGCTTTACTTCAGGTTTACTGTATCCCTTGGACCTTCTTATTGACGATGAAACACAGAAATTGCATCCGAATTTAATACAAATGGCACAATGCCGACTTAAGTACAAGAGGACTGACACTCTCACTTTCTATGATTTGAATCTCTCCTGTGAGTCCAGTCTTAGGTTCCGATGCTTCACTTCAGGTTTACTGTATCCCTTGGACCTTCTTATTGACAATGAAACACAGAAATAGCATCGGAATTAAATTCAAAAGGCACAATGCTACTTAAGTACAAGGGGACAGACACTCTAACTTTTTATGATTTGAACCTATCCTGTGAGTCCAGTTTTAGATTCCGATGCTTCACTTCAGGTTTACTGTATCCCTTGGACCTTCTTATTGACGATGAAACACAGAGTTTGCATCCGAATTTAATACAAAAGGCACAATGCCGACTTAAGTACATGAGGACTGACACTCTAACTTTCTATGATTTGAACCTTTCCTGTGAGTCCAGTTTTAGATTCCAATGCTTTACTTCGGGTGTACTGTATCCCTTGGACCTTCTTATTGACGATGAAAACAGAAATTGCATCCGAACTTAATACAAAAGGCACAATGGCGACTTAAGTACAAGAGGACTGACACTCTCACTTTCTATGATTCGAACCTCTCCTGTGAGGTCAGATTTATATTCCGATGCATCACTTCAGGGTTACTGTATACCTTGCACATTCTTATTGACGATGAAACAGAAATTGCATCGGAATTAAATTCAAAAGGCACAATGCCGTTTTAAGTACAAGAGGACTGACACTCTCACTTTCTATGATTTGAACCTCTCCTGTGAGTCCAGTTTTAGATTCCGATGCTTCACTTCAGGTTTACATTATCCCTTGGACTTTCTTATTGACAATGAAACACAGAAATTGCATCGGAATTAAATTCAAAAGCCACAGTGCCGACCTAAGTAGAAGACGACTAACACTCTCACTTTCAATGATTTGAACCTCTCCTGTGAGTCCAGTTTTAGTTTCCGATGCTTCACTTTAGGTTTACTGTATACCTTGCACCTTCTTATTGACGATGAAACACAGAAATTGCATCGGAATTAAATTCAAAAGGCACAATGCTGACTTAAGTACAAGAGGACTGACACTCTCACTTTCTATGATTTGAACCTCTCCTGTGAGTCCAGTTTTACATTCCGATGCATAACTTCAGGTTTACTGTATCCCTTGGACCTTGTAATTGACGATGAAACACAGAGTTTGCATCCGTATTTAATACAAAAGGTACAATGCCGACTTAAGTACAAGAGAACTGACACTCTAACTTTCTATGATTTGCACCTCTCCTGTGAGTCCAGTTTTAGATTCCGATGCTTCACTACAGGTTTACTGTATCCCTTGGACCTTCTTATTGACGATGAAACACAGAAATTGCATCCGAATTTAATACAAATATCACAATGGCCTCTTTAGTACAAGAGGACCGACAATCTCACTTTCTATGATTTGAACATCTCCTGTGAGTTCAGTTTTAGATTCCGATGCTTCACTTCAGGTTTACTGTATCCCTTGGACCTTCTTATTGACAATGAAACACAGAAATAGCATCGGAATTAAATTCAAAAGGCACAATGCCGACTTAAGTACAAGAGGACTGAGACTCTAACTTTCTATGATTTGAACCTCTCCTGTGAGTCTAGTTTTAGATTCCGATGCATCACTTCAGGTTTACTGTATGCCTTGGACATTCTTATTGACGATGAAACACAGAGTTTGCATCCGAATTTAATACAAAAGGCACAATGCCGACTTAAGTACAAGAGGACTGACACTCTAACTTTCTATGATTTGAACCTCTCCTGTGAGTCCAGTTTTGGATTCCGATGCTTTACTTCAGGTTTACTGTATCCCTTGGACCTTCTTATTGACGATGAAACACAGAAATAGCATCCGAATTTAATACAAATGGCACAATGCCGACTTAAGTACAAGAGGACTGACACTCTCACTTTCTATGATTTGAATCTCTCCTGTGAGTCCAGTTTTAGATGCTTCACTTCAGGTTTACTGTATCCCTTGGACCTTCTTATTGACGATGAAACACAGAGTTTGCATCCGAATTTAATACAAAAGCCACAATGCCGACTTAAGTACAAGAGGACTAACACTCTAACTTTCTATCATTTGAACCTCTCCTGTGAGTCCAGTTTTAGATTCCGATGCTTTACTTCTGGTTTACTGTATCCCTTGGACCTTCTTATTGACGATGAAAACAGAAATTGCATCCGAACTTAATACAAAAGGCACAATGGCGACTTAAGTACAAGAGGACTGACACTCTCACTTTCTATGATTCGAACCTCTCCTGTGAGGTCAGATTTATATTCCGATGCTTCACTTCAGGGTTACTGTATACCTTGCACATTCTTATTGACGATGAAACAGAATTTGCATCGGAATTAAATTCAAAAGGCACATTGCCGTTTTAAGTACAAGAGGACTGACACTCTCACTTTCTATGATTTGAACCTCTCCTGTGAGTCCAGTTTTAGATTCCGATGCTTCACTTCAGGTTTACTGTATCCCTTGGACCTTCTTATTGACGATGAAACACAGAGTTTGCATCCGAATTTAATACAAAAGGCACAATGCCTACTTAAGTACATGAGGACTGACACTCTAACTCTCTATGATTTGAACCTCTCCTGTGAGTCCAGTTTTAGATTCCGATGCTTTACTTCGGGTGTACTGTATCCCTTGGACCTTCTTATTGACGATGAAACACAGAGTTTGCATCCGAATTTAATACAAAAGGCACAATGCCGACTTAAGTACATGAGGACTGACACTCTAACTTTCTATGATTTGAACCTCTCCTGTGAGTCCAGTTTTAGATTCCGATGCTTTACTTCGGCTGTACTGTATCCCTTGGACCTTCTTATTGACGATGAAAACTGAAATTGCATCCGAACTTAATACAAAAGGCACAATGGCGACTTAAGTACAAGAGGACTGACACTCTCACTTTCTATGATTCGAACCTCTCCTGTGAGGTCAGATTTATATTCCGATGCTTCACTTCAGGGTTACTGTATACCTTGCACATTCTTATTGACGATGAAACAGAAATTGCATCGGAATTAAATTCAAAAGGCACAATGCCGTTTTAAGTACAAGAGGACTGACACTCTCAGTTTCTATGATTTGAACCTCTCCTGGTAGTCCAGTTTTAGATTCCGATGCTTCACTTCAGGTTTACTGTATCCCTTGGACCTTCTTATTGACGAAGAAACACAGAGTTTGCATCCGAATTTAATACAAAAGGCACAATGCCGATTTAAGTACAAGAGGACTGACACTCTAACTTTCTATGATTTGAACCTCTCCTGTGAGTCCAGTTTTATATTCCGATGCTTTACTTCAGGTTTACTGTATCCCTTGGATCTTCTTATTGACGATGAAACACAGAAATTGCATCGGAATTAAATTCAAAAGGCACAATGCCGTTTTAAGTACAAGAGGACTGACACTCTCACTTTCTATGATTTGAACCTCTCCTGTGAGTCCAGTTTTAGATTCCGATGCTTCACTTCAGGTTTACATTATCCCTTGGACCTTCTTTTTGACAATGAAACACAGAAATAGCATCGGAATTAAATTCAAAAGGCACAATGCCGACTTAAGTGCAAGAGGACTGACACTCTAACTTTTTATGATTTGAACCTCTCCTGTGAGTCCATTTTTAGATTCAGATGCTTCACTTCAGGTTTACTGTATCCTTTGGACCTTCTTATTGACGATGAAACACAGAGTTTGCATCCGAATTTAATACAAAAGGCACAATGCCGACTTAAGTACAAGAGGACTGACACTCTAACTTTCTATGATTTGAACCTCTCCTGTGAGTCCAGTTTTAGATTCCGATGCTTTACTTCAGGTTTACTGTATCCCTTGGACCTTCTTATTGACGATGAAACACAGAGTTTGCATCCGAATTTAATACAAAGGGCACAATGCCGACTTAAGTACATGAGGACTGACACTCTAACTTGCTATGATTTGAACCTCTCCTGTGAGTCTAGTTTTAGATTCCGATGCTTTACTTCGGGTGTACTGTATCCCTTGGACCTTCTTATTGACGATGAAAACAGAAATTGAATCCGAACTTAATACAAAAGGCACAATGGCGACTTAAGTACAAGAGGACTCACACTCTCACTTTCTATGATTCGAACCTCTCCTGTGAGGTCAGATTTATTTTCCGATGCTTCACTTCAGGGTTACTGTATACCTTGCACATTCTTATTGACGATGAAACAGAAATTGCATCGGAATTAAATTCAAAAGGCACAATGCCGTTTTAAGTACAAGAGGACTGACACTCTCACTTTCTATGACTTGAACCTCTCCTGTGAGTCCAGTTTTAGATTTCGATGCTTCACTTCAGGTTTACATTATCCCTTGGATCTTCTTATTGACAATGAAACACAGAAATAGCATCGGAATTAAATTCAAAAGGCACAATGCCGACTTAAGTACAAGAGGACTGACACTCTAACTTTCTATGATTTGAACCTCTCCTGTGAGTCCAGTTTTAGATTCCGATGCTTCACTTCAGGTTTACTGTATCCCTTGGACCTTCTTATTGACGAAGAAACACAGATATTGCATCCGAATTTAATACAAAAGGCACAATGCCGATTTAAGTACAAGAGGACTGACACTCTAACTTTCTATGATTTGAACCGCTCCTGTGAGTCCAGTTTTAGATTCCGATGCTTTACTTCAGGTTTACTGTATCCCTTGGAACTTCTTATTGACGATGAAACACAGAAATTGCATCCGAATCTAATACAAATGGCACAATGCCGACTTAAGTACAAGAGGACTGACACTCTCACTTTCTATGATTTGAATCTCTCCTGTGAGTCCAGTTTTAGGTTCCGATGCTTCACTTCAGGTTTACTGTATCCCTTGGACCTTCTTATTGACAATGAAACACAGAATTTGCATCGGAATTAAATTCAAAAGGCACAATGCCGACTTAAGTACAAGAGGACTGACACTCTAACTTTTTATGATTTGAACCTCTCCTGTGAGTCCAGTTTTAGATTCCGATGCTTCACTTCAGGTTTACTGTATCCCTTGCACCTTCTTATTGACGATGAAACACAGAGTTTGCATCCGAAAATAATACAAAAGGCACAATGCCGACTTATGTACAAGACGACTGACACTCTAACTTTCTATGATTTGAACCTCTCCTGTGCGTCCAGTTTTAGATTCGGATGCTTTACTTCTGGTTTACTGTATCCCTTGGACCTTCTTATTGACGATGAAACACAGAAATTGCATCCGAATTTAATACAAATGTCACAATGCCGACTTAAGTACAAGAGGACTGACACTCTCACTTTCTATGATTTGAATCTCTCCTGTGAGTCCAGTTTTAGGTTCCGATGCTTCACTTCAGGTTTACTGTATCCCTTGGACCTTCTTATTGACAATGAAACACAGAAATTGCATCGGAATTAAATTCAAAAGGCACAATGCCGACTTAAGTACAAGAGGTCTGACACTCTAACTTTTTATGATTTGAACCTCTCCTGTGAGTCCAGTTTTAGATTCCGATGCTTCACTTCAGGTTTACTGTATCCCTTGCACCTTCTTATTGACGATGAAACACAGAGTTTGCATCCGAATTTAATACAAAAGGCACAATGCCGACTTAAGTACAAGACGACTGGCACTCTAACTTTCTATGATTTGAACCTCTCCTGTGCGTCCAGTTTTAGATTCCGATGCTTTACCTCTGGTTTACTGTATCCCTTGGTCCTTCTTATTGACGATGAAACACAGAAATTGCATCCGAATTTAATACAAATGGCACAATGCCGACTTAAGTACAAGAGGACTGACACTCTCACTTACTATGATTTGAACCTCTCCTGTGAGTCCAGTTTTAGATTCCGATGCTTCACTTCAGGTTTACATTATCCCTTGGATCTTCTTATTGACAATGAAACACAGAAATAGCATCGGAATTAAATTCAAAAGGCACAATGCCGACTTAAGTACAAGAGGACTGACACTCTAACTTTCTATGATTTGAACCTCTCCTGTGAGTCCAGTTTTAGATTCCGATGCTTCACTTCAGGTTTACTGTATCCCTTGGACCTTCTTATTGACGAAGAAACACAGAGTTTGCATCCGAATTTAATACAAAAGGCACAATGCCGACTTAAGTACAAGAGGACTGACACTCTAACTTTCTATGATTTGAACCTCTCCTGTGAATCCAGTTTTAGATTCCGATGCTTTACTTCAGGTTTACTGTATCCCTTGGATCTTCTTGTTGACGATGAAACACAGAAATTGCATCCGAATTTAATACAAATGGTACAATGCCGACTTAAGTACAAGAGGACTGACACTCTCACTTTCTATGATTTGAATCTCTCCTGTGAGTCCAGTTTTAGGTTCCGATGCTTCACTTCAGGTTTACTGTATCCCTTGGACCTTCTTATTGACAATGAAACACAGAATTTGCATCGGAATTAAATTCAAAAGGCACAATGCCGACTTAAGCACAAGAGGACTGACACTCTAACTTTTTATGATTTGAACCTCTCCTGTGAGTCCAGTTTTAGATTCCGATGCTTCACTTCAGGTTTACTGTATCCCTTGGACCTTCTTATTGACGATGAAACACAGAGTTTGCATCCGAATTTAATACAAAAGGCACAATGCCGACTTAAGTACATGAGGACTGACGCTCTAACTTTCTATGATTTGAACCACTCCTGTGAGTCCAGTTTTAGATTCCGATGCTTTACTTCGGGTGTACTGTATCCCTTGGACCTTCTTATTGACGATGAAAACAGAAATTGCATCCGAACTTAATACAAAAGGCACAATTGCGACTTAAGTACAAGAGGACTGACACTCGCACTTTCTATGATTCGAACCTCTCCTGTGAGGTCAGATTTATATTCCGATGCTTCACTTCAGGGTTACTGTATACCTTGCACATTCTTATTGACGATGAAACAGAAATTGCATCGGAATTATATTCAAAAGGCACAATGCCGTTTTAAGTACAAGAGGACTGACACTCTCACTTACTATGATTTGAACCTCTCCTGTGAGTCCAGTTTTAGATTCCGATGCTTCACTTCACGTTTACATTATCCCTTGGACATTCTTATTGACAATGAAACACAGAAATAGCATCGGAATTAAATTCAAAAGGCACAATGCCGACTTAAGTACAAGAGGACTGACACTCTAACTTTCTATGATTTGAACCTCTCCTGTGAGTCCAGATTTAGATTCCGATGCTTCACTTCAGGTTTACTGTATCCCTTGGACCTTCTTATTGACGAAGAAACACAGAGTTTGCTTCCGAATTTAATACAAAAGGCACAATGCCGACTTAAGTACAAGACGACTAACACTCTAACTTTCTATGATTTGAACCTCTCCTGTGAGTCCAGTTTTAGATTCCGATGCTTTACTTCAGGTTTACTGTAACCCTTGGATCTTCTTATTGACGATGAAACACAGAAATTGCATCCGAATTTAATACAAATGGCACAATGCCGACTTAAGTACAAGAGGACTGACACTCTCACTTTCTATGATTTGAATCTCTCCTGTGAGTCCAGTTTTAAGTTCCGATGCTTCGCTTCAGGTTTACTGTATCCCTTGGACCTTCTTATTGACAATGAAACACAGAATTTGCATCGGAATTAAATTCAAAAGGCACAATGCCGACTTAAGTACAAGAGGACTGACACTCTAACTTTTTATGATTTGAACCTCTCCTGTGAGTCCAGTTTTAGATTCCGATGCTTCACTTCAGGTTTACTGCATCCCTTGGACCTTCTTATTGACGATGAAACACAGAGTTGGCATCCGAATTTAATACAAAAGGCACAATGCCGACTTAAGTACAAGAGGACTGACACTCTAACTTTCTATGATTTGAACCTCTCCTGTGAGTCCAGTTTTAGATTCCGATGCTTTACTTCATTTTTACTGTATCCCTTGGACCTTCTTATTGACGATGAAACACAGAGTTTGCATCCGAATTTAATCCAAAGGCACAATGCCGACTTAAGTACATGAAGACTGACACTCTAACTTTCTATGATTTGAACCTCTCCTGTGAGTCCAGTTTTAGATTCCGATGCTTTACTTCGGGTTTACTGTATCCCTTGGACCTTCTTATAGACGATGAAAACAGAAATAGCATCCGAACTTAATACAAAAGGCACAATGGCGACTTAAGTACAAGAGGACTGGCACTCTCACTTTCTATGATTTGAACCTCCCCTGTGAGTCCAGTTTTAGATTCCGATGCTTCACTTCATGTTTACTGTATCCCTTGGACCTTCTTATTGACGACGAAACACAGAAATTGCATCCGAATTTAATACAAATGGCACAATTGCGACTTAAGTACAACAGGACTGACACTCTCACTTTCAATGATTCGAACCTCTCCTGTGAGGTCAGATTTATATTCCGATGCTTCACTTCAGGTTTACTGTATCCCTTGCACCTTCTTATTGACGCTGAAACACAGACATTGCATCGGAATTAAATTCAAAAGCCACAGTGCCGACCTAAGTAGAAGACGACTAACACTCTCACTTTCTATGATTTGAACCTCTCCTGTGAGTCCAGTTTTAGTTTCCGATGCTTCACTTTAGGTTTACAGTATACCTTGCACCTTCTTATTGACGATGAAACACAGAAATTGCATCGGAATTAAATTCAAAAGGCACAATGCTGACTTAAGTACAAGAGGACTGACACTCTCACTTTCTATGATTTGAACCTCTCCTGTGAGTCCAGTTTTACATTCCGATGCTTAACTTCAGGTTTACTGTATCCCTTGGACCTTGTAATTGACGATGATACACAGAGTTTGCATCCGTATTTAATACAAAAGGTACAATGCCGACTTAAGTACAAGAGGACTGACACTCTAACTTTCTATGATTTGCACCTCTCCTGTGAGTCCAGTTTTAGATTCCGATGCTTCACTACAGGTTTACTGTATCCCTTGGACCTTCTTATTGACGATGAAACACAGAAATTGCATCCGAATTTGATACAAAAATCACAATGGCCACTTTAGTACAAGAGGACCGACTATCTCACTTTCTATGATTTGAACATCCCCAGTGAGTTCAGTTTTAGATTCCGATGCTTCACTTCAGGTTTACTGTATCCCTTGGACCTTCTTATTGACAATGAAACACAGAAATAGCATCGGAATTAAATTCAAAAGGCACAATGCCGACTTAAGTACAAGAGGACTGACACTCTAACTTTCTATGATTTGAACCTCTCCTGTGAGTCTAGTTTTAGATTCCGATGCATCACTTCAGGTTTACTGTATCCCTTGGACCTTCTTATTGACGATGAAACACAGAGTTTGCATCCGAATTTAATACAAAGGGCACAATGCCGACTTAAGTACAAGAGGACTGACACTCTAACTTTCTACGATTTGAACCTCTCCTGTGAGTCCAGTTTTAGATTCCGATGCTGTACTTCAGGTTTACTGTATCCCTTGAACCTTCTTATTGACGAT
Organism: Schistocerca serialis cubense; assembly: GCF_023864345.2. NCBI lineage: Eukaryota > Metazoa > Arthropoda > Insecta > Orthoptera > Acrididae > Schistocerca > Schistocerca serialis. Next base: position 517,590,370 of record NC_064646.1, read on the forward strand.
GAAACACAGAAATTGCATCCGAATTTAATACAAATGGCACAATGCCGACTTAAGTACAAGAGGACTGACACTCTCACTTTCTATGATTTGAATCTCTCCTGTGAGTCCAGTTTTAGGTTCCGATGCTTCACTTCAGGTTTACTGTTTCCCTTGGACCTTCTTATTGACGATGAAACACAGAGTTTGCATCCGAATTTAATACAAAAGGCACAATGCCGACTTAAGTACATGAGGACTGACACTCTAACTTTCTATGATTTGAACCTCTCCTGTGAGTCCAGTGTTAGATTCCGATGCTTTACTTCGGGTGTACTGTATCCCTTGGACCTTCTTATTGACGATGAAAACAGAAATTGCATCCGAACTTAATACAAAAGGCACAATGGCGACTTAAGTACAAGAGGACTGACACTCTCACTTTCTATGATTCGAACCTCTCCTGTGAGGTCAGATTTATATTCCGATGCTTCACTTCAGGGTTACTGTATACCTTGCACATTCTTATTGACGATGAAACAGAAATTGCATCGGAATTAAATTCAAAAGGCACAATGCCGTTTTAAGTACAAGAGGACTGACACTCTCACTTTCTATGATTTGAACCTCTCCTGTGAGTCCAGTTTTAGATTCCGATGCTTCACTTCAGGTTTACATTATCCCTTGGACCTTCTTATTGACAATGAAACACAGAAATAGCATCGGAATTAAATTCAAAAGGCACAATGCCGACTTAAGTACAAGAGGACTGACACTCTATCTTTATATGATTTGAACCTCTCCTGTGAGTCCAGTTTTAGATTCCGATGCTTCACTTCAGGTTTACTGTATCCCTTGGACCTTCTTATTGACGAAGAAACACAGAGTTTGCATCCGAATTTAATACAAAAGGCACAATGCCGATTTAAGTACAAGAGGACTGACACTCTAACTTTCTATGATTTGAACCTCTCCTGTGAGTCCAGTTTTAGATTCCGATGCTTTACTTCAGGTTTACTGTATCCCTTGGATCTTCTTATTGACGATGAAACACAGAAATTGCATCGGAATTAAATTCAAAAGGCACAATGCCGACTTAAGTACAAGAGGACTGACACTCTCACTTTCTATGAATTGAACCTCTCCTGTGAGTCCAGTTTTAGATTCCGATGCTTCACTTCAGGTTTACATTATCCCTTGGACCTTCTTATTGACAATGAAACACAGAAATAGCATCGCAATTAAATTCAAAAGGCACAATGCCGACTTAAGTACAAGAGGACTGACACTCTAACTTTTTATGATTTGAACCTCTCCTGTGAGTCCAGTTTTAGATTCCGATGCTTCACTTCAGGTTTACTGTATCCCTTGGACCTTCTTATTGACGATGAAACACAGAGTTTGCATCCGAATTTAATACAAAAGGCACAATGCCGACTTAAGTACAAGAGGACTGACACTCTAACTTTCTATGATTTGAACCTCTCCTGTGAGTCCAGTTTTAGATCCCGATGCTTCACTTCGGGTTTACTGTATCCCTTGGACCTTCTTATTGACGATGAAACACAGAGTTTGCATCCGAATTTAATACAAAAGGCACAATGCCGACTTAAGTACAAGAGGACTGACACTCTAACTTTCTATGATTTGAACCTCTCCTGTGAGTCCAGTTTTAGATTCCGATGCTTTACTTCAGGTTTACTGTATCCCTTGGATCTTCTTATTGACGATGAAACACAGAAATTGCATCGGAATTAAATTCAAAATGCACAATGCCGTTTTAAGTACAAGAGGACTGACACTCTCACTTTCTATGATTTGAACCTCTCCTGTGAGTCCAGTTTTAGATTCCGATGCTTCACTTCAGGTTTACATTATCCCTTGGACCTTCTTATTGACAATGAAACACAGAAATAGCATCGCAATTAAATTCAAAAGGCACAATGCCGACTTAAGTACAAGAGGACTGACACTCTAACTTTTTATGATTTGAACCTCTCCTGTGAGTCCAGTTTTAGATTCCGATGCTTCACTTCAGGTTTACTGTATCCCTTGGACCTTCTTATTGACGATGAAACACAGAGTTTGCATCCGAATTTAATACAAAAGGAACAATGCCGACTTAAGTACAAGAGGACTGACACTCTAACTTTCTATGATTTGAACCTCTCCTGTGAGTCCAGATTTAGATTCCGATGCTTTACTTCAGGTTCACTGTATCCCTTGGACCTTCTTATTGACGATGAAACACAGAAATTGCATCCGAATTTAATACAAATGGCACAATGCCGACTTAAGTACAAGAGGACTGACACTCTCACTTTCTATGATTTGAATCTCTCCTGTGAGTCCAGTTTTAGGTTCCGATGCTTCACTTCAGGTTTACTGTATCCCTTGGACCTTCTTATTGACAATGAAACACAGAAATAGCATCGGAATTAAATTCAAAAGGCACAATGCTACTTAAGTACAAGAGGACAGACACTCTAACTTTTTATGATTTGAACCCCTCCTGTGAGTCCAGTTATAGATTCCGATGCTTCACTTCAGGTATACTGTGTCCCTTGGACCTTCTTATTGACGATGAAACACAGAGTTTGCATCCGAATTTAAAACAAAAGGCACAATGCCGACTTAAGTACATGAGGACTGACACTCTAACTTTCTATGATTTGAACCTCTCCTGTGAGTCCAGTTTTAGATTCCGATGCTTTACTTCAGGTTTATTGTATCCCTTGGATCTTCTTATTGACGATGAAACACAGAAATTGCATCCGAATTTAATACAAATGGCACAATGCCGACTTAAGTACAAGAGGACTGACACTCTCACTTTCTATGATTTGAATCTCTCCTGTGAGTCCAGTTTTAGGTTCCGATGCTTCACTTCAGGTTTACTGTATCCCTTGGACCTTCTTATTGACAATGAAACACAGAATTTGCATCGGAATTAAATTCAAAAGGCACAATGCCGACTTAAGTACAAGAGGACTGACACTCTAACTTTTTATGATTTGAACCTCTCCTGTGAGTCCAGTTTTAGATTTCGATGCTTCACTTCAGGTTTACTGTATCCCTTGGACCTTCTTATTGTCGATGAAACACAGAGTTTGCATCCGAATTTGATACAAAAGGCACAATGCCGACTTAAGTACAAGAGGACTGACACTCTAACTTTCTATGATTTGAACCTCTCCTGTGAGTCCAGTTTTAGATTCCGATGCTTTACTTCAGGTTTACTGTATCCCTTGGACCTTCTTATTGACGATGAAACACAGAAATTGCATCCGAATTTAATACAAATGGCACAATGCCGACTTAAGTACAAGAGGACTGACACTCTCACTTTGTATGATTTGAATCTCTCCTGTGAGTCCAGTTTCAGGTTCCGATGCTTCACTTCAGGTTTACTGCATCCCTTGGACCTTCTTATTGACAATGAAACACAGATATTGCATCGGAATTAAATTCAAAAGGCACAATGCCTACTTAAGTACAAGAGGACTGACACTCTAACTTTTTATGATTTGAACCTCTCCTGTGAGTCCAGTTTTAGATTCCGATGCTTCAGTTCAGGTTTACTGTATCCCTTGGACCTTCTTATTGACGATGAAACACAGAGTTTGCATCCGAATTTAATACAAAGGGCACAATGCCGACTTAAGTACAAGAGGACTGACACTCTAACATTCTATGATTTGAACCTCACCTGTGCGTACAGTTTTAGATTCGGATGCTTTACTTCTGGTTTACTGTATCCCTTGGACCTTCTTATTGACGATGAAACACAGAAATTGCATCCGAATTTAATACAAATGGCACAATGCCGACTTAAGTACAAGAGGACTGACACTCTCACTTTCTATGATTTGAATCTCTCCTGTGAGTCCAGTTTTAGGTTCCGATGCTTCACTTCAGGTTTACTGTATCCCTTGGACCTTCTTATTGACAATGAAACACAGAAATAGCATCGGAATTAAATTCAAAAGGCACAATGCCGACTTAAGTACAAGAGGACTGACACTCTAACTTTCTATGATTTGAACCTCTCCTGTGAGTCCAGTTTTAGATTCCGGTGCTTCACTTCAGGTTTACTGTATCCCTTGGACCTACTTTTTGACGAAGAAACACAGAGTTTGCATCCGAATTTAATACAAAAGGCACAATGCCGACTTAAGTACAAAAGGACTGACACTCGAACTTTCTATGATTTGAACCTCTCCTGTGAGTCCAGTTTTAGATTCCGATGCTTTACTTCAGGTTTACTGTATCCCTTGGATCTTCTTATTGACGATGAAACACAGAAATTGCATCCGAATGTAATAGAAATGGCACAATGCCGACTTAAGTACAAGAGGACTGACACTCTCACTTTCTATGATTTGAATCTCTCCTGTGAGTCCAGTTTTAGGTTTCGATGCTTCACTTCAGGTTTACTGTATCCCTTGGACCTTCTTATTGAAAATGAAACACAGAATTTGCATCGGAATTAAATTCAAAAGGCACAATGCCGACTTAAGCACAAGAGGACTGACACTCTAACTTTTTATGATTTGAACCTCTCCTGTGAGTCCAGTTTTAGATTCCGATGCTTCACTTCGGGTTTACTGTATCCCTTGGACCTTCTTATTGACGATGAAACACTGAGTTTGCATCCGAATTTAATACAAAAGGCACAATGCCGACTTAAGTACAAGAGGTCTGACACTCCAACTTTCTATGATTTCAACCTCTCCTGTGAGTCCAGTTTTAGATTCCGATGCTTTACTTCAGGTTTACTGTATCCCTTGGACCTTCTTATTGACGATGAAACACAGAAATTGCATCCGAATTTAATACAAATGGCACAATGCCGACTTAAGTACAAGAGGACTGACACTCTAACTTTCTATGATTTGAACCTCTCCTGTGAGTCCAGTTTTAGATTCCGATGCTTTACTTCATTTTTACTGTATCCCTTGGACCTTCTTATTGACGATGAAACACAGAGTTTGCATCCGAATTTAATACAAAAGGCACAATGCCGACTTAAGTACATGAAGACTGACACTCTAACTTTCTATGATTTGTACCTCTCCTGTGAGTCCAGTTTTAGATTCCGATGCTTTACTTCGGGTTTACTGTATCCCTTAGACCTTCTTATTGACGATGAAAACTGAAATTGCATCCGAACTTAATACAAAAGGCACAATGGCGACTTAAGTACAAGAGGACTGACACTCTCACTTTCTATGATTTGAACCTCCCCTGTGAGTCCAGTTTTAGACTCCGATGCTTCACTTCATGTTTACTGTATCCCTTGGACCTTCTTATTGACGACGAAACACAGAAATTGCGTCCGAATTTAATACAAATGGCACAATTGCGACTTAAGTACAAGAGGACTGACACTCTCACTTTCAATGATTCGAACCTCTCCTGTGAGGTCAGATTTATATTCCGATGCTTCACTTGAGGTTTACTGTATCCCTTGGACCTTCTAATTGACGATGAAACACAGAGTTTGCATCCGAATTTAATACAAAAGGTACAATGCCGACGTAAGTACAAGAGGACTGACACTCTAACTTTCTATGATTTGAACCCCTCCTGTGACTCCAGTTTTAGATTCCGATGCTTCACTTCAGGTTTACTGTATCGCTTGGACCTTCTTATTGACGATGACACACTTTAATTGCATCGGAATTAAATTCAAATGGCACAATGCCGACTTAAGTACAAGACGACTGACACTCTAACTTTCTATGATTTGAACCTCTCCTGTGAGTCCAGTTTTAAATTCCGATGCTTCACTTCAGGTTTACTGTATCCCTTGGACCTTCTAATTGACGACGAAACACAGAGTTTGCATCCGAATTTAATACAAAAGGTACAATGCCGACGTAAGTACAAGAGGACTGACACTCTAACTTTCTATGATTTGAATCTACCTGTGAGTCCAGTTTTAGGTTCCGATGCTTCACTTCAGGTTTACTGTATCCCTTGGACCTCCTTATTGACAATGAAACACAGAAATTGCATCGGAATTAAATTCAAAAGCACAATGCCGACTTAAGTACAAGAGGACTGACACTCTAACTTTTTATGATTTGAACCTCTCCTGTGAGTCCAGTTTTAGATTCCGATGCTTTACTTCAGGTTTACTGTATCCCTTGGACCTTCTTATTGACAATGAAACACAGAAATTGCATCCGAATTTAATACAAATAGCACAATGCCGACTTAAGTACAAGAGGACTGACACTCTCACTTTCTATGATTTGAACCTCCCCTGTGAGTCCAGTTTTAGATTCCGATGCTTTACTTCAGGTTTACTGTATCCCTTGGACCTTCTTATTGACGATGAAAACAGAAATTGCATCCGAACTTAATACAAAAGGCACAATGGCCACTTAAGTACAAGAAGACTGACACTCTCACTTTCTATGATTTGAACCTCCCCTGTGAGTCCAGTTTTAGATTCCGATGCTTCACTTCAGGTTTACCGTTTCCCTTGGACCTTCTTATTGACGACGAAACACAGAAATTGCATCCGAAATTAATACAATTGGCACAATGTCGACTTAAGTACAAGAGGACTGACACTCTCACTTTCTATGATTCGAACCTCTCCTGTGAGGTCAGATTTATATTCCGATGCTTCACTTCAGGGTTACTGTATACCTTGCACATTCTTATTGACGATGAAACAGAAATTGCATCGGAATTAAATTCAAAAGGCACAATGCCGTTTTAAGTACAAGAGGACTGACACTCTCACTTTCTGTGATTTGAACCTCTCCTGTGAGTCCAGTTTTAGATTCCGATGCTTCACTTCAGGTTTACTGTAACCCTTGGACCTTGTTATTGACAATGAAACACAGAAATAGCATCGGAATTAAATTCAAAAGGCACAATGCAGACTTAAGTACAAGAGAACTGACACTCTAACTTCCTATGATTTGAACCTCTCGTGTGAGTCCAGTTTTAGATTCCGATGCTTTACTTCAGGTTTACTGTATCCCTTGGACCTTCTTATTGACAATGAAACACAGAAATTGCATCCGAATTTAATACAAATAGCACAATGCCGACTTAAGTACAAGAGGACTGACACTCTCACTTTCTATGATTTGAATCTCCCCTGTGAGTCCAGTTTTAGGTTCCGATGCTTCACTTCAGGTTTACTGTATCCCTTGGACCTTCTGATTGACAATGAAACACAGAAATTGCATCGGAATTAAATTCAAAAGGCACAATGCCGACTTAAGTACAAGAGGACTGACACTCTAACTTTTTATGATTTGAACCTCTCCGGTGGATCCAGTTTTAGATTCCGATGCTTCACTTCAGGTTTACTGTATCCCTTGGACCTTCTTATTGACGATGAAACACAGAGTTTGCATCCGAATTTAATACAAAAGGCACAATGCCGACTTAAGTACAAGAGGACTGACACTCTAACTTTCTATGATTTGAACCTCTCCTGTGAGTCCAGTTTCAGATTCCTATGCTTTACTTCAGGTTTACTGTATCCCTTGGACCTTCTTATTGACGATGAAAACAGAAATTGCTACCGAACTTAATACAAAAGGCACAATGGCGACTTAAGTACAAGAGGACTGACACTCTCACTTTCTATGATTTGAACCTCCCCTGTGAGTCCAGTTTTAGATTCCGATGCTTCACTTCAGGTTTACTGTATCCCTTGGACCTTCTTTTTGACGACGAAACACAGAAATTGCATCCGAATTTAATACAAATGGCACAATTGCGACTTAAGTACTAGAGGACTGACACTCTCACTTTCTATGATTCGAACCTCTCCTGTGAGGTCAGATTTATATTCCGATGCTTCACTTCAGGTTTACTGTATACCTTGCACCATCTTATTGACGATGAAACACAGAAATTGCATCGGAATTAAATTCAAAAGACACAATGCCGTTTTAAGTACAAGAGGACTGACACTCTCACTTTCTATGATTTGAACCTCTCCTGTCAGTCCAGTTTTAGATTCCGATGCTTCACATCAGGTTTACTGTATCCCTTGGAGCTTCGTATTGACAATGAAACACAGAAATAGCATCGGAATTAAATTCAAAAGGCACAATGCCGACTTAAGTACACGAGGACTGACACTCTAACTTTCTATGATTTGAACCGCTCCTGTGAGTCCAGTTTTAGATTCCGATGCTTCACTTCAGGTTAACTGTATCCCTTGGACCTTCTTATTGACGATGAAACACAGAGTTTGCATCCGAATTTAATACAAAAGGCACAATGCCGACTTAAGTACAACAGGACTGACACACTAACTTTCTACGATTTGAACCTCTCCTGTGAGTCCAGTTTTAGATTCCGATGCTTTACTTAAGGTTTACTGTATCCCTTGGACCTTCTTATTGGCGATGAAACACAGAGTTTGCATCCGAATTTAATACAAATGGCACAATGCCGACTTAAGTACAAGAGGACTGACTCTCTCACTTTCTATGATTTGAATCTCTCCTGTGAGTCCATTTTTAGGTTCCGATGCTTCACTTCAGTATTACTGTATACCACGGACCTTCTTATTGACAATGAAACACAGAAATAGCATCGGAATTAAATTCAAAAGGCACAATGCCGACTTAAGTACAAGAGGACTGACACTCTAACTTTTTATGATTTGAACCTCTCCCGTGAGTCCAGTTTTAGATTCTGATGCCTCACTTCAGGTTTACTGTATCCCTTGGACCTTCTTATTGACGATGGAACACAGAGTTTGCATTCGAATTTAATACAAACGGCACAATGCCGAATTAAGTACAGGAGGACTGACACTCTAACTTTCTATGGTTTGAACCTCTCCTGTGAGTCCAGTTTTAGATTCCGATGCTTTACTTCAGGTTTACTGTATCCCTTGGACCTTCTTATTGATGATGAAAACAGAAATTGCATCCGAAATTAATACAAAAGGCACAATGGCGACTTAAGTACAAGAGGACTGACACTCTCACATTCTATGAATTGAACCTCCCCTGTGAGTTCAGTTTTAGATTCCGATGCTTCACTACAGGTTTACTGTATCCCTTGGACCTTCTTATTGACGACGAAACACATAAATTGCATCCGAATTTAATACAAATGGTACAATTGCGACTTAAGTACAAGAGGACTGACACTCTCACTTTCTATGATTCGAACCTCTCCTGTGAGGTCAGATTTATATTCCCATGCTTCACTTCAGGATTACTGTATACCTTGCACCTTCTTATTGACGATGAAACACAGAAATTGCATCGGAATTAAATTCAAAAGGCACAATGCTGTTTTAAGTACAAGAGGACTGACACTCTCACTCTTTATGATTTGAACCTCTCCTGTGAGTCCAGTTTTAGATTCCGATGCTTCACTTCAGGTTTACTGTATCCCTTGGACCTTCTAATTGACGATGAAACACAGAGTTTGCATCCGAATTTAATACAAAAGGTACAATGCCGACGTAAGTACAAGAGGACTGACACTCTAACTTTCTATGATTTGAACCTCTCCTGTGAGTCCAGTTTTAGATTCCGATGCTTCACTTCAGGTTTACTGTATCCCTTGGACCTTCTTATTAACGATGAAACACAGAAATTGCATCCGAATTTAATACCAAAATCACAATGGCGCCTTAACTACAAGAGGACTGACTCTCGCACTTTCTATGATTTGAACATCGCCTGTGAGTCCAGTTTTAGATTCCGATGCTTCACTTCAGGTTTACTGTATCCCTTGGACCTTCTTATTGACAATGAAACGCAGAAATTGCATCGGAATTAAATTCAAAACGCACAATGCCGACTTAAGCAAAAGAGGACTGACACTCTCACTTTCTATGATTTGAACCTCTCCTGTGAGTCCAGTTTTAGATGCCGATGCTTCACTTCAGGTTTACTGTATCCCTTGGACCTTCTTATTGACGATGAAACACAGAAATTGCATCGGAATGAAATTCAAATGGCAGAATGCCGACTTAAGTACACGAGGACTGAAACTCTAACTTTCTATGATTTGAACCGCTCCTGTGAGTCCAGTTTTAGATTCCGATGCTTCACTTCAGGTTTACTGTATCCCTTGGACCTTCTTTTTGACGATGGAACACAGAGTTTGCATTCGAATTTAATACATACGGCACAATGCCGATTTAAGTACAGTAGGACTGACACTCTAACTTTCTATGATTTGAAGCTCTCCTGTGAGTCCAGTTTTAGATTCCGATGCTTTACTTCAGGTTTACTGTATCCCTTGGACCTTCTTATTGATGATGAAAACAGAAATTGCATCCGAACTTAATACAAAAGGCACAATGGCGACTTAAGTACAAGAGGACTGACACTCTCACATTCTATGAATTGAACCTCCCCTGTGAGTTCAGTTTTAGATTCCGATGCTTCACTACAGGTTTACTGTATCCCTTGGACCTTCTTATTGACGACGAAACACAGAAATTGCATCCGAATTTAATACAAATGGTACAATTGCGACTTAAGTACAAGAGGACTGACACTCTCACTTTCTATGATTCGAACCTCTCCTGTGAGGTCAGATTTATATTCCGATGCTTCACTTCAGGTTTACTGTATCCCTTGGACCTTCTTATTGATGATGAAACACAGAAATTGCATCGGAATTAAATTCAAAAGGCACAATGCTGTTTTAAGTACAAGAGGACTGACACTCTCACTTTTTATGATTTGAACCTCTCCTGTGAGTCCAGTTTTAGATTCCGATGCTTCACTTCAGGTTTACTGTATCCCTTGGACCTTCTAATTGACGATGAAACAGAGTTTGCATCCGAATTTAATATAAAAGGTACAATGTCGACGTAAGTACAAGGGGACAGACACTCTAACTTTCTATGATTTGAACCTCTCCTGTGAGTCCAGATTTGGATTCCGATGCTTTACTTCAGGTTTACTGTATCCCTTGGACCTTCTTATTGACGATGAAAACAGAAATTGCATCCGAACTTAATAGAAAAGGCACAATGGCGACTTAAGTACAAGAGGACTGACACTCTCACTTTCTATGATTTGAACCTCCCCAGTGGGTCCAGTTTTAGATTTCGATGCTTCACTTCAGGTTTACTGTATTCCTTGCACCTTCTTATTGACGATGAAACACAGAGTTTGCATCCGAATTTAATACAAAAGGAACAATGCCGACTTAAGTACAAGAGGACTGACACTCTCACTTTCTATGATTCGAACCTCTCCTGTGAGGTCAGATTTATATTCCGATGCTTCACTTCAGGTTTAGTGTATACCTTGCACCTTCTTATTGACGATGAAACACAGAAATTGCATCGGAATTAAATTCAAAAGGCACAATGCTGTTTTAAGTACAAGAGGACTGACACTCTCACTTTTTATGATTTGAACCTCTCCTGTGAGTCCAGTTTTAGATTCCGATGCTTCACTTCAGGTTTACTGTATCCCTTGGACCTTCTAATTGACGATGAAACACAGAGTTTGCATCCGAATTTAATACAAAAGGTGCAATGCCGACGTAAGTACAAGAGGACTGACACTCTAACTTTCTATGATTTGAACCTCTCCTGTGAGTCCAGTTTTAGATTCCGATGCTTCACTTCAGGTTTACTGTATCCCTTGGACCTTCTTATTGACGATGAAACACAGAAATTGCATCCGAATTTAATACCAAAATCACAATGGCGCCTTAACTACAAGAGGACTGACTCTCGCACTTTCTATGATTTGAACATCTCCTGTGAGTCCAGTTTTAGATTCCGATGCTTCACTTCAGGTTTACTGTATCCCTTGGACCTTCTTATTGACAATGAAACGCAGAAATTGCATCGGAATTAAATTCAAAACGCACAATGCCGACTTAAGCAAAAGAGGACTGACACTCTCACTTTCTATGATTTGAACCTCTCCTGTGAGTCCAGTTTTAGATTCCGATGCTTCACTTCAGGTTTAATGTATCCCTTGGACCTTCTTATTGACGATGAAACACAGAAATTGCATCGGAATGAAATTCAAATGGCTGAATGCCGACTTAAGTACACGAGGACTGACACTCTAACTTTCTATGATTTGAACCGCTCCTGTGAGTCCAGTTTTAGATTCCGATGCTTCACTTCAGGTTTACTGTATCCCTTGGACCTTCTTATTGACGATGAAACACAGAGTTTGCATCCGAATTTAATACAAAAGGCACAATGCCGACTTAAGTACAACAGGACTGACACACTAACTTTCTACGATTTGAACCTCTCCTGTGAGTCCAGTTTTAGATTCCGATGCTTTACTTCAGGTTTACTGTATCCCTTGGACCTTCTTATTGACGATGAAACACAGAGTTTGCATCCGAATTTAATACAAATGGCACAATGCCGACTTAAGTACAAGAGGACTGACTCTCTCACTTTCTATGATTTGAATCTCTCCTGTGAGTCCATTTTTACGTTCCGATGCTTCACTTCGGTATTACTGTATACCATGGACCTTCTTATTGACAATGAAACACAGAAATAGCATTGGAATTAAATTCAAAAGGCACAATGCCGACTTAAGTACAAGAGGACTGACACTCTAACTTTTTATGATTTGAACCTCTCCCGTGAGCCCAGTTATAGATTCTGATGCCTCACTTCAGGTTTACTGTATCCCTTGGACCTTCTTATTGACGATGAAACACAGAGTTTGCATCCGAATTTAATACAAAAGGCACAATGCCGATTTAAGTACAGGAGGACTGACACTCTAACTTTCTATGATTTGAACCTCTCCTGTGAGTCCAGTTTTAGATTCCGATGCTTTACTTCAGGTTTACTGTATCCCTTGGACCTTCTTATTGATGATGAAAACAGAAATTGCATCCGAACTTAATACAAAAGGCACAATGGCGACTTAAGTACAAGAGGACTGACACTCTCACATTCTATGATTTGAACCTCCCCTGTGAGTTCAGTTTTAGTTTCCGATGCTTCACTTCAGGTTTACTGTATCCCTTGGACCTTCTTATTGACGACGAAACACAGAAATTGCATTCGAATTTAATACAAATGGTACAATTGCGACTTAAGTACAAGAGGACTGACACTCTCACTTTCTATGATTCGAACCTCTCCTGTGAGGTCAGATTTATATTCCGATGCTTCACTTCAGGTTTACTGTATACCTTGCACCTTCTTATTGACGATGAAACACAGAAATTGCATCGGAATTAAATTCAAACGCACACTGCTGTTTTAAGTACAAGAGGACTGACACTCTCACTTTTTATGATTTGAACCTCTCCTGTGAGTCCAGTTTTAGATTCCGATGCTTCACTTCAGGTTTACTGTATCCCTTGGACCTTCTAATTGACGATGAAACACAGAGTTTGCATCCGAATTTAATACAAAAGGTACAATGCCGACGTAAGGACAAGAGGACTGACACTCTAAAATTCTATGATTTGAACCTCTCCTGTGAGTCCAGTTTTAGATTCCGATGCTTCACTTCAGCTTTACTGTATCCCTTGGACCTTCTTATTGACGATGAAACGCAGAAATTGCATCGGAATTAAATTCAAAACGCACAATGCCGACTTAAGCAAAAGAGGACTGACACTCTCACTTTCTATGATTTGAACCTCTCCTGTGAGTCCAGTTTTAGATTCCGATGCTTCACTTCAGGTTTACTGTATGCCTTGGACCTTCTTATTGACGATGAAACACAGAAATTGCATCGGAATGAAATTCAAATGGCAGAATGCCGACTTAAGTACAAGAGGACTGACACTCTAACTTTCTATGATTTGAACCTCTCCTGTGAGTCCAGTTTTAGATTCCGATGCTTCACTTCTGGTTTACTGTATCCCTTGGACATTCTAATTGACGATGAAACAGAGTTTGCATCCGAATTTAATATAAAAGGTACAATGTCGACGTAAGTACAAGAGGACAGACACTCTAACTTTCTATGATTTGAACCTCTCCTGTGAGTCCAGATTTGGATTCCGATGCTTTACTTCAGGTTTACTGTATCCCTTGGACCTTCTTATTGACGATGAAAACAGAAACTGCATCCGAACTTAATAGAAAAGGCACAATGGCGACTTATGTACAAGAGGACTGACACTCTCACTTTCTATGATTTGAACCTCCCCTGTGAGTCCAGTTTTAGTTTTCGATGCTTCACTTCAGGTTTACTGTATTCCTTGGACCTTCTTATTGACGACGAAACACATAAATTGCATCCGAATTTAATACAAATGGCACAATTGCGACTTAAGTACAAGAGGACTGACACTCTCACTTTCTATGATTCGAACCTCTCCTGTGATGTCAGATTTATATTCCGATGCTTCATTTCAGGTTTACTGTATACCTTGCACGTTCTCATTGACGATGAAACACAGAAATTGCATAGGAATTAAATTCAAAAGGCACAATGCCGTTTTAAGTACAAGAGGACTGACACTCTCACTTTCTATGATTTGAACCTCTCCTGTGAGTCCAGTTTTAGATTCCGATGTTTCACTTCAGGTTTACTGTATCCCTTGGACCTTCTAATTGACGATGAAACACAGAAATTGCATCCGAATTTAATACAAAAATCACAATGGCGACTTAAGTACAAGAGGACTGACACTCTCACTTTCTATGATTTGAACATCTCCTGTGAGTCCAGTTTCAGATTCCGATGCTTCAATTCAGATATACTGTATCCCTTGGACCTTCTTATTGACGATGAAACACAGAAATTGCATCGGAATTAAATTCAAATGGCACAATGTCGACGTAAGTACAAGATGACTGACACTCTAACTTCCTATGATTTGAACCTCTCCTGTGAGTCCAGTTTTAGGTTCCGATGCTTCACTTCAGATTTACTGTATACCTTGGACCTTCTTATTGACGATGAAACACAGAAATTGCATCCGGATTTAATACCAAAATCACAATGGCGACTTAAGTACAAGAGGACTGACTCTCTCACTTTCTATGATTTGAACATCTCCTGTGAGTCCAGTTTTAGATTCCGATGCTTCACTTCAGGTTTACTGTATCACTTGGACCTTCTTATTGACGAAGAAACATAGAAATTGCATCCGAATTTAATACAAATGCACAATGTCGACTTAAGTACAAGGGGACTGACACTCTTACTTTCTATGATTTGAACCTCTCCTGTGAGTCCAGTTTTAGATTCCGATGCTTCACTTCAGGTTTACTGTATACCTTGCACCTTCTTATTGACGATGAAACACAGAAATTGCATCCGAATTTAATACACAAGGCACAATGCCGACTTAAGTACAAGACGACTGACATTCAAACTTTCTATGATTTGAACCTCTCCTGTGAGTCCAGTTTTAGATTCCGATGCTACACTTCAGGTTCACTGTATCCCTTGGGCCTTCTTATAGACAATGAAACACAGAAAAAGCATTGGAATTAAATTCAAAAGGCTCAATGCCGACTTAAGTACAAGAAAACTGACACTCTAACTTTCTATGATTTGAACCTCTCCTGTGAGTCCAGTTTTAGATCCCGATGCTTCACATCAGGTTTACTGTATCCCTTGGACCTTCTTATTGACGATGAAACACAGAAATTGCATCCGAATTTAATACAAAGGGCACAATGCAGACTTAAGTACAAGAATACTGACACTCTCACTTTCCATGATTCGAACTTCTCCTGTGAGGTCAGGTTTAGATTCCGATGCCTCACTTCAGGATTACTGTATCCCTTGGACCTACTTATTGACGATGAAACACAGAAATTGCATCCGAATTTAATACAAAAATCACAATGGCGACTTAAGTACAAGAGGACTGACACTCTCACTTTCTATGATTTGAACATCTCCTGTGAGTCCAGTTTCAGATTCCGATGCTTCAATTCAGATATACTGTATCCCTTGGACCTTCTTATTGACGATGAAACACAGAAATTGCATCGTAATTAAATTCAAATGGCACAATGCCGACTTAAGTACAAGAGGACTGACACTTTAACTTTCTATGATTTGAACCTTTCCTGTAAGTCCAGTTTTGGTTTTCCGATGCTTCACTTCAGGTTTACTGTATCCCTTGGCCCTTCTTATTGACGATGAAACACAGAAATTGCATCCGAATTTAATACAAAATGCACAATGGCGACTTATGTACAAGAGGACTGACACTCTCACTTTCTATGATTTGAACCTCTCCTGTGAGTCCAGTTTTAGATTCCGATGCTTCACTTCAGTTTTACTGTATACCTTGCACCTTCTTATTGACGATGAAACACAGAAATTGCATCGGAATTAAGTTCAAAAGGCACAATGCCGACTTAAGTACAAGAGGACTGACACTCTAACTTTCTATGATTTGAACCTCTCCTGTGAGTCCAGTTTTAGATTCCGATGCTTCACTTCAGGTTTACTGTATCCCTTGGACCTTCTTATTGACGACGAAACACAGAGTTTGCATCCGAATTTAATACAAAAGGAACACTGACGACTTAAGTACAAGAGGACTGACACTCTAACTATCTATGATTTGAACCTCTCCTGTGAGTCCAGTTTTAGATTCCGATGCTTCACTTCAGGTTTACTGTATCCCTTGGACCTTCTTATTGACGACGAAACACAGAGTTTGCATCCGAATTTAATACAAAAGGAACAATGCCGACTTAAGTACAAGAGGACTAACATTCTAACTTTCTATGATTGAACCTCTCCTGTGAGTCCAGTTTTAGATTCCGATGCTACACTTCAGGTTTACTGTATCCCTTGGACCTTCTTATTGACAATGAAACACAGAAAAAGCATTGGAATTAAATTCAAAAAGCACAATGCCGACTTAAGTACAAGAGAACTGAGACACTTACTTTCTATGGTTTGAACCACTCCTGTGAGTCCAGATTTAGGTGTCGATGCTTCACTTCAGTTTTACTGTATCCCTTGGACCTTCTTATTGACAATGAAACACAGAAATAGCAACGGAATTAAATTCAAAAGGCACAATGCCGACTTAAGTACAAGAGGACTGACACTCTAACTTTTTATGGTTTGAACCTCTCCTGTGAGTCCAGTTTTAGATTCCGATGCTTCACTTCAGTTTTACTGTATCCCTTGGACCTTCTTATTGACGATGAAACACAGAGTTTGCATCCGAATTTAATACAAAAGGCACAATGCCGACTTAAGTACAAGAGAACTGACACTAACTTTCTATGATTTGAACCTCTCCTGTGGGTCCAGTTTTAAATTCCGATGCTTTACTTCAATTTTACTGTATCCCTTGTACCTTCTTATTGACGATGAAAACAGAAATTGCACCCGAACTTAATACAAAAGGGACAATGGCGACTTAAGTACAAGAGGACTGACACTCTCAAATTCTATGATTTGAACCTCCCCTGTGAGTCCAGTTTTAGATTCCGATGCTTCACTTCAGGTTTACTGTATCCCTTGGACCTTCTTATTGACGACGAAACACAGAAATTGCATCCGAATTTAATACAAATGGCACAATTGCGACTTAAGTACAAGAGGACTGACACTCTCACTTTCTATGATTCGAACCTCTCCTGAGAGGTCAGATTTATATTCCGATGCTTTACTTCAGGTTTACTGTATACCTTGCACCTTCTTATTGACGAAGAAACACAGAAATAGCATCGGAATTAAATTCAAAAGGCACAATGCCGTTTTTAGTACAAGAGGACTGACACTCTCACTTTCTATGATTTGAACCTCTCCTGTGAGTCCAGTTTTAGATTCCGATGCTTCACTTCAGGTTTACTGTATCCCTTGGACCTTCTAATTGACGATGAAACACAGAGTTTGCATCCGAATTTAATACAAAAGGTACAATGCCGACGTAAGTACAAGAGGACTGACACTCTAACTTTCTATGATTTGAATCTCTCCTGTGAGTCCAGTTTTAGGTTCCGATGCTTCACTTCAGGTTTACTGTATACCTTGGACCTTCTTATTGACGATGAAACACAGATATTGCATCCGAACTTAATACCAAAATCACAATGGCGACTTAAGTACAAGAGGACTGACTCTCTCACTTTCTATGATTTGAACATCTCCTGTGAGTCCAGTTTTAGATTCCGATGCTTCACTTCAGGTTTACTGTATCCCTTGGACCTTCTTATTGACGAAGAAACACAGAAATTGCATCCGAATTTAATACAAATGCACAATGTCGACTTAATTACAAGAGGACTGACACTCTTACTTTCTATGATTTGAACCTCTCCTGTGAGTCCAGTTTTAGATTCCGATGCTTCACTTCAGGTTTACTGTATACCTTGCACCTTCTTATTGACGATGAAACACAGAAATTGCATCCGAATTTAATATACAAGGCACAATGCCGACTTAAGGACAAGAGGACTGACATTCTAACTTTCTATGATTTGCACCTCTCCTGTGAGTCCAGTTTTAGATTCCGATGCTACACTTAAGGTTTACTGTATCCCTTGGGCCTTCTTATTGACAATGAAACACAGAAAAAGCATTGGAATTAAATTCAAAAGGCACAATGCCGACTTAAGTATAAGAGAACTGACACTCTAACTTTCTATGATTTGAACCTCTCCTGTGAGTCCAGTTTTAGATTCCGATGCTTCACATCAGGTTTACTGTATCCCTTGGACCTTCTTATTGACGATGAAACACAGAAATTGCATCCGAATGTAATACAAATGGCACAATGCTGACTTAAGTACAAGAATACTGACACTTTCACTTTCTATGATTCGAACTTCTCCTGTGAGGTCAGATTTAGATTCCGATGCCTCACTTCAGGATTACTGTATCCCTTGGACCTACTTATTGACGATGAAACACAGAAATTGCATCCGAATTTAATACAAAAATCACAATGGCGACTTAAGTACAAGAGGACTGACACTCTCACTTTCTATGATTTGAACATCTCCTGTGAGTCCAGTTTCAGATTCCGATGCTTCAATTCAGATATACTGTATCCCTTGGACCTTCTTATTGACGATGAAACACAGAAATTGCATCGTAATTAAATTCAAATGGCACAATGCCGACTTAAGTACAAGAGGACTGACACTTTAACTTTCTATGATTTGAACCTTTCCTGTAGGTCCAGTTTTGGTTTTCCGATGCTTCACTTCAAGTTTACTGTATCCCTTGGACCTTCTTATTGACGATGAAACACAGAAATTGCATCCGAATTTAATACAAAATGCACAATGGCGACTTATGTACAGGAGGACTGACACTCTCACTTTCTATGATTTGAACCTCTCCTGTGAGTCCAGTTTTAGATTCCGATGCTTCACTTCAGTTTTACTGTATACCTTGCACCTTCTTATTGACGATGAAACACAGATATTGCATCGGAATTAAGTTCAAAAGGCACAATGCCGACTTAAGTACAAGAGGACTGACACTCTAACTTTCTATGATTTGAACCTCTCCTGTGAGTCCAGTTTTAGATTCCGATGCTTCACTTCAGGTTTACTGTATCCCTTGGACCTTCTTATTGACGACGAAACACAGAGTTTGCATCCGAATTTAATACAAAAGGAACAATGCCGACTTAAGTACAAGAGGACTGACACTCTAACTATCTATGATTTGAACCTCTCCTGTGAGTCCAGTTTTAGATTCCGATGCTTCACTTCAGGTTTACTGTATCCCTTGGACCTTCTTATTGACGACGAAACACAGAGTTTGCATCCGAATTTAATACAAAAGGAACAATGCCGACTTAAGTACAAGAGGACTAACATTCTAACTTTCTATGATTGAACCTCTCCTGTGAGTCCAGTTTTAGATTCCGATGCTACACTTCAGGTTTACTGTATCCCTTGGACCTTCTTATTGACAATGAAACACAGAAAAAGCATTGGAATTAAATTCAAAAAGCACAATGCCGACTTAAGTACAAGTGAACTGAGACACTTACTTTCTATGGTTTGAACCACTCCTGTGAGTCCAGATTAAGGTTCCGATGCTTCACTTCAGTTTTACTGTATCCCTTGGACCTTCTTATTGACAATGAAACACAGAAATAGCAACGGAATTAAATTCAAAAGGCACAATGCCGACTTAAGTACAAGAGGACTGACACTCTAACTTTTTATGGTTTGAACCTCTCCTGTGAGTCCAGTTTTAGATTCCGATGCTTCACTTCAGTTTTACTGTATCCCTTGGACCTTCTTATTGACGATGAAACACAGAGTTTGCATCCGAATTTAATACAAAAGGCACAATGCCGACTTAAGTACAAGAGAACTGACACTAACTTTCTATGATTTGAACCTCTCCTGTGAGTCCAGTTTTAAATTCCGATGCTTTACTTCAGGTTTACTGTATCCCTTGTACCTTCTTATTGACGATGAAAACAGAAATTGCACCCGAACTTAATACAAAAGGGACAATGGCGACTTAAGTACAAGAGGACTGACACTCTCAATTTCTATGATTTGAACCTCCCCTGTGAGTCCAGTTTTAGATTCCGATGCTTCACTTCAGGTTTACTGTATCCCTTGGACCTTCTTATTGACGACGAAACACAGAAATTGCATCCGAATTTAATACAAATGGCACAATTGCGACTTAAGTACAAGAGGACTGACACTCTCACTTTCTATGATTCGAACCTCTCCTGAGAGGTCAGATTTATATTCCGATGCTTTACTTCAGGTTTACTGTATACCTTGCACCTTCTTATTGACTATGAAACACAGAAATAGCATCGGAATTAAATTCAAAAGGCACAATGCCGTTTTTAGTACAAGAGGACTGACACTCTCACTTTCAATGATTTGAACCTCTCCTGTGAGTCCAGTTTTAGATTCCGATGCTTCACTTCAGGTTTACTGTATCCCTTGGACCTTCTAATTGACGATGAAACACAGAGTTTGCATCCGAATTTAATACAAAAGGTACAATGCCGATGTAAGTACAAGAGGACTGACACTCTAACTTTCTATGATTTGAATCTCTCCTGTGAGTCCAGTTTTAGGTTCCGATGCTTCACTTCAGGTTTACTGTATACCTTGGACCTTCTTATTGACGATGAAACACAGATATTGCATCCGAATTTAATACCAAAATCACAATGGCGACTTAAGTACAAGAGGACTGACTCTCTCACTTTCTATGATTTGAACATCTCCTGTGAGTCCAGTTTTAGATTCCGATGCTTCACTTCAGGTTTACTGTATCCCTTGGACCTTCTTATTGACGAAGAAACACAGAAATTGCATCCGAATTTAATACAAATGCACAATGTCGACTTAATTACAAGAGGACTGACACTCTTACTTTCTATGATTTGAACCTCTCCTGTGAGTCCAGTTTTAGATTCCGATGCTTCACTTCAGGTTTACTGTATACCTTGCACCTTCTTATTGACGATGAAACACAGAAATTGCATCCGAATTTAATATACAAGGCACAATGCCGACTTAAGGACAAGAGGACTGACATTCTAACTTTCTATGATTTGCACCTCTCCTGTGAGTCCAGTTTTAGATTCCGATGCTACACTTAAGGTTTACTGTATCCCTTGGGCCTTCTTATTGACAATGAAACACAGAAAAAGCATTGGAATTAAATTCAAAAGGCACAATGCCGACTTAAGTATAAGAGAACTGACACTCTAACTTTCTATGATTTGAACCTCTCCTGTGAGTCCAGTTTTAGATTCCGATGCTTCACATGAGGTTTACTGTATCCGTTGGACCTTCTTATTGACGATGAAACACAGAAATTGCATCCGAATTTAATACAAATGGCACAATGCTGACTTAAGTACAAGAACACTGACACTCTCACTTTCTATGATTCGAACTTCTCCTGTGAGGTCAGATTTAGATTCCGATGCCTCACTTCAGGATTACTGTATCCCTTGGACCTACTTATTGACGATGAAACACAGAAATTGCATCCGAATTTAATACAAAAATCACAATGTCGACTTAAGTACAAGAGGACTTACACTCTCACTTTCTATGATTTGAACACCTCCTGTGAGTCCAGTTTCAGATTCCGATGCTTCAATTCAGATATACTTTATCCCTTGGACCTTCTTATTGACGATGAAACACAGAAATTGCATCGGAATTAAATTCAAATGGCACAATGCCGACTTAAGTACAAGAGGACTGACACTCTAACTTTCTACGATTTGAACCTTTCCTGTAAGTCCAGTTTTGGTTTTCCGATGCTTCACTTCAGGTTTACTGTATCCCTTGGACCTTCTTATTGACGATGAAACACAGAAATTGCATCCGAATTTAATACAAAATGCACAATGGCGACTTATGTACAAGAGGACTGACACTCTCACTTTCTATGATTTGAACCTCTCCTGTGAGTCCAGTTTTAGATTCTGATGCTTCACTTCAGGTTTACTGTATACCTTGCACCTTCTTATTGACGATGAAACACAGAGTTTGCATCCGAATTTAATACAAAAGGCACAATGTCGACTTAAGTACAAGAAGACTGACACTCTAACTTTCTATGATTTGAACCTCTCCTGTGAGTCCAGTTTTAGATTCCAATGCTTTACTTCAGGTTTACTGTATCCCTTGGACCTTCTTATTAACAATGAAAACAGAAATTAAATCCGAATTTAATACAAAAGGCACAATGGCGACTTAAGTACAAGAGGACCGACACTCTCACTTTCTATAATTTGAACCTCCCCTGTGAGTCCTGTTTTAGATTCCGATGCTTCACTTCAGGTTTACTGTATCCCTTGGACATTCTTATTGACGACGAAACACAGAAATTGCATCCGAATTTAATACAAATGGCACAATTGCGACTTAAGTACAAGAGGACTGACACTCTCACTTTCTATGATTCGAACCTCTCCTGTGAGGTCAGATTTAGATTCCGATGCTTCACTTCAGGTTTACTGTATACCTTGCTCCTTCTTATTGACGATGAAACACAGAAATTGCATCGGAATTAAATTCAAAAGGCACAATGAAGTCTTAAGTACAAGAGGACTGACACTCTCACTGTCTATGATTTGAACCTCTCCTGTGCGTCCGGTTTTAGATTCCGATGCATCACTTCAGGTTTCCTGTATTCCTTGGACCTTCTAATTGACGATGAAACACAGAGTTTGCATCCGAATTTAACACAAAAGGTACAATGCCGACGTAAGTACAAGAGAACTGACACTCTAACTTTCTATGATTTGAACCTCTCCTATGAGTCCAGTTTTAGATTCCGATGCTTCACTTCAGGTTTACTGTATCCCTTCGACCTTCTTATTGACGATGAAACACAGAAATTGCATCCGAATTTAATACCAAAATCACAATGGCGACTTAAGTACAAGAGGACAGACTCTCTCACTTTCTATGATTTGAACATCTAGTGTGAGTCCAGTTTTAGATTCCGATGCTTCACTTCAGGTTTACTGTATCCCTTGGACCTTCTTATTGACGATGAAACACAGAAATTGCATCGGAATTAAATTCAAAATGCACAATGCCGACTTAAGCAAAAGAGGACTGACACTCTCACTTTCTATGATTTGAACCTCTCCTGTGAGTCCTGTTTTAGATTCCGATGCTTCACTTCAGGTTTACTGTATCCCTTGGACCTTCTAATTGACGATGAAACACAGAAATTGCATCGGAATTAAATTCAAATGGCACAATGCCGACTTAAGTGCAAGAGGACTGACACTCTAACTTTCTATAAACTGAACCTCTCCTGTGAGTCCAGTTTTAGATTCCGATGCTTCACTTCAGGTTTACTGTATCCCTTGGACCCTCTTATTGATGACGAAACACGGAGTTTGCATCCCAATTTAATACAAAAGGAACAATGCCGACTTAAGTACAAGAGGACTGACACTCTAACTTTCTATGATTTGAACCTCTCCTGTGAGTCCAGTTTTGGATTCCGATGCTTCACTTCAGGTTTACTGTATCCCTTGGACCTTCTTATTGACGATGAAACACAGAAATTGCATCCGAATTTAATACAAAAGGCACAATGGCGACTTAAGTACAAGAGGACTGACACTCTCACTTTCTATGATTTGAACCTCTCCTGTGAGTCCAGTTTTAGATTCCGATGCTTCACTTCAGGTTTACTGTATCCCTTGGACCTTCTTATTGACGATGAAACACAGAAATTGCATCCGAATTTAATACAAATGGCACAATGTCGACTTAAGTACAAGAGGACTAACACTCTTACTTTCTATGATTTGAACCTCTCCTGTGAGTCCAGTTTTAGATTCCGATGCTTCACTTCAGGTTTACTGTATCCCTTGGACCTCCTAATTGACGATGAAACACAGAAATTGCATCGGAATTAAATTCAAATGGCACAATGCCGACTTAAGTACAAGAGGACTGACACTCTAACTTTCTATGATTTGAACCTCTCCTGTGAGTCCAGTTTTAGATTCCAATGCTTCACTTCAGGTTTACTGTATCCCTTGGACCTTCTTATTGACGACGAAACACGGAGTTTGCATCCGAATTTAATACAAAAGGAACAATGCCGACTTAAGTACAAGAGGACTGACACTCTAACTTTCTATGATTTGAACCTCTCCTGTGAGTCCAGTTTTGGATTCCGATGCTTCACTTCAGGTTTACTGTATCCCTTGGACCTTCTTAATGACGATGAAACACAGAAATTGCATCCGAATTTAATACAAAAGGCACAATGGCGACTTAAGTACAAGAGGACTGACACTCTCACTTTCTATGATTTGAACCTCTCCTGTGAGTCCAGTTTTAGATTCCGATGCTTCACTTCAGGTTTACTGTATCCCTTGGACCTTCTTATTGACGATGAAACACAGAAATTGCATCCGAATTTAATACAAATGGCACAATGTCGACTTAAGTACAAGAGGACTGACACTCTTACTTTCTATGATTTGAACCTCTCCTGTGAGTCCAGTTTTAGATTCCGATGCTTCACTTCAGGTTTACTGTATCCTTTGGACCTTCTAATTGACGATGAAACACAGAGTTTGCATCCGAATTTAATACAAAAGGTACAATGCCGACGTAAGTACAAGAGGACTGACACTCTAACTTTCTATGATTTGAGCCTCTCCTGTGAGTCCAGTTTTAGATTCCGATGCTTCACTTCAGGTTTACTGTATCCCTTGGACCTTCTTATTGACGATGAAACACAGAAATTGCATCGGAATTAAATTCAAAAGGCACAATGCCGACTTAAGTACAAGAGGACTGACACTCTAACTTTCTATGATTTGAATCTCTCCTGTGAGTCCAGTTTTAGATTCCGATGCTTCACTTCAGGTTTACTGTATCCCTTGGACCTTCTTATTGACGACGAAACACAGAAATTGCATCCGAATTTAATACAAATGGCACAATTGCGACTTAAGTACAAGAGGACTGACACTCTCACTTTCTATGATTAGAACCTCTCCTGTGAGGTCAGATTTAGATTCCGATTCTTCACTTCAGGTTTACTGTATCCCTTGGACCTTCTTATTGACGATTAAACACAGAAATTGCATGCGAATTTAATACAAATGGCACAATGCCGACTTAAGTACTAGAGGACTGACACTCTCACTTTCTATGCTTTGAATCTCAGCTGTGAGTCCAGTTTTAGGTTCCGATGCTTCACTGCAGGTTTACTCTATCCCTTGGACCCTCTTATTGACAATGAAACACAGAAATAGCATCGGAATTAAATTCAAAAGGCACAATGCCGACTTAAGTACAAGAGGACTGACACTCTAACTTTTTATGATTTGAACCTCTCCTGTGAGTCCAGTTTTAGGTTCCGATGCTTCACTTCAGGTTTACTCTTTCCCTTGGACCTTCTTATTGACGATGAAACACAGAGTTTGCATCCGAATTTAAAACAAAAGGCACAATGCCGACTTAAGTACAAGAGGACTGACACTCTAACTTTCTATGATTTGAACCTCTCCTGTGAGTCCAGTTTTAGATTCCGATGCTTTACTTCAGGTTTACTGTATCCCTTGGTTCTTCTTATTGACGATGAAACACAGAAATTGCATGCGAATTTAATTCAAATGGCACAATGCCGACTTAAGTACAAGAGGACTGACACTCTCACTTTCTATGATTTGAACCTCTCCTGTGAGTCCAGTTTTAGATTCCGTTGCTTCACTTCAGGTTTACTGTATCCCTTGGACCTTCTTATTGACGATGGAACACAGAAATTGCATCCGAATTTAATACAAATGGCACAATGTCGACTTAAGTACAAGAGGACTGACACTCTTACTTTCTATTATTTGAACCTCTCCTGTGAGTCCAGTTTCAGATTTCGATTCTTCACTTCAGGTTTACTGTAAACCTTGCACCTTCTTATTGACGATGAAACACAGAAATTGCATCCGAATTTAATACACAAGGCACAATGCAGACTTAAGTAAAAGAGGACTGACATTCTAACTTTCTATGATTTGAACCTCTCCTGTGAGTCCAGTTTTAGATTCCGATGCTACACTTCAGGTTTACTGTATCCCTTGGCCCTTCTTATTGACAATGAAACCCAGAAAAAGCAATGGAATTAAATTCAAAAGACACAATGCCGACTTAAGTACAAGAGAACTGACACTCTAACTTTCTATGATTTGAACCTCTCCTGTGAGTCCAGTTTTAGGTTCCGATGCTTCACTTCAGGTTTACTGTATCCCTTGGACTTTCTTATTGACAATGAAACACAGAAATAGCATCGGAATTAAATTCAAAAAGCACAATGCCGACTTAAGTACAAGAGGACTGACACTCTAACTTTTTATGATTTGAACCTCTCCTGTGAGTCCAGTTTTAGATTCCGATGCTTCACTTCAGGTTTACTCTATCCCTTAGACCTTCTTATTGACGATGAAACACAGAGTTTGCATCCGAATTTAATACAAAAGGCACAATGCCGACTTAAGTACAAGTGGACTGACACTCTAACTTTCTATGATTTGAAACTCTCCTGTGAGTCCAGTTTTAGATTCCGATGCTTTACTTCAGGTTTACTGTATCCCTTGGACCTTCTTATTGACGATGAAACACAGAAATTGCATGCGAATTTAATACAAATGGCACAATGCCGACTTAAGTACAAGAGGACTGACACTCTCAATTTCTATGATTTGAACCTCTCCTGTGAGTCCAGTTTTAGATTCCGATGCTTCACTTCAGGTTTACTGTATGCCTTGGACTTTCTTATTGACGATGAAACACAGAAATTGCATCCGAATTTAATACAAATGGCACAATGTCGACTTAAGTACAAGAGGACTGACACTCTTACTTTCTATGATTTGAACCTCTCCTGTGAGTCCAGTTTTAGATTCCGATGCTTCACTTCAGGTTTACTGTATACCTTGCACCTTCTTATTGACGATGAACACAGAAATTGCATCCGAATTTAATACACAAGGCACAATGCCGACTTAAGTACAGGAGGACTGACATTCTAACTTTCTATGATTTGAACCTCTCCTGTGAGTCCAGTTTTAGATTCCGATGCTACACTTCAGGTTTACTGTATCCCTTGGCCCTTCTTATTGACAATGAAACACAGAAAAAGCAATGGAATTAAATTCAAATGCACAATGCCGACTTAAGTACAAGAGAACTGACACTCTAACTTTCTATGATTTGAACCTCTCCTGTGAGTCCAGTTTTAGATTCCGATGCTTCACTTCACGTTTACTGTATCCCTTGGACCTTCTAATTGACGATGAAACACAGAGTTTGCATCCGAATTTAATACAAAAGGTACAATGACGACGTAAGTACAAGAGGTCTGACACTCTAACTTTCTATGATTTGAACCTCTCCTGTGAGTCCAGTTTTAGATTCCGATGCTTCACTTCAGGTTTACTGTATCCCTTGGACCTTCTTATTGACGATGAAACACAGAAATTGCTTGCGAATTTAACACAAACGGCACAATGCCGACTTAAGTACAAGAGGACTGACACTCTCACTTTCTATGATTTGAATCTCTCCTGTGAGTCCAGTTTTAGGTTCCGATGCTTCACTTCAGGTTTACTGTATCCCTTGGACCTTCTTATTGACAATGAAACACAGAAATAGCATCGGAATTAAATTCAAAAGGCACAATGCCGACTTAAGTACAAGAGGACTGACACTCTAACTTTTTATGATTTGAACCTCTCCTGTGAGTCCAGTTTTAGATTCCGATGCTTCACTTCAGGTTTACTCTATCCCTTGGACCTTCTTATTGACGATGAAACACAGAGTTTGCATCCGAATTTAATACAAAAGGCACAATGCCGACTTAAGTACAAGAGGACTGACACTCTCACTTTCTATGATTTGAAACTCCCCTGTGAGTCCAGTTTTAGATTCCGATGCTTCACTTCATGTTTACTGTATCCCTTGGACCTTCTTATTGACGACGAAACACAGAAATTGCATCCGAATTTAATACAAATGGCACAATTGCGACTTAATTACAAGAGGACTGAAACTCTCACATTCTATGATTCGAACCTCTCCTGTGAGGTCAGATTCAGATTCCGATGCTTCACTTCAGGTTTACTGTATACCTTGCACCTTCTTATTGACGATGGAGCACAGAAATTGCATCGGAATTAAATTCAAAAGGCACAATGCCGTTTTAAGTACAAGAGGACTGACACTCTCACTTTCTATGATTTGAACCTCTCCTGTGAGTCCAGTTTTAGATTCCGATGCTTCACTTCAGGTTTACTGTATCCCTTGGACCTTCTAATTGACGATGAAACACAGAGTTTGCATTCGAATTTAATACAAAAGGTACAATGCCGACGTAAGTACAAGAGGACTGACACTCTAAATTTCTATGATTTGATCCTCTCCTGTGAGTCCAGTTTTAGATTCCGAAGCTTCACTTCAGGTTTACTGTATCCCTTGGACCTTCTTATTGACGATGAAAAACAGAAATTGCATCCGAATTTAATACCAAAATCACAATGGCGACTTAAGTACAAGAGGACTGACTCTCTCACTTTCTATGATTTGATCATCTCCTGTGAGTCCAGTTTTAGATTCCGATGCTTCACTTCAGGTTTACTGTATCCCTTGGACCTTCTTAATGACGATGAAACACAGAAATTGCATCGGAATTAAATTCAAAACGCACAATACCGACTTAAGCAAAAGAGGACTGACACTCTCACTTTCTATGATTTGAACCTCTCCTGTGAGTCCAGTTTTAGATTCCGATGCTTCACTTCAGGTTTACTGTATCCCTTGGACCTTCTTATTGACGATGAAACACAGAAATTGCATCCGAATTTAATACAAATGGCACAATGTCGACTTAAGTACAAGAGGACTGACACTCTTACTTTCTATGATTTGAACCTCTCCTGTGAGTCCAGTTTTAGATTCCGATGCTTCACTTCAGGTTTACTGTATACCTTGCACCTTCTTATTGACGATGAAACACAGAAATTGCATCCGAATTTAATACACAAGGCACAATGCCGACTTAAGTACAAGAGGACTGACATTCTAACTTTCTATGATTTGAACCTCTCCTGTGAGTCCAGTTTTAGATTCCGATGCTACACTTCAGGTTTACTGTATCCCTTGGCCCTTCTTATTGACAATGAAACACAGAAAAAGCAATGGAATTAAATTCAAAAGCACAATGCCGACTTAAGTACAAGAGAACTGACACTCTAACTTTCTATGATTTGAACCTCTCCTGTGAGTCCAGTTTTAGATTCCGATGCTTCACTTCACGTTTACTGTATCCCTTGGACCTTCTAATTGACGATGAAACACAGAGTTTGCACCCGAATTTAATACAAAAGGAACAATGCCGACGTAAGTACAAGAGGACTGACACTCTAACTTTCTATGATTTGAACCTCTCCTGTGAGTCCAGTTTTAGATTCCGATGCTTCACTTCAGGTTTACTGTATCCCTTGGACCTTCTTATTGACGATGAAACACAGAAATTGCATGCGAATTTAATACAAATGGCACAATGCCGACTTAAGTACAAGAGGACTGACACTCTCACTTTCTATGATTTGAATCTCTCCTGTGAGTCCAGTTTTAGGTTCCGATGCTTCACTTCAGGTTTACTGTATCCCTTGGACCTTCTTATTGACGACGAAACACAGAAATTGCATCCGAATTTAATACAAATGGCACAATTGCGACTTAATTACAAGAGGACTGAAACTCTCACATTCTATGATTCGAACCTCACCTGTGAGGTCAGATTTAGATTCCGATGCTTCACTTCAGGTTTACTGTATACCTTGCACCTTCTTATTGACGATGGAGCACAGAAATTGCATCGGAATTAAATTCAAAAGGCACAATGCCTACTTAAGTACAAGAGGACTGACACTCTAACTTTCTATGATTTGAACCTCTCCTGTGAGTCCAGTTTTAGATTCCGATGCTTCACTTCAGGTTTACTGTATCCCTTGGACCTTCTAATTGACGAAGAAACACAGAGTTTGCATCCGAATTTAATACAAAAGGTACAATGCCGACGTAAGTACAAGAGGACTGACACTCTAACTTTCTATGATTTGAACCTCTCCTGTGAGTCCAGTTTTAGATTCCGATGCTTCACTTCAGGTTTTCTGTATCCCTTGGACCTTCTTATTGACGATGAAACACAGAAATTGCATCCGAATTTAATACCAAAATCACAATGGCGACTTAAGTACAAGAGGACTGACTCTCTCACTTTCTATGATTTGATCATCTCCTGTGAGTCCAGTTTTAGATTCCGATGCTTCACTTCAGGTTTACTGTATCCCTTGGACCTTCTTATTGACGATGAAACACAGAAATTGCATCGGAATTAAATTAAAAACGCACAATGCCGACTTAAGCAAAAGAGGACTGACACTCTCACTTTCTATGATTTCAACCTCTTCTGTGAGACCAGTTTTAGGTTCCGATGCTTAACTTCAGGTTTACTGTATCCCTTGGACCTTCTTATTGACGATGAAACACAGAAATTGCATCGGAATTAAATTCAAATGGCACAATGCCTACTTAAGTACAAGAGGACTGACACTCTAACTTTCTATGATTTGAACCTCTCCTGTGAGTCCAGTTTTAGATTCCGATGCTTCACTTCAGGTTTACTGTATCCCTTGGACCTTCTTATTGACGAAGAAACACAGAAATTGCATCCGAATTTAATACAAAAGGCACAATGGCGACTTAAGTACAAGAGGACTGACACTCTCACTTTCTATGATTTGAACCTCTCCTGTGAGATCAGTTTTAGATTCCGATGCTTCACTTCAGGTTTACTGTATCTCTTGGACCTTCTTATTGACGATGAAACACCGAAATTGCATCCGAATTTAATACAAATGGCACAATGCTGACTTAAGTACAAGAGCACTGACAGTCTCACTTTCTATGATTTGAATCTCTCCTGTGAGTCCAGTTTTAGGTTCCGATGCTTCACTTCAGGTTTACTGTATCCCTTGGACCTTCTTATTGACAATGAAACACAGAAATAGCAATGGAATTAAATTCAAAAGGCACAATGCCGACTTAAGTACAAGATAACTGACACTCTAACTTTCTATGATTTGAACCTCTCCTGTGAGTCCAGTTTTAGATTCCGATGCTTCACTTCAGGTTTACTGTATCCCTTGGACCTTCTAATTGACGAAGAAACACAGAGTTTGCATCCGAATTTAATACAAAAGGTACAATGCCGACGTAAGTACAAGAGGACTGACACTCTAACTTTCTATGATTTGAACCTCTCCTGTGAGTCCAGTTTTAGATTCCGATGCTTCACTTCAGGTTTTCTGTATCCCTTGGACCTTATTTTTGACGATGAAACACAGAAATTGCATGCGAATTTAATACAAATGGCACAATGCCGACTTAAGTACAAGAGGACTAACACTCTCACTTTCTATGATTTGAATCTCTCCTGTGAGTCCAGTTTTAGGTTCCGATGCTTCACTTCAGGTTTACTGTATCCCTTTGACCTTCTTATTGACAATGAAACACAGATATAGCATCGGAATTAAATTCAAAAGGCACAATGCCGACTTAAGTACAAGAGGACTGACACTCTAACTTTTTATGATTTGAACCTCTCCTGTGAGTCCAGTTTTAGATTCCGATGCTTCACTTCAGGTTTTTTCAATCCCTTGGACCTTCTAATTGACGATGAAACACAGAGTTTGCATCCGAATTTAATACAAAAGGTACAATGCCGACTTAAGTACAAGAGGACTGACACTCTCACTTTCTATGATTAGAACCTCTCCTGTGAGGTCAGATTTACATTCCGATGCTTCACTTCAGGTTTACTGTATCATTTCGACCTTCTTATTGACGATGAAACACAGAAATTGCATGCGAATTTAATACAAATGGCACAATGCCGACTTAAGTACAAGAGGACTGACACTCTCACTTTCTATGATTTGAATCTCTCCTGTGAGTCCAGTTTTAGGTTCCGATGCTTCACCTCAGGTTTACTGTATCCCTTGGACCTTCTTATTGAGAATGAAACACAGAAATAGCATCGGAATTAAATTCAAAAGGCACAATGCCGACTTAAGTACAAGAGGACTGACACTCTAACTTTTTATGATTTGAACCTCTCCTGTGAGTCCAATTTCAGATTCCGATGCTTCACTTCAGGTTTACTCTATCCCTTGGACCTTCTTATTGACGATGAAACACAGAGTTTGCATCCGAATTTTATACCAAAGGCACAATGCCGACGTAAGTACAAGAGGACTGACACTCTAACTTTCTATGATTTGAACCTCTCCTGTGAGTCCAGTTTTAGATTCCGATGCTTCACTTCAGGTTTACTGTATCCCTTGGACCTTCTTATTGACGATGAAACACAGAAAAAGCAATGGAATTAAATTCAAAAGCACAATGACGACTTAAGTACAAGAGAACTGACACTCTAACTTTCTATGATTTGAACCTCTCCTGTGAGTCCAGTTTTAGATTCCGATGCTTCACTTCACGTTTACTGTATCCCTTGGACCTTCTAATTGACGATGAAACACAGAGTTTGCATCCGAATTTAATACAAAAGGTACAATGCCGACGTAAGTACAAGAGGACTGACACTCTAACTTTCTATGATTTGAACCTCTCCTGTGAGTCCAGTTTTAGATTCCGATGCTTCACTTCAGGTTTACTGTATCCCTTGTACCTTCTTATTGACGATGAAACACAGAAATTGCATGCGAATTTAATACAAATGGCACAATGCCGACTTAAGTACAAGAGGACTGACACTCTCACTTTCTATGATTTGAATCTCTCCTGTGAGTCCAGTGTTAGGTTCCGATGCTTCACTTCAGGTTTACTGTATCCCTTGGACCTTCTTATTGACAATGAAACACAGAAATAGCATCGGAATTAAATTCAAAAGGCACAATGCCGACTTAAGTACAAGAGGACTGACACTCTAACTTTTTATGATTTGAACCTCTCCTGTGAGTCCAGTTTTAAATTCCGATGCTTCACTTCAGGTTTACTCTATCCCTTGGACCTTCTTATTGACGATGAAACACAGAGTTTGCATCCGAATTTAATACAAAAGGCACAATGCCGACTTAAGTACAAGAGGACTGACACTCTAACTGTCTATGATTTGAACCTCTCCGGTGAGTCCAGTTTTAGATTCCGATGCTTCACTTCAGGTTTACTGTATCCCTTGGACCTTCTTATTGACGATGAAACACAGAAATTGCATGCGAATTTAATACAAATGGCACAATGCCGACTTAAGTACAAGAGGACTGACACTCTCACTTTCTATGATTTGAATCTCTCCTGTGAGTCCAGTTTTAGGTTCCGATGCTTCACTTCAGGTTTACTGTATCCCTTGGACCTTCTTATTGACAATGAAACACAGAAATAGCATCGGAATTAAATTCAAAAGGCACAATGCCGACATAAGTACAAGAGGACTAACACTCTAACTTTTTATGATTTGAACCTCTCCTGTGAGTCCAGTTTTAGATTCCGATGCTTCACTTCATGTTTACTGTATCCCTTGGACCTTCTTATTGACGACGAAACACAGAAATTGCATCCGAATTTAATACAAATGGCACAATTGCGACTTAATTACAAGAGGACTGACTCTCTCACTTTCTATGATTTGATCATCTCCTGTGAGTCCTGTTTTAGATTCCGATGCTTCACTTCAGGTTTACTGTATCCCTTGGACCTTCTTATTGACGATGAAACACAGAAATTGCATCGGAATTAAATTAAAAACGCACAATGCCGACTTAAGCAAAAGAGGACTGACACTCTCACTTTCTATGATTTCAACCTCTTCTGTGAGACCAGTTTTAGGTTCCGATGCTTAACTTCAGGTTTACTGTATCCCTTATACCTTCTTATTGACGATGAAACACAGAAATTGCATCGGAATTAAATTCAAATGGCACAATGCCTACTTAAGTACAAGAGGACTGACACTCTAACTTTCTATGATTTGAACCTCTCCTGTGAGTCCAGTTTTAGATTCCGATGCTTCACTTCAGGTTTACTGTATCCCGTGGACCTTCTTATTGACGAAGAAACACAGAAATTGCATCCGAATTTAATACAAAAGGCACAATGGCGACTTAAGTACAAGAGGACTGACACTCTCACTTTCTATGATTTGAACCTCTCCTGTGAGATCAGTTTTAGATTCCGATGCTTCACTTCAGGTTTACTGTATCTCTTGGACCTTCTTATTGACGATGAAACACCGAAATTGCATCCGAATTTAATACAAATGGCACAATGCTGACTTAAGTACAAGAGCACTGACAGTCTCACTTTCTATGATTTGAATCTCTCCTGTGAGTCCAGTTTTAGGTTCCGATGCTTCACTTCAGGTTTACTGTATCCCTTGGACCTTCTTATTGACAATGAAACACAGAAATAGCAATGGAATTAAATTCAAAAGGCACAATGCCGACTTAAGTACAAGATAACTGACACTCTAACTTTCTATGATTTGAACCTCTCCTGTGAGTCCAGTTTTAGATTCCGATGCTTCACTTCAGGTTTACTGTATCCCTTGGACCTTCTAATTGACGAAGAAACACAGAGTTTGCATCCGAATTTAATACAAAAGGTACAATGCCGACGTAAGTACAAGAGGACTGACACTCTAACTTTCTATGATTTGAACCTCTCCTGTGAGTCCAGTTTTAGATTCCGATGCTTCACTTCAGGTTTTCTGTATCCCTTGGACCTTATTTTTGACGATGAAACACAGAAATTGCATGCGAATTTAATACAAATGGCACAATGCCGACTTAAGTACAAGAGGACTAACACTCTCACTTTCTATGATTTGAATCTCTCCTGTGAGTCCAGTTTTAGGTTCCGATGCTTCACTTCAGGTTTACTGTATCCCTTTGACCTTCTTATTGACAATGAAACACAGATATAGCATCGGAATTAAATTCAAAAGGCACAATGCCGACTTAAGTACAAGAGGACTGACACTCTAACTTTTTATGATTTGAACCTCTCCTGTGAGTCCAGTTTTAGATTCCGATGCTTCACTTCAGGTTTTTTCAATCCCTTGGACCTTCTAATTGACGATGAAACACAGAGTTTGCATCCGAATTTAATACAAAAGGTACAATGCCGACTTAAGTACAAGAGGACTGACACTCTCACTTTCTATGATTAGAACCTCTCCTGTGAGGTCAGATTTACATTCCGATGCTTCACTTCAGGTTTACTGTATCATTTCGACCTTCTTATTGACGATGAAACACAGAAATTGCATGCGAATTTAATACAAATGGCACAATGCCGACTTAAGTACAAGAGGACTGACACTCTCACTTTCTATGATTTGAATCTCTCCTGTGAGTCCAGTTTTAGGTTCAGATGCTTCACCTCAGGTTTACTGTATCCCTTGGACCTTCTTATTGAGAATGAAACACAGAAATAGCATCGGAATTAAATTCAAAAGGCACAATGCCGACTTAAGTACAAGAGGACTGACACTCTAACTTTTTATGATTTGAACCTCTCCTGTGAGTCCAATTTCAGATTCCGATGCTTCACTTCAGGTTTACTCTATCCCTTGGACCTTCTTATTGACGATGAAACACAGAGTTTGCATCCGAATTTTATACCAAAGGCACAATGCCGACGTAAGTACGAGAGGACTGACACTCTAACTTTCTATGATTTGAACCTCTCCTGTGAGTCCAGTTTTAGATTCCGATGCTTCACTTCAGGTTTACTGTATCCCTTGGACCTTCTTATTGACGATGAAACACAGAAAAGCAATGGAATTAAATTCAAAAGCACAATGCCGACTTAAGTACAAGAGAACTGACACTCTAACTTTCTATGATTTGAACCTCTCCTGTGAGTCCAGTTTTAGATTCCGATGCTTCACTTCACGTTTACTGTATCCCTTGGACCTTCTAATTGACGATGAAACACAGAGTTTGCATCCGAATTTAAT
The DNA here is from genome assembly GCF_023864345.2 of Schistocerca serialis cubense. NCBI lineage: Eukaryota > Metazoa > Arthropoda > Insecta > Orthoptera > Acrididae > Schistocerca > Schistocerca serialis. Next base: position 517,626,786 of record NC_064646.1, read on the forward strand.
ACAAAAGGTACAATGCCGACGTAAGTACAAGAGGACTGACACTCTAACTTTCTATGATTTGAACCTCTCCTGTGAGTCCAGTTTTAGATTCCGATGCTTCACTTCAGGTTTACTGTATCCCTTGTACCTTCTTATTGACGATGAAACACAGAAATTGCATGCGAATTTAATACAAATGGCACAATGCCGACTTAAGTACAAGAGGACTGACACTCTCACTTTCTATGATTTGAATCTCTCCTGTGAGTCCAGTGTTAGGTTCCGATGCTTCACTTCAGGTTTACTGTATCCCTTGGACCTTCTTATTGACAATGAAACACAGAAATAGCATCGGAATTAAATTCAAAAGGCACAATGCCGACTTAAGTACAAGAGGACTGACACTCTAACTTTTTATGATTTGAACCTCTCCTGTGAGTCCAGTTTTAAATTCCGATGCTTCACTTCAGGTTTACTCTATCCCTTGGACCTTCTTATTGACGATGAAACACAGAGTTTGCATCCGAATTTAATACAAAAGGCACAATGCCGACTTAAGTACAAGAGGACTGACACTCTAACTGTCTATGATTTTAACCTCTCCGGTGAGTCCAGTTTTAGATTCCGATGCTTCACTTCAGGTTTACTGTATCCCTTGGACCTTCTTATTGACGATGAAACACAGAAATTGCATGCGAATTTAATACAAATGGCACAATGCCGACTTAAGTACAAGAGGACTGACACTCTCACTTTCTATGATTTGAATCTCTCCTGTGAGTCCAGTTTTAGGTTCCGATGCTTCACTTCAGGTTTACTGTATCCCTTGGACCTTCTTATTGACAATGAAACACAGAAATAGCATCGGAATTAAATTCAAAAGGCACAATGCCGACTTAAGTACAAGAGGACTAACACTCTAACTTTTTATGATTTGAACCTCTCCTGTGAGTCCAGTTTTAGATTCCGATGCTTCACTTCATGTTTACTGTATCCCTTGGACCTTCTTATTGACGACGAAACACAGAAATTGCATCCGAATTTAATACAAATGGCACTATTGCGACTTAATTACAAGAGGACTGAAACTCTCACATTCTATGATTCGAACCTCTCCTGTGAGGTCAGATTTAGATTCCGATGCTTCACTTCAGGTTTACTGTATACCTTGCACCTTCTTATTGACGATGGAGCACAGAAATTGCATAAGAATTAAATTCAAAAGGCACAATGCCGTTTTAAGTACAAGAGGACTGACACTCTCACTTTCTATGATTTGAACCTCTCCTGTGAGTCCAGTTTTAGATTCCGATGCTTCACTTCAGGTTTACTGTATCCCTTGGACCTTCTTATTGACAATGAAACACAGAAATAGCATCGGAATTAAATTCAAAAGGCACAATGCCGACTTAAGTAAAAGAGGACTGACACTCTAACTTTCTATGATTTGAACCTCTCCTGTGAGTCCAGTTTTAGATTCCGATGCTTCACTTCAGGTTTACTGTATCCCTTGGACCTTCTTATTGACGATGAAACACAGATATTGCATCCGAATTTAATACAAATGGCACAATGTCGACTTAAGTACAAGAGGACTGACACTCTCACTCCCTATGATTTGAACCTCTCCTGTGAGTCCAGTATTAGATTCCGATGCTTCACTTCAGGTTTACTGTATACCTTGCACCTTCTTATTGACGATGAAACACAGAAATTGCATCCGAATTTAATACAAAAGGCACAATGCCGACTTAAGTACAAGAGGACTGATATTCTAACTTTCTATTATTTGAACCTCTCCTGTGAGTCCAGTTATAGATTCCGATGCTTCACTTCGGGTTTACTGTATCCCTTGGATCTTCTTATTGACAATGAAATACAGAAATAGCATCGGAATTAAATTCAAAAGGCACAATGCCCACTTAGGTACAAGAGGACTGACACTCTAACTTTCTATGATTTGAACCTCTCCTGTGAGTCCAGTTTTAGATTCCGATGCTTCACTTCAGGTTTACAGTATCCCTTGGACATTCTTATTGACGATGAAACACAGAAATTGCATCCGAATTTAATACAAATGGCACAATGCCGACTTAAGTACAAGAGGACAGACAGTCTCACTTTCTATGATTCGAACCTCTCCTGTGAGGTCATATTTAGATTCCGATGCTTCACCCCAGGTTTACTGTATACCTTGCACCTTCTTATTGATGATGAAACACAGAAATTGCATCTGAATTAAATTCAAAAGGCACAATGCCGTCTTAAGTACAAGAGGATTGACACTCTCACTTTCTATGATTTGAGCCGCTCCTGTGAGTCCAGTCTTAGATTCCGATGCTTCACTTCAGGTTTACTGTATCCCTTGGACCTTCTAATTGATGATGAAACACAGAGTTTGCATCCGAATTTAATACAAAAGGTACAATACCGAGTTAAGAACAAGAGGACTGACACTCTAACTTTCTATGATTTGAACCTCTCCTGTGAGTCCAGTTTTAGATTCCGATGCTTCACTTCAGGTTACTGTATCCATTGGACCTTCTTATTGACGATGAAACACAGATATTGCATCCGAATTTAATACAAAAATCACAATGGCGACTTAAGTACAAGAGGACTGACAATCTCACTTCCTATGGTTTGAACATCTCCTGTGAGTCCAGTTTTAGATTCCGATGCTTCACTTCAGGTTTACTGTATCCCTTGGACCTTCTTATTGACGATGAAACACAGAAATTGCATCGGATTTAAATTCAAAACGCACAATGCGACTTAAGTAAAAGACCACTGAAACTCTCACTTTCTATGATTTGAACCTCTCCTGTGAGCCCAGTTCTAGATTCCGATGCTTCACTTCAGGTTTACTGTATCCCTTAGACCTTCTTATTGACGATGAAACACAGAAATTGCATCGGAATTAAATTCAAAAGGCACAATGCCGACTTAAGTACAAGAGGACTGACAATCTAACTTTCTATGATTTGAACCTCGCCTGTGAGTCCGGTTTTAGATTCCGATGCTTCACTTCAGGTTTACTGTATCCCTTGGACCTTGTTATTGACGATGAAACACAGAGTTTGCATCCGAATTTAATACAAAAGGCACAATGCCGACTTAAGTACAAGAGGACTGACACACTAACTTTCTAAGATTTGAACCTGTCCTGTGAGTCCAGTTTTAGATTCCGATGCTGCCCCTCAGGTTTACTGCATCCCTTGGACCTTCTTATTGACGATGAAACACAGAAATTGCATCCGAATTTAATACAAACGGCACAATGCCGACTTAAGTACAAGAAGGCTGACACACTCACTTTCTATGATTCGAACCTCTCCTGTGAGGTTAGATTTAGATTCCGATGCTTCACTTCAGGTTTACTGTATCCCTTGGACCTTCTTATTGACGATGAAACACAGAAATTGCATCGGATTTAAATTCAAAACGCACAATGCGACTTAAGTAAAAGACCATTGAAACTCTCACTTTCTATGATTTGAACCTCTCCTGTGAATCCAGTCTTAGATTCCAATGCTTCATTCCAGGTTTACTGTATCCCTTGGACCTTCTTATTGACGATGAAACACAGAAATTGCATCGGAATTAAATTCAAAAATCACAATGCAGAGTTAAGTACAGGAGGAATGACACTCTAACTTTCTATGATTTGAACCTGTGAGTCCAGTTTTAGATTCCGATGCTTCACTTCAGGCTTACTTTATCCGTTGGACCTTCTTATTGACGATTAAACACAGAGTTTCCATCCGAAATTAATACAAAAGGCACAATGCCGACTTAAGTACAAGAGGACTGACGCTCTAACTTTCTATAATTTGAACCTCCTCTGTGAGTCCAGTTTTAGATTCCGATGCTTTACTTAAGGTTTACTGTATCCCTTGGACCTTCTTATTGATGATGAAACACAGAAATAGCATCCGAATTTAATACAAAAGGCACGATAGCGACTTAAGTACAACAGGGGTGACACTCTAGCTTTCTATGATTTGAATCTCTCCTGTGAGTTCAGTTTTAGATTGCGATGCTTCACTTCAGGTTTACTGTATCCTTTGGACCTTCTTATTGACAATGAAACCCAGAAATTGCATCGGAATTAAATTCAAAAGGCACAATGCCGTCTTAAGTACAAGAGGACTGACACTCTCACTATCTATGATTTGAACCTCTCTTGTGAGTCCAGTTTTAGATTCCGATGCTTCACTTCAGGTTTACTGTATCCCTTGAACCTTCTAATTGATGATGAAACACAGAGTTTGCATCCGAATTTAATACAAAAGGTACAATACTGACTTAAGAACAAGAGGACTGACACTCTAACTTTCTATGATTTGAACCTCTCCTGTGAGTCCAGTTTTAGATTCCGATGCTTCACTTCAGGTTACTGTATACATTGGACCTTCTTATTGACGATGAAACACAGATATTGCATCCGAATTTAATACAAAAATCACAATGGCGACTTAAGTACAAGAGGACTGACAATCTCACTTTCTATGGTTTGAACATCTCCTGTGAGTCCAGTTTTAGATTCCGATGCTTCACTTCAGGTTTACTGTATCCCTTGGACCTTCTTATTGACGATGAAACACAGAAATTGCATCGGATTTAAATTCAAAACGCACAAGGCGACTTAAGTAAAAGACCACTGAAAGTCTCACTTTCTATGATTTGAATCTCTCCTGTGAGCCCAGTTTTAGATTCCGATGCTTCACTTCAGGTTTACTGTATCCCTTGGACCTTCTTATTGACGATGAAACACAGAAATTACATCGGAATTTAATACAAAAGGCACAATGCCGACTTAATTAAAAGAGGACTGACACTCTGACATTCTATGATTAGAACCTCTCCTGCGAGTCCAGTTTTAGATTCTGATGCTTCACTTAAAGTTTACTGTATCCCTTGCACCTTCTTATTGACGATGAAACACAGAAATTGCATCCGAATTTAATACAAAAGGCACAATGCCGACTTAAGTACAAGAAGGCTGACACACTCACTTTCTATGATTCGAACCTCTCCTGTGAGGTTAGATTTAGATTCCGATGCTTCACTTCAGGTTTACTGTTTCCCTTGGACCTTCTTATTGACGATAAAACACAGAAATCGCATCCGAATTTAATACAAATGGCACAATGCCGACTTAAGTACAAGAGTACTGACACTCTCACTTTCTATGATTTGAACCTCTCCTGTGAGACCGGATTTAAATTATGATGCTTCAATTCAGTTTTACTGTATACCTTGCACTTTCTTATTGACGATGAAACATAGAAATTGCATCGGAATTTAATACAAAAGGCACAATGCCGACTTAAGTAAAAGAGGACTGACACTCTAACTTTCTATGATTTGAACCTCTCCTGAGAGTCCAGTTTTAGATTCCGATGCTTCACTTCAGCTTTACTGTATCCCTTGGACCTTCTTATTGACGATGAAACACAGAAATTACATCGGAATTTAATACAAAAGGCACAATGCCGTCTTAATTAAAAGAGGACTGACACTCTGACATTATATGATTAGAACCTCTCCTGCGAGTCCAGTTTTAGATTCTGATGCTTCACTTAATGTTTACTGTATCCCTTGCACCTTCTTATTGACGATGAAACACAGAAATTGCATCCGAGTTTAATACAAAAGGCACAATACCGACTTAAGTACAAGAGTATTGACACTCTAACATTCTATGATTTGAATCACTCCTGTGAGTCCAGTTTTTGATTCCGATGCTTCACTTCAGGTTTACTGTATCCTATGGACCTTCTTATTGACGATGACACACAGAAATTGCATCGGAATTAAATTCAAAAGGCACAATGCGGACCTAAGTAGAGGAGGACTGACACTCTCACTTTCTATGATTTGAACCTCTCCTGTGAGTCCAGTTTTAGATTCCGATGCTTTACTTCAGGTTTACTGTATACCGTGCACCTTTTTATTGACGATGAAACATAGAAATTGCATCGCAATTTAATACACAAGGCACAATGCCGACTTATGTAAAAGAGGACTGCCACTCTAACTTTCTATGATTTGAACCTCTCCTGTGAGTCCAGTTTTAGATTCCGATGCATCACTTCAGGTTTATTGTATCCCTTGGACATTCTTATTGACGATGAAACACAGAAATTGCATCCGAATATAATACTAATTCCACAATGCCGACTTAAGTACAAGAGGAGTGACACTCTCACTTTCTATGATTTGAATCTTACCTGTGAGTCCAGTTTTCGATTCCGATGCTTCACTTCAGGTTTACTGTATCCCTTGGACCTTCTTATTGACGATGAAACACAGAATTTGCATCGGAATTAAATTCATACGCACAATGCCGACTTAAGTAAAAGAGGACTGACACGCTCATTTTCTATGATTTGAACCTCTCCTGTGAATCCAGTCTTAGATTCCAATGCTTCATTCCAGGTTTACTGTATCCCTTGGACCTTCTTATTGACGATGAAACACAGAAATTGCATCGGAATTAAATTCAAAAATCACATTGCAGAGTTAAGTACAGGAGGAATGACACTCTAACTTTCTATGATTTGAACCTCTCCTGTGAGTCCAGTTTTAGATTCCGATGCTTCACTTCAGGCTTACTGTATCCCTTGGACCTTCTTATTGACGATTAAACACAGAGTTTGCATCCGAAATTAATACAAAAGGCACAATGCCGACTTAAGTACAAGAGGACTGACACTCTAACTTTCTATAATTTGAACCTCTCCTGTGAGTCCAGTGTTAGATTCCGATGCTTTACTTAAGGTTTACTGTATCCCTTGGACCTTCTTATTGATGATGAAACACAGAAATTGCATCCGAATTTAATACAAAAGGCACGATAGCGACAAGTACAAGAGGAGTGACACTCTAGCTTTCTATGATTTGAATCTCTCCTGTGAGTTCAGTTTTAGATTCCGATGCTTCACTTCAGGTTTACTGTATCCTTTGGACCTTCTTATTGACGATGAAACCCAGAAATTGCATCGGAATTAAATTCAAAAGGCACAACGCCGACCTAAGTAGCAGAGGACTGACCCTCTCAATTTCTATGATTTGAACCTCTCCTGTGAGTCCAGTTTTAGATTCCGATGCTTCACTTCAGGTTTACAGTATCCCTTGAACCTTCTTATTGACGATGAAACACAGAAATTGCATCCAAATTTAATACAAATGGCACAATGCCGACTTAAGTACAAGAGGACAGACAGTCTCACTTTCTATGATTCGAACCTCTCCTGTGAGGTCATATTTAGATTCCGATGCTTCACTCCAGGTTTACTGTATACCTTGCACCTTCTTATTGATGATGAAACACAGAAATTGCATCGGAATTAAATTCAAAGGGCACAATGCCGTCTTAAGTACAAGAGGACTGACACTCTCACTTTCTATGATTTGAACCTCTCTTGTGAGTCCAGTTTTAGATTCCGATGCTTCACTTCAGGTTTACTGTATCCCTTGAACCTTCTAATTGATGATGAAACACAGAGTTTGCATCCGAATTTAATACAAAAGGTACAATACCGACTTAAGAACAAGAGGACTGACACTCTAACTTTCTATGATTTGAACCTCTCCTGTGAGTCCAGTTTTAGATTCCGATGCTTCACTTCAGGTTTACTGTATACATTGGACCTTCTTATTGACGATGAAACATAGAAATTGCATCCGAATTTAATACAAAAATCACAATGGCGACTTAAGTACAAGAGGACTGACAATCTCACTTTCTATGGTTTGAACATCTCCTGTGAGTCCAGTTTTAGATTCCGATGCTTCACTTCAGGTTTACTGTATCCCTTGGACCTTCTTATTGACGATGAAACACAGAAATTGCATCGGATTTAAATTCAAAACGCACAATGCCGACTTAAGTAGAAGACAACTGAAACTCTCACTTTCTATGATTTGAACCTCTCCTGTGAGCCCAGTTTTAGATTCCGATGCTTCACTTCAGGTTTACTGTATCCCTTGGACCTTCTTATTGACGATGAAACACAGAATTTGCATCGGAATTAAATTCAAAAGGCACAATGCCGACTTAAGTACAAGAGGACTGACAATCTAACTTTCTATGATTTGAACCTCGCCTCTGAGTCCGGTTTTAGATTCCGATGCTTCACTTCAGGCTTACTGTATCCCTTGGACCTTGTTATTGACGATGAAACACAGAGTTTGCATCCGAATTTAATACAAAAGGCACAATGCCGACTTAAGTACAAGAGGACTGACACACTAACTTTCTATGATTTGAACCTGTCCTGTGAGTCCAGTTTTAGATTCCAATGCTTCCCCTCAGGTTTACTGCATCCCTTGGACCTTCTTATTGACGATGAAACACAGAAATTGCATCCGAATTTAATACAAACGGCACAATGCCGACTTAAGTACAAGAGGGCTGACACACTCACTTTCTATGATTCGAACCTTTCCTGTGAGGTTAGATTTAGATTCCGATGCTTCACTTCAGGTTTACTGTATCCCTTGGACCTTCTTATTGACGATAAAACACAGAAATCGCACCCGAATTTAATACAAATGGCACAATGCCGACTTAAGTACAAGAGGACAGACACTCTCACTTTCTATGATTTGAACCTCTCCTGTGAGACCGGATTTAGATTATGATGCTTCAATTCAGGTTTACTGTATACCTTGCAATTTCTTATTGACGATGAAACATAGAAATTGCATCGGATTTTAATACAAAAGGCACAATGCCTACTTAAGTAAAAGAGGACTGACACTCTAACTTTCTATGATTTGAACCTCTCCTGAGAGTCCAGTTCTAGATTCCGATGCTTCACTTCAGCTTTACTGTATCCCTTGGACCTTCTTATTGACGATGAAACACGAAATTACATCGGAATTTAATACAAAAGGCACAATGCCGACTTAATTAAAAGAGGACTGACACTCTGACATTCTATGATTTGAACCTCTCCTGCGAGTCCAGTTTTAGATTCTGATGCTTCACTTAATGTTTACTGTATCCCTTGGACCTTCTTATTGACGATGAAACACAGAAATTGCATCCGAGTTTAATACAAAAGGCACAATACCGACTTAAGTACAAGAGTATTGACACTCTAACATTCTACGATTTGAATCACTCCTGTGAGTCCAGTTTTTGATTCCGATGCTTCACTTCAGGTTTACTGTATCCTTTGGACCTTCTTATTGACGATGAAACACAGAAATTGCACCCAAATTTAATACAAATGGCACAATGCCGACTTAAGTACAAGAGGACTGACACTTTCACTTTCTATGATTTGAACCTCTCCTGTGAGTCCAATTTCAGATTCCGATGCATCACTTCAGGTTTACTGTATCCCTTGTACCTTCTAATTGACGATGAAACACAGAGTTCGCATCCGAATTTAATACAAAAGTCACAATGCCGACTTAAGTACAAAAGGACTGACACTCTAACTTTCTATGATTTGAACCTCTCCTGTGAGTCCAGTTTTAGATTCCGAAACTTCACTTCAAGTTTACTGTATCCCTTGGACCTTCTTATTGACGATGAAACACAGAAATTGCATCCGAATTTAATACAAAAGGCACAATGGCGACTTAAGTACAAGACTACTGACACTCTCACTTTCTATGATGTGAACCTCTCCTGTGAGTCCAGTTTTAGATTCCGATGTTTCACTTCAGGTTTACTGGATTCCTTGGACCTTCTTATTGACTATGAAACACAGGAATTGCATCCGAATTTAATACAAATGGCACAATGCCAACTTAAGTACAAGAGGACTGACACTCTAACATTCTATGATTTGAACCTCTCCTGCGAGTGCAGTTTTAGATTCCGATGCTTCACTTAATGTTTACTGTATCCCTTGGACCTTCTTATTGACGATGAAACACAGAAATTACATCCGAGTTTAATACAAAAGGCACAATACCGACTTAAGTACAAGAGTATTGACACTCTAACATTCTACGATTTGAATCACTCCTGTGAGTCCAGTTTTTGATTCCGATGCTTCACTTCAGGTTTACTGTATCCTTTGGACCTTCTTATTGACGATGAAACACAGAAATTGCACCCAAATTTAATACAAATGGCACAATGCCGACTTAAGTACAAGAGGACTGACACTTTCACTTTCTATGATTTGAACCTCTCCTGTGAGTCCAATTTCAGATTCCGATGCATCACTTCAGGTTTACTGTATCCTTTGTACCTTCTAATTGACGATGAAACACAGAGTTCGCATCCGAATTTAATACAAAAGTCACAATGCCGACTTAAGTACAAAAGGACTGACACTCTAACTTTCAATGATTTGAATCTCTCCTGTGAGTCCAGTTTTAGACTCCGATGCTTCACTTCAGGTTTACTGTATCCCTTGGACCTTCTTATTGACGATGAAACACAGAAATTGCATCGGAATTAAATTCAAAACGCACAATGCCGACCTAAGTAGAAGAGGACTGACACTCTCACTTTTTATGATTTGAACCTCTCCTGTGAGTCCAGTCTTAGATTCCAATTATTCATTCCAGGTTTACTGTATCCCTTTTACCTTCTTACTGACTATGAAACACAGAAATTGCATCGGAATTAAATTCAAAAATCACAATGCAGAGTTAAGTACAAGAGGAACGACACTCTAACTTTCTATGATTCGAACCTCTCCTGTGAGTCCAGTTTTAGATTCCGATGCTTCACTTCAGGTTTACTGTATCCCTTGGACCTTCTTATTGACGATGAAACACAGAGTTTGCATCCGAAATTAATACTAAAGGCACAATGCCGACTTAAGTACAAGAGGACTGACACTCTAACTTTCTATGATTTGAACCTCTCCTGTGAGTCCAGTTTTAGATTCCGATGCTTTACTTAAGGTTTATTGTATCCCTTGGACCTTCTTATTGGTGATGAAACACAGAAATTGCAACCGAATTTAATACAAAAAGCACAATACCGACTTAAGTACAAGAGGAGCGACGCTCTAGCTTTCTATGATTTGAATCTCTCCTGTGAGTTCAGTTTTAGATTCCGATGCTTCACTTCAGGTTTACTGTATACCTTGCACCTTCTTATTGACGATGAAACATAGAAATTGCATCGGAATTTAATGCAAAAGCCACAATGCCACTTAAATAAAAGAGGACTAACACTCTATCTTTCGATTATTTGAACCTCTCCTGTGAGTCCAGTTTTAGATTCCGATGGTTCACTTCAGGTTTACTGCATCCCTTGGTCCTTCTTATTGACGATGAAACACAGAAATTGTATCCGATTTTAATACAAAAGGCACAATACCGACTTAAGTACAAGGGGAATGACATTCTAAATTTCTATGATTTGAACCTCTCCTGTGAGTCCAGTTTTAGATTCAGATGCTTCACTTCAGGTTTACTGTATCCCTTGGACCTTCTTATTGACGATGAAACACAGAAATTGCATCCGAATATAATACAAAGGGCACAATGCCGACATATGTAAAAGAGGACTGACACTCTAATATTCTATGATTTGAACCTCTCCTGCGAGTGCAGTTTTAGATTCCGATGCTTCACTTAAGGTTTACTGTATCCCTTGGACCCTCTTATTGACGATGAAGCACAGAAATTGCATCCGAATTTAATACATATGGCACAATGCCGACTTTAGTACAAGAGGACTGACACTCTCACTTTCTATGATTTGAACCTCTCCTGTGAGTCAAGTTTAGATTCCGATGCTTCACTTCAGGTTTACTGTATACCTTGCACCTTTTGATTGACGATGAAACATAGAAATTGTATCGGAATTTAATACAAAAGGCACAATGCCGACTTAAGTAAAAGAGGACTGACACTCTAACTTTCTATGATTCGAACCTCTCCTGTGAGTCCAGTTTTAGATTCCGATGCTTCACTTCAGGTTTACTGTATCCCTTGGACCTTCTTATTGACGATGAAACACAGAGTTTGCATCCGAGATTAATACTAAAGGCACAATGCCGACTTAAGTACAAGAGGACTGACACTCTAACTTTCTATGATTTGAACCTCTCCTGTGAGTCCAGTTATAGATTCCGATGCTTTACTTAAGGTTTACTGTATCCCTTGGACCTTCTTATTGATGATGAAACACAGAAATTGCAACCGAATTTAATACAAAAAGCACAATACCGACTTAAGTACAAGAGGAGTGACGCTCTAGCTTCCTATGATTTGAATCTCTCCTGTGAGTTCAGTTTTAGATTCCGATGCTTCACTTCTGGTTTACTGTATCCCTTGGACCTTCTTATTGACGATGAAACACAGAAATTGCATCCGAATTTAATACAAATGGCACAATGCCGACTTTAGTACAAGAGGGCTGACACTCTCACTTTCTATGATTTGAACCTCTCCTGTGAGTCCAGTTTCAGCTTCCGATGCATCACTTCAGGTTTACTGTATCCCTTGGACCTTCTAATTGACGATGAAACACAGAAATTGCATCCGAATTTAATACAAAAGGCACAATGCCGACTTACGTAAAAGGGGACTGACACTCTAACATTCTATGATTTGAACCTCTCCTGCGTGTGCACTTTTAGATTCCGATGCTTCACTTAAGGTTTACTGTATCCCTTGGACCTACTTATTGACGATGAAACACAGAAATTGCACCCGAATTTAATACAAATGGCACAATGCCGACTTAAGTACAAGAGGACTGACTCACTTTCTATGATTTGAACCTCTCCTGTGAGTCCAGTTTCTGATTCCGATGCATCACCTCAGGTTTACTGTATCCCTTGGACCTTCTAATTGACGATGAAACACAGAGTTTGCATCCGAATTTAATGCAAAAGTCACAATGCCGACTTAGGTACAAAAGGACTGACACTCTAACTTTCTATGATTTGAACCTCTCCTGTGAGTCCAGTTTTAGATTCCGAAGCTTCACTTCAGGTTTACTGTATACCTTGCACCTTCTTATTGACGATGAAACATAGAAATTGCATCGGAATTTAATGCAAAAGCCACAATGCCGACTTAAATAAAAGAGGACTAACACTCTATCTTTCTATGATTTGAACCTCTCCTGTGAGTCCAGTTTTAGATTCCGATGGTTCACTTCAGGTTTACTGCATCCCTTGGTCCTTCTTATTGACGATGAAACACAGAAATTGCATCCGATTTTAATACAAAAGGCACAATGCCGACTTAAGTACAAGGGGACTGACATTCTAAATTTCTATGATTTGAACCTCTCCTGTGAGTCCAGTTTTAGATTCCGATGCTTCACTTCAGGTTTACTGTATCCCTTGGACCTTCTTATTGACGATGAAACACAGATATTGCATCCGAATATAATACAAAGGGCACAATGCCGACATAAGTAAAAGAGGACTGACACTCTAACATTCTATGATTTGAACCTCTCCTGCGAGTGCAGTTTTAGATTCCGATGCTTCACTTAAGGTTTACTGTATCCCTTGGACCCTCTTATTGACGATGAAGCACAGAAATTGCATCCGAATTTAATACAAATGGCACAATGCCGACTTTAGTACAAGAGGACTGACACTCTCACTTTCTATGATTTGAACCTCTCCTGTGAGTCCAGTTTAGATTCCGATGCTTCACTTCAGGTTTACTGTATACCTTGCACCTTTTGATTGACGATGAAACATAGAAATTGTATCGGAATTTAATACAAAAGGCACAATGCCGACTTAAGTAAAAGAGGACTGACACTCAAACTTTCTATGATTCGAACCTCTCCTGTGAGTCCAGTTTTAGATTTCGATGCTTCACTTCAGGTTTACTGTATCCCTTGGACCTTCTTATTGACGATGAAACACAGAAATTGCACCCGAATTTAATACAAATGGCACAATGCCGACTTTAGTACAAGAGGACTGACACTCTCACTTACTATGATTTGAACCTCTCCTGTGTGTCCAGTTTCAGATTCCGATGCATCACTTCAGGTTTACTGTATCCATTGGACCTTCTAATTGACGATGAAACACAGAAATTGCATCCGAATTTAATACAAAAGGCACAATGCCGACTTAAGTAAAAGGGGACTGACACTCTAACATTCCATGATTTGAACCTCTCCTGCGTGTGCACTTTTAGATTCCGATGCTTCACTTAAGGTTTACTGTATCCCTTGGACCTACTTATTGACGATGAAACACAGAAATTGCACCCGAATTTAATACAAATGGCACAATGCCGACTTAAGTACAAGAGGACTGACTCACTTTCTATGATTTGAACCTCTCCTTTGAGTCCAGTTTCAGATTCCGATGCATCACCTCAGGTTTACTGTATCCCTTGGACCTTCTAATTGACGATGAAACACAGAGTCTGCATCCGAATTTAATGCAAAAGTCACAATGCCGACTTAGGTACAAAAGGACTGACACTCTAACTTTCTATGATTTGAACCTCTCCTGTGAGTCCAGTTTTAGATTCTGAAGCTTCACTTCAGGTTTACTGTATACCTTGCACCTTCTTATTGACGATGAAACATAGAAATTGCATCGGAATTTAATGCAAAAGCCACAATGCCGACTTAAATAAAAGAGGACTAACACTCTATCTTTCTATGATTTGAACCTCTCCTGTGAGTCCAGTTTTAGATTCCGATGGTTCACTTCAGGTTTACTGCATCCCTTGGTCCTTCTTATTGACGATGAAACACAGAAATTGCATCCGATTTTAATACAAAAGGCACAATGCCGACTTAAGTACAAGGGGACTGACATTCTAAATTTCTATGATTTGAACCTCTCCTGTGAGTCCAGTTTTAGATTCCGATGCTTCACTTCAGGTTTACTGTATCCCTTGGACCTTCTTATTGACGATGAAACACAGATATTGCATCCGAATATAATACAAAGGGCACAATGCCGACATAAGTAAAAGAGGACTGACACTCTAACATTCTATGATTTGAACCTCTCCTGCGAGTGCAGTTTTAGATTCCGATGCTTCACTTAAGGTTTACTGTATCCCTTGGACCCTCTTATTGACGATGAAGCACAGAAATTGCATCCGAATTTAATACAAATGGCACAATGCCGACTTTAGTACAAGAGGACTGACACTCTCACTTTCTATGATTTGAACCTCTCCTGTGAGTCCAGTTTAGATTCCGATGCTTCACTTCAGGTTTAGTGTATACCTTGCACCTTTTGATTGACGATGAAACATAGAAATTGTATCGGAATTTAATACAAAAGGCACAATGCCGACTTAAGTAAAAGAGGACTGACACTCTAACTTTCTATGATTCGAACCTCTCCTGTGAGTCCAGTTTTAGATTCCGATGCTTCACTTCAGGTTTACTGTATCCCTTGGACCTTCTTATTGACGATGAAACACAGAAATTGCACCCGAATTTAATACAAATGGCACAATGCCGACTTTAGTACAAGAGGACTGACACTCTCACTTTCTATGATTTGAACCTCTCCTGTGTGTCCAGTTTCAGATTCCGATTCATCACTTCAGGTTTACTGTATCCATTGGACCTTCTAATTGACGATGAAACACAGAAATTGCATCCGAATTTAATACAAAAGGCACAATGCCGACTTAAGTAAAAGGGGACTGACACTCTAACATTCTATGATTTGAACCTCTCCTGCGTGTGCACTTTTAGATTCCGATGCTTAACTTAAGGTTTACTGTATCCCTTGGACCTACTTATTGACGATGAAACACAGAAATTGCACCCGAATTTAATACAAATGGCACAATGCCGACTTAAGTACAAGAGGACTGACTCACTTTCTATGATTTGAACCTCTCCTGTGAGTCCAGTTTCAGATTCCGATGCATCACCTCAGGTTTACTGTATCCCTTGGACCTTCTAATTGACGATGAAACACAGAGTTTGCATCCGAATTTAATGCAAAAGTCACAATGCCGACTTAGGTACAAAAGGACTGACACTCTAACTTTCTATGATTTGAACCTCTCCTGTGAGTCCAGTTTTAGATTCTGAAGCTTCACTTCAGGTTTACTGTATACCTTGCACCTTCTTATTGACGATGAAACATAGAAATTGCATCGGAATTTAATGCAAAAGCCACAATGCCGACTTAAATAAAAGAGGACTAACACTCTATCTTTCTATGATTTGAACCTCTCCTGTGAGTCCAGTTTTAGATTCCGATGGTTCACTTCAGGTTTACTGCATCCCTTGGTCCTTCTTATTGACGATGAAACACAGAAATTGCATCCGATTTTAATACAAAAGGCACAATGCCGACTTAAGTACAAGGGGACTGACATTCTAAATTTCTATGATTTGAACCTCTCCTGTGAGTCCAGTTTTAGATTCCGATGCTTCACTTCAGGTTTACTGTATCCCTTGGACCTTCTTATTGACGATGAAACACAGAAATTGCATCCGAATATAATACAAAGGGCACAATGCCGACATAAGTAAAAGAGGACTGACACTCTAACATTCTATGATTTGAACCTCTCCTGCGAGTGCAGTTTTAGATTCCGATGCTTCACTTAAGGTTTACTGTATCCCTTGGACCCTCTTGTTGACGTTGAAGCACAGAAATTGCATCCGAATTTAATACAAATGGCACAATGCCGACTTTAGTACAAGAGGACTGACACTCTCACTTTCAATGATTTGAACCTCTCCTGTGAGTCCAGTTTAGATTCCGATGCTTCACTTCAGGTTTACTGTATACCTTGCACCTTTTGATTGACGATGAAACATAGAAATTGTATCGGAATTTAATACAAAAGGCACAATGCCGACTTAAGTAAAAGAGGACTGACACTCTAACATTCTATGATTTGAACCTCTCCTATGAGTCCAGTCTTAGATTCCGATGCTTTACTTAAGGTTTACTGTATCCCTTGGACCTTCTTATTGATGATGAAACACAGAAATTTCATCCGAATTTAATACAAAAAGCACAATACCGACTTAAGTACAAGAGGAGTGACACTCTAGCTTTCTATGATTTGAATCTCTCCTGTGAGTTCAGTTTTAGATTCCGATGCTTCTCTTCAGGTTTACTGTATCCCTTGGACCTTCTTATTGACGATGAAACATAGAAATTGCACCCGAATTTAATACAAATGGCACAATGCCGACTTTAGTACAAGAGGACTGACACTCTCACTTTCTATGATTTGAACCTCTCCTGTGAGTCCAGTTTCAGATTCCGATGCATCACTTCAGGTTTACTGTATCCCTTGGACCTTCTAAATGACGATGAAACACACAAATTGCATCCAAATTTAATACAAAAGGCACAATGCCGACTTAAGTAAAAGGGGACTGACACTCTAACATTCTATGATTTGAACCTCTCCTGCGAGTGCAGTTTTAGATTCCGATGCTTCACTTAAGGTTTACTGGATCCCTTGGACCTTCTTATTGACTATGAAACACAGACATTGCATCCGAATTTAATGCAAAAGTCACAATGCCGACTTAGGTACAAAAGGACTGACACTCTAACTTTCTATGATTTGACCCTCTCCTGTGAGTCCAGTTTTAGATTCCGAAGATTCACTTCAGGTTTTCTGTATCCCTTGGACCTTCCTATTGACGATGAAACACAGAAATTGCATCCGAATTTAATACAAATTGCACAATGGCGACTTAAGTACAAGACTACTGACACTCTCACTTTCTATGATGTGAACCTCTCCTGTGAGTCCAGTTTCAGATTCCGATGCTTCACTTCAGGTTTACTGCATACCTTGCACCTTCTTATTGACGATGAAACACAGAAATTGCATCGGAATTAAATTCAAAATGCACAATACCGACTTAACTACAAGAGGACTGACACTCTCCCTTTCTATGATTTGAACCTCTCCTATGAGTCCAGTTTTAGATCCCGATGCTTCACTTCAGGTTTACTGTATCCCTTGGCCCTTTTTATTGACGATGAAACACAGAGTTTGCATCCAAATTTAATACAAAAGGTACAATGCCGACTTAAGTACAAGAAGACTGACACTCTTACTTTCTATGATTTGAACCTCTCCTGTGAGTCCAGTTTTAGATTCCGATGTTTCACTTCAGGTTTACTGTATTCCTTGGACCTTCTTATTGACTATTAAACACAGGAATTGCATCCGAATTAAATACAAATGGCACAATGCCGACTTAAGTACAAGAGGACTGACACTCTCTCTTTCTATGATTTGAACCTCTCCTGTGAGTCCGGTTTTAAATTCCGATGCTTCACTTCAGGTTTACTGATTACCTTGCACCTTCTTATTGACGATGAAACATAGAAATTGCATAGGAATTTAATGCAAAAGCCACAATGCCGACTTAAATAAAGGAGGACTAACACTCTAACTTTCTATGATTTGAATCTCTCCTGTGAGTCCAGTTTTAGATTCCAATGCTTCACATCAGGTTTACTGCATCCCTTGGTCCGTCTTATTGACGATGAAACACAGAAATTGCATCCGATTTTAATACAAAAGGCACAATGCCGACTTAAGTACAAGGGGACTGACAATCTAAATTTCTATGATTTGAACTTCTCCTATGAGTCCAGTTTTAGATTCCGATGCTTCACTTCAGGTTTAATGTATCCCTTGGACCTTCTTATTGACGATGAAACACAGAAATTGCATCCGAATATAATACAAAAGGCACAATGCCGATTTAAGTAAAAGAGGACTGACACTCTAACATTCTATGATTTGAACCTCTCCTGCAAGTGCAGTTTTAGATTCCGATGTTTCACTTTAGGTTTACTGTATCCCTTGGACTATCTTATTGACGATGAAACACAGAAATTGCATCCGAATTTAATACAAAAGGCACAATACCGACTCAAGTACAAGAGGAGTGACACTCTAACTGTCAATGATTTGAATCTCTCCTGTGAGTCCAGTTTTAGACTCCGATGCTTCACTTCAGGTTCACTGTATCCCTTGGACCATCGTACTGACGATGAAACACAGAAATTGCATCGGAATTAAATTCAAAAATCACAATGCAGAGTTAAGTACAAGAGGAATGACACTCTAACTTTCTATGATTTGAACCCCTCCTGTGAGTCCAGTTTTAGTTTCCGATGCTTTACTTCAGGTTTACTATATCCCTTGGACCTTCTTATTGACGATGAAACACAGAGTTAGCATCCGAAATTAATACAAAAGGCACAATGCCGACTTAAGTACAAGAGGACCGACACTCTAACTTTCTATGATTTGAATCTCTCCTGTGAGTCCAGTTTTGAATTCCGATGCTTTACTTAAGGTTTACTGTATCCCTTGGACCTTCTTATTGATGATGAAACACAGAAATTGCATCCGAATTTAATACAAAAAGCACAATACCGACTTAAGTACAAGAGGAGTGACACTCTAGCTTTCTATGATTTGAATCTCTCCTGTGAGTTCAGTTTTAGATTCCGATGCTTCACTTCAGGTTTACTGTATCCTTTGGACCTTCTTATTGACGATGAAACACAGAAATTGCATCGGAATTAAATTCAAAAGGCACAATGCCGACCTAAGTAGAAGAGGACTGACACTCTCACTTTCTATGATTTGAACCTCTCCTGTGAGTCCAGTTATAGATTCCGAATCTTCACTTCAGGTTTACTGTATCCCTTGGACCTTCTTATTGACGATGAAACACAGAAATTGCACCCGAATTTAATACAAATGGCACAATGCCGACTTAAGTACCAGAGGACTGACACTCTCACTTTCTATGATTTGAACCTCTCCTGTGAGTCCAGTTTCAGATTCCGTTGCATCACTTCAGGTTTACTGTATCCCTTGGACCTTCTAATTGACGATAAAACACAGAGTTTGCATCCGAATTAAATACAAAAGTCACAATGCCGACTTAAGTACAAAAGGACTGACACTCTAACTTTCTATGATTTGAACCTCTCCGGTGAGTCCAGTTTTGAGACTCCGAACTTCACTTCAGGTTTACTGTATCCCTTGGACCTTCTAATTGACGATGAAACACAGAAATTGCATCCGAATTTAATACAAACGGCACAATGGCGACATAAGTAAAAGACTACTGACACTCTCACTTTCTATGATGTGAACCTCTCCAGTGAATCCAGTTTCAGATTCCGATACTTCACTTCAGGTTTACTGCATACCTTGCACCATCTTATTGACGATGAAACACAGAAATTGCATCGGAATTAAATTCAAAATGCACAATTCCGACTTAACTACAAGAGGACTGACACTCTCACTTTCTATGATTTGAATCTCTACTGTGAGTCCAGTTTTAGATTCCGATGTTTCACTTCCGGTTAACTGTATTCCTTGGACCTTCTTATTGACTATGAAACACAGGAATTGCATCCGAATTTAATACAAATGGCACAATGCCAACTTAAGTACAAGAGGACTGACACTCTCTCTTTCTATGATTTGAAACTCTCCTGTGAGTCCGGTTTTAAATTCCGATGCTTCACTTCAGGTTTACTGTATACCTTGCACCTTCTTATTGACGATGAAACATAGAAATTGCATCGGAATTTAATGCAAAAGCCAAAATGCCGACTTAAGTAAAAGAGGACTAACACTCTAACTTTCTATGATTTGAATCTCTCCTGTGAGTCCAGTTTTGAATTCCGATGCTTTACTTAAGGGTTACTGTATCCCTTGGACCTTCTTATTGATGATGAAACACAGAAATTGCATCCGAATTTAATACAAAAGGCACAATACCGACTCAAGTACAATAGGAGTGACACTCTAACTTTCAATGATTTGAATCTCTCCTGTGAGTCCAGTTTTAGACTCCGATGCTTCTTTTCAGGTTTACTGTATCCCTTGGACCTTCTTATTGACGATGAAACACAGAAATTGCATCGGAATTAAATTCAAGAGGCACAATGCCGACCTAAGTAGAAGAGGACTGACACTCTCACTTTCTATGATTTGAACCTCTCCTGTGAGTCCAGTTTCAGATTCCGATGCATCACTTCAGGTTTACTGTATCCCTTGGACCTTCTAATTGACGATGAAACACAGAAATTGAATCCGAATTTAATACAAAAGGCACAATGCCGACTTAAGTAAAAGGGGACTGACACTCTAACATTCTATGATTTGAACCTCTCCTATGAGTCCAGTTTTAGATCCCGATGCTTCACTTCAGGTTTACTGTATCCCTTGGACCTTTTTATTGACGATGAAACACAGAGTTTGCATCCAAATTTAATACAAAAGGTACAATGCCGACTTAAGTACAAGAAGACTGACACTCTTACTTTCTATGATTTGAACCTCTCCTGTGAGTCCAGTTTTAAATTCCGATGCTTCACTTCAGGTTTACTGTATACCTTGCACCTTCTTATTGACGATGAAACATAGAAATTGCATAGAAATGTAATGCAAAAGCCACAATGCCGACTTAAATAAAAGAGGACTAACACTCTAACTTTCTATGATTTGAATCTCTCCTGTGAGTCCAGTTTTAGATTCCGATGCTTCACTTCAGGTTTACTGCATACCTTGGTCCGTCTTATTGACTATGAAACACAGAAATTGCATCCGATTTTAATACAAATGGCACAATGCCGACTTAAGTACAAGGGGACTGACATTCTAAATTTCTATGATTTCAACCTCTCCTATGAGTCCAGTTTTAGATTCCGATGCTTTACTTCAGGTTTACTATATCCCTTGGACCTTCTTATTGACGATGAAACGCAGAGTTTGCATCCGAAATTAATACAAAGGGCACAAAGCCGACTCAAGTACAAGAGGACTGACACTCTCACTTTCTAGGATTTGAACCTCTCCGGTGAGTCCAGTTTTAGATTCCGATGCTTCACTTCAGGTTTACAGTATACCATGCACCTTCTTAATAACGGCGAAACACAGAAATTGCATCCAAATTTAATACAAAAGGCACAATGCCGACTTAAGTACAAGAGGACTGACACTCTCTCTTTCTATGATTTGAACCTCTCCTGTGAGTCCGGTTTTAAATTCCGATGCTTCACTTCAGGTTTACTGTATACCTTGCACCTTCTTATTGACGATGAAACATAGAAATTGCATCGGAATTTAATGCAAAAGCCAAAATGCCGACTTAAATAAAAGAGGACTAACACTCTAACTTTCTATGATTTGTACCTCTCCTGTGAGTCCAGTTTTAGATTCCGATGCTTCACTTCAGTTTTACTGTATCCCTTGGACCTTCTTATTGACGATGAAACACAGAAATTGCATCCGAATTTAATACAAATGGCACAATGTCGACTTAAGTACAAGAGGACTTACACTCTCACTTTATATGATTTGAACCTCTGCGGTGAGTCCAGTTTTAGATTCGGTTGCTTCACTTCAGGTTTACAGTATACCATGCACCTTCTTAATAACGGCGAAACACAGAAATTGCATCCAAATTTAATACAAAAGGCACAATGCCGACTTAAGTACAAGAGGAGTGACATTCTAACTTTCTATGATTTGAACCTCTCCTGTGAGTCCAGTTTTAGAATCCGATGCTTCACTTCAGATTTACTGTATCCCTTGGACCTTCTTATTGACGATGAAACACAGAAATTGCATCCGAATTCAATACAAAAGGCACAATGCCGACTTTAGTAAAAGAGGACTGACACTCTAACATTCTATGATTTGAACCTCACCTGCGAGTGCAGTTTTACATTCCGATGCTTCACTTAAGGTTTACTGTATCCCTTGGCCCTTCTTATTGACGATGAAACACAGAAATTGCATCCGAATTTAATACAAAAGGCACAATACCGACTCAAGTACAAGAGGAGTGACACTCTAACTTTCAATGATTTGAACCTCTCCTGTGAGTCCAGTTTTAGATTCCGATGTTTCACTTCAGGTTTACTGCATACCTTGGACCTTCTTATTGACTATGAAACACCGGAATTGCATCCGAATTTAATACAAATGGCACAATGCCAACTTAAGTACAAGAGGACTGACACTCTCTCTTTCTATGATTTGAACCTCTCCTGTGAGTCCGGTTTTAAATTCTGATGCTTCACTTCAGGTTTACTGTATACCTTGCACCTTCTTATTGACGATGAAACATAGAAATTGCATAGAAATTTAATGGAAAAGCCACAATGCCGACTTAAATAAAAGAGGACTAACACTCTAACTTTCTATGATTTGAATCTCTCCTGTGAGTCCAGTTTTAGATTCCGATGCTTCACTTCAGGTTTACTGCATACCTTGGTCCGTCTTATTGACTATGAAACACAGAAATTGCATCCGATTTTAATACAAAAGGCACAATGCCGACTTAAGTACAAGGGGACTGACATTCTAAATTTCTATGATTTGAACCTCTCCTATGAGTCCAGTTTTAGATTCCGATGCTTAACTTCAGGTTTACTGTATCCCTTGGCCCTTCTTATTGACGATGAAACACAGAAATTGCATCCGAATATAATACAAAAGGCACAATGCCGACTTAAGTAAAAGAGGACTGACACTCTAACATTCTATGATTTGAACCTCTCCTGCGAGTGCAGTTTTAGATTCCGATGCTTCAATTAAGGTTTACTGTATACCTTGCACCTTTTTATTGACGATGAAACATAGAAATTGTATCTGAATTTAATACAAAAGGCACAATGCCGACTTAAGTAAAAGAGGACTGACACTCTAACTTACTATGATTTGAACCTCTCCTATGAGTCCAGTTTTAGATTCTGATGCTTCACTTCAGGTTTATTGTATCCCTTGGACATTCTTATTGACGATGAAACACAGAAATTGCATCCGAATTTAATACAAATGCCACAATGCCGACATCAGTACAAGGGGACTGACACTTTCACCTTCTATGATTTGAACATCTCCTGTGAGTCCAGTCTTAGATTCCAATGCTTCATTCCAGGTTTACTGTATCCCTTGGACCGTCGTACTGACGATGAAACACAGAAATTGCATCGGAATTAAATTCAAAAATCACAATGCAGAGTTAAGTACAAAAGGAATGACACTCTAACTTTCTATGATTTGAACCCCTCCTGTGAGTCCAGTTTTAGATTCCGATGCTTTACTTCAGGTTTACTATATCCCTTGGACCTTCTTATTGACGATGAAACACAGAGTTTGCATCCGAAATTAATACAAAGGGCACAATGCCGACTTAAGTACAAGAGGACTGACACTCTAACTTTCTATGACTTGAATCTCTCCTGTGAGTCCAGTTTTAAATTCCGATGCTTTACTTAAGGTTTTACTGTATCCCTTGGACCTTCTTATTGATGATGAAACACAGAAATTGCATCCGAATTTAATACAAAAAGCACAATACCGACTTAAGTACAAGAGGAGTGACACTCTAGCTTTCTATGATTTGAATCTCTCCTGTGAGTTCAGTTTTAGATTCCGATGCTTCACTTCAGGTTTACTGTATCCTTTGGACCTTCTTATTAACGATGAAACACAGAAATTGCATCGGAATTAAATTCAAAAGGCACAATGCCGACCTAAGTAGAAGAGGACTGACACTCTCACTTTCTATGATTTGAACCTCTCCTGTGAGTCCAGTTTTAGATTCCGATGCTTCACTTCAGGTTTACTGTATCCCTTGGACCTTCTTATTGACGATGAAACACAGAAATTGCACCCGAATTTAATACAAATGGCACAATGCCGACTTAAGTACAAGAGGACTGACACTCTCACTTTCTATGATTTGAACCTCTCCTGTGAGTCCAGTTTCAGATTCCGTTGCATCACTTCAGGTTTACTGTATCCCTTGGACCCTCTAATTGACGATAAAACACAGAGTTTGCATCCGAATTTAATACAAAAGTCACAATGCCGACTTAAGTACAAAAGGACTGACACTCTAACTTTCTATGATTTGAACCTCTCCGGTGAGTCCAGTTTTGAGACTCCGAAGCTTCACTTCAGGTTTACTGTATCCCTTGGACCTTCTAATTGACGATGAAACACAGAAATTGCATCCGAATTTAATACAAACGGCACAATGGCGACTTAAGTAAAAGACTACTGACACTCTCACTTTCTATGATGTGAACCTCTCCAGTGAATCTAGTTTCAGATTCCGATACTTCACTTCAGGTTTACTGCATACCTTGCACCATCTTATTGACGATGAAACACAGAAATTGCATCGGAATTAAATTCAAAATGCACAATTCCGACTTAACTACAAGAGGACTGACACTCTCACTTTCTATGATTTGAATCTCTACTGTGAGTCCAGTTTTAGATTCCGATGTTTTACTTCCGGTTAACTGTATTCCTTAGACCTTCTTATTGACTATGAAACACAGGAATTGCATCCGAATTTAATACAAATGGCACAATGCCAACTTAAGTACAAGAGGACTGAAACTCTCTCTTTCTAAGATTTGAACCTCTCCTGTGAGTCCGGTTTTAAATTCCGATGCTTCACTTCAGGTTTACTGTATACCTTGCACCTTCTTATTGACGATGAAACATAGAAATTGCATCGGAATTTAATGCAAAAGCCAAAATGCCGACTTAAGTAAAAGAGGACTAACACTCTAACTTTCTATGATTTGTACCTCTCCTGTGAGTCCAGTTTTAGATTCCGATGTTTTACTTCAGTTTTACTGTATCCCTTGGACCTTCTTATTGACGATGAAACACAGAAATTGCATCCGAAATTAATACAAATGGCACAATGTCGACTTAAGTACAAGAGGAC
The DNA here is from genome assembly GCF_023864345.2 of Schistocerca serialis cubense. Taxonomy (NCBI): domain Eukaryota; kingdom Metazoa; phylum Arthropoda; class Insecta; order Orthoptera; family Acrididae; genus Schistocerca; species Schistocerca serialis. The sequence goes on from NC_064646.1 coordinate 517,652,443, forward strand.
TTACACTCTCACTTTCTATGATTTGAACCTCTCCGGTGAGTCCAGTTTTAGATTCCGATGCTTCACTTCAGGTTTACAGTATACCATGCACCTTCTTAATAACGGCGAAACACAGAAATTGCATCCAAATTTAATACAAAAGCCACAATGCCGACTTAAGTACAAGAGGAGTGACATTCTAACTTTCTATGATTTGGACCTCTCCTGTGAGTCCAGTTTTAGAATCCGATGCTTCACTTCAGATTTACTGTATCCCTTGGACCTTCTTATTGACGATGAAACACAGAAATTGCATCCGAATTTAATACAAAAGGCACAATGCCGACTTTAGTAAAAGAGGACTGACACTCTAACATTCTATGATTTGAACCTCTCCTGCGAGTGCAGTTTTAGATTCCGATGCTTCACTTAAGGTTTACTGTATCCCTAGGCCCTTCTTATTGACGATGAAACACAGAAATTGCATCCGAATTTAATACAAAAGGCACAATACCGACTCAAGTACAAGAGGAGTGACACTCTAACTTTCAATGATTTGAATCTCTCCTGTGAGTCCAGTTTTAGACTCCGTTGCTTCTTTTCAGGTTTACTGTATCCCTTGGACCTTCTTATTGACGATGAAACACAGAAATTGCATCGGAATTAAATTCAAGAGGCACAATGCCGACCTAAGTAGAAGAGGACTGACACTCTCACTTTCTATGATTTGAACCTCTCCTGTGAGTCCAGTTTCAGATTCCGATGCATCACTTCAGGTTTACTGTATCCCTTGGACCTTCTAATTGACGATGAAACACAGAAATTGAATCCGAATTTAATACAAAAGGCACAATGCCGACTTAAGTAAAAGGGGACTGACATTCTAACATTCTATGATTTGAACCTCTCCTGCGAGTGCAGTTTTAGATTCCGAAGCTTCACTTAAGGTTTACTGGATCCCTTGGACCTTCTTATTGACTATGAAACACAGAAATTGCAACCGAACTTAATACAAATTGCACAATGCCGACTTAAGTACAAGAGGACTGACTCTCTCACTTTCTATGATTCGAACCTCTCCTGTGAGTCCAGTTTCAGATTCCGATGCATCACTTCAGGTTTACTGTATCCCTTGCACCTTCTATTTGACGATGAAACACAGAGTTTGCATCCGAATTTAATGCAAAAGTCACAATGCCGACTTAGGTACAAAAGGACTGACACTCTAACTTTCTATGATTTGAACCTCTCCTGTGAGTCCAGTTTTAGATTCCGAAGCTTCACTTCAGGTTTACTGTATCCCTTGGACCTTCTTATTGACGATGAAACAGAGAAATTGCATCCGAATTTAATACAAATTGCACAATGGCGACTTAAGTACAAGACTACTGACACTCTCACTTTCTATGATGTGAACCTCTCCTGTGAGTCCAGTTTCAGATTCCGATGCTTCACTTCAGTTTTACTGCATACCTTGCACCTTCTTATTGACGATGAAACACAGAAATTGCATCGGAATTAAATTCAAAATGCACAATACCGACTTAACTACAAGAGGACTGACACTCTCACTTTCTATGATTTGAACCTCTCCTATGAGTCCAGTTTTAGATCCCGATGCTTCACTTCAGGTTTACTGTATCCCTTGGACCTTTTTATTGACGATGAAACACAGAGTTTGCATCCAAATTTAATACAAAAGGTACAATGCCGACTTAAGTACAAGAGGACTGACACTCTTACTTTCTATGATTTGAACCTCTCCTGTGAGTCCAGTTTTGGATTCCGATGTTTCACTTCAGGTTTACTGTATACCTTGGACCTTCTTATTGACTATGAAACACCGGAATTGCATCCGAATTTAATACAAATGGCACAATGCCAACTTAAGTACAAGAGGACTGACACTCTCTCTTTCTATGATTTGAACCTCTCCTGTGAGTCCGGTTTTAAATTCCGATGCTTCACTTCAGGTTTACTGTATACCTTGCACCTCCTTATTGACGATGAAACATAGAAATTGCATAGGAATTTAATGCAAAAGCCACAATGCCGACTTAAATAAAAGAGGACTAACACTCTAACTTTCTATGATTTGAATCTCTCCTGTGAGTCCAGTTTTAGATTCCGATGCTTCACTTCAGGTTTACTGCATCCCTTGGTCCGTCTTATTGACTATGAAACACAGAAATTGCATCCGATTTTAATACTAAAGGCACAATGCCGACTTAAGTACAAGGGGACTGACATTCTAAATTTCTATGATTTGAACCTCTCCTATGAGTCCAGTTTTAGCTTCCGATGCTTAACTTCAGGTTTACTGTATCCCTTGGACCTTCTTATTGACGATGAAACACAGAAATTGCATCCGAATATAATACAAAAGGCACAATGCCGACTTAAGTAAAAGAGGACTGACACTCTAACATTCTATGATTTGAACCTCTCCTGCGAGTGCAGTTTTAGATTCCGATGCTTCAATTAAGGTTTACTGTATACCTTGCACCTTTTTATTGACGATGAAACATAGAAATTGTATCTGAATTTAATACAAAAGGCACAATGCCGACTTAAGTAAAAGAGGACTGACACTCTAACTTTCTATGATTTGAACCTCTCCTATGAGTCCAGTTTTAGATTCCGATGCTTCACTTCAGGTTTATTGTATCCCTTGGACATTCTTATTGACGATGAAACACAGAAATTGCATCCGAATTTAATACAAATGCCACAATGCCGACATCAGTACAAGGGGACTGACACTTTCACCTTCTATGATTTGAACATCTCCTGTGAGTCCAGTCTTAGATTCCAATGCTTCATTCCAGGTTTACTGTATCCCTTGGACCGTCGTACTGACGATGAAACACAGAAATTGCATCGGAATTAAATTCAAAAATCACAATGCAGAGTTAAGTACAAGAGGAATGACACTCTAACTTTCTATGATTTGAACCCCTCCTGTGAGTCCAGTTTTAGATTCCGATGCTTTACTTCAGGTTTACTATATCCCTTGGACCTTCTTATTGACGATGAAACACAGAGTTTGCATCCGAAATTAATACAAAAGGAACAATGCCGACTTAAGTACAAGAGGACTGACACTCTCACTTTCTATGATTTGAACCTCTCCTGTGAGTCCAGTTTTAAATTCCGATGCTTTACTTAAGGTTTACTGTATCCCTTGGACCTTCTTATTGATGATGAAACACATAAATTGCATCCGAATTTAATATAAAAAGCACAATACCGACTTAAGTACAAGAGGAGTGACACTCTAGCTTTCTATGATTTGAATCTCTCCTGTGAGTTCAGTTTTAGATTCCGATGCTTCGCTTCAGGTTTACTGTATCCTTTGGACCTTCTTATTGACGATGAAACACAGAAATTGCATCGGAAATAAATACAAAGGGCACAATGCCGACCAAAGTAGAAGAGGACTGACACTCTCACTTTCTATGATTTGAACCTCTCCTGTGAGTCCAGTTTTAGATTCCGATGCTTCACTTCAGGTTTACTGTATCCCTTGGACCTTCTTATTGACGATGAAACACAGAAATTGCACCCGAATTTAATACAAATGGCACAATGCCGACTTAAGTACAAGAGGACTGACACTCTCACTTTCTATGATTTGAACCTCTCCTGTGAGTCCAGTTTCAGATTCCGTGCATCACCTCAGGTTTACTGTATCCCTTGGACCTTCTAATTGACGATCAAACACAGAGTTTGCATCCGAATTTAATACAAATGTCACAATGACGACTTAAGTACAAAAGGACTGACACTCTAACTTTCTATGATTTGAACCTCTCCTGTGAGTCCAGTTTCAGATTCCGTGCATCACTTCAGGTTTACTGTATCCCTAGGACCTTCTAATTGACGATGAAACACAGAAATTGCATCCGAATTTAATACAAACGGCACAATGGCGACTTAAGTAAAAGACTACTGACACTCTCACTTTCTATGATGTGAACCTCTCCAGTGAATCCAGTTTCAGATTCCGATACTTCACTTCAGGTTTACTGCATACCTTGCACCATCTTATTGACGATGAAACACAGAAATTGCATCGGAATTAAATTCAAAATGCACAATTCCGACTTAACTACAAGAGGACTGACACTCTAACTTTCTATGATTTGTACCTCTCCTGTGAGTCCAGTTTTAGATTCCGATGCTTCACTTCAGTTTTACTGTATCCCTTGGACCTTCTTATTGACGATGAAACACAGAAATTGCATCCGAATTTAATACCAATGGCACAATGTCGACTTAAGTACAAGAGGACTTACACTCTCACTTTCTATGATTTGAACCTCTCCTATGAGTCCAGTTTTAGATTCCGATGCTTCACTTCAGGTTTACAGTATACCATGCACCTTCTTAATAACGGCGAAACACAGAAATTGCATCCAAATTTAATACAAAAGGCACAATGCCGACTTAAGTACAAGAGGAGTGACATTCTAACTTTCAATGATTTGAACCTCTCCTGTGAGTCCAGTTTTAGAATCCGACGCTTCACTTCAGGTTTACTGTATCCCTTGGACCTTCTTATTGACGTTGAAACACAGAAATTGCACCCGAATTTAATACAAATGGCACAATGCCGACATAAGTACAAGAGGACTGAAACTCTCACTTTCTATGATTTGAACCTCTCCTGTGAGTACAGTTTCAGATTCCGTGCATCACTTCAGGTTTACTGTATCCCTTGGACCTTCTAATTGACGATAAAACACAGAGTTTGCATCCGAATTTAATACAAAAGTCACAATGCCGACTTAAGTACAAAAGGACTGACACTCTAACTTTCTATGATTTGAACCTCTCCTGTGAGTCCAGTTTCGGATTCCGTGCATCACTTCAGGTTTACTGTATCCCTTGGACCTTCTAATTGACGATGAAACACAGAAATTGCATCCCAATTTAATACAAACGTCACAATGGCGACTTAAGTAAAAGACTACTGACACTCTCACTTTCTATGATGTGAACCTCTCCAGTGAATCCAGTTTCAGATTCCGATACTTCACTTCATGTTTACTGCATACCTTGCACCATCTTATTGACGATGAAACACAGAAATTGCATCGGAATTAAATTCAAAATGCACAATTCCGACTTAACTACAAGAGGACTGACACTCTAACTTCCTATGATTTGTACCTCTCCTGTGAGTCCAGTTTTAGATTCCGATGCTTCATTTCAGTTTTACTGTATCCCTTGGACCTTCTTATTGACGATGAAACACAGAAATTGCATCCGAATTTAATACAAATGGCACAATGTCGACTTAAGTACAAGAGGACTTACACTCTCACTTTCTATGATTTGAACCTCTCCTGTGAGTCCAGTTTTAGATTCCGATGCTTCACTTCAGGTTTACAGTATACCATGCACCTTCTTAATAACGGCGAAACACAGAAATTGCATCCAAATTTAATACAAAAGGCACAATGCCGACTTAAGTACAAGAGGAGTGACATTCTAACTTTCTATGATTTGAACCTCTCCTGTGAGTCCAGTTTTAAAATCCGATGCTTCACTTCAGGTTTACTGTATCACTTGGACCTTCTTATTGACGATGAAACACAGAAATTGCATCCGAATTTAATACAAAAGGCACAATGCCGACTTAAGTAAATGAGGACTGACACTCTCACTTTCTATGATTTGAACCTCTCCTGTGAGTCAAGTTTTAGACTCCGATACTTCACTTCAGGTTTACTGTATCCCTTGGACCTTCTTATTTACAATGAAACACAGAAATTGCATCGGAATTAAATTCAAGAGGCACAATGCCGACCTAAGTAGAAGAGGACTGACACTCTCTATGATTTGAACCTCTCCTGTGAGTCCAGATTTAGATTCCGATGCTTCACTTCAGGTTTACTGTATACCTTGCACCTTCTTATTGACGATGAAACACAGAAATTGCATCGGAATTAAATTCAAAAGGTACAATGCCGACTTAAGTACAAGAGGACTGACACTCTCACTTTCTTTAATTTGAACCTCTCCTGTGAGTCCAGTTTTAGATTCCGATACTTCACTTCAGGTTTACTGTATCCCTTGGACCTTCTTATTGACGATGAAACACAGAGTTTGCATCCGAATTTAATACAAAAGGTACAATGCCGGCATAAGTACAAGAGGACTGACACTCTAACTTTCTATGATTTGAACGTCTCCTGTGAGTCCAGTTTAAGATTCCGATGCTTCACTTCAGGTTTACTGTATCCCTTGGATCTTCTTATTGACGATGAAACACAAAAATTGCATCCGATTCTAATACAAAAATAACAATGGCGACTTAAGTACAAGAGGACTGACACTCTAACTTTCTATGATTTGAACCTCTCCTGTGAGTCCAGTTTTAGTTTTCGATGCTTCACTTCAGTTCTACTCTATCCCTTGGACCTTCTTATTGACGATGAAACACAGAAATGTAATCCGAATTTAATACAAATGCAACAATGCCGACTTAAGTACAAGAGGACTGACATTCTAACTTTCTATGATTTGTACCTCTCCTGTGAGTCCAGTTTCAGATTCCGATGCATCACTTCAGGTTTACTGTATCCCTTGTACCTTCTAATTGACGATGAAACACAGAGTTTACATCCAAATTTAACACAAAACGTACAATGCCGACTTAAGTACAAGAGGACTGACACTCTTACTTTCTATGATTGAACCTCTCCTGTGAGTCCAGTTTTAGATTCCGATGGTTCACTTCAGGTTTACTGTATTCCTTGGACCTTCTTATTGACTATGAAACACAGGAATTGCATCCGAATTTAATACAAATGGCACAATGCCAACTTAAGTACAAGAGGATTGACACTCTCTCTTTCTATGATTTGGACCTCTCCTATGAGTCCGGTTTTAAATTCCGATGCTTCGCTTCAGGTTTACTGTATACCTTGCAGCTTTTTATTGACGATGAAACATAGAAATTGCATCGGAATTTAATGCAATAGCCACAATGCCAACTTAAATAAAAGAGGACTAACACTCTAACTTTCTATGATTTGAACCTCTCCTGTGAGTCCAGCTTTAGATTCCGATGCTTCACTTCAGGTTTACTGTATCCCTTGGACCTTCTTATTGACGATGAAACACAGAAATTGCATCCGAATTTAATACAAATGGCACAATGTCGACTTAAGTACAAGAGGACCGACACTCTCATTTTCTATGATTTGAACCTCTCCTGTGAGTCCAGTTTTAGATTCCGATGCTTCACTTCAGGTTTACAGTATACCTTGCACCTTCTTATTGACGATGAAGCACAGAAATTGCATCCGAATTTAATACAAAAGGTACAATGCCGGCATAAGTACATGAGGACTGACACTCTAACTTTCTATGATTTGGACCTCTCCTATGAGTCCGGTTTTAAATTCCGATGCTTCGCTTCAGGTTTACTGTATACCTTGCAGCTTTTTATTGACGATGAAACATAGAAATTGCATCGGAATTTAATGCAATATCCACAATGCCAACTTAAATAAAAGAGGACTAACACTCTAACTTTCTATGATTTGAACCTCTCCTGTGAGTCCAGCTTTAGATTCCGATGCTTCACTTCAGGTTTACTGTATCCCTTGGACCTTCTTATTGACGATGAAACACAGAAATTGCATCCGAATTTAATACAAATGCAACAATGCCGACTTAAGTACAAGAGGACTGACATTCTAACTTTCTATGATTTGTACCTCTCCTGTGAGTCCAGTTTCAGATTCCGATGCATCACTTCAGGTTTACTGTATCCCTTGGACCTTCTAATTGACGATGAAACACAGAGTTTGCATCCAAATTTAATACAAAAGGTACAATGCCGACTTAAGTACAAGAGGACTGACACTCTTACTTTCTATGATTTGTACCTCTCCTGTGTGTCCAGTTTCTGATTCCGATGCATCACTTCAGGTTTACTGTATCCCTTGGACTTTCTTATTGACGATGAAACACAGAAATTGCATCCGAATATATTACACAAGGCACAATACCGACTCAAGTACAAGAGGAGTGACACTCTAACTTTCAATGATTTGCATCTCTCCTGTGAGTCCAGTTTTAGACTCCGATGCTTCACTTCAGGTTCACAGTATCCCTTGGACATTCTTATTGACGATGAAACACAGAAATTGCATCCGAATTTAATACAAAAAGCACAATACCGACTTAAGGACAACAGGAGTGACACTCTAGCTTTCTATGATTTGAATCTCTCCTGTGAGTTCAGTTTTAGATTCCGATGCTTTACTTCAGTTTTACTATATCCCTTGGACCTGCTTATTGACGATGAAACACAGAGTTTGCATCCGAAATTAATACAAAAGGCACAATGCCGACTTAAGTACAAGAGGACTAACACTCTAACTTTCTATGATTTGAATCTCTCCTGTGAGTCCAGTTTTCAATTCCGATGCTTTACTTTAGGTTTACTGTATCCCTTGGACCTTCTTATTGATGATGAAACACAGAAATTGCATCCGAATTTAATACAAAAAGCACAATACCGACTTAAGGACAACAGGAGTGACACTCTAGCTTTCTATGATTTGAATCTCTCCTGTGAGTTCAGTTTTAGATTCCGATGCTTCACTTCAGGTTTACTGTATCCTTTGGACCTTCTTATTGACGATGAAACACAGAAATTGCATCGGAATTAAATTCAAAAGGCACAATGCCGACCTAAGTAGAAGAGGACTGACACTCTCACTTTCTATGATTTGAACCTCTCCTGTGAGTCCAGTTTTAGATTCCGATGCTTCACTTCAGGTTTACTGTATCCCTTGGACCTTCTTATTGAAGATGAAACACAGAAATTGCACCCGAATTTAATACAAATGGCACAATGCCGACTTAAGTACAAGAGGACTGACACTCTCACTTTCTATGATTTGAACCTCTCCTGTGAGTCCAGTTTCAGATTCCGTGCATCACTTCAGGTTTACTGTATCCCTTGGACCTTCTAATTGACGATAAAACACAGAGTTTGCATCCGAATTTAATACAAAAGTCACAATGCCGACTTAAGTACAAAAGGACTGACACTCTAACTTTCTATGATTTGAACCTCTCCGGTGAGTCCAGTTTTGAGACTCCGAAGCTTCACTTCAGGTTTACTGTATCCCTTGGACCTTCTAATTGACGATGAAACACAGAAATTGCATCCGAATTTAATACAAACGGCACAATGGCGACTTAAGTAAAAGACTACTGACACTCTCACTTTCTATGATGTGAACCTCTCCAGTGAATCCAGTTTCAGATTCCGATACTTCACTTCAGGTTTACTGCATACCTTGCACCATCTTATTGACGATGAAACACAGAAATTGCATCGGAATTAATTTCAAAATGCACAATTCCGGCTTAACTACAAGAGGACTGACACTCTCACATTCTATGATTTGAACCTCTCCTATGAGTCCAGTTTTAGATCCCGATGCTTCACTTCAAGTTTACTGTATCCCTTGGACCTTTTTATTGACGATGAAACACAGAGTTTGCATCCAGATTTAATACAAAAGGTACAATGCCAAATTAAGTACAAGAGGTCTGACACTCTTACTTTCTATGATTTGAACCTCTCCTGTGAGTCCAGTTTTAGATTCCGATGCTTCACTTCAGGTTTACAGTATACCATGCACCTTCTTAATAACGGCGAAACACAGAAATTGCATCCAAATTTAATACAAAAGGCACAATGCCGACTTAAGTACAAGAGGAGTGACATTCTAACTTTCTACGATTTGAACCTCTCCTGTGAGTCCAGTTTTAGAATCCGATGCTTCACTTCAGGTTTACTGTATCCCTTGGACCTTCTTACTGACGATGAAACACAGAAATTGCATCCGAATTTAATACAAAAGGCACAATGCCGACTTAAGTAAAAGAGGACTGACACTCTAACATTCTATGATTTGAACCTCTCCTGCGAGTGCAGTTTTAGATTCCGATGCTTCACTTAAGGTTTACTGAATCCCTTGGCCCTTCGTATTGACGATGAAACACAGAAATTGCATCCGAATTTAATACAAAAGGCACAATACCGACTCAAGTACAAGAGGAGTGACACTCTAACTTTCAATGATTTGAATCTCTCCTGTGAGTCCAGTTTTAGACTCCGATGCTTCTTTTCACGTTTACTGTAGCCCTTGGACCTTCTTATTGACGATGAAACACAGAAATTGCATCGGTATTATATTCAAGAGGCACAATGCCGACCTAAGTAGAAGAGGACTGACACTCTCACTTTCTATGATTTGAACCTCTCCTGTGAGTCAAGTTTTAGACTCCGATACTTCACTTCAGGTTTACTGTATCCCTTGGACCTTCTTATTGACGATGAAACACAGAGTTTGCATCCGAATTTAATACAAAAGGTACAATGCCGGCATAAGTACAAGAGGACTGACACTCTCACTTTCTTTGATTTGAACCTCTCCTGTGAGTCCAGTTTTAGATTTCGATACTTCACTTCAGGTTTACTGTATCCCTTGGACCTTCTTATTGACGATGAAACACAGAGTTTGCATCCGAATTTAATACAAAAGGTACATTGCCGGCATAAGTACAAGAGGACTGACACTCTAACTTTCTATGATTTGAACGTCTCCTGTGAGTCCAGTTTAAGATTCCGATGCTTCACTTCAGGTTTACTGTATCCCTTGGATCTTCTTATTGACGATGAAACACAGAACTTGCATCTGAATTTAATACAAAAATAACAATGGCGACTTAAGTACAAGAGGACTGACACTCTAACTTTCTATGATTTGAACCTCTCCTGTGAGTCCAGTTTTAGATTTCGATGCTTCACTTCAGTTTTACTGTATCCCTTGGACCTTCTTATTGACGATGAAACACAGAAATTTCATCCGAATTTAATACAAATGCAACAATGCCGACTTAAGTACAAGATGACTGACATTCTAACTTTCTATCATTTGTACCTCTCCTGTGAGTCCAGTTTCAGATTCCGATGCATCACTTCAGGTTTACTGTATCCCTTGTACCTTCTAATTGACGATGAAACACAGAGTTTGCATCCAAATTTAATACAAAACGTACAATGCCGACTTAAGTACAAGAGGACTGACACTCTTACTTTCTATGATTGAACCTCTCCTGTGAGTCCAGTTTTAGATTCCGATGTTTCACTTCAGGTTTACTGTATTCCTTGGACCTTCTTATTGACTATGAAACACAGAAATTGCATTCGAATTTAATACAAATGGCACAATGCCAACTTAAGTACAAGAGGATTGACACTCTCTCTTACTATGATTTGAACCTCTCCTGTGAGTCCGGTTTTAAATTCCGATGCTTCACTTCAGGTTTACTGTATACCTTGCACCTTCTTATTGACGATGAAACATAGAAATTGCATCGGAATTTAATGCAATAGCCACAATGCCAACTTAAATAAAAGAGGACTAACACTCTAACCTGCTATGATTTGAACCTCTCCTGTGAGTCCAGATTTAGATTCCGATGCTTCACTTCAGGTTTACTGTATCCCTTGGACCTTCTTATTGACGATGAAACACAGAAATTGCATCCGAATTTAATACAAATGGCACAATGTCGACTTAAGTACAAGAGGACTGACACTCTCATTTTCTATGATTTGAACCTCTCCTGTGAGTCCAGTTTTAGATTCCGATGCTTCACTTCAGGTTTACAGTATACCTTGCACCTTCTTATTGACGATGAAACACAGAAATTGCATCCGAATTTAATACAAAAGGTACAATGCCGGCATAAGTACAAGAGGACTGACACTCTAACTTTCTATGATTTGAACGTCTCCTGTGAGTCCAGTTTAAGATTCCGATGCTTCACTTCAGGTTTACTGTATCCCTTGGATCTTCTTATTGACGATGAAACACAGAAATTGCATCCGAATTTAATACAAAAATAACAATGGCGACTTAAGTACAAGAGGACTGACACTCTCACTTTCTATGATTTGAACCTCTCCTGTGAGTCCAGTTTTAGATTTCGATGCTTCACTTCAGTTTTACTGTATCCCTTGGACTTTCTTATTGACGATGAAACACAGAAATTTCATCCGAATTTAATACAAATGCAACAATGCCGACTTAAGTACAAGAGGACTGACATTCTAACTTTCTATGATTTGTACCTCTCCTGTGAGTCCAGTTTCAGATTCCGATGCATCACTTCAGGTTTACTGTATCCCTTGGACTTTCTTATTGACGATGAAACACAGAAATTGCATCCGAATTTAATACAAAAGGCACAATACCGACTCAAGTACAAGAGGAGTGACACTCTAACTTTCAATGATTTGAATCTCTCCTGTGAGTCCAGTTTTAGACTCCGATGCTTCACTTCAGGTTCACTGTATCCCTTGGACCTTCTTATTGACGATGAAACACAGAAATTGCATCGGAATTAAATTCAAAAGGCACAATGCCGACCTAAGTAGAAGAGGACTGACACTCTCACTTTCTATGATTTGAACCTCTCCTGTGAGTCCAGTTTTAGATTCCGGAGCTTCACTTCAGGTTTACTGTATGCCTTGCACCTTTTTATTGACGATGAAACATAGAAATTGTATCTGAATTTAATACAAAAGGCACAATGCCGACTTAAGTAAAAGAGGACTGACACTCTAACTTTCTATGATTTGAACCTCTCCTATGAGTCCAGTTTTAGATTCCGATGCTTCACTTCAGGTTTATTGTATCCCTTGGACATTCTTAATGACGATGAAACACAGAAATTGCATCCGAATTTAATACAAATGTCACAATGCCGACATCAGTACAAGGGGACTGACACTTTCACCTTCTATGATTTGAACATCTCCTGTGAGTCCAGTCTTAGATTCCAATGCTTCATTCCAGGTTTACTGTATCCCTTGGACCGTCGTACTGACGATGAAACACAGAAATTGCATCGGAATTAAATTCAAAAATCACAATGCAGAGTTAAGTACAAGAGGACTGACACTCTAACATTCTATGATTTGAATCTCTCCTGTGAGTCCAGTTTTAAATTCCGATGCTTTACTTAAGGTTTACTGTATCCCTTGGACCTTCTTATTGATGATGAAACACAGAAATTGCATCCGAATTTAATACAAAAAGGACAATACCGACTTAAGGACAAGAGGAGTGACACTTTAGCTTTCTATGATTAGAATCTCTCCTGTGAGTTCAGTTTTAGATTCCGATGCTTCACTTCAGGTTTACTGTATCCTTTGGACCTTCTTATTGACGATGAAACACAGGAATTGCATCGGAATTAAATTCAAAAGGCACAATGCCGACCTAAGTACAAGAGGACTGACACTCTCACTTTCTATAATTTGAACCTCTCCTGTGAGTCCAGTTTCAGATTCCGTGCATCACTTCAGGTTTACTGTATCCCTTGGACCTTCTAATTGACGATAAAACACAGAGTTTGCATCCGAATTTAATACAAAAGTCACAATGCCGATTTAAGTACAAAAGGACTGACACTCTAACTTTCTATGATTTGAACCTCTCCGGTGAGTCCAGTTATGAGACTCCGAAGCTTCACTTCAGGTTTACTGTATCCCTTGGACCTTCTAATTGACGATGAAACACAGAATTTGCATCCGAATTTAATACAAACGGCACAATGGCGACTTAAGTTTAAGACTACTGACACTTTCACTTTCTATGATGTGAACCTCTCCAGTGAATCCAGTTTCAGATTCCGATACTTCACTTCAGGTTTACTGCATACCTTGCACCATCTTATTGACGATGAAACACAGAGTTTGCATCCAAATTTAATACAAAAGGTACAATTCCGACTTAACTACAAGAGGACTGACACTCTCACTTTCTATGATTTGAACCTCTCCTATGAGACCAGTTTTAGATCCCGATGCTTCACTTCAAGTTTACTGTATCCCTTGGACCTTTTTATTGACGATGAAACACAGAGTTTGCATCCAAATTTAATACAAAAGGTACAATGCGAAATTAAGTACAAGAGCACTGACACTCTTACTTTCTATGATTTGAATCTCTACTGTGAGTCCAGTTTTAGATTCCGATGTTTCACTTCCGGTTAACTGTATTCCTTGGACCTTCTTATTGACTATGAAACACAGGAATTACATCCGAATTTAATACAAATGGCACAATGCCAACTTAAGTACAAGAGGACTGACACTCTCTCTTTCTATGATTTAAACCCCTCCTGTGAGTCCGGTTTTAAATTCCGATGCTTCACTTCAGGTTTACTGTATACCTTGCACCTTCTTATTGACGATGAAACATAGAAATTGCATCGGAATTTAATGCAAAAGCCAAAATGCCGACTTAAATAAAAGAGGACTAACTTTCTAACTTTCTATGATTTGTACCTCTCCTGTGAGTCCAGTTTTAGATTCCGATGCTTCACATCAGTTTTACTGTATCCCTTGGACCTTCTTATTGACGATGAAACACAGAAATTGCATCCGAATTTAATACAAATGGCACAATGTCGACTAAAGTACAAGAGGACTTACACTCTCACTTTCTATGATTTGAACCTCTCCTGTAAGTCCAGTTTTAGATTCCGATGCTTCACTTCAGGTTTACAGTATACCATGCACCTTCTTAATAACGGCGAAACACAGAAATTGCATCCAAATTTAATACAAAAGGCACAATGCCGACTTAAGTACAAGAGGAGTGACATTCTAACTTTCTATGATTTGAACCTCTCCTGTGAGTTCAGTTTTAGAATCCGATGCTTCACTTCAGGTTTACTGTATCCCTTGGACCTTCTTATTGACGATGAAACACAGAAATTGCATCCGAATTTAATACAAAAGGCACAATGCCGACTTAAGTAAAAGAGGACTGACACTCTAACATTCTATGATTTGAACCTCTCCTGCGAGTGCAGTTTTAGATTCCGATGCTTCACTTAAGGTTTACTGTATCCCTTGGCCCTTCTTATTGACGATGAAACACAGAAATTGCATCCGAATTTAATACAAAAGGCACAATACCGACTCAAGTACAAGAGGAGTGACACTCTAACTTTCAATGATTTGAATCTCTCCTGTGAGTCCAGTTTTAGACTCCGATGCTTCATTTCACGTTTACTGTATCCTCTGGACCTTCTTATTGACGATGAAACACAGAAATTGCATCGGAATTAAATTCAAGAGGCACAATGCCGACCTAAGTAGAAGAGGACTGACACTCTCTATGATTTGAACATCTCCTGTGAGTCCAGATTTAGATTCCGATGCTTCACTTCAGGTGTACTGTATACCTTGCACCTTCTTATTGACGATGAAACACAGAAATTGCATCGGAATTAAATTCAAAAGGTACAATGCCGACTTAAGTACAAGAGGACTGACACTCTCACTTTCTTTGATTTGAACCTCTCCTGTGAGTCCAGTTTTAGATTCCGATACTTCACTTCAGGTTTACTGTATCCCTTGGACCTTCTTATTGACGATGAAACACAGAGTTTGCATCCGAATTTAATACAAAAGGTACAATGCTGGCATAAGTACAAGAGGACTGACACTCTAACTTTCTATGATTTGAACGTCTCCTGTGAGTCCAGTTTAAGATTCCGATGCTTCACTTCAGGTTTACTGTATCCCTTGGATCTTCTTATTGACGATGAAACACAGAAATTGCATCCGAATTTAATACAAAAATAACAATGGCGACTTAAGTACAAGAGGACTGACACTCTAACTTTCTATGATTTGAACCTCTCCTGTGAGTCCAGTTTTAGATTTCGATGCTTCACTTCAGTTTTACTGTATCCCTTGGACCTTCTTATTGAGGATGAAACACAGAAATTTCATCCGAATTTAATACAAATGCAACAATGCCGACTTAAGTACAAGAGGACTGACATTCTAACTTTCTATGATTTGTACCTCTCCTGTGAGTCCAGTTTCAGATTCCAATGCATCACTTCTGGTTTACTGTATCCCTTGTACCTTCTAATTGACGATGAAACGCAGAGTTTGCATCCAAATTTAATACAAAAGGTACAATGCCGACTTAAGTACAAGAGGACTGACACTCTTACTTTCTATGATTGAACCTCTCCTGTGAGTCCAGTTTTAGATTCCGATGTTTCACTTCAGGTTTACTGTATTCCTTGGACCTTCTTATTGACTATGAAACACAGGAATTACATCCGAATTTAATACAAATGGCACAATGCCAACTTAAGTACAAGAGGATTGACACTCTCTGTTTCTATGATTTGAACCTCTCCTGTGAGTCCGGTTTTAAATTCCGATGCTTCACTTCAGGTTTACTGTATACCTTGCACCTTCTTATTGACGATGAAACATAGAAATTGCATCGGAAATTAATGAAAAACCACAATGCCAACTTAAATAAAAGAGGACTAACACTCTAACTTTCTATGATTTGAACCTCTCCTGTGAGTCCAGCTTTAGATTCCGATGCTTCACTTGAGGTTTACTGTATCCCTTGGACCTTCTTATTGACGATGAAACACAGAAATTGCATCCGAATTTAATACAAATGGCACAATGTCGACTTAAGTACAAGAGGACTGACACTCTCACTTTCTATGATTTGAACCTCTCCTGTGAGTCGATTTTTAGATTCCGATGCTTCACTTCAGGTTTACAGTATACCTTGCACCTTCTTATTGACGATGAAACACAGAAATTGCATCCGAATTTAATACAAAAGGTACAATGCCGGCATAAGTACAAGAGGACTGACACTCTCACTTTCTATGATTTGAACCTCTCCTGTGAGTCGATTTTTAGATTCCGATGCTTCACTTCAGGTTTACTGTATACCTTGCACCTTCTTATTGACGATGAAACATAGAAATTGCATCGGAAATTAATGAAAAACCACAATGCCAACTTAAATAAAAGAGGACTAACACTCTAACTTTCTATGATTTGAACGACTCCTGTGAGTCCAGTTTAAGATTCCGTGCTTCACTTCAGGTTTACTGTATCCCTTGGATCTTCTTATTGACGATGAAACACAGAAATTGCATCCGAATTTAATACTAAAAAAACAATGGCGACTTAAGTACAAGAGGACTGACACTATCACTTTCTATGATTTGAACCTCTCCTGTGAGTCCAGTTTTAGATTTCGATGCTTCACTTCAGTTTTACTGTATCCCTTGGACCTTCATATTGACGATGAAACACAGAAATTTCATCCGAATTTAATACAAATGCAACAATGACGACTTAAATACAAGTGGACTGACATTCTAACTTTCTATGATTTGTACCTCTCCTGTGAGTCCAGTTTCAGATTCCGATGCATCACTTCAGGTTTACTGTGTCCCTTGGACCTTCTAATTGACGATGAATCACAGAGTTTGCATCCAAATTTAATACAAAAGGTACAATGCCGACTTAAGTACAAGAGGACTGACACTCATACTTTCTATGATTTGAACCTCTCCTGTGAGTCCAGTTTTAGATTCCGATGTTTCACTTCAGGTTTACTGTATTCCTTGGACCTTCTTATTGACTATGAAACACAGGAATTGCATCCGAATTTAATACAAATGGCACAATGCCAACTTAAGTACAAGAGGACTGACACTCTCACTTTCTATGATTTGAACCTCTCCTGTGAGTCCAGTTTTAGATTCCGAAGCTTCACTTCAATTTTACTGTATACCTTGCACCTTCTTATTGACGATGAAACATAGAAATTGCATCGGAATTTAATGCAAAAGCCACAATGCCAACTTAAATAAAAGAGGACTAACACTCTAACTTTCTATGATTTGAACCTCTCGTGTGAGTCCAGCTTTAGATTCCGATGCTTCACTTCAGGTTTACTGTATCCCTTGGACTTTCTTATTGACGATGAAACACAGAAATTGCATCGGAATTAAATTCAAGAGGCACAATGCCGACCTAAGTAGAAGAGGACTGACACTCTCTATGATTTGAACCTCTACTGTGAGTCCAGTTTTAGATTCCGATGCTTCACTTCAGGTTGACTGTATACCTTGCACCTTCTTATTGACGATGAAACACAGAAATTGCATTGGAATTAAATTCAAAAGGTATAATGCCGACTTAAGTACATGAGGACAGACACTCTCACTTTCTTTGATTTGAACCTCTCCTGTGAGTCCAGTTTTAGATTCCGATACTTCACTTCAGGTTTACTGTATCCCTTGGACCTTCTTATTGACGATGAAACACAGAGTTTGCATCCGAATTTAATACAAAAGGTACAATGCCGGCATAAGTACAAGGGGACTGACACTCTAACTTTCTATGATTTGAACATCTCCTGTGAGTCCAGTTTAAGATTCCGATGCTTCACTTCAGGTTTACTGTATACCTTGGATCTTCTTATTGACGATGAAACACAGAAATTGCATCCGAATTTAATACAAAAATAACAATGGCGACTTAAGTACAAGAGGCCTGACACTCTAACATTCTATGATTTGAACCTCTCCTGTGAGTCCAGTTTTAGATTTCGATGCTTCACTTCAGTTTTACTGTATCCCTTGGACCCTCTTATTGACGATGAAACACAGAAATTTCATCCGAATTTAATACAAATGCAACAATGCCGACTTAAGTACAAGAGGACGGACATTCTAACTTTCTATGGTTTGTACCTCTCCTGTGAGTCCAGTTTCAGATTCCGATGCATCACTTCAGGTTGACTGTATCCCTTGTACCCTCTAATTGACGATGAAACACAGAGTTTGCATCCAAATTTAATACAAAAGGTACAATTCCGACTTAAGTACAAGAGGACTGACACTCTTACTTTCTATGATTGAACCTCTCCTGTGAGTCCAGTTTTAGATTCCGATGTTTCACTTCAGGTTTACTGTATTCCTTGGACCTTCTTATTGACTATGAAACACAGGAATTGCATCCGAATTTAATACAAATGGCACAATGCCAACTTAAGTACAAGAGGACTGACACTCTCTCTTTCTATGATTTGAACCCCTCTTGTGAGTCCGGTTTTAAATTCCGATGCTTCACTTCAGGTTTACTGTATACCTTGCACCTTCTTATTGACGATGAAACATAGAAATTGCATCGGAATTTAATGCAAAAGCCACAATGCCAACTTATATAAAAGAGGACTAACACTCTAACTTTCTATGATTTGAACCTCTCCTGTGAGTCCAGCTCTAGATTCCGATGCTTCACTTCAGGTTTACTGTATCCCTTGGACCTGGTTATTGACGATGAAACACAGAAATTGCATCCGAATTTAATACAAATGGCACAATGTCGACTTAAGTACAAGAGGACTGACACTCTCACTTTCTATGATGTGGACCTCTCCTGTGAGTCCAGTTTTAGATTCCGATGCTTCACTTCAGGTTTACAGTATACCTTGCACCTTCTTATTGGCGATGAAACACAGAAATTGCATCCGAATTAAATACAAAAGGTACAATGCCGCCATAAGTACAAGAGGACTGACACTCTAACTTTCTATGATTTGAACGTCTCCTGTGAGTCCAGTTTAAGATTCTGATGCTTCACTTCAGGTTTACTGTATCCCTTGGATCTTCTTATTGACGATGAAACACAGAAATTTCATCCGAATTTAATACAAAAATAAAAATGGCGACTTAAGTACAAGAGGACTGACACTCTCACTTTCTATGATTTGAACCTCTCCTGTGAGTCCAGTTTTAGATTTCGATGCTTCACTTCAGTTTTACTGTATTCCTTGGACCTTCTTATTGACGATGAAACACAGAAATTTCATCCGAATTTAATACAAATGCAACAATGCCGACTTAAGTACAAGAGGACTGACATTCAAACTTTCTATGATTTGTACCTCTCCTGTGAGTCCAGTTTCAGATTCCGATGCATCACTTCAGGTTTACTGTATCCCTTGGACCCTCTAATTGACGATGAAACACAGAGTTTGCATCCAAATTTAATACAAAAGGTACAATGCCGACTTAAGTACAAGCGGACTGACATTCTAAGTTTCTGTGATTTGAACGTCTCCTGTAAGTCCAGTTTTAGTTTCCGATGCTTCACTTCAGGATTACTGTATCCCTTGGACCTTCTTATTGACTATGAAACACAGGAATTGCATCCGAATTTAATAGAAATGGCACAATGCCAACTTAAGTACAAGAGGACTGACACTCTCTCTTTCTATGATTTGAACCTCTCCTGTGAGTCCGGTTTTAAATTCCGATGCTTCACTTCAGGTTTACTGTATACCTTGCACCTTCTTATTGACGATGAAACATAGATATTTGCATCGGAATTTAATGCAAAAGCCACAATGCCAACTTAAATAAAAGAGGACTAACACTCTAACTTTCTATGATTTGAACCTCTCCTGTGAGTCCAGCTTTAGATTCCGATGCTTCACTTCAGGTTTACTGTATCCCTTGGACCTTCTTAATGACGATGAAACACAGAAATTGCATCCAAATTTAATACAAATGCCACAATGTCGACTTAGGCACAAGAGGACTGACATTCTCACTTTCTATGATTTGAACCTCTCCTGTGAGTCAAGTTTTAGATTCCGATGCTTCACTTCAGGTTTACAGTATACCTTGCACCTTCTTATTGACGATGAAACACAGAAATTGCATCCGAATTTAATACAAAAGGCACAATGCCGACTTAAGTACAAGACGACTGACATTCTAACTTTCTATGATTTGAACGTCTCCTGTAAGTCCAGTTTTAGTTTCCGATGCTTCACTTCAGGTTTACTGTATCCCTTGGACCTTCTTATTGACGATGAAACACAGAAATTGCATCCGAATTTAATACAAATGGCACAATGCCGACTTAAGTAAAAGAGGACTGACACTCTAACATTCTTTGATTTGAACCTCTCCTGCGAGTGCAGTTTTAGATTCCGATGCTTCACTTAAGGTTTACTGTATCCCTTGGACTTTCTTATTGACGATGAAACACAGAAATTGCATCCGAATTTAATGCAAAATGCACAATACCGACTCAAGTACAAGAGGAGTGACACTCTAACTTTCAATGATTTGAACCTCTCCTGTGAGTCCAGTTTTAGATTTCGATGGTTCACTTCAGTTTTACTGGATCCCTTGGACCCTCTTATTGACGATGAAACACAGAAATTTCATCCGAATTTAATACAAATGCAACAATGCCGACTTAAGTACAAGAGGACTGACATTCTAACTTTCTATGATTTGTACCTCTCCTGTGAGTCCAGTTTCAGATTCCGATGCTTCACTTAAGGTTTACAATATACCTTGCACCTTCTTATTGGCGATGAAACACAGAAATTGCATCCAAATTTAATACAAAAGGTACAATGCCGGCATAAGTACAAGAGGACTGACACTCTAACTTTCTATGATTTGAACGTCTCCTGTGAGTCCAGTTTAAGATTCCGATGCTTCACTTCAGGTTTACTGTATCCCTTGGATCTTCTTATTGATGATGAAACACAGAAATTTCATCCGAATTTAATACAAAAATAAAAATGGCGACTTAAGTACAAGAGGACTGACACTCTCACTTTCTATGATTTGAACCTCTCCTGTGACTCCAGTATTAGATTTCGATGCTTCACTTCAGTTTTACTGTATCCCTTGGACCTTCTTATTGACGGTGAAACACAGAAATTTCATCCGAATTTAATACAAACGCAACAATGCCGACTTAAGTACAAGAGGACTGACATTCAAACTTTCTATGATTTGTACCTCTCCTGTGAGTCCAGTTTCAGATTCCGATGCATCACTTCAGGTTTACTGTATCCCTTGGACCTTCTAATTGACGATGAAACACAGAGTTTGCATCCAAATTTAATACAAAACGTACAATGCCGACTTAAGTACAAGAGGACTGACATTCTAACTTTCTATGATTTGAACGTCTCCTGTAAGTCCAGTTTTAGTTTCCGATGCTTCAGTTCAGGTTTACTGTATCCCTTGGACCTTCTTATTGACTATGAAACACAGGAATTGCATCCGAATTTAATACAAATGGCACAATGCCAACTTAAGTACAAGAGGACTGACACTCTCTCTTTCTATGATTTGAACCTCTCCTGTGAGTCCGGTTTTAAATTCCGATGCTTCACTTCAGGTTTACTGTATACCTTGCACCTTGTTATTGACGATGAAACATAGAAATTGCATCGGAATTTAATGCAAAAGCCACAATGCCAACTTAAATAAAAGAGGACTAACACTCTAACTTTCTATGATTTGAACCTCTCCTGTGAGTCCAGCTTTAGATTCCGATGCTTCTCTTCAGGTATACTGTATACGTTGCACCTTTTTATAGACGATGAAACATAGAAATTGCATCGGAATTTAATACAAAAAGCACAATGCCGACTTAAATAAAAGAGGACTGACACTCTAACTTTCTATGATTTGAACCTCTCCTGTGAGTCCAGTTTTAGATTCCGATGCTTCACTTCAGGTTTATTGTATCCCTTGGACATTCTTATTGACGATGAAACACAGAAATTGCATCCAAATTTTATACAAATGCCACAATGCCGACATAAGTACAAGAGGACTGACACTTTCACTTTCTATGATTTGAATATCTCCTGTGAGTCTAGTCTTAGATTCCAATGCTTCATTCCAGGTTTACTGTATCCCTTGGACCCTCGTACTGACGATGAAACACAGAAATTGAATCGGAATTAAATTCAAAAATCACAATGCAGAGTTAAGTACAAGAGGAATGACATTCTAACTTTCTATGATTTGAACCTCTCCTGTGAGTCCAGTTTTAGATTCTGATGCTTCACTTCAGGTTTACTATATCCATTGCACCTTCTTATTGACGATGAAACACAGAAATTGCATCGGAATTAAATTCAAAAGGCACAATGCCGACTTAAGTACAAGAGGACTGACTCTCTAACTTTCTAATATTTGAACCTCTCCTGTGAGTCCAGTTTTAAATTCCGATGCTTTACTTAAGGTTTACAGTATACCTTGGACCTTCTTATTGATGATGAAACACAGAAATTGCATCCGAATTTAATACAAACAGCACAATACCGACTTAAGTACAAGAGGAGTGACACTCTAGCTTTCTATGATTTGAATCTCTCCTGTGAGTTCAGTTTTAGATTCCGATGCTTCACTTCAGGTTTACTGTATCCCTTGGACCTTCTAATTGACGATAAAACACAGAGTTTGCTTCCGAATTTAATACAAAAGTCACAATGCCGACCTAAGTACAAAAGGACTGACACCCTAACTTTCTATGATTTGAACCTCTCCTGTGAGTCCAGTTTGAGACTCCGAAGCTTCACTTCAGGTTTACTGTATCCCTTGGACCTTCTAATTGACGATGAAACACAGAGTTTGCATCCAAATTTAATACAAAAGGTACAATGCCAAATTAAGTACAAGAGGACTGACACTCTTACTTTCTATGATTTGAACCTCTACTGTGAGTCCAGTTTTAGATTCCGATGTTTCACTTCAGGTTAACTGTATTCCTTGAACCTTCTTATTGACTATGAAACACAGGAATTGCATCCGAATTTAATACAAATGGCATAATGCCAGCTTAAGTACAAGAGGACTGACACTCTCTCTTTCTATGATTTGAACCTCTCCTGTGAGTCTAGTTTTAAATTCCGATGGTTCACTTCAGGTTTACTGTATACCTTGCACCTTCTTATTGACGATGAAACATGGAAATTGCATCGGAATTTAATGCAAAAGCCACAGTGCCGACTTAAATAAAAGAGGACTAACACTCTAACTTTCTATGATTTGAACCTCTCCTGTGAGTCCAGTTTTAGATTCCGATGCTTCACTTCAGTTTTACTGTATCCCTTGGACCTTCTTATTGACGATGAAACACAGAAATTGCATCCGAATTTAATACAAAAGGCACAATGTCGACTTAAGTACAAGAGGACTGACACTCTCTCTTTCTATGAAATGAACCTCGCCGGTGAGTCCGGTTTTAAATTCCGATGCTTCACTTCAGGTTTACTGTATACCTTGCACCTTCTTATTGACGATGAAACAAAGAAATTGCATCGGAAATAAATGCAAAAGCCACAATGCCAACTTAAATAAAAGAGGAAAAACACTCTAACTTTCTATGATTTGAACGTCTCCTGTGAGTCCAGCTTTAGATTCCGATAATTCACTTCAGGTTTACTGTATCCCTTGGACCTTCTTATTGACGTTGAAACACAGAAATTGCATCCGAATTTAATACAAATGACACAATGTCGACTTAAGTACAAGAGGAATGACACTCTCACTTTCTATGATTTGAACGTCTCCTGTGAGTCCAGTTTTAGTTTCCGTTGCTTCACTTCAGGTTTACTGTATCCCTTGGACCTTCTTATTGACGATGAAACACAGAAATTGCAACCGAGTTTAATACAAAAGGCACAACGCCGACTTAAGTAAAAGAGGACTGACACTATTACATTCTATGATTTGAACCTCTCCTGCGAGTCCAGTTTTAGATTCCGATGCTTCACTTAAGGTTTACTGTATCCCTTGGACATTCTTATTGACGATGAAACACAGAAATTGCATCCGAATTTAATACAAAAGGCACAATACCGACTCAAGTACAAGAGGAGTGACACTCTAACTTTCAATGATTTGAATCTCTCCTGTGGGTCCAGTTTTAGACTCCGATGCTTCACTTCAGGTTTACTGTATCCCTTGGACCTTCTTATTGACGATGAAACACAGATATTCCATCGGAATTAAATTCAAAAGGCACAATGCCGACCTAAGTAGAAGGGAACTGACACTCTCACTTTCTATGATTTGAACCTCTCCTGTGAGTCCAGTTTTAGATTCCGATGCTTCACTTCAGGTTTACTGTATACCTTGCACCTTCTTATTGACGATGAAACACAGGAATTGCATCGGAATTAAATTCAAAAGGCACTATGCCGACTCAAGTACAAGAGGACTGACACTCTCTCTTTCTTTAATTTGAACCTCTCCTGCGAGTCCAGATTTAGATTCCGATGCTTCACTTCAGGTTTACTGTATCCCTTGGACATTCTTATTGACGATGAAACACAGAAATTGCATCCGAATTTAATACAAAAGGCACAATACCTACTCAAGTACAAGAGGACTGACACTCTCTCTTTCTTTAATTTGAACCTCTCCTGCGAGTCCAGATTTAGATTCCGATGCTTCACTTCAGGTTTACTGTATCCCTTGGACCTTCTTATTGACGATGAAACACAGAGTTTGCATCCGAATTTAATACAAAAGATACAATGCCGAGTTAAGTACAAGAGGACTGACACTCTAACTTTCTATGATTTGAACGTCTCCTGTGAGCCCAGTTTCAGATTCCGATGCTTCACTTCAGGTTTACTGTATCCCTTGGATCTTCTTATTGACGATGAAACACAGAAATTGCATCCGAATTATAACAAAAATCACAATGGCGACTTAAGAACAAGAGGACTGACACTCTCACTTTCTATGATTTGAACCTCTCCTGTGAGTCCAGTTTTCGATTCCGATGCTTCACTTCAGTTTTACTGTATCCCTTGGACCTTCTTATTGACTATGAAACATAGGAATTGCATCCGAATTTAATACAAATGGCACAATGCCAACTTATGTACAAGAGGACTGACACTCTCTCTTTCTATGATTTGAACCTCTCCTGTGAGTCCGGTTTTAGATTCCGATGTTTCACTTAAGGTTTACTGTATTCCTTGGACCTTCTTATAGACTATGAAACACAGGAATTGCATCCGAATTTAATACAAATGGCACAATGCCAACTTAAGTACAAGAGGACTGACACTCTCTCTTTCTATGATTTGAACCTCTCCTGTGAGTCCGGTTTTAAATTCCGATGCTTCACTTCAGGTTTACTGTATACCTTGCACCTTCTTATTGACGATGAAACATAGAAATTGCATCGGAATGTAATGCAAAAGCCACAATGCCAACTTAAATAAAAGAGGACTAACAGTCTAACTTTCTATGATTTGAACCTCTCCTGTGAGTCCAGCTTTAGATTCCGATGCTTCACTTCAGGTTTACTGTATCCCTTGGACATTCTTATTGACGATGAAACACAGAAATTGCATCCAAATTTAATACAAATGGCACAATGTCGACTTAAGTACAAGAGGAATGACACTCTCACTTTCTATGATTTGAACCTCTCCTGTGAGTCCAGTTTTAGATTCCGATGCTTCATTTCAGGTTTACAGTATAAATTGCACCTTCTTATTGACGATGAAACACAGAAATTGCATCCGAATTTAATACAAAAGGCACAATGCCGACTTAAGTACAAGAGGAGTGACATTCTAACTTTCTATGATTTGAACGTCTCCTGTGAGTCCAGTTTTAGTTTCCGTTGCTTCACTTCAGGTTTACTGTATCCCTTGGACCTTCTTATTGACGATGAAACACAGAAATTGCATCCGAATTTAATACAAAAGGCACAACGCCAATTTAAGTAAACGAGGACTGACACTCTAACATTCTATGATTTGAACCTCTCCTGCAAGTCCAGTTTTAGATTCCGATGCTTCACTTAAGGTTTACTGTATCCCTTGGACATTCTTATTGACGATGAAACACAGAAATTGCATCCGAATTTAATACAAAAGGCACAATACCGACTCAAGTACAAGAGGAGTGATACTCTAACTTTCAATGATTTGAATCTCTCCTGTGAGTCCAGTTTTAGACTCCGATGCTTCACTTCAGGTTTACTGTATCCCTTGGACCTTCTTATTGACGATGAAACACAGATATTCCATCGGAATTAAATTCAAAAGGCACAATGCCGACCTAAGTAGAAGAGGGCTGACACTCTCACTTTCTATGATTTGAACCTCTCCTGTGAGTCCAGTTTTAGATTCCGATGCTTCACTTCAGGTTTACTGTATACCTTGCACCTTCTTATTGACGATGAAACACAGAAATTGCATCGGAATTAAATTCAAAAGGCACAATGCCGACTTAAGTACAAGTGGACTGACACTCTCTCTTTCTTTGATTTGAACCTCTCCTGTGAGTCCAGATTTAGATTCCGATGCTTCACTTCAGGTTTACTGTATCCCTTGGACCTTCTTATTGACGATGAAACACAGAGTTTGCATCCGAATTTAATACAAAAGATACAATGCCGAGTTAAGTACAAGAGGACTGACACTCTAACTTTCTATGATTTGAATCTCTCCTGTAAGTCCAGTTTCAGATTCCGATGCTTCACTTCAGGTTTACTGTATCCTTTGCACCTTCTTATTGACGATGAAACACAGAAAATGCATCGGAATTAAATTCCAAAGGCACAATGCTGATCTAAGTAGAAGTGGACTGACACACTCATTTTCTATGATTTGAACGTCTATTGTGAGTCCAGTTTTTGATTCCGATGCTTCACTTCAGGTTTACTGTATACCTTGCACCTTCTTATTGACGATGAAACACAGAAATTGCATCGGAAATAAATTCAAAAGACACAATGCCGACTTAAGTACAAGAGGACTGACACTCTCAGTTTCTATGATGTGAACCTATCCTGTGAGTCCAGTGTTAGATTCCGATGCTTCACTTCAGGTTTACTGTATCTCTTGGACCTACTTATTGACGATGAAACACAGAGTTTGCATCCGAATTTAATACAAAAGGTACAATGCCGACTTAAGTACAAGAGGACTGACACTCTAACTTTCTATGATTTGAACCTCTCCTGTGAGTCCAGTTTAAGCTTCCAATGCATCACTTCAGGTATACTGTATCCCTTGAACCTTCTTATTGACGATGAAACACAGAAATTGCATCCGAATTTAATACAAAAGTCACAATGGCGACTAAAGTACAAGAGTACTGACACTCTCACTTTCTATGAATTGAACCTCTCCTGTGAGTCGAGTTTTAGATTCCGATGCTTCACTTCAGGTTTACTGTATCCCATGGACCTTCTTATTGACGATGAAACACAGATATTCCATCCTAAGTAAATACAAATGCCACAATGCCGACTTAAGTACAAGAGGACTGACACTCTCATTTTCTATGATTTGAAACTCTCCTGTGAGTCCAGATTTAGATTCCGATGCTTCACTTCAGGTTTACTGTATCCCTTGGACATTCTTATTGACGATGAAACACAGAAATTGCTCCCCAATTTAATACAAAAGCACAATACTGACTCAAGTACAAGAGGAGTGACACTCTAACTTTCTATGATTTGAACCTCTCCTGTGAGTCCAGTTTTAGATTCCGATGCTTCACTTCAGGTTTATTGTAACCCTTTGACCATCTTATTGACGATGAAACACAGAAATTGCAACCGAATATAATACAAATGCCACAATGCCGACATAAGTACAAAAGGACGGACACTCTCACTTTCTATGATTTGAACCATTCTTGTGAGTCCAGTTTTAGATTCCGATGTTTCCTTCAGGTTTACTGTATCCCTTTTACCTTCTTATTGACGATGAAACACAGAAATTGCACCCGAATTTAATACAAATGACACAATGCCGACTTAAGTACAAGAGGAGTGACACTCTCACTTTCTATGATTTGAACCTCTCCTGAGAGTCCAGTTTTAGATTCCGATGCTTCACTTCAGGTTTACTGTATCCCTTGGACCTTCTTAATGAAGATGAAACACAGAAATTGCATCGGAATTATATTCAAAACGTACAATGCCGACTCAAGTAAAATAGGACTGACATTCTAACTTTCTATGATTTGAACTTCTCCTGTGAATACAGTTTTAGTTTCCGTTGCTTCACTTCAGGTTTACTGTATCCCTTGGACCTTCTTATTGACGATGAAACACAGAAATTGCAACCGAATTTAATACAAAAGGCACAACGCCGACTTAAGTAAAAGAGGACTGACACTTTTACATTCTATGATTTGAACCTCTCCTGCGAGTCCAGATTTAGATTCCGATGCTTCACTTAAGGTTTACTGTATCCCTTGGACATTCTTATTGACGATGAAACACAGAAATTGCATCCGAATTTAATACAAAAGGCACAATACCGACTCAAGTACAAAAGGAGTGACACTCTAACTTTCAATGATTTGAATCTCTCCTGTGGGTCCAGTTTTTGACTCCGATGCTTCACTTCAGGTTTACTGTATCCCTTGGACCTTCTTATTGACGATGAAACACAGATATTCCATCGGAATTAAATTCAAAAGGCACAATGCCGACCTAAGTAGAAGAGGACTGACACTCTCACTTTCTATGATTTGAACCTCTCCTGTGAGTCCAGTTTTAGATTCCGATGCTTCACTTCAGGTTTACTGTATACCTTGCACCTTCTTATTGACGATGAAACACAGGAATTGCATCGGAATTAAATTCAAAAGACACTATGCCGACTTAAATACAAGAGGACTGACACTCTCTCTTTCTTTAATTTGAACCTCTCCTGCGAGTCCAGATTTAGATTCCGATGCTTCACTTCAGGTTTACTGTATCCCTTGGACCTTCTTATTGACGATGAAACACAGAGTTTGCATCCGAATTTAATACAAAAGATACAATGCCGAGTTAAGTACAAGAGGACTGACACTCTAACTTTCTATGATTTGAACGTCTCCTGTGAGTCCAGTTTCAGATTCCGATGCTTCACTTCAGGTTTACTGTATCCCTTGGATCTTCTTATTGACGATGAAACATAGATATTGCATCCGAATTTAATACAAAAATCACAATGGCGACTTAAGTACAAGAGGACTGACACTCTCACTTTCTATGATTTGAACCTCTCGTGTGAGTCCAGTTTTCGATTCCGATGCTTCACTTCAGTTTTACTGTATCCCTTGGACCTTCTTATTGACTATGAAACATAGGAATTGCATCCGAATTTAATACAAATGGCACAATGCCAACTTATGTACAAGAGGACTGACACTCTCTCTTTCTATGATTTGAACCTCTCCTGTGAGTCCGGTTTTAAATTCCGATGCTTCACTTCAGGTTTACTGTATACCTTGCACCTTCTTATTGACGATGAAACATAGAAATTGCATCGGAATTTAATGCAAAAGCCACAATGCCAACTTAAATAAAAGAGGACTAACACTCTAACTTTCTATGATTTGAACCTCTCCTGTGAGTCCAGCTTTAGATTCCGATGCTTCACTTCAGGTTTACTGTATCCCTTGGACATTCTTATTGACGATGAAACACAGAAATTGCATCCGAATTTAATACAAATGGCACAATGTCGACTTAAGTACAAGAGGAATGACACTCTCACTTTCTATGATTTGAACCTCTCCTGTGAGTCCAGTTTTAGATTCCGATGCTTCACTTCAGGTTTACAGTATAAATTGCACCTTCTTATTGACGATGAAACACAGAAATTGCATCAGAATTTAATACAAAAGGCACAATGCCGACTTAAGTACAAGAGGAGTGACAATCTAACTTTCTATGATTTGAACGTCTCCTGTGAGTCCAGATTTAGATTCCGATGCTTCACTTCAGGTTTACTGTATCCCTTGGACCTTCTTATTGACGATGAAACACGGAGTTTGCATCCGAATTTAATACAAAAGATACAATGCCGACTTAAGTACAAGAGGACTGACACTCTAACTTTCTATGATTTCAATCTCTCCTGTAAGTCCAGTTTCAGATTCCGATGCTTCACTTCAGGTTTACTGTATCCTTTGCACCTTCTTATTGACGATGAAACACAGAAAATGCATCGGAATTAAATTCCAAAGGCACAATGCTGATCTAAGTAGAAGTGGACTGACACTCTCATTTTCTATGATTTGAACGTCTCCTGAGAGTCCAGTTTTTGATTCCGATGCTTCACTTCAGGTTTACTGTATCTCTTGGACCTACTTATTGACGATGAAACCCAGAGTTTGCATCCGAATTTAATACAAAAGGTAAATTGCCGACTTAAGTACAAGAGGACTGACACTCTAACTTTCTATGATTTGAACCTCTCCTGTGAGTCCAGTTTAAGCTTCCAATGCATCACTTCAGGTATACTGTATCCCTTGAACCTTCTTATTGACGATGAAACACAGAAATTGCATCCGAATTTAATACAAAAGTCACAATGGCGACTAAAGTACAAGAGTACTGACACTCTCACTTTCTATGAATTGAACCTCTCCTGTGAGTCCAGTTTTAGATTCCGATGCTTCACTTCAGGTTTACTGTATCCCATGGACCTTCTTATTGACGATGAAACACAGATATTCCATCCTAAGTAAATACAAATGCCACAATGCCGACTTAAGTACAAGAGGACTGACACTCTCATTTTCTATGATTTGAACCTCTCCTGTGAGTCCAGATTTAGATTCCGATGCTTCACTTCAGGTTTACTGTATCCCTTGGACATTCTTATTGACGATGAAACACAGAAATTGCTCCCCAATTTAATACAAAAGCACAATACCGACTCAAGTACAAGAGGAGTGACACTCTAACTTTCTATGATTTGAACCTCTCCTGTGAGTCCAGTTTTAGATTCCGATGCTTCACTTCAGGTTTATTGTAACCCTTTGACCATCAAATTGACGATGAAACACAGAAATTGCAACCGAATTTAATACAAATGCCACAATGCCGACATAAGTACAAAAGGACGGACACTCTCACTTTCTATGATTTGAACCATTCCTGTGAGTCCAGTTTTAGATTCCGATGTTTCACATCAGGTTTACTGTATCCCTTGGACCTTCTTATTGACGATGAAACACAGAAATTGCACCCGAATTTAATACAAATGACACAATGCCGACTTAAGTACAAGAGGAGTGACACTCTCACTTTCTATGATTTGAACCTCTCCTGAGAGTCAAGTTTTAGATTCCGATGCTTCACTTCAGGTTTACTGTATCCCTTGGACCTTCTTAATGAAGATGAAACACAGAAATTGCATCGGAATTATATTCAAAACGTACAATGCCGACTCTAGTAAAATAGGACTGACATTCTAACTTTCTATGATTTGAACCTCTCCTGTGAATCCAGTTTTAGATTCCGATGCTTCACTACAGGTTTACTGTATCCCTTGGACATTCTTATTGACGATGAAACACAGAAATTGCTCCCCAATTTAATACAGAAGCACAATACCGACTCAAGTACAAGAGGAGTGAGACTCTCACTTGCTATGATTTGAACCTTTCCTGTGAGTCCAGTTTTAGATTCCGATGCTTCACTTCAGGTTTACTGTATTCCTTGGACCTTTTTATTGACGATGAAACACAGCAATTGCACCCGAATTTAATACAAATCACACAATGCCGACTTAAGTACAAGAGGACTGACACTCTCACTTTCTATGATTTGAACCTCTCCTGTGAGTCCAGTTTTAGATTCCGATGCTTCACTTCAGGTTTACTGTATCCCTTGGACCTTCTTCATGACCATGAATCACAGAAATTGCATCCGAATTTAATACAAAAAGCAGAATGCCGACTTAAGTAAAAGAGGACAAACACTCTAACTTTCTATGATTTGAACCTCTCCTGTGAATCCAGTTTTAGATTCCGATGCTTCACTTCAGGTTTACTGTATCCCTTGGACCTTCTTATTGACGATGAACCACAGAGTTTGCATCCGAATTTACTACAAAAGGCTAAATGCCGACTTAAGTACAAGAGGACTGACACTCTAACATTCTATGATTAGAACTCCTCCTTTGAGTCCAGTTTTAGATTCCGATGCTTCACTTCTGGTTTACTGTATCCCTTGAACCTTCTTATTGACGACGAAACACAGAAATTGGATCCGAATTTAATCCAAAAGGCGCAATGGCGACTTAAGTACAAGAGGACTGACACTCTCACTTTCTATGATTTGAACCTCTCCTGTGAATCCAGTTTTAGATTCCGATGCTTCACTTCATGTTTACTGTATCCCTTGGACCTACATATTGTCGATGAATCACAGAAATTGCATCGGAATTTAATTCAAAAGGCACAATGACGACCTAAGTACAACAGGACTGACACTCTCACTTTCTATGATTTGAACCACTCCTGTGAGTCCAGTTTTAGATTCTGATGCTTCACATCAGGTTTGCTGTATCCCTTGGACCTTCTTACTGACGATGAAACACAGAGTATGCAACCGAATTTAATACAAAAGGTACAATACCGACTTAAGTACAAGAGGACCGACACTCTCACTTTCTATGATTTGAACCTCTCCTGTGAGTCCAGTTTTAGATACCGATGCTTCACTTCCGGTTTACTGTATCCCTTGGACCTTCTTATTGACGATGAAACACTGATATTGCACCTGAATTTAATACAAATGGCACAATGCCGACTTGAGTACAAGAGGACTGACACTTTCACTTTCTATGATTTGAACCTCTCCTGTGAGTCCAGTTTTAGATTCCGATGCTTCACTTCTGGTTTACTGTATCCCTTGGATCTTCTTATTGACGATGAAAACAGAAATTGCATCGGAATTAAATTCGAAACTCACAATGCCGACTTAAGTAAAAGAGGACTGACACTCTCACTTTCTATGATATGAACCTCTCCTGTGAGTCCAGTTTTAGATTCCGATGCTTCACTTCAGGTTTACTGTATCACTTAGACCTTCTTATTGACGATGAAACACAGAGTTTGCATCCGATTTTAATACAAAAGGTACAATGCCGACTTAAGTACAAGAGGACTGACACACTAACTTTCTATGATTTGAACCCCTCCTGTGAGTCCAGTTTTAGATTCCGATGCTTCACTTCAGGTTTACAGTATCCCTTGAACCTACTTATTGACGATGAAACACAGAAATTGAATCGGAATTAAATTCAAAAGGCACAATGCCGACTTAAGTACAGGAGGACTGACACTCTCACTTTCTATGATTTGAACCTCTCTTGTGAGTCCAGTTTTAGATTCCGATGCTTCACTTCAGGTTTACTGTATACCTTTGACCATCTTATTGACGATGAAACACAGATATTTTATCCGAATTTAATGCAAATGGCACAATGCCGACTTAAGTACAAGAGGACTAACACTCTCACTCTCTATGATTTGAACCTCTCCTGTGAGTCCACTTTTAGATTCTGATGCTTCACTTCAGGTTTACTGTATACCTTGCACCTTGTTATTGACGATGAAACACAGAAATTGCATCGGAATTAAATTCAAAAGGCACAATGCCGACTTAAGTACAAGAGGACTGACATTCTCACTTTCTATGATTTGAACCTCTCCTGTGAGTCCAGTTTTAGATTCCGATGCTTCACTTCAGGTTTACTATATACCTTGCACCTTCTTATTGACGATGAAACACAGAAATTGCATCCGAATTTAATACAAAAGGCACAATGCCAACTAAAGTACATGAGGACTGACTTTCTAACTATCTATGATTTGAACCTCTCCTGTGAGTCCAGATCTAGATTCCGATGCTCGCTTCAGGTTAATGTATCCCTTGGACCTTCTTATTGACGATGAAACACAGAAATTGCACCCGAATTTAATACAAAAGGCACAATACCGACTCATGTACAAGAGGAGTGACACTCTAACTATCTATGATTTGAACCTCTCCTGTGAGTCCAGTTTTAGATTCCGATGCTTCACTTCAGGTTTACTGTATCCCTTGGACCGTCTTATTGACGATGAAACACTGATATTGCACCTGAATTTAATACAAATGGCACAATGCCGACTTGAGTACAAGAGGACTGACACTTTCACTTTCTATGATTTGAACCTCTCCTGTGAGTCCTGTTTTAGATTCCGATGCTTCACTTCAGGTTTACTGTATCCCTTGGACCTTCTTATTGACGATGAAACACAGAAATTGCATCGGAATTAAATTCGAAACACACAATGCCGACTTAAGTAAAAGAGGACTGACACTCTGACATTCTATGATTTGAACCTCTCCTGTGAGTCCAGTTTTAGATTCCGATGCTTCACTTCAGGTTTACTATATACCTTGCACCTTCTTATTGACGATGAAACACAGAAATTGCATCCGAATTTAATACAAAAGGCACAATGCCGACTAAAGTACATGAGGACTGACATTCTAACTATCTATGATTTTAACCTCTCCTGTGAGTCCAGTTCAAGATTCCGATGCTCGCTTCAGGTTAATGTATCCCTTGGACCTTCTTATTGACGATGAAACACAGAAATTGCACCCGAATTTAATACAAAAGGCACAATACCGACTCATGTACAAGAGGAGTGACACTCTAACTATCTATGATTTGAACCTCTCCTGTGAGTCCAGTTTTAGATTCCGATGCTTCACTTCAGGTTTACTGTATCCCTTGGACCTTCTTATTGACGATGAAACACTGATATTGCACCTGAATTTAATACAAATGGCACAATGCCGACTTGAGTACAAGAGGACTGACACTTTCACTTTCTATGATTTGAACCTCTCCTGTGAGTCCAGTTTTAGATTCCGATGCTTCACTTCTGGTTTACTGTATCCCTTGGACCTTCTTATTGACGATGAAAACAGAAATTGCATCGGAATTAAATTCGAAACTCACAATGCCGACTTAAGTAAAAGAGGACTGACACTCTCACTTTCTATGATTTGAACCTCTCCTGCGAGTCCAGTTTTAGATTCCGATGCTTCACTTCAGGTTTGCTGTATCACTTAGACCTTCTTATTGACGATGAAACACAGAGTTTGCATCCGAATTTAATACAAAAGGTACAATGCCGACTTAAGTACAAGAGGACTGACACACTAACTTTCTATGATTTGAACCCCTCCTGTGAGTCCAGTTTTAGATTCCGATGCTTCACTTCAGGTTTACTGTATCCCTTGGACCTTCTTATTGACGATGAAACACAGAAATTGAATCGGAATTAAATTCAAAAGGCACAATGCCGACTTAAGTACAAGAGGACTGACACTCTCACTTTCTATGATTTGAACCTCTCTTGTGAGTCCAGTTTTAGATTCCGATGCTTCACTTCAGGTTTACTGTATACCTTTGACCATCTTATTGACGATGAAACACAGATATTTTATCCGAATTTAATGCGAATGGCACAATGCCGACTTAAGTACAAGAGGACTAACACTCTCACTCTCTATGATTTGAACCTCTCCTGTGAGTCCACTTTTAGATTCTGATGCTTCACTTCAGATTTACTGTATACCTTGCACCTTCTGATTGACAATGAAACACAGAAATTGCATCGGAATTTAATACAAAAGGCACAATGCCGACCTAAGTAAAAGAGGACTGACACTCTAACTTTCTATGATTTGAACCTCTCCAGTGAGTCCAGTTTTAGATTCCGATGCTTCACTTAAGGTTTACTGTATCCCTAGGACCTTCTTATTGACGATGAAAGACAGAAATTGCATCCGAATTTAATATAAAAGGCACAATACCGACTTAAGTACAAGGGGAGTGACACTTTAACATTCTATGATTTGAATCTCTCCTGTGAGTCCAGTTTCAGATTCCGATGCGTCATATCAGGTTTACTGTATACCTTGCACCTTGTTATTGACGATGAAACACAGAAATTGCATCGGAATTAAATTCAAAAGGCACAATGCCGACTTAAGTACAAGAGGACTGACATTCTCACTTTCTATGATTTGAACCTCTCCTGTGAGTCCGGTTTTAGATTCTGATGCTTCACTTCAGGTTTACTGTATCCCTTGGACATTCTTATTGACGATAAAACAAATAAATTGCGTCCGAATTTAATACAAAGGGCACGCTATCGACTTAAGTACATGAGGAGCGACACTCTAACTTTCTATGATTTGAACCTCTCCTGTGAGTCCAGTTTTAGATTCCGATGTTTAACTTCAGGTTTACTCTATCCCTTGGACCTTCTTATTGACGATGAAACACAGAGTTTGCATCCGAATTTAATACAAAAGGTACAATGCCGACTTAAGTACAAGAGTACTGACACACTAACTTTCCATGATTTGAACCCCTCCTGTGAGTCCAGTTTTAGATTCCAATGCTTCACTTCAGGTTTACTGTATCCCTTGAACCTTCTTATTGACGACGAAACACAGAAATTGGATCCGAATTTAATCCAAAAGGCACAATGGCGACTTAAATACAAGAGGACTGACACTCTTACATTCGATGATTTGACCCTCTCCTGTGAGTCCAGTTTCAGATTGCAATGCTTCACTTCAGGTTTACTGTATACCTTGCAACTTCTTATTGACGATGAAACACAGAAATTGCATCGAAATTTAATACAAAAGGCACAATGCCGACTTAAGTACAAGAGGACTGACATTCTAACTTTCTATGATTTGAACCTCTCCTGTGAGTCCAGTTTTAGATTCCGATGCTTAACTTCAGGTTTACATTATCCCTTGGACTTTCTTATTGACGATGAAACACAGAAATTGCATCCGAATGTAATACAAAAGGCACAATACGGACTTAAGTACAAGGGGAGTGACACTTTAACATTCTATGATTTGAATCTCTCCTGTGAGTCCAGTTTCAGATTCCGATGCGTCATATCAGGTTTACTGTATACCTTGCACCTTCTTATTGACGATGAAACACAGAAATTGCATCGGAATTAAATTCAAAAGTCACAATGCCGACTTAAGTACAAGAGGACTGACATTCTCACTATCTTTGATTTGAACCTCTCCTGTGAGTCCGGTTTTAGATTCCGATGCTTCACTTCAGGTTTACTGTATCCCTTGGACCCTCTTATTGACGATAAAACAAATAAATTGCGTCCGAATTTAATACAAAAGGCACACTACCGACTAAAGTACAAGAGGAGCGACACTCTAACTTTCTATGATTTGAACCTCTCCTGTGAGTCCAGTTTTAGATTCCGATGTTTAACTTCAGTTTTACTTATCCCTTGGACCTTCTTATTGACTATGAAACACAGGAATTGCATCCGAGTTTAATTCAAATGGCACAATGCCGACTTAAGTACAAGAGGACGGTCACTCTCACTTTCTATGCTTTGAACCTCTCCTGTGAGTCCAGGTTTAGATTCCGATGCTTCACTTCAGGTTTACTATATACCTTGGTCCTTCTTATTAACGATGAAACACAGAAATTGCATCCGAATTTAATACAAATGCCACAATGCCGACTTAAGTACAAGAGGACTGACACTGTCACTTTCTATGATTAGAACCTTTCCTGTGAGTCCAGTTTTAGATTCCGATGCTTCACCTCTGGTTTACTGTATCCCTTGGACATTCTTATTGACGATGAAAAACAGATATCGCACCCGAATGTAATACAAATGGCACAATGCTGACTTAAGTAGAAGAGGACTGACACTCTCACTTTCTATGATTTGAACCTCTCCTGTGAGTCCGGTTCTAGATTCCGATGCTTCAATTCAGGTTTACTGTATCCCTTGGACCTTCTTATTGACGATGAAACACAGAGTTTGCATCCGAATTTAATACAAACGGCACAATGCTGACTTAAGTACAAGAGGACTGACACTCTAACTTTCTATAATTTGAACCCCTCCTATGAGTCCAGTTTTAGATTCCGATGCTTCACTTCAGGTTTACTGTATCCGATGGACCTTCTTATTGACGATGAAACACAGAAATTGGATCCGAATTTAATACAAAAGGCACAATGCCGATTTATGTACAAGAGGACTGACATTCTAACTTTCTATGATTTGAACCTCTCCTGTGAGTCCAGTTTTAGATTCCGATGCTTCACTTCAGGTTTACTGTATACCTTGCACCTTCTGATTGACGTTGATACACAGAAATTGCATCGGAATTTAATACAAAATGCACAATGCCGACCTAAGTAAAAGAGGACTGACACTCTAACTTTCTATGATTTGAACCTCTCCAGTGAGTCCAGTTTTCGATCCCGATGCTTCACTAAAGGTTTACTGTATCCCTAGGACCTTCTTATTGACGATGAAACACAGAAATTGCATCAGAATTTAATACAAAAGGCACATTACCGACTTAAGTACAAGAGGAGTGACACTTTAACTGTCTATGATATTTATCTTTCCTGTGAGTCCAGTTTTAGATTCCGATGCTTCACTACATGTTTACTGTATGCCTTGGACCTACTTATTGTCGATGAAACACAGAAATTGCATCGGAATTTAATTCAAAAGGCACAATACCGACTCATGTAAAGGAAGACTGACACCCTCACTTTCTATGATTTGAACATTTCCTGTGAGTCCAGTTTTAGATTCCGATGCTTCACTTCAGGTTTACTGTATACCTGGGACCTTCTTATTGACGATGAAACACTGACATTGCACCTGAAATTAATACAAATGGCACAATGCTGACTTAAGTACAAGAGGACTGACACTTTCACTTTCTATGATTTGAAACTCTCCTGTGAGTCCAGTTTTAGATTCCGATGCTTCACTTCAGGTTTACTGTATCCCTTGGACCTTCTTCTTGAGGATGAAACACAGAAATTGCATC
Organism: Schistocerca serialis cubense; assembly: GCF_023864345.2. Classification (NCBI taxonomy): domain Eukaryota; kingdom Metazoa; phylum Arthropoda; class Insecta; order Orthoptera; family Acrididae; genus Schistocerca; species Schistocerca serialis. Next base: position 517,691,858 of record NC_064646.1, read on the forward strand.
GGAATTAAATTCGAAACTCACAATGCCGACTTAAGTAAAATAGGACTGACACTCTCACTTTCTATGATTTGAACCTCTCCTGTGAGTCCAGTTTTAGATTCCGATGCTTCACTTCAGGCTTACTGATTACCCTGCACCTTCTTATTGACGATGAAACACAGAAATTGCATCGGAATTAAATTTAAAAGGCACAATGCCGACTTAAGTACAAGAGGACTGACACTCTCACTTTCTATGATTTGAACATCTCCTGTGAGTCCAGTTTTAGATTCCGATGCTTCACTTCAGGTTTACTGTATCCCTTGGACCTTCTTATTGACGATGAAACACAGAGTTTCCTTCCGAATTTAATACAAAAGGTACAATGCCCAGTTAAGTACAAGAGGACTGACACACTAACTTTCTATGATTTGAATCCCTCCTGTGAGTCCAGTTTTAGATTCCGATGCTTCACTTCAGGTTTACTGTATCCCTTGAACCTTCTTATTGACGACGAAACACAGAAATTGGATCCGAATTTAATCCAAAAGGCACAATGGCGACTTAAATACAAGAGGACTGACACTCTTACATTCAATGATTTGATCCTCTCCTGTGAGTCCAGTTTCAGATTCCGATGCTTCACTTCAGGTTTACTGTATACCTTGCATAATCTTATTGACGATGAAACACAGAAATTGCATCTGAATTAAATTCAAAAGGCACAAGTCCGGCTTAAGTACAAGAGGACTGACACTCTCACTTTCTATGATTTGAACCTCTCCTGTGAGTCTAGTTTTAGATTCCGAAGCTTCACTTCAGGTTTACTGTATCCCTTGGACCTTCTTATTGACGCTGAAAGACAGAAATTGCATCCGAATTTAATACAAAAGGCACAATACCGACTTTAGTACAAGGGGAGTGACACTTTAACATTATGTGTTTTGAATCTCTCCTGTGAGTCCACTTTTAGATTCCGATGCTTCACTTCATGTTTACTGTATCCCTTGGACCTACTTATTGACGAAGAAACACAGAAATTGCATCGGAATTTAATTCAAAAAGCACAACGCCGACCTAAGTCGAAGAGGACTGACACTCTCACTTTCTATGATTTGAACCTCTCCTCTGAGTCCAGTTTCAGATTCCGACGCGTCATATCAGGTTTACTGTATACCTTGCACCTTCTTATTGACGATGAAACACAGAAATTGCATCGGAATTAAATTCAAAAGGCACAATGCCGACTTAAGTACAAGAGGAGTGACACTCTAACTTTCTATGATTTGAACCTCTCCTGTGAGTCCGGTTTTAGATTCCGATGCTTCACTTCAGGTTTACTTATCTCTTGGACCTAATTCTTGACTATGAAACACAGGAATTGCATCCGAATGTAATACAAATGGCTCAATACCTACTTAAGTACAAGAGGAGTGACACTCTAACTTTCTATGATTTGAACCTCTCCTGTGAGTGCAGTTTTAGATTCCGATGCTCCACTTCAGGTTTACTGTATCCCTTGGACCTTCTTATTGACGATGAAACAGAGAGTTTGCATTAGATTTTAATACAAAAGGCACAATGCCGACTTAAGTACAAGAGTAATGACACTCTAACTTTCTATGATTTGAACCCCTCCTGTGGGTCCAGATTTAGATTCCGATCCTTCACTTCAGGTTTACTGTATCCCTTGGACCTTCTTATTGACGATGAGTCACAGAAATTGGATCCGAATTTAATACAAGAGGCACAATGGCGACTTAAGTACAAGAGGACTGACACTCTCACTTGCTATGATTTGAACCTCTCCTGATAGTCCGGTTTTAAATTCCGATGCTTCACTCCAGGTTTACTGTATACCTTGCACCTTCTTATTGACGATGAACATAGAATTTGCTTCCGAATTTAATACAAAAGGTACAATGCCGACTTAAGTACAAGAGGACTGACACTCTCACTTTCTATGATTTGAACCTCTCCTCTGAGTCCAGTTTCAGATTCCGATGCGTCAATTCAGGTTTACTGTATCCCTTGGACTTTCTTAATGACGATGAAACACAGAAATTGCATCCGAATGTAATACAAATGGCTCAATACCGACTTAAGTACAAGATTAGTGACACTCTAACTTTCTATGATTTGAACCTCTCCTGTGAGTCCAGTTTTAGATTCCGATGCTCAACTTCAGGTTTACTATATCCCTTGGACCTTCTTATTGACGATGAAACACTGAAATTGCATCCGAATTTAATACAAATGCCACAATGCCGACTTAAGTACAAGACGACTGACACTGTCACTTTCTATGATTCGAACCTTTCCTGTGAGTCCAGTTTTACATTCCGATGCTTCACTTCTGGTTTACTGTTTCCCTTGGACCTTCTTATTGACGATGAAACACAGATATCGCACCCGAATTTAATACAAATGGCACAATTCCGACTTAAGTACAAGAGGACTGACACTCTCCCTTTCTATATTTTGAACCTCTCCTGTGAGTCCAGTTTTAGATTCCGTTGCTTCACTTCAGGTTTACTGTATCCCTTGGACCTTCTTATTGACGATGAAACACAGAAATTGCACCCGAATTTAATACAAATGGCACAATGCGACTTAAGTACAAGAGGACTGACACTCTCACTTTCTATGATTTGAACCACTCCTGTGAGTCCAGTTTTACATTCCGATGCTCCACTTCAGGTTTACTGTATCCCTTGGACCTTCTTATTGACGATGAAACACAGAGTTTGCATCCGAATTTAATACAAAAGGCACAATGCCGACTTAAGTACAAGAGTAATGACACACTAACTTTCTATGATTTGAACCTCTCCTGTGAGTCCAGTTTAAGAATCCGATGCTTCACATCAGGTTTACTGTATCCCTTGGACCTTCTTATTGACGATGAGACACAGAAATTGGATCCGAATTTAATACAAAAGGCACAATGGCGACTTAAGTACAAGAGGACTGACACTCTCACTTTCAATGAATTGAACCTCTCCTGTGAGTCCAGTTTCAGATTCCGATGCTTTACTTCAGGTTTACTGTATACCTTGCACCTTGTTATTGACGATGAAACACAGAAATTGCATCGAAATTAAATTCAAAAGGCACAATGCCGACTTAAGTACAAGAGGACTCACACTCTCACTTTCTATGATTTGAACCTGTCGTGTGAGTCCAGTTTTAGATTCCGATGCTTCACTTCAGGTTTACTGTATCCCCTGGACCTTCTTATTGACGATGAAACACAGAGTTTGCATCCGAATTTATTACAAAAGTTACAATGCCGACTTAAGTACGAGAGGACTGACATACTAACTTTCTATGATTTGAACCTCTCCTGTGAGACCAGTTTAAGAATCCGATGCTTCACTTCAGGTTTACTGTATACCTTGGACCTTCTTATTGACGATGAAACACAGAAATTGCTTCCGAATTTAATACGAAAATCACAATGGTGACTTAAGTACAAGAGGACTGACACTCTCACTTGCTATGACTTGAACCTCTCCTGTGAGTCCAGTTTTAGATTCCGATGCTCCACTTCAGGTTTACTGTATCCCTTGGACCTTCTTATTGACGATGAAACACAGAGTTTGCATCCGAATTTAATACAAAAGGCGCAATGCCGACTTAAGTACAAGAGTAATGACACTCTAACTTTCTACGATTTGAACCCCTCCTGTGAGTCTAGTTTTAGATTCCGATGCTTCACTTTAGGTTTACTGTATCCCTTGGACCTTCTTATTGACGATGAGACACAGAAATTGGATCCGCATTTAATACAAAAGGCACAATGGCGACTTAAGTACAAGAGGACTGACATTCTCACTTTCAATGATTTGAACCACTCCTGTGAGTCCAGTTTCAGATTCCGATGCTTCACTTCAGGTTTACTGTATACCTTGCACCTTGTTATTGACGATGAAACACAGAAATTGCATCGGAATTAAATTCAAAAGGCACAATGCCGACTTAAGTACAATAGGACTGACACCCTCTCTTTCTATGGTTTGAACCTCTCCTGTGAGTCCAGTTTTAGATTCCGATGCCTCACTTCAGGTTTACTGTATCCCTAGGACCTTTTTATTGACGTTGGAACACAGAAATTGCATCGGAATTAAATTCAAAACTGACAATGCCGACTTAAGTAACAGAGGACTGACACTCGCACATTCTATGATTTGAACCTCTCCTGTGAGTCCAGTTTTAGATTCCGATGCTTCACTTCAGGTTTACTGTATCCCTTGGACCTTCTTATTGACGATGAAACACAGAAATTGCATCGGAATTAAATTCGAAACTCACAATGCCGACTTAAGTAAAAGGGGACTGACACTTTCACTTTCTATGATTTGAACCTCTCCTGTGATTCCAGTTTTAGATTCCGATGCTTAACTTCAGGTTCACTTTATCACTTAGACCTACTTATTAACAATGAAACACAGAAATTGCATCGGAATTAAATTCAAAAATCACAATGCCGACTTAAGTATAAGAGGACTGACACTATAACTTTCTATGATTTGAACCTCTCCTGTGAGTCCAGTTTTAGATTCCGAAGCTTCACTTCAGGTTTACTGTAGCCCTTGGACCTTCTTATTGACGATGAAACACAGAGTTTGCATCCGAATTTAATACAAAAGGCACAATGCCGACTTAAGTACAAGAGGACTGACACTCTAATTTTCTATGATTTGAACCCCTCCTGCGGGTCCAGTTTTAGATTCCGATGCTTCACTTTAGGTTTACTGTATACCCTGCACCTTCTTATTGACGATGAAACACAGAAATTGCATCGGAATTAAATTCGAAACTCACAATGCCGACTTAAGCAAAAGGGGACTGACACTTTCACTTTCTATGATTTGAACCTCTCCTGTGATTCCAGTTTTAGATTCCGATGCTTAACTTCAGGTTTACTTTATCACTTAGACCTACTTATTAACAATGAAACACAGAAATTGCATCGGAATTAAATTCAAAAATCACAATGCCGACTTAAGTACAAGAGCACTGACACTATAACTTTCTATGATTTGAACCTCTCCTGTGAGTCCAGTTTTAGATTCCGAAGCTTCACTTCAGGTTTACTGTAGCCCTTGGACCTTCTTATTGACGATGAAACACAGAGTTTGCATCCGAATTTAATACAAAAGGCACAATGCCGACTTAAGTACAAGAGGACTGACACACTAACTTTCTATGATTTGAACCCCTCCTGCGAGTCCAGTTTTAGATTCCGATGCTTCACTTTAGGTTTACTGTATACCCTGCACCTTCTTATTGACGATGAAACACAGAAATTGCATCGGAATTAAATTCAAAAGGCACAATGCCGACTTAAGTACAAGACGACTGACACTCTCACTTTCTATGATTAGAACCACTCCTGTGAGTCCAGTTTTAGATTCCGATGCTTCACTTTAGGTTTACTGTATCCCTTGGACCTTCTTATTGACGATGAAACACAGAGTTTGCATCCGAATTTAATACAAAAGGTGCAATGCCGACTTAAGTACCAGAGGACTGACACACTAACTTTCTATGATTTGAACCTCTCCTGTGAGTCCAGTTTAAGAATCCGATGCTTCACTTCAGGTTTACTGTATCCCTTGGACCTTCTTAATAACGATGAAACACAGAAATTGCATCCGAATTTAATACAAAAGGCACAATGGCGACTTAAGTACAAGAGGACTGACACTCTCACTTTCTATGATTTGAAGCACTTCTGTGAGTCCAGTGTTTGATTCCGATGCATCACTTCAGGTTTACTGTATCCCTTGGACCTTCTTATTGACGATGAAACACAGAAATTGCATCCGAATTTAATTCAAATGCCACAATGCCGACTTAAGTACAAGAGGACCGACACTCTCACTTTCTATGATTTGAACCTCTCCTGTGAGTCCACTTTAGGATTCCGATGCTTCACTTTAGGTTTACTGTATACCTTGCACCTTCGTATTGACGATGAAACACAGATATTGCATCCGAATTTAATACAAAAGGCACAATGCCGACTTAAGTCCAAGAGGACTGACATTCTAACTTTCTATGATTTGAACCTCTCCTGTGAGTCCAGTTTTAGATTCCGATGCTTCACTTCAGGTTTACTGTATCCCTTGGACTTTCTTATTGACGATGAAACACAGAAATTGCATCCGAATGAAATACAAGTGGCACAATACCGACTTAAGTACAAGAGAAGTGACACTCTAACTTTCTATGATTTGATTCTCTCGTGTGAGTCTAGTTTTAGATTCCGTTGCTTCACTTCAGGTTTACTGTATACCTTTGACCATCTGATTGACGATGAAACACAGAAATTTTATCCAAATTTAATACAAATGGCACAATGCCGACTTAAGTACAAGAGGGCTGACACTCTCACTTTCTATGATTTGAACCTCTCCTGTGAGTCCAGTTTTAGATTCCGATGCTTCACTTCAGGTTTACGGTGTACCTTACACCTTCTGATTGACGATGAAACACAGAAATTGCATCGGAATTTAATACAAAAGGCACAATGCCGACCTAAGTAAAAGAGGACTGACACTCTAACTTTCAATGATTTGAACCTCTCCATTGTGTCCAGTTTTAGATTCCGATGCTTCACTTAAGGTTTACTGTATCCCTTGGACCTTCTTATTGACGATGAAACACAGAAATTGCATCCGAATTTAATACAAAAGGCACAATACCGACTTATGTACAAGAGGAGTGACACTTCAATATTCTATGATTTGAATCTCTCCTGTGAGTCCAGTTTTAGATTCCGATGCTTCACTTCATGTTTACTGTATCCCTTGGACCTACTTATTGACGATGAAACACAGAAATTGCAACGGAATTTAATTCAAAAGGCACAATGCCGACCTAAGTAGAAGAGGACTGACACTCTCACTTTCTATTATTTGAACCTCTCCTGTGAGTAGAGTTTTAGATTCCGATGTTTCACTTCAGGTTTACTGTATACCTTGCACCTTCTTATTGACGATGAAACACAGAAATTGCATCGGAATTAAATTCAAAAGGCACAATGCCGGCTTAAGTACAAGAGGACTGACACTCTCACTTTCTATGATTTGAACCTCTCCTGTGAGTCCTGTTTTAGATTCCGATGCTTCACTTCAGGTTTGCTGTATCCCTTGGACCTTCATACTGACGATGAAACACATTGTTTGCATCCGAATTAAATACAAAAAGTACAATGCCGACTTAAGTACAAGAGGACTGACACACTAACTTTCTATGATTTGAACCTCTCCTGTGAGACCAGTTTAAGAATCCGATGCTTCACTTCAGGTTTACTGTATACCTTGGACCTTCTTATTGACGATGAAACACAGAAATTGCTGCCGAATTTAATACGAAAATCACAATGGTGACTTAAGTACAAGAGGACTGACACTCTCACTTGCTATGACTTGAACCTCTCCTGTGAGTCCAGTTTTAGATTCCGATGCTTCACTTTAGGTTTACTGTATACCCTGCACCTTCTTATTGACGATGAAACACAGAAATTGCATCGGAATTAAATTCAAAAGGCACAATGCCGACTTAAGTACAAGACGACTGACACTCTCACTTTCTATGATTAGAACCACTCCTGTGAGTCCAGTTTTAGATTCCGATGCTTCACTTTAGGTTTACTGTATCCCTTGGACCTTCTTATTGACGATGAAACACAGAGTTTGCATCCGAATTTAATACAAAAGGTGCAATGCCGACTTAAGTACCAGAGGACTGACACACTAACTTTCTATGATTTGAACCTCTCCTGTGAGTCCAGTTTAAGAATCCGATGCTTCACTTCAGGTTTACTGTATCCCTTGGACCTTCTTAATAACGATGAAACACAGAAATTGCATCCGAATTTAATACAAAAGGCACAATGGCGACTTAAGTACAAGAGGACTGACACTCTCACTTTCTATGATTTGAAGCACTTCTGTGAGTCCAGTGTTTGATTCCGATGCATCACTTCAGGTTTACTGTATCCCTTGGACCTTCTTATTGACGATGAAACACAGAAATTGCATCCGAATTTAATTCAAATGCCACAATGCCGACTTAAGTACAAGAGGACCGACACTCTCACTTTCTATGATTTGAACCTCTCCTGTGAGTCCACTTTAGGATTCCGATGCTTCACTTTAGGTTTACTGTATACCTTGCACCTTCTTATTGACGATGAAACACAGATATTGCATCCGAATTTAATACAAAAGGCACAATGCCGACTTAAGTCCAAGAGGACTGACATTCTAACTTTCTATGATTTGAACCTCTCCTGTGAGTCCAGTTTTAGATTCCGATGCTTCACTTCAGGTTTACTGTATCCCTTGGACTTTCTTATTGACGATGAAACACAGAAATTGCATCCGAATGAAATACAAGTGGCACAATACCGACTTAAGTACAAGAGAAGTGACACTCTAACTTTCTATGATTTGATTCTCTCGTGTGAGTCTAGTTTTAGATTCCGTTGCTTCACTTCAGGTTTACTGTATACCTTTGACCATCTGATTGACGATGAAACACAGAAATTTTATCCAAATTTAATACAAATGGCACAATGCCGACTTAAGTACAAGAGGGCTGACACTCTCACTTTCTATGATTTGAACCTCTCCTGTGAGTCCAGTTTTAGATTCCGATGCTTCACTTCAGGTTTACGGTGTACCTTACACCTTCTGATTGACGATGAAACACAGAAATTGCATCGGAATTTAATACAAAAGGCACAATGCCGACCTAAGTAAAAGAGGACTGACACTCTAACTTTCAATGATTTGAACCTCTCCATTGTGTCCAGTTTTAGATTCCGATGCTTCACTTAAGGTTTACTGTATCCCTCGGACCTTCTTATTGACGATGAAACACAGAAATTGCATCCGAATTTAATACAAAAGGCACAATACCGACTTATGTACAAGAGGAGTGACACTTCAATATTCTATGATTTGAATCTCTCCTGTGAGTCCAGTTTTAGATTCCGATGCTTCACTTCATGTTTACTGTATCCCTTGGACCTACTTATTGACGATGAAACACAGAAATTGCAACGGAATTTAATTCAAAAGGCACAATGCCGACCTAAGTAGAAGAGGACTGACACTCTCACTTTCTATTATTTGAACCTCTCCTGTGAGTAGAGTTTTAGATTCCGATGTTTCACTTCAGGTTTACTGTATACCTTGCACCTTCTTATTGACGATGAAACACAGAAATTGCATCGGAATTAAATTCAAAAGGCACAATGCCGGCTTAAGTACAAGAGGACTGACACTCTCACTTTCTATGATTTGAACCTCTCCTGTGAGTCCTGTTTTAGATTCCGATGCTTCACTGCAGGTTTGCTGTATCCCTTGGACCTTCATACTGACGATGAAACACATTGTTTGCATCCGAATTAAATACAAAAAGTACAATGCCGACTTAAGTACAAGAGGACTGACACACTAACTTTCTATGATTTGAACCTCTCCTGTGAGACCAGTTTAAGAATCCGATGCTTCACTTCAGGTTTACTGTATACCTTGGACCTTCTTATTGACGATGAAACACAGAAATTGCTTCCGAATTTAATACGAAAATCACAATGGTGACTTAAGTACAAGAGGACTGACACTCTCACTTGCTATGACTTGAACCTCTCCTGTGAGTCCAGTTTTAGATTCCGATGCTCCACTTCAGGTTTACTGTATCCCTTGGACCTTCTTATTGACGATGAAACACAGAGTTTGCATCCGAATTTAATACAAAAGGCGCAATGCCGACTTAAGTACAAGAGTAATGACACTCTAACTTTCTACGATTTGAACCCCTCCTGTGAGTCTAGTTTTAGATTCCGATGCTTCACTTTAGGTTTACTGTATCCCTTGGACCTTCTTATTGACGATGAGACACAGAAATTGGATCCGCATTTAATACAAAAGGCACAATGGCGACTTAAGTACAAGAGGACTGACATTCTCACTTTCAATGATTTGAACCACTCCTGTGAGTCCAGTTTCAGATTCCGATGCTTCACTTCAGGTTTACTGTATACCTTGCACCTTGTTATTGACGATGAAACACAGAAATTGCATCGGAATTAAATTCAAAATGCACAATGCCGACTTAAGTACAATAGGACTGACACCCTCTCTTTCTATGGTTTGAACCTCTCCTGTGAGTCCAGTTTTAGATTCCGATGCCTCACTTCAGGTTTACTGTATCCCTAGGACCTTTTTATTGACGTTGGAACACAGAAATTGCATCGGAATTAAATTCAAAACTGACAATGCCGACTTAAGTAAAAGAGGACAGACACTCGCACATTCTATGATTTGAACCTCTCCTGTGAGTCCAGTTTTAGATTCCGATGCTTCACTTCAGGTTTACTGTATCCCTTGGACCTTCTTATTGACGATGAAACACAGAAATTGCATCGGAATTAAATTCGAAACTCACAATGCCGACTTAAGTAAAAGGGGACTGACACTTTCACTTTCTATGATTTGAACCTCTCCTGTGATTCCAGTTTTAGATTCCGATGCTTAACTTCAGGTTCACTTTATCACTTAGACCTACTTATAAACAATGAAACACAGAAATTGCATCGGAATTAAATTCAAAAATCACAATGCCGACTTAAGTATAAGAGGACTGACACTATAACTTTCTATGATTTGAACCTCTCCTGTGAGTCCAGTTTTAGATTCCGAAGCTTCACTTCAGGTTTACTGTAGCCCTTGGACCTTCTTATTGACGATGAAACACAGAGTTTGCATCCGAATTTAATACAAAAGGCATAATGCCGACTTAAGTACAAGAGGACTGACACTCTAATTTTCTATGATTTGAACCCCTCCTGCGGGTCCAGTTTTAGATTCCGATGCTTCACTTTAGGTTTACTGTATACCCTGCACCTTCTTATTGACGACGAAACACAGAAATTGCATCGGAATTAAATTCGAAACTCACAATGCCGACTTAAGCAAAAGGGGACTGACACTTTCACTTTCTATGATTTGAACCTCTCCTGTGATTCCAGTTTTAGATTCCGATGCTTAACTTCAGGTTTACTTTATCACTTAGACCTACTTATTAACAATGAAACACAGAAATTGCATCGGAATTAAATTCAAAAATCACAATGCCGACTTAAGTACAAGAGGACTGACACTATAACTTTCTATGATTTGAACCTCTCCTGTGAGTCCAGTTTTAGATTCCGAAGCTTCACTTCAGGTTTACTGTAGCCCTTGGACCTTCTTATTGACGATGAAACACAGAGTTTGCATCCGAATTTAATACAAAAGGCACAATGCCGACTTAAGTACAAGAGGACTGACACTCTAACTTTCTATGATTTGAACCCCTCCTGCGAGTCCAGTTTTAGATTCCGATGCTTCACTTTAGGTTTACTGTATCCCTTGGACCTTCTTATTGACGATGAAACACAGAGTTTGCATCCGAATTTAATACAAAATGTGCAATGCCGACTTAAGTACCAGAGGACTGACACACTAACTTTCTATGATTTGAACCTCTCCTGTGAGTCCAGTTTAAGAATCCGATGCTTCACTTCAGGTTTACTGTATCCCTTGGACCTTCTTAATAACGATGAAACACAGAAATTGCATCCGAATTTAATACAAAAGGCACAATGGCGACTTAAGTACAAGAGGACTGACACTCTCACTTTCTATGATTTGAAGCACTTCTGTGAGTCCAGTGTTTGATTCCGATGCATCACTTCAGGTTTACTGTATCCCTTGGACCATCTTATTGACGATGAAACACAGAAATTGCATCCGAATTTAATTCAAATGCCACAATGCCGACTTAAGTACAAGAGGACCGACACTCTCACTTTCTATGATTTGAACCTCTCCTGTGAGTCCACTTTAGGATTCCGATGCTTCACTTTAGGTTTACTGTATACCTTGCACCTTCTTATTGACGATGAAACACAGATATTGCATCCGAATTTAATACAAAAGGCACAATGCCGACTTAAGTCCAAGAGGACTGACATTCTAACTTTCTATGATTTGAACCTCTCCTGTGAGTCCAGTTTTAGATTCCGATGCTTCACTTCAGGTTTACTGTATCCCTTGGACTTTCTTATTGACGATGAAACACAGAAATTGCATCCGAATGAAATACAGGTGGCACAATACCGACTTAAGTACAAGAGAAGTGACACTCTAACTTTCTATGATTTGATTCTCTCCTGTGAGTCCAGTTTTAGATTCCGTTGCTTCACTTCAGGTTTACTGTATACCTTTGACCATCTGATTGACGATGAAACACAGAAATTTTATCCAAATTTAATACAAATGGCACAATGCCGACTTAAGTACAAGAGGACTGACACTCTCACTTTCTATGATTTGAACCTCTCCTGTGAGTCCAGTTTTAGATTCCGATGCTTCACTTCAGGTTTACGGTGTACCTTACACCTTCTGATTGACGATGAAACACAGAAATTGCATCGGAATTTAATACAAAAGGCACAATGCCGACCTAAGTAAAAGAGGACTGACACTCTAACTTTCAATGATTTGAACCTCTCCATTGTGTCCAGTTTTAGATTCCGATGCTTCACTTAAGGTTTACTGTATCCCTTGGACCTTCTTATTGACGATGAAACACAGAAATTGCATCCGAATTTAATACAAAAGGCACAATACCGACTTATGTACAAGAGGAGTGACACTTCAATATTCTATGATTTGAATCTCTCCTGTGAGTCCAGTTTTAGATTCCGATGCTTCACTTCATGTTTACTGTATCCCTTGGACCTACTTATTGACGATGAAACACAGAAATTGCAACGGAATTTAATTCAAAAGGCACAATGCCGACCTAAGTAGAAGAGGACTGACACTCTCACTTTCTATTATTTGAACCTCTCCTGTGAGTAGAGTTTTAGATTCCGATGTTTCACTTCAGGTTTACTGTATACCTGGCACCTTCTTATTGACGATGAAACACAGAAATTGCATCGGAATTAAATTCAAAAGGCACAATGCCGGCTTAAGTACAAGAGGACTGACACTCTCACTTTCTATGATTTGAACCTCTCCTGTGAGTCCTGTTTTAGATTCCGATGCTTCACTTCAGGTTTGCTGTATCCCTTGGACCTTCATACTGACGATGAAACACATTGTTTGCATCCGAATTAAATACAAAAGGTACAATGCCGACTTAAGTACAAGAGGACTGACACACTAACTTTCTATGATTTGAACCTCTCCTGTGAGCCCAGTTTAAGAATCCGATGCTTCACTTCAGGTTTACTGTATCCCTTGGACCTTCTTATTGACGATGAAACACAGAAATTGCATCCGAATTTAATACAAAAGGCACAATGGCGACTTAAGTACAAGAGGACTGACACACTCTCTTTCTTTGATTTGAACCTCTCCTGTGAGTCCACTTTTAGATTCTGATGTTTCACTTCAGGTTTACTGTATCCCTTGGACCTTCTCATTGACGATGAAACACAGAAATTTCATCCGAATTTAATACAAAATGCACAATGCCTACTTAACTAAAAGAGGACTGACACTCTAACTTTCTATGATTTGAACCTCTCCTGCAAGTCCAGTTTTTGATTCCGATGCTCCACTTCAGGTTTACTGTATACCTTGGACCTTCTTATTGACGATAAAACACAGAAATTTCATCCGAATTTAATACAAAAGCCACAATACCGACTTAAGTACAAGAGGAGTGACACTCTAACTTTCTATGATTTGAATCTCTCCTGTGAGTCCAGTTTTAGATTCCGATGTTTCACTTCAGGTTTACTGTATCCCTTGGACCTTCTTATTGACTATGAAACACAGGAATTGCATCTGAATTTAATTCAAATGGCACAATGCCGACTTAAGTACAAGAGGACTGACACTCTCTCTTTCTATGATTTGAACCTCTCCTGAGAGTCCGGTTTTAAATTCCGAATCTTCACTCCAGGTTTACTGTATACCTTGCACCTTCTTATTGACGATGAAACATTGAAATTGCATCGGAATTTAATACAAAAGGCACAATGCCGACCTAAGTAAAAGAGAACTGACACTCTAACTTTCAATGATTTGAACCTCTCCATTGTGTCCAGTTTTAGTTTCCGATGCTTCACTTAAGGTTTACTGTATCCCTTGGACCTTCTTATTGACGATGAAACACAGAAATTGCATTCGAATTTAATACAAAAGGCACAATACCGACTTATGTACAAGAGGAGTGACACTTCAACATTCTATGATTTGAATCTCTCCTGTGAGTCCAGTTTTAGATTCCGATGCTTCACTTCATGTTTACTGTATCCCTTGGACCTACTTATTGACGATGAAACACAGAAATCGCAACGGAATTTAATTCAAAAGGCACAATGGCGACTTAAGTACAAGAGGACTGACACTCTCACTTTCTATGATTTGAACCTCTCCTGTGAGTCCAGTTTTAGATTCCGATGCTTCACTTCAGGTTTGCTGTATCCCTTGGACCTTCATACTGACGATGAAACACATTGTTTGCATCCGAATTAAATACAAAAAGTACAATGCCGACTTAAGTACAAGAGGACTGACACACTAACTTTCTATGATTTGAACCTCTCCTGTGAGTCCAGTTTAAGAATCCGATGCTTCACTTCAGGTTTACTGTATCCCTTGGACCTTCTTATTGACGATGAAACACAGAAATTGCATCCGAATTTAATACAAAAGGCACAATGGCGACTTAAGTACAAGAGGACTGACACACTCTCTTTCTTTGATTTGAACCTCTCCTGTGAGTCCACTTTTAGATTCTGATGTTTCACTTCAGGTTTACTGTATCCCTTGGACCTTCTCATTGACGATGAAACACAGAAATTTCATCCGAATTTAATACAAAAGGCACAATGCCTACTTAACTAAAAGAGGACTGACACTCTAACTTTCTATGATTTGAACCTCTCCTGCAAGTCCAGTTTTTGATTCCGATGCTCCACTTCAGGTTTACTGTATACCTTGGACCTTCTTATTGACGATAAAACACAGAAATTTCATCCGAATTTAATACAAAAGCCACAATACCGACTTAAGTACAAGAGGAGTGACACTCTAACTTTCTATGATTTGAATCTCTCCTGTGAGTCCAGTTTTAGATTCCGATGTTTCACTTCAGGTTTACTGTATCCCTTGGACCTTCTTATTGACTATGAAACACAGGAATTGCATCTGAATTTAATTCAAATGGCACAATGACGACTTAAGTACAAGAGGACTGACACTCTCTCTTTCTATGATTTGAACCTCTCCTGTGAGTCCGGTTTTAAATTCCGAATCTTCACTCCAGGTTTACTGTATACCTTGCACCTTTTTATTGACGATGAAACATTGAAATTGCATCGGAATTTAATACAAAAGGCACAATGCCGACCTAAGTAAAAGAGGACTGACACTCTAACTTTCAATGATTTGAACGTCTCCATTGTGTCCAGTTATAGTTTCCGATGCTTCACTTAAGGTTTACTGTATCCCTTGGACCTTCTTATTGACGATGAAACACAGAAATTGCATTCGAATTTAATACAAAAGGCACAATACCGACATATGTACAAGAGGAGTGACACTTCAACATTCTATGATTTGAATCTCTCCTGTGAGTCCAGTTTTAGATTCCGATGCTTCACTTCATGTTTACTGTATCCCTAGGACCTACTTATTGACGATGAAACACAGAAATTGCAACGGAATTTAATTCAAAAGGCACAATGGCGACTTAAGTACAAGAGGACTGACACTCTCACTTTCTATGATTTGAACCTCTCCTGTGAGTCCAGTTTTAGATTCCGATGCTTCACTTCAGGTTTACTGTATACCTTGGACCTTCTTATTGACGATAAAACACAGAAACTTCATCCGAATTTAATACAAAAGGCACAATACCGACTTAAGTACAAGAGGAGTGACACTCTAACTTTCTATGATTTGAACCTCTCCTGTGAGTCCAGTTTAAGAATCCGATGCTTCACTTCAGGTTTACTGTATCCCTAGGACCTTCTTATTGACGATGAAACACAGAAATTTCATCCGAATTTAATACAAAAGGCACAATGCCGACTTAACTAAAAGAGGACTGACACTCTAACTTTCTATGATTTGAACCTCTCCTGCAAGTCCAGTTTTAGGTTCCGATGCTTCACTTCAAGTTTACTGTATACCTTGGACCTTCTTATTGACGATAAAACACAGAAATTTCATCCGAATTTATTACAAAAGGCACAATACCGACTTAAGTACAAGAGGAGTGACACTATAACACTCTATGATTTGAATCTCTCCTGTGAGTCCAGTTTTAGATTCCGATTTTTCACTTCAGGTTTACTGTATCCCTTGGACCTTCTTATTGACTATGAAACACAGGAATTGCATCTGAATTTAATTCAAATGGCACAATGCCGACTTAAGTACAAGAGGTCTGACACTCTCACTTTCTATGATTTGAACCTCTCCTGTGAGTCCGGTTTTACATTCCGAAGCTTCACTCCAGGTTTACTGTATACCTTGCACATTCTTATTGACCATGAAACATACCAATTGCATCGGAATTTAATACAAAAGGCATAATAACGACTTAAGTAAAAGAGGACAAACACTCTAACTTTCTATGATTTGAACCTCTCCTGTGAGTCTAGTTTTAGATTCCGATGTTTCACTTCAGGTTTACTGTATCCCTTGGTCCTTCTTATTGACGATGAAACATAGAAATTGGATCCGAATTTAGTACAAAAGGCACAATGGCGACTTAAGTACAAGAGGACTGACACTCTCAATTTCAATGATTTGGACCTTTCCTGTGAGTCCAGTTTCAGATTCCGATGCTTCACTTCAGGTTTACTGTATACCTTGCACCTTCTTATTGACGATGAAACACAGAAATTGCATCGGAATTAAATTCAAAAGGGACAATGCCGACTTAAGTACAAGAGGACTGACACTCTCACTTTCTATGATTAGAACCTCTCCTGTGAGTCCAGTTTTAGATTCTGAAGCTTCACTTCAGGTTTACTGTATACCTTGGACCTTCTTATTGACGATGAGACACAGTGTTTGCATCCGAATTTAATACAAAAGGTTCAATGCCGACTTAACTACAAGAGGACTGACACTCTAACTTTCTATGATTTGAACCTCTCCTGCGAATCCAGTTTTAGATTCCGATGCTTCACTACAGGTTTACTGTATCCCTTGGACCTTCTTATTGACGATGAAACACAGAAATTGCATCCGAATTTAATACAAAAATCACAATGGCGACTTAACTACAAGAGGACTGACACTCTCACTTTCTATGATTTGAACCTCTCCTGTGAGTCCAGTTTTAGATTCCGATGCTTCACTTCAGGTTTACTGTATCCCTTGGACTTTCTTATTGACGATGAAACACAGAAATTGCATCCGAATGTAATACAAATGGCACAATACCGACTTAAGTACAAGAGGAGTGACACTCTAACTTTCTATGATTTGAATCTCTCCTGTGAGTCCAGTTTTAGATTCCGATGCTTCACTTCAGGTTTAATGTATACCTTTGACCATATGATTGACGATGAAACTCAGAAATTTTATCCAAATTTAAAACAAATGGCACAATGCCGACTTAAGTACAAGAGGACTGACACTCTCACTTTCTATGATTTGAATCTCTCCGGTGAGTCCAGTTTTAGATTCCGATGCTTCACTTAAGGTTTACTGTATACCTTGCACCTTCTGATTGACGATGAAACATAGAAATTGCATCGGAATTTAATACAAAAGGCACAATGCCGACCTAAGTAAAAGAGGACTGACACTCTAACTTTCTATGAATTGAACCTCTCCAGTGAGTCCAGTTTTAGATTCCGATGCTTCACTTAAGGTTTACTGTATCCCATGGACCTTTTTATTGATGATGAAACACAGAAATTGCAACGGAATTTTAATCAAAAGGCACAATGCCGACCTAAGTAGAAGAGGACTGACACTCGCACATTCTATTATTTGAACCTCTCCTGTGAGTCCGGTTTTAGATTCCGATGCTTCACTTCAGGTTTACTATATCCCTTGGACCTTCTTATTGACGATGAAACACAGAAATTGCATCCGAATTTAATACAAATGCCACAATGCCGACTTAAGTACAAGAGGACTTACACTGTCACTTTCTATGATTTGCACCTTTCCTGTGCGTCCAGTTTTAGATTCCGATGCTTCACTTCAGGTTTACTGTATCCCTTGGACCCTCTTATTGACGATGAAACACAGAAATTGGATCCGAATTTAATACAAAAGGCACAATGCTTACTTAAGTACAAGAGGACTGACACTCTCTCTTTCTATGATTTGAACCTCTCCTGTGAGTCCGGTTTTAAATTCCGATGCTTCACTCCAGGTTTACTGTATACCTTGCACCTTCTTATTGACGACGAAACATAGAAATTGCATCGGAATTTAATTTAAAAGGCACAATGCCGACTTAAGTAAAAGAGGACAAACACTCTAACTTTCTATGATTTGAACCTCTCCTGTGAGTCTAGTTTTAGATTCCGATGCTTCACTTCAGGTTTACTGTATCCCTTGGACCCTCTTATTGACGATGAAACACAGAAATTGCATCCTAATTTAATACAAATGGCACAATGCCGACTTAAGTACAAGAGGACTGACACACTAACTTTCTATGATTTGAACCTCTCCCGTGAGTCCAGTTTTAGATTCCGATGCTTCACTTCAGGTTTACTATATCCCTTGGACCTTCTTATTGACGATGAAACACAGAAATTGCATCCGAATTTAATACAAATGCCACAATGCCGACTTAAGTACAAGAGGACTGACACTGTCACTTTCTATGATTTGAACCTTTCCTGCGAGTCCAGTTTTAGATTCCGATGCTTCACTTCATGTTTACTGTATCCCTTGGACCTTCTTACTGACGATGAAACACAGAAATTGCAACGGAATTTAATTCAAAAGGCACAATGGCGACTTAAGTACAAGAGGACTGACACTCTCACTTTCTATGTTTTGAACCTCTCCTGTGAGTCCAGTTTTAGATTCCGATGCTTCACTTCAGGTTTACTATATCCCTTGGACCTTCTTATTGACGATGAAACACAGAAATTGCATCCGAATTTAATACAAAAGGCACAATGGCGACTTAAGTACAAGAGGACTGACACACTCTCTTTCTTTGATTTGAACCTCTCCTGTGAGTCCACTTTTAGATTCTGATGTTTCACTTCAGGTTTACTGTATCCCTTGGACCTTCTCATTGACGATGAAACACAGAAATTTCATCCGAATTTAATACAAAAGGCACAATGCCTACTTAATTAAAAGAGGACTGACACTCTAACTTTCTATGATTTGAATCTCTCCTGTGAGTCCAGTTTTAGATTCCGATGTTTCACTTCAGGTTTACTGTATCCCTTGGACCTTCTTATTGACTATGAAACACAGGAATTGCATCTGAATTTAATTCAAATGGCACAATGCCGACATAAGTACAAGAGGACTGACACACTCTCTTTCTATGATTTGAACCTCTCCTGTGAGTCCGGTTTTAAATTCCGAATCTTCACTCCAGGTTTACTGTATACCTTGCACCTTTTTATTGACGATGAAACATTGAAATTGCATCGGAATTTAATACAAAAGGCACAATGCCGACCTAAGTAAAAGAGGACTGACACTCTAACTTTCAATGATTTGAACCTCTCCATTGTGTCCAGTTTTAGTTTCCGATGCTTCACTTAAGGTTTACTGTATCCCTTGGACCTTCTTATTGACGATGAAACACAGAAATTGCATTCGAATTTAATACAAAAGGCACAATACCGACTTATGTACAAGAGGAGTGACACTTCAACATTCTATGATTTGAATCTCTCCTGTGAGTCCAGTTTTAGATTCCGATGCTTCACTTCATGTTTACTGTATCCCTAGGACCTACTTATTGACGATGAAACACAGAAATTGCAACGGAATTTAATTCAAAAGGCACAATGGCGACTTAAGTACAAGAGGACTGACACTCTCACTTTCTATGATTTGTACCTCTCCTGTGAGTCCAGTTTTAGATTCCGATGCTTCACTTCAGGTTTACTGTATACCTTGGACCTTCTTATTGACGATGAAACACAGAAATTTCATCCGAATTTAATACAAAAGGCACAATACCGACTTAAGTACAAGAGGAGTGACACTCTAACTTTCTATGATTTGAACCTCTCCTGTGAGTCCAGTTTAAGAATCCGATGCTTCTCTTCAGGTTTACTGTATCCCTAGGACCTTCTTATTGACGATGAAACACAGAAATTTCATCCGAATTTAATACAAAAGGCACAATGCCGACTTAACTAAAAGAGGACTGACACTCTAACTTTCTATGATTTGAACCTCTCCTGCAAGTCCAGTTTTAGGTTCCGATGCTTCACTTCAAGTTTACTGTATACCTTGGACCTTCTTATTGACGATAAAACACAGAAATTTCATCCGAATTTAATACAAAAGGCACAATACCGACTTAAGTACAAGAGGAGTGACACTATAACACTCTATGATTTGAATCTCTCCTGTGAGTCCAGTTTTAGATTCCGATTTTTCACTTCAGGTTTACTGTATCCCTTAGACCTTCTTATTGACTATGAAACACAGGAATTGCATCTGAATTTAATTCAAATGGCACAATGCCGACTTAAGTACAAGAGGTCTGACACTCTCTCTTTCTATGATTTGAACCTCTCCTGTGAGTCCGGTTTTACATTCCGAAGCTTCACTCCAGGTTTACTGTATACCTTGCACATTCTTATTGACCATGAAACATACCAATTGCATCGGAATTTAATACAAAAGGCATAATGCCGACTTAAGTAAAAGAGGACAAACACTCTAACTTTCTATGATTTGAACCTCTCCTGTGAGTCTAGTTTTAGATTCCGATGTTTCACTTCAGGTTTACTGTATCCCTTGGTCCTTCTTATTGACGATGAAACATAGAAATTGGATCCGAATTTAATACAAAAGGCACAATGGCGACTTAAGTACAAGAGGACTGACACTCTCACTTTCAATGATTTGGACCTTTCCTGTGAGTCCAGTTTCAGATTCCGATGCTTCACTTCAGGTTTACTGTATACCTTGCACCTTCTTATTGACGATGAAACACAGAAATTGCATCGGAATTAAATTCAAAAGGGACAATGCCGACTTAAGTACAAGAGGACTGACACTCTCACTTTCTATGATTAGAACCTGTCCTGTGAGTCCAGTTTTAGATTCCGAAGCTTCACTTCAGGTTTACTGTATACCTTGGACCTTCTTATTGACGATGAAACACAGTGTTTGCATCCGAATTTAATACAAAAGGTTCAATGCCGACTTAAGTACAAGAGGACTGACACTCTAACTTTCTATGATTTGAACCTCTCCTGCGAATCCAGTTTTAGATTCCGATGCTTCACTACAGGTTTACTGTATCCCTTGGACCTTCTTATTGACGATGAAACACAGAAATTGCATCCGAATTTAATACAAAAATCACAATGGCGACATAACTACAAGAGGACTGGCACTCTCACTTTCTATGATTTGAACCTCTCCTGTGAGTCCAGTTTTAGATTCCGATGCTTCACTTCAGGTTTACTGTATCCCTTGGACTTTCTTATTGACGATGAAACACAGAAATTGCATCCGAATGTAATACAAATGGCACAATACCGACTTAAGTACAAGAGGAGTGACACTCTAACTTTCTATGATTTGAATCTCTCCTGTGAGTCCAGTTTTAGATTCCGATGCTTCACTTCAGGTTTAATGTATACCTTTGACCATATGATTGACGATGAAACTCAGAAATTTTATCCAAATTTAAAACAAATGGCACAATGCCGACTTAAGTACAAGAGGACTGACACTCTCACTTTCTATGATTTGAATCTCTCCGGTGAGTCCAGTTTTAGATTCCGATGCTTCACTTAAGGTTTACTGTATACCTTGCACCTTCTGATTGACGATGAAACATAGAAATTGCATCGGAATTTAATACAAAAGGCACAATGCCGACCTAAGTAAAAGAGGACTGACACTCTAACTTTCTATGAATTGAACCTCTCCAGTGAGTCCAGATTTAGATTCCGATGCTTCACTTAAGGTTTACTGTATCCCATGGACCTTTTTATTGATGATGAAACACAGAAATTGCATCCGAATTTAATACAAAAGGCACAATACCGACTTATGTACAAGAGAAGTGATACTTTAACATTCTATGATTTGAATCTCTCCTGTGAGTCAAGTTTTAGATTCCGATGCTTCACTTCATGTTTACTGTATCCCTTGGACCTACTTATTGACGATGAAACACTGAAATTGCAACGGAATTTAATTCAAAAGGCACAATGCCGACCTAAGTAGAAGAGGACTGACACTCTCACATTCTATTATTTGAACCTCTCCTGTGAGTCCGGTTTTAGATTCCGATGCTTCACTTCAGGTTTACTATATCCCTTGGACCTTCTTATTGACGATGAAACACAGAAATTGCATCCGAATTTAATACAAATGCCACAATGCCGACTTAAGTACAAGAGGACTTACACTCTCACTTTCTATGATTTGCACCTTTCCTGTGCGTCCAGTTTTAGATTCCGATGCTTCACTTCAGGTTTACTGTATCCCTTGGACCCTCTTATTGACGATGAAACACAGAAATTGGATCCGAATTTAATACAAAAGGCACAATGCTTACTTAAGTACAAGAGGACTGACACCCTCTCTTTCTATGATTTGAACCTCTCCTGTGAGTCCGGTTTTAAATTCCGATGGTTCACTCCAGGTTTACTGTATACCTTGCACCTTCTTATTGACGACGAAACATAGAAATTGCATCGGAATTTAATTTAAAAGGCACAATGCCGACTTAAGTAAAAGAGGACAAACACTCTAACTTTCTATGATTTGAACCTCTCCTGTGAGTCTAGTTTTAGATTCCGATGCTTCACTTCAGGTTTACTGTATCCCTTGGACCCTCTTATTGACGATGAAACACAGAAATTGCATCCTAATTTAATACAAATGGCACAATGCCGACTTAAGTACAAGAGGACTGACACACTAACTTTCTATGATTTGAACCTCTCCCGTGAGTCCAGTTTTAGATTCCGATGCTTCACTTCAGGTTTACTATATCCCTTGGACCTTCTTATTGACGATTAAACACAGAAATTGCATCCGAATTTAATACAAATGCCACAATGCCGACTTAAGTACAAGAGGACTGACACTGTCACTTTCTATGATTTGAACCTTTCCTGCGAGTCCAGTTTTAGATTCCGATGCTTCACTTCAGGTTTACTGTATCCCTTGGACCTTCTTATTGACGATGAAACACAGAAATTGGATCCGAGTTTAATACAAAAGGCACAATGCCGACTTCAGTACAAGAGGACTGACACTCTCTCTTTCAATGATTTGAACCTCTTCTGTGAGTCCAGTTTCAGATTCCGATGCTTCACTTCAGGTTTACTGTATACCTTGCACCTTCTTATTGACGATGAAACACAGAAATTGCATCGGAATTAAATTCAAAAAGCACAATTCCGACTTAAGTACAAGAGGACTGACACTCTCACTTTCTTTTATTTGAACCTCTCCTGTGAGTCCAGTTTTAGATTCCGATGCTTAACTTCAGGTTTACTGTATCACTTAGGCCTACTTATTGACAATGAAACACAGAAATTGCATCGGAATTAAATTCAAAAATCACAATGCCGGCTTAAGTACAAGAGGACTGACACTCTAACTTTCTATCATTTGAACCTCTCCTGTGACTCCAGGTTTAGATTCCGATGCTTCACTTCAGGTTTACTGTATCCCTTGGACCTTCTTATTGACGATGAAACACAGAAATTGCATCCGAATTTAATACAAAAGGCACAATACCGACTTATGTACAAGAGGAGTGACACTTTAACTTTCTATGATTTGAATCTCTCCAGTGAGTACAGTTTTAGATTCCGATGCTTCACTTCATGTTTACTGTATCCCTTGGACCTTCTTATTGACGAGAAGCACAGAAATTGCTTCCGAATTTATTACAAAAATCACAATGGCGACTTAAGTACAAGAGGACTGACACTCTCACTTTATATGATTTGAACCACTCCTGTGAGTCCAGTTTAAGAATCCGATGCTTCACTTCAGGTTTACTGTATCCCTTGTTAACACTCTCTGTACCAGGCCTATTTTATGCACCCGTCCCTAGAAACCGGGCAATTTTACCAATATTAAAAAAATTACTGCATCAAATCTACTGTTTGGATTGTGGCAAATTTGGTACCATCTTGAAGCTGCACATTTCTACTTTAATTCTGAGTGAAAGAAACTACTTTACAATGCACAGCTTTAAGGTACAGTTATAGAAATCACTTAGATGTTTTAAGAATTTAGAAAAAGTCATACGAATAAGGGAATACAATTGTGATTTATTTTTAACCAAAATTGTGGCACTACATTACATGTTTCTGATAGTATACAGTATTACATATAAATTTCACACAGAATCATATTGTTTTTTAGTGTGGAAAATTTTAAAGCAAGGTTCCAGGCAGAGTGCAACGCCACACTGTTCACATTCGTATCGTGTCTCTTTGCGAGAAGCCTTGCCACTCTGTTTCTTGCTCCTGGAACTGCACACGTGACACACACGAGCAGCATACTTCTTAGTAGTTGCAGGTATGTGCTGCAAAAAATGTCTCTTTGTTAGCCGACCTACAGTTCCTTCATTTCTTGGAATGAATTCAAGTGTGTCGTCTTCAACAAGCTGAACTGCAAGCACTGTTATAAAGTCTGTTATTGTAATTTTCTTCCTGTGCACTGCATTGTACAGCCAAAATGCATTTGATACTCCCATAAGCAGCAAATGGAAATATAATTTTCGCCACCATTTCACAGTTCTGTGCTGGAACGGATTGTACTGCAGGCGTTGGTCTCCAATATCCACTCCAATTTTATTGAGGTTGTAATCAAGTACCTGAAGTGGTTTCAATACTACAGACCCATTTCTCTTAGTATGCGTACCAAATGTTGCTTGATGCCTTGTAGACAATGTATACACATCTCTCTTATCTTTCCACTTCATTGCCAATACATTATCTTTACGCCGAAAAGACATTTCGCCCTTTTTCAGCTTAGCAGATACTAAATCTTTAGGCAATCCTTTCCTGGATTTGTTCACAGTACCAACAGCTCCAGTGCCTTTCTCTGCCAGTTGCTGAAATAGCTCTGGACTGGAATAAAATCGATCTAAATACACAGTGTGGCCTTTGTTCAGCAAGCTGCTGTCAGACAACAATCGCAAAATAACCGCAGACGAAGAATTGTCAACAATATGCTTACCAGCATAAACTTCAAAATTTACAACATAGCCACTACTGGCTTCAGCAACAGCATATACTTTCAGTCCATACTTATGAGGCTTATTTTGCATGTAAACACGGAAACTCACACGACCTCGAAATGGGCAAATTCCTTCATCAATTGTCACTTTTTCTGAGGGACGATATGCCTGGATACATCGCTCCTTCAAATTATTATAATATGGCAAAACTTTGTAAAGTGGATGAAATCCATCTTCGCCTGGTTTTTTCTGATTTGAATTGTCAACAAGATGCAAGCATGACAGTATCTGAGTGAAACGCAAACGGCTCATGACATGGGGACAAAAGTTACAACTAAGAACAGGATTAGTGCTCCAATGGTCCGCAATTTTTGGCTTTTTCGAAACACACATGTGGAAAATAATACCCAAGAAACGCCTCATCTCACTTATAGTCACTGGCTTCCACGAACTCAAAACTGAATGGGGCTTCAGATTATTTCCTCTTCTTTTCTTCTGTATTGTCTGTGATGCATACAAATTTGTCTGTCTCTTGAGTTCATTTACGTCACTGTCAGTAAGGAACACTTTACTGCAATCCAGTACAGAACTCGACTCATCAATATCCACTAGTATCTGCCTGGGTGTCGTGTTGACAGGCAGAGGTCGGTAGGTGTCAACTGCAGTCCACTCACTGTCTTTCGGATACGGCACAGCTGCTGGATTTGAAGCAACACCTTCAACATCATTCTCGTCTTCATCTGAAGACAAACTGTCATCAATCTCGTCTTCTAAAAAGAATATCACATTATGTGTAACTACATACATCGTTTACACATGTTCAACAGATATGTGCGTACTGCACAATTACGTGGAAAATTCGGAAATACGTACCTTCAAACACACCATTGCATTCAGAATCGTCTGAATCACTCTCTACATTATCCAGAGTGTCGCTATGATTGATCAAATCCGCAATTTCTGCGTCTGATAAACCGCGCCGAAACATGATGACAAACAACTGAATGATATACAGACTGAGAACGCAAAGATAAGTTTTAACATGAATTACAGCGCTGCCGTGACATCTATGGACGCATTTTGTTAATAAACATCTGAAAAACGTATAGCGCTGGCCAAACCCGTAGAAATAACGTTGCAGTGTTTTGAATGAAATTAAATGTAGCGGCCCGTAAATTTTACGGGCTTGGTGATTTTCGCGCGATCCCAGGCCCGTAAATTTTACGGGCTTGGCGCTTAGAGTGTTAAGAATCCGATGCTTCACTTCAGGTTTACTGTATCCCTTGGACCTTCTTATTGACGAGAAAAACAGAAATTGCTTCCGAATTTATTACAAAAATCACAATGGCGACTTAAGTACAAGAGGACTGACACTCTCATTATCTATGATTTGAACCTCTCCTGTGAGTCCAGTTTTAGATTCCGATGCTCCACTTCAGGTATACTGTATCCCTTGGACCTTCTTATTGACGATGAAACACAGAGTTTGCATCCGAATTTAATACAAAAGGCACAATGCCGACTTAAGTATAAGAGTAATGACACTCTAACTTTCTATGATTTGAACCCCTCCTATAAGTCCAGTTTTAGATTCCGATGCTTCACTTCAGGTTTACTGTATCCTTTGGACCTTCTTATTGACGATGAGACACAGAAATTGGATCCGAATTTAATACAAAAGGCACAATGGCGACTTAAGTACAAGAGGACTGACACTCTCACTTTCAATGATTTGAACCTCTCCTGTGAATCCAGTTTCAGATTCCGATGCTTCACTTCAGGTTTACTGTATACCTTGCACCTTGTTATTGACGATGAATCACAGAAATTGCATCGGAATTAAATTCAAAAGGCACAATGCCGACTTATGTACAAGAGGACTGACACTCTCACTTTCTATGATTTGAACCTCTCCTGTGAGTCCAGTTTTAGATTCCGATGCTCCACTTCAGGTTTACTGTATCCCTTGGACCTTCTTATTGACGATGAAACACAGAGTTTGCAGCCGAATTTAATACAAAAGGCACAATGCCGACTTAAGTACAAGAGGACTGACACTCTAACTTTCTATGATTTGAACCTCTCCTGTGAGTCCAGTTTTAGATTCCAATGCTTCACTTCAGGTTTACTGTATACCCTGCACCTTCTTATTGACGATGAAACACAGAAATTGCATCGGAATTTAATTCAAAAGGCACAATGCCAACTTAAGTACAAGAGGACTGACACTCTCACTTTCTATGATTTGAACCTTTCCTGTGAGTCCAGTTTCAGATTCTGATGCTTCACTTCAGGTTTACTGTATCCCTTGGACCTTCTTATTGACGATGAAACACAGAAATTGCACCCGAATTTAATACAAATGGCACAATACCGACTTAAGTTCAAGAGGACTGACACTCTCACTATCTATGATTTGAATCTCTCCTGTGACACCAGTTTTAGATTCCGATGCTTCACTTCAGGTTTACTGTATCACTTGGACCTTCTTATTGACGATGAAACACAGAACTTGGATCCGAATTTAATACAAAAGGCACAATGGCGGCTTAAGTACAAGAGGACTGACACTCCCACTTTCAATGATTTGAACCTTTCCTGTGAGTCCAGTTTCAGATTCCAATGCTTCACTTCAGGTTTACTGTATACCTTGCACCTTCTTATTGACGATGAAACACAGAAATTGCATCGGAATTAAATTCAAAAGGCACAATGCCGACTTAAGTACAAGAGGACTGACACTCTCAGTTTCTATGATTAGAACCTCTCCTGTGAGTCCAGTTTTAGATTCCGAAGCTTCACTTCAGGTTTACTGTATCCCTTGGACCATCTTATTGACTATGAAACACAGAGGTTGCATCCGAATTTAATACAAAAGGTTTAATGCCGACTTAAGTACAAGAGGACTGACACTCTAACTTTCCATGATTTGAACCTCTCCTGTGAGTCCAGTTTTAGATTCCGATGCTTCACTACAGGTTTACTGTATCCCTTGGAGCTTCTTATTGACGATGAAACACAGAAATTGCATCCGAATTTAATACAAAAATCACAATGGCGACTTAAGTACAAGAGGACTGACACTCTTACTTTCTATGATTTGAAACTCTTCTGTGAGTCCAGTGTTAGATTCCGATGCATCCCTTAAGGTTTACTGTATCCCTTGGACCTTCTAATTGACGATGAAACACAGAAATTGCATCCGAATTTAATACAAATGCCACAATGCCGACTTAAGTACAAGAGGACTGACACTCTCACTTTCTATGATATGAACCTCTCCTGTGAGTCCAGTTTTAGATTCCGATGCTTCACTTTAGGTTTACTGTATACCTTGCACCTTCTTATTGACGATGAAACACAGATATTGCATCCGAATTTAATACAAAAGGCACAATGCCGACTTAAGTACAAGAGGACTGACATTCTAACTTTCTATGATTTGAACCTCTCCTGTGAGTCCAGTTTTAGATTCCGATGCTTCACTTCAGGTTTACTGTATCCCTTGGACTTTCTTATTGACGATGAAACACAGAAATTGCATCCGAATGTAATACAAATGGCAGAATACCGACTTAAGTACAAGATGAGTGACACTCTAACTTTCTATGATTTGAATCTCTCCTGTGAGTCCAGTTTTAGATTCCGATGCTTCAGTTCAGGTTTACTGTATACCTTGCACCTTCTGATTGACGATGAATCACTGAAATTGCATCGGAATTTATTACAAAAGGCACAATGCCGACCTAAGTAAAACAGGACTGACACTCTAATTTTCTATGATTTGAACCTCTCCAGTGAGGTTAGTTTAAATTCCGATGCTTCACTTAAGGTTTACTGTATCCCTTGGACCTTCTTATTGACGATGAAACACAGAAATTGCATCCGAATTTAATACAAAAGCACAATACCGACTTATGTACAAGAGGAGTGACACTTTAACATTCTATGATTTGAATCTCTCCTGTGAGTCCAGTTTTATATTCCGATGCTTCACTTCATGTATACTGTATCCCTTGCACCTACTAATTGACGATGAAACACAGAAATTGCAACGGAATTTAATTCAAAAGCCACAATGCCGACCTAAGTAGCAGAGGACTGACACTCTCACTTTATATTATTTGAACCTCTCCTGTGAGTCCAGTTTTAGATTCCAATGCTTCACTTCAGGTTTACTGTATACCTTGCACCTTCTTATTGACGATGAAACACAGAAATTGCATCGGAATTAAATTCAAAATGCACAATGCCGACTTAAGTACAAGAGGACTCACACTCTCACTTTCTATGATTTGAACCTCTCCTGTGAGTCCAGTTTTAGATTCCGATGCTTCACTTCAGGTTTGCTGTATCCCTTGGACCTTCTTACTGACGATGAAACACAGAGTTTGCATCCGAATTAAATAAAAAAGGTACAATGCCGACTTAAGTACAAGAGGACTGACACACTAACTTTCTATGATTTGAACCTCTCCTGTGAGTCCAGTTTAAGAATCCGATGCTTCACTTCAGGTTTACTGTATCCCTTGGATCTTCTTATTGACGATGAAACACAGAAATTGCATCCGAATTTAATACAAAAGGCACAATGGCGACTTAAGTACAAGAGGAGTGACACACTCTCTTTCTATGATTTGAACCTCTCCTGTGAGTCCACTTTTAGATTCTGATGCTTCACTTCAGGTTTACTGTATCCCTTGGACCTTCTTATTGACGATGAAACACAGAAATTTCATCCGAATTTAATACAAAAGGCACAATGCCGACTTAAGTAAAAGAGGACTGACACTCTCACTATCTATGATATGAACCTCTCCTGTGAGACCAGTTTTAGATTCCGAAGCTTCACTTCAGGTTTACTGTATCACTTGGACCTTCTTATTGACGATGAAACACAGAGTTTGCATCCGAATTAAATACAAAAGGCACAATGGCGACTTTAGTACAAGAGGGCTGACACTCTCACTTTCAAAGATTTGAACCTCTCCTGTGAGTCCAGTTTCAGATTCCGATGCTTCACTTCAGGTTTACTGTATACCTTGCACCTTCTTATTGACGATGAAACACAGAAACTGCAGCCGAATTTAATACAAAAATCACAATGGCGACTTAAGTACAAGAGGACTGACATTCTAACTGTCTATGATTTGAACCTCTCCTGTGAGTCCAGTTTTAGATTGCGATGCTTCACTTCAGGTTTACTGTATCCCTTGGACTTTCGTATTGACGATGAAACACAGAAATTGCATCCGAATGTAATACAAATGGCACAATACTGACTTAAGCACAAGAGGAGTGACACTCTAACTTTATATGATTTGAACCTCTCCTGTAAGTCCAGTTTTAGATTCCGATGATTCACTTCAGGTTTACTGTTTACCTTTGACCATCTGATTGACGATGAAACACAGAAATTTTATCCAAATTTAATACAAATGGCACAATGCCGACTTAAGTACAAGAGGACTGACACTCTCACTTTCTATGATTTGAACCTCTCCTGTGAGTCCAGTTTCAGATTCCGATGCTTCACTTCAGGTTTACTGTATACCTTGCACCTGGTTATTGACAATGAAACACAGAAATTGCATCGGAATTAAATTCAAAAGGCACAATGCCGACTTAAGTAGAAGAGGACTGACACTCTCACTCTCTATGATTTGAACCTCTCCTGTGAGTCCAGTTTTAGATTCCGATGCTTCACTTCAGGTTTACGGTATCCCTTGGACCTTCTTATTGACGATGAAACACAGAAATTGCTCCCGAATTTAATACAAATGGCACAAAGCCGACTTAAGTAAAAGAGGACAAACACTCTAACTTTCTATGATTTGAACCTCTATTGTGAGTCTAGTTTTAGATTCCGATGCTTCACTTCAGGTTTACTGTATCCCTTGGACCTTCTTATTGACGATGAAACACAGAAATTGCATCCTAATTTAATACAAAAAGCACAATGCCGACTTAAGTACAAGAGGACTGACACTCTAACTTTCTATGATTTGAACCTCTCCCATGAGTCCAGTTTTAGATTCTGATGATTCACTTCAGGTTTACTATATCCCTTGGACCTTCTTATTGACGATGAAACACAGAAATTGCATCCGAATTTAATACAAATGCCACAATGCCGACATAAGTACAAGAGGGCTGACACTGTCACTTTCTATGATTTGAACCTTTCCTGTGAGTCCAGTTTTAGATTCCGATGCTTCACGTCGGGTTTACTGTATCCCTTGCACCTTCTTATTGACGATGAAACACAGAAATTGGAACCGAATTTAATACAAAAGGCACAATGGCGACTTAAGTACAAGAGGACTAACACTCTCACTTTCAATGATTTGAACCTCCCCTTTGAGTCCAGTTTCAGATTCCGATGCTTCACTTTAGGTTTAATGTATACCTTGCACCTTCTTATTGACGATGAAACACAGAAATTGCATCCGAATTTAATACAAAAATCACAATGGCGACTTAAGTACAAGAGGACTGACATTCTAACTTTCTATGATTTGAACCTCTCCTGTGAGTCAAGTTTTAGATTCCGATGCTTCGCTTCAGGTTTACTGTATCCCTTGGACTTTCTTATTGACGATGAAACACAGAAATTGCATCCGAATGTAATACAAATGGCACAATACTGACTTAAGTACATGAGGAGTGACACTCTAACTTTCTATGATTTGAACCTCTCCTGTAAGTCCAGTTTTAGATTCCGATGCTTCACTTCAGGATTACTGTTTACCCTTGACCATCTGATTGACGATGAAACACAGAAATTTTATCCAAATTTAATACAAAAGGCACAATGCCGACTTAAGTACAAGAGGACTGACATCTCACTTTCTATGATTTGAACCTCTCCTGTGAGTCGAGTTTCAGATTCCGATGCTTCACTTCAGGTTTAATGTATACCTTGCACCTTATTATTGATGATGAAACACAGAAATTGCATCGGAATAAAATTCAAAAGGCACAATGCTGACTTAAGTACAAGAGGACTGACACTCTCACTCTCTATGATTTGAACCTCTCCTGTGAGTCCAGTTTTAGATTCCGATGCTTCACTTCAGGTTTACTGTATCTTTTGGACCTTCTTATTGACGATTAAACACAGAAATTGCATCGGAATTAAATTCGAAACTCACAATGCCGACTTAAGTAAAAGAGGACTGACACTCTCACTTTCTATGATTTGAACCTCTCCTGTGAGTCCAGTTTTAGATTCCGATGCTTAACTTCAGGTTTACTGTATCACTTAGACCTACTTATTGACAATGAAACACAGATATTGCATTGGAATTAAATTCAAAAATCACAATGCCGACTTAAGTACAAGAGGACTGACACTATAACTTTCTATGACTTGAACCTCTCCTGTGAGTCCAGTTTTAGATTCCGATGCTTCACTTCAGGTTCACTGTATCCCTTGGACCTTCTTATTGACGATGAAACACAGAGTTTGCATCCGAATTTAATACAAAAGGCACAATGCCGACTTAAATACAAGAGGACTGACACTCTAACTTTCTACGATTTCAACCTCTCCTGTGAGTCCAGTTTTAGATTCCGATGCTTCACTTCAGGTTTACTGTATACCCTGCACCTTCGTATTGACGATGAAACACAGAAATTGCATCGGAATTAAATTCAAAAGGCACAATGCCGACTTAAGTACAAGAGGACTGACACCCTCTCTTTCTATGATTTGAACCACTCCTGTGAGTCCAGTTTTAGATTCCGATGCTTCACTTTAGGTTTACTGTATCCCTTGGACCTTCTTATTGACGATGAAACATAGAGTTTGCATCCGAATTTAATACAAAAGGTACAATGCCAACTTAAGTACAAGAGGACTGACACACTAACTTTCTATGATTTGAACCTCTCCTGTGAGTCCAGTTTAAGAATCCGATGCTTCACTTCAGGTTTACTGTATCCCTTGGACCTTCGTAATGACGATGAAACACAGAAATTGCATCCGAATTTAATACAAAAGGCACAATGGCGACTTAAGTACAAGAGGACTGACACTCTCTCTTTCTATGATTAGAACCTCTTCTGTGAGTCCAGTTTTGGATTCTGATGCTTCACTTCAGGTTTACTGTATACCTTGGACCTTCTTATTGACGATGAAACACAGAAATTGCACCCGAATTTAATAAAATTGGCACAATACCGACTTAAGTAAAAGAGGACTGACACACTAACTTTCTATGATTTGAACCTCTCCTGTGAGTCCAGTTTAAGAATCCGATGCTTCCCTTTAGGTTTACTGTATAACTTGGACCATCTTATTGACGATAAAACACAGAAATTGCATCCGAATTTAATACAAAAGGCACAATACTGACTTAAGTACAAGAGGAGTGACACTCTAACGTTCTATTATTTGAATCTCTCCTGTGAGTCCAGTTTTAGATCCCGATGTTTCACTTCAGGTATACAATATCCCTTGGACCTTCCTATTGACTATGAAACACAGGAATTGCATCCGAATTTAATACAAATAGCACAATGCAGACTTAAGTACAAGAGGACTGACACTCTAACTTTCTATGATTTGAACCTCTCCCGTGAGTCCAGTTTTAGATTCCGATGCTTCACTTCAGGTTTACTATATCCCTTGGACCTTCTTATTGACGATGAAACACAGAAATAGCATCCGAATATAATACAAATGGCACAATGCCGATTTAAGTACAAGAGGACTGACACTGTCACTTTCTATGATCTGAACCTTTCCTGTGAGTCCAGTTTTGGATTCTGATGCTTCACTTCAGGTTTACTGTATACCTTGGACCTTCTTATTGACGATGAAACACAGAAATTGCACCCGAATTTAATAAAAATGGCACAATACCGACTTAAGTACAAGAGGACTGACACTCTCACTATCTATGATATGAACCTCTCCTGCGAGACCAGTTTTAGATTCTGATGCTTCACTTCATGTTTACTGTATCACTTGGACCTTCTTATTGACGATTAAACACAGTGTTTGCATCCGAATTTAATACAAAATGTTTAATGCCGACTTAAGTACAAGAGGACTGACACTCTAACTTTCTATGATTTGAACCTCTCCTGTGAGTCCAATTTTAGATTCCGATGCTTCACTACAGGTTTACTGTATCCCTTGGACCTTCTTATTGACGATGAAACACAGATATTGCATCCGAATTTAATACAAATGCCACAATGATGACTTAAGTACAAGAGGACTGACACTCTCACATTCTATGATTTGAACCTCTCCTGTGAGTCCAGTTTTAGATTCCGATGCTTCACTTTAGGTTTACTGGGTACCTTGCACCTTCTTATTGACGATGAAACACAGATATTGCATCCGAATTTAATACAAAACGCACAATGCCGACTTAAGTACAAGAGGACTGACATTCTAACTTTCTATGATTTGAAACTCTCCTGTGAGTCCAGTTTTAGATTCCGATGCTTCACTTCAGGTTTACTGTATCACTTGGACCTTCTTATTGACGATGAAAGACAGAGTTTGCATCCGAATTTAATACAAAAGGCACAATGCCGACATAAGCACAAGAGTAATGACACTCTAATTTTCTATGATTTTAACCCCTCCTGTGAGTCCAGTTTAAGATTCCGATGCTTCACTTCAGGTTTACTGCATCCCTTGGTCCTTCTTATTGACGATGAAACACAGAAATTGGATCCGAATTTAATACAAAACGCACAATGGCGACTTAAGTACAAGAGGACTGACACTCTCACTTTCAGTGATTTGAACCTTTCCGGTGAGTCCAGTTTCAGATTCCGATGCTTCACTTCAGGTTTACTGTGTACCTTGCACCTTCATATTGACGATGAAACACAGAAATTTCATCGGAATTAAATTCAAAAGGCACAATGCCGACTTAAGTACAAGAGGACTGACACTCTCTCTTTCTATGATTTGAACCACTCCTGTGAGTCCAGTTTTAGAGTCTGATGCTTCACTTCAGGTTTACTGTATCCCTTGGACCTTCTTATTGACGATGAAACACAGATATTGCACCCGAATTTAATACAAATGGCACAATACCGACTTAAGTACAAGAGGACTGACACTCTCACTATCAATGATTTGAACCTCTCCTGTGAGACTAGTTTTAGATTCCGATGCTTCACTTCACTTTTACTGTATCACTTGGACCTTCTTATTGACGATGAAACATAGAGTTTGCATCCGAATTTAATACAAAAGGCACAATGCCGACTTAAGTACAAGAGTAATGACACTCTAACTTTCTATGATTTGAACCCCTCCTGTGAGTTTAGTTTTTGATTCCGATGCTTCACTTCAGGTTTACTGTATTCCTTGCACCTTCTTATTGACGATGAAACACAGAAATTGCATCGGAATTAAATTCAAAATGCACAATGCCGACTTAAGTACAAGTGGACTGACACTCTCAGTTTCTATGATTAGAACCTCTCCTGTGAGTCCAGTTTTAGATTCCGAAGCTTCACTTCAGGTTTACTGTATCCCTTCGACCTTCTTATTGACTATGAAACACAGTGGTTGCATCCGAATTTAATACAAAATGTTTAATGCCGACTTAAGTACAAGAGGACTGACACTCTAACTTTCTATGATTTGAACCTCTCCTGTGAGTCCAGTTTTAGATTCCGATGCTTCACTACAGGTTTACTGTATCCCTTGGACCTTCTAATTGACGATGAAACACAGAAATTGCATCCGAATTTAATACAAAAATCACAATGGCGACTTAAGTACAAGAGGACTGACACTCTTACTTTCTATGATTTGAAACTCTTCTGTGAGTCCAGTGTTAGATTCCGATGCATCACTTAAGGTTTACTGTATCCCTTGGACCTTCTTATTGACGATGAAACACAGAAACTGCATCCGAATTTAATACAAATGCCACAATGCCGACTTAAGTACAAGAGGACTGACACTCTCACTTTCTATGATTTGAACCTCTCCTGTGAGTCCAGTTTTAGATTCCGATGCTTCACTTCAGGTTTACTGTATCCCTTGGACTTTCTTATTGACGATGAAACACAGAAATTGCATCAGAATGTAATACAAATGGCAGAATACCGACTTAAGTACGAGATGAGTGACACTCTAACTTTCTCTGATTTGAATCTCTCCTGTGAGTCCAGTTTTAGATTCCGATGCTTCACTTCAGGTTTACTGTATACCTTTGACCATCTGATTGACGATGAAACACAGAAATTTTATCCAAATTTAATACAAATGGCACAATGCCGACTTAAGTACAAGAGGACTGACACTCTCACTTTCTATGATTTGAACCTCTCCTGTGAGTCCAGTTTTAGATTCCGATGCTTCACTTCAGGTTTGCTGTATCCGTTGGACCTTCTTACTGACGATGAAAC
This sequence comes from Schistocerca serialis cubense, assembly GCF_023864345.2. Taxonomy (NCBI): domain Eukaryota; kingdom Metazoa; phylum Arthropoda; class Insecta; order Orthoptera; family Acrididae; genus Schistocerca; species Schistocerca serialis. The sequence goes on from NC_064646.1 coordinate 517,728,671, forward strand.
ACGGAGTTTGCATCCGAATCAAATAAAAAAGGTACAATGCCGACTTAAGTACAAGAGGACTGACACACTAACTTTCTATGATTTGAACCTCTCCTGTGAGTCCAGTTTAAGAATCCGATGCTTCACTTCAGGTTTACTGTATCCCTTGTACCTTGTTATTGACGATGAAACACAGAAATTGCATCCGAATTTAATACAAAAGGCACAATGGCGACTTAAGTACAAGAGGACTGACACACTCTCTTTCTATGATTTGAACCGGTCCTGTGAGTCCAGTTTTAGAATCTGATGCTTCACTTCAGGTTTACTGTATCCCTTGGACCTACTTATTGACGATGAAACACAGGAACTTCATCCGAATTTAATACAAAAGGCACAATGCCAACTTAACTAAAAGATGACTGACACTCTAACTTTATATGATTTGAACCTCTCCTGCAAGTCCAGTTTTAGTTTCCGATGCTTCACTTCAGGTTTACTGCATACCTTGGACCTTCTTATTGACGATAAAACACAGAAATTGCATCCGAATTTAATTTAAAAGACACAATACCGAGTTAAGTACAAGAGTAGTGACACTCTAACTTTCTGTGATTTGAACCTCTCCTGTAAGTCCAGTTTTAGATTCCGATGCTTCACTTCAGGATTACTGTTTACCCTTGACCATCTGATTGACGATGAAACACAGAAATTTTATCCAAATACAAATGGCACAATGCCGACTTAAGTACAAGAGGACTGACATCTCACTTTCTATGATTTGAACCTCTCCTGTGAGTCGAGTTTCAGATTCCGATGCTTCACTTCAGATTTACTGTATACACTGCACCTTCGTATTGACGATGAAACACAGATATTGCATCGGAATTAAATTCAAAAGGCACAATGCCGACTTAAGTACAAGAGGACTGACACTCTCACTCTCTATGATTTGAACCTCTCCTGTGAGTCCAGTTTTAGATTCCGATGCTTCACTTCAGGTTTACTGTACCCCTGGGACCTTCTTATTGACGATTAAACACAGAAATTGCATCGGAATTAAATTCAAAAATCACAATGCCGACTTAAGTACAAGAGGACTGACACTATAACTTTCTATGACTTAAACCTCTCCTGTGAGTCCAGTTTTAGATTCCGATGCTTCACTTCAGGTTCACTGTATCCCTTGGACCTTCTTATTGACGATGAAACACAGAGTTTGCATTAGTATTTAATACAAAAGGCACAATGCCGACTTAAATACAAGAGGACTGACACTCTAACTTTCTATGATTTCAACCTCTCCTGTGAGTCCAGTTTTAGATTCCGATGCTTCACTTCAGATTTACTGTATACACTGCACCTTCGTATTGACGATGAAACACAGATATTGCATCGGAATTAAATTCAAAAGGCACAATGCCGACTTAAGTACAAGAGGACTGACACTCTCTCTTTCTATGATTTGAACCACTCCTGTGAGTCCAGTTTTAGATTCCGATGCTTCACTTTAGGTTTACTGTATCCCTTGGACCTTCTTATTGACGATGAAACATAGAGTTTGCATCCGAATTTAATACAAAAGGTACAATGCCAACTTAAGTACAAGAGGACTGACACACTAACTTTCTATGATTTGAACCTCTCCTGTGAGTCCAGTTTAAGAATCCGATGCTTCACTTCAGGTTTACTGTATCCCTTGGACCTTCGTAATGACGATGAAACACAGAAATTGCATCCGAATTTAATACAAAAGGCACAATGGCGACTTAAGTACAAGAGGACTGACACTCTCTCTTTCTATGATTTGAACCTCTTCTGTGAGTCCAGTTTTGGATTCTGATGCTTCGCTTCAGGTTTACTGTATACCTTGGACCTTCTTATTGACGATGAAACACAGAAATTGCACCCGAATTTAATAAAATTGGCACAATACCGACTTAAGTACAAGAGGACTGACACTCTAACTTTCTATGATTTGAACCTCTCCCGTGAGTCCAGTTTTAGATTCCGATGCTTCACTTCAGGATTACTATATCCCTTGGACCTTCTTATTGACGATGAAACACAGAAATAGCATCCGAATTTATTACAAATGGCACAATGCCGATTTAAGTACAAGAGGACTGACACTGTCACTTTCTATGATTTGAACCTTTCCTGTGAGTCCAGTTTTGGATTCTGACGCTTCACTTCAGGTTTACTGTATACCTTGGACCTTCTTATTGACGATGAAACACAGAAATTGCACCCGAATTTAATAAAAATTGCACAATACCGACTTAAGTACAAGAGGACTGACACTCTCACTATCTATGATATGAACCTCTCCTGTGAGACCAGTTTTAGATTCTGATGCTTCACTTCATGTTTACTGTATCACTTGGACCTTCTTATTGACGATGAAACACAGTGTTTGCATCCGAATTTAATACAAAAGGTTTAATGCCGACTTAAGTACAAGAGGACTGACACTCTAACTTTCTACGATTTGAACCTCTCCTGTGAGTCCAATTTTAGATTCCGATGCTTCACTACAGGTTTACTGTATCCCTTGGACCTTCTTATTGACGATGAAACACAGATATTGCATCCGAATTTAATACAAATGCCACAATGATGACTTAAGTACAAGAGGACTGACACTCTCACATTCTATGATTTGAACCTCTCCTGTGAGTCCAGTTTTAGATTCCGATGCTTCACTTTATGTTTACTGGGTACCTTGCACCTTCTTATTGACGATGAAACACAGATATTGCATCCGAATTTAATACAAAACGCACAATGCCGACTTAAGTACAAGAGGACTGACATTCTAACTTTCTATGATTTGAAACTCTCCTGTGAGTCCAGTTTTAGATTCCGATGCTTCACTTCAGGTTTACTGTATCACTTGGACCTTCTTATTGACGATGAAAGACAGAGTTTGCATCCGAATTTAATACAAAAGGCACAATGCCGACATAAGCACAAGAGTAATGACACTCTAATTTTCTATGATTTTAACCCCTCCTGTGAGTCCAGTTTAAGATTCCGATGCTTCACTTCAGGTTTACTGTATCCCTTGGACTTTCTTATTGACGATGAAACACAGAAATTGCATCAGAATGTAATACAAATGGCAGAATACCGACTTAAGTACAAGATGAGTGACACTCTAACTTTCTATGATTTGAATCTCTCCTGTGAGTCCAGTTTTAGATTCCGATGCTTCACTTCAGGTTTACTGTATACCTTTGACCATCTGATTGACGATGAAACACAGAAATTTTATCCAAATTTAATACAAATGGCACAATGCCGACTTAAGTACAAGAGGACTGACACTCTCACTTTCTATGATATGAACCTCTCCTGTGAGTCCAGTTTTAGATTCCGATGCTTCACTTCAGATATACTGTATACCTTGCACCTTCCGATTGACGATGAATCACTGAAATTGCATCGGAATTTAATACAAAAGGCACAATGCCGACCTAAGTAAAAGAGGACTGACACTCTAACTTTCTATGATTTGAACCTCTCCAGTGAGTCCAGTTTAAATTCCGATGCTTCACTTAAGGTTTACTGTATCCCTTGGACCTTCTTATTGACGATGAAACACAGAAATTGCATCCGAATTTAATACAAAAGGCACAATACCGATTTATGTACAAGAGGAGTGACACTTTAACATTCTATGATTTGAATCTCTCCTGTGAGTCCAGTTTTATATTCCGATGCTTCACTTCATGTATACTGTATCCCTTGGACCTACTTATTGACGATGAAACACAGAAATTGCAACGGAATTTAATTCAAAAGCCACAATGCCGACCTAAGTAGAAGAGGACTGACACTCTCACTTTATTTTATTTGAACCTCTCCTGTGAGTCCAGTTTTAGATTCCGATGCTTCACTTCAGGTTTACTGTATACCTTGCACCTTCTTATTGACGATGAAACACAGAAATTGCATCGGAATTAAATTCAAAATGCACAATGCCGACTTAAGTACAAGAGGACTGACACTCTCACTTTCTATGATTTGAACCTCTCCTGTGAGTCCAGTTTTAGATTCCGATGCTTCACTTCAGGTTTGCTGTATCCCTTGGACCTTCTTACTGACGATGAAACACAGAGTTTGCATCCGAATTAAATAAAAAAGGTACAATGCCGACTTAAGTACAAGAGGACTGACACACTAACTTTCTATGATTTGAACCTCTCCTGTGAGTCCAGTTTAAGAATCCGATGCTTCACTTCAGGTTTACTGTATCCCTTGTACCTTCTTATTGACGATGAAACACAGAAATTGCATCCGAATTTAATACAAAAGGCACAATGGCGACTTACGTACAAGAGGACTGACACACTCTCTTTCTATGATTTGAACCGGTCCTGTGGGTCCAGTTTTAGATTCTGATGCTTCACTTCAGGTTTACTGTATCCCTTGGACCTACTTATTGACGATGAAACACAGGAACTTCATCCGAATTTAATACAAAAGGCACAATGCCAACTTAACTAAAAGATGACTGACACTCTAACTTTATATGATTTGAACCTCTCCTGCAAGTCCAGTTTTAGATTCCGATGCTTCACTTCAGGTTTACTGCATACCTTGGACCTTCTTATTGACGATAAAACACAGAAATTGCATCCGAATTTAATACAAAAGGCACAATACCGAGATAAGTACAAGAGGAGTGACACTCTAACTTTCTATGATTTGAATCTCTACTGTGAGTCCAGTTTTAGATTCCGATGCTTCACTTCAGGTTTACTGTATACCTTTGACCATCTGATTGACGATGAAACACAGAAATTTTATCCAAATTTAATACAAATGGCACAATGCCGACTTAAGTACAAGAGGACTGACACTCTCACTTTCTATGATATGAACCTCTCCTGTGAGTCCAGTTTTAGATTCCGATGCTTCACTTCAGGTTTACTGTATACCTTGCACCTTCTGATTGACGATGAAACACAGAAATTGCATCCGAATTTAATACAAAAGGCACAATGCCGACCTAAGTAAAAGAGGACTGACACTCTCACTTTCTATGATTTGAACCTCTCCAGTGAGTCCAGTTTAAATTCCGATGTTTCACTTCAGGTTTACTGTATCCCTTGGACTTTCTTATTGACGATGAAACACAGAAATTGCATCCGAATGTAATACAAATGGCACAATACTGACTTAAGTACAAGAGGAGTGACACTCTAACTTTCTATGATTTGAACCTCTCCTGTAAGTCCAGTTTTAGATTCCGATGCTTCACTTCAGGATTACTGTTTACCCTTGACCATCTGATTGACGATGAAACACAGACATTTTATCCAAATACAAATGGCACAATGCCGACTTAAGTACAAGAGGACTGACATCTCACTTTCTATGATTTGAACCTCTCCTGTGAGTCGAGTTTCAGATTCCGATGCTTCACTTCAGGTTTACTGTATACCTTGCACCTTATTATTGATGATGAAACACAGAAATTGCATCAGAATAAAATTCAAAAGGCACAATGCCGACTTAAGTACAAGAGGACTGACACTCTCACTCTCTATGATTTGAACCTCTCCTGTGAGTCCAGTTTTAGATTCCGATGCTTCACTTCGGGTTTACTGTACCCCTGGGACCTTCTTATTGACGATTAAACACAGAAATTGCATCGGAATTAAATTCGAAACTCACGATGCCGACTTAAGTAAAAGAGGTCTGACACTCTCACTTTCTATGATTTGAACCTCTCCTGTGAGTCCAGTTTTAGATTCCGATGCTTAACTTCAGGTTTACTGTATCACTTAGACCTACTTATTGACAATGAAACACAGAAATTGCATCGGAATTAAATTCAAAAATCACAATGCCGACTTAAGTACAAGAGGACTGACACTATAACTTTCTATGACTTGAACCTCTCCTGTGAGTCCAGTTTTAGATTCCGATGCTTCACTTCAGGTTCACTGTAACCCTTGGACCTTCTTATTGACGATGAAACACAGAGTTTGCATCCGTATTTAATACAAAAGGCACAATGCCGACTTAAATACAAGAGGACTGACACTCTAACTTTCTATGATTTCAACCTCTCCTGTGAGTCCAGTTTTAGATTCCTATGCTTCACTTCAGATTTACTGTATACACTGCACCTTCGTATTGACGATGAAACACAGAAATTGCATCGGAATTAAATTCAAAAGGCACAATGCCGACTTAAGTACAAGAGGACTGACACTCTCTCTTTCTATGATTTGAACCACTCCTGTGAGTCCAGTTTTAGATTCCGATGCTTCACTTTAGGTTTACTGTATCCCTTGGACCTTCTTATTGACGATGAAACATAGAGTTTGCATCCGAATTTAATACAAAAGGTACAATGCCGACTTAAGTACAAGAGGGCTGACACACTAACTTTCTATGATTTGAACCTCTCCTGTGAGTCCAGTTTAAGAATCCGATGCTTCACTTCAGGTTTACTGTATCCCTTGGACCTTCTTAATGAGGATGAAACACAGATATTGCATCCGAATTTAATACAAAAGGCACAATGGCGACTTAAGTACAAGAGGACTGACACTCTCTCTTTCTATGATTTGAACCTCTTCTGTGAGTCCAGTTTTAGATTCTGATGCTTCACTTAAGGTTTACTATATCCCTTGGACCTTCTTATTGACGATGAAACACAGAAATTTCATCCGAATTTAATACAAAAGTCACAATGCCTACTTAAGTAAAAGAGGACTGACACTCTAACTTTCTATGATTTGAACCTCTCCTGCAAGTCCAGTTTTAGATTCCGATGCTTCACTTCAGGTTTACTGTATAACTTGGACCTTCTTATTGACGATAAAACACAGAAATTGCATCCGAATTTCATACAAATGCCACAATGCCGACTTAAGTACAAGAGGACTTACACTCTCACTTTCTATGATTTGAACCTCTCCTCTGAGTCCAGTTTTAGATTCCAATGCATCACTTTAGGTTTACTGTATACCTTGCACCTTCTTATTGTCGATGAAACACAGATATTGCATCCGAATTTAATACAAAAGGCACAATGCCGACTTAAGCACAAGAGGACTGACATTCTAACTTTCTATGATTTGAACCTCTCCTGTGAGTCCAGTTCTAGATTCCGATCCTTCACTTCATGTTTACTGTATCCCTTGGACTTTCATATTGACGATGAAACACAGAAATTGCACCCGAACGTAGTACAAATGGCAGAATACCGACTTAAGTACAAGAGGAGTGACCCTCTAACTTTCTATGATTTGAATCTCTCCTGTGAGTCCAGTTTTAGATTCCTATGCTTCACTTCAGGTTTACTGTATACCTTTGACCATCTGATTGACGATGAAACACAGAAAATTTATCCAAATTTAATACAAATGGCACAATGCCAACCTATGTACAAGAGGACTGACACTCTAACTTTCTATGATTTGAACCTCTCCTGTGATTCCAATTTTAGATTCCGATGCTTCACTACAGGTTTACTGTATCCCTTGGACCTTCATATTGACGATGAAACACAGAAATTGCATCCGAATTTAATACATATGCCACAATGATGACTTAAGTACAAGAGGACTGACACTCTCACATTCTATGATTTGAACCTCTCCTGTGAGTCCAGTTTTAGATTCCGATGCTTCACTTTAGGTTTACTGGGTACCTTGCACCTTCTTATTGACGATGAAACACAGATATTGCATCCGAATTTAATACAAAACGCACAATGCCGACTTAAGTACAAGAGGACTGACATTCTAACTTTCTATGATTTGAAACTCTCCTGTGAGTCCAGTTTTAGATTCCGATGCTTCACTTCAGGTTTACTGTATCACTTGGACCTTCTTATTGACGATGAAAGACAGAGTTTGCATCCGAATTTAATACAAAAGGCACAATGCCGACTTAAGCACAAGAGTAATGACACTCTAATTTTCTATGATTTTAACCCCTCCTGTGAGTCCAGTTAAAGATTCCGATGCTTCACTTCAGGTTTACTGCATCCCTTGGTCCTTCTTATTGACGATGAAACACAGAAATTGGATCCGAATTTAATACAAAACGCACAATGGCGACTTATGTACAAGAGGACTGACACTCTCACTTTCAGTGATTTGAACCTTTCAGGTGAGTCCAGTTTCAGATTCCGATGCTTCACTTCAGGTTTACTGTGTACCTTGCACCTTCATATTGACGATGTAACACAGAAATTTCATCGGAATTAAATTCAAAAGGCACAATGCCGACTTAAGTACAAGAGGACTGACACTCTCTCTTTCTATGATTTGAACCACTCCTGTGAGACCAGTTTTAGAGTCTGATGCTTCACTTCAGGTTTACTGTATCCCTTGGACCTTCTTATTGACGATGAAACACAGAAATTGCACCCGAATTTAATACAAATGGCACAATACCGACTTAAGTACAAGAGGACTGACACTCTCACTATCAATGATTTGAACCTCTCCTGTGAGACCAGTTTTAGATTCCGATGCTTCACTTCAGGTTTATTGTATCACTTGGACCTTCTTATTGACGATGAAACATAGAGTTTGCATCCGAATATAATACAAAAGGCACAATGCCGACTTAAGTACAAGAGTAATGACACTCTAACTTTCTATGATTTGAACCCCTCCTGTGAGTTTAGTTTTTGATTCCGATGCTTCACTTCAGGTTTACTGTATTCCTTCCACCTTCTTATTGACGATGAAACACAGAAATTGCATCGGAATTAAATTCAAAATGCACAATGCCGACTTAAGTACAAGAGGACTGACACTCTCACTTTCTATGATTAGAACCTCTCCTGTGAGTCCAGTTTTAGATTCCGAAGCTTCACTTCAGGTTTACTGTATCCCTTGGACCTTCTTATTGACTATGAAACACAGTGGTTGCATCCGAATTTAATACAAAAGTTTTAATGCCGACTTAAGTACAAGAGGACTGACACTCTAACTTTCTATGATTTGAACCTCTCCTGTGAGTCCAGTTTTAGATTCCGATGCTTCACTACAGGTTTACTGTATCCCTTGGACCTTCTTATTGACGATGAAACACAGAAATTGCATCCGAATTTAATACACAAATCACAATGGCGACTTAAGTACAAGAGGACTGACACTCTTACTTTCTATGATTTGAAACTCTTCTGTGAGTCCAGTGTTAGATTCCGATGCATCACTTAAGGTTTACTGTATCCCTTGGACCTTCTTATTGACGATGAAACACAGAAATTGCATCCGAATTTAATACAAATGCCACAATGCCGACTTAAGTACAAGAGGACTGACACTCTCACTTTCTATGATTTGAACCTCTCCTGTGAGTCCAGTTTTAGATTCCGATGCTTCACTTCAGGTTTACTGTACCCCTTGGACTTTCTTATTGACGATGAAACACAGAAATTGCATCAGAATGTAATACAAATGGCAGAATACCGACTTAAGTACAAGATGAGTGACACTCTAACTTTCTATGATTTGAATCTCTCCTGTGAGTCCAGTTTTAGATTCCGATGCTTCACTTCAGGTTTACTGTATACCTTTGACCATCTGATTGACGATGAAACACAGAAATTTTATCCAAATTTAATACAAATGGCACAATGCCGACTTAAGTACAAGAGGACTGACACTCTCACTTTCTATGATATGAACCTCTCCTGTGAGTCCAGTTTTAGATTCCGATGCTTCACTTCAGATATACTGTATACCTTGCACCTTCCGATTGACGATGAATCACTGAAATTGCATCGGAATTTAATACAAAAGGCACAATGCCGACCTAAGTAAAAGAGGACTGACACTCTAACTTTCTATGATTTGAACCTCTCCAGTGAGTCCAGTTTAAATTCCGATGCTTCACTTCAGGTTTACTGTATCCCTTGGACCTACTTATTGACGATGAAACACAGGAACTTCATCCGAATTTAATACAAAAGGCACAATGCCAACTTAACTAAAAGATGACTGACACTCTAACTTTATATGATTAGAACCTCTCCTGCAAGTCCAGTTTTAGATTCCGATGCTTCACTTCAGGTTTACTGCATACCTTGGACCTTCTTATTGACGATAAAACACAGAAATTGCATCCGAATTTAATACAAAAGGCACAATACCGAGTTAAGTACAAGAGGAGTGACACTCTAACTTTCTATGATTTGAATCTCTCCTGTGAGTCCAGTTTTAGATTCCGATGCTTCACTTCAGGTTTACTGTATACCTTTGACCATCTGATTGACGATGAAACACAGAAATTTTATCCAAATTTAATACAAATGGCACAATGCCGACTTAAGTACAAGAGGACTGACACTCTCACTTTCTATGATATGAACCTCTCCTGTGAGTCCAGTTTTAGATTCCGATGCTTCACTTCAGGTTTACTGTATACCTTGCACCTTCTGATTGACGATGAAACACAGAAATTGCTTCCGAATTTAATACAAAAGGCACAATGCCGACCTAAGTAAAAGAGGACTGACACTCTCACTTTCTATGGTTTGAACCTCTCCAGTGAGTCCAGTTTAAATTCCGATGCTTCACTTCAGGTTTACTGTATCCCTTGGACTTTCTTATTGACGATGAAACACAGAAATTGCATCCGAATGTAATACAAATGGCACAATACTGACTTAAGTACAAGAGGAGTGACACTCTAACTTCCTATGATTTGAACCTCTCCTGTAAGTCCAGTTTTAGATTCCGATGCTTCACTTCAGGATTACTGTTTACCCTTGACCATCTGATTGACGATGAAACACAGAAATTTTATCCAAATACAAATGGCACAATGCCGACTTAAGTACAAGAGGACTGACATCTCACTTTCTATGATTTGAACCTCTCCTGTGAGTCGAGTTTCAGATTCCGATGCTTCACTTCAGGTTTACTGTATACCTTGCACCTTATTATTGATGATGAAACACAGAAATTGCATCGGAATAAAATTCAAAAGGCACAATGCCGACTTAAGTACAAGAGGACTGACACTCTCACTCTCTATGATTTGAACCTCTCCTGTGAGTCCAGTTTTAGATTCCGATGCTTCACTTCAGGTTTACTGTACCCCTGGGACCTTCTTATTGACGATTAAACACAGAAATTGCATCGGAATTAAATTCGAAACTCACGATGCCGACTTAAGTAAAAGACGACTGACACTCTCACTTTCTATGATTTGAACCTCTCCTGTGAGTCCAGTTTTAGATTCCGATGCTTAACTTCAGGTTTACTGTATCACTTAGACCTACTTATTGACAATGAAACACAGAAATTGCATCGGAATTAAATTCAAAAATCACAATGCCGACTTAAGTACAAGAGGACTGACACTATAACTTTCTATGACTTGAACCTCTCCTGTGAGTCCAGTTTTAGATTCCGATGCTTCACTTCAGGTTCACTGTATCCCTTGGACCTTCTTATTGACGATGAAACACAGAGTTTGCATCCGAATTTAATACAAAAGGCACAATGCCGACTTAAATACAAGAGGACTGACACTCTAACTTTCTATGATTTCAACCTCTCCTGTGAGTCCAGTTTTAGATTCCGATGCTTCACTTCAGGTTTACTGTATACACTGCACCTTCGTATTGACGATGAAACACAGAAATTGCATCGGAATTAAATTCAAAAGGCACAATGCCGACTTAAGTACAAGAGGACTGACACTCTCTCTTTCTATGATTTGAACCACTCCTGTGAGTCCAGTTTAAGATTCGGATGCTTCACTTTAGGTTTACTGTATCCCTTGGACCTTCTTATTGACGATGAAACATAGAGTTTGCATCCGAATTTAATACAAAAGGTACAATGCCGACTTAAGTACAAGAGGGCTGACACACTAAATTTCTATGATTTGAACCTCTCCTGTGAGTCCAGTTTAAGAATCCGATGCTTCACTTCAGGTTTACTGTATCCCTTGGACCTTCTTAATGAGGATGAAACACAGAAATTGCATCCGAATTTAATACAAAAGGCACAATGGCGACTTAAGTACAAGAGGACTGACACTCTCTCTTTCTATGATTTGAACCTCTTCTGTGAGTCCAGTTTTAGAGTCTGATGCTTCACTTAAGGTTTACTATATCCCTTGGACCTTCTTATTGACGATGAAACACAGAAATTTCATCCGAATTTAATACAAAAGTCACAATTCCTACTTAAGTAAAAGAGGACTGACATTCTAACTTTCTATGATTTGAACCTCTCCTGTGAGTCCAGTTTTAGATTCCGATCCTTCACTTCATGTTTACTGTATCCCTTGGACTTTCATATTGACGATGAAACACAGAAATTGCACCCGAATGTAGTACAAATGGCAGAATACCGACTTAAGTACAAGAGGAGTGCCCCTCTAACTTTCAATGATTTGAATCTCTCCTGTGAGTCCAGTTTTAGATTCCTATGCTTCACTTCAGGTTTACTGTATACCTTTGACCATCTGATTGACGATGAAACACAGAAAATTTATCCAAATTTAATACAAATGGCACAATGCCAACCTAAGTACAAGAGGACTGACACTCTCACTTTCTATGATATGAACCTCTCCTGTGAGTCCAGTTTTAGATTCCGATGCTTCACTTCAGGTTTACTGTATACCTTGCACCTTCTGATTGGCGATGAAAGACAGAAATTGCATCGGAATTTAATATAAAAGGCATAATGCCGACCTAAGTAAAAGAGGACTGATACTCTAACTTTCTATGATTAGAACCTTTCCAGTGAGTCCAGTTTTAGATTCCGATGCTTCACTTAAGGTTTACTGTATCCCTTGGACCTACTTATTGACGATGAAACACAGAAATTGCATCCGAATTTAATACAAAAGGCACAATACCGACTTATGTACAAGAGGAGTGACACTTTAACATTCTACGATTTGAATCTCTCCTGTGAGTCCAGTTTTAGATTCCGATGCTTCACTTCAGGTTTACTGTATACCCTGCACCTTCGTATTGACGATGAAACACAGAAATTGCATCGGAATTAATTTCAAAAGGCACAATGCCGACTTAAGTACAAGAGGACTGACACTCTCACTTTCTATGATTTGAACCACTCCTGTGAGTACAGTTTTAGAGTCTGATGCTTCACTTCAGGTTTACTGTATCCCTTGGACCTTCTTATTGACGATGAAACACAGAAATTGCACCCGAATTTAATACAAATGGCACAATACCGACTTAAGTACAAGAGGACTGACACTCTCACTATCTATGATTTGAACCTTTCCGGTGAGTCCAGTTTCAGATTCCGATGCTTCACTTCAGGTTTACTGTATTCCTTGCACCTTCTTATTGACGATGAAACACAGAAATTGCATCGGAATTACATTCAAAATGCACAATGCCGACTTAAGTACAAGAGGACTGACACACTAACTTTCTATGATTTGAACCTCTCCTGTGAGTCCAGTTTAAGAATCCGATGCTTCACTTCAGGTTTACTGTATCCCTTGGACCATCTTAATGAGGATGAAACACTGAAATTGCATCCGAATTTAATACAAAAGGCACAATGGCGACTTAAGGGGATACGGAATCACCTATCCCCGCAATGTTAATATATGCCTACTATAGGGAACATTTTCTCACAAACTACTGGAGACAGAGAGGTAAAAATTTTACTGTATGTGCATTCATATGTTACAACAATACTGAAACAACAGTTTATTGTCAAAGTATTTTCTTACAGAGATATTGTACATTTATTTTTAAGTAAATTTTTTCCATCGCTTTTTACTAGACTATCACCCCTAAGTCTTTTGTAAATCAAGTAATTAAAAAATCGTTGTTTCAGTATGTAATAGGGACCTATGTCACTACGTCACAAAAATTTCAGACTTCTAGGTTGACCAGTACCTGAGATAATGTTCCTAGATGAAGTAAAAAGTAAACTTACGGGAAACGGAGAAAGAAGATTAAAACATTCCTGATCCGTAGCTAATCCCCCCTTCACAGTCTTCATAATCATCTTCAAGTCTTCTTTTGGCACCCCTCTGCACCTGTCTTGCTTTTTTCACTAATGTCTTGATTATATTATCAGCATGCCTTAGTCTGTGCTGATCTAAAAAGAACATAGCACGTACCGTACGGGAACCAACACACATACCCAACTTTTGAAGGACCTGGCATTTAGTTATATTTCCAAGATTGAAGGTTGCCACAGCATCATACACACCAAAATGTAGTGTATTAATTCCGACAAACACTGTTTTTGGGAGACGATGCCATATCACACTATTCAAGCACTCTTTGGGGTTCTGCGTTTTTCCGTGAAGACATTTCATCTGAAGACTTCTGTCAGCCAGATCTCTGAAAATGGGCTTTATTTCTGCCATGATGGCTGATGGTAGACTGTGGTGGTGAATGTATTTCTCTCCTGTTGTTAGTCCCCTATTGTATTTACACCAGCTGTTTTCACCTTTGGGGCACAAACCATGTTGTGGATGCTCATCCATGGATGCGGTGTGGAAATATAAAGCCCATATAGCTCTCCTCATTTCTTCAAGATTGCCTGTATTTTGCCTGATTGCAAGGCCATAGCAGTTCTGAATGTGGTCTATTATGGAATCAGTCAATCTTCCTCTGCCATCCAAGGTTTTCCCATCATCTAGTTTTTTCCCTTTCATAACTGATTTTAACCTTCTCAGCCTGGCACCCATTCTCTTCTGCACATGTCCTATACATTCAAGTTTGCTTATATTTACACTGTTCCCATATGGTTTGCTTTCCAAAACTTCTTTGAATGCTTTAGAGTCACCATCTCCCAGATATTTGACATAGCGAACATTATACCACTGTGAAGAGCGATGAAAAATTTTCTTCACCCCAGCAACCTCCATGCCACCACTACTACCATAATAATTAGCAATACAGTCATCACTGTGTTCATTTTTCAGCCTGCCTGTGCACCTACAGTATTTAGACATTATTGCAACATAAATAACCTTGCCAGTATCAACACTAGTTGCTGTTACAACACCATTGTTGGAGGTGTGGCCCCTTTTCTGAAACGTGCCATCAAACGCCACTGTGAGGTCACGACTGCCGTCATTTTCTTCCACTGCTTCTTCCACAGCAACCTGCATTGACTTCTGTGCTACATCTTCAACTGCAGATCCTAGTACATAATTGTAAGCTTCAAACTTTGAAGGTGCACTTGGAAGATTTAGAACACCACATAGCATATCACCAGCTGCTTTGCCCTTACCAATTGCTCGCAATCCATAAACTAACCTAATATTTACACTATAAAGTTCAGTTTTCTTGTATCCATTATTTACAGTTACTGAAACCGAACTTGGAAACTTACAGCTGTATTTACAAACACTGCATATTAAATTAAACTGGGCAGCCAGGCCAACATGGGATTCTACTTTCAGAGAAACGTTTCCATGACATTTTTTGCAGCACAAACTGTTTTCAAGAGCTTCACACAATATATTCGTATCAATGAGTTCAAAAACTTCATTCCCTCTATCAAGTAAATTATATTTCTCTTCCAAATCTCTTAGTTTTTTATGAGAAGCACTGTTTTCATTTGGTGTAAGTTCGTTCGGCAAATCAGTAATAAGTGGATTCACATTTTCCAACAGTGATGATGATGAACTGCTTTGCTTTGCTAATGAATCATTATTTCTTTTCTTTTGCCAGTTCACACGCTTTTTAAATACTTTTGCTTTAGCTCTAGGCATTTTCACTGCGAAAAATGAAGCACTAAATACGAAATAACTCAACAACAACTACTTTCTTATATCACACTGTTTACAAAACAGTCCCGCCACAAAGTCAAAGAGTAGCTTGAGGAAACCAGAGAGAAACATTTTCGGGCAACTAGTGTATAAATAGTCGCTGGAAACCGGGATATTTGAATTCATGTCACTTTAAAGGTACTGCCAAAAAGTTCATGGTCAGCCACGAGAGACGTGTATAACTAAAGCGCAATACCCGATCTCACAAATATATAAAAATAAAATAGTTATAATTGTAGTAGAGCTATGTATGATACGTCATTTTAAAGAGGAAACATGGCAGAATATAATACGCCAATAAAAAATATTCGATTTTTTAACCCAAAATCCGATTCCGTATCCCCTTAAGTACAAGAGGACTGACACTCTCTATGATTTGAACCTCTTCTGTGAGTCCAGTTTTAGATTCTGATGCTTCACTTAAGGTTTACTGTATAACTTGGACCTTCTTATTGACGATAAAACACAGAAATTGCATCCGAATTTCATACAAATGCCACAATGCCGACTTAAGTACAAGAGGACTGACACTCTCACTTTCTATGATTTGAACCTCTCCTGTGAGTCCAGTTTTCGATTCCGATGCATCTCTTTAGGTTTACTGTATACCTTGCACCTTCTTATTGACGATGAAACACAGATATTGCATCCGAATTTAATACAAAAGGCACAATGCCGACTTAAGTACAAGAGGACTGACATTCTAACTTTCTATGATTTGAACCTCTCCTGTGAGTCCAGTTTTAGATTCCGATCCTTCACTTCATGTTTACTGTATCCCTTGGACTTTCATATTGACGATGAAACACAGAAATTGCACCCGAATGTAGTACAAATGGCAGAATACCGACTTAAGTACAAGAGGAGTGACCCTCTAACTTTCTATGATTTGAATCTCTCCTGTGAGTCCAGTTTTAGATTCCTATGCTTCACTTCAGGTTTACTGTATCCCTTTGACCATCTGATTGAAGATGAAACAAAGAAAATTTATCCAAATTTAATACAAATGGCACAATGCCAACCTAAGTACAAGAGGACTGACACTCTAACTTTCTATGATTTGAACCTCTCCTGTGAGTCCAATTTTAGATTCCGATGCTTCACTACAGGTTTACTGTATCCCTTGGACCTTCTTATTGACGATGAAACACAGAAATTGCATCCGAATTTAATACAAATGCCACAATGATGACTTAAGTACAAGAGGACTGACACTCTCACATTCTATGATTTGAACCTCTCCTGTGAGTCCAGTTTTAGATTCCGATGCTTCACTTTAGGTTTACTGGGTACCTTGCACCCTCTTATTGACGATGAAACACAGATATTGCATCCGAATTTAATACAAAACGCACAATGCCGACTTAAGTACAAGAGGACTGACATTCTAACTTTCTATGATTTGAAACTCTCCTGTGAGTCCAGTTTTAGATTCCGATGCTTCACTTCAGGTTTACTGTATCACTTGGACCTTCTTATTGACGATGAAAGACAGAGTTTGCATCCGAATTTAATACAAAAGGCACAATGCCGACTTAAGCACAAGAGTAATGACACTCTAATTTTCTATGATTTTAACCCCTCCTGTGAGTCCAGTTTAAGATTCCGATGCTTCACTTCAGGTTTACTGCATCCCTTGGTCCTTCTTATTGACGATGAAACACAGAAATTGGATCCGAATTTAATACAAAACGCACAATGGCGACTTAAGTACAAGAGGACTGACACTCTCACTTTCAGTGATTTGAACCTTTCCGGTGAGTCCAGTTTCAGATTCCGATGCTTCACTTCAGGTTTACTGTGTACCTTGCACCTTCATATTGACGATGAAACACAGAAATTTCATCGGAATTAAATTCAAAAGGCACAATGCCGACTTAAGTACAAGAGGACAGACACTCTCTCTTTCTATGATTTGAACCACTCCTGTGAGTCCAGTTTTAGAGTCTGATGCTTCACTTCAGGTTTACTGTATCCCTTGGACCTTCTTATTGACGATGAAACACAGAAATTGCACCCGAATTTAATACAAATGGCACAATACCGACTTAAGTACAAGTGGACTGACACTCTCACTATCAATGATTTGAACCTCTCCTGTGAGACCAGTCTTAGATTCCGATGCTTCACTTCAGGTTTACTGTATCACTTGGACCTTCTTATTGACGATGAAACATAGAGTTTGCATCCGAATTTAATACAAAAGGCACAATGCCGACTTAAGTACAAGAGTAATGACACTCTAACTTTCTATGATTTGAACCCCCCTGTGAGTTTAGTTTTTGATTCCGATGGTTCACTTCAGGTTTACTGTATTCCTTCCACCTTCTTATTGACGATGAAACACATAAATTGCATCGGAATTAAATTCAAAATGCACAATGCCGACTTAAGTACAAGAGGACTGACACTCTCACTTTCTATGATTAGAACCTCTCCTGTGAGTCCAGTTTTAGATTCCGAAGCTTCACTTCAGGTTTACTGTATCCCTTGGACCTTCTTATTGACTATGAAACACAGTGGTTGCATCCGAATTTAATACAAAAGGTTTAATGCCGACTTAAGTACAAGAGGACTGACACTCTAACTTTCTATGATTTGAACCTCTCCTGTGAGTCCAGTTTTAGATTCCGATGCTTCACTACAGGTTTACTGTATCCCTTGGACCTTCTTATTGACGATGAAACACAGAAATTGCATCCGAATTTAATACACAAATCACAATGGCGACTTAAGTACAAGAGGACTGACACTCTTACTTTCTGTGATTTGAAACTCTTCTGTGAGTCCAGTGTTAGATTCCGATGCATCACTTAAGGTTTACTGTATCCCTTGGACCTTCTTATTGACGATGAAACACAGAAATTGCATCCGAATTTAATACAAATGCCACAATGCCGACTTAAGTACAAGAGGACTGACACTCTCACTTTCTATGATTTGAACCTCTCCTGTGAGTCCAGTTTTAGATTCCGATGCTTCACTTCAGGTTTACTGTACCCCTTGGACTTTCTTATTGACGATGAAACACAGAAATTGCATCAGAATGTAATACAAATGGCAGAATACCGACTTAAGTACAAGATGAGTGACACTCTAACTTTCTATGATTTGAATCTCTCCTGTGAGTCCAGTTTTAGATTCCGATGCTTCACTTCAGGTTTACTGTATACCTTTGACCATCTGATTGACGATGAAACACAGAAATTTTATCCAAATTTAATACAAATGGCACAATGCCGACTTAAGTACAAGAGGACTGACACTCTCACTTTCTATGATATGAACCTCTCCTGTGAGTCCAGTTTTAGATTCCGATGCTTCACTTCAGATATACTGTATACCTTGCACCTTCCGATTGACGATGAATCACTGAAATTGCATCGGAATTTAATACAAAAGGCACAATGCCGACCTAAGTAAAAGAGGACTGACACTCTAACTTTCTATGATTTGAACCTCTCCAGTGAGTCCAGTTTAAATTCCGATGCTTCACTTCAGGTTTACTGTATCCCTTGGACCTACTTATTGACGATGAAACACAGTAACTTCATCCGAATTTAATACAAAGGGCACAATGCCGACCTAAGTAAAAGAGGACTGACACTCTCACTTTCTATGATTTGAACCTCTCCAGTGAGTCCAGTTTAAATTCTGATGCTTCACTTCAGGTTTACTGTATCCCTTGGACTTTCTTATTGACGATGAAACACAGAAATTGCATCCGAATGTAATACAAATGGCACAATACTGACTTAAGTACAAGAGGAGTGACACTCTAACTTTCTATGATTTGAACCTCTCCTGTAAGTCCAGTTTTAGATTCCGATGCTTCACTTCAGGATTACTGTTTACCCTTGACCATCTGATTGACGATGAAACACAGAAATTTTATCCAAATACAAATGGCACAATGCCGACTTAAGTACAAGAGGACTGACATCTCACTTTCTATGATTTGAACCTCTCCTGTGAGTCGAGTTTCAGATTCCGATGCTTCACTTCAGGTTTACTGTATACCTTGCACCTTATTATTGATGATGAAACACAGAAATTGCATCGGAATAAAATTCAAAAAGCACAATGCCGACTTAAGTACAAGAGGACTGACACTCTCACTCTCTATGATTTGAACCTCTCCTGTGAGTCCAGTTTTAGATTCCGATGCTTCACTTCAGGTTTACTGTACCCCTGGGACCTTCTTATTGACGATTAAACACAAAAATTGCATCGGAATTAAATTCGAAACTCACGATGCCGACTTAAGTAAATGAGGACTGACACTCTCACTTTCTATGATTTGAACCTCTCCTGTGAGTCCAGTTTCAGATTCCGATGTTTAACTTCAGGTTTACTGTATCACTTAGACCTACTTATTGACAATGAAACACAGAAATTGCATCGGAATTAAATTCAAAAATCACAATGCCGACTTAAGTACAAGAGGACTGACACTATAACTTTCTATGACTTGAACCTCTCCTGTGAGTCCAGTTTTAGATTCCGATGCTTCACTTCAGGTTCACTGTATCCCTTGGACCTTCTTATTGACGATGAAACACAGAGTTTGCATCCGAATTTAATACAAAAGGCACAATGCCGACTTAAATACAAGTGGACTGACACTCTAAATTTCTATGATTTCAACCTCTCCTGTGAGTCCAGTTTTAGATTCCGATGCTTCACTTCAGGTTTACTGTATACACTGCACCTTCGTATTGACGATGAAACACAGAAATTGCATCGGAATTAAATTCAAAAGGCACAATGCCGACTTAAGTACAAGAGGACTGACACTCTCTCTTTCTATGATTTGAACCACTCCTGTGAGTCCAGTTTTAGATTCGGATGCTTCACTTTAGGTTTACTGTATCCCTTGGACCTTCTTATTGACGATGAAACATAGAGTTTGCATCCGAATTTAATACAAAAGGTACAATGCCGACTTAAGTACAAGAGGGCTGACACACTAACTTTCTATGATATGAACCTCTCCTGTGAGTCCAGTTTAAGAATCCGATGCTTCACTTCAGGTTTACTGTATCACTTGGACCTTCTTAATGAGGATGAAACACAGAAATTGCATCCGAATTTAATACAAAAGGCACAATGGCGACTTAAGTACAAGAGGACTGACACTCTCTCTTTCTATGATTTGAACCTCTTCTGTGAGTCCAGTTTTAGATTCTGATGCTTCACTTAAGGTTTACTATATCCCTTGGACCTTCTTATTGACGATGAAACACAGAAATTTCATCCGAATTTAATACAAAAGTCACAATGCCTACTTCAGTAAAAGAGGACTGACATTCTAACTTTCTATGATTCGAACCTCTCCTGTGAGTCCAGTTTTAGATTCCGATCCTTCACTTCATGTTTACTGTATCCCTTGGACTTTCATATTGACGATGAAACACAGAAATTGCACCCGAATGTAGTACAAATGGCAGAATACCGACTTAAGTACAAGAGGAGTGCCCCTCTAACTTTCTATGATTTGAATCTCTCCTGTGAGTCCAGTTTTAGATTCCTATGCTTCACTTCAGGTTTACTGTATACCTTTGACCATCTGATTGACGATGAAACACAGAAAATTTATCCAAATTTAATACAAATGGCACAATGCCAACCTAAGTACAAGAGGACTGACACTCTCACTTTCTATGATATGAACCTCTCCTGTGAGTCCAGTTTTAGATTCCGATGCTTCACTTCAGGTTTACTGTATACCTTGCACCTTCTGATTGACGATGAAACACAGAAATTGCATCGGAATTTAATATAAAAGGCATAATGCCGACCTAAGTAAAAGAGGACTGATACTCTAACTTTCTATGATTAGAACCTTTCCAGTGAGTCCAGTTTTAGATTCCGATGCTTCACTTAAGGTTTACTGTATCCCTTGGACCTACTTATTGACGATGAAACACAGAAATTGCATACGAATTTAATACAAAAGGCACAATACCGACTTATGTACAAGAGGAGTGACACTTTAACATTCTACGATTTGAATCTCTCCTGTGAGTCCAGTTTTAGATTCCGATGCTTCACTTCAGGTTTACTGTATACCCTGCACCTTCGTATTGACGATGAAACACAGAAATTGCATCGGAATTAAATTCAAAAGGCACAATGCCGACTTAAGTACAAGAGGACTGACACTCTCACTTTCTATGATTTGAACCACTCCTGTGAGTACAGTTTTAGAGTCTGATGCTTCACTTCAGGTTTACTGTATCCCTTGGACCTTCTTATTGACGATGAAACACAGAAATTGCACCCGAATTTAATACAAATGGCACAATACCGACTTAAGTACAAGAGGACTGACACTCTCACTATCTATGATTTGAACCTTTCCGGTGAGTCCAGTTTCAGATTCCGATGCTTCACTTCAGGTTTACTGTATTCCTTGCACCTTCTTATTGACGATGAAACACAGAAATTGCATCGGAATTACATTCAAAATGCACAATGCCGACTTAAGTACAAGAGGACTGACACTCTCACTTTCTATGATTAGAACCTCTCCTGTGAGTCCAGTTTTAGATTCCGAAGCTTCACTTCAGGTTTACTGTATCCATTGGACCTGCTTATTGACTATGAATCACAGTGGTTGCATCCGAATTTAATACAAAAGGTTTAATGGCGACTTAAGTACAAGAGGACTGACACTCTAACTTTCTATGATTTGAACCTCTCCTGTGAGTCCAGTTTAAGATTCCGATGCTTCACTACAGGTTTACTGTATCCCTTGGACCTTCTTATTGACGATGAAACACAGAAATTGCATCCGAATTTAATACAAAAATCACAATGGCGACTTAAGTACAAGAGGACTGACACTCTTACTTTCTATGATTTGAAACTCTTCTGTGAGTCCAGTGTTAGATTCCGATGCATCACTTAAGGTTTACTGTATCCCTTGGACCTTCTTATTGACGATGAAACACAGAAATTGCATCAGAATTTAATACAAATGCCACAATGCCGACTTAAGTACAAGAGGACTGACACTCTCACTTTCTATGATTTGAACCCCACCTGTGAGTCCAGTTTCAGATTCCGATGCTTCACTTTAGGTTTACTGTATACCTTGCACCTTCTTATTGACGATGAAACACAGATATTGCATGCGAATTTAATACAAAAGGCACAATGCCGACTTAAGTACAAGAGGACTGACATTCTAAATTTCTATGATTTGAACCTCTCCTGTGAGTCCAGTTTTAGATTCCGATGCTTCACTTCAGGTTTACTGTATCCCTTGGACTTTCTTATTGACGATGAAACACAGAAATTGCATCCGAATGTAAAACAAATGGCAGAATACCGACTTAAGTACAAGATGAGTGACACTCTAACTTTCTATGATTTGAATCTCTCCTGTGAGTCCAGTTTTAGATTCCGATGCTTCACTTCAGGTTTACTGCATACCTTTGACCATCTGATTGACGATGAAACACAGAAATTTTATCCAAATTTAATACAATTGGTACAATGCCGACTTAAGTACAAGAGGACTGACACTCTCACTTTCTATGGTATGAACCTCTCCTGTGAGTCCAGTTTTAGATTCCGATGCTTCACTTCAGGTTTACTGTATACCTTGCACCTTCTGATTGACGATGAATCACTGAAATTGCATCGGAATTTAATACAAAAGGCACAATGCCGACCTAAGTAAAAGAGGACTGACACTCTAACTTTCTATGATTTGAACCTCTCCAGTGAGTCCAGTTTAAATTCCGATGCTTCACTTAAGGTTTACTGTATCCCTTGGACCTTCTTATTGACGATGAAACACAGAAATTCCATCCGAATTTAATACAAAAGGCACAATACCGACTTATGTACAAGAGGAGTGACACTTTAACATTCTATGATTTGAATCTCTCCTGTGAGTCCAGTTTTATATTCCGATGCTTCACTTCATGTATACTGTATCCCTTGGACCTACTTATTGACGATGAAACACAGAAATTGCAACGGAATTTAATTCAAAAGCCACAATGCCGACCTAAGTAGAAGAGGACTGACACTCTCACTTTATATTATTTGAACCTCTCCTGTGAGTCCAGTTTTACATTCCGATGCATCACTTCAGGTTTACTGTATACCTTGCACCTTCTTATTGACGATAAAAAAAGAAATTGCATCGGAATTAAATTCAAAATGCACAATGCCGACTTAAGTACAAGAGGACTGACACTCTCACTTTCTATGATTTGAACCTCTCCTGTGAGTCCAGTTTTAGATTCCGATGCTTCACTTCAGGTTTGCTGTATCCCTTGGACCTTCTTAATGACGATGAAACACAGAGTTTGCATCCGAAATAAATAAAAAAGGTACAATGCCGACATAAGTACAAGAGGACTGACGCACTAACTTTCTATGATTTGAACCTCTCCTGTGAGTCCAGTTTAAGAATCCGATGCTTCACTTAAGGTTTACTGTATCTCTTGTACCTTCTTATTGACGATGAAACACAGAAATTGCATCCGAATTTAATACAAAAGGCACAATGGCGACTTAAGTACAAGAGGACTGACACACTCTCTTTCTATGATTTGAACCGGTCCTGTGAGTCCAGTTTTAGATTCTGATGCTTCACGTCAGGTGTACTGTATCCCTTGTACCTACTTATTGACGATGAAACACAGGAACTTCATCCGAATTTAATACAAAAGGCACAATGCCAACTTAAGTAAAAGAGGACTGACACTCTAACTTTATATGATTTGAACCTCTCCTGCAAGTCCAGTTTTAGATTCCGATGCTACACTTCAGGTTCACTGCATACCTTGGACCTTCTTATTGACGATAAAACACAGAAATTGCATCCGAATTTAATACAAACGGCTCAATACCGAGTTAAGTACAAGAGGAGTGACACTCTAACTTTCTATGATTTGAATCTCTCCTGTGAATCCAGTTTTAGATTCCGATGCTTCACATCAGGATTACTGTATACCTTTGACCATCTGATTGACGATGAAACACAGAAATTGTATCCAAATTTAATACAAATGGCACAATGCCGACTTAAGTACACGAGGACTGACACTCTCACTTTCTATGATATTAACCTCTCCTGTGAGTCCAGTTTTAGATTCCGATGCTTCACTTCAGGTTTACTGTATACCTTGCACCTTCTGATTGACGATGAATCACTGAAATTGCATCGGAATTTAATACAAAAGGCACAATGCCGACCTAAGTAAAAGAGGACTGACACTCTAACTTTCTATGATTTGAACCTCTCCAGTGAGTCCAGTTTTAATTCCGATGCTTCACTTAAGGTTTACTGTATCCCTTGGACCTTCTTATTGACGATGAAACACAGAAATTGCATCCGAATTTAATACAAAAGGCACAATACCGACTTATGCACAAGAGGAGTGACACTTTAACATTCTATGATTTGAATCTCTCCTTTGAGTCCAGTTTTATATTCCGATGCTTCACTTCATGTATACTGTATCCCTTGGACCTACTTACTGAAGATGAAACACAGAAAATGCAACGGAATTTAATTCAAAAGCCACAATGCCGACCTAAGTAGAAGAGGACTGACACTCTCAGTTTATATTATTTGAACCTCTCCTGTGAGTCCAGTTTCAGATTCCGATGCTTCACTTCAGGTTTACTGTATACCTTGCACCTTCTTATTGACGATGAAACACAGAAATTGCATCGGAATTAAATTCAAAATGCACAATGCCGACTTAAGTACAAGAGGACTGAGACTCTCACTTTCTATGATTTGAACCTCTCCTGTGAGTCCAGTTTTAGATTCCGATGCTTCACTTCAGGTTTGCTGTATCCCTTGGCCTTCTTACTGACGATGAAACACAGAGTTTGCATCCGAATTAAATAAAAAAGGTACAATGCCGACTTAAGTACAAGAGGACTGACACACTAACTTTCTATGATTTGAACCTCTCCTGTGAGTCCAGTTTAAGAATCCGATGCTTCACTTCAGGTTTACTGTATCCCTTGGACCTTCTTATTGACGATGAAACACAGAAATTGCATCCGAATTTAATACAAAAGGCACAATGGCGACTTAAGTACAAGAGGACTGGCACACTCTCTTTCTATGATTTGAACCGGTCCTGTGAGTCCAGTTTTAGATTCTGATGCTTCACTTCAGGTTTACTGTATCCCTTGGACATTCTTATTGACGATGAAACACAGGAACATCATCCGAATTTAACACAAAATGCAAAATGCCAACTTAAGTAAAAGAGGACTGACACTCTAACTTTATATGATTTCAACCTCTCCTGCAAGTCCAGTTTTAGATTCCGATGCTTCACTTCAGGTTTACTGCATACCTTGGACCTTCTTATTGACGATAAAACACAGAAATTGCATCCGAATTTAATACAAAAGGCACAATTCCGAGTTAAGTACAAGAGGAGTGACACTCTAACTTTCTATGATTTGAATCTCTCCAGTGAGTCCAGTTTTAGATTCCGATGTTTCACTTCTGGTTTACAGTATCCCTTGGACCATCTTATTGACTATGAAACACAGGAATTGCATCCGAATTTAATACAAATGGCACAATGCCGACTTAAGTACAAGAGGACTGACACTCTCTCTTTCTATGATTTGAACCTCTCCTGTGAGTCCTGTTTTAAATTACGATGCGTCACTCCAGGTTTACTGTATACCTTGCACCTTGTTATTGACGATGAAACATAGATATTGCATCGGAATTTTATACAAAAGGCACAATTCCGACTTAAGTAAAAGAGGACAAACACTCTAACTTTCTATGATTTGAACCTCTCCTGTGAGTCTAGTTTTAGATTCCAGTGCTTCACTTCAGGTTTACTGTATCCCTTGGACCTTCTTATTGACGATGAAACACAGAAATTGCATCCTAATTTAATACAAAAGGCACAATGCCGACTTAAGTACAAGAGGACTGACACTCTAACTTTCTATGATTTGACCCTCTCCCGTGAGTCCAGTTTTAGATTCCGATGTTTCACTTCAGGTTTACTATATTCCTTGGACCTTCTTATTGACGATGAAACACAGTAATTGCATCCGAATTTAATACAAATGCCACAATGCCGACTTAAGTACAAGAGGGCTGACACTGTCACTTTCTATGATTTGAACGTCTCCTGTGAGTACAGTTTTAGAATCCGATGCTTCACTTCAGGTTTACTGTATCCCTTGGACCTTCTTACTGACGATGAAACACAGAAATTGCATCCGAATTTAATACAAATGCCACAATGCCGACTTAAGTACAAGAGGACTGACACTCTCACTTTCTATGATTTGAACATTTCCTGTGAGTCCAGTTTTAGCTTGCGATGCTTCACTTCAGGTGTACTGTATCCCTTGGACCTTCTTATTGACGAAGAAACAGTGACATTGCACCTGAATTTAATACAAATGGCACAATGCCGACTTAAGTACAAGAGGACTGACACTTTCACTTTCTATGATTTGAACGTCTCCTGTGAGTCCAGTTTCAGATTCCGACGCTTCACTTCAGGGTTACTGTATCCCTTGGACCTTCTTATTGACGCAGAAACACAGAAATTGCATCCGAATTTAACACAAATGCCACAATGCCGACTTAAGTACAAGAGGACTGACACTGTCACTTTGTATGATTTGAACCTTTCCTGTGAGTCCAGTTTTAGATTCCGATGCTTCACTTTAGGTTTACTGTATCCCTTGGACCTTCTTATTGACGATGAAACACAGAAATTCGATCCGAATTTAATACAAAAGGCACAATGGCGACTTAAGTACAAGAGGACTGACACTCTTACTTTCAATGATTTGAACCTCTCCTGTGAGTCCAGTTTCAGATTCCGATGCTTCACTTCAGGTTTACTGTATACCTTGCACCTTCTTATTGACGATGAAACACAGAAATTGCATCGGAATGAAATTCAAAAGGCACAATGCCGACTTAAGTACAAGAGGACTGACACTCTCACTTTCTATGATTTGAACCTCTCCTGTGAGTCCAGTTTTAGATTCCGAAGCTTCACTTCAGGTTTACTGTATCCCTTGGACCTTTTTATTGACGATGAAACACAGTGTTTGTATCCGAACTTAATACAAAAGGTTCCATGCCGACTTGAGTACAAGAGGACTGACACTTTAACTTTCTATGATTTGAATCTCTCCAGTGAGTCCAGTTTAAGATTCCGATGCTTCACTTCAGGTTTACTGTATCCCTTGGACCTTCTTATTGACGATGAAACACAGAGTTTGCATCCGAATTTAATACAAAAGGCACAATGCCGACTTAAGTACAAGAGGACTGACACTCTAACTTTCTATGATTTGAACCTCTCCTGTGAGTCCAGTTTTAGGTTCCGATGCCTCACTTCAGGTTTACTGTATACCCTGCACCTTCTTATTGGCGATGAAACACAGGAATTGCATCGCAATTAAATTCAAAACGCACAATGCCGACTTAAGTACAAGAGGACTGACACTCTCACTTTCTATGATTTGAACCTCTCCTGTGAGTCCAGTTTTAGATTCCGATGCTTCACTTCAGGTTTACTGTATCCCTTGGACCTTCTTATTGACGATGAAACACAGAGTTTGCATACGAATTTAATACAAAAGGTACAATGCCGACTTAAGTACAAGAGGACTGTCACTCTAACTTTCTATGATTTGAACCTCTCCTGTGAGTCCAGTTTAAGATTCCGATGCTTCACTTCAGGTTAACTGTATCCCTTGGACCTTCTTATTGACGATGAAACACAGAAATTGCTTCCGAATTTAATACAAAAATCACAATGGCGACTTAAGTACAAGAGGACTGACACTCTCACTTTCTATGAATTGAACCTCTCCTATGAGTCCAGTTTTAGATTCCGATGCTTCACTTCAGGTTTACTGTTTCCCTTGGACCTTCTTATTGACGTTGAAACACAGAAATTGCATCCGAATTTAATACAAGAGGCACAATGGCGACTTAAGTACAAGAGGACTGACACTCTCTCTTTCTATGATTTGAACCTCTCCTGTGAGTCCAGTTTCAGATTGCGATGCTTCACTTTAGGTTTACTGTATACCTTGCACCTTCTGATTGACGATGAAACACAGAAATTGCATCGGAATTGAATACAAAAGGCACAATGCCGACTTAAGTAAAAGAGGACTGACACTCTAAATTTCTATGATTTGAATCTCTCCTGTGAGTACAGTTTTAGATTCCGATGCTTCACTTCAGGTTTACTGTATCCCTTGGACCTTCTTATTGACGATGAAACACTGAAATTGCATCGGAATTAAATTCAAAAGGCACAATGCCGACCTAAGTAGAAGAGGACTGACACTCTCTCTTTCTATTATTTGAACCTCACCTGTGAGTCCGGTTTTAGATTCCGATGCTTCACTTCAGGTTTACTGTATACCTTGCACCTTCTTATTGATGATGAAACACAGAAATTGCATCGGAACTAAATTCAAAAGGCACAATGCCGACTTAAGTAAAGAGGACTGACACTCTCACTTTCTATGATTTGGACTTCTCCTGTGAGTCCAGTTTTAGATTCCGATGTTTCACTTCAGGTTTGCTGTATCCCTTGGTCCTTCTTATTGACGATGAAACACAGAGTTTGCAACCGAATTTAATACAAAATGTACAATGGCGACTTAAGTACAAGAGGACAGACACTCTAACTTTCTATGATTTGAACCTCTCCTGTGAGTCCTGTTTAAGATTCCGATGCTTCACTACAGGTTTACTGTATCCCTTGGACCTTCTTATTGACGATGAAACACAGAAATTGCATCCGAATTTAATACAAAAATCACAATGGCGACTTAAGTACAAGAGGACTGACATTCTAACTTTCTATGATTTGAACCTCTCCTGTGAGTCCAGTTTTAGATTCCGATGCATCACTTCAGGTTTACTGTATCCCTTGGACTTTCTTATTGACGATGAAACACAGAAATTGCATCCGAATGTAATACAAATGGCACAATACTGACTTAAGTACAAGAGGAGTGAGACTCTAACTTTCTTTGATTTGAACCCCTCCTGTAAGTCCAGTTTTAGATTCCGATGATTCACTTCAGGTTTACTGTATACCTTTGACCATCTGATTGACGATGAAAAACAGAAATTTTATCCAAATTTAATACAAATGGCACAATGCCTACTTAAGTACAAGAGGACTGATACTCTCACTTACTATGATTTGAACCTCTCCTGTGAGTCCAGTTTTAGCTTGCGATGCTTCACTTCAGGTGTACTGTATCCCTTTGACCTTCTTATTGACGATGAAACAGTGACATTGCACCTGAATTTAATACAAATGGCACAATGCCGACTTAAGTACAAGAGGACTGACACTTTCACTTTCTATGATTTGAACGTCTGCTGTGAGTCCAGTTTTAGATTCCGATGCATCACTTCAGGTTTACTGTATCCCTTGGACCTTCTTATTGACGATGAAAAACTGAAATTGCATCGGAATTAAATTCGAAACTCACAATGCCGACTTAAGTAAAAGAGGACTGTCACTCTCACTTTCTATTATTTGAACCTCTCCTGTAAGTCCAGTTTTAGATTCCGATGCTTCACTTCAGGTTTTCTGTATCCCTTAGACCATCTTATTGACGATGAAACACAGAAATTGCATCGGAATTAAATTGAAAAATCACAATGCCGACTTAAGTACAAGAGGACTGACACTATAATTTTCTATGATTTGAACCTCTCCTGTGAGTCCAGTTTTAGATTCCGATGCTTCACTTCAGGTTTACTGTATCCCTTGGACCTTCTTATTGACGATGAAACACAGAGTTTGCATCCGAATTAAATACAAAAGGCACAATGCCGACTTAAGTACAAGAGGTGTGACTCTCTAACTTTCTATGAATTGAACCTCTCCTGTGAGTCCAGTTTTAGATTCCGATGCTTCACTTCAGGTTTACTGTACACCCTGCACCTTCTAATTGGCGATGAAACACAGGAATTGCATCGCAATTAAATTCAAAACGCACAATGCCGACTTAAGTACAAGAGGACTGACACTCTCACTTTCTATGATTTAAACCTCTCCTGTTAGTCCAGTTTAAGAATCCGAAGCTTCACTTCAGGTTTTATTGTATCCCTTGGACCTTCTTATTGACGATGAAACACAGAAATTGCTTCCGAATTTAATACAAATATCACAATGGCGACTTAAGTACAAGAGGACTGACACTCTCACTTTCTGTCATTTGAACCTCTCCTGTGATTCCAGTTTTAGATTCCGATGCTTCACTTCAGGTTTACTGTATCCCTTGGACCTTCTTATTGACGTTGAAACACAGAAATTGTATCCGAATTTAATACAAGAGGCACAATGGCGACTTAAGTACAAAAGGACTGACACTCTCTCTTTCTATGATTTGAACCTCTCCTGTGAGTCCAGTTTCAGATTCCGATGCTTCACTTTAGGTTCACTGTATACCTTGAACCTTCTGATTGACGATGAAACACAGATATTGCATCGGACTTTAATACAAAAGGCACAATGCCGACTTAGGTAAAAGAGGACTGACACTCTAACTTTCTATGATTTGAATCTCTCCTGTGAGTACAGTTTTAGATTCCGATGCTTCACTTCAGGTTTACTGTATCCCTTGGACCTTCTTATTGGCGATGAAACACAGAAATTGCATCGGAATTAAATTCAAAAGGCACAATGCCGACCTAAGTGGAAGAGGACTGACACTCTCTCTTTCTATGATTTGAACCTCTCCTGTGAGTCCGGTTTTAGATTCCGATGCTTCTCTTCAGGTTTACTGTATACCTTGCACCTTCTTATTGACGATGAAACACAGAAATTGCATCGGAACTAAATTCAAAAGGCACAATGCCGACATAAGTAAAGAGGACTGACACTCTCACTTTCTATGATTTGGACTTCTCCTGTGAGTCCAGTTTTAGATTCCGATGTTTCACTTCAGGTTTGCTGTATCGCTTGAACCTTCTTACTGACGATGAAACACAGAGTTTGCAACCGAATTTAATACAAAATGTACAATGGCGACTTAAGTACAAGAGGACAGACACTCTAACTTTCTATGATTTGAACCTCTCCTGTGAGTCCTGTTTAAGATTCCGATGCTTCACTACAGGTATACTGTATCCCTTGGACCTTCTTATTGACGATGAAACACAGAAATTGCATCCGAACTTAATACAAAAATCACAATGGCGACTTAAGTACAAGAGGACTGACATTCTAACTTTCTATGATTTGAACCTCTCCTGTGAGTCCAGTTTTAGATTCCGATGCTTCACTTCAGGTTTACTGTATTCCTTGGACCTTCTTATTGACGATGAAACTCAGAAATTGCATCCGAATTTAATACAAAAGGCACAAAACCGACTTATGTACAAGAGGAGTGACACTTTAACTTTCTATGATTTGAATCTCTCCAGTGAGTCCAGTTTTTGATTCCAATGCTTCACTTCATGTTTACTGTATCCCTTGGACCTACTTATTGACGATGAAACACAGAAATTGCACCCGAATTTAATACAAAAGGCACAATACCGTCTCAAGTACAAGAGGAGTGACACTCTAACTTTCTATGATTTGAACCTCTCCTGTGAGTCCAGTTTTAGATTCCGATGCTTCACTTCAGGTTTACTGTATCCCTTGGACCTTCTTATTGACGATGAAACACAGAAATTGCATCCGAATTTAATACAAATGCCACAATGCCGACTTAAGTACAAGAGGACTGACACTTTCACTTTCTATGATTTGTACGTCTCCTGTGAGTCCAGTTTTAGATTCCGATGCTTCACTTCAGATTTACTGTATCCCTTGCACCTTCTTATTGACGATGAAACACTGAAATTGCATCGGAATTAAATTCGAAACTCACAATGCCGACTTAAGTAAAAGAGGACTGACACTCTCACTTTCTATGATTTGAACCTCTCATGTGAGTCCAGTTTTAGATTTCGATGCTTCACTTCAGGTTCTCTGTATCCCTTAGATCTTCTCATTGACGATGAAACACAGAAAATGCATCGGAATTAAATTAAAAAATCACAATGCCGACTTAAGTACAAGGGGACTCACACTATAATTTTCTATGATTTGAACCTCTCCTGTGAGTCCAGTTTTAGATTCCGATGCTTCACTTCAGGTTTAGTGTATCCCTTGGACCTTCTTATTGACGATGAAACACAGAGTTTGCATCCGAATTTAATAGAAAAGGCACAATGCCGACTTAAGTACAAGAGGACTGACACTCTAATTTTCTAAGATTTGAACCTCTCCTGTGAGTCCAGTTTTAGATTCCGATGCTTCACTTCAGGTTTACTGTACACCCTGCACCTTCTTATTGGCGATGAAACACAAGAATTGCATCGCAATTAAATTCAAAAGGCACAATGCCGACTTAAGTACAAGAGGACTGACACTCTCACTTTCTATGATTTGAACCTCTCCTGTGAGTCCAGTTTTAGTTTCCGATGCTTTACTTCAGGTTTACTGTATCCCTTGGACCTTCTTATTGACGATGAAACACAGAGTTTGCATCCGAATTTAATACAAAAGGTACAATGACGACTTAAGTACAAGAGGACTGTCACTCTAAATTTCTATGATTTGAACCTCTCCTGTGAGTCCAGTTTAAGAATCCGATGCTTCACTTCAGGTTTACTGTATCCCTTGGACCTTCTTATTGACGATGAAACACAGAAATTGTTTCCGAATTTAATACAAAAATCACAATGGCGACTTAAGTACAAGAGGACTGACACTCTCAGTTTCTGTGATTTGAACCTCTCCTGTGAGTCCAGTTTTAGATTCCGATGCTTCACTTCAGGGTTACTGTATCCCTTGGACCTTCTTATTGACGTTGAAACACAGAAATTGCATCCGAATTTAATACAAGAGGCACAATGGCGACTTAAGTACAAGAGGACTGACACTCTCTTTCCATGATTTGAACCTCTCCTGTGAGTCCAGTTTCAGATTCCTATGCTTCACTTTAGGTTTACTGTATCCCTTGGACCTTGTCATAGGCGATGAAACACAGAAATTGAATCTGAATTAAATTCAAAAGGCACAATGCCGACCTAAGTAGAAGTGGACTGACACACTCTCTTTCTATGATTTGAACCTCTCCTGTGAGTCCGGGTTTAGATTCCGATGCTTCACTTCAGGTTTACTGTATACCTTGCACCTTCTTATTGACGATGAAACACAGAAATTGCATCAGAACTAAATTCAAAAGGCACAATGCCGACTTAAGTAAAGAGGACTGACACTCTCACCTTCTATGATTTGGCCATCTCCTGTGAGACCAGTTTTAGATTCCGATGTTTCACTTCAGGTTTGCTGTATCCCTTGGAACTTCTTACTGACGATGAAACACAGAGTTTGCAACCGAATTTAATACAAAATGTACAATGGCGACTTAAGTACAAGAGGACAGACACTCTAACTTCCTATGATTTAAACCTCTCCTGTGAGTCCAGTTTAAGATTCCGATGCTGCACTTCAGGTTTACTGTATCCCTTGGACCTTCTTATTGACAATGAAACACAGAAATTGCATCCGAATTTAATACAAAAATCACAATGGCGGCTTAAGTACAAGAGGACTGACACTCTCACTTTCTATGATTTGATCCTCTCCTGTGAGTCCAGTTTTAGATTCCGTTGCTTCACTTCAGGTTTACTGTATCCCTAGGACCTTCTTATTGTCGATGAAACACAGAAATTGCATCCGAATTTAATACAAATGCCACAATGCCGACTTAAGTACAAGAGGACTGACACTCTCATTTTCTATGATTTGAACCTCTCCTGTGAGTCTAGTTTTAGATTCCGATGCTTCACTTCAGGTTTACTGTTTACCTCGCACATTCTTATTGACGATGAAACACAGAAATTGCATCCGAATTTAATACAAGATGCACAATGCCGACTAAAGTAGAAGAGGACTTACATTCTAACTTTCTTTGATTGGAACCTCTCCTGTGAGTCCAGTTTTAGATTCAGATGCTTCACTTCAGGTTTACTGTATCCCTTATAGCTTCGTATTGACGATGAAACACAAATATTGCACCCGAATTTAATACAACAGGCACAATACCAACTCAAGTACAAGAGGAGTGACACTCTAACTTTCTATGATTTGAAACTCACCTGCGAGTCCAGTTTTAGATTCCGATGCTTCACTTCAGGTTTACTGTATCCCTTAGACCTTCTTATTGACGATGAAACACAGAAATTGCATCTGAATTTAATACAAATGCCACAATGCCGACTTAAGTACAAGAGGACTGATACTCACACATTCTATGATTTGAACCTTTCCTGTGAGTCCAGGTTTAGATTCCGATGCTTCACTTCAGGTTTACTGTATCCCTTGGACCTTCTTATTGACGATAAAACACTGAAATTGCACCCGAAGTTAATACAAATGGCACAATGCCGACTTAAGTACAAAAGGACTGACGCTCTCACTTTCTATGATTTGAACCTCTCCTGTGAGTCCAGTTTTAGATTCCGATGCTTCACTTCAGGTTTTCTGTATCCCAAGGACCTTCTTATTGACGATGAAACACACAAATTGCATCGGAATTAAATTCAAAAGGCACAATGCCGACCAAAGTAAAACAGGACTGACTCTCTCACTTTCTATGATTCGAACGTCTCCTGTGAGTCCAGTTTTAGATTCCGATACTTCACTTCAGGTTTACTGTATCCCTTGGACCTTCTTATTGACGATTAAACACAGAGTTTGCATCCGAATTTAATACAAAAGGCACAATGCCGACTTAAGTACAATTGCACTGACACTCTAACTTTCTATGAATTGAACCTCTCCTGTGAGTCCAGTTTTAGATTCCAACGCTTCACTTCAGGTTTACTGTATCCCTTGGACCTTCTTATTGACGATGAAACACAGAAATTGCATCCGATTTTAATACAAAATGCACAATGGTGACTTAAGTACAAGAGGACTGACACTCTCACTTTCTATGATTTGAACCTCTCCTGTGAGTCCAGTTTCAGATTGCGATGCTTCACTTCAGGTTTACTGTATACCTTGCTCCTTCTTATTGACGATGAACCACAGAAATTGCATCGGAATTAAATTCAAAAGGCACAATGCCGACTTAAGTAAAAGAGGACTGATACTCTCACTGTCTATGATTTGAACCTCTCCTGTGAGTCCAGTTTTAGATTCCGACGCTTCACTTCAGGTTTACTCTTTCCCTTGGACCTTCTTATTGACGATGAAACACAGAAATTGCATCCGAATTTAATACAAATGCCACAATGCCGACTTAAGTACCAGAGGACTGACACTTTCACTTTCTGTGTTTTGAACCTTTAATGTGAGTTCAGTTTTAGATTCAGATGCTTCACTTCAGGTTTACTGTATCCCTTGGACCTTCTTATTGATGATGAAATACAGAAATTGCACCCGAATTTAATACAAATGGCACAAAGCCGACTTAAGTGCAAGAGGACTGACACTCTCACTTTCTATGATTTGAACCTCTCCTGTGAGTGCAGTTTTAGATTCCGATGCTTCACTTCAGGTTTACTGTATCCCTTGGACCTTCTTAATGACGATGAAACACACAAATTGCATCGGAATTAAATTCAAAAGTACAATGCCGACTAAAGTAAAACAGGATTGACACTCTCACTTTCTATGATTTGAACCTCTCCTGTGAGTGCAGTTTTAGATTCCGATGCTTCACTTCAGGTTTACTGTATCCCTTGGACCTTCTTAATGACGATGAAACACAGAAATTGCATCGGAATTAAATTCAAAACGCACAATGCCGACTTAAGTAAAAGAGGACTGACACTCTATTTTTCTATGATTTGAACCTCTCCTGTGAGTCCAGTTTTAGATTCCGATGCTTAACTTCAGGTTTACTGTATCCCTTGGACCTTCTTATTGACGATGAAACACAGAAATTGCATCTGAATTAAATTCAAAAATCACTATGCTGACTTAAGTACAAGAGGACTGACACTGTAACATTCTATGATTTGATCTTCTCCTGTGAGTCCAGTTTTAGATTCCGATGCTTCACTTCAGGTTTACTGTATCCCTTGGACCTTCTTATTGAAGATGAAACACAGAGTATGCATCCGAATTTTATACAAAAGGCACAATGCCGACTTAAGTGCAAGAGGACTCACACTCTAACTTTCTATGATTTGAACCTCTCCTGTGAGTCCAGTTTCAGATTCCGATGCTTCACTTCAGGTTTACTGTATCCCTTGGACCTTCTTATTGACGATGAAACACAGATACTCGATCCGAATTTAATACAAAAGGCACAATGGCGACTTAAGTACAAGAGGACTGACACTCTCACTTTCTATGATTTTGACCTTTCCAATGAGTCCAGTTTCAGATTCCGATGCTTCACTTCAGGTTTACTATATACCTTGTACCTTCTTATTGAAGATGAAACACAGAAATTGCATCGGAATTAATTTCAAAAGGCACATTGCCGACTTAAGTACAAGAGGAATGACACTCTAACTTTCTATGATTTGAACCTCTCCTGTGAGTCCAGTTTTAGATTCCGATGCTTCACTTCAGGTTTGCTGTATCCCTTGGAACTTCTTACTGACGATGAAACACAGAGTTTGCAACCGAATTTAATACAAAATGTACAATGGCGACTTAAGTACAAGAGGACAGACACTCTAACTTTCTTTGATTTAAACCTCTCCTGTGAGTCCAGTTTAAGATTCCGATGCTTCACTTCAGGTTTACTGTATCCCTTGGACCTTGTTATTGACGATGAAACACAGAAATTGCATCCGAATTTAATACAAAAATCACAATCGCGGCTGAAGTACAAGAGGACTGACACTCTCACTTTCTATGATATGATCCTCTCCTGTGAGTCCAGTTTTAGATTCCGTTGCTTCACTTCAGGTTTACTGTATCCCTAGGACCTTCTTATTGACGATGTAACACAGAAATTGCATCCGAATTTAATACAAATGCCACAATGCCGACTTAAGTACAAGAGGACTGACACTCTCATTTTCTATGATTTGAACCTCTCCTGTGAGTCCAGTTTTAGATTCCGATGCTTCACTTCAGGTTTACTGTATCCCAAGAACCTTCTTATTGACGATGAAACACACAAATTGCATCGGAATTAAATTCAAAAGTACAATGCCGACTAAAGTAAAACAGGATTGACACTCTCACTTTCTATGATTCGAACGTCTCCTGTGAGTCCAGTTTTAGATTCCGATGCTTCACTTCAGATTTACTGTATTCCTTGGACCTTCTTATTGACGATGAAACACAGAGTTTGCATCCGAATTTAATACAAAAGGCACAATGCCGACTTAAGTACAATTGGACTGTCACTCTAACTTGCTATGAATTGAACCTCTCCTGTGAGTCCAGTTTTAGATTCAAACGCTTCACTTCAGGTTTACTGTATCCCTTGGACCTTGTTATTGACGATGAAACACAGAAATTGCATCCGAATTTAATACAAAAATCACAATCGCGGCTGAAGTACAAGAGGACTGACACTCTCACTTTCTATGATTTGAACCTCTCCTGTGAGTCCAGTTTCAGATTGCGATGCTTCACTTCAGGTTTATTGTATACCTTGCTCCTTCTTATTGACGATGAACCACAGAAATTGCATCGGAATTAAATTCAAAAGGCACTATGCCGACTTAAGTGAAAGAGGACTGATACTCTCACTGTCTATGATTTGAACCTCTCCTGTGAGTCCAGTTTTAGATTCCGATGCTTCACTTCAGGTTTACTCTTTCCCTTGGACCTTCTTATTGACGATGAAACACAGAAATTGCATCCGCATTTAATACAAATGACACAATGCCGACTTAAGTACAAGAGGACTGACACTTTCACTTTCTGTGATTTGAACCTTTAATGTGAGTTCAGTTTTAGATTCAGATGCTTCACTTCAGGTTTTCTGTATCCCTTGGACCTTCTTATTGATGTTGAAATACAGAAATTGCATCGGAATTAAATTCAAAACGCACAATGTCGACTTAAGTAAAAGAGGTCTGACACTCTATTTTTCTATGATTTGAACCTCTCCTGTGGGTCCAGTTTTTGATTCCGATGCTTAACTTCAGGTTTACTGTATCCCTTGGACCTTCTTATTGACGATGAAACACAGAAATTGCATGCGAATTTAATACAAAATGCACAATGCCGACTAAAGTAGAAGAGGACTGACACTCTCACTTTCTATGATTTGATCCTCTCCTGTGAGCCCAGTTTTAGATTCCTATGCTTCACTTCAGGTTTACTGTATCCCTTATAGCTTCGTATTGACGATGAAACACAAATATTGCACCCGAATTTAATACAACAGGCACAATACCAACACAAGTACAAGAGGAGTGACACTCTAACTTTCAATGATTTGAACCTCATCTGCGAGTCCAGTTTTAGATTCCGAAGCTTCACTTCAGGTTTACTGTATCCCTTAGACCTTCTTATTGACGATGAAACACAGAAATTGCATCTGAATTTAATACAAATGCCACAATGCCGACTTACGTACAAGAGGACTGATACTCACACTTTCTATGTTTTGAACCTTTCCTGTGAGTCCAGGTTTAGATTCCGATGCTTCACTTCAGGTTTACTGTATCCCTTGGACCTTCTTATTGACGATAAAACACTGAAATTGCACCCGAAGTTAATACAAATGGCACAATGCCGACTTAAGTACAAAAGGACTGACGTTCTCACTTTCTATGATTTGAACCTCTCCTGTGAGTCCAGTTTGAGATTCCGATGCTTCACTTCAGGTTTACTGTATCCCAAGGACCTTCTTATTGACGATGAAACACACAAATTGCATCGGAATTAAATTCAAAAAGGCACAATGCCGACTAAAGTAAAACAGGTTTGACACTCTCACTTTCTATGATTCGAACGACTCCTGTGAGTCCAGTTTTAGATTCCGATGCCTCACTTCAGGTTTACTGTATCCCTTGGACCTTCTTATTGACGATGAAACACAGAGTTTGCATCCGAATTTAATACAAAAGGCACAATGCCGACTTAAGTACAATTGGACTGTCACTCTAACTTTCTATGAATTGAACCTCTCCTGTGAGACCAGTTTTAGATTCAAACGCTTCACTTCAGGTTTACTGTATCCCTTGGACCTTCTTATTGACGATGAAACACAGAAATTGCATCCGATTTTAATACAAAATGCACAATGGTGACTTAAGTACAAGAGGACTGACACTCTCACTTTCTATGATTTGAACCTCTCCTGTGAGTCCAGTTTCAGATTGCGATGCTTCACTTCAGGTTTACTGTATACCTTGCTCCTTCTTATTGACGATGAACCACAGAAATTGCATCGGAATTAAATTCAAAAGGCACTATGCCGACTTAAGTGAAAGAGGACTGATACTCTCACTGTCTATGATTTGAACCTCTCCTGTGAGTCCAGTTTTAGATTCCGATGCTTCACTTCAGGTTTACTCTTTCCCTTGGACCTTCTAATTGACGATGAAACACGGAAATTGCATCCGCATTTAATACAAATGCCACAATGCCGACTTAAGTACAAGAGGACTGACACTTTCACTTTCTGTGATTTGAACCTTTAATGTGAGTTCAGTTTTAGATTCAGATGCTTCACTTCAGGTTTTCTGTATCCCTTGGACCTTCTTATTGATGATGAAATACAGAAATTGCATCGGAATTAAATTCAAAACGCACAATGCCGACTTAAGTAAAAGAGGTCTGACACTCTATTTTTCTATGATTTGAACCTCTCCAGTGAGTCCAGTTTTAGATTCCGATGCTTAACTTCAGGTTTACTGTATCCCTTGGACCTTCTTATTGACGATGAAACACAGAAATTGCATCTGAATTAAATTCAAAAATCACTATGCCGACTTAAGTACAAGAGGACTGACACTGTAACATTCTATGATTTGATCTTCTCCTGTGAGTCCAGTTTTAGATTCCGATGCTTCACTTCAGGTTTACTGTATCCCTTGGACCTTCTTATTGAAGATGAAACACAGAGTATGCATCCGAATTTAATACAAAAGGCACAATGCCGACTGAAGTGCAAGAGGACTGACACTCTAACATTCTATGATTTGATCTTCTCCTGTGAGTCCAGTTTTAGATTCCGATGCTTTACTTCAGGATTACTGTATCGCTAGGACCTTCTTATTGATGATGAAACACAGAAATTGAATCCGAATTTAATACGAATGGCATAATGCCGACTTAAGTACAAGAGGACCGACACTCTCACTTTCTATGTATTGAACCTCTCCTGTGAGTCCATTTTTAGATTCCGATGCTTCACTTCAGGTTTACTGTATCCCTTGGACCTTCTTTGTGACGATGAATCACAGAAATTGCATCGGAATTAAATTGAAAAGGCACAATGCCGAGTTAAGTAAAAGAGGACTGACACTATAACTTTCTATGATTTGAACCTCTCCTGTGAGTCCGGTTTTAGATTCCGATGCTTCACTTCAGGTTTACTATATCCCTTGGACCTTCTTATTGACGATGAAACACAGATACTGCATCCGAATTTAATACAAAAGGCACAATGGCGACTTAAGTACAAGAGGACTGACACTCTCACTTTCTATGATTTGAACCTTTCCTGTGCGTCCAGTTTCAGATTCCGATGCTTCACTTCAGGTTTACTGTATCCCTTGGACCTTCTTATTGACGATGAAACACAGAAATTGCATCTGAATTAAATTCAAAAATCACTATGCCGACTTAAGTACAAGAGGACTGACACTGTAACATTCTATGATTTGATCCTCTCCTGTGAGTCCAGTTTCAGATTCCGATGCTTCACTTCAGGTTTACTGTATACCTTGCACCTTCTTATTGACGATGAAACACAGAAATTGCATCGGAATTAAGTCCAAAGGCACAATGCCGACTTAAGTAAAAGAGGACTGATACTCTCACTGTCTATGATTTGAACCTCCCTTGTGAGTCCAGTTTTAGATTCCGATGCTTCACTTCAGGTTTACTCTTTCCCTTGACCTTCTTATTGACGATGAAACACAGAAATTCCACCCGAATTTAATACAAAAGGCACAATACCGACTCAAGTACAAGAGGAGTGACACTCTAACTTTCTATGATTTGAATCTCTCCTGTGAGTCCAGTTCTTGATTCCGATGCTTCACTTCAGGTTTACTGTATCCCTTGGACCTTCTTATTGAAGATGAAACATAGAGTTTGCATCCGAATTTAATACAAAAGGCACAATGCTGACTTAAGTAAAAGAGGACTGACACTCTAACTTTCTATGATATGAACCTCTCCTGTGAGTCCAGTTTTAGATTACGATGCTTTACTTCAGCTTTACTGTATCCCTTGGACGTTCTTATTGACGATGAAACACAGAAATTGCATCCGAATTTAATATAAATGGCATAATGCCGACTTAAGTACAAGAGGACCGACACTCTCACTTTCTATGTTTTTAACCTCTCCTGTGAGTCCAGTTTTAGATTCCGATGCTTCACTTCAGGTTTACTGTATCCCTTGGAACTTCTTTGTGACGATGAATCACAGAAATTGCATCGGAATTAAATTGAAAAGGCACAATGCCGACTTAGGTACAAGAGGACTGATACTGTAACATTCTATGATTTGATCCTCTCCTTTGAGTCCAGTTTAAATTCCGATGCTTCACTTCAGGTTTACTGTATCCCTTGGACCTTCTTATTGATAATGAAACACAGAGTACGCCTCCGAATTTAATACAAAAGGCACAATGCCGACTTAAGTACAAGAGGACTGACACTCTAACTTTCTATGATTTGAACCTCTCCTGTGAGTCCAGCTTTAGATTCCGATGCTTCACTTCAGGTTTACTGTATCCCTCGGACCTTCTTATTGACGATGAAACACAGATACTGAATCCGAATTTAATACAAAAGGCACAATGGCGACTTAAGTACAAGAGGACTGACACTCTCACTTTCTATGATTTGAACCTTTCCTGTGAGTCCAGATTCAGATTCCGATGCTTCACTTCAGGTTTACTGTATCCCTTGGACCTTCTTATTGACGATGAAACACAGATACTGCATCCGAATTTAATACAAAAGGTATAATGCCGACTTAAGTACAAATGGACTGACACTCTAACTTTCTATGATTTGAACCTTTCCTGTGAGTCCAGATTCAGATTCCGATGCTTCACTTCAGGTTTACTGTATCCCTTGGACCTTCTTATTGACGATGAAACACAGAAATTGCATCCGAATTTAATACAAAAGGCACAATGGCGACTTAAGTACAAGAGGACTGACACTCTCACTTTCTATGATTTGAACCTTTCCTGTGCGTCCAGTTTCAGATTCCGATGCTTCACTTCAGGTTTACTGTATCCCTTGGACCTTCTTATTGACGATGAAACACAGAAATTGCATCCGAATTTAATACAAATGGCACAATAGCAACTTGGGTACAAGAGGAGTGACACTCTAACTCTCTATTATTTTAACCTCTCCTGTGAGTCCAGTTTTAGATTCTGATGCTTCACTTCAGGTTTACTGTATCCCTTAAACCTTCTTATTAACGAAGAATCACAGAAATTGAATCCGAATTTAATACATAAGGTACAATGCCGACTTAAGTACTAGAGGACTGACACTCTAACTTTCAATGATTTGAACTTCTCCTGTGAGTCCAGTTTTAGATTCAGATGCTTCACTTCAGGTTTACTGTATCACTTGGACTTTCATACTGACGATGAAACACAGAAATTGCATACGAATTTAATACAAAAAGCACAATGGCGGCTTAAGTACAAGACTGACACTATACTTTCCATGATTTGAACCTCTCCTGTGAGTCCAGTTTTAGATTCCGATGCTTCACCTCAGGTTTACTGTATACCTTGCACCTTCTTATTGACGATGAAACACAGAAGTTGCATCGGAGTTAAATTCAAAAGGCACCACGCTGACTTAAGTACAAGAGGACTGACACTCTAACTTCCTATGATTTGAACCTCTCCTGCGAGTCCAGTTTTAAATTCCGATGCTTCACTTCAGGTTTACTGTATCCCTTCGACCTTCTTAGTGACGATGAAACACAGAGTTTGCATCAGAATTTAATACAAAAAGCACAATGCCGACTTAAGTACAAGAGGACTGACACTCTAACTTTCTATGATTTGAAACTCTCCTGTGAGTCCAGTTTTAGATTCCGATGCTTCACTTCAGGTTCACTGTATCCCTTGGACCTTCTTATTGACGATGAAACACAGAACTTGCATCCGAACTTATTACAAATGCACAATGCCGACTTAAGTACAAGAGGACCGACACTCTCACTTTCTCTGATTTGAACCTCTCCTGCGAGTCCAGTTTTAGATTCCGATGCTTCACTTCAGGTTTGCTGTATACCTTGGACCTTCTTATTGACGATGAAACACAGAAATTGCATCGGAATTAAATTCAAAAGGCACAATGCCGATTTAAGTAAAAGAGGACAGACACTCTCACTTTCTATGATTTAGATATCTCCTGTGAGTCCAGTTTTAGATTCCGATGCTTCACTTCAGGTTTACTGTATCCCTTAGACCTTCTTATTGACGATCAAACACAGAAATTGCATCCGAATTTAATACAAATGGCACAATGCCGACTTAAGTACAAGAGGTCTGACACTCTCACTTTCTCTAATTTGAACCTCTCCGGCGGGTCCAGTTTTAGATTCCGATGCTTCACTTCAGGTTTGCTGTATCCCTTGGACCTTCTTATTGACGATGAAACACCGGAATTGCATCCGAATTTAATACAAATGCCACAATGCAGACTTAAGTACAAGAGGACTGACACTCTCACTTTCTACGATTTGAACTTTTCCTGTGAGTCCAGTTTTAGGTTCCGATGCTTCACTTCAGGTTTACTGTATCCCTTGGACCTTCTTATTGACGATGAAACACAGAAATTGCCTCGGAATTAAATTCAAAAATCACAATGCCGACTTAAGTACAAGAGGACTGACACTCTAACTTTCTATGATTTTAACCTCTCCCGTGAGTATAGTTTTAGATTCCGATGCTTCA
Source organism: Schistocerca serialis cubense (assembly GCF_023864345.2). Lineage (NCBI taxonomy): Eukaryota > Metazoa > Arthropoda > Insecta > Orthoptera > Acrididae > Schistocerca > Schistocerca serialis. The sequence continues at coordinate 517,773,551 of NC_064646.1, forward strand.
CTTCAGGTTTAATGTATCCCTTGCACCTTCTTACTGACGATGAAACACACAGATTGCATCGGAATTATGTTCAAAATGCACAATGCCGACTTAAGTACAAGAGGACTGACACTCTAACTTTCTATGATTTGAACCCCTCCTGTGAGTCCAGTTTTATATTCCGATGCTTCACTTCATGTTTGCTGTATCCCTTGGACCTTCTTATTGACGATGAAACATAGAAATTGCATCCGAATTTAATACAATTGGCACAATGCCGACATAAGTAAAAGAGGACTGACACTCTAAATTTCTATGATTTGAACCTCTCCTGTGAGTCCAGTTTTAGATTCCGATGCTTCACTTCAGGATTACTGTATACCTTGCACCTTTTTATTGACGATGAAACATAGAAATTGCATCGGAATTTAATACAAAAGGCACAATGCTGACTTAAGTAAAAGAGGACCGGCACTCTAACTTTCTATGTTTTGAACCTCTCCTGTGAGTCCAGTTTTAGATACCGATGCTTCTCTTCAGGTTTACTGTATCCCTTGGACCTTCTAACTGACGATGAAACACAGAAATTGCATCGGAATTTAATACAAAAGTCACAATACCGACTTAAGTAAAAGAGGAGAGACATTCTAACTCTCTATGATTTGAACCTTCCCTGTGAGTCCAGTTTTAGATTCTGATGCTTCACTTCAGGTTTACTGTACCCCTTGGAGCTTCTTATTGAAGATGAAACACAGAAAGTGCATCCGAATTTAATACAAATGGCACAATGCCGACTTAAGTACAAGTGGACTGACATTCTAACTTTCTATGATTTGAACCTCTCCTGTGAGTCCGGTTTTAGATTCCGATGCTTCACTTCAGGTTTACTGTATACCTTGCACCTTCTTATTGACGATGAAACATAGAAATTGCATCGGAATTTAATACAAAAGTCACAATACCGACTTAAGTACAAGAGGAGAGACACTCTAACTCTCTATGATTTGAACCTACCCTGTGAGTCCAGTTTTAGATTCTGATGCTTCACTTCAGGTTTACTGTATCCCTTGGACCTTCTCATTGATGAAGAATCACAGAAATTGCATCCGATTTTAATACAAAAGTCACAATGCCGACATAAGTACAAGAGGACTGACACTCTTACTTTCTATGATATGTACCTCTCCTGTGAGACCAGTTTTAGATTCCGATGCTTCACTTCCGGTTTACTGTACCCCTTGGACCTTCTTATTGAAGATGAAACACAGAAAGTGCATCCGAATTTAATACAAATGGCACAATGCCGACTTAAGTACAAGTGGACTGACACTCTCACTTTCTATGATTTGAACCTCTCCTGTGAGTCCATTTTTAGGTTCCGATGCTTCACTTCAGGTTTACTGTATCCCTTGGACCTTCTTATTGACGATGAAACACAGAAATTGCATCCGAATTTAATACAAATGGCACAATGCCGACTTAAGTACAAGAGTTCTGACACTCTCACGTTCTATGATTTGAACCTCTCCTGTGAGTCCGGTTTTAGATTCCGATGCTTCACTTCAGGTTTACTGTATACCTTGCACCTTCTTATTGACGATGAAGCACAGAAATTGCATCCGAATTTAATACAAAAGGCACAATACCGACTTAAGTACAAGTGGAGTGACACTATATGTATGATTTGAATCTCTCCTGTGAGTCCAGTTTTAGATTCCGATGCTTCACTTCAGGTTTACTGTATCCCTTGGACCTTCTTATTTACGATGAAACACAGAAATTGCATCCGAATTTAATACAGATGGCACAATGCCGACTTAAGTACAAGAGGACCGACACTCTCACTTTCTATGAATTGAACCTCTCCTGTGTGTACAGTTTTAGATTCCGATACTTCAATTCAGGTTTACTGTATCCCTTGGACCTTCATATTGACGATGAAATACAGAAATTGCGTCAGAATTAAATTCAAAAATCACAATGCCGACTAAAGTAAAAGTGAACTGACACTCTCACTCACTATGATTTGAACCTCTCCTGTGTGTCCAGTTTCAGATTCCGATGCTATATTTCAGGTTTACTGTATCCCTTGGACCTTCTTATTGACGATGAAACACAGAAATTGCATTCGAATTTAATACAAACGGCACAATGGCGACTAAAGTACAAGAGGACTGACACTCTCACTTTCTATGATTTGAACCTCTCCTGTGAGCCCAGTTTTAGATTCCGGTGCTTCACTTCAGGTTTACTGTATACATTGCACCTTCTTATTGACGATGAAACACAGAAGTTGCATCGGAATTAAATTCAAAAGGCACCACGCCGACTTAAGTACAAGAGGAGTGACACTCTAACTTTCTATGATTTGAACCTCTCCTGTGAGTCCAGTTTTAGATTCCGATGTTTCACTTCAGGTTTACTGTATCCCTTGGACCTTCTTATTGACTATGAATCACAGGAATTGCATCCGAATTTAATACAAATGGCACAATGCCGATTTAAGTACAAGAGGTCTGACACTCTCACTTTCTATGATTTGAACCTCTCCTGTGAGTCCAGTTTTAGATTCCGATGCTATACTTCAGGTTTACTGCATCCCTTGGACCTTCTTAATGACAATGAAACACAGAAATTGCATCCGAATTTAATACAAAAGGCACAATGGCGACTTAAGTACAAGAGGACTGAGACTCTCACTTTCTATGATTTGAACCTCTCCTGTGAGTCCAGTTTCAGATTCCGATGCTTCACTTCAGGTTTACTGTATACCTTGCACCTTCTTATTGACGATGAAACTCAGAAGTTGCATCGGCATTAAATTCAAAAGGCACCACGCCGACATAAATACAAGAGGACTGACACTCTAATTTTCTATGATTTGAACGTCTCCTGTGAGTCCAGTTTTAGATTCCGATGCTTCACTTCAGGTTTACTGTATCCCTTGGACCTTTTTATTGACGATGAAACACATAAATTGCATCCGAATTTAATTAAAAAGACACTATACCGACTTAAGTACAAGAGGAGTGACACTCTAACTTTCTATGATTTGCACCTCTCCTGTGAGTCCAGTTTTAGATTCCGATGCTTTACTTCAGGTTTACTGTATCCCTTGGACCTTCTTATTGACGATGAAACACAGAAATTGCATCCGAATTTAATACAAAAGGCACAATGGCGACTTAAGTGCAAGAGGACTGACACCCTCACTTTCTATGATTTGAACCTCTCCTGTCAGTCCAGTTTTAGATTCCGATGCTTCACTTCAGGTTTACTGTATCCCTTGGACCTTCATATTGACGATGAAACACAGAAATTGCATCGGAATTAAATTCAAAACGCACAATGCTGCTTAAGTAAAAGTGGACTGACACTCTCACTTGCTATGATTTGAACCTCTCCTTTGAGTCCAGTTTTAGATTCCGATGCTTAACTTCAGGTTTACTGTATCCCTTGGACCTTTTTATTGACGATGAAACACAGATATTGCATCGGAAATAAATTCAAAAATTACAATGCCGTCTTTAGTACATGAGGACTGACACTCTAACTTTCTATGATTTGGACCTCTCCCGTGAGTCCAGTTTTAGATTCCGATGCTTCACTTCAGGTTTACTGTATCCCTTGGACCTTCTTATTGACGATGAAACACAGAAATTGCACCCGAATTTAATACAAAAAGCACATTACCGACTTAAGTACAAGAGGTGTGACACTATATCTATGATTTGAATCTCTCCTCTGAGTCCAGTTTTAGATTCCGACGCTTCACTTCAGGTTTACTGTATCCCTTGGACCTTCTTATTGACGATGAAACACAGAGTTTGCATCCGAATTTAATACAAAAGGCTCAATTCCGACTTAAGTACAAGAGGACTGACACTCTAATTTTCTAAGTTTTGAACCTCTCCTGTGAGTCCATTTTTACATTCCGATGCTTCACTTCAGGTTTACTGTATCCCTTGGACCTTCTTACGGACGATGAAATACAGAGATTGCATCCGAATTTAATACAAAAGGCACAATGCCGACTTACGTGCAAGAGGACTGACACTCTAACTTTCTATGATTTGAACCTCTCCTGTGAGTCTAGTTTTAGATTCCGATGCTTCACTTCAGGTTTATTGTATCCCTTGGACCTTCTTATTGAAGTAGAAACACAGAAATTGCATCCGAATTTTATACAAATGGCCCAATGCCGACTTAAGTACAAGGGGACCGACACTCTCACTTTCTATGATTTGAACATATCCTGCGAGTCCAGTTTTAGATTCCGATGCTTCACTTCAGGTTTGCTGTATCCCTTGGACCTTCTTATTGACGAAGATACACAGAAATTGCATCGGAATTAAATTCAAAAGGCACAATGCCGACTTAAGTGCAAGAGGACTGAGACTCTCACTTCCTATGATTTGAACCTCTCCTGTGAGTCCAGTTTCAGATTCCGATGCTTCACTTCAGGTTTACTGTATACCTTGGACCTTCTTATTGATGATGAAACACAAAAGTTGCATCGGAATTACATTCAAAAGGCACCACGCCGACATAAGTACAAGAGGACTGACACTCTTACTCTCTATGATTTGATCCTCTCCTGTGAGTCCAGTTTTAGATTCCGATGCTTCACTTCAGGTTTACTGTATACCTTGCACCTTCTTATTGACGATGAAACACAGAAGTTGCATGGGAATTAAATTGGAAAGGCACCACGCCGACATAAGTACAAGAGGACTGATACTCTAACTTTCTATGATTTTAACCTCTCCTGTGAGTCCAGTTTTAGATTCCGATGCTTCACTTCAGGTTTATTGTATCCCTTGGACCTTCTTATTGAAGTAGAAACACAGAAATTGCATCCGAATTTAATACAAATGGCCCAATGCCGACTTAAGTACAAGGGGACCGACACTCTCACTTTCTATGATTTGAACATATCCTGCGAGTCCAGTTTTAGATTCCGATGCTTCACTTCAGGTTTGCTGTATCCCTTGGACCTTCTTATTGACGAAGATACACAGAAATTGCATCGGAATTGAATTCAAAAGGCACAAAGCCGACTTAAGTACAAGAGGACTGAGACTCTCACTTTCTATGATTTGAACCTCTCCTGTGAGTCCAGTTTCAGATTCCGATGCTTTACTTCAGGTTTACTGTATCCCTGGGACCTTCTTATTGACGATGAAACACAGAAATTGCATCCGAATTTAATACAAAAGGCACAATGGCGACCTAAGTACAAGAGGTCCGACACTCTCACTTTCTATGATTTGAACCTCTCCTGTGAGTCCAGTTTTAGATTCCGATGCTTCACTTCAGGTTTACTGTATACCTTGCACCTTCTTATTGACGATGAAACACAGAAGTTGCATGGGAATTAAATTGGAAAGGCACCACGCCGACATAAGTACAAGAGGACTGATACTCTAACTTTCTATGATTTTAACCCTTCCTGTGAGTCCAGTTTTAGATTCCGATGCTTCACTTCAGGTTTACTGTATCCCTTGGACCTTCTTATTGACGATGAAACACAGGGTTTGCATCCGAATCTAATACAAAAGGCACAATGCCGACTTAAGTGCAAGAGGACTGACACCCTCACTTTCTATGATTTGAACCTTTCCTGTCAGTCCAGTTTTAGATTCCGATGCTTCACTTCAGGTTTACTGTATCCCTTGGACCTTCATATTGACGATGAAACACAGAAATTGCATCGGAATTAAATTCAAAACGCACAATGCTGCTTAAGTAAAAGTGGACTGACACTCTCACTTTCTATGATTTGAACCTCTCCTTTGAGTCCAGTTTTAGATTCCGATGCTTAACTTCAGGTTTACTGTATCCCTTGGACCTTCTTATTGACGATGAAACACAGAAATTACATCGGAATTAAATTCAAAAATCACAATGCCGTCTTTAGTACAAGAGGACTGACACTCTAAATTTCTGATTTGAACCTCTCCCGTGAGTCCAGTTATAGATTCCGATGCTTCACTTCAGGTTTACTGTATCCCTTGGACCTTCTTATTCACGATGAAACACAGAAATTGCATCCGAATTTAATACAAACGGCACAATGGCGACTAAAGTACAAGAGGACTGACACTCTCACGTTCTATGATTTGAAACTCTCCTGTGAGCCCAGTTTTAGTTTGCGGTGCTTCACTTCAGGTTTACTGTATACCTTGCACCTTCTTATTGACGATGAAACACAGAAGTTGCATCGGAATTAAATTCAAAAGGCACCACGCCGACTTAAGTACAAGAGGACTGACACTCTAATTTTCTAAATTTTGAACCTCTCCTGTGAGTCCATTTTTAGATTCCGATGCTTCACTTCAGGTTTACTATATCCCTTGGACCTTCTTATTGACGATGAAACACAGAGTTTGCATCCGTATTTAATACAAAAGGCACAATGCCGACTTACGTGCAAGAGTACTGACACTCTAACTTTCTATGATTTGAACCTCTCCTGTGAGTCTAGTTTTAGATTCCGATGCTTCACTTCAGGTTTATTGTATCCCTTGGACCTTCGTATTGAAGATGAAACACAGAAATTGCATCCGAATTTAATACAAATGGCCCAATGCCGACTTAAGTACAAGAGGACCGACACTCTCACTTTCTATGATTTGAACATCTCCTGCGAGTCCAGTTTTGGATTCCGATGCTTCACTTCAGGTTTGCTGTATCCCTTGGACCTTCTTATTGACGAAGATACACAGAAATTGCATCGGAATTAAATTCAAAAGAAACAATGCCGACTTAAGTACAAGAGGACTGACACTCAAACTTTCTATGATTTGAACCTCTCCTGTGATTCCAGTTTTAGATTCCGATGCTTCACTTCAGGTTTACTGTATCCCTTGGACCTTCTTATTGACGATGAAACACAGAAATTGCATCCGAATTTAATACAAACGGCACAATGGCGACTAAAGTACAAGAGGACTGACACTCTCACTTACTATGATTTGAAGCTCTCCTGTGAGCCCAGTTTTAGATTCCGGTGCTTCACTTCATGTTTACTGTATACCTTGCACCTTCTTATTGACGATGAAACACAGAAGTTGCATCGGAATTAAATTCAAAAGGCACCACGCCGACTTAAGTACAAGAGGACTGACACTCTAACTTTCTATGTTTTGAACCTCTCCTGTCAGTCCATTTTTAGATTCCGATGCTTCACTTCAGGTTTACTGTATCCCTTGGACCGTCTTATTGACGATGAAACACAGAAATTGCATCCGAATTTAATACAAAAATCACAATGGCGACTTAAGTGCAAGAGGACTGACACTCTCACTCTTTATGATTTGAACCTCTCCTGTGAGTCCAGTTTTTGAATCCGATGCTTCACTTCAGGTTTACTGTATGCCTTGGACCTTTCTACTGACGATGAAACACAGAAAATGCATCCGAATTTAATCCAAAAAGCACAATAAAGACTTAAGTACAAGAGGAGTGACACTCTCACTTTCTATGATTTGAACCTCTCCTGTGAGTCCAGTTTTAGATTCCGATGCTTCACTTCAGGTTTACTGTATACCTTGCACCTTCTTATTGACGATGAAACACAGAAATTGCATCCGAATTTAATAGAAATGGCCCAATGCCGACTTAAGTACAAGAGGACCGACACTCTCACTTTCTATGATTTGAACATCTCCTGCGAGTCCAGTTTCAGATTCCGATGCTTCACTTCAGGTTTGCTGTATCCCTTGGACCTTCTTATTGACGATGAAACACAGAAATTGCATCGGAATAAAATTCAAAAGGCACAATGCCGACTTAAGTACAAGAGGACTGACACTCAAACTTTCTATGATTTGAACCTCTCCTGTGACTACAGTTTTAGATTCCGATACTTCACTTCAGGTTTACTGTATCCCTTGGACCTTCTTATTGACGATGAAACACAGAAATTGCATCCAAATTAATTTCAAAAGGCACAATGCCGTCTTAAGTAAAAGAGGACTGACACTCTCACTCTCTATGATTTGAACCTCTCCTGTGAGTCCAGTTTTACATTCCGATGCTTCGCTTAAGGTTTACTGTATCTCTTGGGCCGTCTTATTGACGAAGATACACAGAAATTGCATCGGAATTAAATTCAAAAGGCACATTGCCGACTTAAGTACAGGAGGACTGACACTCAAACTTTCTATGTTTTGAACCTCTCCTGTGAGTCCATTTTTAGATTCCGCTGCTTCACTTCAGGTTTACTGTATGCCTTGGACCATTCTATTGACGATGAAACAGAGAAAAGGCATCCGAACTTAATCCAAAAGGCACAATACCGACTTAAGTACAAGAGGAGTGACACTCTAACTTTCTATGATTTGAACCTCTCCTGTGAGTCTAGTTTTAGATTCCGATGCTCTACTTCAGGTTTACTGTATCTTATTGACGATGAAACACAGAAACTGCATCCTAATGTAATACAAAAGGCACAATGGCGACTTAAGTACAAGAGGACTGACAATCTCACTTTCTATGATTTGAACCTCTCCTGTGAGTCCAGTTTTAGATTCCGATGCTTCACTTCAGGTTTACTGTATACCTTGCACCTTCTTATTGACGATGAAACACAGAAGTTGCATCGGAATTAAATTCAAAAGGCACCACGAGGACTTAAGTTTAAGAGGACTGACACTCTAATTTTCTATGTTTTGAACCTCTCCTGTGAGTCCATTTTTAGATTCCGATGCTTCACTTCAGGTTTACTGTACCCCTTGGACCGTTTTATTGACGATGAAACACAGAAATTGCATCCGAATTTAATACAAAAATCACAATGGCGACTTAAGTGCAAGAGGACTGACACTCTCACTCTCTATGATTTGAACCTCTCCTGTGAGTCCAGTTTTAGATTCCGATGCTTCACTTCAGGTTTAATGTATGCCTTGGACCTTTTTATTGACGATGAAACACAGAAAATGCATCCGAATTTAATCCAAAAGGCACAATACCGACTTAAGTACAAAAGGAGTGACACTCTAACTTTCTATGATTTGAACCTCTCCTGTGAGTCCAGTTTTAGATTCCGATGCTATACTTCTGGTTTACTGTATACCTTGGACCTTCTTATTGAAGATGAAACACAGAAATTGCATCCGAATTTAATACAAACGGCACAATGGCGACTAAAGTACAAGTGGACTGACACTCTCACTTTCTATGATTTGAAACTCTCCTGTGAGCCCAGTTTTAGATTCCTGTGCTTCACTTCAGGTTTACTGTATACCTTGCACCTTCTTATTGACGATGAAACACAGAAGTTGCATCGGAATTAAATTCAAAAGGCACCACGCCGACTTAAGTACAAGAGGACTGACACTCTAACTTTCTATGTTTTGAACCTCTCCTGTGAGTCCATTTTTAGATTCCGCTGCTTCACTTCAGGTTTACTGTATGCCTTGGACCTTTCTATTGACGATGAAACAGAGAAAATGCATCCGAATTTAATCCAAAAGGCACAATACCGACTTAAGTACAAGAGGAGTGACACTCTAACTTTCTATGATTTGAACCTCTCCTGTGAGTCTAGTTTTAGATTCCGATGCTCTACTTCAGGTTTACTGTATCCCTTGGACCTTCTTATTGACGATGAAACACAGAAACTGCATCCTAATGTAATACAAAAGGCACAATGGCGACTTAAGTACAAGAGGACTGACAATCTCACTTTCTATGATTTGAACCTCTCCTGTGAGTCCAGTTTTAGATTCCGATGCTTCACTTCAGGTTTACGGTATACCTTGCACCTTCTTATTGACGATGAAACACAGAAGTTGCATGGGAATTAAATTCAAAAGGCACCACGCCGACTTAAGTACAAGAGGACTGACACTATAACTTTCTATGATTTGAACCTCTCCTGTGAGTCCACTTTTAGATTCCGATGCTTCACTTCAGGTTTACTGTATCCCTTGGACCTTCTTATTGACTATGAAACACAGGGTTTGCATTCGAATTTAATACAAAAGGCACAATGCCGACTTAAGTGCAAGAGGTCTGACACTCTCACTTTCTATGATATGAACCTCTCCTCTCAGTCCAAGTTTTAGATTCCGATGCTTCTCTTCAGGTTTACTGTATCCCTTGGACCTTCTTGTTGACGATGGAACACAGTAATTGCATCGGAATTAATTTCAAAAATCACAATGCCGACTTAAGTACAAGAGGACTGACACTCTAACTTTCTATGATTTGAACCTTTCCCGTGAGTCCAGTTTTAGATTCCGATGCTTCACTTCAGGTTTACTGTATCCCTTGGACCTTCTTATTGACGATGAAACACAGATATTGCATCCGAATTTAATACAAACGCACATTGGCGACTTACGTACAAGAGGACGGACACTCTCACTTTCTATGATTTGAACCTCTCCTGTGAGTCCAAATTCAGATTCCGATGCTTCACTTCAGGTTTACTGTATACCTTGCACCTTCTTATTGACGATGAAACACAGAAATTGCATTGGAATTAAGTTCAAAATGCACAATGCCAACTTAAGTACAAGAGGACTGACACTCTAACTTTCAATGATTTGAACCTCTCGTGTGAGTCCAGTTTTACATTCCGATGCTTCACTTCATGTTTACTGTATCCCTTGGACCTTCTTATTGACGATGAAACATAGAAATTGCATCGGAATTTAATACAAATGGCACAATGCCGACATAAGTAAAAGAGGACTGACATTCTAACATTCTATGATTTGAACCTCCCCTGTGGGTCCAGTTTTAGATTCCGATGCTTCACTTCAGGTTTACTGTATCCCTTGGACCTTCTTATTGACGATGAAACACAGAAATTGCATCCGAATTTAATACAAAAGGCACAATACCAACTTAAGTACAAGAGGAGTGACACTCTAACTTTCTATGATTTGAACCTCTCCTGTGATTCCAGTTTTAGAATCCGATGCTTCACTTCAGGTTTACTGTATCCCTTGGATCTTCTTATTGACGATGAAACCTAGAAATTGCATCCGAATTTAATACAAACGGCACAATGGCGACTAAAGTACAAGAGGACTGACACTCTCACTTCCTATGATTTGAAACACTCCTGTGAGCCCAGTTTTAGATTCCGGTGCTTCACTTGAGGTTTACTGTATACCTTGCACCTTCTTATTGACGATGAAACACAGAAGTTGCATCGGAATTAAATACAAAAGGCACCACGAGGACTTAAGTTCAAGAGGACTGACACTCAAACTTTCTATGATTTGAACCTCTCCTGTGATTCCAGTTTTAGATTCCGATGCTTCACTTCAGGTTTACTGTATCCCTTGGACCTTCTTAGTGACGAAGAAACACAGAAATTGCATCCGAATTTAATAGAAAAGGCACAATTCCGACTTAAGTACAAGAGGACTGACACTCTAAGTTTCTATGATTTGAACCTCTCCTGTGAGTCCAGTTTTAGATTCCGATGTTATACTTCTGGTTTACTGTATACCTTGGACCTTCTTATTGACGATGAAACACAGAAATTGCATCCGAATTTAATACAAACGGCACAATGGCGACTAAAGTACAAGAGGACTGACACTCTCACTTTCTATGATTTGAAACTCTCCTGTGAGCTCAGTTTTAGATTCCGGTGCTTCACTTCAGGTTTACTGTACACCTTGCACCTTCTTATTGACGATGAAACACAGAAGTTGCATCGGAATTAAATTCAAAAGGCACCACGCCGACTTAAGTACAAGAGGACTGACACTCTAACTTTCTATGTTTTGAACCTCTCCTGTGAGTCCATTTTTAGATTCCGCTGCTTCACTTCAGGTTTACTGTATGCCTTGGACTTTTCTATTGACGATGAAACAGAGAAAATGCATCCGAATTTAATCCAAAAGGCACAATACCGACTTAAGTACAAGAGGAGTGACACTCTAACTTTCTATGATTTGAACCTCTCCTGTGAGTCTAGTTTTAGATTCCGATGCTCTACTTCAGGTTTACTGTATCTTATTGACGATGAAACACAGAAACTGCATCCTAATGTAATACAAAAGGCACAATGGCGACTTAAGTACAAGAGGACTGACAATCTCACTTTCTATGATTTGAACCTCTCCTGTGAGTCCAGTTTTAGATTCCGATGCTTCACTTCAGGTTTACTGTATACCTTGCACCTTCTTATTGACGATGAAACACAGAAGTTGCATCGGAATTAAATTCAAAAGGCACCACGAGGACTTAAGTTCAAGAGGACTGACACTCTAATTTTCTAAGTTTTGAAAATTTCCTGTGAGTCCATTTTTAGATTCCGATGCTTCACTTCAGGTTTAATGTATGCCTTGGACCTTTTTATTGACGATGAAACACAGAAAATGCATCCGAATTTAATCCAAAAGGCACAATGCCGACTTAAGTAAAAGAGGACTGACACTCTCACTCTCTATGATTTGAACCTCTCCTGTGATTCCAGTTTTAGATTCCGACGCTTCACTTCAGGTTTACTGTATCCCTTGGACCTTCTTATTGATGATGAAACACAGAAATTGCATCCGAATTTAATACAAACGGCACAGTGGCGACTAAAGTAAAAGAGGACTGACACTCTCACTTTCAATGATTTGAAACTCTCTTGTGAGCCCAGTTTTAGATTCAGGTGCTTCACTTCAGGTTTACTGTATACGTTGCACCTTCTTATTGACGATGAAACACAGAAATTGCATCCGAATTTAATAGAAATGGCCCAATGCCGACTTAAGTACAAGAGGATCGACACTCTCACTTTCTATGATTTGAACATCTCCTGCGAGTCCAGTTTTAGATTCCGATGCTTCACTTCAGGTTTCCTGTATCCCTTGGACCTTCTTATTGACGATGAAACACAGAAATTGCATCGGAATTAAATTCAAAAGACACAATGCCGACTTAAGTACAAGAGGACTCACACTCAAACTTTCTATGATTTGAACCTCTCCTGTGGGCCCAGTTTTCGATTCCGATGCTTCACTTCAGGTTTACTGTATCCCTTGGACCTCCTTATTGACGATGAAACACAGAGTTTGCAACCGAATTTAATACAAAAGGCACAATGACGACTTAAGTACAAGAGGACTACCACTCTAACTTTCTATGATTTGAACCTCTCCTGTGAGTACAGATTTAGATTCCGATACTTCACTTTAGGTTTACTGTATCCCTTGGACCTTCTTATTGACGATGAAACACAGAAATTGCATCGGAATTAAATTCAAAATGCACAATGCCGACTTAAGTAAAAGATGACTGACACTCTCACTCTCTATGATTTGAACCTCTCCTGTGAGTCCAGTTTTAGATTCCGATGCTTCACTTCAGGTTTACTGAATACGTTGCACCTTCTTATTGAGGATGAAACACAGAAGTTGCATCGGAATTAAATTCAAAAGGCACCACGCCGACTTAAGTACAAGAGGACTGACACTCTAACTTTCTATGTTTTGAACCTCTCCTGTCAGTCCATTTTTAGATTCCGATGCTTCACTTCAGGTTTCAATGATTTGAACCTCTCCTGTGAGTTCAGTTTTAGATTCCGATGCTTCACTTCAGGTTTACTATATCCCTTGGACCTTTTTATTGACTATGAAACACAAAAATTGCATCCGAATTTAATACAAAAGGCACAATACCGACTTAAGTACAAGAGGAGTGACACTCTAACTCTCTATGATTTGAACCTCTCCTGTGAGTCCAGTTTAAGATTATGATGCTTCACTTCAGGTTTACTGCATTCCTTGGACCTTCTTATTGACGATGAAACACAGAAATTGCATCGGAATTAAATTCAATAGGCACCACGCCGACGTAAGTACAAGAGGACTGACACTCTAACTTTCTATGATTTGAACCTCTACTGTGAGTCTAGTTTTAGATTCCGATGCTTCACTTCAGGTTTACTGTATCCCTTGGTTCTTCTTATTGACGATGAAACACAGAGTTTGCATCCGAATTTAATACAAAAGGCACAATGCCGACTTAAGTACAAGAGGACTGACACTATCACTTTCTATGATTTGAACCTCTCCTGTGAGTCCGGATTTAGATTCCGATGCTTTACTTCAGGTTTACTGTATACCTTGCACCTTCTTATTGACGATGAAACATAGAAATTGCATCGGAATATAATACAAATGGGCACACTGCTGACTTAAGTAAAAGAGGACCGACACTCTAACTTTCTATGATTTGAACCTCTCCTGTGAGTCCAGTTTTAGATTCTGATGCTTCACTTCAGGATTACTGTATCCCTTGGACCTTCTTATTGACGATGAAACACAGAAATTGCATCGGAATTAAATTCAATAGGCACCACGCCGACTTAAGTACAAGAGGACTGACACTCTAACTTTCTATGATTTGAACCTCTCCTGTGAGTACAGTTTAGATTCCGATGCTTCACTTCAGGTTTTCTGTATCCCTTGGACCTTCTTATTGACGATGAAACACAGAAATTGCATCCGAATTTAATACAAAATGCACAATACCGACTTCAGTACAAGAGGAGTGACACCCTAACTCTCTATGATCTGAACCTCTCCTGTGAGTCCAGTTTTAGATTCTGATGCTTCACTTCAGGTTTACTGTATCCCTTGGACCTTCTTATTGACGATGAAACACAGAATATGCATCCGAATTTAATATAAAACGCACAATGCCGACATAAGTAATAGAGGACTGACACTCTCACTATCTATGGTTTGAACCTCTCTTGTGAGTCCAGTTTTAGATTCCGATGCTTCACTTCAGGTTTACTGTATACCTTGCACCTTCTTATTGACGATGAAACACAGAAATTACATACGAATTCAATACAAAAGGCACAATGCCGACTTAAGTACAAGAGGACTGACACTGTCACTTTCTATGATTTGAACCTCTACTGTGAGTTCAGTTTAGATTCCGCTGCTTCAATTCAGGTTTACTGTATCCCTTGGACCTTCTTATTGACGAAGAAACACAGAGTTTGCATCCGAATTGAATACAAAAGGGACAATGCGGACTAAAGTGCAAGAGGACTGACATTCTAATTATCTATGATTTGAACCTCTCCTGTGAGTCTACTTTTAGATTCCGAGGCTTCACTTCAGGTTTACTGTATCCCATGGACCTTCTCATTGAGGATGAAACACAGATATTGCATCCGAATTTTATACAAAAGACACAATGCCGACTTAAGTACAAGAGGACTGACACACTATCTTCCTATGATTTGAACGTCTTCTGTGAGAATAGTTTTAGATTCCGATGCTTCACTTCAGGTTTACTGTATACCTTAACCCTCTTATTGACGATGAAACACAGAAATTGCATCCGAATTAAATACAAAAGGCACAATGCCGACTTAAGAACAAGCTGACTGACACTCTCATTTTCTATGATTTGAACCTCTCCTGTGAGTCCAGTTTTAGATTCCGATGCTTCACTTCAGGTTTACTGTATCCGTTGGACCTTCTTATTGACGATGAAACACAGAAATTGCATCCGAAATTAATACAAATATCACAATGCCGACTTAAGTACAAGAGGACTGACACTCTCACTTTCAATTACTTGAACCTCTCCTGTGAGTCCAGTTTTAGATTCCGATGCTTCACTTCATGTTTACTGTATCCCTTGAAACCTTCTTATCGGCGATGAAACACAGAAATTGCATCCGCATTTAATACAAAAGGCACATTGTCGACTTAAGTACAAGAGCACTGACACTCTCACTTTCTATGATTTGAACCTCTCCTGTGAGTCCAGTTTTAGAATCCGATGCTTCACTTCAGGTTTACTGTATCCCTCGGACCTTCTTATTGACGATGAAACACAGAAATTGCATCCGAATTTAATACAAAATGCACAATGCCGTCCTAAGTAAAAGAGGACTGACACTCTAATATTCTATGTTTTGAACTTCTCCTGAGAGTCCAGTTTTAGATTCCAATGCTTCACATAAGGTTTACTGTATCCCTTGGACCTTCTTATTGACGATGAAACACAGAAATTGCATCCGAATTTAATACAAAAGGCACAAAACCGACTTCAGTACAAGCGGAGTGACACTCTAACTTTCTATGATATGAATCTCTCCTGTGGGTCCAGTTTTAGATTCCGATGCTTCACTTCAGGTTTACTGTATCCCTTGGACCTTCTTATTGACGATGAAACACAGAAATTGCATCCGAATTTAATACAAATTTCACAATGCCGGCTTAAGTACAAGAGGACTGACACTCTCACTTTCTATGATTTGAACCTCTCCTGTTAGTCCAGTTTTCAATTCCGATGCTTCACTTCAGGTTTACTGTATACCTTGCACCTCCATATCGACGATGAAACACAAAAATTGCATCAGAATTAAATTCAAAAGGCACAATGCCGACTCAAGTACAAGAGGACTGACACCCTAACTTTCTATGATTGGACCCTCTCCTGTGAGTCCAGTTTTAGATTCCGATGCCTCACTTCAGGTTTACTGTATCCCTTGGACCTTCTTATTGACGATGAAACACAGAAATTGCAACCGAATTTAATACAAATGGCACAATGCCGACTTAAGTACAAGAGGACTGACTCTCTAACTTTCTATGATTTCAACCTCTCCTGTGAGTCCAGTTTTAGATTCCGATGCTTCACTTCATGTTTACTGTATCCCTTGGACCTTCTTATTGACGATGAAACACAGAAATTTCATCCGCATTTAATACAAATGGCACATTGCCGACTTAAGTACAAGAGCACTGACACTCTCCCTTTCTATGATTTGAACCTCTCCTGTGAGTCCAGTTTTAGATTCCGATGCTTCACTTCAGGTTTACTGTATCCCTTGGGCCTTCTAATTGACGATGAAACACAGAAATTGAATCACAATTAAATTGAAAAGGCACAATGCCGACTTAAGTGAAAGAGGACTGACACTCTCACTTTCTATAATTTGAACATCTCCTTTGAGTCCAGTTTTAGATTCCGATGCTTCACTTCAAGTTTACTGTATACCTTGCACCTTCTTATTGACGATGAAACACAGAAATTGCATCCGAATTTAATACAAAACGCACCATGCCGACTTTAGTACAAGAGGACAGACACTCTCACTTTCTATGATTTGAACCTCTCCAGTGAGTCCAGTTTTAGATTCCAATGCTTCACTTCAGGTTTACTATATCCCTTGAACCTTCGTATTGACGATGAAACACAGATTTTGCATCCGAATGTAACAAAAAAGGGGCAATGCCGACTTAAGTACAAGATGACTGACACTCTCACTTTCTATGATTTGAAACTCTCCTGTGAGGCCAGTTTTAGATTCCGATTCTTCACTTCAGGTTTACTGCATCCCTTGGACCTTCTTAATGCCGATGAAACACAGAAATTGCATCGGAATGTAATACAAAATGCACAATGCGTCTTAAGTGAAAGAGGACTGACACTCTAATATTCTATGTATTGAACCTCTCCTGTGAGTCCAGTTTTAGATTCCGATGCTTCACATAAGGTTTACAGTATCCCTTGGACCTACTTATTGACGATGAAACACAGAAATTCCATCCCATTTTAATACAAAAGGCACAAAACCGACTTAAGTACAAGCGGAGTGACACTCTAACATTCTATGATTTGAATCTCTCCTGTGGGTCCAGTTTTAGATTCCGATGCTTCACTTCAGGTTTACTGTATCCCTTGGACCGTCTTATTGACGATGAAACACAGAAATTGCATCCGAATTTAATACAAAAATCACAATGGCGACTTAAGTGCAAGAGGACTGACACTCTCACTCTCAATGATTTGATCCTCTCCTGTGAGTCCAGTTTTAGATTCCGATGCTTCACTTCAGGTTTACTATATACCTTGCACCTTCTTATTGACGATGAAACACAGAAATTGCATTCGAATTTAATACAAAAGGCACAATGCCGACTTAAGTACAAGAGGAATAACATTCTAACTTTCTATGATTTGAACCTCTCCTGTGAGCCCAGTTTTAGTTTCCGATGCTTCACTTCAGGTTTACTGTATCCCTTGGACCTTCTTATTGACGATGAAACACAGAGTTTGCATCCGAATTTAATACAAAAGGCACAATACCGACTGAAGTACAAGAGGACTGACACTCTAACTCTCTATGATTGGAACCTCTCCTGTGGGTCCAGTTTTAGATTCCGATGCTTCACTTAAGGTTTACTGTATCCCTTGGAACTTCTATTTGACGATGAAACACAGAAATTGCAACCCAATCTAATTCAAATGGCACAATGCCGACTTAAGTACAAGAGGACTGACACTCTCACTTTCTATGATTTGAATCTCTCCTGTGAGTCCAGTTTTAGATTCCGATGCTTCACTTCAGGTTTACAGTATACCTTCCACCCTCTTATTGACGATGAAGCACAGAAATTGCATCGGAATTAAATTCAAAAGGCACAATGCCGACTTAATAACAAGATGACTGACACTCTCACTTTCTATGATTTGAACCTCTCCTGTTAGTCCAGTTTTAATTTCCGTTGCCTCACTTCAGGTTTACTGTATCCCTTGGACCTTCTTGTTGACGATGCAATACAGAAATTGCATCTGAATTTAATACAAAAGGCACAATGGCGACTTAAGTACAAGTGGACTAACACTCTCACATTCTATGATTTGAACCTCTTCTGTGAGTCCAGTTTTAGATTCCGATGCTTCACTTCAGGTTTACTGTATACCTTGCACCTTCTTATTGACGATGAAACACAGAAATTGCATCGGAATTAAATTCAAAAGGCACAATGCCGACTTAAGTACAAGAGGACTGACACTCTCACTTTCTCTAATTTGAACATCTCCTGTGAGTCCAGTTTTAGATTACGATGCTTCATATCAGGTTTACTGTATACCTTGCTCCCTCTTATTGGCGATGAAACACAGAAATTGCATCGGAATTAAATTCAAAAGGCACAATGCCGACTTAAATACAAGATGACTGACACTCTCACTTTCTATGATTTGAACCTCTCCTGTGAGTCCAGTTTTAGATTCCGATGCTTCACTTCAGGTTTAATGTGTCTAGCACCTCCTTATTGACGATGAAACACAGAAATTGCATCGGAATTAAATTCAAAAGGCACAATGCCGACTTAAGTACAAGAGGACTGAAACTCAAACTTTCTATGATTGGAACCTCTCCTGTGAGTCCAGTTTTAGATTCCGATGCTTCACTTCAGGTTTACTGTATCCCTTGGACCTTCTTATTGACGATGAAACACAGAAATTGCAACCGAATTTAATACAAATGGCACAGTGCTAACTTAAGTACAAGAGGCCTGACACTCTCACTTTCTATGATTTGAACCTCTCCTGTGAGTCCAGTTTTAGATTCCGATGCTTCACTTAATGTTTACTGTATCCTTTGAGACCTTCTTATCGGCGATGAAACACAGAAATTGCATCCGCATTTAATACAAATGGCACATTGCCGACTTAAGTACAAGAGCACTGACACTCTCACTTTCTATGATTTGAACCTCTCATGTGAGTTCAGTTTCAGATACCGATGCTTCACTTCAGGTTTACTGTATACCTTGCACCTTCTTATTGACGGTGAAACACAGAGTTTGCATCCGAATTTAATACAAAAGGCACAATGCCGACTTAAGTACAAGAGGACTGACACTCTAACTGTCTATGATTTGAACCTCTCCTGTGAGTCCAGTTTTAGATTCCGATGCTTCACTACAGGTTTACTGTATCCCTTGGACCGTCTTATTGACGATGAAACACAGAAATTGCATCCGAATTTAATACAAAAATCACAATGGCGACTTAAGTGCAAGAGGACTGACACTCTCACTCTCTATGACTTGATCCTCTCCTGTGAGTCCAGTTTTAGATTCCGATGCTTCACTTCAGGTTTACTGTATACCTTGCACCTTCTTATTAACGATGAAACACAGAAATTGCACGGGAATTAAATTCAAAAGTCACAATGCCGACTTAAGTACAAGACGACTGACACTCTAACATTCTATGATTTGAACCTCTCCTGTGAGGCCAGTTTTAGATTCCGATGCTTCACTTCATGTTCACTGAATCTCTTGGACCTTCTTATTGACGATGAAACGCAGAAATTGCATCCGAATTTAATACAAAAGGCACAATCCCGACTTAAGTACAAAAGGAGTGACACTCTAACATTCTATGATTTGACCTCTCCTGTGAGTCCAGTTTTAGATTCCGATGCTTCACTTCAGGTTTACTGTATTCTTTGGACCTTCTTATTGACGATGAAACACAGAAATTGCATCCGAATTTAATACAAATGTCACAATGCCGACTTAAGTACAAGAGGACTGACACTCTCACTTTCTATGATTTGGACCTCTCCTGTGAGTCCAGTTTTAGATTCCGATTCTTCAGGTTTACTGTATACCTTGCACCTTCTTATTGACGATGAAACACAGAAATTGCATCCGAATTTAATACAAATGGCACAATGCCGGCTTAAGTACAAGAGGACTGACACTCTCACTTTCTATGATTTGAACCTCTCCTGTTAGTCCAGTTTTAGATTCCGATGCTTCACTTCAGGTTTAATGTGTCTAGCACCTCCTTATTGACGATGAAACACAGAAATTGCATTGGAATTAAATTCAAAAGGCACAATGCCGACTTAAGTACAAGAGGACTGAAACTCAAACTTTCTATGATTGGAACCTCTCCTGTGAGTCCAGTTTTAGATTCCGATGCTTCACTTCAGGTTTACTGTATCCCTTGGACCTTCTTATTGACGATGAAACACAGAAATTGCAACCGAATTTAATACAAATGGCACAGTGCTAACTTAAGTACAAGAGGCCTGACACTCTCACTTTCTATGATTTGAACCTCTCCTGTGAGTCCAGTTTTAGATTCCGATGCTTCACTTAATGTTTACTGTATCCTTTGAGACCTTCTTATCGGCGATGAAACACAGAAATTGCATCCGCATTTAATACAAATGGCACATTGCCGACTTAAGTACAAGAGCACTGACACTCTCACTTTCTATGATTTGAACCTCTCATGTGAGTTCAGTTTCAGATACCGATGCTTCACTTCAGGTTTACTGTATACCTTGCACCTTCTTATTGACGGTGAAACACAGAGTTTGCATCCGAATTTAATACAAAAGGCACAATGCCGACTTAAGTACAAGAGGACTGACACTCTAACTGTCTATGATTTGAACCTCTCCTGTGAGTCCAGTTTTAGATTCCGATGCTTCACTACAGGTTTACTGTATCCCTTGGACCGTCTTATTGACGATGAAACACAGAAATTGCATCCGAATTTAATACAAAAATCACAATGGCGACTTAAGTGCAAGAGGACTGACACTCTCACTCTCTATGACTTGATCCTCTCCTGTGAGTCCAGTTTTAGATTCCGATGCTTCACTTCAGGTTTACTGTATACCTTGCACCTTCTTATTAACGATGAAACACAGAAATTGCACGGGAATTAAATTCAAAAGTCACAATGCCGACTTAAGTACAAGACGACTGACACTCTAACTTTCTATGATTTGAACCTCTCCTGTGAGGCCAGTTTTAGATTCCGATGCTTCACTTCATGTTCACTGAATCTCTTGGACCTTCTTATTGACGATGAAACGCAGAAATTGCATCCGAATTTAATACAAAAGGCACAATCCCGACTTAAGTACAAAAGGAGTGACACTCTAACATTCTATGATTTGACCTCTCCTGTGAGTCCAGTTTTAGATTCCGATGCTTCACTTCAGGTTTACTGTATCCTTTGGACCTTCTTATTGACGATGAAACACAGAAATTGCATCCGAATTTAATACAAATGTCACAATGCCGACTTAAGTACAAGAGGACTGACACTCTCACTTTCTATGATTTGGACCTCTCCTGTGAGTCCAGTTTTAGATTCCGATTCTTCAGGTTTACTGTATACCTTGCACCTTCTTATTGACGATGAAACACAGAAATTGCATCCGAATTTAATACAAATGGCACAATGCCGGCTTAAGTACAAGAGGACTGACACTCTCACTTTCTATGATTTGAACCTCTCCTGTTAGTCCAGTTTTAGATTCCGATGCTTCACTTCAGGTTTAATGTGTCTAGCACCTCCTTATTGACGATGAAACACAGAAATTGCATCGGAATTAAATTCAAAAGGCACAATGCCGACTTAAGTACAAGAGGACTGAAACTCAAACTTTCTATGATTGGAACCTCTCCTGTGAGTCCAGATTTAGATTCCGATGCTTCACTTCAGGTTTACTGTATCCCTTGGACCTTCTTATTGACGAAGAAACACAGAAATTGCAACCGAATTTAATACAAATGGCACAGTGCTAACTTAAGTACAAGAGGCCTGACACTCTCACTTTCTATGATTTGAACCTCTCCTGTGAGTCCAGTTTTAGATTCCGATGCTTCACTTAATGTTTACTGTATCCTTTGAGACCTTCTTATCGGCGATGAAACACAGAAATTGCATCCGCATTTAATACAAATGGCACATTGCCGACTTAAGTACAAGAGCACTGACACTCTCACTTTCTATGATTTGAACCTCTCATGTGAGTTCAGTTTCAGATACCGATGCTTCACTTCAGGTTTACTGTATACCTTGCACCTTCTTATTGACGGTGAAACACAGAGTTTGCATCCGAATTTAATACAAAAGGCACAATGCCGACTTATGTACAAGAGGACTGACACTCTAACTGTCTATGATTTGAACCTCTCCTGTGAGTCCAGTTTTAGATTCCGATGCTTCACTACAGGTTTACTGTATCCCTTGGACCGTCTTATTGACGATGAAACACAGAAATTGCATCCGAATTTAATACAAAAATCACAATGGCGACTTAAGTGCAAGAGGACTGACACTCTCACTCTCTATGACTTGATCCTCTCCTGTGAGTCCAGTTTTAGATTCCGATGCTTCACTTCAGGTTTACTGTATACCTTGCACCTTCTTATTAACGATGAAACACAGAAATTGCACGGGAATTAAATTCAAAAGTCACAATGCCGACTTAAGTACAAGACGACTGACACTCTAACTTTCTATGATTTGAACCTCTCCTGTGAGGCCAGTTTTAGATTCCGATGCTTCACTTCATGTTCACTGAATCTCTTGGACCTTCTTATTGACGATGAAACGCAGAAATTGCATCCGAATTTAATACAAAAGGCACAATCCCGACTTAAGTACAAAAGGAGTGACACTCTAACATTCTATGATTTGACCTCTCCTGTGAGTCCAGTTTTAGATTCCGATGCTTCACTTCAGGTTTACTGTATCCTTTGGACCTTCTTATTGACGATGAAACACAGAAATTGCATCCGAATTTAATACAAATGTCACAATGCCGACTTAAGTACAAGAGGACTGACACTCTCACTTTCTATGATTTGGACCTCTCCTGTGAGTCCAGTTTTAGATTCCGATTCTTCAGGTTTACTGTATACCTTGCACCTTCTTATTGACGATGAAACACAGAAATTGCATCCGAATTTAATACAAAAGGCACAATGCCGACTTAAGTACATGAGAACTGACATTCTAACTTTGTATGATTTGAACCTCTCCTGTGAGCCCAGTTTTAGATTCCGATGCTTCACTTCAGGTTTACTGTATCCCTTGGACCTTCTTATTGACGATGAAACACAGAGTTTGCACCCGAATTTAATACAAAAGGCACAATACCGACTCAAGTACAAGAGGAGTGACACTCTAACATTCTATGATATGACCTCTCCTGTGAGTCCACTTTTAGATTCCGATGCTTCACTTCAGGTTTACTGTATCACTTGGACCATCTTATTGACGATGAAACACAGAAATTGCTTCCGAATTTAATACAAATGGCACAATGCCGACTTAAGTACAATAGGACTGACACTCACACTTTCTATGATTTGAACCTTTCCTGTGAGTCCAGATTTAGATTCAGATGCTTCACTTCAGGTTCACTGTATCTCTTGGACCTACTTATTGACGATGAAACACAGAAATTGCATCCGAATTTAATACAAATGGTATAATGCCGACTTAAATACAAGATGACTCACACTCTCACTTTCTATGATTTGAACCTATCCTGTGAGTCCAGTTTTAGATTCCGATGTTTCACTTAAGGTTTACTGTATCCCTTGGACCTTCTTATTGACGATGAAACACAGAAATTGCATCGGAATTAAATTCAAAAGGCACAATGCCGACTTAAGTACAAGAGGACTGACACTCTAACTCTCTATGATTTGAACCTCTCCTGAGAGTCCAGTTTTAGATTCCGATGCTTCACTTCAGGTTTACTGTATCCCTTGGACCTTCTTATAGACGATGAATCACAGAAATTGCATCCGAATTTTATGCAAAAGGCACAATGCCGATTTAAGTACAAGAGGACTGACACTCTCACTTTCTATGATTTGAATCTCTCCTGTGAGTCCCGTTTTGGATTCCGATGCTTCACTTCAGGTATACTGTATACTTTGCACCTTCTTATTGACGATGAAACAAAGAAATTGCATCCGAATTTAATACAAACGGCACAATGCCGACTTAAGTACAAGAGGACTGACACTCTCACTTTCTATGATTTGAAACTCTACTGTGAGTCTAGTTTTAGATTCCGATGCTTCACTTCAGGATTACTGTATCCCTTGGTTCTTCTTATTGACGATGAAACACAGAAATTGCATCCGAATTTAATACAAATGGCATAATGCCGACTTAATTACAAGATGACTGACACTCTCACTTTCTATGATTTGAACCTATCCTGTGAGTCCAGTTTTAGATTCCGATGTTTCACTTAAGGTTTACTGTATCACTTGGACCTTCGTATTGACGATGAAACACAGAAATTGCATCCGAATTTAATATAAAAGTCACAATACCGACTTAAGTACAAGCGGAGTGACACTCTAACTTTCTATGATATGAACCTCTCCTGTGAGTCCAGTTTTAGATTCCGATGCTTCACTTCAGGTTTACTGTATCGCATGGTCCATCTTGTTGACGATGAAAGACAGAAATTGCATCCGAATTTAATACAAAAGGCACAATGGCGACTAAAGTACAAGTGGACTGACACTCTCACATTCTATGATTTGAACCTCTCCTGTGAGTCCAGTTTTAGATTCCGATGCTTCACTTCAGGTTTACTGTATACCTTGCACCTTCTTATTGACGATGAAACACAGAAATTGCATCGGAATTAAATTCAAACGGCACAATGCCGACTTAAGTACAAGAGGACTGACACTCTAACTTTCTATGATTGGAACCTCTCCTGTGAGTCTAGATTTATATTCCGATGCTTCACTATGGATTTACTGTATCCCTTGGACTTTTTTATTGACGATGAAACACAGAAATTGCATCCGAATTTAATACAATAGGCACAATGCCGACTTAAGTACAAGAGGACTGACACTCTCACTTTCTATAATTTGAACATCTCCTGTGAGTCCAGTTTTAGATTCCGATGCTTCATTTCAGGTTTACTGTATCCCTTGGACCTTCTTATTGACGAAGAAACACAGAGTTTGCATCCGAATTTGATACAAATGGGACAATGCCGACTTAAGTGCAAGAGGACTGACACTCTAATTTTCTTTGATTTGAACCTTTCCTGTGAGTCTACTTTTAGATTCCGATGCTTCACTTCAGGTTTACTGTATCCCTTGGTTCTTCTTATTGACGATGAAACACAGAGTTTGCATCCGAATTTAATACAAAAGGCACAATGCCGACATAAGTACAAGAGGACTGACACTCTAAGTTTCTATGATATGAACCTCTCCTGTGAGTCCAGTTGTAGATACCGAAGCTTCACTTCAGGTTTACTGTATACCTTGCACCTTCTTATTGACGATGAAACACAGAAATTGCATCCGAATTTAATACAATAGTCACAATGCCGACTTAAGTACAAGAGGACTGACACTCTCACTTTCTATGATTTGAACCTCTACTGTGAGTTCAGTTTAGAATCCGATGCTTCACTTCAGGTTTACTGCATCCCTTGGACCTTCTTATTGCCGATGAAACACAGGGTTTGCATCCGAATTTAATACAAAAGGCACAATGCCGGCTTAAGTGCAAGAGGACTGACACTGTAAATTTCTATGATTTGAACCTCTCCTCTGAGTCTAGTTGTAGATTCCGATGCTTCACTTCAGGTTTACTGTATCCCTCGGACCTTGTTATTGACTATTAACCACAGGAATTGCATCCGAATTTAATACAAATGGCGCAATGCCGACTTAGGTGCAAGCGGACTGACACTCTCACTTTCTATGATTTGAACCTCTCCTGTGAGTCCGGTTTTAGATTCCGATGCTTTACTTCAGGTTCACAGTATACCTTGCACCTTCTTATTGACGATGAAACATAGAAATTGCATCGGAATGTAATAGAAATGGGCACAATGCTGACTTAAGTAATAGAGGAACGACAATCCAACTTTCTATTATTTGAACCTCTCCTGTGAGTCCAGTTTTAGATTCCGATGCTTCACTTCAGGTTTTATGTATCCCTTGGACCTTCTTATTGACGATGAAACACAGAAATTGCATCCGAATTTAATACAAAATGCACAATATCGACTTAAGTACAAGTGGAGTGACACTCTAACTCTCTATGATCTGAACCTCTCCTGTGAGTCCAGTTTTAGATTCTGATGCTTCACTTCAGGTTTACTGTATCCCTTGGACCTTCTTATTGACGATGAAACACAGAAATTGCATCCAAATTTAATACAAAACGCACAATGCCGACTTAAGTACAAGAGGACTGACACTCTCACTTTCTATGGTTTGAATCTCTCTTGTGAGTCCAGTTTTAGACTCTGAAGCTTCACTTCAGGTTTACTGTATCCCTTGGACCTTCTTATTGACGATGAAACACAGAATTTGCATATGAATTCAGTACAAAAGGCACAATGCCGACTTAAGTACAAGAGGACTGACACTCTCACTTTCTATGATTTGAAGCTCTACTGTGAGTTCAGTTTAGATTTCGCTGCTTCAATTCAGGTTTACTGTATCCCTTGGACCTTCTTATTGACGCGAAACACAGACATTGCATCGGAATTAAATTCAAAAGGCACAATGCCGACTTAAGTACAAGAGGACTGACACTCTAACTTTCTATGACTGGAACCTCTCCTGTGAGTCCAGATTTATATTCCGATTCATCCCTACAGGCTTACTGTATCCCTTGGACCTTTTTATTGATGATGAAACACAGAAATTACATCCGAATTTAATACAAAAGGCACAATGCCGACTTAAGTAAAAGCGGACTGACACTCTCACTTTCTATAATTTCAACATCTCCTGTGAGTCCAGTTTTAGATTCCGATGCTTCATTTCAGGTTTACTGTATACCTTGCTCCCTATTATTGACGATGAAACACAGAAATTGCATCGGAATTAAATTCAAAAGGCACAATGCCAACTTAAGAACAAGAGGACTGACACTCGCACTTTCTATGTTTTGAACCTCTCCTGTGAGTTCAGTTTTAGATTCCGATGCATCACTTCAGGTTTACTGTATACCTTGCACCTTCTTATTGACGATGAAACACAGAAATTGCATCCGAATTTAATACAAATGGCACAATGCCGACTTAAGTACAAGAAGACTGACACTCTCACTTTCAAGGATTTGAATCTCACCTGTGAGTCCCGTTTTAGATTCCGATGCTTCACTTCAGGTATACTGTATACTTTGCACCTTCTTATTGACGATGAAACACAGAAATTGCATCCGAATTTAATACAAAAGGCAGAATACCGACTTAAGTACAAGTGGAGTGACACTCTAACTTTCTATGATTTGAACCTCTCCTGTGAGTCCAGTTTTAGATTCCGATGCTTCACTTCAGGTTTACTGTATCGCTTGGTCCTTCTTGTTGACGATGAAAGACAGAAATTGCATCCGAATTTAATACAAAAGGCACAATGGCGACTTATGTACAAGTGGACTGACACTCTCACATTCTATGATTTGAACCTCTCCTGTGAGTCCGGTTTTAGATTCCGATGCTTTACTTCAGGTTCACAGAATACCTTGCACCTTCTTATTGACGATGAAACATAGAAATTGCATCGGAATGTAATAGAAATGGGCACAATGCTGACTTAAGTAAAAGAGGACCGACACTCTAACTTTCTATTATTTGAACCTCTCCTGTGAGTCCAGTTTTAGATTCCGATGCTTCACTTCAGGTTTTATGTATCCCTTGGACCTTCTTATTGACGATGAAACACAGAAATTGCATCCGAATTTAATACAAAATGCACAATATCGACTTAAGTACAAGTGGAGTGACACTCTAACTCTCTATGATCTGAACCTCTCCTGTGAGTCCAGTTATAGATTCTGATGCTTCACTTCAGGTTTACTGTATCCCTTGGACCTTCTTATTGACGATGAAACACAGAAATTGCATCCAAATTTAATACAAAACGCACAATGCCGACTTAAGTACAAGAGGACTGACACTCTCACTTTCTATGGTTTGAACCTCTCTTGTGAGTCCAGTTTTAGACTCTGAAGCTTCACTTCAGGTTTACTGTATCCCTTCGACCTTCTTATTGACGATGAAACACAGAATTTGCATATGAATTCAGTACAAAAGGCACAATGCCGACTTAAGTACAAGAGGACTGACACTCTCACTTTCTATGATTTGAAGCTCTACTGTGAGTTCAGTTTAGATTCCGCTGCTTCAATTCAGGTTTACTGTATCCCTTGGACCTTCTTATTGACGCGAAACACAGACATTGCATCGGAATTAAATTCAAAAGGCACAATGCCGACTTAAGTACAAGAGGACTGACACTCTAACTTTCTATGACAGGAACCTCTCCTGTGATTCCAGATTTATATTCCGATTCTTCCCTACAGGCTTACTGTATCCCTTGGACCTTTTTATTGACGATGAAACACAGAAATTGCATCCGAATTTAATACAAAAGGCACAATGCCGACTTAAGTAAAAGCGGACTGACACTCTCACTTTCTATAATTTGAACATCTCCTGTGAGTCCAGTTTTAGATTCCGATGCTTCATTTCAGGTTTACTGTATACCTTGCTCCCTATTATTGACGATGAAACACAGAAATTGCATCGGAATTAAATTCAAAAGGCACAATGCCAACTTAAGAACAAGAGGACTGACACTCGCACGTTCTATGATTTGAACCTCTCCTGTGAGTCCAGTTTTAGATTCCGATGCTTCACTTCAGGTTTACTGTATACCTTGCACCTTCTTATTGACGATGAAACACAGAAATTGCATCCGAATTTCATACAAATGGCACAATGCCGACTTAAGTACAAGAAGACTGACACTCTCACTTTCTAGGATTTGAATCTCTCCTGTGAGTCCCGTTTTAGATTCCGATGCTTCACTTCAGGTATACTGTATACTTTGCACCTTCTTATTGACGATGAAACACAGAAATTGCATCCGAATTTAATACAAACGGCACAAGGCCGACATAAGTACAAGAGGACTGACACTCTCACTTTCTATGATTTGAACCTCTACTGTGAGTCTAGTTTTAGATTCCGAGGCTTCACTTCAGGTTTACTGTATCCCACTGTATCCCTTGGTTCTTCTTATTGACGATGAAACATAGAAATTGCATCGGAATGTAATAGAAATGGGCACAATGCTGACTTAAGTAAAAGAGGACCGACACTCTAACTTTCAATTATTTGAACCTTTCCTGTGAGTCCAGTTTTAGATTCCGATGCTTCACTTCAGTTTTACTGTATCCCTTGGACCTTCTTATTGACGATGAAAACAGAAATTGCATCCGAATTTAATACAAAAGGCACAATGCCGACTTAAGTACAAGAGGACCGACACTCTAACTTTCTATTAATTGAACCTCTCCTGTGAGTCCAGTTTTAGATTCCGATGCTTCACTTCAGGTTTTATGTATCCCTTGGACCTTCTTATTGACGATGAAACACAGAAATTGCATCCGAATTTAATACAAAATGCACAATATCGACTTAAGTACAAGTGGAGTGACACTCTAACTCTCTATGATCTGAACCTCTCCTGTGAATCCAGTTTTTGAGTCTGATGCTTCACTACAGATTTACTGTATCCCTGGGACCGTTTTATTGACGATGAAACACAGAAATTGCATCCGAATTTAATATAAAAGGCACAATGCCGAAATAAGTACAAGAAGACTGACAATCTCACTTTCTATAATTTGAACATCTCCTGTGAGTCCAGTTTTAGATTCCGATGCTTCATTTCAGGTTTACTGTATACCTTGCTCCCTCTTATTGACGACGAAACACAGAAATTGCATCGGAATTAAATTCAAAAGGCACAATGCCGACTTAATTACAAGATGACTGACACTCTCACTTTCTATGATTTGAACCTCTTCTGTGAGTCCAGTTTTAGATTCCGATGCTTCACTTCAGTTTTACTGTATCCCTTGGACCTTCTTATTGACGATGAAACACAGAAATTGCATCCGAATTTAATACAAAAGGCACAATGCCGACTTAAGTACAAGAGGACCGACACTCTAACTTTCTATTATTTGAACCTCTCCTGTGAGTCCAGTTTTAGATTCCGATGCTTCACTTCAGGTTTACTGTATACCTTGCACCTTCTTATTGACGATGAAACACAGAAATTGCATCCGAATTTAATACAAAATGCACAATACCGACTTAAGTACAAGTGGAGTGACACTCTAACTCTCTATGATCTGAACCTCTCCAGTGAATCCAGTTATTGATTCTGATGCTTCACTTCAGGTTTACTGTATCCCTTGGACCTTCTTATTGACGATGTAACACAGAAATTGCATCCGAATTTAATACAAAATGCACAATACCGACTTAAGTACAAGTGGAGTGACACTCTAACTCTCTATGATCTGAACCTCTCCTGTGAGTCCAGTTTTAGATTCTGATGCTTCACTTCAGGTTTACTGTATCCCTTGGACCTTCTTATTGACGATGAAACACAGAAATTGCACCCGAATTTAATACAAAACGCACAATGCCGACTTAAGTACAAGAGGACTGACACTCTCACTTTCTATGGTTTGAACCTCTCTTGTAAGTCCAGTTTTAGATTCTCATGCTTCACTTCAGGTTTACTGTATCCCTTGTACCTTCTTATTGACGATGAAACACAGAATTTGCATATGAATTCAGTACAAAAGGCACAATGCCGACTTAAGTAAAAGAGGACTGACACTCTCACTTTCTATAATTTGAACATCTCCTGTGAGTCCAGTATTAGATTCCGATGCTTCTTTTCAGGTTCACTGTATACCTTGCTCCCTATTATTGACGATGAAACACAGAAATTGCATCGGAATTAAATTCAAAAGGCACAATGCCAACTTAAGAACAAGAGGACTGACACTCTCACTTTCTATGATTTGAACCTCTCCTGTGAGTCCAGTTTTAGATTCCGATGCTTCACTTCAGGTTTACTGTATACCTTGCACCTTCTAATTGACGATGAAACACAGAAATTGCATCCGAATTTAATACAAATGGCACAATGCCGACTTAAGTACAAGAAGACTGACACTCTCACTTTCTATGATTTGAATCTCTCCTGTGAGTCCCGTTTTAGATTCCGATGCTTCACTTCAGGTATACTGTATACTTTGCACCTTCTTATTGACGATGAAACACAGAAATTGCATCCGAATTTTATACAAACGGCACAATGCCGACTTAAGTACAAGACGACTGACACTCTAACCTTATATGATTGGAACCTCTCCTGTGAGTCTAGATTTATATTCCGATGCTTCACTACAGATTTACTGTATCCCTTGGACCTTTTTATTGACGACGAAACACAGAAATTGCATCCGAATTTAATACAAAAGGCACGATGCCGAAATAAGTACAAGAAGACTGACACTCTCACTTTCTATAATTTGAACATCTCCTGTAAGTCAAGTTTTAGATTCCGATGTTTCAATTCAGGTTTACTGTATACCTTGCTCCCTCTTATTGACGACGAAACACAGAAATTGCATCGGAATTAAATTCAAAAGGCACAATGCCGACTTAATTACAAGATGACTGACACTCTCACTTTCTATGATTTGAACCTCTTCTGTGAGTCCAGTTTTAGATTCCGATGCTTCACTTCAGTTTTACTGTATCCCTTGGACGTTCTTATTGACAATGAAACACAGAAATTGCATCCGAATTTCATACAAAAGGCACAATGCCGACTTAAGTACAAGAGGACCGACACTCTAACTTTCTATTATTTGAATCTCTCCAGTGAGTCCAGTTTTTGATTCCGATGCTTCACTTCAGGTTTACTGTATACCTTGCACCTTCTTATTGACGATGAAACACAGAAGTTGCATCGGAATTAAATTCAATAGGCAGTACGCCGACTTAAGTATAAGAGGACTGACTAACTTTCTATGATTTGAACCTGTGAGTCCAGTTTAGATTCCGATCCTTCACTTCAGGTTTACTGTATCCCTTTGACCTTCTTATTGACGATGAAACACAGAAATTGCATCCGAATTTAATACAAAATGCACAATACCGACTTAAGTACAAGTGGAGTGATACTCTAACTCTCTATGATCTGAACCTCTCCTGTGAATCCAGTTTTTGATTCTGATGCTTCACTTCAGGTTTACTGTATCCCTTGGACCTTCTTATTGACGATGAAACACAGAAATTGCATCCGAATTTAATACAAAACGCACAATGCCGACTTAAGTACAAGAGGACTGACACTCTCACTTTCTATGGTTTGAACCTCTCTTGTGAGTCCAGTTATAGATTCTGATGCGTCACTTCAGGTTTACTGTATCCCTTGGACCTTCTTAATGACGATGAATCACAGAAATTGCATATGAATTCAATACAAAAGGCACAATGCCGACTTAGGTACAAGAGGACTCACACTCTCACTATCTATGATTTGAACCTCTACTGTGAGTTCAGTTTAGATTCCGCTGCTTCAATTCTGGTTTACTGTATCCCTTGGACCTTCTTATTGACGAAGAAACACAGAGTTTGCATCCGAATTTAATACAAAAGGGACAATGCCGACTAAAGTGCAAGTGGACTGACACTCTAATTTACTATGACTTCAAACACTCCTGTGAGTCTACTTTTAGATTCCGATGCTTCACTTCAGGTTTAATGTATCCCTTGGACCTTCTTATTGACGATGAAACACAGAATTTGCATCCGAATTTAATACAAAATGCACAATACCGACTTAAGTACAAGTGGAGTGGCACACTAACTCTCTATGATCTGAACCTCTCCTGTGAGTCCAGTTTTGGATTCTGATGCTTCACTTCAGGTTTACTGTAT
The DNA here is from genome assembly GCF_023864345.2 of Schistocerca serialis cubense. Classification (NCBI taxonomy): domain Eukaryota; kingdom Metazoa; phylum Arthropoda; class Insecta; order Orthoptera; family Acrididae; genus Schistocerca; species Schistocerca serialis. Next base: position 517,806,909 of record NC_064646.1, read on the forward strand.
CCCTTGGACCTTCTTACTGACGATGAAACACAGAAATTGCATCCGAATTTAATACAAAACGCGCAATGCCGACATAAGTACAAGAGGACTGACACTCAAACTTTCTATGATTTGAACCTCTCCTGTGAGTATAGTTTTAGATTCCGATGCTTCACTTAAGGTTTACTGTATACCTTGCACCTTCTTACTGACGATTAAACACAGAAATTGCATCCGAATTTAATACAAAACGCACAATGCCGACTGAAGTACAAGAGCACTGACACTCTCACTTACTATGATTTGAACCTCTCCTGTGAGTTCAGTTTTAGATAGCGATTCTTCACTTCAGGTTTACTGTATACCTTGCACCTTCTTATTGACGATGAAACAAAGAGTTTGCATCCGAATTTAATACAAAAGCCACAATTGACATAAGTACAAGAGGACTGACACTCTAACTTTCTATGATTTGAACCTCTCCTGTGAGTCCAGTTTTAGATTCCGATGCTTCACTTCAGGTTTACTGTATCCCTTGGACCGTCTTATTGACGATGAAACACAGAAATTGCATCCGAATTTAATACAAAAATCACAATGGCGACTTAAGTACAAGAGGACTAACACTCTCACTCTCTATGATTTGAACCTCTCCGGTGAGTCCAGTTTTAGATTCCGATGCTTCACTTTTGGTTTACTGTATACCTTGCACCTTCTTATTGACGATGAAACACAGATATTGCACCGGAATTAAATTCAAAAGGCACAATGCCGACTTAAGTACAAGACGAATGACAATCTAACTTTCTATGATTTGAACCTCTCCTGTGAGGCCAGTTTTAGATTCCGGTGCTTCACTTCATGTTTACTGTATCTCTTGGACCTTCTTATTGACGATGAAACGCAGAAATTGCATCCGAATTTAATAAAAAATGCACAATACCGACTTAAGTACAAAAGGAGTGACACTCTAACTTTCTATGATTTGACCTTTCCTGTGAGTCGAGTTTTAGATTCCGATGCTTCACTTCAGGTTTACTGTATCCCTTGGATCTTCTTATTGACGATGAAACACAGAAATTGCATCCGAATTTAATACAAATGGCACAATGCCGACTTAAGTACAAGGTGACTGACACTCTCACTTTCTATGATATGAATCTCTCCTGTGAGTCCAGTTTTAGATTCCGATTCTTCAGGTTTACTGTATACCTTGCACCTTCTTATTGACGATGAAACACAGAAATTGCATCCCAATTTAATACAAAATGCACAATGCCGACTTAAGTACAAGAGGACTGACATTCTAACGTTCTATGATTTGAACCTCTCCTGTGAGCCCAGTTTTAGATTCCGATGCTTCACTTCAGGTTTACTGTATCCCTTGGACCTTCTTATTGACGATGAAACACAGAGTTTGCATAAGAATTTAATACAAAAGGCACAATACCGACTCAAGTACAAGAGGAGTGACACTCTAACTTTCTATGATTTGACCTCTCCTGTGAGTCCAGTTTTAGATTTCGAAGCTTCACTTCAGTTTTACTGTATCCCTTGGAACTTCTTATTGACGATGAAACACAGAAATTGCATCCGAATTTAATACAAATGGCACAATGCCGACTTAAGTACAAGAGGACTGACACTCTCACTTTCTATGATTTGAACCTCTACTGTGAGTTCAGTTTAGATTCCGCTGCTTCAATGGAGGTTTACTGTATCCCTTGGACCTTCTTATTGACGAAGAAACACAGCGTTTGCATCCGAATTTAACACAAACGGGACAATGCCGACTTAAGAGCAAGAGGACTGACACTCTAATTTTCTATGATTTGAAACTCTCCTGTGAGTCTACTTTTCGATTCCGATGCTTCACTTCAGGTTTAATGTATCCCTTGGACCTTCTAATTGACGTTGAAACACAGAAATTGCATCCGAATTTAATACAAAATGCACAATACCGACTTAAGTACAAGTGGAGTGACACTCTAAGTCTCTATGATCTGAACCTCTCCTGTGGGTCCAGTTTTAGATTCTGATGCTTCACTTCAGGTTTACTGTATCCCTTGGACCTTCTTATTGACGATGAAACACAGAAATTGCATCCGAATTTAATAGGAAACGCACAATGCCGACATAAGTACAAGTGGACTGACTCTCAAACTTTCTATGATTTGAACCTCTCCTGTGAGTATAGTTTTAGATTCCGATGCTTCACTTCAGGTTTACTGTATACCTTGCACCTTCTTATTGACGATTAAACACAGAAATTGCATCCGAATTTAATATAAAACGTACAATGCCGACTTAAGTACAAGGGCACTGACACTCTCACTTACTATGATTTGAACCTCTCCTGTGAGTTCAGTTTTAGATTGCGATTCTTCACTTCAGGTTTACTATATACCTTGCACCTTCTTATTGACGATGAAACACAGAGTTTGCATCCGAATTTAATACAAAAGGCACTATTGACTTAAGTACAAGAGGACTGACACTCTAACTTTCTATGATTTGAACCACTCCTGTGAGTCCAGTTTTAGATTCCGATGCTTCACTTCAGGTTTACTGTATCCCTTGGACCGTCTTATTGACGATGAAACACAGAAATTGCATCCGAATTTAATACAAAAATCACAATGACGACTTAAGTACAAGAGGACTGACACTCTCACTCTCTATGATTTGAACCTCTCCGGTGAGTCCAGTTTTAGATTCCGATGCTTCACTTTTGGTTTACTGTATACATTGCACCTTCTTATTGACGATGAAACACAGAAATTGCACCGGAACTAAATTCAAAAGGCAAAATGCCGACTTAAGTAGAAGACAACTGACAATCTATTTTTCTATGATTTGTACCTTTCCTGTGAGGCCAGTTTTAGATTCCGATGCTTCACTTCATGTTTACTGTATCTCTTGGACCTTCTTATTGACGATAAAACGCAGAAATTGCATCCGAATTTAATAAAAAATGCACAATACCGACTTAAGTACAAAAGGAGTGACACTCTAACTTTCTATGATTTGACCTCTCCTGTGAGTCCTGTTTTAGATTCCGATGCTTCACTTCAGGTTTACTGTAGCGCTTGGTCCTTCTTGTTGACGATGCAAGACAGAATTTGCATCCGAATTTAATACAAAAGGCACAATGGCGACTTAAGTACAAGTGGACTGACACTCTCACATTCTATGTTTTGAACCTCTCCTGTGAGTCCAGTTTTAAATTCCGATGCTTCACTTCACGTTTACTGTATACCTTGCACCTTCTTATTGACGATGAAACACAGAAATTGCATCGGAATTAAATTCAAAAGTCACATTGCCGACTTAAGTACAATAGGACTGACACTCTAACTTTCTATGATTGGAACCTCTCCTGTGAGTCCAGATTTTGATTCCGATGCTTCATTACAGGTTTACTGTATCCCTTGGACCTTCTTATTGACGATGAAACACAGAAATTGCACTGGAATTTAATACAAAAGGCACAATGCCTACTTAAGTACAAGAGGACTGACACTCTCACTTTCTATAATTGGAACATCTCCTGTGAGTCCAGTTTTAGATTCCGATGCTTCATTTCAGGTTAACTGTATACCTTGCACCCTCTTATTGACGATGAAACACATAAATTGCATCGGAATTAAATTCAAAAGGCACAATGCCGACTTAATTACAAGATGACTGACACTCTCACTTTCTATGATTTGAACCTCTCCTGTGAGTCCAGTTTTAGATTCCGATGTTTCACTTCAGGTTTACTGTATCCCTTGGACCTTCTTATTGGCGATGAAACACAGAAATTGCATCCGAATTTAATACAAATGGCACAATGCCGACTTATGTACAAGAGGACTGACACTCTCACTTTCTATGATTTGAACCTTTATTGTGAGTCCAGTTTTAGATTCCGATGCTTCACTTTAGGTTTACTGTATCCCTTGGACTTTCTTCTTGACGACGAAACACAGAAATTGCATCCGAATTTAATACAAATGGCTTAATGTCGTCTTAATTACAAGATGACTGACACTCTAACATTCTATGATTTGAACCTATCCTGTGAGTCCAGTTTTAGATTCCGATGCTGCACTTAAGGTTTACTGTATCCCTTGGACCTTCTTATTGACGATGTAACACAGAAATTGTATCCGATTTTAATACAAAAGGCAGAATACCGACTTAAGTACAAGCAGAGTGACACTCTAACTTTCTATGATTTGAACCCCTCCTGTGAGTCCAGTTTTAGATTTCGATGCTTTACTTCAGGTTTACTGTATCCCTTGGACCTTCTTATTGACGATGAAACACAGAGTTTGCATTCGAAATTAATACAAAAGACACAATGCCGACTTAAGTAAAAGAGGACTGACACTCTAATTTGCTATGATTTGAACCTCTCTTGCGAGTCCAGTTTTAGATTCCGATGCTTCACTTCAGGTCTACTGTATCCCTTGGACCTTCTTGTTGACGATGAATCACAGAAATTGCAATCTAATTTAATACAAAAGGCACAATGGCGACTTAAGTACAAGAGGACTGACACTCTAACTATCTATGATTTGAATCTCTCCTGTGAGTCCAGTTTTAGATTCCGATGCTTCACTACAGATTTACTGTATCCCTTGGACCTTCTTATAGACGATGAAACACAGACATTGCATCCGAATTTAATACAAATGACACAATACCGACTTTAGTACAAGCGGACTGACACTCTCACTTTCTATGATTTGAACCTCTCGTGTGAGTCCAGTTTTAGATTCCGATGCTTCATTTCAGGTTTACTGTATCCCTTGGACCTTCTTATTGACGATGAAACAAAGACATTGCATCGGAACTAAATTCAAAAGGCACAATGCCGACATAAGTAAAAGAGGACTGTCACTCTCACTTTCTATGATTTGAACCTCTCCTGTGAGTCCAATTTTGGATCCGACGCTTCACTTCAGGTTTACTGTATCCCTTGGACCTTCTTATTGACGATAAAACACAGAAATTGCATCCGAATTTAATACAAAAGGAACAATGGCGACTTAAGTAAAGAGGACTGACACTCTCACTTCCTATGATTTGAACCTCTCCTGTGAGAACAGTCTTAGATTCCGATGCTTCACTTCAGGTTAACTGTATCCCTTGGACCTTCTTATTGACGATGAAACACAGAGTTTGCATTCGAAATTAATACAAAAGGCACAATGCCGCCTTAAGTAAAAGAGGACTGACACTCTAACTTTCTATGATTTGAACCTCTCCTGCGAGTACAGTTTTAGATTCCGATGCTTCACTTCAGGTTTACTGTATGCCTTGGACCTTCTTGTTGACGATGAAAGACAGAAATTGCATCCGAATTTAATACAAAAGGCACAATGGCGACTTAAGTACAAGAGGACTGACACTCTCACATTCTATGATTTGAACCTCTCCTGTGAGTCCACTTTTAGATTGCGATGCTTCACTTCAGGTTTACTGTATACCTGGCACCTTCTTATTGACGATGAAACACAGAAATTGCATCGGAATTAATTTCAAAAGGCACAATGCCGACTTAAGTACAAGAGGACTGACACTCTAACTTTCTATGATTGGAACCTCTCCTGTGAGTCCAGATTTAGATTCCGATGCTTCACTACAGGTTTACTGTATCTCTTGGACCTTTTTATTGACGATGAAACACAGATATTGCATCCGAATTTAATACAAAAGGCACAATACCGACCTAAGTACAAGAGGAGTGACACTCTAACTCTCTATGATTTGAACCTCTCCTGTGAGTCCAGTTTTAGATTCCGATGCTTCACTTCAGGTTTACTGTATCCCTTGGACCTTCTTATTGGCGATGAAACACAGAATTTGCATCCGAATTTATTACAAATGGCACAATGCCGACTTAAGCACAAGAGGACTGACACTCTCACTTTCTATGATTTGAACCTTTATTGTGAGTCCAGGTTTAGATTCCGATGCTTCACTTCAGGTTTACTGTATCCCTTGGACCTTCTTCTTGACGATGAAACACAGAAATCGCATCCGAATTTAATACAAATGGCTTAATGCCGACGTAATTACAAGATGACTGACACTCTCACTTTCTATGATTTGAACCTCTCCTGTGAGTACAGTTTTCGATTCCGATGCTTCACTTCAGGTTTACTGTATCCCTTGGACCTTCTTATTGACGATGAAACACAGAAATTGCTTCCGAATTTAATACAAAATGCACAATGCCGACTTAAGTAATAGAGGACTGACACTTTAACATTCTATCTATCCTGTGAGTCCAGTTTTAGATACCGATGCTTCACTTAAGGTTTACTGTATCCCTTGGACTTTCTTATTGACGAAGAACCACAGAAATTGTATCCGATTTTAATACAAATGGCACAATACCGACTTAAGTACAAGCGGAGTGACACTCTAACATTCTATGATTTGAACCTCTCCTGTGAGTCCAGTTTTAGATTTCGAAGCTTTACTTCAGGTTTACTGTATCCCTTGGACCTTCTTATTGACGATTAAACACAGAGTTTGCATCCGAATTTAATACAAACGGCACAATGCCGACTTAAGTACAAGAGGACTGACACTCTAACATTGTATGATTTGAACCTCTCCAGTGAGTCCAGTTTTAGATTCCGATGCTTCACTTCAGGTTTACTGTATCCCTTGGACCTTCTTATTGACGATGAAACACAGAGTTTGCATCCGAATTTAATACAAAAGGCACAATGCCGACTTAAGTACAAGAGGACTGACACTCTAACTTTCAATTATTTGAACCTCTCCTGTGAGTGCAGTTTTAAATTTCGATGCTTCACTTCAGGTTTACTGTATCCCTTGGACCTTCTTATTGACGATAAAACACAGAAATTGCATTCGAATTTAATACAAAAGGCACAATGGCGACTTATGTAAAGAGGACTGACACTCTCACTTCCTATGATGTGAACCTCTTCTGTGAGACAATTTTAGATTCCGATGTTTCACTTCAGGTTAACTGTATCCCTTGGACCTTCTTATTGACGATGAAACACAGAGTTTGCATTCGAAATTAATACAAAAGGCACAATGCTGACTTAAGTAAAAGAGTACTGACACTCTAACTTTCTATGATTTGAACCTCTCCTGCGAGTACAGTTTTAGATTCCGATGCTTCACTTCTGGTTAACTGTATCCCTTGGACCTTCTTGTTGACGATGAAAGACAGATATTGCATCCGAATTTAATACAAAAGGCACAATGGCGACTTAAGTACAAGTGGACTGACACTCTCACATTCTAGGATTTGAACCACTCCTGTGAGTCCAGTTTTAGATTGCGATGCTTCACTTCAGGTTTACTGTATACCTTGCACCTTCTTATTGACGATGAAACACAGAAATTGCATCGGAATTAAATTCAAGAGGTACAATGCCGACTTAAGTACAAGAGGACTGACACTCTAACTTTCTATGATTGGAACCTCTCCTGTGAGTCCAGATTTAGATTCCGATGCTTCACTACAGGTTTCCTGTATCCCTTGGACCTTTTTATTGACGATGAAACACAGAAATTGCATCCGAATTTAATACAAAAGGCACAATACCGACTTAAGTACAAGAGGAGTGACACTCTAACTCTCTATGATTGGAACCTCTCCTGTGAGTCCAGTTTTAGATTCCGATGCTTCACTTAAGGTATACTGTATCCCTTGGACCTTCTTATTGTCGATGAAACACAGAAATTGCATCCGAATTTAATACAAATGGCACAATGCCGACTTAAGTACTAGAGGACTGACACTCTCACTTTCTATGATTTGAACCTTTATTGTGAGTCCAGTTTTAGATTCCGATGCTTCACTTCAGGTTAACTGTATCCCTTGGACCTTCTTATTGACGATGAAACACAGAAATTGCTTCCGAATTTAATACAAAATGCACAATGCCGACTTAAGTAAAAGAGGACTGACACTCTAACATTCTATCTATCCTGTGAGTCCAATTTAAGATACCGATGCTTCACTTAAGGTTTACTGTATACCTTGGACCTTCTTATTGACGATGAAACACACTAATTGGATCCGATTTTAATACGAAAAGCACAATAACGACTTAAGTACAAGCGGAGTGACACTCTAACTTTCTATGATTTGAACTTCTCCTGTGAGTCCAGTTTTAGATTTCGAAGCTTTTCTTCAGGTTTACTGTATCCCTTGGACCTTCTTATTGACGATGAAACACAGAGTTTGCATTCGAAATTAATACAAAAGGCAAAATGCCGACTTAAGTAAAAGAGGACTGACACTCTCACTTTCTATGATTTGAACCTCTCCTGTGAGTCCAGTTTTGGATTCCGACGCTTCACTTCAGGTTTACTGTATCCCTTGGACCTTCTTATTGACGATGAAACACAGAGTTTGCATCGGTCTTAAATTCAAAAGGCACAATGCCGACTTAAGTACAAGAGGACTGACACTCTAACTTTCTATGATTGGAACCTCTCCTGTGAGTCCAGATTTAGATTCCGATGCTTCACTACAGGTTTACTGTATCTCTTGGACCTTTTTATTGACGATGAAACACAGAGTTTGCATCCGAATTTAATACAAAAGGCACAATGCCGACTTAAGTACAAGAGGACTGACACTCTAACTTTCAATTATTTGAACCTCTCCTGTGATTGCAGTTTTAAATTTCAATGCTTCACTTCAGGTTTACTGTATCCCTTGGACCTTCTTATTGACGATAAAACACAGAAATTGCACCCGAATTTTATACAAAAGGCACAATGGCGACTTAAGTACAAGTAGACTGACACTCTCACATTCTATGATTTGAACCTCTCCTGTGAGTCCACTTTTAGATTGCGATGCTTCACTTCAGGTTTACTGTATACCTGGCACCTTCTTATTGACGATGAAACACAGAAATTGCATCGGAATTAAATTCAAAAGGCACAATGCCGACTTAAGTACAAGAGGACTGACACTCTAACTTTCTATGATTGGAACCTCTCCTGTGAGTCCAGATTTAGATTCCGATGCTTCACTACAGGTTTACTGTATCTCTTGGACCTTTTTATTGACGATGAAACACAGAAATTGCATCCGAATTTAATACAAAAGGCACAATACCGACCTAAGTACAAGAGGAGTGACACTCTAACTCTCTATGATTTGAATTTCTCCTGTGAGTCCAGTTTTAGATTCCGATGCTTCACTTCTGGTTTACTGTATCCCTTGGACCTTCTTATTGGCGATGAAACACAGAATTTGCATCCGAATTTAATACAAATGGCACAATGCCGACTTAAGCACAAGAGGACTGACACTCTCACTTTCTATGATTTGAACCTTTATTGTGAGTCCAGGTTTCGATTCCGATGCTTCACTTCAGGTTTACTGTATCCCTTGGACCTTCTTCTTGACGATGAAACACAGAAATTGCATCCGAATTTAATACAAATGGCTTAATGCCGACGTAATTACAAGATGACTGACACTCTCACTTTCTATGATTTGAACCTCTCCTGTGAGTACAGTTTTAGATTCCGATGCTTCACTTCAGGTTTACTGTATCCCTTGGACCTTCTTATTGACGATGAAACACAGAAATTGCTTCCGAATTTAATACAAAATGCACAATGCCGACTTAAGTAATAGAGGACTGACACTTTAACATTCTATCTATCCTGTGAGTCCAGTTTTAGATACCGATGCTTCACTTAAGGTTTACTGTATCCCTTGGACTTTCTTATTGACGAAGAACCACAGAAATTGTATCCGATTTTAATACAAATGGCACAATACCGACTTAAGTACAAGCGGAGTGACACTCTAACATTCTATGATTTGAACCTCTCCTGTGAGTCCAGTTTTAGATTTCGAAGCTTTACTTCAGGTTTACTGTATCCCTTGGACCTTCTTATTAACGATTAAACACAGAGTTTGCATCCGAATTTAATACAAACGGCACAATGCCGACTTCAGTACAAGAGGACTGACACTCTAACATTCTATGATTTGAACCTCTCCAGTGAGTCCAGTTTTAGATTCCGATGCTTCACTTCAGGTTTACTGTATCCCTTGGACCTTCTTATTGACGATGAAACACAGAGTTTGCATCCGAATTTAATACAAAAGGCACAATGCCTACTTAAGTACAAGAGGACTGACACTCTAACTTTCAATTATTTGAACCTCTCCTGTGAGTGCAGTTTTAAATTTCGATGCTTCACTTCAGGTTTACTGTATCCCTTGGACCTTCTTATTGACGATAAAACACAGAAATTGCATCCGAATTTAATACAAAAGGCACATTGGCGACTTATGTAAAGAGGACTGACACTCTCACTTCCTATGATGTGAACCTCTCCTGTGAGACAATTTTAGATTCCGATGCTTCACTTCAGGTTAAATGTATCCCTTGGACCTTCTTATTGACGATGAAACACAGTGTTTGCATTCGAAATTAATACAAAAGGCACAATGCTGACTTAAGTAAAAGAGTACTGACACTCTAACTTTCTATGATTAGAACCTCTCCTGCGAGTACAGTTTTAGATTCCGATGCTTCACTTCAGGTTTACTGTATCCCTTGGACTTTTTTATTGACGATGAAACACAGAAATTGCATCCGAATTTAATACAAAAGGCACAATACCGACTTAAGTACAAGAGGAGTGACACTCTAACTCTCTATGATTTGAACCTCTCCTGTGAGTCCAGTTTTAGATTCCGATGCTTCACTTAAAGTTTACTGTATCCCTTGGACCTTCTTATTGTCGATGAAACACAGAAATTGCATCCGAATTTAATACAAATGGCACAATGCCGACTTAAGTACAAGAGGACTGACACTCTCACTTTCTATGATTTTAACCTTTATTGTGAGTCCAGTTTTAGATTCCGATGCTTCACTTCAGGTTAACTGTATCCCTCGGACCTTCTTATTGACGATGAAACACAGAAATTGCTTCCGAATTTAATACAAAATGCACAATGCCGACTTAAGTAAAAGAGGACTGACACTCTAACATTCTATCTATCCTGTGAGTCCAATTTTAGATACCGATGCTTCACTTAAGGTTTACTGTATACCTTGGACCTTCTTATTGACGATGAAACACACTAATTGGATCCGATTTTAATACGAAAAGCACAATACCGACTTAAGTACAAGCGGAGTGACACTCTAACTTTCTATGATTTGAACCTCTCCTGTGAGTCCAGTTTTAGATTTCGAAGCTTTACTTCAGGTTTACTGTATCCCTTGGACCTTCTTATTGACGATGAAACACAGAGTTTGCATTCGAAATTAATACAAAAGGCAAAATGCCGACTTACGTAAAAGAGGACTGACACTCTCACTTTCTATGATTTGAACCTCTCCTGTGAGTCCAATTTTGGATTCCGACACTTCACTTCAGGTTTACTGTATCCCTTGGACCTTCTTATTGACGATGAAACACAGAAATTGCATCGGTCTTAAATTCAAAAGGCACAATGCCGACTTAAGTACAAGAGGACTGACACTCTAACATTCTATGATTTGAACCTCTCCAGTGAGTCCAGTTTTAGATTCCGATGCTTCACTTCAGGTTTACTGTATCCCTTGGACCTTCTTATTGACGATGAAACACAGAGTTTGCATCCGAATTTAATACAAAAGGCACAATGCCGACTTAAGTACAAGAGGACTGACACTCTAACTATCAATTATTAGAACCTCTCCTGTGATTGCAGTTTTAAATTTCGATGCTTCACTTCAGGTTTACTGTATCCCTTGGACCTTCTTATTGACGATAAAACACAGAAATTGCATCCGAATTTAATACAAAAGGCACAATGGCGACTTATGTAAAGAGGACTGACACTCTCCCTTCCTATGATTTGAACCTCGCCTGTGAGAACAGTTTTAGATTCCGATGCTTCACTTCAGGTTAACTGTATCCCTTGGACCTTCTTATTGACGATGAAACACAGAGTTTGCATTCGAAATTAATACAAAAGGCACAATGCTGACTTAAGTAAAAGAGGACTGACACTCTAACTTTCTATGATTTGAACCTCTCCTGCGAGTACAGTTTTAGATTCCGATGCTTCACTTCAGGTTTACTGTATCCCTTGGACCTTCTTGTTGACGATGAAAGACAGAAATTGCATCCGAATTTAATACAAAAGGCACAATGGCGACTTAAGTACAAGTGGACTGACACTCTCACATTCTAGGATTTGAACCTTTCCTGTGAGTCCAGTTTTAGATTGCGATGCTTCACTTCAGGTTTACTGTATACCTTGCACCTTCTTATTGACGATGAAACACAGAAATTGCATCGGAATTAAATTCAAGAGGCACAATGCCGACTTAAGTACAAGAGGACTGACACTCTAACTTTCTCTGATTGGAACCTCTCCTGTGAGTCCAGTTTTAGATTCCGATGCTTCACTTAAGGTTTACTGTATCCCTTGGACCTTCTTATTGGCGATGAAACACAGAAATTGCATCCGAATTTAATACAAATGGCACAATGCCGACTTAAGTACAAGAGGACTGACACTCTCACTTTCTATGGTTTGAACCTTTATTGTGAGTCCAGTTTTAGATTCCGATGCTTCACTTCAGGTTAACTGTATCCCTTGGACCTTCTTATTGACGATGAAACACAGAAATTGCTTCCGAATTTAATACAAAATGCACAATGCCGACTTAAGTAAAAGAGGACTGACACTCTATCATTCTATCTATCCTGTGAGCCCAGTTTTAGATACCGATGCTTCACTTAAGGTTTACTGTTTACCTTGGACCTTCTTATTGACGATGAAACACACTAATTGGATCCGATTTTAATACGAAAAGCACAATACCGACTTAAGTACAAGCGGAGTGACACTCTAACTTTCTTTGATTTGAACCTCTCCTGTGAGTCCAGTTTTAGATTTCGATGCTTCACTTCAGGTTTACTGTATCCCTTGGACCTTCTTATTAACGAAGAAACACGGAGTTTGCATGCGAAATTAATACAAAAGGCACAATGCCGACTTAAGTAAAAGAGGACTGACACTCTAATTTTCTATGATTTGAACCTCTCCTGCGAGTCCAGTTTTAGATTCCGTTGCTTCACTTCAGGTTTACTGTATCCCTTGGACCTTCTTGTTGACGATGAATCACAGAAATTGCATCCTAATTTAATACAAAAGGCACAATGGCGACTTAAGTAGAAGAGGACTGACACTCTAATTATCTATGATTTGAATCTCTCCTGTGAGTCCAGTTTTAGATTCCGATGCATCACTACAGATTTACTGTATCCCTTGGACCTTCTTATAGACGATGAAACACAGACATTGCATCCGAATTTAATACAAATGGCACAATACCGACTTAAGTACAAGCGGACTGACACTATCACTTTCTATGATTTGAACCTCTCCTGTGAGTCCAGTTTTAGATTCCGATGCTTCACTTCAGGTTTACTGTATCCCTTGGACCTTCTTATTGACGATGAAACACAGACATTGCATCAGAAATAAATTCAAAAGGCACAATGCCGACTTAAGTAAAAGAGGACTGACACTCTCACTTTCTATGATTTGAACCTCTCCTGTGAGTCCAATTTTGGATTCCGACGCTTTACTTCAGGTTTACTGTATCCCTTGGACCGTCTTATTGACGATGAAACACAGAAATTGCATCCGAATTTAATACAAAAATCACAATGACGACTTAAGTACAAGAGGACTGACACTCTCACTCTCTATGATTTGAACCTCTCCGGTGAGTCCAGTTTTAGATTCCGATGCTTCACTTTTGGTTTACTGTATACATTGCACCTTCTTATTGACGATGAAACACAGAAATTGCACCGGAATTAAATTCAAAAGGCACGATGCCGACTTAAGTAGAAGACAACTGACAATCTATTTTTCTATGATTTGTACCTCTCCTGTGAGGCCAGTTTTAGATTCCGATGCTTCACTTCATGTTTACTGTATCTCATGGACCTTCTTATTGACGATAAAACGCAGAAATTGCATCCGAATTTAATAAAAAATGCACAATACCGACTTAAGTACAAAAGGAGTGACACTCTAACTTTCTATGATTTGACCTTTCCTGTGAGTCCAGTTTTAGATTCCGATGCTTCACTTCAGGTTTACTGTATCCCTCGGGCCTTCTTATTGACGATGAAACACAGAAATTGCATCCGAATTTAATACAAATAGCACAATGCCGACTTAAGTACAAGAGGACTGACACTCTCACATTCTATGATATGAACCTCTCCTGTGAGTCCAGTTTTAGATTCCGATTCTTCAGGTTTACTGTATACCTTGCACTTTCTTATTGACGATGAAACACAGAAATTGCATCCGAACTTAATACAAAAGGCACAATGCCGACTTAAGTACAAGAGGACTGACATTCTAACTTTCTATTATTTGAACCTCTCCTGTGAGCCCAGTTTTAGATTCCGATGCTTCACTTCAGGTTTACTGTATCCCTTGGACCTTCTTATTGACGATGAAACACAGAGTTTGCATAAGAATTTAATACAGAAGGCACAATACCGACTCAAGTACAAGAGGAGTGACACTCTAACTTTCTATGATTTGACCTCTCCTGTGAGTGCTGTTTTAGATTTCGATGCTTCACTTCAGGTTTACTGTATCCCTTGGAACTTCTTATTGACGATGAAACACAGAAATTGCATCCGAATTTAATACAAATGGCACAATGCCGACTTAAGTACAAGAGGACCGACACTCTCACTTTCTATGATTTGAACCTCTCCTGTGAGTCCAGTTTTAGATTCCGATGCTTCACTTCAGGTTTACTGTAGCGCTTGGTCCTTCTTGTTGACGATGAAAGACTGAATTTGCATCCGAATTTAATACAAAAGGCACAATTGCGACTTAAGTACAAGAGGACTGACACTCTCACATTCTATGTTTTGAACCTCTCCTGTGAGTCCAGTTTTAAATTCCGATGCTTCACTTCAGGTTTACTGTATACCTTGCACCTTCTTATTGACGATGAAACACAGAAATTGCATCGGAATTAAATTCAAAAGGCACATTGCCGACTTAAGTACAATAGGACTGACACTCTAACTTTCTATGATTGGAACCTCTCCTGTGAGTCCAGATTTTGATTCCGATGCTTCATTACAGGTTTACTGTATCCCTTGGACCTTCTTATTGACGATGAAACACAGAAATTGCATCCGAATTTAATACAAAAGGCACAATGCCTACTTAAGTACAAGAGGACTGACACTCTCACTTTCTATAATTGGAACATCTCCTGTGAGTCCAGTTTTAGATTCCGATGCTTCATTTCAGGTTAACTGTAAACCTTGCACCCTCTTATTGACGATGAAACACAGAAATTGCATCGGAATTAAATTCAAAAGGCACAATGCCGACTTAATTACAAGATGACTGACACTCTCACTTTCTATGATTTGAACCTCTCCTGTGAGTCCAGTTTTAGATTCCGATGTTTCACTTCAGGTTTACTGTATCCCTTGGACCTTCTTATTGGCGATGAAACACAGAAATTGCATCCGAATTTAATACAAATGGCACAATGCCGACTTATGTACAAGAGGACTGACACTCTCACTTTCTATGATTTGAACCTTTATTGTGAGTCCAGTTTTAGATTCCGATGCTTCACTTCAGGTCTACTGTATCCCTTGGACCTTCTTGTTGTCGATGAATCACAGAAATTGCAATCTAATTTAATACAAAAGGCACAATGGCGACTTAAGTACAAGAGGACTGACACTCTAACTATCTATGATTTGAATCTCTCCTGTGAGTCCAGTTTTAGATTCCGATGCTTCACTACAGATTTACTGTATCCCTTGGACCTTCTTATAGACGATGAAACACAGACATTGCATCCGAATTTAATACAAATGACACAATACCGACTTTAGTACAAGCGGACTGACACTCTCACTTTCTATGATTTGAACCTCTCCTGTGAGTCCAGTTTTAGATTCCGATGCTTCATTTCAGGTTTACTGTATCCCTTGGACCTTCTTATTGACGATGAAACAAAGACATTGCATCGGAACTAAATTGAAAAGGCACAATGCCGACTTAAGTAAAAGAGGACTGTCACTCTCACTTTCTATGATTTGAACCTCTCCTGTGAGCCCAATTTTGAATCCAACGCTTCACTTCAGGTTTACTGTATCCCTTGGACCTTCTTATTGACGATAAAACACAGAAATTGCATCCGAATTTAATACAAAAGGAACAATGGCGACTTAAGTAAAGAGGACTGACACTCTCACTTCCTATGATTTGAACCTCTCCTGTGAGAACAGTCTTAGATTCCGATGCTTCACTTCAGGTTAACTGTATCCCTTGGACCTTCTTATTGACGATGAAACACAGAGTTTGCATTCGAAATTAATACAAAAGGCACAATGCCGCCTTAAGTAAAAGAGGACTGACACTCTAACTTTCTATGATTTGAACCTCTCCTGCGAGTACAGTTTTAGATTCCGATGCTTCACTTCAGGTTTACTGTATGCCTTGGACCTTCTTGTTGACGATGAAAGACAGAAATTGCATCCGAATTTAATACAAAAGGCACAATGGCGACTTAAGTACAAGTAGACTGACACTCTCACATTCTATGATTTGAACCTCTCCTGTGAGTCCACTTTTAGATTGCGATGCTTCACTTCAGGTTTACTGTATACCTTGCACCTTCTTATTGACGATGAAACACAGAAATTGCATCGGAATTAAATTCAAAAGGCACAATGCCGACTTAAGTACAAGAGGACTGACACTCTAACTTTCTATGATTGGAACCTCTCCTGTGAGTCCAGATTTAGATTCCGATGCTTCACTACAGGTTTACTGTATCTCTTGGACCTTTTTATTGACGATGAAACACAGAAATTGCATCCGAATTTAATACAAAAGGCACAATACCGACTTAAGTACAAGAGGAGTGACACTCTAACTCTCTATGATTTGAACCTCTCCTGCGAGTCCAGTTTTAGATTCCGATGCTTCACTTCAGGTTTACTGTATCCCTTGGACCTTCTTATTGGCGATGAAACACAGAATTTGCATCCGAATTTAATACAAATGGCACAATGCCGACTTAAGCACAAGAGGACTGACACTCTCACTTTCTATGATTTGAACCTTTATTGTGAGTCCAGTTTTAGATTCCGATGCTTCACTTCAGGTTTACTGTATCCCTTAGACCTTCTTCTTGACGATGAAACACAGAGTTTGCATCCGAATTTAATACAAACGGCACAATGCCGACTTAAGTACAAGAGGACTGACACTCTAACATTCTATGATTTGAACCTCTCCAGTGAGTCCAGTTTTATATTCCGATGCTTCACTTCAGGTTTACTGTATCCCTTGGACCTTCTTATTGACGATGAAACACAGAGTTTGCATCCGAATTTAATACAAAAGGCACAATGCCGACTTAAGTACAAGAGGACTGACACTCTAACTTTCAATTATTTGAACCTCTCCTGTGAGTGCAGTTTTAAATTTCGATGCTACACTTCAGGTTTACTGTATCCCTTGGACCTTCTTATTGACGATAAAACACAGAAA
Organism: Schistocerca serialis cubense; assembly: GCF_023864345.2. Taxonomy (NCBI): domain Eukaryota; kingdom Metazoa; phylum Arthropoda; class Insecta; order Orthoptera; family Acrididae; genus Schistocerca; species Schistocerca serialis. The sequence goes on from NC_064646.1 coordinate 517,824,484, forward strand.
TTGCATCCGAATTTAATACAAAAGGCACAATGGCGACTTATGTAAAGAGGACTGACACTCTCACTTCCTATGATGTGAACCTCTCCTGTGAGACAGTTTTAGATTCCGATGCTTCACTTCAGGTTAACTGTATCCCTTGGACCTTCTTATTGACGATGAAACACAGAGTTTGCATTCGAAATTAATACAAAAGGCACAATGCTGACTTAAGTTAAAGAGTACTGACACTCTAACTTTCTATGGTTTGAACCTCTCCTGCGAGTACAGTTTTAGATTCCGATGCTTCACTTCAGGTTTACTGTATCCCTTGGACCTTCTTGTTGACGATGAAAGACAGAAATAGCATCCGAATTTAATACAAAAGGCACAATGGCGACTTAAGTACAAGTGGACTTACACTCTCACATTCTAGGATTTGAACCACTCCTGTGAGTCCAGATTTAGATTGCGATGCTTCACTTCAGGTTTACTGTATACCTTGCACCTTCTTATTGACGATGAAACACAGAAATTGCATCGGAATTAAATTCAAGAGGCACAATGCCGACTTAAGTACAAGAGGACTGACACTCTAACTTTCTATGATTGGAAACTCTCCTGTGAGTCCAGATTTAGATTCCGATGCTTCACTACAGGTTTACTGTATCCCTTGGACCTTTTTATTGACGATGAAACACAGAAATTGCATCCGAATTTAATACAAAAGGCACAATACCGACTTAAGTACAAGAGGAGTGACACTCTAACTCTCTATGATTTGAACCTCTCCTGTGAGTCCAGTTTTAGATTTCGATGCTTCACTTAAGGTTTACTGTATCCCTTGGACCTTCTTATTGTCGATGAAACACAGAAATTGCATCCGAATTTAATACAAATGGCACAATGCCGACTTAAGTACAAGAGGACTGACACTCTCACTTTCTATGATTTGAACCTTTATTGTGAGTCCAGTTTTAGATTCCGATGCTTCACTTCAGGTTAACTGTATCCCTTGGACCTTCTTATTGACGATGAAACACAGAAATTGCGTCCGAATTTAATACAAAATGCACAATGCCGACTTAAGTAAAAGAGGACTGACACTCTAACATTCTATCTATCCTGTGAGTCCAATTTTAGATACCGATGCTTCACTTAAGGTTTACTGTATACCTTAGACCTTCTTATTGACGATGAAACACACTAATTGGATCCGATTTTAATACGAAAAGCACAATACCGACTTAAGTACAAGCGGTGTGACACTCTAACTTTCTATGATTTGAACCTCTCCTGTGAGTCCAGTTTTAGATTTCGAAGCTTTACTTCAGGTGTACTGTATCCCATGGACCTTCTTATTGACGATGAAACACAGAGTTTGCATTCGAAATTAATATTAAAGGCACAATGCCGACTTAAGTAAAAGAGGACTGACACTCTCACTTTCTATGATTTGAACCTCTCCTGTGAGTTCAATTTTGGATTCCGACGCTTCACTTCAGGTTTACTGTATCCCTTGGACCTTCTTATTGACGATGAAACACAGAAATTGCATCGGTCTTAAATTAAAAAGGCACAATGCCGACTTAAGTACAAGAGGACTGACACTCTAACATTCTATGATTTGAACCTCTCCAGTGAGTCCAGTTTTAGATTCCGATGCTTCACTTCAGGTTTACTGTATCCCTTGGACCTTCTTATTGACGATGAAACACAGAGTTTGCATCCGAATTTAATACAAAAGACACAATGCCGACTTAAGTACAAGAGGACTGACACTCTAACTTTCAATTATTTGAACCTCTCCTGTGATTGCAGTTTTAAATTTCGATGCTTCACTTCAGGTTTACTGTATCCCTTGGACCTTCTTATTGACGATAAAACACAGAAATTGCATCCGAATTTAATACAAAAGGCACAATGGCGACTTATGTAAAGAGGACTGACACTCTCACTTCCTATGATTTGAACCTCCTGTGAGAACAGTTTTAGATTCCGATGCTTCACTTCAGGTTAACTGTATCCCTTGGATCTTCTTATTGACGATGAAACACAGAGTTTGCATTCGAAATTAATACAAAAGGCACAATGCTGACTTAAGTAAAAGAGGACTGACACTCTAACTTTCTATGATTTGAACCTCTCCTGCGAGTACAGTTTTAGATTCCGATGCTTCACTTCAGGTTTACTGTATCCCTTGGACCTTCTTGTTGACGATGAAAGACAGAAATTGCATCCGAATTTAATACAAAAGGCACAATGGCGACTTAAGTACAAGTGGACTGACACTCTCACATTCTAGGATTTGAACCTCTCCTGTGAGTCCAGTTTTAGATTGCGATGCTTCACTTCAGGTTTACTGTATACCTTGCAGCTTCTTATTGACGATGAAACACAGAAATTGCATCGGAATTAAATTCAAGAGGCACAATGCCGACTTAAGTACAAGAGGACTGACTCTCTAACTTTCTATGATTGGAACCTCTCCTGTGAGTCGGGATTTAGATTCCGATGCCTCACTACAGGTTTACTGTATCCCTTGGACCTTTTTATTGACGATGAAACACAGAAATTGCATCCGAATTTAATACAAAAGGCACAATACCGACTTAAGTACAAGAGGAGTGACACTCTAACTCTCTATGATTTGAACCTCTCCTGTGAGTCCAGTTTTAGATTCCGATGCTTCACTTAAGGTTTACTGTATCCCTTGGACCTTCTTATTGGCGATGAAACACAGAAATTGCATCCGAATTTAATACAAATGTCACAATGCCGACTTAAGTACAAGAGGACTGACACTCTCACTTTCTATGATTTGAACCTTTATTGTGAGTCCAGTTTTAGATTCCGATGCTTCACTTCAGGTTAACTGTATCCCTTGGACCTTCTTATTGACGATGAAACACAGAAATAGCTTCCGAATTTAATACAAAATGCACAATGCCGACGTAAGTAAAAGAGGACTGACACTCTAACATTCTATCTATTCTGTGAGTCCAGTTTTAGATACCGATGCTTCACTTAAGGTTTACTGTATACCTTGGACCTTCTTATTGACGATGAAACACACTAATTGGATCCGATTTTAATACGAAAAGCACAATACCGACTTAAGTACAAGCGGAGTGACACTCTAACTTTCTATGATTTGAACCTCTCCTGTGAGTCCAGTTTTAGATTTCGATGCTTCACTTCAGGTTTACTGTATCCCTTGGACCTTCTTATTAACGAAGAAACACGGAGTTTGCATGCGAAATTAATACAAAAGGCACAATGCCGACTTAAGTAAAAGAGGACTGACACTCTAACTATCTATGATTTGAACCTCTCCTGCGAGTCCAGTTTTAGATTCCGTTGCTTCACTTCAGGTTTACTGTATCCCTTGGACCTTCTTGTTGACGATGAATCACAGAAATTGCATCCTAATTTAATACAAAAGGCACAATGGCGACTTAAGTAGAAGAGGACAGACACTCTAATTATCTATGATTTGAATCTCTCCTGTGAGTCCAGTTTTAGATTCCGATGCATCTCTACAGATTTACTGTATCCCTTGGACCTTCTTATAGACGATGAAACACAGACATTGCATCCGAATTTAATACAAATTGCGCAATACCGACTTAAGTACAAGCGGACTGACACTATCACTTTCTATGATTTGAACCTCTCCTGTGAGTCCAGTTTTAGATTCCGATGCTTCACTTCAGGTTTACTGTATCCCTTGGACCTTCTTATTGACGATGAAACACAGACATTGCATCAGAAATAAATTCAAAAGGCACAATGCCGACTTAAGTAAAAGAGGACTGACACTCTCACTTTCTATGATTTGAACCTCTTCTGTGAGTCCAATTTTGGATTCCGACGCTTTACTTCAGGTTTACTGTATCCCTTGGACCTTCTTATTGACTATGAAACACAGACATTGCATCGGAACTAAATTCAAAAGGCACAATGCCGACTTAAGTAAAAGAGGACTGACACTCTCACTTTCTATGATTGAACCTCTCCTGTGAGTCCAATTTTGGATTCCGACGCTTCACTTCAGGTTTACTGTATACCTTGCACCTTCTTATTGACGATGAAACACAGAAATTGCATCGGAATTAAAATTAAAAGGCACAATGCCGACTAAAGTACAAGAGGGCAGACACTCTAACTTTCAATGATTTGAACCTATCCTGTGAGTCCACTTTTAGATTCCAATGCTTAACTTCAGGTTTACTGTATCCTGTGGACCATCTTATTGACGATGAAACACAGAAATTCCATCCGAATTGAATACAAATGGCACAATACCGACTTAAGTACAAGAGGAGTGAAACTCTAACTCTCAATGATTTGAACCTCTCCTGTGAGTCCAGTTTTAGATTCCGATGCTTCACTTCAGGTTTACTGTATCCCTTGGACCTTCCTGTTGACGATGAAACACAGAAATTACATCCGAGATAAATACAAAGGGCACAAAGGCGACTTAAGAACAAGAGGACTGACACTCTCACTTTCTATGATTTGAACCTCTCCTGTGAGTCCAGTTTTAGATTCCGATGCTTCACTTCAGGTTTACTGAATACTTTGCACCTTTTTATTGACGAGGAAACACAGAAATTGCATCAGAATTAAATTCAAAAGGCACAATGCCGACTTAAGTACAAGAAGACTGACACTCTAACTTTCTATGATTGGAACCTTTTCTGTGAGTCCAGTTTTAGATTCCGATGCTTCACTACAGATTTACTGTATCCCTTGGACCTTCTTCTTGACGATGAAACACAGAAATTGCATCCGAATTTAATACAAGTGGCACAATGCCGACTTAAGTACAAGTGGACTGACACTCTCACTTTCTATGATTTGAACCTCTCCGGTTAGTTCAGTTGTAGATTCCCATGCTTCACTTCAGGTTTACTGTATACCTTGCACCTTCTTATTGACGATGAAACACAGAAATTGCATCGGAATTTAATACAAAAGGCAAAATGCCGACTCAAGTAAAAGAGGACTGACACTCTAACTTTCTATGATTTGAACCTCTCCTGTGAGTCCAGTTTTAGATTCCGTTGCTTCACTTCAGGTTTACTATATACCTTGGACCTTCTTATTGACGATGAAACACAGAAATTGCATACGAATTTAATACAAAAGGCACAATACAGACTTAAGTACAAGAGGAGTGACACTCTAACTATCTGTGTTTTGAATCTCTCCTGTGAGTCCAGTTTTAGCTTCCGATGCTTCACTTCAGGTTTAGTGTATCCCTTGGACCTTCTTATTGACGATGAATCACAGAAAGTGCATCCGAATTTAATACAAATGGCACAATGCCGACTTAAGTACAATCGGACTGACACTCACACTTTCTATGATTTGAACCTCTCCTGTGACTCCAGTTTTAGATTCCGATGCTTCACTTCAGGTTTACTGTATCCCTTGGACCTTCTTATTGACGTTGAAACACAGAAATTGCATCCGAATTTAATACAAAAGGCACAATGGCGACTTAAGTAAAGTGGACTGACACTCTCACTTTCTATGATTTGAACCTCTCCTGTGACACCAGTTTTAGATTCCGATGCGTCACTTCAGGTTTACTGTATACATTGCACCTTCTTATTGACGATGAAACAGAGAAATTGCATCGGAATTAAAATTAAAAGGCACAATGCCGACTTAAGTACAAGAGGAATGACACTCTAACTTTCAATGATTTGAACCTCTTCTGTGAGTCCAGTTTTAGATTCCGATGTTTCACTTCAGGTTTACTGTATCCCTTGGACCTTCTTATTGACGATGAAACACAGAAATTTCATCGGAATTAAATTCAAAAGGCTCAATGGCGTCTTAAGTACAAGAGGACTGACACTCAAACTTTCTATGATTTGAACCTCTATTGTGAGTTCAGTTTCAGATTCCCATGCTTCACTTCAGGTTTAATGTATACCTTGGACCTTCTTATTGACGATGAAACACAGACATTGCATCGGAAATAAATTCAAAAGGCACAATGCCGACTTAAGTAAAAGAGGACTGACACTCTCACTTTCTATGATTTGAACCTCTCCTGTGAGTCCAATTTTGGATTCCGACGCTTCACTTCAGGTTCACTGTATCCGTTGGACCTTCTTATTGACGATGAAACACAGACATTGCATCGAAACTAAATTCAAAAAGCAGAATGCCGACTTAAGTAAAAGAGGACTGACACTCTCACTTTCTATGATTTGAACCTCTCCTGTGAGTCCAATTTTGGATTCCGACGCTTCACTTCAGGTTTACTGTATACCTTGCACCTTCTTATTGACGATGAAACACAGAAATTGCATCGGAATTAAAATTAAAAGGCACAATGCCGACTTAAGTACAAGAGGACTGACATTCTAACTTTCTTTGATTGGAACCTCTTCTGTGAGTCCAGTTTTAGATTCCGATGCTACACTACAGATTTACTGTATCCCTTAGACCTTCTTACTGACGATGAAACTCAGAAACTGCATCCGAATTTAATACAAGTGGCACAATGCCGACTTAAGTACAAGTGGACTGACACTCTAACTTTCTATGATTGGAACCTCTTCTGTGAGTCCAGTTCTAGATTCCGATGCTTCACTACAGATTTACTGTATCCCTTGGACCTTCTTATTGACGATGAAACACAGAAAATACATCCGAATTTAATACAAGTAGCACAATGCCGACTTAAGTACAAGTGGATTGACACTCTCACTTTCTATGATTTGAACCTCTCCTGTGAGTCCAGTTTTAGATTCCGATTCCTCACTTTAGGTTTACTGTATCCCTTGGACTTTCTTATTGACGATGAAACACAGAAATTGCATCCGAATTTAATACAAATGGCACAATGGCGACTTAAGTACAAGAGGACTGACACTCTAACTTTCTATGATTGGAACCTTTTCTGTGAGTCCAGTTTTAGATTCCGATGCTTCTCTACAGATTTACTGTATCCCTTGGACCTTCTTCATGACGATGAAACACAGAAATTGCATCCGAATTTAATACAAGTGGCACAATGCCGACTTAAGTACAAGTGGACTGACACTCTCACTTTCTAGATTTGAACCTCTCCGGTTAGTTCAGTTTTAGATTCCCATGCTTCACTTCAGGTTTACTGTATACCTTGCACCTTCTTATTGACGATGAAACACAGAAATTGCATCGGAATTTAATACAAAAGGCAAAATGCCGACTCAAGTAAAAGAGGACTGACACTCTAACTTTCTATGATTTGAACCTCTCCTGTGAGTCCAGTTTTAGATTCCGTTGCTTCACTTCAGGTTTACTATATACCTTGGACCTTCTAATTGACGATGAAACACAGAAATTGCATACGAATTTAATACAAAAGGCACAATACAGACTTAAGTACAAGAGGAGTGACACTCTAACTATCTGTGTTTTGAATCTCTCCTGTGAGTCCAGTTTTAGATTCCGATGCTTCACTTCAGGTTTAGTGTATCCCTTGGACCTTCTTATTGACGATGAATCACAGAAAGTGCATCCGAATTTAATACAAATGGCACAATGCCGACTTAAGTACAATCGGACTGACACTCACACTTTCTATTATTTGAACCTCTCCTGTGACTCCAGTTTTAGATTCCGATGCTTCACTTCAGGTTTACTGTATCCCTTGGACCTTCTTATTGACGTTGAAACACAGAAATTGCATCCGAATTTAATACAAAAGGCACAATGGCGACTTATGTAAAGTGGACTGACACTCTCACTTTCTATGATTTGAACCTCTCCTGTGACACCAGTTTTAGATTCCGATGCGTCACTTCAGGTTTACTGTATACATTGCACCTTCTTATTGACGATGAAACAGAGAAATTGCATCGGAATTAAAATTAAAAGGCACAATGCCGACTTAAGTACAAGAGGACTGACACTCTAACTTTCAATGATTTGAACCTCTTCTGTGAGTCCAGTTTTAGATTCCGATGCTTCACTTCAGGTTTACTGTATCCCTTGGACCTTCTTATTGACGATGAAACACAGAAATTTCATCGGAATTAAATTCAAACGGCTCAATGCCGACTTAAGTACAAGAGGACTGACACTCAAACTTTCTATGATTTGAACCTCTCCTGTGAGTTCAGTTTCAGATTCCCATGCTTCACTTCAGGTTTAATGTATACTTTGGACCCTCTTATTGACGATGAAACACAGACATTGCATCGGAAATAAATTCAAAAGGCACAAAGCCGACTTAAGTAAAAGAGGACTGACACTCTCACTTTCTATGATTTGAACCTCTCCTGTGAGTCCAATTTTGGATTCCGACGCTTCACTTCAGGTTTACTGTATCCGTTGGACCTTCTTATTGACGATGAAACACAGACATTGCATCGAAACTAAATTCAAAAAGCAGAATGCCGACTTAAGTAAAAGAGGACTGACACTCTCACTTTCTATGATTTGAACCGCTCCTGTGAGTCCAATTTTGGATTCCGACGCTTCACTTCAGGTTTACTGTATACCTTGCACCTTCTTATTGACGATGAAACACAGAAATTGCATCGGAATTAAAATTAAAAGGCACAATGCCGACTTAAGTACAAGAGGACTGACATTCTAACTTTCTTTGATTGGAACCTCATCTGTGAGTCCAGTTTTAGATTCCGATGCTTCACTACAGATTTACTGTATCCCTTAGACCTTCTTACTGACGATGAAACTCAGAAACTGCATCCGAATTTAATACAAGTGGCACAATGCCGACTTAAGTACAAGTGGACTGACACTCTCACTTTCTAGATTTGAACCTCTCCGGTTAGTTCAGTTTTAGATTCCCATGCTTCACTTCAGGTTTACTGTATACCTTGCACCTTCTTATTGACGAGCAAACACAGAAATTGCATCGAAATTTAATACAAAAGGCAAAATGCCGACTCAAGTAAAAGAGGACTGACACTCTAACTTTCTATGATTTCAACCTCTCCTGTGAGTCCAGTTTTAGATTCCGATGCTTCACTTCTGGTTTACTGTATACCTTGGACCATCTTATTGACGATGAAACACAGAAATTTCATCCGAATTTAATACAAAAGGCACAATACCGACTTAAGTACAAGAGGAGTGACACTCTAACTATATGTGATTTGAATCTCTCCTATGAGTCCAGTTTTAGATTCCGATGCTTCACTTCAGGTTTAGTGTATCCCTAGGACCTTCTTATTGACGATGAATCACAGAAATTGCATCCGAATTTAATACAAATGGCACAATGCCGACTTAAGTACAATCGGGCTGACACTCTCACTTTCTATGATTTGAACCTCTCCTGTGACTCCTGTTTTAGATTCCGATGCTTCACTTCAGGTTTACTGTACCCCTTGGACCTTCTTATTGACGATGAAACATAGAAATTGCATCCGAATTTAATACAAAAGCACAATGGCGACTTAAGTAAAGTGGACTGACACTCTCACTTTCTATGATTTGAACCTCTCCTGTTACACCAGTTTTGGATTCCGATGCGTCACTTGAGGTTTACTGTATACATAGCACTTTCTTATTGACAATGAAACAGAGAAATTGCATCGGAATTAAAATTAAAAGGCACAATGCCGACTTAAGTACAAGAGGACTGAGACTCTAACTTTCAATGATTTAACATCTTCTCTGAGTCCAGTTTTAGATTCCGATGCTTCACTTCAGGTTTACTGTATCCCTTGGACCTTCTTATTGACGATGAAACACAGACATTGCATCGGAAATAAATTCAAAAGGCACAATGCCGACTTAAGTAAAAGAGGACTGACACTCTCACTTTCTATGATTTGAACCTCTCCTGTGAGTCCTATTTTGGATTCCGACGCTTCACTTCAGGTTTACTGTATCCCTTGGACCTTCTTATTGACGATGAAACACAGACATTGCATCGGAACTAAATTCAAAAAGCACAATGCCGACTTAAGTAAAAGAGGACTGACACTCTCACTTTCTATGATTTGAACCTCTCCTGTGAGTCCAATTTTGGATTCCGACGCTTCACTTCAGGTTTACTGTATACCTTGCACCTTCTTATTGACGATGAAACACAAAAATTGCATCGGAATTAAAATTAAAAGGCACAATGCGAACTTAAGTACAAGAGGACTGATATTCTAACTTTCTATGATTGGAACCTCTTCTGTGAGTCCAGTTCTAGATTCCGATGCTTCACTACAGATTTACTGTATCCCTTGGACCTTCTTATTGACGATGAAACACAGAAATTGCATCCGAATTTAATACAAGTGGCACAATGCCGACTTAAGTACAAGTGGATTGACACTCTCACTTTCTATGATTTGAACCTCTCCTGTGAGTCCAGTTTTAGATTCCGATTCTTCACTTCAGGTTTACTGTATCCCTTGGACCTTCTTATTGACGATGAAACACAGAAATTGTATCCAAATTTAATACAAATGGCACAATGCCGACTTAAGTACAAGAGGACTGACACTCTCACTTTCTATGATTTAAACCTCTCCGATGAGTTCAGTTTTAGATTCCCATGTTTCACTTCAGTTTTACTGTATACCTTGCACCTTCTTATTGACGAGGAAACACAGAAATTGCATCGGAATTTAATACAAAAGGCAAAATGCCGACTCAAGTAAAAGAGGACTGACACTCTAACTTTCTATGATTTGAACCTCTCCTGTGAGTCCAGATTTAGATTCCGATGCTTCACTTCAGGTTTACTGTATACCTTGGACCTTCCTATTGACGATGAAACACAGAAATTGCATCCGAATGTAATACAAAAGGCACAATACCGACTTAAGTACAAGAGGAGTGACACTCTAACTATCTGTGATTTGAATCTCTCCTGTGAGTACAGTTTTAGATTCCGATGCTTCACTTCAGGTTTAGTGCATCCCTTGGACCTTCTTATTGACGATGAATCACAGAAATTGCATTCGAATTTAATACAAGTGGCACAATGCCGACTTAAGTACAATCGGGCTGACACTCTCACTTTCTATGATTTGAACCTCTCCTGTGACTCCAGTTTTAGATTCCGATGCTTCACTTCAGGTTTACTGTTTCCCTTGGACCTTCTTATTGACGTTGAAACACAGAAATTGCATCCGAATTTAATACAAAAGGCACAATGGCGACTTAAGTAAAGTGGACTGACACTCTCACTTTCTATGATTTGAACTTCTCCTGTGACACCAGTTTTAGATTCCGATGCGTCACTTCTGGTTTACTGTATACATTGCACCTTCTTATTGACGATGAAACAGAGAAATTGCATCGGAATTAAAATTAAAAGGCACAATGCCGACTTAAGTAAAAGAGGACTGACACTCTCACTTTCTATGATTTGAACCTCTCCTGTGAGTCCAATTTTGGATTCCGACGCTTTACTTCAGGTTTACTGTATACCTTGCACCTTCTTATTGACGATGAAACACAGATATTGCATCGGAATTAAAATTAAAAGGCACAATGCCGACTAAAGTACAAGAGGGCAGACACTCTAACTTTCAATGATTTGAACCTATCCTGTGAGTCCACTTTTAGATTCCAATGCTTAACTTCAGGTTTACTGTATCCTGTGGACCATCTTATTGACGATGAAACACAGAAATTCCATCCGAATTGAATACAAATGGCACAATACCGACTTAAGTACAAGAGGAGTGAAACTCTAACTCTCAATAATTTGAACCTCTCCTGTGAGTCCAGTTTTAGATTCCGATGCTTCACTTCAGGTTTACTGTATCCCTTGGACCTTCCTGTTGACGATGAAACACAGAAATTGCATCCGAGATAAATACAAAGGGCACAAAGGCGACTTAAGAACAAGAGGACTGACACTCTCACTTTCTATGATTTGAACCTCTCCTGTGAGTCCAGTTTTAGATTCCGATGCTTCACTTCAGGTTTACTGAATACTTTGCACCTTTTTATTGACGAGGAAACACAGAAATTGCATCAGAATTAAATTCAAAAGGCACAATGCCGACTTAAGTACAAGAAGACTGACACTCTAACTTTCTATGATTGGAACCTTTTCTGTGAGTCCAGTTTTAGATTCCGATGCTTCACTACAGATTTACTGTATCCCTTGGACCTTCTTCTTGACGATGAAACACAGAAATTTCATCCAAATTTAATACAAGTGGCACAATGCCGACTTAAGTACAAGTGGACTGACACTCTCACTTTCTATGATTTGAACCTCTCCGGTTAGTTCAGTTGTAGATTCCCATGCTTCACTTCAGGTTTACTGTATACCTTGCACCTTCTTATTGACGATGAAACACAGAAATTGCATCGGAATTTAATACAAAAGGCAAAATGCCGACTCAAGTAAAAGAGGACTGACACTCTAACTTTCTATGATTTGAACCTCTCCTGTGAGTCCAGTTTTAGATTCCGTTGCTTCACTTCAGGTTTACTATATACCTTGGACCTTCTTATTGACGATGAAACACAGAAATTGCATACGAATTTAATACAAAAGGCACAATACAGACTTAAGTACAAGAGGAGTGACACTCTAACTATCTGTGTTTTGAATCTCTCCTGTGAGTCCAGTTTTAGATTCCGATGCTTCACTTCAGGTTTAGTGTATCCCTTGGACCTTCTTATTGACGATGAATCACAGAAAGTGCATCCGAATTTAATACAAATGGCACAATGCCGACTTAAGTACAATCGGACTGACACTCACACTTTCTATGATTTGAACCTCTCCTGTGACTCCAGTTTTAGATTCCGATGCTTCACTTCAGGTTTACTGTATCCCTTGGACCTTCTTATTGACGTTGAAACACAGAAATTGCATCCGAATTTAATACAAAAGGCACAATGGCGACTTAAGTAAAGTGGACTGACACTCTCACTTTCTATGATTTGAACCTCTCCTGTGACACCAGTTTTAGATTCCGATGCGTCACTTCAGGTTTACTGTATACATTGCACCTTCTTATTGACGATGAAACAGAGAAATTGCATCGGAATTAAAATTAAAAGGCACAATGCCGACTTAAGTACAAGAGGACTGACACTCTAACTTTCAATGATTTGAACCTCTTCTGTGAGTCCAGTTTTAGATTCCGATGTTTCACTTCAGGTTTACTGTATCCCTTGGACCTTCTTATTGACGATGAAACACAGAAATTTCATCGGAATTAAATTCAAAAGGCTCAATGGCGTCTTAAGTACAAGAGGACTGACACTCAAACTATCTATGATTTGAACCTCTATTGTGAGTTCAGTTTCAGATTCCCATGCTTCACTTCAGGTTTAATGTATACCTTGGACCTTCTTATTGACGATGAAACACAGACATTGCATCGGAAATAAATTCAAAAGGCACAATGCCGACTTAAGTAAAAGAGGACTGACACTCTCACTTTCTATGATTTGAACCTCTCCTGTGAGTCCAATTTTGGATTCCGACGCTTCACTTCAGGTTCACTGTATCCGTTGGACCTTCTTATTGACGATGAAACATAGACATTGCATCGAAACTAAATTCAACAAGCAGAATGCCGACTTAAGTAAAAGAGGACTGACACTCTCACTTTCTATGACTTGAACCTCTCCTGTGAGTCCAATTTTGGATTCCGACGCTTCACTTCAGGTTTACTGTATACCTTGCACCTTCTTATTGACGATGAAACACAGAAATTGCATCGGAATTAAAATTAAAAGGCACAATGCCGACTTAAGTACAAGAGGACTGATATTCTAACTTTCTTTGATTGGAACCTCTTCTGTGAGTCCAGTTTTAGATTCCGATGCTACACTACAGATTTACTGTATCCCTTAGACCTTCTTACTGACGATGAAACTCAGAAACTGCATCCGAATTTAATACAAGTGGCACAATGCCGACTTAAGTACAAGTGGACTGACACTCGAACTTTCTATGATTGGAACCTCTTCTGTGAGTCCAGTTCTAGATTCCGATGCTTCACTACAGATTTACTGTATCCCTTGGACCTTCTTATTGACGATGAAACACAGAAAATACATCCGAATTTAATACAAGTAGCACAATGCCGACTTAAGTACAAGTGGATTGACACTCTCACTTTCTATGATTTGAACCTCTCCTGTGAGTCCAGTTTTAGATTCCGATTCTTCACTTTAGGTTTACTGTATCCCTTGGACTTTCTTATTGACGATGAAACACAGAAATTGCATCCGAATGTAATACAAATGGCACAATGGCGACTTAAGTACAAGAGGACTGACACTCTAACTTTCTATGATTGGAACCTTTTCTGTGAGTCCAGTTTTAGATTCCGATGCTTCTCTACAGATTTACTGTATCCCTTGGACCTTCTTCTTGACGATGAAACACAGAAATTGCATCCGAATTTAATACAAGTGGCACAATGCCGACTTAAGTACAAGTGGACTGACACTCTCACTTTCTAGATTTGAACCTCTCCGGTTAGTTCAGTTTTAGATTCCCATGCTTCACTTCAGGTTTACTGTATACCTTGCACCTTCTTATTGACGATGAAACACAGATATTGCATCGGAATTTAATACAAAAGGCAAAATGCCGACTCAAGTAAAAGAGGACTGACACTCTAACTTTCTATGATTTGAACCTCTCCTGTGAGTCCAGTTTTAGATTCCGTTGCTTCACTTCAGGTTTACTATATACCTTGGACCTTCTAATTGACGATGAAACACAGAAATTGCATACGAATTTAATACAAAAAACACAATACAGACTTAAGTACAAGAGGAGTGACACTCTAACTATCTGTGTTTTGAATCTCTCCTGTGAGTCCAGTTTTAGATTCCGATGCTTCACTTCAGGTTTAGTGTATCCCTTGGACCTTCTTATTGACGATGAATCACAGAAAGTGCATCCGAATTTAATACAAATGGCACAATGCCGACTTAAGTACAATCGGACTGACACTCACACTTTCTATTATTTGAACCTCTCCTGTGACTCCAGTTTTAGATTCCGATGCTTCACTTCAGGTTTACTGTATCCCTTGGACCTTCTTATTGACGTTGAAACACAGAAATTGCATCCGAATTTAATACAAAAGGCACAATGGCGACTTATGTAAAGTGGACTGACACTCTCACTTTCTATGATTTGAACCTCTCCTGTGACACCAGTTTTAGATTCCGATGCGTCACTTCAGGTTTACTGTATACATTGCACCTTCTTATTGACGATGAAACAGAGAAATTGCATCGGAATTAAAATTAAAAGGCACAATGCCGACTTAAGTACAAGAGGACTGACACTCTAACTTTCAATGATTTGAACCTCTTCTGTGAGTCCAGTTTTAGATTCCGATGCTTCACTTCAGGTTTACTGTATCCCTTGGACCTTCTTATTGACGATGAAACACAGAAATTTCATGGGAATTAAATTCAAAAGGCTCAATGCCGACTTAAGTACAAGAGGACTGACACTCAAACTTTCTATGATTTGAACCTCTCCTGTGAGTTCAGTTTCAGATTCCCATGCTTCACTTCAGGTTTAATGTATACCTTGGACCCTCTTATTGACGATGAAACACAGACATTGCATCGGAAATAAATTCAAAAGGCACAAAGCCGACTTAAGTAAAAGAGGACTGACACTCTCACTTTCTATGATTTGAACCTCTCCTGTGAGTCCAATTTTGGATTCCGACGCTTCACTTCAGGTTTACTGTATCCGTTGGACCTTCTTATTGACGATGAAACACAGACATTGCATCGAAACTAAATTCAAAAAGCAGAATGCCGACTTAAGTAAAAGAGGACTGACACTCTCACTTTCTATGATTTGAACCGCTCCTGTGAGTCCAATTTTGGATTCCGACGCTTCACTTCAGGTTTACTGTATACCTTGCACCTTCTTATTGACGATGAAACACAGAAATTGCATCGGAATTAAAATTAAAAGGCACAATGCCGACTTAAGTACAAGAGGACTGACATTCTAACTTTCTTTGATTGGAACCTCTTCTGTGAGTCCAGTTTTAGATTCCGATGCTTCACTACAGATTTACTGTATCCCTTAGACCTTCTTACTGACGATGAAACTCAGAAACTGCATCCGAATTTAATACAAGTGGCACAATGCCGACTTAAGTACAAGTGGACTGACACTCTAACTTTCTATGATTGGAACCTCTTCTGTGAGTCCAGTTCTAGATTCCGATGCTTCACTACAGATTTACTGTATCCCTTGGACCTTCTTATTGACGATGAAACACAGAAAATGCATCCGAATTTAATACAAGTAGCACAATGCTGACTTAAGTTCAAGTGGATTGACACTCTCACTTTCTATGATTTGAACCTCTCCTGTGAGTCCAGTTTTAGATTCCGATTCTTCACTTCAGGTTTACTGTATCCCTTGGAATTTCTTATTGACGAAGAATCACAGAAATTGCATCCGAATTTAATACAAATGGCACAATGGCGACTTAAGTACAAGAGGACTGACACTCTCACTTTCTATGATATGAACCACTCCGGTGAGTTCACTTTCAGATTCCCATGCTTCACTTCAGGTTTACTGTATACCTTGCACCTTCTTATTGACGAGCAAACACAGAAATTGCATCGAAATTTAATACAAAAGGCAAAATGCCGACTCAAGTAAAAGAGGACTGACACTCTAACTTTCTATGATTTCAACCTCTCCTGTGAGTCCAGTTTTAGATTCCGATGCTTCACTTCTGGTTTACTGTATACCTTGGACCATCTTATTGACGATGAAACACAGAAATTTCATCCGAATTTAATACAAAAGGCACAATACCGACTTAAGTACAAGAGGAGTGACACTCTAACTATATGTGATTTGAATCTGTCCTATGAGTCCAGTTTTAGATTCCGATGCTTCACTTCAGGTTTAGTGTATCCCTTGGACATTCTTATTGACGATGAATCACAGAAATTGCATCCGAATTTAATACAAATGGCACAATGCCGACTTAAGTACAATCGGGCTGACACTCTCACTTTCTATGATTTGAACCTCTCCTGTGACTCCTGTTTTAGATTCCGATGCTTCACTTCAGGTTTACTGTATCCCTTGGACCTTCTTATTGACGATGAAACATAGAAATTGCATCCGAATTTAATACATAAGCACAATGGCGACTTAAGTAAAGTGGACTGACACTCTCACTTTCTATGATTTGAACCTCTCCTGTTACACCAGTTTTGGATTCCGATGCGTCACTTGAGGTTTACTGTATACATAGCACTTTCTTATTGACAATGAAACAGAGAAATTGCATCGGAATTAAAATTAAAAGGCACAATGCCGACTTAAGTACAAGAGGACTGAGACTCTAACTTTCAATGATTTAACATCTTCTCTGAGTCCAGTTTTAGATTCCGATGCTTCACTTCAGGTTTACTGTATCCCTTGGACCTTCTTATTGACGATGAAACACAGACATTGCATCGGAAATAAATTCAAAAGGCACAATGCCGACTTAAGTAAAAGAGGACTGACACTCTCACTTTCTATGATTTGAACCTCTCCTGTGAGTCCTATTTTGGATTCCGACGCTTCACTTCAGGTTTACTGTATCCCTTGGACCTTCTTATTGACGATGAAACACAGACATTGCATCGGAACTAAATTCAAAAAGCACAATGCCGACTTAAGTAAAAGAGGACTGACACTCTCACTTTCTATGATTTGAACCTCTCCTGTGAGTCCAATTTTGGATTCCGACGCTTCACTTCAGGTTTACTGTATACCTTGCACCTTCTTATTGACGATGAAACACAAAAATTGCATCGGAATTAAAATTAAAAGGCACAATGCGGACTTAAGTACAAGAGGACTGATATTCTAACTTTCTATGATTGGAACCTCTTCTGTGAGTCCAGTTCTAGATTCCGATGCTTCACTACAGATTTACTGTATCCCTTGGACCTTCTTATTGACGATGAAACACAGAAATTGCATCCGAATTTAATACAAGTGGCACAATGCCGACTTAAGTACAAGTGGATTGACACTCTCACTTTCTATGATTTGAACCTCTCCTGTGAGTCCAGTTTTAGATTCCGATTCTTCACTTCAGGTTTACTGTATCCCTTGGACCTTCTTATTGACGATGAAACACAGAAATTGTATCCAAATTTAATACAAATGGCACAATGCCGACTTAAGTACAAGAGGACTGACACTCTCACTTTCTATGATTTAAACCTCTCCGATGAGTTCAGTTTTAGATTCCCATGTTTCACTTCAGTTTTACTGTATACCTTGCACCTTCTTATTGACGAGGAAACACAGAAATTGCATCGGAATTTAATACAAAAGGCAAAATGCCGACTCAAGTAAAAGAGGACTGACACTCTAACTTTCTATGATTTGAACCTCTCCTGTGAGTCCAGATTTAGATTCCGATGCTTCACTTCAGGTTTACTGTATACCTTGGACCTTCTTATTGACGATGAAACACAGAAATTGCATCCGAATGTAATACAAAAGGCACAATACCGACTTAAGTACAAGAGGAGTGACACTCTAACTATCTGTGATTTGAATCTCTCCTGTGAGTACAGTTTTAGATTCCGATGCTTCACTTCAGGTTTAGTGCATCCCTTGGACCTTCTTATTGACGATGAATCACAGAAATTGCATTCGAATTTAATACAAGTAGCACAATGCCGACTTAAGTACAATCGGGCTGACACTCTCACTTTCTATGATTTGAACCTCTCCTGTGACTCCAGTTTTAGATTCCGATGCTTCACTTCAGGTTTACTGTTTCCCTTGGACCTTCTTATTGACGATGAAACACAGAAATTGCATCCGAATTTAATACAAAAGCACAATGGCGACTTAAGTAAAGTGGACTGACACTCTCACTTTCTATGATTTGAACCTCTCCTGTGACACCAGTTTTAGATTCTGATGCGTCACTTCAGGTTTACGGTATACATTGCACCTTCTTATTGACGATGAAACAGAGAAATTGCATCGGAATTAAAATTAAAAGGCACAATGCCGACTTAAGTACAAGAGGACTGACACTCTAACTTTCAATGATTTGAACCTCTTCTGTGAGTCCAGTTTTAGATTCCGATGCTTCACTTCAGGTTTACTGTATCCCTTGGACCATTTTATTGACGATGAAACACAGAAATTTCATCGGAATTAAATTCAAAAGGCTCAATGGCGACTTAAGTACAAGCGGACAGACACTCAAACTTTCTATGATTTGAACCTCTCCTGTGAGTTCAGTTTTAGATTCCGATGCTTCAATTGAGGTTTATTGTCTCGCTTGACCTTCTTATTGACGATAAAACACAGAGCTAGCATTCGAATTTAATACAAAATGCACAATGACGACCTAAGTACAAGAGGACTGACACTCTAACTTTCTATGGTTTGAACCTCTCCAGTGAGTCCAGTTTTAGATTCCGATGCTTCACTTCAGGTTTACTGTATTCCTTGGACCTTCTTGTTGACGATGAAACACAGAAATTGCATCCGAATCTAATACAAAAGGCACAAAGGCGACTTAAGTACAACAGGACTGACACTCTCACTTTCTATGATTTGAACTTCTCCTGTGAGTTCAGTTTCAGATCCCATGCTTCACTTCAGGTTTACTGTAAACCTTGCACCTTCATATTGACGATGAAACACAAAAATTGCATCGGAATTTAATACAAACGGAACAATGCCGACTTAAGTAAAAGAGGACTGGCACTTTAACTTTCTATGATTTGAACCTCTCCTGTGAGTCCAGTTTTAGATTCCGATGCTTCACATCAGGTTTACTGTATCCCTTGGACCCTCTAATTGACGCTGAAACACTGACATTGCATGGGAACTAAATTCAAAAGGCACAATGCCGAATTAAGTAAAAGAGGACTGACACTCTCACTTTCTATCTTTTGAACCTCTCCTGTGAGTCCAATTTTAGATTCCGACGTTTCACTTCAGGTTTACTGTATCCCTTGGACCATCTTTTTGACGATGAAACACACAGAAATTGCATCCGAATTTAATACAAATGGCACAATGCCGACTTAAGTACAAGAGGACTGACACTCTCACTTTCTATGATTTGAACATCTCCTGTGAGTCCAGTTTTAGATTCCGATGCTTCACTTTAGGTTTACTGTATACATTGCACCTTCTTATAGACGATGAAACACAGAAATTGTATCCGAATTTAATACAAAAGGCACAATGCCGACTTAAGTAGAGAGGACTGACACTCTCACTTTCTATGATTTGAACCTCTCCTGTGAGACCAGTTTTAGATTCCGATGCTTCACTTCAGGTTTACCGTATACCTTGCACCATCTTATTGACGATGAAACACAGATATTGCATCGGAATTAAAAATAAAAGGCACAATGCCGACTTAAGTACAAGAGGACTGACACTCTAACTTTCAATGATTTGAACCTCTCCTGTGAGTCCACTTTTAGATTCCGATGTTTCACTTCAGGTTTACTGTATCCCATGGACCTTCTTATTGACGATGAAACACAGAAATTGCATCCGAATTGAATACAAATGACACAATACCGACTTAAGTACAAGAGGAGTGTCACTCTAACTGTCTACGATTTGAACCTCTCCTGTGAGTCCAGTTTTAGATTCTGATGCTTCACTTCAGGTTTACTGTATCCCTTGGACCTTTTTATTGACGATGAAACACAGAAATTGCATCTGAATTAAATACAAAAGGCACAATGCCGGCTTAAGTACAAGAGGACTGACACTCTTACTTTCAATGATTTGAACCTTTTCTGTGAGTCCAGTTTTAGATTCCGATGCTTCACTTCAGGTTTACTGTATCCCTTGGACCTTCTTATTGACGATGAAACACAGAAATCGCATCCGACTTTAATACAAAAGGCACAATACTGACTTAAGTACAAGAGGAGTGACACTCTAACGCTCTATGATTTGAACCTCTCCTGTGAGTCCAGTTTTAGATTCTGATGCTTCACTTCAGGTTTACTGTATCCCTTGGACCTTCTTTTTGACGGTGAAACACAGAAATTGCCTCCGAATTTAATACAATGGGCACAATGCCGACTTAAGTACAAGAGAAACGACACTCTCACTTTCAATGATTTGGACCACTCCTGTGAGTCCAGTTTTAGATTTCGATGCTTCACTTCAGGTTTACTGTATAACTTGCACCTTCTAATTAACGATGAAAAACAGAAATTGCATCCGAATTTAATACAAAAGGCACAATGCCGACTTAAGTACAATCGGACTGACACTCTCACTTCTATGATTTGAACCTCTCCTGTGACTCCAGTTTTAGATTCCGATGCTTCACTTCAGGTTTACTGTATCCCTTGGACCTTCTTATTGACGATGAAACACAGAAATTGCATCCGAATTTAATACAAAAGGCACAATGGCGACTTAAGAAAAGAGGACTGACACTCTCACTTGCTATGATTTGAACCTCTCCTGTGAGACCAGTTTTAGATTCCGATGCGTCACTTCAGGTTTACTGTATACATTGCACCTTCTTATTGACGATGAAACAGAGAAATTGCATCGGAAATAAAATTAAAAGGCACAATGCCGACTTAAGTACAAGAGGACTGACACTCTAACTTTCAATGATTTGAACCTCTTCTGTGAGTCCAGTTTTAGATTCCGATGCTTCACTTCAGGTTTACTGTATCCCTTGGACCATTTTATTGACGATGAAACACAGAAATTTCATCGGAATTAAATTCAAAAGGCTCAATTTTGACTTAAGTACAAGCGGACAGACACTCACACTTTCTATGATTTGAACCTCTCCTGTGAGTTCAGTTTTAGATTCCGATGCTTCAATTGAGGTTTACTGTCTCCCTTGGACCTTCTTATTGACGTTGAAACACAGAAATTGCATCCGAATTTAATACAAAGGGCACAATACCGACTTAAGTACAAGAGGAGTGACACTCTAACTTTCTATGATTTGACCCTCTCCTGTGGGTCCAGTTTTAGATTCCGATGTTTCACTTCAGGTTCATTGTATCCCTAGGATTTTCTTATTGACGATGAAACACAGGAATTGCATCCGAATTTAATACAAATGGCACAATGCCGACTTAAGTACAAGAGGACTGACACTCTCACTAACTATGATTTGAACCTCTCCTCGGAGGCCAGTTTCATATTCCGATGCTCCACTTCAGGTTTACTGTATATCTTGCACCTTCTTATTGATGATGAAACACAAAAATTGCATCGGAATTTAATACAAAAGGCACAATGCCGACTTAAGTAAAAGAGGACAACACTATCACTTTCTATGATTTGAACCACTCCTGTGAGTCCAGTTTTAGATTCCGATGCTTCACTTCTGGTTTACTGTATCCCTTGGACCTTCTTATTGACGATGAACCACAGTGTTTGCATCCGAATTAATATAAAAGGCACAATGCCGACTTAAGTACAAGACGACTGACACTCTAACTTTCTATGATTTGAACCTCTCCTGTGAGTCCAGTTTTAAATTCGGATGCTTCACTTCAGGTTTACTGTATCCCTTGGACCTTCTTATTGACGATGAAACACAGATATTGCATCCGAATTTAATACAAAAGGCACAATGCCGGCTTAAGTACAAGAGGACTGACACTCTCACTTTCAAAGATTTGAACCTTTTCTGTGAGTCCTGTTTTAGTTTCCGATGCTTCACTTCAGGTTTACTGTATCCCTTGGACCTTCTTATTGACGATGAAACACAGAAATTGCATCCGAATTTAATACAAATGGCACAATGCCGACTTAAGTACAAGAGGACTGACACTCTCACATTCTATGATTTGAACCTCTCCTGTGAGTCCAGTTTTAGATTCCGATGCTTCACTTCAGGTTTACTGTATCCCTTGGACCTTCTTGTTGACGATGAAACACAGAAATCGCATCCGACTTTATACAAAAGGCACAATACTGACTTAAGTACAAGAGGAGTGACACTCTAACGCTCTATGATTTGAACCTCTCCTGTGAGTCCAGTTTTAGATTCTGATGCTTCACTTCAGGTTTACTGTATCCCTTGGACCTTCTTTTTGACGATGAAACACAGAAATTGCCTCCGAATTTAATACAATGGGCACAATGCCGACTTAAGTACAAGAGAAACGACACTCTCACTTTCAAAGATTTGGACCACTCCTGTGAGTCCAGTTTTAGATTTCGATGCTTCACTTCAGGTTTACTGTATAACTTGCACCTTCTAATTGACGATGACACACAGAAATTGCATCCGAATTTAATACAAAGGGCACAATGCCGACTTAAGTACAATCGGACTGACACTCTGACTTCTATGATTTGAACCTCTCCTGTGACTCTAGTTTTAGATTCCGATGCTTCACTTCAGGTTTACTGTATCCCTTGGACCTTCTTATTGACGATGAAACACAGAAATTGCATCCGAATTTAATACAAAAGGCACAATGGCGACTTAAGACAAGAGGACTGACACTCTCACTTTCTATGATTTGAACCTCCCCTGTGAGACCAGTTTTAGATTCCGATGCGTCACTTCAGGTTTACTGTATACATTGCACCTTCTTATTGACGATGAAACAGAGAAATTGCATCGGAATTAAAATTAAAAGGCACAATGCCGACTTAAGTACAAGAGGACTGACACTCTAACTTTCAATGATTTGAACCTCTTCTGTGAGTCCAGTTTTAGATTCCGATGCTTCACTTCAGGTTTACTGTATCCCTTGGACCTTCTTATTGACGATGAAACACAGAAATTTCATCGGAATTAAATTCAAAAGGCTCAATGCCGACTTAAGTACAAGAGGACTGACACTCAATCTTTCTATGATTTGAACCTCTCCTGTGGGTTCATTTTTAGATTCCGATGCTTCAATTGAGGTTTACTGTCTCCCTTGGACCTTCTTATTGACGATGAAACACAGAAATTGCATCCGAATTAAATACAAAGGGCACAATACCGACTTAAGTACAAGAGGAGTGACACTCTAACTTTCTATGATTTGAACCTCTCCTGTGGCTCCAGTTTTAGATTCCGATGTTTCACTTCAGGTTTATTGTATCCCTAGGATTTTCTTATTGACGATGAAAGACAGGAATCGCATCCGAATTTAATACAAATGGCACAATGCCGACTTAAGTACAAGAGGACTGACACTCTCACTAACTGTGATTTGAACCTCTCCTGGGAGTCCAGTTTCATATTCCGATGCTCCACTTCAGGTTTACTGTATATCTTGCACCTTCTTATTGATGATGCAACACAAAAATTGCATCGGAATTTAATACAAAAGACACAATGCCGACTTAAGTAAAAGAGGACAGACACTCTAACTTTCTATGATTTGAACCTCTCCTGTGAGTCCAGTTTTAGATTCCGATGCTTCAATTCAGGTTTACTGTCTCCCTTGGACCTTCTTATTGACGATGAAACACAGAAATTGCATCCGAAATTAATACAAATGCCACAATGCCGACTTAAGAACAAGAGGACTGACACTCTCACATTCTATGATTTGAACCTCTCCTGTGAGTCCAGTTTTAGATTCCGATGCTTCACTTCAGGTTTTTTGTATCCCTTGGACCTTCTTGTTGACGATGAAACACAGAAATTGCATCCGAATTGAATACAAATGACACAATACCGACTTAAGTACAAGAGGAGTGACACTCTAACTGTCTACGATTTGAACCTCTCCTGTGAGTCCAGTTTTAGATTCTGATGCTTCACTTCAGGTTTACTGTATCCCTTGGACTTTCTAATTGACGATGAAACACAGAAATTGCATCCGAATTTAATACAAAAGGCACAATGCCGTCTTAAGTACAAGAGGACTGTTACTCTCACTTTCAATGATTTGAACCTTTTCCGTGAGTCCAGTTTTAGATTCTGATGCTTCTCTTCAGGTTTACTGTATTCCTTGGACCTTCTTATTGACGATGAAAAACAGAAATTGCATCCGAATTTAATACAAATGGCACAATGCCGACTTAAGTACAAGAGGACTGACACTCTGACATTCTATGATTTGAACCTCTCCTGTGAGTCCAGTTTTAGATTCCGATGCTTCACTTCAGGTTAACTGTATCCCTTAGACCTTCATATTGATGATGAAACACAGAAGTTGCATCCGAATTTAATACAAATGGCACAATGCCGACTTAAGTATAAGAAGACTGACACTCTCACTTTCTATGACTTGAACCTCTCCTGTGAGTCCAGTTTTCGATTCTGATGCTTCACTTCAGGTTTACTGTATCCCTTGGACCCTCTTATTGACGATGAAACACAGAAATTGCATCCGAATTTAATACAATGGGCACAATGCCGACTCAAGTACAAGAGGACTGACACTCTCACTTTCAATGATTTGGACCACTCCTGTGAGTCCAGTTATAGATTTCGATGCTTCACTTCAGGTTTACTGTATAACTTGCACCTTCCAATTGACGATGAAACACAGAAATTGCATCCGAATTTAATACAAAAGGTACAATGCCGACTTAAGTAAAAGAGGACTGACACTCTAACTTTCTATGATTTGAACCTCTCCTGTGAGTCCAGTTTTGGATTCCGATGCTTCACTTCAGGTTTACTGTATCCCTTGAACCTTCTTATTGACGATGAAACACAAAAATTGCATCGGAATTTAATACAAAAGGAACAATGCCGACTTAAGTAAAAGTGGACTGGCACTCTAACTTTCTATGATTTGAACCTCTCCTGTGATTCCAGTTTTAGATTCCGATGCTTCACTTCAGGTTTACTGTATCCCTTGGACCTTCTTATTGACGATGAAACACAGAAATTTCATCGGAATTAAATTCAAAAGTCTCAATGCCGACTTAAGTACAAGGGGACTGACACTAAAACTTTCTATGATTTGAACCTCTCCTGTGAGTTCAGTTTTAGATTCCGATGCATCAATTGAGGTTTACTGTCTCACTTGGACCTTCTTATTGACGATAAAACACAGAGCTTGCTTTCGAATTTAATACAAAAGAAACAATGACGACTTAAGTACAAGAGGACTGACACTCTAACTTTCTATGGTTAGAACCTCTCCTGTGAGTCCAGTTTTAGATTCCGATGCTTCACCTCAGGTTTACTGTATCCCTTGGACGTTCTTGTTGACGATGAAACACAGAAATTGCATCCGAAACTAATACAAAAGGCACAAAGGCGACTTAAGTACAAGAGGACTGACACTCTCACCTTCTATGATTTGAACCTCTCCCGTGAGTTCAGTTTTAGATTCCCATGCTTCACTTCAGTTTTACTGTATACCTTGCACCTTCTTATTGACGATGAAACACAAAAATTGCATCGGAATTTAATACAAAAGGAACAATGCCGACTTAAGTAAAAGAGGACTGGCACTCTAACTTTCTATCATTTGAACCTCTCCTGTGAGTCCAGTTTTAGATTCCGATGCTTCACTTCAGGTTTACTGTATCCCTTGGACCTTCTTATTGACGATGAAACACAGACATTGCATGGCAACTAAATTCAAAAGGCACAATGCCAAATTAAGTAAAAGATGACTGACACTCTCACTTTCTATCATTTGAACCTCTCCTGTGAGTCCAATTTTAGATTCCGACGTTTCACTTCAGGTTTACTGTATCCCTTGGACCATCTTATTGATGATGAAACACAGAAATTGCATCCGAATTTAATACAAAAGGCACAATGCCTGCTTAAGTACAAGAGGACTGACACTCTCACTTTCAATGATTTGAACCTTTTCTGTGACTCCAGTTTTAGATTCCGATGCTTCACTTCAGGTTTACTGTATCCCTTGGACCTTCTTATTGACGATGAAACACAGAAATTGCATCCGAATTTAATACAAATGGCACAATGCCGACTTAAGTGCAAGAGGACTGACACTCTCACATTCTATGATTTGAACCTCTCCTGTGAGTCCAGTTTTAGATTCCGATGCTTCACTTCAGGTTAACTGTATCCCTTAGACCTTCATATTGACGATGAAACACAGAAATTGCATACGAATCTAATTCAAAAGGCACAAAGGCGACTTAAGTACAAGAGGACTGACACTCTCACTTTCTATGATTTGAACCTCTCCTGTGAGTTCAGTTTTAGATTCCGATGCTTCACTTCAGGTTTACTGTATCCCTTGGACCTTCTTATTGACGACGAAACACAGAAATTGCATCCGAATTTAATACAAAAGGCACAATACCGACTTAAGTACATGAGGAGTGACACTCTAACTTTCTATGATTTGAACCTCTCCCTTGGGTCCAGTTTTAGATTCCGATGTTTCACTTCAGATTTATTGTAACCCTTGGATTTTCTTATTGACGATGAAACACAGGAATCGCATCCGAATTTAATACAAATGGCACAATGCCGACTTAAGTACAAGAGGACTGACACTCTCACTAACTATGATTTGAACCTCTCGTGGGAGTCCAGTTTCAGAACCCGATGCTTCACTTCAGGTATACTGTATATCTTGCACCTTCTTATTGACGATGAAACACAAAAATTGCATCGGAATTTAATACAAAAGGCACAATGCCGATTTAAGTACAAGAGGACTGACACTCAAACATTCTATGATTTGAACCTCTCCTGTGAGTTCAGTTTTAGATTCCGATGCTTCAATTGAGGTTTACTGTCTCCCTTGGACCCTCATATTGACGATGAAACACAGAAATTGCATACGAGTTTAATACAAATGGCTCAATGCCGACTTAAGTACAAGACGACTGACACTCTCACTTTCTATGATTTGAACCTCTCCTGTGAGTTCAGTTTTAGATTCTGATGCTTCACTTCAGGTTTACTATATCCCTTGGACCTTCTTATTGACGATGAAACACAGAAATTTCATCGGAATTAAATTCAAAAGGCTCAATGCCGACTTAAGTACAAGAGGACTTACACTCTCACTTTCTATGATTTGAACCTCTCCTGTGAGTTCAGTTTTAGATTCCCATGCTTCTCTTCAGGTTTACTGTATACCTTGCACCTTCTTATTGACGATGAAACACAAAAATTGCATCGGAATTTAATACAAAAGGAACAATGCCGACTTAAGTAAAAGAGGACTGGCACTCTAACTTTCTAAGATTTGAACCTCTCCTGTGAGTCCAGTTTTAGATTCCGATGCTTCACTTCAGGTTCACTGTATCCCTTGGACCTTCTTATTGACGATGAAACACAGACATTGCATGGCAACTAAATTCAAAAGGCACAATGCCGAATTAAGTAAAAGATGACTGACACTCTCACTTTCTATCATTTGAACCTCTCCTGTGAGTCCAATTTTAGATTCCGACGTTTCACTTCAGGTTTACTGTATCCCTTGGACCATCTTATTGATGATGAAACACAGACATTGCATCCGAATTTAATACAAAAGGCACATTGCCGGCTTAAGTACAAGAGGACTGACACTCTCACTTTCAATGATTTGAACCTTTTCTGTGAGTCCAGTTTTAGATTCCGATGCTTCACTTCAGGTTTACTGTATCCCTTGGACCTTCTTATTGACGATGAAACACAGAAATTGCATCCGAATTTAATACAAATGGCACAATGCCGACTTAAGTACAAGAGGACTGACACTCTCACATTCTATGATTTGAACCTCTCCTGTGAGTCCAGTTTTAGATTCCGATGCTTCACTTCAGGTTAACTGTATCCCTTAGACCTTCATATTGACGATGAAACACACAAATTGCATACGAATTTAATACAAATGGCACAATGCCGACTTAAGTACAAGAAGACTGACACTCTCACTTTCTATGATTTGAACCTCTCCTGTGAGTTCAGTTTTAGATTCAGATGCTTCCGTTCAGGTTTTCTGTATCCCTTGGACCTTATTATTGATGATGAAACACAGAAATTGCATCCGAATTTAATACAAAAGGCACAATACCGACTTAAGTACATGAGGAGTGACACTCTAACTTTCTATGATTTGAACCTCTCCTGTGGGTCCAGTTTTAGATTCCGATGTTTCACTTCAGGTTTATTGTAACCCTTGGATTTTCTTATTGACGATGAAACACAGGAATCGCATCCGAATTTAATACAAATGGCACAATGCCGACTTAAGTACAAGAGGACTGACACTCTCACTAACTATGATTTGAACCTCTCCTGGGAGTCCAGTTTCAGAATCCGATCCTTCACTTCAGGTATACTGTATATCTTGCACCTTCGTATTGACGATGAAACACAAAAATTGCTTCGGAATTTAATACAAAAAGCACAATGCCGCATTAAGTAAAAGAGGACTGACACTCTAACTTCCTATGATTTGAACCTCTCCTGTGAGTCCAGTTTTGGATTCCGATGCTTCACTTCAGGTTTACTGTATCCCTTGAACCTTCTTATTGACGATGAAACACAAAAATTGCATCGGAATTTAATACAAAAGGAACAATGCCGACTTAAGTAAAAGAGGACTGGCACTCTAACTTTCTATGATTTGAACCTCTCCTGTGATTCCAGTTTTAGATTCCGATGCTTCACTTCAGGTTTACTATATCCCTTGGACCTTCTTATTGACGATGAAACACAGAAATTTCATCGGAATTAAATTCAAAATGCTCAATGCCGACTTAAGTACAAGAGGACTGACACTCACACTTTCTATGATTTGAACCTCTCCTGTGAGTTCAGTTTTAGATTGCGATGCTTCAATTGAGGTTTACTGTCTCCCTTGGACCTTCTTATTGACGATAAAACACAGAGTTTACATTCGAATTTAATACAAAAGGCACAATGACGACTTAAGTACAAGAGGACTGACACTCCCACTTTCTATGATTTGAACCTCTCCTGTGAGTTCAGTTTTAGATTCCCATGCTTCACTTCAGGTTTACTGTAAACCTTGCACCTTCTTATTGACGATGAAACACAAAAATTGCATCGGAATTTAATACAAAAGGAACAATGCCGACTTAAGTAAAAGAGGACTGGCACTCTAACTTTCTATCATTTGAACCTCTCCTGTGAGTCTAGTTTTAGATTCCGATGCTTCACTTCATGTTTACTGTATCCCTTGGACCTTCTTATTGACGATGAAACACAGACATTGCATGGCAACTAAATTCAAAAGGCACAATGCCGAATTAAGTAAAAGATGACTGACACTCTCACTTTCTATCATTTGAACCTCTCCTGGGAGTCCAATTTTAGATTCCGACGTTTCATTTCAGGTTTACTGTATCCCTTGGACCATCTTATTGATGATGAAACACAGAAATTGCATCCGAATTTAATACAAAAGGCACAATGCCGGCCTAAGTACAAGAGGACTGACACTCTCACTTTCAATGATTTGAACCTTTTCTGTGAGTCCAGTTTTAGATTCCGATGCTTCACTTCAGGTTTACTGTATCCCTTGGACCTTCTTATTGACGATGAAACACAGAAATTGCATCCGAATTTAATACAAATGGCACAATGCCGACTTAAGTACAAGAGGACTGACACTCTCACATTCTATGATTTGAACCTCTCCTGTGAGTCCAGTTTTAGATTCCGATGCTTCACTTCAGGTTAACTGTATCCCTTAGACCTTCATATTGACGATGAAACACAGAAATTGCATACGAATTTAATACAAATGGCACAATGCCGACTTCAGTACAAGAAGACTGACACTCTCACTTTCTATGATTTGAACCTCTCCTGTGAGTTCAGTTTTAGATTCCGATGCTTCCGTTCAGGTTTACTGTATCCCTTGGACCTTCTTATTGACGATGAAACACAGAAATTGCATCCGAATTTAATACAAAAGGCACAATACCGACTTAAGTACATGAGGAGTGACACTCTAACTTTCTATGATTTGAACCTCTCCTGTGGGTCCAGTTTTAGATTCCGATGTTTCACTTCAGGTTTATTGTAACCCTTGGATTTTCTTATTGACGATGAAACACAGGAATCGCATCCGAATTTAATACAAAGGGCACAATGCCGACTTAAGTACAAGAGGACTGACACTCTCACTAACTATGATTTGAACCTCTCCTGGGAGTCCAGTTTCAGAATCCGATGCTTCACTTCAGGTATACTGTATATCTTGCACCTTCTTATTGACGATGAAACACAAAAATTGCTTCGGAATTTAATACAAAAGGCACAATGCCGACTTAAGTAAAAGAGGACTGACACTCTAACTTCCTATGATTTGAACCTCTCCTGTGAGTCCAGTTTTGGATTCCGATGCTTCACTTCAGGTTTACTGTATCCCTTGAACCTTCTTATTGACGATGAAACACAAAAATTGCATCGGAATTTAATACAAAAGGAACAATGCCGACTTAAGTAAAAGAGGACTGGCACTCTAACTTTCTATGATTTGAACCTCTCCTGTGATTCCAGTTTTAGATTCCGATGCTTCACTTCAGGTTTACAATATCCCTAGGACCTTCTTATTGACGATGAAACACAGAAATTTCATCGGATTTAAATTCAAAATGCTCAATGCCGACTTAAGTACAAGAGGACTGACACTCAAACTTTCATTGATTTGAACCTCTCCTGTGAGTTCAGTTTTAGATTCCGATGCTTCAATTGAGGTTTACTGTCTCCCTTGGACCTTCTTATTGACGATAAAACACAGAGTTTGCATTCGAATTTAATACAAAAGGCACAATGACGACTTAAGTACAAGAGGACTGACACTCCAACTTTCTATGGTTTGAACCTCTCCTGTGAGTCCAGTTTTAGATTCCGATGCTTCACTTCAGGTTTACTGTATCCCTTGGACCATCTTGTTGACGATGAAACACAGAAATTGCATCCGAATCTAATACAAAAGGCACAAAGGCGACTTAAGTACAAGAGGACTGACACTCCCACTTTCTATGATTTGAACCTCTCCTGTGAGTTCAGTTTTAGATTCCCATGCTTCACTTCAGGTTTACTGTAAACCTTGCACCTTCTTATTGACGATGAAACACAAAAATTGCATCGGAATTTAATACAAAAGGAACAATGCCGACTTAAGTAAAAGAGGACTGGCACTCTAACTTTCTATGATTTGAACCTCTCCTGTGAGTCCAGTTTTAGATTCCGATGCTTCACTTCAGGTTTACTGTATCCCTTGGACCTTCTTATTGACGATGAAACACAGACATTACATGGCAACTAAATTCAAAAGGCACAATGCCGAATTAAGTAAAAGATGACTGACACTCTCACTTTCTATCATTTGAACCTCTCCTGTGAGTCCAATTTTAGATTCCGACGTTTCATATCAGGTTTACTGTATCCCTTGGACCATCTTATTGATGATGAAACACAGAAATTGCATCCGAAATTAATACAAAAGGCACAATGCCGGGTTAAGTACAAGAGGACTGACACTCTCACTTTCAATGATTTGAACCTTTTCTGTGAGTCCAGTTTTAGATTCCGATGCTTCACTTCAGGTTTACTGTATCCCTTGGACCTTCTTATTGACGATGAAACACAGAAATTGCATCCGAATTTAATACAAATGGCACAATGCCGACTTAAGTACAAGAGGACTGACACTCTCACATTCTATGATTTGAACCTCTCCTGTGAGTCCAGTTTTAGATTCCGATGCTTCACTTCAGGTTAACTGTATCCCTTAGACCTTCATATTGACGATGAAACAGAGAAATTGCATACGAATTTAATACAAATGGCACAATGCCGACTTCAATACAAGAAGACTGACACTCTCACTTTCTATGATTTGAACCTCTCCTGTGAGTTCAGTTTTAGATTCCGATGCTTCCGTTCAGGTTTACTGTATCCCTTGGACCTTCTTATTGACGATGAAACACAGAAATTGCATCCGAATTTAATACAAAAGGCACAATACCGACTTAAGTACATGAGGAGTGACACTCTAACTTTCTATGATTTGAACCTCTCCTGTGGGTCCAGTTTTAGATTCCGATGTTTCACTTCAGGTTTATTGTAACCCTTGGATTTTCTTATTGACGATGAAACACAGGAATCGCATCCGAATTTAATACAAATGGCACAATGCCGACTTAAGTACAAGAGGACTGACACTCTCATTAACTATGATTTGAACCTCTCCTGGGAGTCCAGTTTCAGAATCCGATGCTTCACTTCAGGTATACTGTATATCTTGCACCTTCTTATTGACGATGAAACAAAAAAATTGCATCGGAATTTAATACAAAAAGCACAATGCCGACTTAAGTAAAAGAGGACTGACACTCTAACTTTCTATGATTTGAACCTCTCCTGTGAGTCCAGTTTTGGATTCCGATGCTTCACTTCAGGTTTACTGTATCCCTTGAACCTTCTTATTGACGATGAAACACAAAAATTGCATCGGAATTTAATACAAAAGGAACAATGCCGACTTAAGTAAAAGAGGACTGGCACTCTAACTTTCTATGATTTGAACCTCTCCTGTGATTCCAGTTTTAGATTCCGATGCTTCACTTCAGGTTTACTGTATCCCTTGGACCTTCTTATTGACGATGAAACACAGAAATTTCATCGGAATTAAATTCAAAAGGCTCAATGCCGACTTAAGTACAAGAGGACTGACACTCAAACTTTGTATGATTTGAACCTCTCCTGTGAGTTCAATTTTAAATTCCGATGCTTCAATTGAGGTTTACTGTCTCCCTAGGACCTTCTTATTGACGATTAAACACAGAGCTTGCATTCGAATTTAATACAAAAGGCACAATGACGACTTAAGTACAAGAGGACTGACACTCTAACTTTCTATGGTTTGAACCTCTCCTGTGAGTCCAGTTTTATATTCCGATGCTTCACTTCAGGTTTACTGTATCCCTTGGACCTCCTTGTTGACGATGAAACACTGAAATTGCATCCGAATCTATTACAAAAGGCACAAAGGCGACTTAAGTACAAGAGGACTGACACTCTCACTTTCTATGATATCAACCTCTCCTGTGAGTTCAGTTTTAGATTCCCATGCTTCACTTCAGGTTTACTGTATACCTTGCACCTTCTTATTGACGATGAAACACAAAAATTGCATCGGAATTTAATACAAATGGAACAATGCCGACTTAAGTAAAAGAGGACTGGCACTCTAACTTTCTATGATTTGAACCTGTCCTGTGAGTCCAGTTTTGGATTCCGATGCTTCACTTCAGGTTTACTGTATCCCTTGAACCTTCTTATTGACGATGAAACACAGAAATTTCATCGGAATTAAATTCAAAAGGCTCAATGCCGACTTAAGTACAAGAGGACTGGCACTCAAACTTTCTATGATTTGAACCTCTCCTGTGAGTTTAATTTTAAATTCCGATGCTTCAATTGAGGTTTACTGTCTCCCTTGGACCTTCTTATTGACGATAAAACACAGAGCTTGCATTCGAATTTAATAGAAAAGGCACAATGACGACTTAGGTACAAGAGGACTGACACTCTAACTTTCTATGGTTTGAACCTCTCCTGTGAGTCCAGTTTTAGATTCCGATGCTTCACTTCAGGTTTACTGTATCCCTTGGACCTTCTTGTTGACGATGAAACACAGAAATTGCATCCGAATCTAATACAAAAGGCACAAAGGCGACTTAAGTACAAGAGGACTGACACTCTCACTTTCTATGATTTCAACCTCTCCTGTGAGTTCAGTTTTAGATTCCCATGCTTCACTCCAGGTTTACTGTATACCTTGCACCTTCATATTGACGATGAAACACAAAAATTGCATCGGAATTTAATACAAATGGAACAATGCCGACTTAAGTAAAAGAGGACTGGCACTCTAACTTTCTATGATTTGAACCTGTCCTGAGAGTCCAGTTTTAGATTCCGATGCTTCACTTCAGGTTTACTGTATCCCTTGGACCATCTTATTGATGATGAAACACAGAAATTGCATCCGAATTTAATACAAAAGCACAATGCCGGCTTAAGTACAAGAGGACTGACACTCTAACTTTCAATGATTTGAACCTTTTCTGTGAGTCCAGTTTTAGTTTCCGATGCTTCACTTTAGGTTTACTGTATCCCTTGGACCTTCTTATTGACGATGAAACACAGAAATTGCATCCGAATTTAATACAAATGGCACAATGCCGACTTAAGTACAAGAAGACTGACACTCTCACTTTCTATGATTTGAACCTCTCCTGTGAGTTCAGTTTTAGATTCCGATGCTTCTGTTCAGGTTAACTGTATCCCTTGGACCTTCATATTGACGAAGAAACACAGAAATTGCATCCGAATTTAATACAAAAGGCACAATACCGACTTAAGTACATGAGGAGTGACACTCTAACTTTCTATGATTTGAACGTCTCCTGGGGGTTCAGTTTTAGATTCCGATGTTTCACTTCAGGTTTATTGTAACCCTTGGATTTTCTTATTGACGATGAAACACAGGAATCGCATCCGAATTTAATACAAATGGCACAATGCCGACTTAAGTACAAGAGGACTGACACTCTCACATTCTATGATTTTAACCTCCCCTGTGAGTCCAGTTTTAGATTCCGATGCTTCACTTCAGGTTCACTGTATCCCCTGGACCTTCATATTGATGATGAAACACAGAAATCGCATCCAAATTTAATACAAAAGGCACAATACTGACTTAAGTACAAGAGGAGTGACACTCTAACGCTCTATGATTTGAACCTCTTCTGTGAGTCCAGTTTTAGATTCTGATGCTTCACTTCACGTTTACTGTATCCCTTGGACCTTCTTATTGACGATGAAACACAGAAATTGCATCCGAATTTAATACAACGGGCACAATGCCGACTTAAGTACAAGAGGACTGACACTCTCACTTTCAATGATTTGGACCACTCCTGTGAGTCCAGTTTTAGATTTCGATGCTTCACTTCAGGTTTACTGTATAACTTGCACCTTCTAATTGACGATGAAACACAGAAATTGCATCCGAATTTAATTCAAAAGGCACAATGCCGACTTAAGTACAAGAGGAATGATACTCTCACTTTCCATGATTTGAACCTCTCCTGTGAGTCCAGTTTTTAGTTCCGATGCTTCACTTCAGGTTTACTGTATCCCTTGGTCCTTCTTATTGACGATGAAACACAGAAATTGCATCCGAATTTAATACGAAAGGAACAATGCCGACTTAAGGACAAGAGGACTGACAATCTAACTTTCTATGATTTGAACCTCTCCTGTGTCCTGTGAGTCCAGTTTTAGATTCCGATGCTTCACTTCAGGTTTACTGTATCCTTTGGACGTTCTTATTGACGATGAAACACAGAAAATGCCCCGAATTTAATACAAAAGGCACAATGCCAACTTAAGTAAAAGAGGACTGATACTCTCACTTTCTACGATTTGAACCTCTCCTTTGAGACCAGTTTTAGATTCCGATGCTTCACTTTAGGTGTACTGTATACCTTGCACCTTTTTATTGACGATGAAGCACAGAAATTGCATCCGAATTTAATACAAAGGCACAATGCCGACTTAAGAACCAGAGGACTGACACCCTCACTTTCTATGATTTGAACCTCTCCTGTGAGTCCAGTTTTAGATTCCGATGCTTCACTTTTGGTTTACTGTATACCTTGCACCTTCTAATTGACGATGAAACACTGAAATTGCATCCGAATTTAATACAAATGGCACATTGCCGACCTAAGTACAAGAGGACTGACACTCTCACTTTCTATTATTTGAACCTCTCCTGTGAGTCTAATTTTAGATTCCGACGCTTCACTTCAGGTTTACTGTATCAATTGGACCTTCTTATTGACGATGAAACACAGAAATTGCATCCGAATTTAATACAAATGGCACAATGCCGACAAAAGTACAAGCGGACTGACACTCTCACTTTCTATGATTTGGACCTCTCCTGTGAGTCCAGTTTTAGATTCCGATGCTTCACATCAGGTTTACTGTATCCCTTGGACCTTCTTATTGACGATGAAACACAGACATTGCATCGGAACTACATTCAAAAGGCACAATGCCGAATTAAGTAAAAGAGGACTTGCACTCTCACTTTCTATCATTTGAACCTCTCCTGTGAGTCCAATTTTAGATTCCGACGCTTCACTTCAAGTTTACTGTATCCCTTGGACCTCCTTATTGACGATGAAACACAGAAATTGCATAGGAATTAACTTCAAAACGCACAATGCCGACTTAAGTACAAGAGGACTGACACTCTAACTTTCTATGATTTGAACCTCTCCTGTGAGTCCAGTTTTAGATTCCGATGCTTCTCTTCAGGTTTACTGTATCCCTTGGACCTTCTTATTGACGATGAAACACAGAGTTTGCATCCGAATTTAATACAAAATGCACAATACCGACTTAAGTACAAGAGGGCTGACACTATAACTTTCTATGATTTGAACATCTCCTGTGAGTCCAGTTTCAAATTCCGATGCTTCACTTCAATCTTACTGTATCCCTTGGACCTTCTTATTGACGATGAAACACAGAAATTGTATCCGAATCTAATACAAAAGGCACAAGGGCGACTTAAGTAAAGAGGACTGACACTCTCACTTTCTATGATTTGAACCTCTTCTGTGAGACCAGTTTTAGATTCCGATGCTTCACTTCAGGTTTTCCGTATACCTTGCACCTTCTTATTGACGGTGAAACACAGAAATTGCATCGGAATAAAAATTAAAAGGCACAATGCCGACTTAAGTACAAGAGGACTGACACTCTAACTTCCAATGATTTGAACCTCTCCTGTGAGTCCAGTTATAGATTCCGATGCTTCACTTCAGGTTTACCGTATCCCTTGGACCTTCTGATTGACGATGAAACACAGAAATTGCATCCGAATTTAATACAAAAGGCACAATGCCGACATAAGTACAAGAGGACTGACACTCTCACATTCTATGATTTCAACCTCTCCTTTGAGACCAGTTTTAGATTCCGATGCTTCACTTTAGGTGTACCGTATACCTTGCACCTTCTTATTGACGATGAAGCACAGAAATTGCATCCGAATTTAATACAAAAGGCACAATGCCGACTTAAGTACAAGAGGACTGACACTCTCACTTTCTATGATTTGAACCTCTCCTGTGAGTCCAGTTTAGATTCCGATGCTTCACTTCTGGTTTACTGTATACCTTGCACCTTCTAATTGACGATGAAACACAGAAATTGCATCCGAATGTAATTCAAATGGCACATTGCCGACTTAAGTACAAGAGGATTGACACTCTGACTTTCTATGATTTGAACCTCTCCTGTGAGTTCAGTTTTAGATTCCCATGCGTCACGTCAGGGTTAGTGTATACCCTGCACCTTCTTATTGACGATGAAACACAAAAATTGCATCGGAATTTAATACAAGAGGCACAATGCCGACTTATGTAAAAGAGGACTGACACTCTAACTTTCTATGATTTGAACCTCTCCTGTGAGTCCAGTTTTAGATTCCGATGCTTCACTTCAGGTTTACTGCATCCCTTGACCCTTCTTATGGACGATGAAACACAGAAATTGCGTCCGAATTTAATACAAAAGGCACAATACCGACTTAAGTACAAGAGGGGTGACACTCTAACTATCTGTGATTTGAATCTCTCCTGTGATTCCTGTTTTAGATTCCGATGCTTCACTTCAGGATTACTGTATCACTTGAACCTTCTTATTGACGATAAAACACAGAAATTGCATCCGAATTTAATACAAATGGCACAATGCCGACTTAAGTACAATAGGACTGACACTCTCACTTTCTATGATTGGAACCTCTCCTGTGAGTCCAGTTTTAGAATCCGATGCTTCACTACAGGTTTACTGTATTCCTAGGACCTTCTTATTGACGATGAAACACTGAAATTGCAGCCGAATTTAATACAAATGGCACAATGCCGACTTAAGTACAAGAGCACTGACACTCTCACTTTCTATGATTTGAACCTGTCCTGTGAGTCCAGTTTTAGATTCCGATACTTCACTTCAGGTTTACTGTACCCCTTGGACCTTCTTATTGACGATGAAACACAGAAATTGCAACCGAATTTAATACAAATGGCACAATGACGACTTAAGTACAAGAGGACTGACACTCTTACTTTCTATGATTTGAACCTCTCCTGTGAGATCAGTTTTAGATTCCCATGCTTCACTTCAGGTTTACTGTATACCTTGCACCTTCTTATTGACGATGGAACACAGAGTTTGCATCCGAATTTAATACAAAATGCACAATGCCGACTTAAGTACAAGAGGGCTGACACTATAACTTTCTATGATTTGAACATCTCCTGTGAGTCCAGTTTCAAATTCCGATGCTTCACTTCAATCTTACTGTATCCCTTGGACCTTCTTATTGACGATGAAACACAGAAATTGTATCCGAATCTAATACAAAAGGCACAAGGGCGACTTAAGTAAAGAGGACTGACACTCTCACTTTCTATTATTTGAACCTCTCCTGTGAGTCTAATTTTAGATTCCGACGCTTCACTTCAGGTTTACTGTATCAATTGGACCTTCTTATTGACGATGAAACACAGAAATTGCATCCGAATTTAATACAAATGGCACAATGCCGACAAAAGTACAAGCGGACTGACACTCTCACTTTCTATGATTTGGACCTCTCCTGTGAGTCCAGTTTTAGATTCCGATGCTTCACATCAGGTTTACTGTATCCCTTGGACCTTCTTATTGACGATGAAACACAGACATTGCATCGGAACTACATTCAAAAGGCACAATGCCGAATTAAGTAAAAGAGGACTTGCACTCTCACTTTCTATCATTTGAACCTCTCCTGTGAGTCCAATTTTAGATTCCGACGCTTCACTTCAAGTTTACTGTATCCCTTGGACCTCCTTATTGACGATGAAACACAGAAATTGCATAGGAATTAACTTCAAAACGCACAATGCCGACTTAAGTACAAGAGGACTGACACTCTAACTTTCTATGATTTGAACCTCTCCTGTGAGTCCAGTTTTAGATTCCGATGCTTCTCTTCAGGTTTACTGTATCCCTTGGACCTTCTTATTGACGATGAAACACAGAGTTTGCATCCGAATTTAATACAAAATGCACAATACCGACTTAAGTACAAGAGGGCTGACACTATAACTTTCTATGATTTGAACATCTCCTGTGAGTCCAGTTTCAAATTCCGATGCTTCACTTCAATCTTACTGTATCCCTTGGACCTTCTTATTGACGATGAAACACAGAAATTGTATCCGAATCTAATACAAAAGGCACAAGGGCGACTTAAGTAAAGAGGACTGACACTCTCACTTTCTATGATTTGAACCTCTTCTGTGAGACCAGTTTTAGATTCCGATGCTTCACTTCAGGTTTTCCGTATACCTTGCACCTTCTTATTGACGGTGAAACACAGAAATTGCATCGGAATAAAAATTAAAAGGCACAATGCCGACTTAAGTACAAGAGGACTGACACTCTAACTTCCAATGATTTGAACCTCTCCTGTGAGTCCAGTTATAGATTCCGATGCTTCACTTCAGGTTTACCGTATCCCTTGGACCTTCTTATTGACGATGAAACACAGAAATTGCATCCGAATTTAATACAAAAGGCACAATGCCGACATAAGTACAAGAGGACTGACACTCTCACATTCTATGATTTCAACCTCTCCTTTGAGACCAGTTTTAGATTCCGATGCTTCACTTTAGGTGTACCGTATACCTTGCACCTTCTTATTGACGATGAAGCACAGAAATTGCATCCGAATTTAATACAAAAGGCACAATGCCGACTTAAGTACAAGAGGACTGACACTCTCACTTTCTATGATTTGAACCTCTCCTGTGAGTCCAGTTTAGATTCCGATGCTTCACTTCTGGTTTACTGTATACCTTGCACCTTCTAATTGACGATGAAACACAGAAATTGCATCCGAATGTAATTCAAATGGCACATTGCCGACTTAAGTACAAGAGGATTGACACTCTGACTTTCTATGATTTGAACCTCTCCTGTGAGTTCAGTTTTAGATTCCCATGCGTCACGTCAGGGTTAGTGTATACCCTGCACCTTCTTATTGACGATGAAACACAAAAATTGCATCGGAATTTAATACAAGAGGCACAATGCCGACTTATGTAAAAGAGGACTGACACTCTAACTTTCTATGATTTGAACCTCTCCTGTGAGTCCAGTTTTAGATTCCGATGCTTCACTTCAGGTTTACTGCATCCCTTGACCCTTCTTATGGACGATGAAACACAGAAATTGCGTCCGAATTTAATACAAAAGGCACAATACCGACTTAAGTACAAGAGGGGTGACACTCTAACTATCTGTGATTTGAATCTCTCCTGTGATTCCTGTTTTAGATTCCGATGCTTCACTTCAGGATTACTGTATCACTTGAACCTTCTTATTGACGATAAAACACAGAAATTGCATCCGAATTTAATACAAATGGCACAATGCCGACTTAAGTACAATAGGACTGACACTCTCACTTTCTATGATTGGAACCTCTCCTGTGAGTCCAGTTTTAGAATCCGATGCTTCACTACAGGTTTACTGTATCCCTAGGACCTTCTTATTGACGATGAAACACTGAAATTGCAGCCGAATTTAATACAAATGGCACAATGCCGACTTAAGTACAAGAGCACTGACACTCTCACTTTCTATGATTTGAACCTGTCCTGTGAGTCCAGTTTTAGATTCCGATACTTCACTTCAGGTTTACTGTACCCCTTGGACCTTCTTATTGACGATGAACCACAGAAATTGCAACCGAATTTAATACAAATGGCACAATGACGACTTAAGTACAAGAGGACTGACACTCTTACTTTCTATGATTTGAACCTCTGCTGTGAGATCAGTTTTAGATTCCCATGCTTCACTTCAGTTTTACTGTATACCTTGCACCTTCTTATTGACGATGGAACACAGAGTTTGCATCCGAATTTAATACAAAATGCACAATGCCGACTTAAGTACAAGAGGGCTGACACTATAACTTTCTATGATTTGAACATCTCCTGTGAGTCCAGTTTCAAATT
Source organism: Schistocerca serialis cubense (assembly GCF_023864345.2). Taxonomy (NCBI): domain Eukaryota; kingdom Metazoa; phylum Arthropoda; class Insecta; order Orthoptera; family Acrididae; genus Schistocerca; species Schistocerca serialis. The sequence continues at coordinate 517,866,437 of NC_064646.1, forward strand.
CCGATGCTTCACTTCAATCTTACTGTATCCCTTGGACCTTCTTATTGACGATGAAACACAGAAATTGTATCCGAATCTAATACAAAAGGCACAAGGGCGACTTAAGTAAAGAGGACTGACACTCTCACTTTCTATGATTTGAAGCTCTCCTGTGAGACCAGTTTTAGATTCCGATGCTTCACTTCAGGTTTTCCGTATACCTTGCACCTTCTTATTGACGGTGAAACACATTTATTGCATCGGAATAAAAATTAAAAGGCACAATACCGACTTAAGTACAAGAGGACTGACACTCTAACTTCCAATGATTTGAACCTCTCCTGTGAGTCCAGTTATAGATTCCGATGCTTCACTTCAGGTTTACCGTATCCCTTGGACCTTCTTATTGACGATGAAACACAGAAATTGCATCCGAATTTAATACAAAAGGCACAATGCCGACATAAGTACAAGAGGACTGACACTCTCACTTTCTACGATTTCAACCTCTCCTTTGAGACCAGTTTTAGATTCCGATGCTTCACTTTAGGTGTACCGTATACCTTGCACCTTCTTATTGACGATGAAGCACAGAAATTGCATCCGAATTTAATACAAAAGGCACAATGCCGACTTAAGTACCAGAGGACTGACACTCTCACTTTCTATGATTTGAACCTCTCCTGTGAGTCCAGTTTAGATTCCGATGCTTCACTTCTGGTTTACTGTATACCTTGCACCTTCTAATTGACGATGAAACACAGAAATTGCATCCGAATTTAATTCAAATGGCACATTGCCGACTTAAGTACAAGAGGATTGAGACTCTCACTTTCTATGATTTGAACCTCTCCTGTGAGTTCAGTTTTAGATTCCCATGCGTCACGTCAGGTTTAGTGTATACCCTGCACCTTCTTATTGACGATGAAACACAAACATTGCATCCGAATTTAATACAAGAGGCACAATGCCGACTTAAGTAAAAGAGGACTGACACTCTAACTTTCTATGATTTGAACCTCTCCTGTGAGTCCAGTCTTAGATTCCGATGCTTCACTTCAGGTTTACTGCATCCCTTGGACCTTCTTATTGACGATGAAACACAGAAATTGCGTCCGAATTTAATATAAAAGGCACAAAACCGACTTAAGTACAAGAGGGGTGACACTCTAACTATCTGTGATTTGAATCTCTCCTGTGATTTCTGTTTTAGATTCCGATGCTTCACTTCAGGATTACTGTATCACTTGAACCATCTTATTGACGATAAAACACAGAAATTGCATCCGAATTTAATACAAATGGCACAATGCCGACTTAAGTACAATCGGACTGACACTCTCACTTTCTATGATTGGAACCTCTCCTGTGAGTCCAGTTTTAGATTCCGATGCTTCACTACAGGTTTACTGTATCCCTTGGACCTTCTTATTGACGATGAAACACAGAAGTTGCAGCCGAATTTAATACAAATGGCACAATGCCGACTTAAGTACAAGAGCACTGACACTCTCACTTTCTATGATTTGAACCTGTCCTGTGAGTCCAGTTTTAGATTCCGATACTTCACTTCAGGTTTACTGTAGCCCTTGGACCTTCTTATTGACGATGAAACACAGAAATTGCAACCGAATTTAATACAAATGGCACAATGACGAATTAAGTACAAGAGGACTGACACTCTTACTTTCTATGATTTGAACATCTCCTGTGAGATCAGTTTTAGATTCCCATGCTTCACTTCAGGTTTACTGTATACCATGCACCTTCTTATTGACGATGAAACACAAAAATGGCATCGGAGTGTAATACTAAAGGAACAATGCCAACTTAAGTAAAAGAGGACTGACACTCTAACTTTCTATGATTTGAACCACTCCTGTGAGTCCAGTTTGAGATTCCAATGCTTCACTTCAGGTTTACTGTATCCCTCGGACCTTCTTATTGACGATGAAACACAGACATAGCATCGGAACTAAATTCAAAAGGCACAATGCCGAATTAAGTAAAAGAGGACTGACACTCTCACTTTCTATTATTTGAACCTCTCCTGTGAGTCCAATTTTAGATTCCGACGCTTCACTTCAGGTTTACTGTATCCCTTGGACCATCTTATTGACGATGAAACACAGAAATTGCATCCGAATTTAATACAAATGGCACAATGCCGACTAAAGTACAAGCGGACTGACACTCTCACTTTCTATTATTTGAACCTCTCCTGTGAGTCCAGTTTTAGATTCCGATGCTTCACATCAGGTTTACTGTATCCCTTGGACCTTCTTATTGACGATGAAACACAGACATTGCATCGGAAGTAAATTCAAAAGGCACAATGCCGAATTAAGTAAAAGAGGACTGACACACTCACTTTCAATCATTTGAAGCTCTCCTGTGAGTCCAATTTTAGATTCCGACGCTTCACTTCAAGTTTACTGTATCCCTTGGACCTTCTTATTGACGATGAAACACAGAAATTGCATCGGAATTAACTTCAAATGGCACAATGCCGACTTAAGTACAAGAGGACTGACACTCTAACTTTCTATGATTTGAACCTCTCCTGTGAGTCCAGTTTTAGATTCCGATGCTTCACATCTGGTTTACTGTATACCTTGCACCTTCTAATTGACGATGAAACACAGAAATTGCATCGGAATTTAATACAAGAGGCACAATGCCGACTTATGTAAAAGAGGACTGACACTCTAACTTTCTATGATTTGAACCTCTCCTGTGAGTCCAGTTTTAGATTCCGATGCTTCACTTCAGGTTTACTGCATCCCTTGGACCTTCTTATTGACGATGAAACACAGAAATTGCGTCCGAATTTAATACAAAAGGCACAATACCGACTTAAGTACAAGAGGGGTGACACTCTAACAATCTGTGATTTGAATCTCTCCTGTGATTCCTGTTTTAGATTCCGATGCTTCACTTCTGGTTTACTGTATCACTTGAACCTTCTTATTGACGATAAAACACAGAAATTGCATCCGAATTTAATACAAATGGCACAATGCCGACTTAAGTACAATAGGACTGACACTCTCACTTTCTATGATTGCAACCTCTCCTGTGAGTCCAGTTTTAGAATCCGATGCTTCACTACAGGTTGACTGTATCCCTTGGACCTTCTTATTGACGATGAAACACAGAAATTGCAGCCGAATTTAATACAAATGGCACAATGCCGACTTAAGTACAAGAGCACTGACACTCTCACTTTCTATGATTTGAACCTGTCCTGTGAGTCCAGTTTTAGATTCCGATACTTCACTTCAGGTTTACTGTACCCCTTGGACCTTCTTATTGACGATGAAACACAGAAATTGCAACCGAATTTAATACAAATGGCACAATGACGACTTAAGTACAAGAGGACTGACACTCTTACTTTCTATGATTTGAACCTCTCCTGTGAGATCAGTTTTAGATTCCCATGCTTCACTTCAGGTTTACTGTATACCTTGGACCTTCTTATTGACGATGAAACACAGAGTTTGCATCCGAATTTAATACAAAATGCACAATGCCGACTTAAGTACAAGAGGGCTGACACTATAACTTTCTATGATTTGAACATCTCCTGTGAGTCCAGTTTCAAATTCCGATACTTCACTTCAATCTTACTGTATCCCTTGGACCTTCTTATTGACGATGAAACACAGAAATTGTAACCGAATCTAATACAAAAGGCACAAGGGCGACTTAAGTAAAGAGGACTGACACTCTCACTTTCTGTGATTTGAACCTCTCCTGTGAGACCAGTTTTAGATTCCGATGCTTCACTTCAGGTTTTCCGTATACCTTGCACCTTCTTATTGACGGTGAAACACAGAAATTGCATCGGAATAAAAATTAAAAGGCACAATACCGACTTAAGTACAAGAGGACTGACACTCTAACTTTCAATGATTTGAACCTCTCCTGTGAGTCCAGTTATAGATTCCGATGCTTCACTTCAGGTTTACCGTATCCCTTGGACCTTCTTATTGACGATGAAACACAGAAATTGCATCCGAATTTAATACATAAGGCACAATGCCGACATAAGTACAAGAGGACTGACACTCTCACTTTCTACGATTTCAACCTCTCCTTTGAGACCAGTTTTAGATTCCGATGCTTCACTTTAGGTGTACCGTATACCTTGCACCTTCTTATTGACGATGAAGCACAGAAATTGCATCCGAATTTAATACAAATGGCACAATGCCGACTTAAGTACAGGAGGACTGACACTCTCACTTTCTATGATTTGAACCTCTCCTGTGAGTCCAGTTTAGATTCCGATGCTTCACTTCTGGTTTACTGTATACCTTGCACCTTCTAATTGACGATGAAACACAGAAATTGCATCCGAATTTAATTCAAATGGCACATTGCCGACTTAAGTACAAGAGGATTGAGACTCTCACTTTCTATGATTTGAACCTCTCCTGTGAGTTCAGTTTTAGATTCCCATGCGTCACGTCAGGTTTAGTGTATACCCTGCACCTTCTTATTGACGATGAAACACAAACATTGCATCGGAATTTAATACAAGAGGCACAATGCCGACTTAAGTAAAAGAGGACTGACACTCTAACTTTCTATGATATGAACCTCTCCTGTGAGTCCAGTCTTAGATTCCGATGCTTCACTTCAGGTTTACTGCATCCCTTGGACCTTCTTATTGACGATGAAACACAGAAATTGCGTCCGAATTTAATATAAAAGGCACAAAACCGACTTAAGTACAAGAGGGGTGACACTCTAACTATCTGTGATTTTAATCTCTCCTGTGATTTCTGTTTTAGATTCCGATGCTTCACTTCAGGATTACTGTATCACTTGAACCTTCTTATTGACGATAAAACACAGAAATTGCATCCGAATTTAATACAAATGGCACAATGCCGACTTAAGTACAATCGGACTGACACTCTCACTTTCTATGATTGGAACCTCTCCTGTGAGTCCAGTTTTAGATTCCGATGCTTCACTACAGGTTTACTGTATCCCTTGGACCTTCTTATTGACAATGAAACACAGAAGTTGCAGCCGAATTTAATACAAATGGCACAATGCCGACTTAAGTACAAGAGCACTGACACTCTCACTTTCTATGATTTGAACCTGTCCTGTGAGTCCAGTTTTAGATTCCGATACTTCACTTCAGGTTTACTGTACACCTTGGACCTTCTTATTGACGATGAAACACAGAAATTGCAACCGAATTTAATACAAATGGCACAATGACGACTTAAGTACAAGAGGACTGACACTCTTACTTTCTATGATTTGAACCTCTCCTGTGAGATCAGTTTTAGATTCCCATGCTTCACTTCAGGTTTACTGTATACCTTGCACCTTCTTATTGACGATGAAACACAAAAATGGCATCGGAATGTAATACTAAAGGAACAATGCCAACTTAAGTAAAAGAGGACTGACACTCTAACTTTCTATGATTTGAACCTCTCCTGTGAGTCCAGTTTTAGATTCCGATGCTTCACTTCAAGTTTACTGTATCCCTCGGACCTTCTTATTGACGATGAAACACAGACATAGCATCGGAACTAAATTCAAAAGGCACAATGCCGAATAAAGTAAAAGAGGACTGACACTCTCACTTTCTATTATTTGAACCTCTCCTGTGAGTCCAATTTTAGATTCCGACGCTTCACTTCAGGTTTACTGTATCCCTTGGACCATCTTATTGACGATGAAACACAGAAATTGCATCCGAATTTAATACAAATGGCACAATGCCGACTAAAGTTCAAGCGGACTGACACTCTCACTTTCTATTATTTGAACCTCTCCTGTGAGTCCAGTTTTAGATTCCGATGCTTCACATCAGGTTTACTGTATCCCTTGGACCTTCTTATTGACGATGAAACACAGACATTGCATCGGAAGTAAATTCAAAAGGCACAAGGCCGAATTAAGTAAAAGAGGACTGACACTCTCACTTTTTATCATTTGAAGCTCTCCTGTGAGTCCAATTTTAGATTCCGACGCTTCACTTCAAGTTTACTGTATCCCTTGGACCATCTTATTGACGATGAAACACAGAAATTGCATCGGAATTAACTTCAAATGGCACAATGCCGACTTAAGTACAAGAGGACTGACACTCTAACTTTCTATGTTTTGAACCTCTCCTGTGAGTCCAGTTTTAGATTCTGATGCTTCACTTCGGGTTTACTGTATACCTTGCACCTTCTAATTGACGATGAAACACAGAAATTGCATCCGAATTTAATTCAAATGGCACGTTGCCGACTTAAGTACAAGAGGATTGACACTCTGACTTTCTATGATTTGAACCTCTCCTGTGAGTTCAGTTTTAGATTCCCATGCGTCACGTCAGGTTTAGTGTATACCCTGCACCTTCTTATTGACGATGAAACACAAAAATTGCATCGGAATTTAATACAAGAGGCACATTGCCGACTTATGTAAAAGAGGACTGACACTCTAACTTTCTATGATTTGAACCTCTCCTGTGAGTCCAGTTTTAGATTCCGATGCTTGACTTCAGGTTTACTGCATCCCTTGGACCTTCTTATTGACGATGAAACACAGAAATTGCGTCCGAATTTAATACAAAAGGCACAATACCGACTTAAGTACAAGAGGGGTGACACTCTAACTATCTGTGATTTGAATCTCTCCTGTGATTCCTGTTTTAGATTCCGATGCTTCACTTCAGGATTACTGTATCACTTGAACCTTCTTATTGACGATAAAACACAGAAATTGCATCCGAATTTAATACAAATGGCACAATGCCGACTTAAGTACAATAGGACTGACACTCTCACTTTCTATGATTGCAACCTCTCCTGTGAGTCCAGTTTTAGAATCCGATGCTTCACTACAGGTTTACTGTATCCCTTGGACCTTCTTATTGACGATGAAACACAGAAATTGCAGCCGAATTTAATACAAATGGCACAATGCCGACTTAAGTACAAGAGCACTGACACTCTCACTTTCTATGATTTGAACCTGTCCTGTGAGTCCAGTTTTAGATTCCGATACTTCACTTCAGGTTTACTGTACCCCTTGGACCTTCTTATTGACGATGAAACACAGAAATTGTATCCGAATCTAATACAAAAGGCACAAGGGCGACTTAAGTAAAGAGGACTGACACTCTCACTTTCTATGATTTGAACCTCTCCTGTGAGACCAGTTTTAGATTCCGATGCTTCACTTCAGGTTTTCCGTATACCTTGCACCATCTTATTGACGGTGAAACACAGAAATTGCATCGGAATAAAAATTAAAAGGCACAATACCGCCTTAAGTACAAGAGGACTAACACTCTAACTTTCAATGATTTGAACCTCTCCCGTGAGTCCAGTTATAGATTCCGATGCTTCACTTCAGGTTTACCGTATCCCTTGGACCTTCTTATTGACGATGAAACACAGAAATTGCATCCGAATTTAATACAAAAGGCACAATGCCGACATAGGTACAAGAGGACTGACACTCTCACTTTCTACGATTTCAACCTCTCCTTTGAGACCAGTTTTAGATTCCGATGCTTCACTTTAGGTGTACCGTATACCTTGCACCTTCTTATTTACGATGAAACACAAAAATGGCATCGGAATGTAATACTAAAGGAACAATGCCAACTTAAGTAAAAGAGGACTGACACTCTAACTTTCTATGATTTGAACCTCTCCTGTGAGTCCAGTTTTAGATTCCGATGCTTCACTTCAGGTTTACTGTATCCCTCGGACCTTCTTATTGACGATGAAACACAGACATTGCATCGGAACTAAATTCAAAAGGCACAATGCCGAATTAAGTAAAAGAGGACTGACACTCTCACTTTCTATTATTTGAACCTCTCCTGTGAGTCCAATTTTAGATTCCGACGCTTCACTTCAGGTTTACTGTATCCCTTGGACCATCTAATTGACGATGAAACACAGAAATTGCATCCGAATTTAATACAAATGGCACAATGCCGACTAAAGTACAAGCGGACTGACACTCTCACTTTCTATTATTTGAACCTCTCCTGTGAGTCCAGTTTTAGATTCCGACGCTTCACTTCAAGTTTACTGTATCCCTTGGACCTTCTTATTGACGATGAAACACAGAAATTGCATCGGAATTAACTTCAAATGGCACAATGCCGACTTAAGTACAAGAGGACTGACACTCTAACTTTCTATGATTTGAACCTCTCCTGTGAGTCCAGTTTTAGATTCCGATGCTTCACTTCAGGTTTACTGTATCCCTTGGACCTTCTTATTGACGATGGAACACAGAAATTGCATTCGAATTTAATACAATGGGCACAATGCCGACTTAAGTACAAGAGGACTGACACTCTCACTTTCAATGATTTGGACCACTCCTGTGAGTCCAGTTTTAGATTTCGATGCTTCACTTCAGGTTTACTGTATAACTTGCACCTTCTAATTGACGATGAAACACAGAAATTGCATCCAAATTAAATACAAAAGGCACAATGCCAACTTAAGTACAAGAGAACTGATACTCTCACTTTCTATGATTTGAACCTCTACTGTGAGTCGAGTTTAGATTTCGATGCTTCACTTCCTTTTTACTGTATCCCTTGGACCTTCTTATTGACGATGAAACACAGAAATTGCATCCGAATTTAATACAAAAGCACAATGCCGACTTAAGTACAAGAGGACTGATACTCTCACTTTCCATGATTTGAACCTCTCCTGTGAGTCCAGTTTTTAGTTCCGATGCTTCACTTCAGGTTTACTGTATCGCTTGGTCCTTCTTATTGACGATGAAACACAGAAATTGCATCCGAATTTAATACAAAAGGCACAATGCCGACTTAAGGGCAAGAGGACTGACACTCTCACTTTCTATGATTTGAACCTCTCCTGTGAGACCAGTTTTAGATTCCGATGCTTCACTTCAGGTTTTCCGTATACCTTGCACTTTCTTATTGACGGTGAAAAACAGAAATTGCATCAGAATAAAAATTAAAAGGCACAATGCCGACTTAAGTACAAGAGGACTGACACTCTAACTTTCAATGATTTTAACCTCTCCTGTGAGTCCAGTTATAGATTCCGATGCTTTACTTCAGGTTTACAATATCCCTTGGACCTTCTTATTGACGATGAAACACAGAAATTGCATCCGAATGTAATACAAAAGGCACAATGCCGACATAAGTACAAGAGGACTGACACTCTCACTTTCTACGATTTCAACCTCTCCTTTGAGACCAGTTTTAGATTCCGATGCTTCACTTTAGGTGTACCGTATACCTTGCACCTTCTTATTGACGATGAAGCACAGAAATTGCATCGGAATTTAATACAAAAGGCACAATGCCGACTTAAGGGCAAGAGGACTGACACTCTCACTTTCTATGATTTGAACCTCTCCTGTGAGACCAGTTTTAGATTCCGATGCTTCACTTCAGGTTTTCCGTATACCTTGCACTTTCTTATTGACGGTGAAACACAGAAATTGCATCAGAATAAAAATTAAAAGGCACAATGCCGACTTAAGTACAAGAGGACTGACACTCTAATTTTCAATGATTTTAACCTCTCCTGTGAGTCCAGTTATAGATTCCGATGCTTTACTTCAGGTTTACAATATCCCTTGGACCTTCTTATTGACGATGAAACACAGAAATTGCATCCGAATGTAATACAAAAGGCACAATGCCGACATAAGTACAAGAGGACTGACACTCTCACTTTCTACGATTTCAACCTCTCCTTTGAGACCAGTTTTAGATTCCGATGCTTCACTTTAGGTGTACCGTATACCTTGCACCTTCTTATTGACGATGAAGCACAGAAATTGCATCCGAATTTAATACAAAAGGCACAATGCTGACTTAAGTACCAGATGACTGACACTCTCACTTTCTATGATTTGAACCTCTCCTGTGAGTCCAGTTTCGATTCCGATTCTTCACTTCTGGTTTACTGTATACCTTGCACTTTCTAATTGACGATGAAACACAGAAATTGCATCCGAATTTAATTCAAATGGCACATTGCCGACTTAAGTACAACAGGATTGACACTCTCACTTTCTATGATTTGAACTTCTCCTGTGAGTTCAGTTTTAGATTCCCATGCGTCACGTCAGGTTTAGTGTATACCCTGCACCTTCTTATTGACGATGAAACACAAAAATTGCATCGGAATTTAATACAAGAGGCACAATGCCGACTTAAGTAAAAGAGGACTGATACTCTCACTTTCTACGATTTGAACCTCTCCTTTGAGACCAGTGTTAGATTCCGATGCTTCACTTTAGGTGTACTGTATACCTTGCACCTTCTTATTGACGATGAAGCACAGAAATTGCATCCGAATTTAATACAAAAAGCACAATGCCGACTTAAGAACCAGAGGACTGACACTCTCACTTTCTATGATTTGAACCTCTCCTGTGAGTCCAGTTTTAGATTCCGATGCTTCACTTTTGGTTTACTGTATACCTTGCACCTTCTAATTGTCGATGAAACACAGAAATTGCATCCGAATTTAATACAAAAGCCACATTGCCGACTTAAGTACAAGAGGACTGACACTCTCACTTTCTATTATTTGAACCTCTCCTGTGAGTTCAGTTTTAGATTCCCATGCTTCACTTCAGGTTTACTGTATACCCTGCACCTTCTTATTGACGATGAAACACAAAAATTGCATCGGAATTTAATAGAAGAGGCACAATGCCGACTTAAGTAAAAGAGGACTGACACTCTAACTTTCTATGATTTGAACCACTCCTGTGAGTCCAGTCTTAGATTCCGATGCATCACTTCAGGTTTACTGCATCCCTTGGACCTTCTTATTGACAATGAAACACAGATATTGCATCCGAATTTAATACAAAAGGCACAATACCGACTTAAGTACAAGAGGAGTGACACTCTAACTATCTGTGATTTGAATCTCTCCTGTGATTCCTGTTTTAGAATCCGATGCTTCACTTCAGGATTACTGTATCACTTGAACCTTCTTATTGACGATGAAACACAGAAATTGCATCGCAATTTAATACTAAAGGAACAATGCCACCTTAAGTAAAAGAGGACTGACACTCTAACTTTCTATGATTTGAACCTCTCCTGTGAGTCCAGTTTTAGATTCCGATGCTTCACTTCAGGTTTACTGTATCCCTCGGACCTTCTTATTGACGATGAAACACAGACATTGCATCGGAACTAAATTCAAAAGGCACAATGCCGAATTAAGTAAAAGAGGACTGACACTCTCACTTTCTATTATTTGAACCTCTCCTGTGAGTCCAATTTTAGATTCCGACGCTGCACTTCAGGTTTACTGTATCCCTTGGACCTTCTTATTGACGATGAAACACAGAAATTGCATCCGAATTTAATACAAATGGCACAATGCCGACAAAAGTACAAGCGGACTGACACTCTCACTTTCTATGATTTGAACCTCTCCTGTGAGTCCAGTTTTAGATTCCGATGCTTCACATCAGGTTTACTGTATCCCTTGGACCTTCTTATTGACGATGAAACACAGACATTGCATCGGAACTAAATTCAAAATGCACAATCCGAATTAAGTAAAAGAGGACTGACACTCTCACTTTCTATCATTTGAACCTCTCCTGTGAGTCCAATTTTAGATTCCGACGCTTCACTTCAAGTTTACTGTATCCCTTGGACCTTCTTATTGACGATGAAACACAGAAATTGCATAGGAATTAACTTCAAAAGGCACAATGCCGACTTAAGTGCAAGAGGACTGACACTCTAACTTTCTATGATTTGAACCTCTCCTGTGAGTCCAGTTTTAGATTCCGATGCTTCACTTCAGGTTTACTGTATCCCTAGGACCTTCTTATTGACGATGAAACACAGAGTTTGCATCCGAATTTAATACAAAATGCACAATGCCGACTTAAGTACAAGATGGCTGACACTATAACTTTCTATGATTTGAACATCTCCTGTGAGTCCAGTTTCAAATTCCGATGCTTCACTTCAATCTTACTGTATCCCTTGGACCTTCTTATTGACGATGAAACACAGAAATTGTATCCGAATCTAATACAAAAGTCACAAGGGCGACTTAAGTAAACAGGACTGACACTCTCACTTTCTATGATTTGAACGTCTCCTGTGAGACCAGTTTTAGATGCCGATGCTTCACTTCAGGTTTTCCGTATACCTTGCATCTTCTTATTGACGGTGAAACACAGAAATTGCATCGGAATAAAAATTAAAAGGCACAATGCCGACTTAAGTACAAGAGGACTGACACTCTAACTTTCAATGATTTGAACCTCTCCTGTGAGTGTAGTTATAGATTCTGATGCTTCACTTCAGGTTTACCGTATCCCTTGGACCTTCTTATTGACGATGAAACACAGAAATTGCATCCGAAGTTAATACAAAAGGCACATGCCGACATAAGTACAAGAGGACTGACACTCTCACTTTTTACGATTTAAACCTCTCCTTTGAGACCAGTTTTAGATTCCGATGCTTCACTTTAGGTGTACCGTATACCTTGCACCTTCTTATTGACGATGAAGCACAGAAATTGCATCCGAATTTAATACAAAAGGCACAATGCCGACTTAAGTACCAGAGGACTGACACTCTCACTTTCTGTGATTTGAACCTCTCCTGTGAGTCCAGTTTAGATTCCGATGCTTCACTTCTGGTTTACTGTATACCTAGCACCTTCTAATTGACGATGAAACACAGAAATTGCATCCGAATTTAATTCAAATGGCACATTGCCGACTTAAGTACAAGAGGATTGACACTCTCACTTTCTATGATTTGAACCTCTCCTTTGAGTTCAGTTTTAAATTCCCATGCATCACGTCAGGTTTAGTGTATACCCTGCACCTTCTTATAGACGATGAAACACAAAAATTTCATCGGAATTTAATACAAGAGGCACAATGCCGACTTAAGTAAAAGAGGACTGACACTCTAACTTTCTATGATTTGAACCTCTCCTGTGAGTCCAGTTTAAGATTCCGATGCTTCACTTCAGGTTTACTGCATCCCTTGGACCTTCTTATTGACGATGAAAGACAGAAATTGCGTCCGAATTTAATACAAAAGGCACAATACCGACTTAAGTACGAGAGGGGTGACACTCTAACTATCTGTGATTTGAATCTCTCCTGTGAATCCTGATTTAGATTCCGATGCTTCACTTCAGGATTATTGTATCACTTGAACCTTCTTATTGACGATAAAACACAGAAATTGCATCCGAATTTAATACAAATCGCACAATGCCGTCTTAAGTACAATCGGACTGACACTCTCACTTTCTATGATTGGAACCTCTCCTGTGAGTCCAGTTTTAGATTCCGATGCTTCACTACAGGTTTACTGTACCCCTTGGACCTTCTTATTGACGATGAAACACAGAAATTGCAATGGAATTTAATACAAATGGCACGATGACGACTTAAGTACAAAAGGACTGACACTCTTACTTTCTATGATTTGAACCTCTCCTGTGAGATCAGTTTTAGATTCCCATGCTTCACTTCAGGTTTACTGTATACCTTGCACCTTCTTATTGACGATGAAACCCAAAAATTGCATCGGAATTTAATACTAAAGGAACAATGCCAACTTAAGTAAAAGAGGACTGACACTCTAACTTTCTATGATTTGAACCTCTCCTGTGAGTCCAGTTTTAGATTCCGATGCTTCACTTCAGGTTTACTGTATCCCTCGGACCTTCTTATTGACGATGAAACACAGACATTGCATCGGAATTAAATTCAAAAGCACAATGCCGAATTAAGTAAAAGAGGACAGACACTCTCACTTTCTATTATTTGAACATCTCCTGTGAGTCCAATTTTAGATTCCGACGCTTCACTTCAGGTTTACTGTATCCCTTGGACCATCTTATTGACGATGAAACACAGAAATTGCATCCGAATTTAATACCAATGGCACAATGCCGACTAAAGTACAAGCGGACTGACACTCTCACTTTCTATGATTTGAACCTCTCCTGTGAGTTCAGTTTTAGATTCCCATGCGTCACGTCTGGTTTAGTGTATACCCTGCACCTTCTTATTGACGATGAAACACAAAAATTGCATCGGAATTTAATACAAGAGGCACATTGCCGACTTATGTAAAAGAGGACTGACACTCTAACTTTCTATGATTTGAACCTCTCCTGTGAGTCCAGTTTTAGATTCCGATGCTTGACTTCAGGTTTACTGCATCCCTTGGACCTTCTTATTGACGATGAAACACAGAAATTGCGTCCGAATTTAATACAAAAGGCACAATACCGACTTAAGTACAAGAGGGGTGACACTCTAACTATCTGTGATTTGAATCTCTCCTGTGATTCCTGTTTTAGATTCCGATGCTTCACTTCAGGATTACTGTATCACTTGAACCTTCTTATTGACGATAAAACACAGAAATTGCATCCGAATTTAATACAAATGGCACAATGCCGACTTAAGTACAATAGGACTGACACTCTCACTTTCTATGATTGCAACCTCTCCTGTGAGTCCAGTTTTAGAATCCGATGCTTCACTACAGGTTTACTGTATCCCTTGGACCTTCTTATTGACGATGAAACACAGAAATTGCAGCCGAATTTAATACAAATGGCACAATGCCGACTTAAGTACAAGAGCACTGACACTCTCACTTTCTATGATTTGAACCTGTCCTGTGAGTCCAGTTTTAGATTCCGATACTTCACTTCAGGTTTACTGTACCCCTTGGACCTTCTTATTGACGATGAAACACAGAAATTGTATCCGAATCTAATACAAAAGGCACAAGGGCGACTTAAGTAAAGAGGACTGACACTCTCACTTTCTATGATTTGAACCTCTCCTGTGAGTCCAGTTTTAGATTCCGATGCTTCACATCAGGTTTACTGTATCCCTTGGACCTTCTTATTGACGATGAAACACAGACATTGCATCGGAACTAAATTCAAAATGCACAATCCGAATTAAGTAAAAGAGGACTGACACTCTCACTTTCTATCATTTGAACCTCTCCTGTGAGTCCAATTTTAGATTCCGACGCTTCACTTCAAGTTTACTGTATCCCTTGGACCTTCTTATTGACGATGAAACACAGAAATTGCATAGGAATTAACTTCAAAAGGCACAATGCCGACTTAAGTGCAAGAGGACTGACACTCTAACTTTCTATGATTTGAACCTCTCCTGTGAGTCCAGTTTTAGATTCCGATGCTTCACTTCAGGTTTACTGTATCCCTAGGACCTTCTTATTGACGATGAAACACAGAGTTTGCATCCGAATTTAATACAAAATGCACAATGCCGACTTAAGTACAAGATGGCTGACACTATAACTTTCTATGATTTGAACATCTCCTGTGAGTCCAGTTTCAAATTCCGATGCTTCACTTCAATCTTACTGTATCCCTTGGACCTTCTTATTGACGATGAAACACAGAAATTGTATCCGAATCTAATACAAAAGTCACAAGGGCGACTTAAGTAAACAGGACTGACACTCTCACTTTCTATGATTTGAACGTCTCCTGTGAGACCAGTTTTAGATGCCGATGCTTCACTTCAGGTTTTCCGTATACCTTGCATCTTCTTATTGACGGTGAAACACAGAAATTGCATCGGAATAAAAATTAAAAGGCACAATGCCGACTTAAGTACAAGAGGACTGACACTCTAACTTTCAATGATTTGAACCTCTCCTGTGAGTGTAGTTATAGATTCTGATGCTTCACTTCAGGTTTACCGTATCCCTTGGACCTTCTTATTGACGATGAAACACAGAAATTGCATCCGAAGTTAATACAAAAGGCACATGCCGACATAAGTACAAGAGGACTGACACTCTCACTTTTTACGATTTAAACCTCTCCTTTGAGACCAGTTTTAGATTCCGATGCTTCACTTTAGGTGTACCGTATACCTTGCACCTTCTTATTGACGATGAAGCACAGAAATTGCATCCGAATTTAATACAAAAGGCACAATGCCGACTTAAGTACCAGAGGACTGACACTCTCACTTTCTATGATTTGAACCTCTCCTGTGAGTCCAGTTTAGATTCCGATGCTTCACTTCTGGTTTACTGTATACCTAGCACCTTCTAATTGACGATGAAACACAGAAATTGCATCCGAATTTAATTCAAATGGCACATTGCCGACTTAAGTACAAGAGGATTGACACTCTCACTTTCTATGATTTGAACCTCTCCTTTGAGTTCAGTTTTAAATTCCCATGCATCACGTCAGGTTTAGTGTATACCCTGCACCTTCTTATAGACGATGAAACACAAAAATTTCATCGGAATTTAATACAAGAGGCACAATGCCGACTTAAGTAAAAGAGGACTGACACTCTAACTTTCTATGATTTGAACCTCTCCTGTGAGTCCAGTTTAAGATTCCGATGCTTCACTTCAGGTTTACTGCATCCCTTGGACCTTCTTATTGACGATGAAAGACAGAAATTGCGTCCGAATTTAATACAAAAGGCACAATACCGACTTAAGTACGAGAGGGGTGACACTCTAACTATCTGTGATTTGAATCTCTCCTGTGAATCCTGATTTAGATTCCGATGCTTCACTTCAGGATTATTGTATCACTTGAACCTTCTTATTGACGATAAAACACAGAAATTGCATCCGAATTTAATACAAATCGCACAATGCCGTCTTAAGTACAATCGGACTGACACTCTCACTTTCTATGATTGGAACCTCTCCTGTGAGTCCAGTTTTAGATTCCGATGCTTCACTACAGGTTTACTGTACCCCTTGGACCTTCTTATTGACGATGAAACACAGAAATTGCAACGGAATTTAATACAAATGGCACGATGACGACTTAAGTACAAAAGGACTGACACTCTTACTTTCTATGATTTGAACCTCTCCTGTGAGATCAGTTTTAGATTCCCATGCTTCACTTCAGGTTTACTGTATACCTTGCACCTTCTTATTGACGATGAAACCCAAAAATTGCATCGGAATTTAATACTAAAGGAACAATGCCAACTTAAGTAAAAGAGGACTGACACTCTAACTTTCTATGATTTGAACCTCTCCTGTGAGTCCAGTTTTAGATTCCGATGCTTCACTTCAGGTTTACTGTATCCCTCGGACCTTCTTATTGACGATGAAACACAGACATTGCATCGGAATTAAATTCAAAAGCACAATGCCGAATTAAGTAAAAGAGGACAGACACTCTCACTTTCTATTATTTGAACATCTCCTGTGAGTCCAATTTTAGATTCCGACGCTTCACTTCAGGTTTACTGTATCCCTTGGACCATCTTATTGACGATGAAACACAGAAATTGCATCCGAATTTAATACCAATGGCACAATGCCGACTAAAGTACAAGCGGACTGACACTCTCACTTTCTATGATTTGAACCTCTCCTGTGAGTTCAGTTTTAGATTCCCATGCGTCACGTCTGGTTTAGTGTATACCCTGCACCTTCTTATTGACGATGAAACACAAAAATTGCATCGGAATTTAATACAAGAGGCACATTGCCGACTTATGTAAAAGAGGACTGACACTCTAACTTTCTATGATTTGAACCTCTCCTGTGAGTCCAGTTTTAGATTCCGATGCTTGACTTCAGGTTTACTGCATCCCTTGGACCTTCTTATTGACGATGAAACACAGAAATTGCGTCCGAATTTAATACAAAAGGCACAATACCGACTTAAGTACAAGAGGGGTGACACTCTAACTATCTGTGATTTGAATCTCTCCTGTGATTCCTGTTTTAGATTCCGATGCTTCACTTCAGGATTACTGTATCACTTGTACCTTCTTATTGACGATAAAACACAGAAATTGCATCCGAATTTAATACAAATGGCACAATGCCGACTTAAGTACAATAGGACTGACACTCTCACTTTCTATGATTGCAACCTCTCCTGTGAGTCCAGTTTTAGAATCCGATGCTTCACTACAGGTTTACTGTATCCCTTGGACCTTCTTATTGACGATGAAACACAGAAATTGCAGCCGAATTTAATACAAATGGCACAATGCCGACTTAAGTACAAGAGCACTGACACTCTCACTTTCTATGATTTGAACCTGTCCTGTGAGTCCAGTTTTAGATTCCGATACTTCACTTCAGGTTTACTGTACCCCTTGGACCTTCTTATTGACGATGAAACACAGAAATTGTATCCGAATCTAATACAAAAGGCACAAGGGCGACTTAAGTAAAGAGGACTGACACTCTCACTTTCTATGATTTGAACCTCTCCTGTGAGACCAGTTTTAGATTCCGATGCTTCACTTCAGGTTTTCCGTATACCTTGCACCATCTTATTGACGGTGAAACACAGAAATTGCATCGGAATAAAAATTAAAAGTCACAATACCGACTTAAGTACAAGAGGACTAACACTCTAACTTTCAATGATTTGAACCTCTCCCGTGAGTCCAGTTATAGATTCCGATGCTTCACTTCAGGTTTACCGTATCCCTTGGACCTTCTTATTGACGATGAAACACAGAAATTGCATCCGAATTTAATACAAAAGGCACAATGCCGACATAGGTACAAGAGGACTGACACTCTCACTTTCTACGATTTCAACCTCTCCTTTGAGACCAGTTTTAGATTACGATGCTTCACTTTAGGTGTACCGTATACCTTGCACCTTCTTATTTACGATGAAACACAAAAATGGCATCGGAATGTAATACTAAAGGAACAATGCCAACTTAAGTAAAAGAGGACTGACACTCTAACTTTCTATGATTTGAACCTCTCCTGTGAGTCCAGTTTTAGATTCCGATGCTTCACTTCAGGTTTACTGTATCCCTCGGACCTTCTTATTGACGATGAAACACAGACATTGCATCGGAACTAAATTCAAAAGGCACAATGCCGAATTAAGTAAAAGAGGACTGACACTCTCACTTTCTATTATTTGAACCTCTCCTGTGAGTCCAATTTTAGATTCCGACGCTTCACTTCAGGTTTACTGTATCCCTTGGACCATCTAATTGACGATGAAACACAGAAATTGCATCCGAATTTAATACAAATGGCACAATGCCGACTAAAGTACAAGCGGACTGACACTCTCACTTTCTATTATTTGAACCTCTCCTGTGAGTCCAGTTTTAGATTCCGACGCTTCACTTCAAGTTTACTGTATCCCTTGGACCTTCTTATTGACGATGAAACACAGAAATTGCATCGGAATTAACTTCAAATGGCACAATGCCGACTTAAGTACAAGAGGACTGACACTCTAACTTTCTATGATTTGAACCTCTCCTGTGAGTCCAGTTTTAGATTCCGATGCTTCACTTCAGGTTTACTGTATCCCTTGGACCTTCTTATTGACGATGGAACACAGAAATTGCATTCGAATTTAATACAATGGGCACAATGCCGACTTAAGTACAAGAGGACTGACACTCTCACTTTCAATGATTTGGACCACTCCTGTGAGTCCAGTTTTAGATTTCGATGCTTCACTTCAGGTTTACTGTATAACTTGCACCTTCTAATTGACGATGAAACACAGAAATTGCATCCAAATTAAATACAAAAGGCACAATGCCAACTTAAGTAGAAGAGAACTGATACTCTCACTTTCTATGATTTGAACCTCTACTGTGAGTCGAGTTTAGATTTCGATGCTTCACTTCCTTTTTACTGTATCCCTTGGACCTTCTTATTGACGATGAAACACAGAAATTGCATCCGAATTTAATACAAAAGCACAATGCCGACTTAAGTACAAGAGGACTGATACTCTCACTTTCCATGATTTGAACCTCTCCTGTGAGTCCAGTTTTTAGTTCCGATGCTTCACTTCAGGTTTACTGTATCGCTTGGTCCTTCTTATTGACGATGAAACACAGAAATTGCATCCGAATTTAATACAAAAGGCACAATGCCGACTTAAGGGCAAGAGGACTGACACTCTCACTTTCTATGATTTGAACCTCTCCTGTGAGACCAGTTTTAGATTCCGATGCTTCACTTCAGGTTTTCCGTATACCTTGCACTTTCTTATTGACGGTGAAACACAGAAATTGCATCAGAATAAAAATTAAAAGGCACAATGCCGACTTAAGTACAAGAGGACTGACACTCTAACTTTCAATGATTTTAACCTCTCCTGTGAGTCCAGTTATAGATTCCGATGCTTTACTTCAGGTTTACAATATCCCTTGGACCTTCTTATTGACGATGAAACACAGAAGTTGCATCCGAATGTAATACAAAAGGCACAATGCCGACATAAGTACAAGAGGACTGACACTCTCACTTTCTACGATTTCAACCTCTCCTTTGAGACCAGTTTTAGATTCCGATGCTTCACTTTAGGTGTACCGTATACCTTGCACCTTCTTATTGACGATGAAGCACAGAAATTGCATCCGAATTTAATACAAAAGGCACAATGCCGACTTAAGTACCAGATGACTGACACTCTCACTTTCTATGATTTGAACCTCTCCTGTGAGTCCAGTTTCGATTCCGATTCTTCACTTCTGGTTTACTGTATACCTTGCACTTTCTAATTGACGATGAAACACAGAAATTGCATCCGAATTTAATTCAAATGGCACATTGCCGACTTAAGTACAACAGGATTGACACTCTCACTTTCTATGATTTGAACTTCTCCTGTGAGTTCAGTTTTAGATTCCCATGCGTCACGTCAGGTTTAGTGTATACCCTGCACCTTCTTATTGACGATGAAACACAAAAATTGCATCGGAATTTAATACAAGAGGCACAATGCCGACTTAAGTAAAAGAGGACTGATACTCTCACTTTCTACGATTTGAACCTCTCCTTTGAGACCAGTTTTAGATTCCGATGCTTCACTTTAGGTGTACTGTATACCTTGCACCTTCTTATTGACGATGAAGCACAGAAATTGCATCCGAATTTAATACAAAAAGCACAATGCCGACTTAAGAACCAGAGGACTGACACTCTCACTTTCTATGATTTGAACCTCTCCTGTGAGTCCAGTTTTAGATTCCGATGCTTCACTTTTGGTTTACTGTATACCTTGCACCTTCTAATTGTCGATGAAACACAGAAATTGCATCCGAATTTAATACAAAAGCCACATTGCCGACTTAAGTACAAGAGGACTGACACTCTCACTTTCTATTATTTGAACCTCTCCTGTGAGTTCAGTTTTAGATTCCCATGCTTCACTTCAGGTTTACTGTATACCCTGCACCTTCTTATTGACGATGAAACACAAAAATTGCATCGGAATTTAATAGAAGAGGCACAATGCCGACTTAAGTAAAAGAGGACTGACACTCTAACTTTCTATGATTTGAACCACTCCTGTGAGTCCAGTCTTAGATTCCGATGCATCACTTCAGGTTTACTGCATCCCTTGGACCTTCTTATTGACAATGAAACACAGATATTGCATCCGAATTTAATACAAAAGGCACAATACCGACTTAAGTACAAGAGGAGTGACACTCTAACTATCTGTGATTTGAATCTCTCCTGTGATTCCTGTTTTAGAATCCGATGCTTCACTTCAGGATTACTGTATCACTTGAACCTTCTTATTGACGATGAAACACAGAAATTGCATCGCAATTTAATACTAAAGGAACAATGCCACCTTAAGTAAAAGAGGACTGACACTCTAACTTTCTATGATTTGAACCTCTCCTGTGAGTCCAGTTTTAGATTCCGATGCTTCACTTCAGGTTTACTGTATCCCTCGGACCTTCTTATTGACGATGAAACACAGACATTGCATCGGAACTAAATTCAAAAGGCACAATGCCGAATTAAGTAAAAGAGGACTGACACTCTCACTTTCTATTATTTGAACCTCTCCTGTGAGTCCAATTTTAGATTCCGACGCTGCACTTCAGGTTTACTGTATCCCTTGGACCTTCTTATTGACGATGAAACACAGAAATTGCATCCGAATTTAATACAAATGGCACAATGCCGACAAAAGTACAAGCGGACTGACACTCTCACTTTCTATGATTTGAACCTCTCCTGTGAGTCCAGTTTTAGATTCCGATGCTTCACATCAGGTTTACTGTATCCCTTGGACCTTCTTATTGACGATGAAACACAGACATTGCATCGGAACTAAATTCAAAATGCACAATCCGAATTAAGTAAAAGAGGACTGACCCTCTCACTTTCTATCATTTGAACCTCTCCTGTGAGTCCAATTTTAGATTCCGACGCTTCACTTCAAGTTTACTGTATCCCTTGGACCTTCTTATTGACGATGAAACACAGAAATTGCATAGGAATTAACTTCAAAAGGCACAATGCCGACTTAAGTGCAAGAGGACTGACACTCTAACTTTCTATGATTTGAACCTCTCCTGTGAGTCCAGTTTTAGATTCCGATGCTTCACTTCAGGTTTACTGTATCCCTAGGACCTTCTTATTGACGATGAAACACAGAGTTTGCATCCGAATTTAATACAAAATGCACAATGCCGACTTAAGTACAAGATGGCTGACACTATAACTTTCTATGATTTGAACATCTCCTGTGAGTCCAGTTTCAAATTCCGATGCTTCACTTCAATCTTACTGTATCCCTTGGACCTTCTTATTGACGATGAAACACAGAAATTGTATCCGAATCTAATACAAAAGTCACAAGGGCGACTTAAGTAAACAGGACTGACACTCTCACTTTCTATGATTTGAACGTCTCCTGTGAGACCAGTTTTAGATTCCGATGCTTCACTTCAGGTTTTCCGTATACCTTGCATCTTCTTATTGACGGTGAAACACAGAAATTGCATCGGAATAAAAATTAAAAGGCACAATGCCGACTTAAGTACAAGAGGACTGACACTCTAACTTTCAATGATTTGAACCTCTCCTGTGAGTGTAGTTATAGATTCTGATGCTTCACTTCAGGTTTACCGTATCCCTTGGACCTTCTTATTGACGATGAAACACAGAAATTGCATCCGAAGTTAATACAAAAGGCACATGCCGACATAAGTACAAGAGGACTGACACTCTCACTTTTTACGATTTAAACCTCTCCTTTGAGACCAGTTTTAGATTCCGATGCTTCACTTTAGGTGTACCGTATACCTTGCACCTTCTTATTGACGATGAAGCACAGAAATTGCATCCGAATTTAATACAAAAGGCACAATGCCGACTTAAGTACCAGAGGACTGACACTCTCACTTTCTATGATTTGAACCTCTCCTGTGAGTCCAGTTTAGATTCCGATGCTTCACTTCTGGTTTACTGTATACCTAGCACCTTCTAATTGACGATGAAACACAGAAATTGCATCCGAATTTAATTCAAATGGCACATTGCCGACTTAAGTACAAGAGGATTGACACTCTCACTTTCTATGATTTGAACCTCTCCTTTGAGTTCAGTTTTAGATTCCCATGCATCACGTCAGGTTTAGTGTATACCCTGCACCTTCTTATAGACGATGAAACACAAAAATTTCATCGGAATTTAATACAAGAGGCACAATGCCGACTTAAGTAAAAGAGGACTGACACTCTAACTTTCTATGATTTGAACCTCTCCTGTGAGTCCAGTTTAAGATTCCGATGCTTCACTTCAGGTTTACTGCATCCCTTGGACCTTCTTATTGACGATGAAAGACAGAAATTGCGTCCGAATTTAATACAAATGGCACAATACCGACTTAAGTACGAGAGGGGTGACACTCTAACTATCTGTGATTTGAATCTCTCCTGTGAATCCTGATTTAGATTCCGATGCTTCACTTCAGGATTATTGTATCACTTGAACCTTCTTATTGACGATAAAACACAGAAATTGCATCCGAATTTAATACAAATCGCACAATGTCGTCTTAAGTACAATCGGACTGACACTCTCACTTTCTATGATTGGAACCTCTCCTGTGAGTCCAGTTTTAGATTCCGATGCTTCACTGCAGGTTTACTGTACCCCTTGGACCTTCTTATTGACGATGAAACACAGAAATTGCAACGGAATTTAATACAAATGGCACAATGACGACTTAAGTACAAAAGGACTGACACTCTTACTTTCTATGATTTGAACCTCTCCTGTGAGATCAGTTTTAGATTCCCATGCTTCACTTCAGGTTTACTGTATACCTTGCACCTTCTTATTGACGATGAAACCCAAAAATTGCATCGGAATTTAATACTAAAGGAACAATGCCAACTTAAGTAAAAGAGGACTGACACTCTAACTTTCTATGATTTGAACCTCTCCTGTGAGTCCAGTTTTAGATTCCGATGCTTCACTTCAGGTTTACTGTATCCCTCGGACCTTCTTATTGACGATGAAACACAGACATTGCATCGGAATTAAATTCAAAAGCACAATGCCGAATTAAGTAAAAGAGGACAGACACTCTCACTTTCTATTATTTGAACATCTCCTGTGAGTCCAATTTTAGATTCCGACGCTTCACTTCAGGTTTACTGTATCCCTTGGACCATCTTATTGACGATGAAACACAGAAATTGCATCCGAATTTAATACCAATGGCACAATGCCGACTAAAGTACAAGCGGACTGACACTCTCACTTTCTATGATTTGGACCTCTCCTGTGAGTCCAGTTTTAGATTCCGATGCTTCACATCAGGTTTACTGTATCCCTTGGACCTTCTTATTGACGATGAAACACAGACATTGCATCGGAAGTAAATTCAAATGGCACAATGCCGACTTAAATACAAGAGGACTGACAGTCTAACTTTCTATGATTTGAACCTCTCCTGTGAGTCCAGTTTTAGATTCCGATGCTTCACTTCAGGTTTACTGTATCCCTTGGACCTTGTTATTGACGATGAAACACAGAGTTTGCATCCGAATTTAATACATAATGCACAATGCCGACTTAAGTACAAGAGGGCTGACACTATATCTTTCTATGATTTGAACATCTCCTGTGAGTCCAGTGTCAAATTCCGATGCTTCACTTCAATCTTACTGTATCCCTTGGACCTTCCTATTGACGATGAAAAACAGAAATTGTATCCGAATCTAATACAAAAGGCACAAGGGCGACTTAAGTAAAGAGGACTGACACTCTCACTTTCTATGATTTGAACCTCTCCTGTGAGTCCAGTTTAGATTCCGATGCTTCACTTCTGGTTTACTGTATACCTTGCACCTTCTAATTGACGATGAAACACAGAAATTGCATCCGAATTTAATTCAAATGGCACATCGCCGACTTAAGTACAAGAGGACTGACACTCTCACTTTCTATGATTGGAACCTCTCCTGTGAGTCCAGTTTTAGATTCCGATGCTTCACTACAGGTTTACTGTATCACTTGGACCTTCTTATTGACGATGAAACACAGAAATTGCAGCCGAATTTAATACAAATGGCACAATGCCGACTTAAGTACAAGAGCACTGACACTCTCACTTTCTATGATTTGAACCTGTCCTGTGAGTCCAGTTTTAGATTCCGATTCTTCACTTCAGGTTTACTGTACCCCTTGGCCTTCTTATTGACGATGAAACACAGAAATTGCAACCGAATTTAATACAAATGGCACAATGACGACTTAAGTACAAGAGGACTGACACTCTTACTTTCTATGATTTGAACCTCTCCTGTGAGTCCAGTTTCAGATTCAGATGCTTCACTTCAGGTTTACTGTATCCCTTGGACCTTCTTATTGACGATGAAACACAGAAATTGTATCCGAATCTAATACAAAAGGCACAAGGGCGACTTAAGTAAAGAGGACTGACACTCTCACTTTCTATGATTTGATCCTCTCCTGTGAGTCCAGTTTTAGATTGCGATGCTTCACATCAGGTTTACTCTATCCCTTGGACCTTCTTATTGACGATGAAACACAGACATTGCATCGGAAGTAAATTCAAAAGGCACAATGCCGAATTAAGTAAAAGAGGACTGACACTCTCACTTTCTATCATTTGAACCTCTCCTGTGAGTCCAATTTTAGATTTCGACGCTTCACTTCAAGTTTACTGTATCCCTTGGACCTTCTTATTGACGATGAAACACAGAAATTGCATCGGAATTCACTTCAGAAGGCACAATGCCGACTTCACTACAAGAGGACTGACACTCTAACTTTCTATGATTTGAACCTCTCCTGTGAGTCCAGTTTCAGATTCAGATGCTTCACTTCAGGTTTACTGTATCCCTTGGACCTTCTTATTGACGATGAAACACAGAAATTGTATCCGAATCTAATACAAAAGGCACAAGGGCGACTTAAGTAAAGAGGACTGACACTCTCACTTTCTATGATTTGAACCTCTCCTGTGAGACTAGTTTTAGATTCCGATGCTTCACTTCAGGTTTTTCGTATACCTTGCAACTTCTTATTGACGATGAAACACAGAAATTGCATCGGAATAATAATTAAAAGGCACAATGCCGACATAAGAACTAGAGGACTGACACTCTAACTTTCAATGATTTGAACCTCTCCTGTGAGTCCAGTTATAGATTCCGAAGCTTCTCTTCAGGTATACCGTATCCCTTGGACCTTCTTATTGATGATGAAACACAGAAATTGCATCCGAATTGAATGCAAATGGCACAATATCGACTTAAGTACAATAGGAGTGACACTCTAACTGTCTATGATTTGAACCTCTCCTGTGAGTCCAGTTTTAGATTCTGATGCTTCACTTCAGGTTTACTGTATTCCTTGGACCATCATATTGACGATGAAACACAGAAATTGCATCCGAATTAAATACAAAAGGCACAATGCCGGCTTAAGTACAAGAGGACTGACACTCTCACTTTCAATGATTTGAACCTCTTCTGTGAGTCCAGTTTTAGATTCCGATGCTTCACTTCAGGTTTACTGTATACCCTGCACCTTCTTATAGACGATGAAACACAAAAATTGCATCGGAATTTAATACAAAAGGCACAATGCCGACTTAAGTACAAGAGGACTGACACTCTAACTATCTGTGATTTGAATCTCTCCTGTGATTCCAGTTTTAGATTCCGATGTTTCACTTCAGGTTAACTGTATCCTTTGGACGTTCTTACTGACGATGAAACACAGAAATTGCATCCGAATTTAATACAAAAGGCACGATGCCGACTTAAGTAAAAGAGGACTGATACTCTCACTTTCTTTGATTTGAACGTCTCCTGTGAGTCCAGGTTTAGATTCCGATGCTTTACTTTAGGTGTACTGTATACCTTGCACCTTATTATTGACGATGAAGCACAGAAATTGCATCCGAATTTAATACGAAATGCACAATGCCGACTTAAGTACCAGAGGACTGACACTCTAACTTTCTATGATTTGAACCTCTCCTGTGAGTCCAGTTTTAGATTCCGATGCTTCACTTCTGGTTTACTGTATACCTTGCACATTCTAATTGACGATGAAACACAGAAATTGCATCCGAATATAATACAAATGGCTCAATGCCGACTTAAGTACAAGAGGACTGACACTCTCATTTTGTATGATTGGAACCTCTCCTGTGAGTCCAGTTTTAGATTCCGATGCTTCACTACTGGTTTACTGTATGCCTTGGACCTTCTTATTGACGATGAAACACAGAAATTGCATCCGAATTTAATACAAAAGGCACAATACCGACTTAAGTACAAGATTAGTGACACTCTAACTATCTGTGACTTGAATCTCTCCTGTGCTTCCAGTTTTAGATTCCGAGACTTCACTTCAGGTTTACTGTATCACTTGAACCTTCTTATTAACGATGAAACAAAGAAATTGCATCCGAATTTAATACAAATGGCACAATGCCGACTTAAGTACAATCGGACTGACACTCTCACTTTCTATGATTTGAACCTGTGCAGTGAGTCCAGTTTTAGATTCCGATGCTTCACTTCAGGTTTACTGTATCCCTGGATCTTCTTATTGACGATGAAACACAGAAATTGTATCCGAATTTAATACAAAAGTCACAATGGCGACATAAGTAAAGAGGACTCATACTCTCATTTTCTATGATTTGAACCTCTCCTGTGAGACCAGTTTTAGATTCCGATGCGTCACTTCAGGTTTACTGTATACATTGAACCTTCTTATTGACGATGAAACAGAGAAATTGCATCGGAATTAAATTTGAAAGGCACAATGCCGAGTTAAGTACAAGAGGACTGACATTCTAACTTTCAATGATTTGAACCACTTCTGTGAGTCCAGTTTTAGATTCCGATGCTTCACTTCAGGTTTACTGTATCCCTTGGACCTTCTTATTGACGATGAAACACAGAAATTGCATCGGAATTAAATTCAAAAGGCTCAATGCCGACTTAAGCACAAGAGGACTGACACTCTAACTTTCTATGATTGGAACCTCTCCTGTGAGTCCAGTTTTAGATTCCGATGCTTCACTACAGGTTTACTGTATCCCTTGGACCTTCTTATTGACGATGAAACACAGAAATTGCATCCGATTTTAATACAAATGGCACAATGACGACTTAAGTACAAGAGCACTGACACACTCACTTTCTATGATTTGAACCTGTCCTGTGAGTCCAGTTTTAGATTCCGATACTTGACTACGGGTTTACTGTTCCCCTTGGACCTTCTTATTGACGATGAAACACAGAAATTGCATCCGAATTTAATACAAATGGCACAATGCCGACTTAAGTACAAGAGGACTTACACTCTCACTTTCTATGATTTGTACCTCTCCTGTGAGTTCAGTTTTAGAATCCCATGCTTCAATTCAGGTTTACTGTATACCTTGCACTTTCTTATTGACGATGAAACACAAAAATTGCATCGGAATTTAATACAAAAGGAACAATGCCGACTTAAGTAAATGAGGACTGACACTCTAACTTTCTATGATTTGAACATCTCCTGTGAGCCCAGTTTTAGATTCCGATGCTTCACTTCAGGTTTACTGTATCCCTTGGATCTTCTTATTGACGATGAAACACAGACATTGCATCAGATCTAAATTCAAAAGGCACAATGCCGAATTAAACAAAAGAGGACTGACACTCTCACTTTCTATCATTTGAACCTCTCCTGTGAGTCGAATTTTAGATTCCGACGCTTCATTTCAGGTTTACAGTATTCCTTGGACCATCTTATTGACGATAAAACACAGAAATTGCATCCGAATTTAATACAAATGGCACAATGCCGACTTAAGTACAAGCGGACTGACACTCTCACTTTCTATGATTTGAACCTCTCCTGTGAGTCTAGTTTTAGATTCCGATGCTTCACATCAGGTTTACTGTATCCCTTGGACCTTCTTATTAACGATGAAACACAGACATTGCATCGGAACTAAATTCAAAAGGCACAATGCCGAATTAAGTAAAAGATGACTGACACTCTCACCTTCTATCATTTGAACCTCTCCTGTGAGTCCAATTTTAGTTTCTGACGCTTCACTTCAAGTTTACTGTATCCCTTAGACCTTCTTATTGGCGATGAAACACAGAAATTGCTTCCGAATTCACTTCAAAAGGCACAATGCCGACTTAAGTACTAGAGGACTGACACTCTTACTTTCTATGATTTGTACATCTCCTTTGAGTCCAGTTTTAGATTCCGATGCTTCACTTCAGGTTTACTGTATCCCTTGGACCTTCTTATTGACGATGAAACACAGAAATTGCATCGGAATTAAATTCAAAAGGCTCAATGCCGACTTAAGCACAAGAGGACTGACACTCTAACTTTCTATGATTGGAACCTCTCCTGTGAGTCCAGTTTTAGATTCCGATGCTTCACTACAGGTTTACTGTATCCCTTGGACCTTCTTATTGACGATGAAACACAGAAATTGCATCCGATTTTAATACAAATGGCACAATGCCGACTTAAGTACAAGAGCACTGACACACTCACTTTCTATGATTTGAACCTGTCCTGTGAGTCCAGTTTTAGATTCCGATACTTGACTACGGGTTTACTGTTCCCCTTGGACCTTCTTATTGACGATGAAACACAGAAATTGCATCCGAATTTAATACAAATGGCACAATGCCGACTTAAGTACAAGAGGACTTACACTCTCACTTTCTATGATTTGTACCTCTCCTGTGAGTTCAGTTTTAGAATCCCATGCTTCAATTCAGGTTTACTGTATACCTTGCACTTTCTTATTGACGATGAAACACAAAAATTGCATCGGAATTTAATACAAAAGGAACAATGCCGACTTAAGTAAATGAGGACTGACACTCTAACTTTCTATGATTTGAACATCTCCTGTGAGCCCAGTTTTAGATTCCGATGCTTCACTTCAGGTTTACTGTATCCCTTGGATCTTCTTATTGACGATGAAACACAGACATTGCATCAGATCTAAATTCAAAAGGCACAATGCCGAATTAAACAAAAGAGGACTGACACTCTCACTTTCTATCATTTGAACCTCTCCTGTGAGTCGAATTTTAGATTCCGACGCTTCATTTCAGGTTTACAGTATTCCTTGGACCATCTTATTGACGATAAAACACAGAAATTGCATCCGAATTTAATACAAATGGCACAATGCCGACTTAAGTACAAGCGGACTGACACTCTCACTTTCTATGATTTGAACCTCTCCTGTGAGTCTAGTTTTAGATTCCGATGCTTCACATCAGGTTTACTGTATCCCTTGGACCTTCTTATTAACGATGAAACACAGACATTGCATCGGAACTAAATTCAAAAGGCACAATGCCGAATTAAGTAAAAGATGACTGACACTCTCACCTTCTATCATTTGAACCTCTCCTGTGAGTCCAATTTTAGTTTCTGACGCTTCACTTCAAGTTTACTGTATCCCTTAGACCTTCTTATTGGCGATGAAACACAGAAATTGCTTCCGAATTCACTTCAAAAGGCACAATGCCGACTTAAGTACTAGAGGACTGACACTCTTACTTTCTATGATTTGTACATCTCCTTTGAGTCCAGTTTTAGATTCCGATGCTTCACTTCAGGTTTACTGTATCCCTTGGACCTTCTTATTGACGATGAAACACAGAGTTTGCATTCGAATTTAATACAAAATGCACAATGCCGACTTCAGTACAAGAGGACTGACACTCTAACTTTCTATGATTTGAACCTCTCCTGTGAATCCAGTTTGAAATTCCGATGCTTCACTTCAGGCTTACTGTATCCCTTGGACCTTCTTATTGACGATGAAACACAGAAATTGTATCCGAATCCAATACAAATGGAACAATGGCGACTTAAGTAAAGAGGACTGACGCTCTCACTTTCTATGAATGAACCTCTCCTGTGAGACCAGTTTTAGATTCCGATGCTTCATTTCAGGTTTACCATATACCTTGCACCTTCTTATTGACGATGAAACACAGAAATTGCATCGGTATAAAAATTAAAAGGCACAATGCCGACTTAAGTACAAGAGGACTGACACTAACTTTCAATGTTTTGAACCTCTCCTGTGCGTCCAGTTTTAGATTCTGATGCTTCACTTCAGGTATAACGTATTCCTTGGACCTTCTTATTGACGATGAAACACAGAAATTGCATCCGAATTGAATACAAATGGCACAATACCGACTTAAGTACAAGAGGAGTGATACTCTAACTGTCTATGATTAGAACCTCTCCTGTGAGTCCAGTTTTAGATTCTGATGCTTCACTTCAGGTTTACTGTATTCCTGGGACCTTCTTATTGACGATGAAACACAGAAATTGCATCCGAATTTAATACAAAAGGCATAATGCCGACTTAAGTACAAGAGGACTGACACTCTCACTTTCAAAGATTTGAACCTCTTCTGTGAGTCCAGTTTTAGATTCCGATGCTTCACTTCAGGTTTATTGTATCCCTTGGACCTTCTTATTGACGATGAAACATAGAAATTGCATCCGAATTTAATATAAATGGCACAATGCCGACTTAAGTAAAAGAGGACTGACACTATCACATTCTATGATTTGAACCTCTCCTGATAGTCCAGTTTTAGATTCCGATGCTTCACTTCAGGTAACTGTATCTTTTGGACTTTCTTATTGCCGATGAAACACAGAAATTGCATCCGAATTTAATACAAAAGGCACAATGCCGACTTAAGTAAAAGAGGACTGATACTCTCACTTTCTTTGATTTGAACGTCTCCTGTGAGTCCAGTCTTAGATTCCGATGCTTCACTTTAGGTTTACTGAATCCCTAGGACCTACTTATTGACGATGAAACACTGAAATTGCATCCGAATTTAATACAAAAGGCACAATGCCGACATAAGTACATGAGGACTGACAATCTCACTTTCTATGATTTGAACCTCTCCTTTGAGACCAGTTTTAGATTCCGATGCTTCACTTTAGGTGTACCTTATACCTTGCTCCTTCTTATTGACGATGAAGCACAGAAATTGCATCCGAATTTAATACAAAAGGCACAATGCCGATTTAAGTACCAGAGGACTGACACTCTCACTTTCTATGATTTGAACCTCTCCTGTGAGGCCAGTTATAGATTCCGATGCTTCACTTCTGGTTTACTGAATACCTTGCACCTTCTAATTGACGATGAAACACAGAAATTGCATCCGAATATAATACAAATGGCACAATGCCGACTTAAGTACAAGAGGACTGACACTCTCATATTCTATGATTTGAACCTCTCCTGTGAGTTCAGTTTTTGATTCCCACGCTTCACTTCAGGTTTACTGTATACCCTGCACCTTCTTGTTGACGATGAAACACAAAAATTGCATCGGAATATAATACAAAAGGCACAATGCCGACTTAAGTAAAAGAGGACTGACACTCTAACTTTCTATGATTTGAACATCTCCTGTGAGCCCAGTTTTAGATTCCGATGCTTCACTTCAGGTTTACTGTATCCCTTGGATCTTCTTATTGACGATGAAACACAGACATTGCATCAGATCTAAATTCAAAAGGCACAATGCCGAATTAAACAAAAGAGGACTGACACTCTCACTTTCTATCATTTGAACCTCTCCTGTGAGTCGAATTTTAGATTCCGACGCTTCATTTCAGGTTTACAGTATTCCTTGGACCATCTTATTGACGATAAAACACAGAAATTGCATCCGAATTTAATACAAATGGCACAATGCCGACTTAAGTACAAGCGGACTGACACTCTCACTTTCTATGATTTGAACCTCTCCTGTGAGTCTAGTTTTAGATTCCGATGCTTCACATCAGGTTTACTGTATCCCTTGGACCTTCTTATTAACGATGAAACACAGACATTGCATCGGAACTAAATTCAAAAGGCACAATGCCGAATTAAGTAAAAGATGACTGACACTCTCACCTTCTATCATTTGAACCTCTCCTGTGAGTCCAATTTTAGTTTCTGACGCTTCACTTCAAGTTTACTGTATCCCTTAGACCTCCTTATTGGCGATGAAACACAGAAATTGCTTCCGAATTCACTTCAAAAGGCACAATGCCGACTTAAGTACTAGAGGACTGACACTCTTACTTTCTATGATTTGTACATCTCCTTTGAGTCCAGTTTTAGATTCCGATGCTTCACTTCAGGTTTACTGTATCCCTTGGACCTTCTTATTGACGATGAAACACAGAAATTGCATCGGAATTAAATTCAAAAGGCTCAATGCCGACTTAAGCACAAGAGGACTGACACTCTAACTTTCTATGATTGGAACCTCTCCTGTGAGTCCAGTTTTAGATTCCGATGCTTCACTACGGGTTTACTGTTCCCCTTGGACCTTCTTATTGACGATGAAACACAGAAATTGCATCCGAATTTAATACAAATGGCACAATGCCGACTTAAGTACAAGAGGACTTACACTCTCACTTTCTATGATTTGTACCTCTCCTGTGAGTTCAGTTTTAGAATCCCATGCTTCAATTCAGGTTTACTGTATACCTTGCACTTTCTTATTGACGATGAAACACAAAAATTGCATCGGAATTTAATACAAAAGGAACAATGCCGACTTAAGTAAATGAGGACTGACACTCTAACTTTCTATGATTTGAACATCTCCTGTGAGCCCAGTTTTAGATTCCGATGCTTCACTTCAGGTTTACTGTATCCCTTGGATCTTCTTATTGACGATGAAACACAGACATTGCATCAGATCTAAATTCAAAAGGCACAATGCCGAATTAAACAAAAGAGGACTGACACTCTCACTTTCTATCATTTGAACCTCTCCTGTGAGTCGAATTTTAGATTCCGACGCTTCATTTCAGGTTTACAGTATTCCTTGGACCATCTTATTGACGATAAAACACAGAAATTGCATCCGAATTTAATACAAATGGCACAATGCCGACTTAAGTACAAGCGGACTGACACTCTCACTTTCTATGATTTGAACCTCTCCTGTGAGTCTAGTTTTAGATTCCGATGCTTCACATCAGGTTTACTGTATCCCTTGGACCTTCTTATTAACGATGAAACACAGACATTGCATCGGAACTAAATTCAAAAGGCACAATGCCGAATTAAGTAAAAGATGACTGACACTCTCACCTTCTATCATTTGAACCTCTCCTGTGAGTCCAATTTTAGTTTCTGACGCTTCACTTCAAGTTTACTGTATCCCTTAGACCTTCTTATTGGCGATGAAACACAGAAATTGCTTCCGAATTCACTTCAAAAGGCACAATGCCGACTTAAGTACTAGAGGACTGACACTCTTACTTTCTATGATTTGTACATCTCCTTTGAGTCCAGTTTTAGATTCCGATGCTTCACTTCAGGTTTACTGTATCCCTTGGACCTTCTTATTGACGATGAAACACAGAAATTGCATCGGAATTAAATTCAAAAGGCTCAATGCCGACTTAAGCACAAGAGGACTGACACTCTAACTTTCTATGATTGGAACCTCTCCTGTGAGTCCAGTTTTAGATTCCGATGCTTCACTACAGGTTTACTGTATCCCTTGGACCTTCTTATTGACGATGAAACACAGAAATTGCATCCGATTTTAATACAAATGGCACAATGCCGACTTAAGTACAAGAGCACTGACACACTCACTTTCTATGATTTGAACCTGTCCTGTGAGTCCAGTTTTAGATTCCGATACTTGACTACGGGTTTACTGTTCCCCTTGGACCTTCTTATTGACGATGAAACACAGAAATTGCATCCGAATTTAATACAAATGGCACAATGCCGACTTAAGTACAAGAGGACTTACACTCTCACTTTCTATGATTTGTACCTCTCCTGTGAGTTCAGTTTTAGAATCCCATGCTTCAATTCAGGTTTACTGTATACCTTGCACTTTCTTATTGACGATGAAACACAAAAATTGCATCGGAATTTAATACAAAAGGAACAATGCCGACTTAAGTAAATGAGGACTGACACTCTAACTTTCTATGATTTGAACATCTCCTGTGAGCCCAGTTTTA
This sequence comes from Schistocerca serialis cubense, assembly GCF_023864345.2. NCBI lineage: Eukaryota > Metazoa > Arthropoda > Insecta > Orthoptera > Acrididae > Schistocerca > Schistocerca serialis. Next base: position 517,901,790 of record NC_064646.1, read on the forward strand.
GATTCCGATGCTTCACTTCAGGTTTACTGTATCCCTTGGATCTTCTTATTGACGATGAAACACAGACATTGCATCAGATCTAAATTCAAAAGGCACAATGCCGAATTAAACAAAAGAGGACTGACACTCTCACTTTCTATCATTTGAACCTCTCCTGTGAGTCGAATTTTAGATTCCGACGCTTCATTTCAGGTTTACAGTATTCCTTGGACCATCTTATTGACGATAAAACACAGAAATTGCATCCGAATTTAATACAAATGGCACAATGCCGACTTAAGTACAAGCGGACTGACACTCTCACTTTCTATGATTTGAACCTCTCCTGTGAGTCTAGTTTTAGATTCCGATGCTTCACATCAGGTTTACTGTATCCCTTGGACCTTCTTATTAACGATGAAACACAGACATTGCATCGGAACTAAATTCAAAAGGCACAATGCCGAATTAAGTAAAAGATGACTGACACTCTCACCTTCTATCATTTGAACCTCTCCTGTGAGTCCAATTTTAGTTTCTGACGCTTCACTTCAAGTTTACTGTATCCCTTAGACCTTCTTATTGGCGATGAAACACAGAAATTGCTTCCGAATTCACTTCAAAAGGCACAATGCCGACTTAAGTACTAGAGGACTGACACTCTTACTTTCTATGATTTGTACATCTCCTTTGAGTCCAGTTTTAGATTCCGATGCTTCACTTCAGGTTTACTGTATCCCTTGGACCTTCTTATTGACGATGAAACACAGAGTTTGCATTCGAATTTAATACAAAATGCACAATGCCGACTTCAGTACAAGAGGACTGACACTCTAACTTTCTATGATTTGAACCTCTCCTGTGAATCCAGTTTGAAATTCCGATGCTTCACTTCAGGCTTACTGTATCCCTTGGACCTTCTTATTGACGATGAAACACAGAAATTGTATCCGAATCCAATACAAATGGAACAATGGCGACTTAAGTAAAGAGGACTGACGCTCTCACTTTCTATGAATGAACCTCTCCTGTGAGACCAGTTTTAGATTCCGATGCTTCATTTCAGGTTTACCATATACCTTGCACCTTCTTATTGACGATGAAACACAGAAATTGCATCGGTATAAAAATTAAAAGGCACAATGCCGACTTAAGTACAAGAGGACTGACACTAACTTTCAATGTTTTGAACCTCTCCTGTGCGTCCAGTTTTAGATTCTGATGCTTCACTTCAGGTATAACGTATTCCTTGGACCTTCTTATTGACGATGAAACACAGAAATTGCATCCGAATTGAATACAAATGGCACAATACCGACTTAAGTACAAGAGGAGTGATACTCTAACTGTCTATGATTAGAACCTCTCCTGTGAGTCCAGTTTTAGATTCTGATGCTTCACTTCAGGTTTACTGTATTCCTGGGACCTTCTTATTGACGATGAAACACAGAAATTGCATCCGAATTTAATACAAAAGGCATAATGCCGACTTAAGTACAAGAGGACTGACACTCTCACTTTCAAAGATTTGAACCTCTTCTGTGAGTCCAGTTTTAGATTCCGATGCTTCACTTCAGGTTTATTGTATCCCTTGGACCTTCTTATTGACGATGAAACATAGAAATTGCATCCGAATTTAATATAAATGGCACAATGCCGACTTAAGTAAAAGAGGACTGACACTATCACATTCTATGATTTGAACCTCTCCTGATAGTCCAGTTTTAGATTCCGATGCTTCACTTCAGGTAACTGTATCTTTTGGACTTTCTTATTGCCGATGAAACACAGAAATTGCATCCGAATTTAATACAAAAGGCACAATGCCGACTTAAGTAAAAGAGGACTGATACTCTCACTTTCTTTGATTTGAACGTCTCCTGTGAGTCCAGTCTTAGATTCCGATGCTTCACTTTAGGTTTACTGAATCCCTAGGACCTACTTATTGACGATGAAACACTGAAATTGCATCCGAATTTAATACAAAAGGCACAATGCCGACATAAGTACATGAGGACTGACAATCTCACTTTCTATGATTTGAACCTCTCCTTTGAGACCAGTTTTAGATTCCGATGCTTCACTTTAGGTGTACCTTATACCTTGCTCCTTCTTATTGACGATGAAGCACAGAAATTGCATCCGAATTTAATACAAAAGGCACAATGCCGATTTAAGTACCAGAGGACTGACACTCTCACTTTCTATGATTTGAACCTCTCCTGTGAGGCCAGTTATAGATTCCGATGCTTCACTTCTGGTTTACTGAATACCTTGCACCTTCTAATTGACGATGAAACACAGAAATTGCATCCGAATATAATACAAATGGCACAATGCCGACTTAAGTACAAGAGGACTGACACTCTCATATTCTATGATTTGAACCTCTCCTGTGAGTTCAGTTTTTGATTCCCACGCTTCACTTCAGGTTTACTGTATACCCTGCACCTTCTTGTTGACGATGAAACACAAAAATTGCATCGGAATATAATACAAAAGGCACAATGCCGACTTAAGTAAAAGAGGACTGACACTCTTACTTTCTATGATTTGAGCCTCTCCTGTGAGTCCAGTTTTAGATTCGGATGCTTTACTTCAGGTTTACTGTATACATTGCACCTTCTTATTGACGATGAAACAGAGAAATTGCATCGGACTTAAAATTAAAAGGCACAATGCCGACTTAAGTACAAGAGGACTGACACTCTAACTTTCAATGATTTGAACCTCTTCTGTGAGTCCAGTTTTAGATTCCGATGCTTCACTTCAGGTTTACTGTATCCCTTGGACCTTCTTATTGACGATGAAACACAGATATTGCATCAGAATTAAATTCAAAAGGCTCAATGCCGACTTAAGTACAAGAGGACTCACACTCAAATTTTCTATGATTTGAACCTCTCCTTTGAGTCCAGTTTTAGATTCCGATGCTTCAATTCAGGTTTACTGTCTCCCTTGGACCTTCGTATTGACGATAAAACACAGAATTTGCATTCGAATTTAATACAAAAGGCACAATGCCGACTTAGGTACAAGAGGACAGACACTCTAACTTTCTATGATTTGAACCTCTCCTGTGAGTCCAGTTTTAGATTCCGATGCTTCACTTCAGGTTTACTATATCCCTTGGACCTTCTTGTTGACGATGAAACACAGAAATTGCATCCGAATTTAATACAAAAGGCACAAAGGCGACTTAAGTACAAGAGGACTGCCACTCCCACTTTCTATGATTTGATCCTCTCCTGTGAGTCCAGTTTTAGATTGCGATGCTTCACATCAGGTTTACTCTATCCCTTGGACCTTCTTATTGACGATGAAACACAGACATTGCATCGGAAGTAAATTCAAAAGGCACAATGCCGAATTAAGTAAAAGAGGACTGACACTCTCACTTTCTATCATTTGAACCTCTCCTGTGAGTCCAATTTTAGATTTCGACGCTTCACTTCAAGTTTACTGTATCCCTTGGACCTTCTTATTGACGATGAAACACAGAAATTGCATCGGAATTCACTTCAGAAGGCACAATGCCGACTTCACTACAAGAGGACTGACACTCTAACTTTCTATGATTTGAACCTCTCCTGTGAGTCCAGTTTCAGATTCAGATGCTTCACTTCAGGTTTACTGTATCCCTTGGACCTTCTTATTGACGATGAAACACAGAAATTGTATCCGAATCTAATACAAAAGGCACAAGGGCGACTTAAGTAAAGAGGACTGACACTCTCACTTTCTATGATTTGAACCTCTCCTGTGAGACTAGTTTTAGATTCCGATGCTTCACTTCAGGTTTTTCGTATACCTTGCAACTTCTTATTGACGATGAAACACAGAAATTGCATCGGAATAATAATTAAAAGGCACAATGCCGACATAAGAACTAGAGGACTGACACTCTAACTTTCAATGATTTGAACCTCTCCTGTGAGTCCAGTTATAGATTCCGAAGCTTCTCTTCAGGTATACCGTATCCCTTGGACCTTCTTATTGATGATGAAACACAGAAATTGCATCCGAATTGAATGCAAATGGCACAATATCGACTTAAGTACAATAGGAGTGACACTCTAACTGTCTATGATTTGAACCTCTCCTGTGAGTCCAGTTTTAGATTCTGATGCTTCACTTCAGGTTTACTGTATTCCTTGGACCATCATATTGACGATGAAACACAGAAATTGCATCCGAATTAAATACAAAAGGCACAATGCCGGCTTAAGTACAAGAGGACTGACACTCTCACTTTCAATGATTTGAACCTCTTCTGTGAGTCCAGTTTTAGATTCCGATGCTTCACTTCAGGTTTACTGTATACCCTGCACCTTCTTATAGACGATGAAACACAAAAATTGCATCGGAATTTAATACAAAAGGCACAATGCCGACTTAAGTACAAGAGGACTGACACTCTAACTATCTGTGATTTGAATCTCTCCTGTGATTCCAGTTTTAGATTCCGATGTTTCACTTCAGGTTAACTGTATCCTTTGGACGTTCTTACTGACGATGAAACACAGAAATTGCATCCGAATTTAATACAAAAGGCACGATGCCGACTTAAGTAAAAGAGGACTGATACTCTCACTTTCTTTGATTTGAACGTCTCCTGTGAGTCCAGGTTTAGATTCCGATGCTTTACTTTAGGTGTACTGTATACCTTGCACCTTATTATTGACGATGAAGCACAGAAATTGCATCCGAATTTAATACGAAATGCACAATGCCGACTTAAGTACCAGAGGACTGACACTCTAACTTTCTATGATTTGAACCTCTCCTGTGAGTCCAGTTTTAGATTCCGATGCTTCACTTCTGGTTTACTGTATACCTTGCACATTCTAATTGACGATGAAACACAGAAATTGCATCCGAATATAATACAAATGGCTCAATGCCGACTTAAGTACAAGAGGACTGACACTCTCATTTTGTATGATTGGAACCTCTCCTGTGAGTCCAGTTTTAGATTCCGATGCTTCACTACTGGTTTACTGTATGCCTTGGACCTTCTTATTGACGATGAAACACAGAAATTGCATCCGAATTTAATACAAAAGGCACAATACCGACTTAAGTACAAGATTAGTGACACTCTAACTATCTGTGACTTGAATCTCTCCTGTGCTTCCAGTTTTAGATTCCGAGACTTCACTTCAGGTTTACTGTATCACTTGAACCTTCTTATTAACGATGAAACAAAGAAATTGCATCCGAATTTAATACAAATGGCACAATGCCGACTTAAGTACAATCGGACTGACACTCTCACTTTCTATGATTTGAACCTGTGCAGTGAGTCCAGTTTTAGATTCCGATGCTTCACTTCAGGTTTACTGTATCCCTGGATCTTCTTATTGACGATGAAACACAGAAATTGTATCCGAATTTAATACAAAAGTCACAATGGCGACATAAGTAAAGAGGACTCATACTCTCATTTTCTATGATTTGAACCTCTCCTGTGAGACCAGTTTTAGATTCCGATGCGTCACTTCAGGTTTACTGTATACATTGAACCTTCTTATTGACGATGAAACAGAGAAATTGCATCGGAATTAAATTTGAAAGGCACAATGCCGAGTTAAGTACAAGAGGACTGACATTCTAACTTTCAATGATTTGAACCACTTCTGTGAGTCCAGTTTTAGATTCCGATGCTTCACTTCAGGTTTACTGTATCCCTTGGACCTTCTTATTGACGATGAAACACAGAAATTGCATCGGAATTAAATTCAAAAGGCTCAATGCCGACTTAAGCACAAGAGGACTGACACTCTAACTTTCTATGATTGGAACCTCTCCTGTGAGTCCAGTTTTAGATTCCGATGCTTCACTACAGGTTTACTGTATCCCTTGGACCTTCTTATTGACGATGAAACACAGAAATTGCATCCGATTTTAATACAAATGGCACAATGCCGACTTAAGTACAAGAGCACTGACACACTCACTTTCTATGATTTGAACCTGTCCTGTGAGTCCAGTTTTAGATTCCGATACTTGACTACGGGTTTACTGTTCCCCTTGGACCTTCTTATTGACGATGAAACACAGAAATTGCATCCGAATTTAATACAAATGGCACAATGCCGACTTAAGTACAAGAGGACTTACACTCTCACTTTCTATGATTTGTACCTCTCCTGTGAGTTCAGTTTTAGAATCCCATGCTTCAATTCAGGTTTACTGTATACCTTGCACTTTCTTATTGACGATGAAACACAAAAATTGCATCGGAATTTAATACAAAAGGAACAATGCCGACTTAAGTAAATGAGGACTGACACTCTAACTTTCTATGATTTGAACATCTCCTGTGAGCCCAGTTTTAGATTCCGATGCTTCACTTCAGGTTTACTGTATCCCTTGGATCTTCTTATTGACGATGAAACACAGACATTGCATCAGATCTAAATTCAAAAGGCACAATGCCGAATTAAACAAAAGAGGACTGACACTCTCACTTTCTATCATTTGAACCTCTCCTGTGAGTCGAATTTTAGATTCCGACGCTTCATTTCAGGTTTACAGTATTCCTTGGACCATCTTATTGACGATAAAACACAGAAATTGCATCCGAATTTAATACAAATGGCACAATGCCGACTTAAGTACAAGCGGACTGACACTCTCACTTTCTATGATTTGAACCTCTCCTGTGAGTCTAGTTTTAGATTCCGATGCTTCACATCAGGTTTACTGTATCCCTTGGACCTTCTTATTAACGATGAAACACAGACATTGCATCGGAACTAAATTCAAAAGGCACAATGCCGAATTAAGTAAAAGATGACTGACACTCTCACCTTCTATCATTTGAACCTCTCCTGTGAGTCCAATTTTAGTTTCTGACGCTTCACTTCAAGTTTACTGTATCCCTTAGACCTTCTTATTGGCGATGAAACACAGAAATTGCTTCCGAATTCACTTCAAAAGGCACAATGCCGACTTAAGTACTAGAGGACTGACACTCTTACTTTCTATGATTTGTACATCTCCTTTGAGTCCAGTTTTAGATTCCGATGCTTCACTTCAGGTTTACTGTATCCCTTGGACCTTCTTATTGACGATGAAACACAGAAATTGCATCGGAATTAAATTCAAAAGGCTCAATGCCGACTTAAGCACAAGAGGACTGACACTCTAACTTTCTATGATTGGAACCTCTCCTGTGAGTCCAGTTTTAGATTCCGATGCTTCACTACAGGTTTACTGTATCCCTTGGACCTTCTTATTGACGATGAAACACAGAAATTGCATCCGATTTTAATACAAATGGCACAATGCCGACTTAAGTACAAGAGCACTGACACACTCACTTTCTATGATTTGAACCTGTCCTGTGAGTCCAGTTTTAGATTCCGATACTTGACTACGGGTTTACTGTTCCCCTTGGACCTTCTTATTGACGATGAAACACAGAAATTGCATCCGAATTTAATACAAATGGCACAATGCCGACTTAAGTACAAGAGGACTTACACTCTCACTTTCTATGATTTGTACCTCTCCTGTGAGTTCAGTTTTAGAATCCCATGCTTCAATTCAGGTTTACTGTATACCTTGCACTTTCTTATTGACGATGAAACACAAAAATTGCATCGGAATTTAATACAAAAGGAACAATGCCGACTTAAGTAAATGAGGACTGACACTCTAACTTTCTATGATTTGAACATCTCCTGTGAGCCCAGTTTTAGATTCCGATGCTTCACTTCAGGTTTACTGTATCCCTTGGATCTTCTTATTGACGATGAAACACAGACATTGCATCAGATCTAAATTCAAAAGGCACAATGCCGAATTAAACAAAAGAGGACTGACACTCTCACTTTCTATCATTTGAACCTCTCCTGTGAGTCGAATTTTAGATTCCGACGCTTCATTTCAGGTTTACAGTATTCCTTGGACCATCTTATTGACGATAAAACACAGAAATTGCATCCGAATTTAATACAAATGGCACAATGCCGACTTAAGTACAAGCGGACTGACACTCTCACTTTCTATGATTTGAACCTCTCCTGTGAGTCTAGTTTTAGATTCCGATGCTTCACATCAGGTTTACTGTATCCCTTGGACCTTCTTATTAACGATGAAACACAGACATTGCATCGGAACTAAATTCAAAAGGCACAATGCCGAATTAAGTAAAAGATGACTGACACTCTCACCTTCTATCATTTGAACCTCTCCTGTGAGTCCAATTTTAGTTTCTGACGCTTCACTTCAAGTTTACTGTATCCCTTAGACCTTCTTATTGGCGATGAAACACAGAAATTGCTTCCGAATTCACTTCAAAAGGCACAATGCCGACTTAAGTACTAGAGGACTGACACTCTTACTTTCTATGATTTGTACATCTCCTTTGAGTCCAGTTTTAGATTCCGATGCTTCACTTCAGGTTTACTGTATCCCTTGGACCTTCTTATTGACGATGAAACACAGAGTTTGCATTCGAATTTAATACAAAATGCACAATGCCGACTTCAGTACAAGAGGACTGACACTCTAACTTTCTATGATTTGAACCTCTCCTGTGAATCCAGTTTGAAATTCCGATGCTTCACTTCAGGCTTACTGTATCCCTTGGACCTTCTTATTGACGATGAAACACAGAAATTGTATCCGAATCCAATACAAATGGAACAATGGCGACTTAAGTAAAGAGGACTGACGCTCTCACTTTCTATGAATGAACCTCTCCTGTGAGACCAGTTTTAGATTCCGATGCTTCATTTCAGGTTTACCATATACCTTGCACCTTCTTATTGACGATGAAACACAGAAATTGCATCGGTATAAAAATTAAAAGGCACAATGCCGACTTAAGTACAAGAGGACTGACACTAACTTTCAATGTTTTGAACCTCTCCTGTGCGTCCAGTTTTAGATTCTGATGCTTCACTTCAGGTATAACGTATTCCTTGGACCTTCTTATTGACGATGAAACACAGAAATTGCATCCGAATTGAATACAAATGGCACAATACCGACTTAAGTACAAGAGGAGTGATACTCTAACTGTCTATGATTAGAACCTCTCCTGTGAGTCCAGTTTTAGATTCTGATGCTTCACTTCAGGTTTACTGTATTCCTGGGACCTTCTTATTGACGATGAAACACAGAAATTGCATCCGAATTTAATACAAAAGGCATAATGCCGACTTAAGTACAAGAGGACTGACACTCTCACTTTCAAAGATTTGAACCTCTTCTGTGAGTCCAGTTTTAGATTCCGATGCTTCACTTCAGGTTTATTGTATCCCTTGGACCTTCTTATTGACGATGAAACATAGAAATTGCATCCGAATTTAATATAAATGGCACAATGCCGACTTAAGTAAAAGAGGACTGACACTATCACATTCTATGATTTGAACCTCTCCTGATAGTCCAGTTTTAGATTCCGATGCTTCACTTCAGGTAACTGTATCTTTTGGACTTTCTTATTGCCGATGAAACACAGAAATTGCATCCGAATTTAATACAAAAGGCACAATGCCGACTTAAGTAAAAGAGGACTGATACTCTCACTTTCTTTGATTTGAACGTCTCCTGTGAGTCCAGTCTTAGATTCCGATGCTTCACTTTAGGTTTACTGAATCCCTAGGACCTACTTATTGACGATGAAACACTGAAATTGCATCCGAATTTAATACAAAAGGCACAATGCCGACATAAGTACATGAGGACTGACAATCTCACTTTCTATGATTTGAACCTCTCCTTTGAGACCAGTTTTAGATTCCGATGCTTCACTTTAGGTGTACCTTATACCTTGCTCCTTCTTATTGACGATGAAGCACAGAAATTGCATCCGAATTTAATACAAAAGGCACAATGCCGATTTAAGTACCAGAGGACTGACACTCTCACTTTCTATGATTTGAACCTCTCCTGTGAGGCCAGTTATAGATTCCGATGCTTCACTTCTGGTTTACTGAATACCTTGCACCTTCTAATTGACGATGAAACACAGAAATTGCATCCGAATATAATACAAATGGCACAATGCCGACTTAAGTACAAGAGGACTGACACTCTCATATTCTATGATTTGAACCTCTCCTGTGAGTTCAGTTTTTGATTCCCACGCTTCACTTCAGGTTTACTGTATACCCTGCACCTTCTTGTTGACGATGAAACACAAAAATTGCATCGGAATATAATACAAAAGGCACAATGCCGACTTAAGTAAAAGAGGACTGACACTCTAACTTTCTATGATTTGAACATCTCCTGTGAGCCCAGTTTTAGATTCCGATGCTTCACTTCAGGTTTACTGTATCCCTTGGATCTTCTTATTGACGATGAAACACAGACATTGCATCAGATCTAAATTCAAAAGGCACAATGCCGAATTAAACAAAAGAGGACTGACACTCTCACTTTCTATCATTTGAACCTCTCCTGTGAGTCGAATTTTAGATTCCGACGCTTCATTTCAGGTTTACAGTATTCCTTGGACCATCTTATTGACGATAAAACACAGAAATTGCATCCGAATTTAATACAAATGGCACAATGCCGACTTAAGTACAAGCGGACTGACACTCTCACTTTCTATGATTTGAACCTCTCCTGTGAGTCTAGTTTTAGATTCCGATGCTTCACATCAGGTTTACTGTATCCCTTGGACCTTCTTATTAACGATGAAACACAGACATTGCATCGGAACTAAATTCAAAAGGCACAATGCCGAATTAAGTAAAAGATGACTGACACTCTCACCTTCTATCATTTGAACCTCTCCTGTGAGTCCAATTTTAGTTTCTGACGCTTCACTTCAAGTTTACTGTATCCCTTAGACCTCCTTATTGGCGATGAAACACAGAAATTGCTTCCGAATTCACTTCAAAAGGCACAATGCCGACTTAAGTACTAGAGGACTGACACTCTTACTTTCTATGATTTGTACATCTCCTTTGAGTCCAGTTTTAGATTCCGATGCTTCACTTCAGGTTTACTGTATCCCTTGGACCTTCTTATTGACGATGAAACACAGAAATTGCATCGGAATTAAATTCAAAAGGCTCAATGCCGACTTAAGCACAAGAGGACTGACACTCTAACTTTCTATGATTGGAACCTCTCCTGTGAGTCCAGTTTTAGATTCCGATGCTTCACTACGGGTTTACTGTTCCCCTTGGACCTTCTTATTGACGATGAAACACAGAAATTGCATCCGAATTTAATACAAATGGCACAATGCCGACTTAAGTACAAGAGGACTTACACTCTCACTTTCTATGATTTGTACCTCTCCTGTGAGTTCAGTTTTAGAATCCCATGCTTCAATTCAGGTTTACTGTATACCTTGCACTTTCTTATTGACGATGAAACACAAAAATTGCATCGGAATTTAATACAAAAGGAACAATGCCGACTTAAGTAAATGAGGACTGACACTCTAACTTTCTATGATTTGAACATCTCCTGTGAGCCCAGTTTTAGATTCCGATGCTTCACTTCAGGTTTACTGTATCCCTTGGATCTTCTTATTGACGATGAAACACAGACATTGCATCAGATCTAAATTCAAAAGGCACAATGCCGAATTAAACAAAAGAGGACTGACACTCTCACTTTCTATCATTTGAACCTCTCCTGTGAGTCGAATTTTAGATTCCGACGCTTCATTTCAGGTTTACAGTATTCCTTGGACCATCTTATTGACGATAAAACACAGAAATTGCATCCGAATTTAATACAAATGGCACAATGCCGACTTAAGTACAAGCGGACTGACACTCTCACTTTCTATGATTTGAACCTCTCCTGTGAGTCTAGTTTTAGATTCCGATGCTTCACATCAGGTTTACTGTATCCCTTGGACCTTCTTATTAACGATGAAACACAGACATTGCATCGGAACTAAATTCAAAAGGCACAATGCCGAATTAAGTAAAAGATGACTGACACTCTCACCTTCTATCATTTGAACCTCTCCTGTGAGTCCAATTTTAGTTTCTGACGCTTCACTTCAAGTTTACTGTATCCCTTAGACCTTCTTATTGGCGATGAAACACAGAAATTGCTTCCGAATTCACTTCAAAAGGCACAATGCCGACTTAAGTACTAGAGGACTGACACTCTTACTTTCTATGATTTGTACATCTCCTTTGAGTCCAGTTTTAGATTCCGATGCTTCACTTCAGGTTTACTGTATCCCTTGGACCTTCTTATTGACGATGAAACACAGAAATTGCATCGGAATTAAATTCAAAAGGCTCAATGCCGACTTAAGCACAAGAGGACTGACACTCTAACTTTCTATGATTGGAACCTCTCCTGTGAGTCCAGTTTTAGATTCCGATGCTTCACTACAGGTTTACTGTATCCCTTGGACCTTCTTATTGACGATGAAACACAGAAATTGCATCCGATTTTAATACAAATGGCACAATGCCGACTTAAGTACAAGAGCACTGACACACTCACTTTCTATGATTTGAACCTGTCCTGTGAGTCCAGTTTTAGATTCCGATACTTGACTACGGGTTTACTGTTCCCCTTGGACCTTCTTATTGACGATGAAACACAGAAATTGCATCCGAATTTAATACAAATGGCACAATGCCGACTTAAGTACAAGAGGACTTACACTCTCACTTTCTATGATTTGTACCTCTCCTGTGAGTTCAGTTTTAGAATCCCATGCTTCAATTCAGGTTTACTGTATACCTTGCACTTTCTTATTGACGATGAAACACAAAAATTGCATCGGAATTTAATACAAAAGGAACAATGCCGACTTAAGTAAATGAGGACTGACACTCTAACTTTCTATGATTTGAACATCTCCTGTGAGCCCAGTTTTAGATTCCGATGCTTCACTTCAGGTTTACTGTATCCCTTGGATCTTCTTATTGACGATGAAACACAGACATTGCATCAGATCTAAATTCAAAAGGCACAATGCCGAATTAAACAAAAGAGGACTGACACTCTCACTTTCTATCATTTGAACCTCTCCTGTGAGTCGAATTTTAGATTCCGACGCTTCATTTCAGGTTTACAGTATTCCTTGGACCATCTTATTGACGATAAAACACAGAAATTGCATCCGAATTTAATACAAATGGCACAATGCCGACTTAAGTACAAGCGGACTGACACTCTCACTTTCTATGATTTGAACCTCTCCTGTGAGTCTAGTTTTAGATTCCGATGCTTCACATCAGGTTTACTGTATCCCTTGGACCTTCTTATTAACGATGAAACACAGACATTGCATCGGAACTAAATTCAAAAGGCACAATGCCGAATTAAGTAAAAGATGACTGACACTCTCACCTTCTATCATTTGAACCTCTCCTGTGAGTCCAATTTTAGTTTCTGACGCTTCACTTCAAGTTTACTGTATCCCTTAGACCTTCTTATTGGCGATGAAACACAGAAATTGCTTCCGAATTCACTTCAAAAGGCACAATGCCGACTTAAGTACTAGAGGACTGACACTCTTACTTTCTATGATTTGTACATCTCCTTTGAGTCCAGTTTTAGATTCCGATGCTTCACTTCAGGTTTACTGTATCCCTTGGACCTTCTTATTGACGATGAAACACAGAGTTTGCATTCGAATTTAATACAAAATGCACAATGCCGACTTCAGTACAAGAGGACTGACACTCTAACTTTCTATGATTTGAACCTCTCCTGTGAATCCAGTTTGAAATTCCGATGCTTCACTTCAGGCTTACTGTATCCCTTGGACCTTCTTATTGACGATGAAACACAGAAATTGTATCCGAATCCAATACAAATGGAACAATGGCGACTTAAGTAAAGAGGACTGACGCTCTCACTTTCTATGAATGAACCTCTCCTGTGAGACCAGTTTTAGATTCCGATGCTTCATTTCAGGTTTACCATATACCTTGCACCTTCTTATTGACGATGAAACACAGAAATTGCATCGGTATAAAAATTAAAAGGCACAATGCCGACTTAAGTACAAGAGGACTGACACTAACTTTCAATGTTTTGAACCTCTCCTGTGCGTCCAGTTTTAGATTCTGATGCTTCACTTCAGGTATAACGTATTCCTTGGACCTTCTTATTGACGATGAAACACAGAAATTGCATCCGAATTGAATACAAATGGCACAATACCGACTTAAGTACAAGAGGAGTGATACTCTAACTGTCTATGATTAGAACCTCTCCTGTGAGTCCAGTTTTAGATTCTGATGCTTCACTTCAGGTTTACTGTATTCCTGGGACCTTCTTATTGACGATGAAACACAGAAATTGCATCCGAATTTAATACAAAAGGCATAATGCCGACTTAAGTACAAGAGGACTGACACTCTCACTTTCAAAGATTTGAACCTCTTCTGTGAGTCCAGTTTTAGATTCCGATGCTTCACTTCAGGTTTATTGTATCCCTTGGACCTTCTTATTGACGATGAAACATAGAAATTGCATCCGAATTTAATATAAATGGCACAATGCCGACTTAAGTAAAAGAGGACTGACACTATCACATTCTATGATTTGAACCTCTCCTGATAGTCCAGTTTTAGATTCCGATGCTTCACTTCAGGTAACTGTATCTTTTGGACTTTCTTATTGCCGATGAAACACAGAAATTGCATCCGAATTTAATACAAAAGGCACAATGCCGACTTAAGTAAAAGAGGACTGATACTCTCACTTTCTTTGATTTGAACGTCTCCTGTGAGTCCAGTCTTAGATTCCGATGCTTCACTTTAGGTTTACTGAATCCCTAGGACCTACTTATTGACGATGAAACACTGAAATTGCATCCGAATTTAATACAAAAGGCACAATGCCGACATAAGTACATGAGGACTGACAATCTCACTTTCTATGATTTGAACCTCTCCTTTGAGACCAGTTTTAGATTCCGATGCTTCACTTTAGGTGTACCTTATACCTTGCTCCTTCTTATTGACGATGAAGCACAGAAATTGCATCCGAATTTAATACAAAAGGCACAATGCCGATTTAAGTACCAGAGGACTGACACTCTCACTTTCTATGATTTGAACCTCTCCTGTGAGGCCAGTTATAGATTCCGATGCTTCACTTCTGGTTTACTGAATACCTTGCACCTTCTAATTGACGATGAAACACAGAAATTGCATCCGAATATAATACAAATGGCACAATGCCGACTTAAGTACAAGAGGACTGACACTCTCATATTCTATGATTTGAACCTCTCCTGTGAGTTCAGTTTTTGATTCCCACGCTTCACTTCAGGTTTACTGTATACCCTGCACCTTCTTGTTGACGATGAAACACAAAAATTGCATCGGAATATAATACAAAAGGCACAATGCCGACTTAAGTAAAAGAGGACTGACACTCTTACTTTCTATGATTTGAGCCTCTCCTGTGAGTCCAGTTTTAGATTCGGATGCTTTACTTCAGGTTTACTGTATACATTGCACCTTCTTATTGACGATGAAACAGAGAAATTGCATCGGACTTAAAATTAAAAGGCACAATGCCGACTTAAGTACAAGAGGACTGACACTCTAACTTTCAATGATTTGAACCTCTTCTGTGAGTCCAGTTTTAGATTCCGATGCTTCACTTCAGGTTTACTGTATCCCTTGGACCTTCTTATTGACGATGAAACACAGATATTGCATCAGAATTAAATTCAAAAGGCTCAATGCCGACTTAAGTACAAGAGGACTCACACTCAAATTTTCTATGATTTGAACCTCTCCTTTGAGTCCAGTTTTAGATTCCGATGCTTCAATTCAGGTTTACTGTCTCCCTTGGACCTTCGTATTGACGATAAAACACAGAATTTGCATTCGAATTTAATACAAAAGGCACAATGCCGACTTAGGTACAAGAGGACAGACACTCTAACTTTCTATGATTTGAACCTCTCCTGTGAGTCCAGTTTTAGATTCCGATGCTTCACTTCAGGTTTACTATATCCCTTGGACCTTCTTGTTGACGATGAAACACAGAAATTGCATCCGAATTTAATACAAAAGGCACAAAGGCGACTTAAGTACAAGAGGACTGCCACTCCCACTTTCTATGATTTGAACCTCTCCTGTGAGTCCAGTTTTTGATTCCGATGTTTCACTACAGGTTTACTGAGTCCCTTGGACCTTCTTGTTGACGATGAAACACAGAAATTGCATCCGAATTTAATACAAATGGCACAATGCCGACTTAAGTACAAGTGTACTGACACTCTAACTTTCCATGATTTGACCTGTCCTGTGAGTCCAGTTTTAGATTCCGATACTTCACTTCAGGTTTACTGTAACCCTTGGACCTTCTTATTGACGATGAAACACAGAAATTGCATCCGAACTTAATACAAATGGCACAATGCCGACTTAAGTACAAGAGGTGTGACACTATATCTATGATATGAACCTCTCCTGTGAGTTCATTTTTAGATTCCCATGCTTCACTTCAGGTTTACTGTATACCTTGCACCTTCTTATTGACGATGAAACACAAACATTGCATCGGAATTTAATACAAAAGGAACAATGCCGACTTAAGTAAAAGAGGACTGTCACTCTAAATTTCTATGATTTGAACCTCTCCTGTGTGTACAGTTTTAGATTCCGATGCTTCACTTCAGGTTTACTGTATCCCTTGGACCTTCTTATTGACGACGAAACACAGACATTGCATCGGAACTAAATTCAAAAGGCACAATGCCGAATTAAGTAAAAGAGGACTGACACTCTCACTTTCTATCATTGGAACCTCTCCTGTGAGTCCAATTTTAGATTCCGACGCTTCACTTCAAGTTTACTGTATCCTTTGGACCTTCTTATTGACGATGAAACACAGAAATTGGATCCGAATTTAATACAAATGGCACAACGCCGACTTAAGTACAATCGGACTGACACTCTCACTTTCTATGATTTGAACCTCTCCTGTGAGTCCAGTTTTAGATTCCGATGCTTCACTTCAGGTTTACTGTATACCTTGGACCTTCTTATTGACGATGAAACACAGAAATTGCATCCGAATTTAATACAAATGGCAAATGCCGACTTAAGTACAAGAGCACTGACACTCTCACTTTCTATGATTTGAACCTGTCCTGTGAGTCCAGGTTTAGATCCAATACTTCACTTCAGGTTTACTGTACCCCTTGGACCTTCTTATTGACGATGAAACACAGAAATTGCATCCGAATTTAATAGAAAGGCACAATGCCGACTTAATTACAAGAGGACTGACACTCTCACTTTCTATGATTTGAACCTCTCCTGTGAGTTCAGTTTTAGATTCCCATGCTTCACTTCAGGTTTACTGTATACCTTGCACCTTCTTATTGACATTGAAACACAAAAATTGCATCGGAATTTAATACAAAAGGAACAATGCCGACTTAAGTAAAAGAGGACTGACACTCTAACTTTCTATGATTTGAACCTCTCCTGTGAGTCCAGTTTTAGATTCCGATGCTTCACTTCAGGTTTACTGTATCCCTTGGACCTTCTTATTGACGATGAAACACAGACATTGCATCGGAACTAAATTCAAAAGGCACAATGCCGAATTAAGTAAAAGAGGACTGACCCTCCACTTTCTATCATTTGAACCTCTCCTGTGAGTCCAATTTTAGATTCCGCGGCTTCATTTCAGGTTTACTGTATCCCTTGGACTTCTTATTGACGATGAATCACAGAAATTGCATCCGAATTTACTACAAATGGCACAATGCCGACTTAAGTGCAAGCGGACTGACACTATCACTTTCTATGATTTGAACATCTCCTGTGAGTCCAGTTTTAGATTCCGATGCTTCACTTCAGGTTTACTGTATCCCTCGGACCTTCTTATTGACGATGAAACACAGACATTGCTTCGGAACTAAATTCAAGAGGCACAATGCCGAATTAAGTAAAAGAGGACAGACACTCTCTCTTTCTATCATTTGAACCCACCTGTGAGTCCAAATTTAGATTCCGACGCTTTACTTCAAGTTTACTGTATCCCTTGGACCTTCTTATTGACGATGAAACACAGAAATTTGCTTCCAAATTTAATACAAACGGCACAATACCGACTTAAGTACAAGAGGAGTGACACTCTAACTTTCTATGATTTGAACCTCTCCTGTGAGTCCAGTTTTAGATTCCGATGTTTCACTTCAGGTTTACTGTATTCCTTGGATTTACTTATTGACGATGAAACACAGGAATCGCATCCGAATGTAATACAAATGGCACAATGCCGACTTAGGTACAAGAGGACTGACACTCTCACTTTCTATGATGTGAACCTCTCCTGGGTGTCCAGTTTCAGATTCCGATGCTTCACTTCAGGTTTACTGTATACCTTGCACCTTCTTATTGACGATGAAACACAAAAATTGCATCGGAATTTAATACAAAAGGCACAATGCCGACTTAAGTAAAAGAGGACTGACACTCTAACTTTCTATGATTTGAACCTTTCCTGTGAGTCCACGTTTAGATTCCGATGCTTCACTTCAGGTTTACTGTATCCCTTGGACCTTCTTATTGACCATGAAACACAGAAATTGCATCCGAATTTAATACAAAAGTCACAATACCGACTTAAGTACAAGAGGAGTGACACTCTAACTGTCTATGATTTGAATCTCTCCTGTGAGTCCAGTTTTAGTTTCCAATGCCTCACTTCAGGTTTACTGTATCCCTTGGACCTTCTTATTGACGATGAACCACAGAGTTTGCATCCGAATTAATACAAAATGCACCACGCCGACTTAAGTACAAGAGGACCGACATTCTAACTTTCTATGATTTGTACATCTCCTGTGAGTCCAGTTTTAAATTGCGATGCTTCACTTAAGGTTTACTGTATCCCTTGGACCTTCTTATTGACGATGAAACACAGAAATTGCATCCGAATATAATACAAAAGGCACAATGGCGACTTAAGTACAAGAGGACTGACACTCTCACTTTCAATGATTTTAACCTCTCCTGTGAGTCCAGTTTTAGATTCCGATGCTTCACTTCAGGTTTACTGTATACCTTGCACCTTCTTATTGACGATGAAACACAGAAATTGCATCGGAATTAAAATTAAAAAGCACAATGCCGACTTATGTACAAGAGGACTGACACTCTAACTTTCTATGATTTGAACCTCTCCTGTGAGTCCAGTTTTAGATTCCGATGCTTCACTTCAAGTTTACTGTATCCCTTGGACCTTCTTCTTGACGATGAAACACAGAAATTGCATCCGAATTTAATACAAAAGGCACAATACCGACTTAAGTACAAGAGGAGTGACACTCTAACGCTCTATGATTTGAACCTCTCCTGTGAGTCCAGTTTTAGTTTCTGATGCTTCACTTCAGGATTACTGTATCATTTGGACCTTCTAATTGACGATGAAACACAGAAATTGCATCCGAATTTAATACAATAGGCACAATGCCGACTTAAGTACAAGAGGAGTGACACTCTCACTATCAATGATTTGGCCACTCTGTGAGTCAAGATTTAGATTTCGATGCTTCACTTCAGGTTTACTGTGTAACTTGCACCTTCTAATTGACGATGAAACACAGAAATTGCATCCGAATTTAATACAAAAGGCACAATGCCGACTTCAGTACAAGAGGACTGATACTCTCACTTTATATGATTTGAACCTCTACTGTCAGTCCAGTTTGGATTCCGATGCTTCACTTCTGGTTTACTGTATCCCTTGGACCTTCTTATTGACGATGAAACACAGAGTTTGCATCCGAATTTAATACAAAAGGAAAATGCCGACTTAAGTACAAGAGGACTGACACTCTAACTTTCTATGATTTGAACCTCTCCTGTAAGTCCAGTTTAAGATTCCGATGCTTCACTTCAGGTTTACTGTATCCCTGGGACCTTCTTATTGGCGATGAAACACAGAGTTTGCATCCGAATTTAACACAAAAGGCACAATGCCGACTTAAGTACAAGAGGACAGACACTCTAATTTTCTATGATTTGAACCTCTCCTGTGAGTGCAGTTTTAAATTCCGATGTTTCACTTCAGGTTTACTGTATCCCTTGGACCTTCTTATTGACGATGAAACGCAGAAATTGCATCCGAATTTAATACAAAAGCACAATGCCGACATAAGTACTAGAGGACTGACACTCTCACTTTCCATGATTTGAACCTCTCGTGTGAGTCCAGTTTTTAGTTCCGTTGCTTCAATTCAGGTTTACTGTATCCCTTGGTCCGTCTTATTGACGATGAAACACAGAAATTGCATCCGAATTTAATACAAAAGGCACAATGCCGACTTAAGAACAAGAGGACTGACACTCTAACTATCTATGAATTGAACCTCTCCTGTGAGTCCAGTTTTCGATTCCGATGCTTCACTTCAGGTTTACTGTATCCTTTGGAATTTCTGATTGACGATGAAACACAGATATTGCATCCGAATTTAATACAAAAGGCACAATGCCGATTTAAGTAAAAGACGACTGATACTCTCACTTTCAATGATTTGAACCTGTCCTGTGAGTCCAGTTTTAGATTCCGATGCTTCACTTCAGGTTTACGGTATCCCTAGGACCTACTAATTGACGATGAAACACAGAAATTGCATCCGAATTTAATACAAAAGGCACAATGCCGACATAAATACAAGAGGACTGACACTCTCACTTTCTACGATTTGAACCTCTAATTTGAGACCAGTTTTAGATTCCGATGCTTCACTTTAGGTGTACTGTATACGTTGCACCTTCTTATTGACGATGAAGCACACAAATTGCATCCGATTTTAATACAAAATGCACAATGCCGACTTAAGTACCAGAGGACTGACACTCTCACTTTCTATGATTTGAACCTCTCCTGTGAGTCCAGTTTTAGATCCCGATGCTTCACTTCAGGTTTACTGTATCCCTTGGACCTTCTTATTGACGATGAAACACAGAAATTACATCCGAATTTAACACAAAAGGCACAATGCCGACTTAAGTACAAGAGGACTGACCCTCTACCTTTCTATGATTTGAACCTCTCCTGCGAGTCCCCTTTTAGAATCCGATGCTTCACTTCAGGTTTACTGTATACCTTGCACCTTCTTATTGACGATGAAACACAGAAATTACATCCGAATTTAATACAAAAGGCAAAATGCCGACTGAAGTACAAGAGGACTGACACTATCACTTTCTACGATTTGAACCTCTCCTGTGAGTAAAGTTTTAGATTCCGATGCTTCACTTCGGGTTTACTGTATCTCTTGGACCTTCTTATTGACGATGAAACACAGAAATTGCATCCGAATTTAATACAAAAGGCACAAAACCGACTTAAGTAAAAGCGGAATGACACTCTAACTTTCTATGATTTGAACCTCTCCTGTGAGTCCAGTTTTAGATTCCGATGCTTCACTTCAGGTTTACTGTATCCCTTGGACCTTCTTATTGACGATGAAAGACAGACATTGCATCGGAATTAAATTCAAAAGGCACAATGCCGAATTAAGTAAAAGAGGACCAACACTCTCACTTTCTATCATTTGAACCTCTCCTGTGAGTCCAATTATAGATTCCGCGGCTTCACTTCAGGTTTACCGTATCCCTTGGACTTCTTATTGACGATGAATCACAGAAATTGCATCCGAATTTACTACAAATGGCACAATGCCGACTTAAGTGCAAGCGGACTGACACTCTCACTTTCTATGATTTGAACCTCTCCTGTGAGTCCAGTTTCAGATTCCGAAGCATCACTTCAGGTTTACTGTATCCCTTGGACCTTCTTATTGACGATGAAACACAGACATTGCTTCGGAACTAAATTCAAAAGGCACAATGCCGAATTAAGTAAAGGAGGACTGACACTCTCTCTTTCTATCATTTGAACCCACCTGTGAGTCCAATTTTAGATTCCGACGCTTTACTTCAAGTTTACTGTATCCCTTGGACCTTCTTATTGACGATGAAACACAGATATTTGCTTCCAAATTTAATACAAACGGCACAATACCGACTTAAGTACAAGAGGACTGACACTCTAACTTTCTATGATTTGAACCTCTCCTGTAAGTCCAGTTTTAGATTCCGATGCTTCACTTCAGGTTTACTGTATCCCTTGGACCTTCTTATTGACGATGAAACACAGAAATTGCATACGAATTTAATACAAAAGCACAATGCCGACATAAGTACTAGAGGACTGACACTCTCACTTTCCATGATTTGAACCTCTCGTGTGAGTCCAGTTTTTAGTTCCGTTGCTTCACTTCAGGTTTACTGTATCCCTTGGTCCTTCTTATTGACGATGAAACACAGAAATTGCATCCGAATTTAATACAAAAGGCACAATGCCGACTTAAGAACAAGAGGACTGACACTCTAACTATCTATGAATTGAACCTCTCCTGTGAGTCCAGTTTTAGATTCCGATGCTTCACTTCAGGTTTACTGTATCCTTTGGACTTTCTAATTGACGATGAAACACAGAAATTGCATCCGAATTTAATACAAAAGGCACAATGCCGATTTAAGTAAACGAGGACTGATACTCTCACTTTCTATGATTTGAACCTGTCCTGTGAGTCCAGTTTTAGATTCCGATGCTTCACTTCAGGTTTACGGTATCCCTAGGACCTACTAATTTGACGATGAAACACAGATATTGCATCCGAATTTAATACAAAAGGCACAATGCCGACATAAGTACAAGAGGACTGACACTATCACTTTCTACGATTTGAACCTCTGCTTTGAGACCAGTTTTAGATTCCGATGCTTCACTTTAGGTGTACTGTATACCTTGCACCATCTTATTGACGATGAAGCACACAAATTGCATCCGAATTTAATACAAAATGCACAACGCCGACTTAAGTACCAGAGGACTGACACTCTCACTTTCTATGATTTGAACCTCTCCTGTGAGTCCAGTTTTAGATCCCGATGCTTCACTTCAGGTTTACTGTATCCCTTGGACCTTCTTATTGACGATGAAACACAGAAATTACATCCGAATTTAACACAAAAGGCACAATGCCAACTTAAGTACAAGAGGACTGACGCTCTACCTTTCTATGATTTGAACCTCTCCTGCGAGTCCACTTTTAGATTCCGATGCTTCACTTCAGGTTTACTGTATAACTTGCACCTTCTAATTGACGATGAAACACAGAAATTTCATCCGAAATTAATACAAAAGGCACAATGTCGACTTAAGTACAAGAGGACTGATACTCTCACTTTCTATGATTTGAACCTCTACTGTGAGTCCAGTTTGGATTCCGATGCTTCACTTCAGGTTTACTGTATCCCTTGGACCTTCTTATTGACGATGAAACACAGAGTTTGCATCCGAATTTAATACAAAAGCACAATGCCGACTTAAGTACAAGAGGACTGACACTCTCACTTTCTATGATTTGAACCTCTCCTGTGAGTCCAGTTTTTAGTTCCGTTGCTTCACTTCAGGTTTACTGTCTCCCTTGGTCCTTCTTATTGACGATGAAACGCAGAAATTGCATCCGAATTTAATACAAAAGGCACAATGCCGACTTAAGAACAAGAGGACGGACACTCTAACTATCTATGATTTGAACCTCTCCTGTGAGTCCAGTTTTAGATTCCGATGCTTCACTTCAGGTTTACTGTATCCTTTGGACTGTCTTATTGACGATGAAACACATAAATTGCATCCGAATTTAATACAAAAGGCACAATGCCGACTTAAGTAAAAGAGGACCGATACTCTCACTTTCCATGATTTGAACCTGTCCTGTGAGTCCAGTTTTAGATTCCGATGCTTCACTTCAGGTTTACTGTATCCCTAGGACCTACTAATTGACGATGAAACACAGAAATTGCATCCGAATTTAATAAAAAAGGCACAATGCCGACATAAGTACAAGAGGATAGACACTCTCACTTTCTACGTTTTGGACCTCTGGTTTGAGACCAGTTTTAGATTCCGATGCTTCACTTTAGGTGTACTGTATACTTGAACCTTCTTATTGACGATGAAGCACAGAAATTGCATCCGAATTTAATACAAAATGCACAATGCCGACTTAAGTACCAGAGGACTGACACTCTCACTTTCTATGATTTGAACCTCTCCTGTGAGTCCAGTTTTAGATCCCGATGCTTCCCTTCTGGTTTACTGTATACCTTGCACCTTCTAATTGACGATGAAACACAATAATTGCATCCGAATTTAATACAAAAGCACAATGCCGACTTAAGTACAAGAGGACTGACACTCTCACTCTCTACGATTTGAACCTCTCCTGTGAGTCCAGTTATAGACTCCGATGCTTCACTTCAGGTTTACTGTATCCCTTGGACCTTCTTATTGACAATGAAAAACAGAAATTGCATCCGAATTTAATACAAAAGGCACAATGCCGACTTAAGTACAAGAGGACTGATACTCTCACTTTGTACGATTTGAACCTCTCCTGTGAGTCCAGTTTTAGATTCCGATGCTTCACTTCACGTTTACTGTATCCCTTGGACCTTCTTATTGACGCTGAAACACAGAAATTACATCCGAATTTAATACAAAAGGCACAATGCCGACTTAAGTACAAGAGGACTGACGCTCTACCTATCTATGATTTGAACCTCTCCTGCGAGTCCAGTTTTAGATTCCGATGCTTCCCTTCAGGTTTACAGTATACCTTGGACCTTCTTATTGACGAAGAAACACAGAAATTGCATCCAAATTTAATACAAAAGTCACAATGCCGACTTAAGTAAAAGAGGACTGACACTCTCACATTCTACGATTTGAACCTCTCCTGTGAGTCCAGTTTTAGATTCCGATGCTTCACTTCAGGTTTACTGTATACCTTGCACCTTCTTATTGACGATGAAACACAGAAATTCCATCCGAATTTAATACAAAAGCACAATGATGACTTAAATTCAAGAGGACTGACACGCTCACTTTCCATGATTTGAACCTCTCCTGTGAGTCCAGTTTTTAGTTCCGTTGCTTCACTTCAGGTTTACTGTGTCCTTTGGTCCTTCTTATTGACGACGAAATACAGATATTGCATCCGAATATAATTCAAAAGGCACAATGCCGACTTAAGAACAAGAGGACAGACACTCTAACTATCTATGATTTAAACCTCTCCTGTGAGTCCAGTTTTAGATTCCGATGCTTCACTTCATGTTTACTGTATCCTTTGGACTTTCTTATTGACGATGAAACACATAAATTGCATCCGAATTTAATACAAAAGGCACAATGCCGACTCAAGTAAAAGAGGACTGATACACTCACTTTCTATGATTTTAACCTGTCCTGTGAGTCCAGTTTTAGATTCCGATGCTTCACTTCAGGTTTACTGTATCCCTAGGACCTACTAATTGACGATGAAACACAGAAATTGCATCCGAATTTAATACAAAATGCACAATGCCGACATAAGTACAAGAGAACTGACACTCTCACTTTCTATGATTTGGACCTCTCCTTTGAGACCAGTTTTAGATTCCGATGCTTCACTTTAGGTGTACTGTATACTTGCACCTTCTTATTGACGATGAAGCAATGAAATTGCATCAAAATTTAATACAAAAGGCACAATGCCGTCTTAAGAACAAGAGGACTGACACTCCAACTATCTATGATTTGAACCTCTCCTGTGAGTCATCTTGTTCTTAAGTCGGCATTGTGCATTTTGTATTAAATTCATATGCAATTTCTGTGTTTCATCGTCAATAACAAGGACGAAGGGATACAGTAAACCTGAAGTGAAGCAACAGAACTAAAAACTGGACTCACAGGTGAGGTTCAAATCATGGAAAGTGAGAGTGTCAGTCCTCTTGTACTTAAGTCAGCATTGTGCTTTTGTATTAAATTCGGCACAATGCCGACTTAAGAACAAGAGGACTGACACTCAAACTATCTATGATTTGAACCTCTCCTGTGAGTCCAGTTTTAGATTCCGATGCTTCACTTCAGGTTTACTGTATCCTTTGGACTTTCTTATTGACGATGAAACACAGAAATTGCATCCGAATTTAATACAAAAGGCACAATGCCGACTTAAGTACCAGAGGACTGACACTCTCACTTTCTATGATTTGAACCTCTCCTGCGAGTCCAGTTTTAGATTCCGATGCTTCACTTCAGGTTTACAGTATACCTTGGACCTTCTTATTGACGAAGAAACACAGAAATTGCATCCAAATTTAATACAAAAGTCACAATGCCGACTTAAGTAAAAGAGGACTGACACTCTCACATTCTACGATTTGAACCTCTCCTGTGAGTCCAGTTTTAGATTCCGATGCTTCACTTCAGGTTCACTGTATACCTTGCACCTTCTTATTGACGATGAAACACAGAAATTGCATCCGAATTTAATACAAAAGCACAATGATGACTTAAATTCAAGAGGAATGACACGCTCACTTTCCATGATTTGAACCTCTCCTGTGAGTCCAGTTTTTAGTTCCGTTGCTTCACTTCAGGTTTACTGTGTCCTGTGGTCCTTCTTATTGACGACGAAATACAGATATTGCATCCGAATATAATTCAAAAGGCACAATGCCGACTTAAGAACAAGAGGACAGACACTCTAACTATCTATGATTTAAACCTCTCCTGTGAGTCCAGTTTTAGATTCCGATGCTTCACTTCAGGTTTACTGTATCCTTTGGACTTTCTTATTGACGATGAAACACATAAATTGCATCCGAATTCAATACAAAAGGCACAATGCCGACTCAAGTAAAAGAGGACTGATACTCTCACTTTCTATGATTTTAACCTGTCCTGTGAGTCCAGTTTTAGATTCCGATGCTTCACTTCAGGTTTTCTGTATCCCTAGGACCTACTAATTGACGATGAAACACAGAAATTACATCCGAATTTAATACAAAATGCACAATGCCGACATAAGTACAAGAGAACTGACACTCTCACTTTTTATGATTTGGACCTCTCCTTTGAGACCAGTTTTAGATTCCGATGCTTCACTTTAGGTGTACTGTATACTTGCACCTTCTTATTGACGATGAAGCAATGAAATTGCATCAAAATTTACTACAAAAGGCACAATGCCGTCTTAAGAACAAGAGGACTGACACTCCAACTATCTATGATTTGAACCTCTCCTGTGAGTCCTCTTGTTCTTAAGTCGGCATTGTGCATTTTGTATTAAATTCGTATACGATTTCTGTGTTTCATCGTCAATAAGAAGGACGAAGGGATACAGTAAACCTGAAGTGAAGCAACAGAACTAAAAACTGGACTCACAGGAGAGGTTCAAATCATGGAAAGTGAGAGTGTCAGTCCTCTTGTACTTAAGTCAGCATTGTGCTTTTGTATTAAGTTCGGCACAATGCCGACTTAAGAACAAGAGGACTGACACTCAAACTATCTATGATTTGAA
Source organism: Schistocerca serialis cubense (assembly GCF_023864345.2). Classification (NCBI taxonomy): domain Eukaryota; kingdom Metazoa; phylum Arthropoda; class Insecta; order Orthoptera; family Acrididae; genus Schistocerca; species Schistocerca serialis. The sequence continues at coordinate 517,929,139 of NC_064646.1, forward strand.
CCTCTCCTGTGAGTCCAGTTTTAGATTCCGATGCTTCACTTCAGGTTTACTGTATCCTTTGGACTTTCTTATTGACGATGAAACACAGAAATTGCATCCGAATTTAATACAAAAGGCACAATGCCGACTTAAGTACCAGAGGACTGACACTCTCACTTTCTATGATTTGAACCTCTCCTGTGAGTCCAGTTTTAGATCCCGATGCTTCACTTCAGGTTTACAGTATCCCTTGGACCTTCTTATTGACGATGAAACACAGAAATTACATCCGAATTTAACACAAAAGGCACAATGCCAACTTAAGTACAAGAGGACTGACGCTCTGCCTTTCTATGATTTGAACCTCTCCTGCGAGTCCACTTTTAGATTCCGTGCTTCACTTCAGGTTTACTGTATAACTTGCACCTTCTAATTGACGATGAAACACAGAAATTTTATCCGAAATTAATACAAAAGGCACAATGTCGAATTAAGTACAAGAGGACTGATACTCTCACTTTCTATGATTTGAACCTCTACTGTGAGTCCAGTTTGGATTCCGATGCTTCACTTCAGGTTTACTGTATCCCTTGGACCTTCTTATTGACGATGAAACACAGAGTTTGCATCCGAATTTAATACAAAAGCACAATGCCGACTTAAGTACAAGAGGACTGACACTCTCACTTTCCATGATTTGAACCTCTCCTGTGAGTCCAGTTTTTAGTTCCGTTGCTTCACTTCAGGTTTACTGTCTCCCTTGGTCCTTCTTATTGACGATGAAATGCAGAAATTGCATCCGAATTTAATACAAAAGGCACAATGCCGACTTAAGAACAAGAGGACGGACACTCTAACTATCTATGATTTGAACCTCTCCTGTGAGTCCAGTTTTAGATTCCGATGCTTCACTTCAGGTTTACGGTATCCTTTGGACTGTCTTATTGACGATGAAACACATAAATTGCACCCGAATTTAATACAAAAGGCACAATGCCGACTTATGTAAAAGAGGACCGATACTCTCACTTTCCATGATTGGAACCTGTCCTGTGAGTCCAGTTTTAGATTCCGATGCTTCACTTCAGGTTTACTGTATCCCTAGGACCTACTAATTGACGATGAAACACAGAAATTGCATCCGAATTTAATAAAAAAGGCACAATGCCGACATAAGTACAAGAGGACAGACACTCTCACTTTCTACGTTTTGGACCTCTGGTTTGAGACCAGTTTTAGATTCCGATGCTTCACTTTAGGTGTACTGTATACTTGAACCTTCTTATTGACGATGAAGCACAGAAATTGCATCCGAATTTAATACAAAATGCACAATGCCGACTTAAGTACCAGAGGACTGACACTCTCACTTTCTATGATTTGAACCTCTCCTGTGAGTCCAGTTTTAGATCCCGATGCTTCACTTCTGGTTTACTGTATACCTTGCACCTTCTAATTGACGATGAAACACAATAATTGCATCCGAATTTAATACAAAAGGCACAATGCCGACTTAAGTACAAGAGGACTGACACTCTCACTCTCTACGATTTGAACCTCTCCTGTGAGTCCAGTTATAGACTCCGATGCTTCACTTCAGGTTTACTGTATCCCTTGGACCTTCTTATTGACAATGAAAAACAGAAATTGCATCCGAATTTAATACAAAAGGCACAATGCCGACTTAAGTACAAGAGGACTGATACTCTCACTTTGTACGATTTGAACCTCTCCTGTGAGTCCAGTTTTAGATTCCGATGCTTCACTTCACGTTTACTGTATCCCTTGGACCTTCTTATTGACGCTGAAACACAGAAATTACATCCGAATTTAATACAAAAGGCACAATGCCGACTTAAGTACAAGAGGACTGACGCTCTACCTTTCTATGATTTGAACCTCTCCTGCGAGTCCAGTTTTAGATTCCGATGCTTCACTTCAGGTTTACTGTATACCTTGCACCTTCCTACTCACGATGAAACACAGAAATTGCATCCGAATTTAATACAAAAGGCAAAATGCCGACTTAAGTACAAGAGGACTCACACTCTCACTTTCTACGATTTGAACCTCTCCTGTGAGTCCAGTTTTAAAATCCGATGCTTCACTTCAGGATTACTGTATCCGTTGGACCTTCTTATAGACGGTGAAACACAGAAATTGCATCAGAATTTAATACAAAACGCACAAAGCAGACTTAAGTACAAGAGGACTGACACTCTAACTTTCTATGATTTGAACCTCTCCTGCGAGTCCAGTTTTAGATTCCGATGCTTCACTTCAGGTTTACAGTATACCTTGGACCTTCTTATTGACGAAGAAACACAGAAATTGCATCCAAATTTAATACAAAAGTCACAATGCCGACTTAAGCAAAAGAGGACTGACACTCTCACATTCTACGATTTGAACCTCTCCTGTGAGTCCAGTTTTAGATTCCGATGCTTCACTTCAGGTTTACTGTATACCTTGCACCTTCTTATTGACGATGAAACACAGAAATTGCATCCGAATTTGATACAAAAGCACAATGATGACTTAAATTCAAGAGGACTGACTCGCTCACTTTCCATGATTTGAACCTCTCCTGTGAGTCCAGTTTTTAGTTCCGTTGCTTCACTTCAGGTTTACTGTGTCCTTTGGTCCTTCTTATTGACGACGAAATACAGATATTGCATCCGAATATAATTCAAAAGGCACAATGCCGACTTAAGAACAAGAGGACAGACACTCTAACTATCTATGATTTAAACCTCTCCTGTGAGTCCAGTTTTAGATTCCGATGCTTCACTTCAGGTTTACTGTATCCGTTGGACTTTCTTATTGACGATGAAACACAGAAATTGCATCCGAATTTAATACAAAAGGCACAATGCCGACTTAAGTAAAAGAGGACTGATACTCTCACTTTCTATGATTTTAACCTGTCCTGTGAGTCCAGTTTTAGATTCCGATGCTTAACTTCAGGTTTACTGTATCCCTAGGACCTACTAATTGACGATGAAACACAGAAATTGCATCCGAATTTAATACAAAATGCACAATGCCGACATAAGTACAAGAGAACTGACACTCTCACTTTCTATGATTTGGACCTCTCCTTTGAGACCAGTTTTAGATTCCGATGCTTCACTTTAGGTGTACTGTATACTTGCACCTTCTTATTGACGATGAAGCAATGAAATTAAATCAAAATTTAATACAAAAGGCACAATGCCGTCTTAAGAACAAGAGGACTGACACTCCAACTATCTATGATTTGAACCTCTCCTGTGAGTCCTCTTCTTCTTAAGTCGGCATTGTGCATTTTGTATTAAATTCGTATGCGATTTCTGTGTTTCATCGTCAATAAGAAGGACGAAGGGATACAGTAAACCTGAAGTGAAGCAACAGAACTAAAAACTGGACTCACAGGAGAGGTTCAAATCATGGAAAGTGAGAGTGTCAGTCCTCTTGTACTTAAGTCAGCATTGTGCTTTTGTATTAAATTCGGCACAATGCCGACTTAAGAACAAGAGGACTGACACTCAAACTATCTATGATTTGAACCTCTCCTGTGAGTCCAGTTTTAGATTCCGATGCTTCACTTCAGGTTTACTGTATCCTTTGGACTTTCTTATTGACGATGAAACACAGAAATTGCATCCGAATTTAATACAAAAGGCACAATGCCGACTTAAGTACCAGAGGACTGACACTCTCACTTTCTATGATTTGAACCTCTCCTGTGAGTCCAGTTTTAGATCCCGATGCTTCACTTCAGGTTTACTGTATCCCTTGGACATTCTTATTGACGATGAAACACAGAAATTACATCCGAATTTAACACAAAAGGCACAATGCCAACTTAAGTACAAGAGGACTGACGCTCTGCCTTTCTATGATTTGAACCTCTCCTGCGAGTCCACTTTTAGATTCCGATGCTTCACTTCAGGTTTACTGTATAACTTGCACCTTCTAATTGACGATGAAACACAGAAATTTTATCCGAAATTAATACAAAAGGCACAATGTCGACTTAAGTACAAGAGGACTGATACTTTCACTTTCTATGATTTGAACCTCTACTGTGAGTCCAGTTTGGATTCCGATGCTTCACTTCAGGTTTACTGTATCCCTTGGACCTTCTTATTGACGATGAAACACAGAGTTTGCATCCGAATTTAATACAAAAGCACAATGCCGACTTAAGTACAAGAGGACTGACACTCTCACTTTCCATGATTTGAACCTCTCCTGTGAGTCCAGTTTTTAGTTCCGTTGCTTCACTTCAGGTTTACTGTCTCCCTTGCTCCTTCTTATTGACGATGAAATGCAGAAATTGCATCCGAAATTAATACAAAAGGCACAATGCCGACTTAAGAACAAGAGGACGGACACTCTAACTATCTATGATTTGAACCTCTCCTGTGAGTCCAGTTTTAGATTCCGATGCTTCACTTCAGGTTTACTGTATCCTTTGGACTGTCTTATTGACGATGAAACACATAAATTGCACCCGAATTTAATACAAAAGGCACAATGCCGACTTATGTAAAAGAGGACCGATACTCTCACTTTCCATGATTGGAACCTGTCCTGTGAGTCCAGTTTTAGATTCCGATGCTTCACTTCAGGTTTACTGTATCCCTAGGACCTACTAATTGACGATGAAACACAGAAATTGCATCCGAATTTAATAAAAAAGGCACAATGCCGACATAAGTACAAGAGGACAGACACTCTCACTTTCTACGTTTTGGACCTCTGGTTTGAGACCAGTTTTAGATTCCGATGCTTCACTTTAGGTGTACTGTATACTTGAACCTTCTTATTGACGATGAAGCACAGAAATTGCATCCGAATTTAATACAAAATGCACAATGCCGACTTAAGTACCAGAGGACTGACACTCTCACTTTCTATGATTTGAACCTCTCCTGTGAGTCCAGTTTTAGATCCCGATGCTTCACTTCTGGTTTACTGTATACCTTGCACCTTCTAATTGACGATGAAACACAATAATTGCATCCGAATTTAATACAAAAGGCACAATGCCGACTTAAGTACAAGAGGACTGACACTCTCACTCTCTACGATTTGAACCTCTCCTGTGAGTCCAGTTATAGACTCCGATGCTTCACTTCAGGTTTACTGTATCCCTTGGACCTTCTTATTGACAATGAAAAACAGAAATTGCATCCGAATTTAATACAAAAGGCACAATGCCGACTTAAGTACAAGAGGACTGATACTCTCACTTTGTACGATTTGAACCTCTCCTGTGAGTCCAGTTTTAGATTCCGATGCTTCACTTCACGTTTACTGTATCCCTTGGACCTTCTTATTGACGCTGAAACACAGAAATTACATCCGAATTTAATACAAAAGGCACAATGCCGACTTAAGTACAAGAGGACTGACGCTCTACCTTTCTATGATTTGAACCTCTCCTGCGAGTCCAGTTTTAGATTCCGATGCTTCACTTCAGGTTTACTGTATACCTTGCACCTTCCTACTCACGATGAAACACAGAAATTGCATCCGAATTTAATACAAAAGGCAAAATGCCGACTTAAGTACAAGAGGACTCACACTCTCACTTTCTACGATTTGAACCTCTCCTGTGAGTCCAGTTTTAAAATCCGATGCTTCACTTCAGGATTAGTGTATCCGTTGGACCTTCTTATAGACGGTGAAACACAGAAATTGCATCAGAATTTAATACAAAACGCACAAAGCAGACTTAAGTACAAGAGGACTGACACTCTAACTTTCTATGATTTGAACCTCTCCTGCGAGTCCAGTTTTAGATTCCGATGCTTCACTTCAGGTTTACAGTATACCTTGGACCTTCTTATTGACGAAGAAACACAGAAATTGCATCCAAATTTAATACAAAAGTCACAATGCCGACTTAAGTAAAAGAGGACTGACACTCTCACATTCTACGATTTGAACCTCTCCTGTGAGTCCAGTTTTAGATTCCGATGCTTCACTTCAGGTTTACTGTATACCCTGCACCTTCTTATTGACGATGAAACACAGAAATTGCATCCGAATTTAATACAAAAGCACAATGAAGACTTAAATTCAAGAGGACTGACACGCTCACTTTCCATGATTTGAACCTCTCCTGTGAGTCCAGTTTTTAGTTCCGTTGCTTCACTTCAGGTTTACTGTGTCCTTTGGTCCTTCTTATTGACGACGAAATACAGATATTGCATCCGAATATAATTCAAAAGGCACAATGCCGACTTAAGAACAAGAGGACAGACACTCTAACTATCTATGATTTAAACCTCTCCTGTGAGTCCAGTTTTAGATTCCGATGCTTCACTTCAGGTTTACTGTATCCTTTGGACTTTCTTATTGACGATGAAACACAGAAATTGCATCCGAATTTAATACAAAAGGCACAATGCCGACTTAAGTAAAAGAGGACTGATACTCTCACTTTCTATGATTTTAACCTGTCCTGTGAGTCCAGTTTTAGATTCCGATGCTTCACTTCAGGTTTACTGTATCCCTAGGACCTACTAATTGACGATGAAACACAGAAATTGCATCCGAATTTAATACAAAATGCACAATGCCGACATAAGTACAAGAGAACTGACACTCTCACTTTCTATGATTTGGACCTCTCCTTTGAGACCAGTTTTAGATTCCGATGCTTCACTTTAGGTGTACTGTATACTTGCACCTTCTTATTGACGATGAAGCAATGAAATTGCATCAAAATTTAATACAAAAGGCACAATGCCGTCTTAAGAACAAGAGGACTGACACTCCAACTATCTATGATTTGAACCTCTCCTGTGAGTCCTCTTGTTCTTAAGTCGGCATTGTGCATTTTGTATTAAATTCGGATGCAATTTCTGTGTTTCATCGTCAATAAGAAGGACGAAGGGATACAGTAAACCTGAAGTGAAGCAACAGAACTAAAAACTGGACTCACAGGAGAGGTTCAAATCATGGAAAGTGAGAGTGTCAGTCCTCTTGTACTTAAGTCAGCATTGTGCTTTTGTATTAAATTCGGCACAATGCCGACTTAAGACCAAGAGGACTGACACTCAAACTATCTATGATTTGAACCTCTCCTGTGAGTCCAGTTTTAGATTCCGATGCTTCACTTCAGGTTTACTGTATCCTTTGGACTTTCTTTTTGACGATGAAACACAGAAATTGCATCCGAATTTAATACAAAAGGCACAATGCCGACTTAGGTAAAAGAGGACTGACACTCTCACTTTCTACGATTTGAACCTCTCCTGTGAGTCCAGTTATAGATTCCGATGCTTCACTTCAGGTTTACTGTATACCTTGCACCTTCTTATTGACGATGAAACACAGAAATTGCATCCGAATTTAATACAAAAGGCTCAATGCCGACTTAAGTACAAGAGGACTGATACTCTCACTTTCTATGATTTGAACCTCTACTGTGAGTCCAGTTTGGATTCCGATGCTTCACTTCAGGTTTACTGTATCCCTTGAACCTTCTTATTGACGATGAAACACAGAGTTTGCATCCGAATTTAATACAAAAGGTACAATGCCGACTTGAGTACAAGACGATAGACACTCTAACTTTCTATGATTTGAACCTCTCCTTTGAGTCCAGTTTTAGATTCCGATGCTTCACTTCAGGTTTACTGTATCCCTTGGACCTTCTTATTGACGATGAAACACAGAGTTTGCATCCGAATTTAACACAAAAGGCACAATGCCGACTTAAGTACAAGAGGACTGACACTCTAACTTTCTATGATTTGAACCTCTCCTGTGAGTGCAGTTTTAAATTCCGATGCTTCACTTTCGGTTTACTGTATCCCTTGGACCTTCTTATTGACGATGAAACACAGAAATTGCATCCGAATTTATTACAAAAGCACAATGTCGACTTAAGTACAAGAGGACTGACACTCTCAGTTTCCATGATTTGAACCTCTCCTGTGAGTCCAGTTTTTAGTTCCGTTGCTTCACTTCAGGTTTACTGTCTCCCTTGGTCCTTCTTATTGACGATGAAACGCAGAAATTGCATCCGAATTTAATACAAAAGGCACAATGCCGACATAAGTACAAGAGGACAGACACTCTCACTTTCTACGTTTAGGACCTCTGGTTTGAGACCAGTTTTAGATTCCAATGCTTCACTTTAGGTGTACTGTATACTTGCACCTTCTTATTGACGATGTAGCACAGAAATTGCATCCGAATTTAATACACAAGGCACAATGCCGACTTAAGTACCAGAGGACTGACACTCTCACTTTCTATGATTTGAACCTCTCCTGTGAGTCCAGTTTTAGATCCCGATGCTTCACTTCTGGTTTACTGTATACCTTGCACCTTCTAATTGACGATGAAACACAAAAATTGCATCCGAATTTAATACAAAAGGCACAATGCCGACTTAAGTACAAGAGGACTGACACTCTCACTCTCTACGATTTGAACCTCTCCTGTGAGTTTAGTTATAGACTCCGATGCTTCACTTCAGGTTACTGTGTCCCTTGGACCTTCTTATTGACAGTGATAAACATAAATTGCATCCGAATTTAATACAAAAGGCACAATGCCGACTTAAGTACAAGAGGGCTGACACTCTCACTTTGTACGATTTGAACCTCTCCTGTGAGTCCAGTTTTAAAAATCCGATGCTTCACTTCAGGATTACTGTATCCCTTGGACCTTCTTATAGACCGTGAAACACAGAAAGTGCATCAGAATTTAATACAAAAGGCACAAAGCAGACATAAGTACAAGAGGACTGACACTCTAACTTTCTATGATTTGAACCTCTCCTGTGAGTCCAGTTTTAGATTCCGATGCTTCACTTCAGGTTTACAGTATACCTTGGACCTTCTTATTGACAATGAAACACAGAAATTGCATCCAAATTTAATACAAAAGTGACAATGCCGACTTAAGTAAAAGAGGACTGACACTCTCACTTTCTACGATTTGAACCTCTCCTGTTAGTCCAGTTTTAGATTCCGATGCTTCACTTCAGGTTTACTGTATACCTTGCACCTTCTTTTTGACGATGAAACACAGAAATTGCATCCGAATTTAAGACAAAAGCACAATGATGACTTAAATACAAGAGGACTGACACGCTCACTTTCCATGATTTGAACCTCTCCTGTGAGTCCAGTTTTTAGTTCCGTTGCTTCACATCAGGTTTACTGTATCCTTTGGTCCTTCTTATTGACGACGAAATACAGATATTGCATCCGAATGTAATACAAAAGGCACAATGCCGACTTAAGAACAAGAGGACAGACACTTTAACTATCTTTGATTTGAACATCTCCTGTGAGTCCAGTTTTAGATTCCGATGCATCACTTCAGGTTTACTGTATCCTTTGAACTTTCTTATTGACGATGAAACACATAAATTGCATCCGAATTTAATACAAAAGGCACAATGCCGACTTAAGTACTAGAGGACTGACGCTCTACCTTTCTATGATTTGAACCACTCCTGCGAGTCCAGTTTTAGATTCCGATGCTTCACTTCAGGTTTACTGTATACCTTGCACCTTCTTATTGACGATGAAACACAGAAATTGCATCCGAATTTAATACAAAAGGCAAATTGCCGACTTAAGTATAAGAGGACTGACACTCTCACTTTCTACAATTTGAACCTCACCTGTGAGTCCAGTTTTAAAATCCGATGCTTCACTTCAGGTTTACTGTATCCCTTGGACCTTCGTATAGACGGTGAAACACAGAAATTGCATCCGAATTTAATACAAAAGGCACAAAGCCGACTTAAGTACAAGAGGACTGACACTCTAACTTCCTATGAGTTGAACCTCCCCTGTGAGTCCAGTTTTAGATTCCGATGCTTCACTTCAGGTTTACAGTATACCTTGGACCTTCTTATTGACGATGAAACACAGAAATTGCATCCGAATTTAACACAAAAGGCACAATGCCGACTTAAGTACAAGAGGACTGATGCTCGACTTTTCTATGAATTGATCCTCTCCTGCGAGTCCAGTTTTAGATTCCGATGCTTCACTTCAGGTTTACTGTCTACCTTGCACCTTCTTATTGACGATGAAACACAGAAATTGCATCCGAATTTAATACAAAAGGCAAAATGCCGACTTAAGTACAAGGGGACTGACTCTCTCACTTTCTACGATTTGAACCTCTCCTGTGAGCCCAGTTTTAGAATCCGATGCTTCACTTCAGGTTTACAGTATACCTTGGACCTTCTTATTGACGATGAAACACAGAAATTGCATCCAAATTTGATACAAAAGTTCGAATGCCGACTTAAGTAATAGAGGACTGACACTCTCACTTTCTACGATTTGAACCTCTCCTGTGAGTCCAGTTTTAGATTCCGATGCTTCACTTCAGGTTTACTGTATACCTTGCACCTTCTAACTGACGATGAAACACAGAAATTGCATCCGAATTTAACACACAAGGCACAATGCCGACTTAAGAACAAGCGGACTGACACTCCAACTATCTATTATTTGAACCTCTCCTGTGAGTCCTCTGTTTCTTAAGTCAGCATTGTGCCTTTTGTATTAAATTCGGTTGCAACTTCTGTGTTTCATCGTCAATAAGAAGGACCAAGGGATACAGTAAACCTGAAGTGAAGCAACGGAACTAAAAACTGGACTCACAGGAGAGGTTCAAATCATGGAAAGTGAGAGTGTCAGTCCTCTTGTACTTAAGTCAGCATTGTGCTTTTGTATTAAATTCGGCAGAATGCCGACTTAAGAACAAGAGGAATGACACTCTAACTATCTATGATTTGAACCTCTCCTGTGAGTCCAGTTTTAGATTCCGATGCTTCACTTCAGGTTTACTGTATCCTTTGGACATTCTTATTGACGATGAAACACAGAAATTGCATCCGAATTTAATACAAAACCACAATGCCGACTTAAGTACAAGAGGACTGACACTCTCACTTTACAGGATTTGAACCTCTCTTGTGAGTCCAGTTTTTAGTTCCGATGCTTCACTTCAGGTTTACTGTAACCCTTGGTCCTTCTTATTGAAGATGAAACATAGAAATTGAATCCGAATTTAATACAAAAGGCACAATGCCGACATAAGAACAAGAGGACTGGCACTCTAAGTTTCTATGATTTGAACCTCTCCTGTGGGTCCAGTTTTAGATTCCGAAGCTTCACTTCTGGTTTACTGTATACCTTGCACCTTCTAATTGACGATGGAACACAGTAATTGCATCCGAATTTAATACAAAAGGCACAATGCCGACTTAAGTACAAGAGGACTGACACTCTCACTCTCTACGATTTGAACCTCTCCTGTGAGTCCAGTTATAGACTCCGATGCTTCACTTCAGGTTTACTGTATCCTTTGGACTTTCTTATTGACTATGAAACACAGAAATTGCATCCGAATTTAATACAAAAGGCACAATGCCGACATAAGTACAAGAGGACTGACATTCTCACTTTCTACGATTTGAACCTCTCCTTTGAGACCAGTTTTAAATTACGATGCTTCACTTTAGGTGTACTGTATACCTTGCATCTTCTTATTGACGATGAAGCACAGAAATTGCATCCGAATTTAATACAAAAGGCACAATGCCGATTTAAGTACCAGAGGACTGACACTCTCAGTTTCCATGATTTGAACCTCTCCTGTGTGTCCAGTTTTTAGTTCCGATGCTTCACTTCAGGTTTCCTGTATCCCTTGGTCCTTCTTATTTACGACGAAACTCAGAAATTGCATCCGAATTTTTATACAAAAGGCACAATGCCGATATAAGTACAAGAGGACTGACACTCTCACTTTCTACGATTTGAACCTGTCCTTTGAGACCAGTTTTAGATTCCGATGTTTCACTTTAGGTGTACTGTATACCTTGAATCTTCTTACTGACGATGAAGCACCGAAATTGCATCCGAATTTAATATAAAAGGCACAATGCGGACTTAAGTACCAGAGGACTGACACTCTCACTTTCTATGATTTGAACGTCTCCTGTGAGTCCAGTTTTAGAATCCGATGCTTCACTTCTGGTTTACTATTTACCATGCACCTTCTAATTGACGATGAAACACGGAAATTGCATCCGAATTTAATACATAAGGCACAATGTCAACTTAAGTACAAGAGGACTGACATTCTCACTCTCTACGATTTGAACCTCTCCTGTGAGTCCAGTTATAGACTCCGATGCTTCACTTCAGGTTTACTGTATCACTTGGACCTTCTTATTGACTATGAAACACAGAAATTGCATCCGAATTTAATACAAAAGGCACAATGCCGACCTATGTACAAGAGGACTGACACTCTTACTTTCTATGATTTGAACCTCTCCTGTGAGTGCAGTTTGAAAATTCCGATGCTTCACTTCAGGTTAACTGTATCCCTTGGACCTTCTTATTGACGATGAAACACAGAAATTGCATCCGACTTTAATACAAAAGCACAATGCCGACTTAAGTACAAGAGGACTGACACTCTCACTTTCCATGATTTGAACCTCTCCTGTGAGTCCAGTTTTAAGTTCCAAAGCTTCACTTCAGGTTTACTGTATCCCTTGGTCCTTCTTATTGACGATGAAACACAGAATTTGCATCCGAATTTAAAACAAAAGGCACAATACCAACTTAAGAACAAGAGGACTGACACTCTCACTCTCTACGATTTGAACCTCTCCTGTGAGTCCAGTTATAGACTCCGATGCTTCACTTCAGGTTTACTGTATCACTTGGACCTTCTTATTGACTATGAAACACAGAAATTGCATCCGAATTTAATACAAAAGGCACAATGCCGACATAAGTACAAGAGGACTGACACTCTTACACTCTACGATTTGAACCTCTCCTGTGAGTCCAGTTATAGACTCCGAAGCTTCACTTCAGGTTTACCGTATCCCTTGGACCTTCTTATTGACAATGAAACACAGAAATTGCAACCGAATTTAATGCAAAAGGCACAATGCCGACTTAAGTACAAGTGGACTGACACTCTCACTATGTATGATTTGAACCTCTCCTGTGAGTCAAGTTTTAGATTCCGATGCTTCACTTCAGGTTTACTGTATCCCTTGGACCTTCTTATTGAGGATGAAACACAGAAATTACTTCCGAATTTAATACAAAAGCACAATGCCGACTTAAGTACAAGAGGACTGACACTCTCACTTTCTATGATTTTAACCTCTACTGTGAGTATAGTTTTAGATTCCGATGCTTCACTTCAGGTTTACTGTATACCTTGCACCTTCTTATTGACGATGAAACACAGAAATTGCATCCGAATATAATACAAAAGACACAATGCCGACTTAAGTACAAGAGGAATGACACTCTCACTATGTACGATTTGAACCTCTCCTGTGAGTCCAGTTTTAGATTCTGATGCTTCACTTCAGGGTTACTGTATCCCTTCGACCTTCTTACTGACGATGAAACACAGAGTTTGCATCTGAATTTAACACAAAAGGCACAATGCCGACTTAAGTACAAGAGGACTGACACTCTAACTTTCTATGATTTGAACGTCTCCTGTGAGTGCAGTTTTAAATTCCGATGCTTCACTTCAGGTTTACTGTATCCCTTCGACCTTCTTACTGACGATGAAACACAGAGTTTGCATCTGAATTTAACACAAAAGGCACAATGCCGACTTAAGTACAAGAGGACTGACACTCTCACTATGTACGATTTGAACCTCTCCTGTGAGTCCAGTTTTAGATTCCGATGCTTCACTTCAGGTTTACTGTATACTTTGGACTTTCTTATTGACGATGAAACAGAGGAATTGCATCCGAATTTAATACAAAAGGCACAATGCCGACTTAAGTAAAAGAGGACTGATACTCTCACATTCTGTGATTTGAACCTGTCCTGTGAGTCCAGTTTTAGATTCCGATGCTTCACTTCAGTTTTACTGTATCCCTTGGACCTTCTTATTGACGATGAAACACAGAAATTGCATCCGAATTTAATACAAAAGGCACAATGCCCACATAAGTACAAGAGGACTGACACTCTCATTTCCTATGATTTGAACCTCTCCTTTGAGACCAGTTTTAGATTCCGATGTTTCACTTTAGGTGTACTGTATACCTTGCATCTTCTTATTGACGATGAAGCACAGAAATTGCATCCGAACTTAATACAAAAGGCACAATGCCGACATAAGTACAAGAGGACTGACACTCTCACTTTCTACGATTTGAACCTCTCCTTTGAGACCAGTTTTAGATTCCGATGCTTCACTTTAGGTGTACTGTATACCTTGCATCTTCTTATTGACGATGAAGCACAGAAATTGCATCCGAATTTAATACAAAAGGCACAATGCCGATTTAAGTACCAGAGGACTGACACTCTCACTTTCCATGATATGAACCTCTCCTGTGTGTCCAGTTTTTAGTTCCGATGCTTCACTTCAGGTTTACTGTATCCCTTGGTCCTTCTTATTTACGACGAAACACAGAAATTGCATCCGAATTTTTATACAAAAGGCACAATGCCGACATAAGTACAAGAGGACTGACACTCTCACTTTCTACGATTTGAACCTCTCCTTTGAGACTAGTTTTTGATTCCGATGTTTCACTTTAGGTGTACTGTATACCTTGAATCTTCTTACTGACGATGAAGCACAGAAATTGCATCCGAATTTAATACAAAAGGCACAATGCCGACTTAAGTACCAGAGGACTGACACTCTCACTTTCTATGATTTGAACTACTCCTGTGAGTCCAGTTTTAGATTCCGATGCTTCACTTCTGGTTTACTATATACCATGCACCTTCTAATTGACGATGCAACACAGAATTTGCATCCGAATTTAATACATAAGGCACAATGCCAACTTAAGTGCAAGAGGACTGACACTCTCACTCTCTACGATTCGAACCTCTCCTGTGAGTCCAGTTATAGACTCCGATGCTTCACTTCAGGTTTACTGTATACCTTGGACCTTCTTATTGACAATGAAACACAGAAATTGCATCCGAATTTAATACAAAAGGCACAATGCCGACCTATGTACAAGAGGACTGACACTCTAACTTTCTATGATTTGAACCTCTCCTGTGAGTGCAGTTTTAAAAATTCCGATGCTTCACTTCATGTTAAGTGTATCCCTTGGACCTTCTTATTGACGATGAAACACAGAAATTGCATCCGAATTTAATACAAAATGCACAATGCTGACTTAAGTAAAAGAGGACTGATACTCTCACTTTCTATAATTTGAACCTGTCCTGTGAGTCCAGTTTTAGATTCCGATGCTTCACTTCAGGTTAACTGCATCCCTACGACCTACTTAATGACGATGAAACACAGAAATTGCATCCGAATTTAATACAAAAGGCACAATGACGACATACGTACAAGAGGACTGACACTCTCACTTTCTACGATTTGAACCTCTCCTTTGAGACCAGTTTTAGGTTCCGATGCTTCACCTTAGGTGTACTGTATACCTTGCATCGTCTTATTGACGATGAAGCACAGAAATTGCATCCGAATTTAATACAAAAGGAACAATGCCGACATAGGTACCAGAGGACTGACACTCTCACAATCTACGATTTGAACCTCTCCTGTGAGTCCAGTTATAGACTCCGAAGCTTCACTTCAGGTTTACTGTATCCCTTGGACCTTCTTATTGACAATGAAACACAGAAATTGCAACCGAATTTAATGCAAAAGGCACAATGCCGACTTATATACAAGAGGACTGACCCTCTACCTTTCTATGATTTGAACCTCTCCTGTGAGTCCAGTTTTAGATTCCTATGCTTCACTTCAGGTTTACTGTATACCTTGCACCTTCTAATTGACAATGATACACAGAATTTGCATCCGAATTTAATACAAAAGACACAATGCCGACTTAAGTAAAAGAGGACTGACACTCTAACTTTCTATGATTTGAACCTCTCCTGTGAGTCCAGTTTTAGATTCCGATGCTTCACCTCAGGTTTACTGTATACCTTGCACCTTCTAATTCACGATGAAATACAGAAATTGCATCCGAATTTAATACAAATGGCACAATGCCGACTTAAGTACAAGAGGACTGATACTCTCACTATGTACGATTTGAACCTCTCCTGTGAGTCAAGTTTTAGATTCCGATGCTTCACTTCAGGTTTACTGTATGCCTTGGACCTTCTTATTGAGGATTAAACACAGAAATTACTTCCGAATTTAATACAAAAGCACAATGCCGACTTAAGTACAAGAGGACTGACACTCTCACTTTCTATGATTTTAACCTCTACTGTGAGTCCAGTTTTAGATTCCGATGCTTCACTTCAGGTTTACTGTATCCCTTGGACCTTCTTATTGACGATGAAACACAGAAATTGCATCCGAATTGAATACAAAAGGCACAATGCCGACTTAAGTACATGAGGACTGACACTCTCACTTTCAACGATTTGAACCTCTCCTGTGAGTCCAGTTTTAGATTCCGATGCTTCACTTCAGGTTTACTGTATACCTTGCACCTTCTTATTGACGATGAAACACAGAAATTGCATCCGAATATAATACAAAAGGCACAATGCCGACTTAAGTACAAGAGGACTGACACTCTCACTATGTACGATATGAACCTCTCCTGTGAGTCCAGTTTTAGATTCTGATGCTTCACTTCAGGTTTACTGTATCCCTTCGACCTTCTCACTGACGATGAAACACAGAGTTGGCATCTGAATTTAACACAAAAGGCACAATGCCGACTTAAGTACAAGAGGACTGACGCTCTAACTTTCTATGATTTGAACGTCTCCTGTGAGTGCAGTTTTAAATTCCGATGCTTCACTTCAGGTTTACTGTATCCCTTGGACCTTCTTGTTGACGATGAAACACAGAAATTGCATCCGAATTTAATACAAAAGCACAATGCCGACTTAAGTACAAGAGGACTGACACTCTCACTTTCCAGGATTTGAACCTCTCCTGTGAGTCCAGTTTTTAGTTCCGATGCTTCACTTCAGGTTTACTGTAACCCTTGGTCCTTCTTATTGAAGATGAAACACAGAAATTGCATCCGAATTTAATACAAAAGGCACAATGCCGACTTAAGAACAAGAGGACAGACACTCTAAGTTTCTATGATTTGAAGATCTCCTGTGAGTCCAGTTTTAGATTCCGATGCTTCACTTCAGGTTTACTGTATACTTTGGACTTTCTTATTGACGATGAAACACAGGAATTGCATCCGAATTTAATACAAAAGGCACAATGCCGACTTAAGTAAAAGAGGACTGATACTCTCACATTCTATGATTTGAACCTGTCCTGTGAGTCCAGTTTTAGATTCCGATGCTTCACTTCAGGTTTACTGTATCCCTTGGACCTTCTTATTGACGATGAAACACAGAAATTGCATCCGAATTTAATACAAAAGGCACAATGCCCACATAAGTACAAGAGGACTGACACTCTCACTTCCTACGATTTGAACCTCTCCTTTGAGACCAGTTTTAGTTTCCGATGCTTCACTTTAGGTGTACTGTATACCTTGCATCTTCTTATTGACGATGAAGCACAGAAATTGCATCCGAATTTAATACAAAAGGCACAATGCCGATTTAAGTACCAGAGGACTGACACTCTCACTTTCCATGATTTGAACCTCTCCTGTGTGTCCAGTTTTTAGTTCCGATGCTTCACTTCAGGTTTACTGTATCCCTTGGTCCTTCTTATTTACGACGAAACACAGAAATTGCATCCGAATTTTTATACAAAAGGCACAATGCCGACATAAGTACAAGAGGACTGACACTCTCACTTTCTACGATTTGAACCTCTCCTTTGAGACCAGTTTTTGATTCCGATGTTTCACTTTAGGTGTACTGTATACCTTGAATCTTCTTACTGACGATGAAACACAGAAATTGCATCCGAATTTAATACAAAAGGCACAATGCCGACTTAAGTACCAGAGGACTGACACTCTCACTTTCCATGATTTGAACCTCTCCTGTGTGTCCAGTTTTTAGTTCCTATGCTTCACTTCATGTTTACTGTATCCCTTGGTCCTTCTTATTTACGACGAAACACAGAAATTGCATCCGAATTTTTATACAAAAGCACAATGCCGACTTAAGTACAAGAGGACTGACCCTCTACCTTTCTATGATTTGAACCTCTCCTGTGAGTCCAGTTTTAGATTCCTATGCTTCACTTCAGGTTTACTGTATACCTTGCACCTTCTAATTGACGATGATACACAGAATTTGCATCCGAATTTAATACAAAAGACACAATGCCGACTTAAGTAAAAGAGGACTGACACTCTAACTTTCTATGATTTGAACCTCTCCTGTGAGTCCAGTTTTAGATTCCAATGCTTCACCTCAGGTTTACTTGTTACCTAGGACCTTCTTATTGACGATGAAACACAGAAATTGCATCCAAATCTAATACAAAAGTAACAATGCCGACTTAAGTAAAAGAGGACTGACACACTCACTTTCTACGATTTGAACGGCTAATGTGAGTCCAGTTTTAGATTCCGATGCTTCACCTCAGGTTTACTGTATACCTTGCACCTTCTAATTGACGATGAAATACAGAAATTGCATCCGAATTTAATACAAATGGCACAATGCCGACTTAAGTACAAGAGGACTGATACTCTCACTTTCAACGATTTGAACCTCTCCTGTGAGTCCAGTTTTATATTCCGATGCTTCACTTCTGGTTTAGTGTATACCTTGCACCTTCTTATTGACGATGAAACACAGAAATTGCTTTTGAATTTAACACAAAAGGTACAATGCCGACTTAAGTAAAAGAGGACAGACACTCTCACTTTCTATGATATGAACCTCTACTGTGAGTCCAGTTTTAGATTCCGATGCTTCTCTTCAGGTTTACTGTGTACATTGCACCTTCTTATTGACGATGAAACACAGAAATTGCTTCCGAATTTAATACAAAAGCACAATGCCGACTTAAGTACAAGAGGACTGACACTCTCACTTTCAACGATTTGAACCTCTCCTGTGAGTCCAGTTTTAGATTCCGATGCTTCACTTCAGGTTTACTGTATACCTTGCACCTTCTTATTGACGATGAAACACAGAAATTGCATTCGAATTTAATACAAAAGGCACAATGCCGACTTAAGTACTAGAGGACTGACACTCTCACTTTCTATGATTTGAACCTGTCCTGTGAGTCCAGTTTCAGATTCCGATGCTTCACTTCAGGTTTACTGTATACCTTGCACCTTCTTATTGACGATGAAACACAGAAATTGCATTCGAATTCATTACAAAAGGCACAATGCCGACTTAAGTACTAGAGGACTGACACTCTCACTTTCTATGATTTGAACCTGTCCTGTGAGTTCAGTTTCAGATTCCGATGCTTCACTTCAGGTTTACTGTATCCCTAGGACCTACTTATTGACGATGATACACAGAAATTGCATCCGAATTTAATACAAAAGGCACAATGCCGACATAAGTACTAGAGGACTGACACTCTCACTTTCTACGATTTGAACCTCTCCTTTGAGACCAGTTTTAGACTCCGATGCATCACTTTAGGTGTACTGTATACCTTGCACCTTCTTATTGACGATGAAGCACAGAAATTGCATCCGAATTTAATACAAAAGGCACAATGCCGACTTAAGTAAAAGAGGACTGTTACTCTCACTTTCTATGATTTGAACCTGTCCTGTGAGTCCAGTTTTAGATTCCGATGCTTCACTTCACGTTTACTGTATCCCTAGGACCTACTTATTGACGATGAAACACAGAAATTGCATCCGAATTTAATACAAAAGGCACAATGCCGACATAAGTACTGAGGACTGACACTCTCACTTTCTACGATTTGAACCTCTCCTTTTAGACCAGTTTTAGATTCCGATGCTTCACTTTAGGTGTACTGTATACCTTGCATGTTCTTATAGACGATGAAGCACAGAAATTGCATCCGAATTTAGTACAAAAGGCACAATGCCGACTTAAGTACCAGAGGACTGACACTCTCACTTTCCATGATTTGAACCTCTCCTGTGAGTCCAGTTTTTAGTTCCGATGCTTCACTTCAGGTTTACTGTATCCCTTGGTCCTTCTTATTGACGACGAAACACAGAAATTGCATCTGCATTTAATACAAAAGGCACAATGCCGACTTGAGAACCAGAGGACTGACACTCTAACTTTCTATGATTTGAACCTCTCCTGTGAGTCCAGTTTTAGATTCCGATGCTTCACTTCAGGTTTACTGTATCCTTTGGACTTTCTTATTGACGATGAAACACAGAAATTGCATCCGAATTTAATACAAAAGGCACAATGCCGACTTAAGTAAAAGAGGACTGTTACTCTCACTTTCTATGATTTGAACCTGTCCTGTGAGTCCAGTTTTAGATTCCGATGCTTCACTTCACGTTTACTGTATCCCTAGGACCTACTTATTGACGATGAAACACAGAAATTGCATCCGAATTTAATACAAAAGGCACAATGCCGACATAAGTACTGAGGACTGACACTCTCACTTTCTACGATTTGAACCTCTCCTTTTAGACCAGTTTTAGATTCCGATGCTTCACTTTAGGTGTACTGTATACCTTGCATGTTCTTACAGACGATGAAGCACAGAAATTGCATCCGAATTTAGTACAAAAGGCACAATGCCGACTTAAGTACCAGAGGACTGACACTCTCACTTTCCATGATTTGAACCACTCCTGTGAGTCCAGTTTTTAGTTCCGATGCTTCACTTCAGGTTTACTGTATCCCTTGGTCCTTCTTATTGACGACGAAACACAGAAATTGCATCTGCATTTAATACAAAAGGCACAATGCCGACTTGAGAACCAGAGGACTGACACTCTAACTTTCTATGATTTGAACCTCTCCTGTGAGTCCAGTTTTAGATTCCGTTGCTTCACTTCAGGTTTACTGTATCCTTTGGACTTTCTTATTGACGATGAAACACAGAAATTGTATCCGAATTTAATACAAAAGGCACAATGCCGACTTAAGTAAAAGAGGACTGATACTCTCACTTTCTATGATTTGAATCTGTCCTGTGAGTCCAGTTTTAGATTCCGATGCTTCACTTCACGTTTACTGTATCCCTAGGACCTACTTATTGACGATGAAACACAGAAATTGCATCCGAATTTAATACAAAAGGCACATTGCCGACATAAGTACAAGAGGACTGACACTCTCACTTTCTACGATTTGAACCTCTCCTTTGAGACCAGTTTTAGATTCCGATGCTTCACTTTAGGTGTACTGTATACCTTGCATCTTCTTATTGACGATGAAGCACAGAAAATGCATCCGAATTTAATACCAAAGGAACAATGCCGACTTAAGTACCAGGGGACTGACACTCTCACTTTCTATGATTTGAACCTCTCCTGTGAGTCCAGTTTTAGACTCCGATGCTTCACTTCTGGTTTACTGTATACCTAGCACCTTCTAATTGACGATGAAACACAGAAATAGCATCCGAATTTAGTACAAAAGGCACAATGCCGACTTAAGTACCAGAGGACTGACACTCTCACTTTCCATGATTTGAACCTCTCCTGTGAGTCCAGTTATAGACTCCGAAGCTTCACTTCAGGTTTACTGTATCCCTTGGAACTTCTTATTGACGATGAAACACAGAAATTACTTCCGAATTTAATACAAAAGTACAATGCCGAATTAAGTACAAGAGGACTGACCCTCTACCTTTCTATGATTTTAACCGCTAATGTGAGTCCAGTTTTAGATTCCGTTGCTTCTCTTCAGGTTTACTGTGTACATTGCACCTTCTTATTGACGATGAAACACAGAAATTGCATCCGAATTTAATACAAAAGTCACAATGCCGACTTAAGTACAAGAGGAATGACACTCTCACTTTCAACGATTTGAACCTCTCCTGTGAGTCCAGTTTTAGATTCCGATGCTTCACTTCAGGTTTACTGTATACCTTGCAACTTCTTATTGACGATGAAACACAGAATTTGCATCCGATTTTAATACAAAAGCCACAATGCCGACTTAAGTACAAGAGGACTGACACTCTAACTTTCTATGATTTGAACCTCTCCTGTGAGTACAGTTTTATATTCCAATGCTTCACTTCAGGTTTACTGTATACCTTGGACCTTCTTATTGACGATGAAACACAGAAATTGCATCAAAATTTAATACAAAAGTCACAATGCCGACTTAAGTAAAAGAGGAATGACAAATTCAATTTCTACGATTTGAACCGCTAATGTGAGTCCAGTTTTAGATTCCGTTGCTTCTCTTCAGGTTTACTGTGTACATTGCACCTTCTTATTGACGATGAAACACAGAAATTGCATCCGAATTTAATACAAAAGGCACAATGCCGACTTAAGTACAAGATCACTTTCTATGATTTGAACCTGTCCCGTGAGTCCAGTTTTAGATTCCGATGCTTCACTTCAGGTTTACTGTATCCCTAGGACCTACTTATTGACGATGAAACACAGAAATTGCATCCGAATTTAATACAAAAGGCACAATTCCGACATAAGTACAAGAAGACTGACACTCACTTTCTACGAATTGAACCTCTCTTTTGAGACCAGTTTTATATTCCGATGCTTCACTTTAGGTGTACTGTATACCTTGCACCTTCTTATTGACGATGAAGCACAGAAATTGCATCCGAATTTAATACAAAAGGCACAATGCCGACTTAAGTACCAGAGGACTGACACTCTCACTTTCTATTATTTGATCCTCTCCTGTGGGTTCAGTTTTTAGTTCTGATGCTTCACTTCAGGTTTACTGTATCCCTTGGTCCTTCTTATTGACGACGAAAAACAGAAATTGCATCTGAATTTAATACAAAAGGCATAATGCCGACTTAAGAACAAGAGGACTGACACTCTAACTTTCTATGATTTGAACCTCTCCTGTGAGTCCAGTTTTAGATTCCGATGCTTCACTTCAGGTTTACTGTATCCTTTGGACTTTCTTATTGACGATGAAACACAGAAATTGCATCCGAATTTAATACAAAAGGCACAATGCCGACTTAAGTAAAAGAGGACTGATACTCTCACTTTCTATGATTTGATCCTGTCCTGTGAGTCCAGTTTTAGATTCCGATGCTTCACTTCTGGTTTACTGTATCCCTAGGTCCTACTTATTGACGATGAAACACAGAAATTGCTTTCGAATTTAATACAAAAGGCACAATGCCGACATAAATACGTGAGGACTGACAATCTCACTTTCTACGATTTGAACCTCTCCTTTGAGACCAGTTTTAGATTCCGATGCTTCACATTAGGTCTACTGTATACCTTGCATCTTCTTATTGACGATGAAGCACAGAAATTGCATCCGAATTGAATACAAAAGTCACAATGCCGACTTAAGTACCAGAGGACTGACACTCTCACTTTCCATGATTTGAACCTCTCCTGTGAGTCCAGTTTTTAGTTCCGATGCTTCACTTCAGGTTTACTGTATCCCTTGGTCCTTCTTATTGACGACGAAACTCAGAAATTGCATCCGCATTTAATACAAAAGGCACAATGCCGACTTGAGAACAAGAGGACTGACACTCTATCTATCTATGATTTGAACCTCTCCGGTGAGTCCAGTTTTAGATTCCCATGCTTCACATCAGGTTTACTGTATCCTTTGGACTTTCTTATTGACGATGAAACACAGAAATTGCATCCGAATTTAATACAAAAGGCGCATTGCCGTCTTAAGTAAAAGAGGACTGATACTCTCACTTTCTATGATTTGAACCTGTCCTGTGAGTCCAGTTTTAGATTCCGATGCTTCACTTCAGGTTTACTGTATCCCTAGGACCTACTTATTGACGATGAAACACAGAAATTGCATCCGAATTTAATACAAAAGGCACATTGCCGACATAAGTACAAGCGGACTGACACTCTCACTTTCTACGATTTGAACCCCTCCTTTGAGAACTGTTTTAGATTCCGTTGCTTCGCTTTAGGTGTTCTGTATACCTTGCATCTTCTTATTGACGATGAAGCACAGAAATTACATCCGAATTTAATACAAAAGGCACAATGCCGACTTAAGTGCAAGACGACTGACACTCTAACTTTCTATGATTTGACCCTCTCCTGTGAGTCCAGTTTTAGATTCCGATGTTTCAATTCAGGTATACTGTATCCCTTGGTCCTTCTTATTGACGATGAAACACAGAAATTGCATCCGAATTTAATACAAAAGGCACAATGCTGACTTAAGTACAAGAGGACTGACACTTTAACTTTCTATGATTTGAACCTCTCCTGTGAGTCCCGTTTAAGATTCCGATGCTTCACTTCAGTTTTACTGTATACCTTGCACCTTCTTACTGACGATGAGACACAGAATTCGCATCCGAATTTAATACAAAAGGCACAATGCCGACTTAAATGCAAGACGACTGACACTCTAACTTTCTATGATTTGACCCTCTCCTGTGAGTCCAGTTTTAGATTCCGATGCTTCACTTCAGGTTTGCTGTATACCTTGGACCTGCTTATTGACGATGGTACACAGAAATTGCATCCAAATTTAATACAAAAGTCACAATGCCGACTTAAGTAAAAGAGGACTTACACACTCACTTTCTACGATTTGAACCTCTAATGTGAGTCCAGTTTTAGATTCCGATGCTTCACTTCAGGTTTACTGTATACCTTGTACCTTCTTATTGACGCTGAAACACAGAAATTGCATCCGAATTTAATACAAAAGGCACAATGCCGACTTAAGTACAAGAGGACTGACACTCTCACTTTCTACGATTTAAACCTCTCTTGTGAGTCCAGTTTTAGACTATGATGCTTCACTTTAAGGTTACTGTATACCTTGCACCTACGTATAGACGATGAAACACAGAAATTGCATCCAAATTTAATACAAAAGTCACAATGCCGACCTAAGTACAAGAGGACTGACACTCTCACTTTCTATGATTTGAACCTCTCCTGTGAGTGCAGTTTAAGATTCCGTTGCTTCACTTCAAGTTTACTCTATCCCTTGGACCTTCTTATTGATGATGAAACACAGAGTTTGCATCGGAATTTAAAACAAAAGGCACAATGCCGACTTAAGTACAAGCAGACTGACACTCTCACTTTCTATGATTTGAACATCTCCTGTGAGTCCAGATTTAGATTCCGATGTTTCACTTCAGGTTTACTGTATTCCTTTGACCTTCTCATTGACGATGAAACACAGAGTTTGCATCCGAATTTAATAGAAAAGGCACAATGCCGACTTAAGTACAAGAGGACCGACAATCTAACTTCCTATGATTTGACCCCCTCCTGTGTTTCCAGTTTTAAATCCCGATGGTTCACTTCAGGTATACTGTATCCCTTGGACCTTCTTATTGACGATGAAATACAGAAATTGCATCCGAATTTTTTTAGAAAAGGCACAATTCCGACTTAAGTACAGGAGGACTGACACTCTCACATTCTATGATTTGAACCTCTCCTGTGAGTCCGATTTTAGATTCCGATGCTTCACTTCAGGTTTACTGTATACATTGCACCTTCTAATAGACGATGAAACACAGAAATTGCATCCGAATTTAATACAAAAGGCACAATGCCGACTTAAGTACAAGAGGGCTGACACTCTCACTCTCTACGATTTGAACCTCTCCTGTGAGTCCAGTTATAGACTCCGATGCTTCACTTCAGGTTTACCGTATCCCTATGGACCTTCTTATTGACAATGAAACACAGAAATTGCATCCGAATTTAATACAAAAGGCACAATGCCGACTTAAGCACAAGAGGACTGACACTCTCACTATGTACGATTTGAACCTCTCCTTTGAGTCCAGTTTTAGATTCCGATGCTTCACTTCAGGTTTACTGTATCCCTTGGACCTTCTTATTGACGATGAAACACAGAAATTACATCCGAAAATAATACAAAAGGCACAATGCCGACTTAAGTACAAGAGGACTGATGTTCTACCTTTCTTTGATTTGAACCTCTCCTGCGAGTCCAGTTTTAGATTCCGATGCTTCACTTGAGGTTTAGTGTATACCTTGCACCTTCTTATTGGCGAAGAGACACAGAAATTGCATTCGAATGTAATACAAAAGGCACAATGCCGACTTAAGTACACGAGGACTGACACTCTCACTTTCTATGATTTGAACCTCTCCTGTGAGTTCAGTTTTAGTTTCCGATGCTTCACTTCAGGTTTACTGTATCCCTTGGACCTTCTTATTGATGATGAAACACAGAGTTTGCAACCGAATTTAAAACAAAAGGCACAATGCCGACTTAAGTACAAGCGGACTGGCACTCTCACTTTCTATGATTTGAACATCTCCTGTGAGTCCAGATTTAGATTCCGATGTTTCACTTCAGGTTTACTGTATTCCTTTGACCTTCTTATTGACAATGAAACACAGAAATTGCATCCGAATTTAATACAAAAGGCACAATGCCGACCTAAGTACAAGAGGACCGACAATCTAACTTCCTATGATTTGACCCTCTCCTGTGAGTCAAGTTTTAGATTCCGATGCTTCACCTCAGGTTTACTGTATACCTTGTACCTTCTTATTGATGCTGAAACACAGAAATTGCATCCGAATTTAATACAAAAGGCACAATGCCGACTTAAGTACAAGAGGACTGACACTCTCACTTTCTACGATTTGAACCTCTCCTGTGAGTACAGCTTTATATGCCGATGCTTCACTTTTGGTTTAGTGTATACCTTGCACCTTCTTATTGACAACGAAACACAGAAATTGCAACCGAATTTAATACAAAAGGCACAATGCCGACTTAAGTACAAGAGGACTGACACTCTCACTTTCTATGATTTGAACCTCTCCTGTGAGTCCAGTTTTAGATTCCGATGCTTCACTTCAAGATTACTGTATACCTTGCACCTTCTTATTGACGATGAAACACAGAAATCGCATCCTAAATTAATACAAAATGCACAATGCCGACTTAAGTACAAGAGGTCTGACACTCTCACTTTCTATGATTTGAACCTCTCCTGTTAGTCCAGTTTTAGATTCCGATGCTTCACTTCAAGATTACTTTATACCTTGCACCTTCTTATTGACGATGAAACACAGAAATTGCATCCGTATTTAATAGAAAAGGCACAATGCCGACTTAAGAACAAGAGGACTGACACTCTCACTTTCTATGATTTGAACCTCTTCTGTGAGTCCAGTTTTAGTTTCCGATGCTTCAGTTCAGGTTTACTGTATACCTTTCACCTTCTTATTGACGATGAGACACAGAAATCGCATCGGAATTTAATACAAAAGGCACAATGCCGACTTAAGTACAAGAGGACTGACACTCTCACTTTCTACGATTTGAACCTCTCCTGTGAGCACAGTTCTAGGTTCCGATGCTTCACTTCAAGATTACTGTATACCTTGCACCATCTTGTTGACGATGAAACAAAGAAATTGCGAAATTGAATCCGAATTTAATACAAAAGGAACATTGCTGACTTAAGTACAAGAGGACTGACACTCTCACTTTCTACGATTTGAACCTCTCCTTTGAGTCCAGTTTTAGACTCCGATGCTTCCCTTCAAGGTTACTGTATACCTTGCACCTATGTATAGACGATGATACACAGAAATTGCATCCGAATTTAATACAAAAGGCACAATGCCGACCTAAGTACAAGAGGACTGACACTCTCACTTTCTATGATTTGAACCTCTCCTGTGAGTCCAGTTTTAGATTCCGTTGCTTCACTTCAGGTTTACTCTATCCCTTGGACCTTGTTATTGATGATGAAACACAGAGTTTGCATCGGAATTTAAAACAAAAGGCACAATGCCGACTTAAGTACAAGCGGACTGACACTCTCACTTTCTATGATTTGAACATCTCCTGTGAGTCCAGATTTAGATTCCGATGTTTCACTTCAGGTTTACTGTATTCCTTTGACCTTCTTATTGACGATGAAGTACAGAAATTGCATTCGAATGTAATACAAAAGGCACAATGCCGACTTAAGTACAAGAGGACTGACAGTCTCACATTCTACGATTTGAACCTCTCCTTTGAGTCCAGTTTTAGATTCCGATGCTTCACTTCCGGTTTACAGTATACCTTGCACCTTCTAATTGACGATGAAACGGTGAAATTGCATCCGAATTTAATACAAAAGGCACAATGCCGACTTAAGTACAAGAGGACTGACACTCTCACTTTCTACGATTTGAACCTCTCCTGTGAGTCCAGTTACAGATTCCGATGCTTCACTTCAGGTTTACAGTATACTTTGGACCTTCGTATTGACGATGAAACACAGAAATTGCATCCGAATTTAATACAAAAGGCACAATGCCGACTTAAGTACAAGAGGAGTGACACTCTCACTTTCTACGATTTGAACCTCTCCTGTGAGTCCAGTTTTAGATTCCGATACTCCACTTCAGGTTTACTGTATCCCTTGGACCTTCTTTTTGACGATGAAACACAGAAATTACATCCGAATTTAATACAAAAGGCACAATGCCGACTTAAGTACAAGAGGAGTGACACTGTAACTTTCTATGATTTGAACCTCTCCTGTGAGTCCAGTTTTAGATTCCGATGCTTCACTTCGGGTTTACTGTGTACCTTGCACCTTCTTATTAAGGATGAAACACGGAAATTGCATCCGAATGTAATACAAAAGGCAGAATGCCGACTTAAGTACATGAGGACTGACACTCTCACTTTCTATGATTTGAACCTCTCCTGTGAGTCCAGTTTTAGATTCCGATGCTTCACTTCAGGTTTACTGTGTACCTTGCATTTTCTTATTGACGATGAAACACCGACATTGCATCCGAATTTAATACAAAAGGCAAAATGCCGACTTAAGTACAAGAAGACTGACACTCTCACTTTCTAGGATGATCCTCTCCTGTGAGTCCAGTTTTAGATTCCGATGCGTCAATTCAGGTTTACTGTATCCTTTGGACCTTCTTATTGACGATGAAACACCGAAATTGCATCCGAATTTAATACAAAAGGCACAGTTCCGACTTAAGTACATGAGGACTGACACTCTCACTTCCTATGATTTGAACCTCTCCTTAAGTCCAGTTTTAGATTCCGATGCTTCACTTCAGGTTTACTGTATCCCTAGGACCTTCTTATTGACGATGAAACACAGGAATTGCATCCGAATTTAATACAAATGGCACAATACCGACTTAAGTAGAAGAGGACTGACTCTCTAACTTTCTATGATTTGAACCTCTCCTGTGAGTCCAGTTTTAGATCCCGATGTTTCACTTCAGGTTTACTGTATCCCCTGGACCTTCTTATTGACGATGAAACACAGAAATTGCATCCAAATTTAATACAAAAGGCACAATGCCGACTTAAGTAAAAGTGGACTGACACTCTGAATTTCTATGACTTGAACCTCTCCTGTGAGTCCAGTTTTTAATTCCGATGTTTCACTTCAGGTTTACTGTATACCTTGCACCTTCTTATTGTCGATGAAACACAGACATTGCATCCGAATTTAATACAAAAGGCACAATGCCGACTTAAGTACAAGAGGACTGACGCTCTCACTTTATACGATTTGAACCTCTCCTGTGAGTCCAGTTTTAGATTCCGATGCTTCACTTCAAGATTACTGTATACCTTGCACCTTCTTATTGACGATGACGCACAGATATTGCATCCGAAGTTAATACAAAATGCACAATGCCGACTTAAGTACAAGAGGACTGACACTCCCACATTCTATGATTTAAACCTCTCCTGTGAGTCCAGTTTTAGATTCCGATGCTTCACTTCAAGATTACCGTATACCTTGCACATTCTTATTGACGATGAAACACAGAAATTGCATCCGAATTTAATACAAAAGGCACAATGCCGACTTCAGTACAAGAAGAATGACACTCTCACTTTCTATGATTGGACCCTCTTCTGTGAGTCCAGTTTTAAATTCCGATTCTTCACTTCAGGTATACTGTATCCCTTGGACCTTCGTATTGACGATGAAACACAGAAATTGCATTCGAATGTAATACAAAAGGCACAATGCCGACTTAAGTACAAGAGGACTAACACTCTCGCTTTCTATGATTTGAACCTCTCCTGTGAGTCCAGTTTTAGATTCCGATGCTTCACTTCAGGTTTACTGTATCCTTTGGACCTTTTTACTGACAATGAAACACAGAAATTGCATCCGAATTTAATACAAAAGGCACAATGCCGACTTAAGTAAAAGAGGACTGACACTCTCACTTTCTATGATTTGAACCTCTCCTGTGAGTCCAGTTTTAGATTCCGATGCTTCACTTCAGGTTTACTGTATCCCTTGGACCTACTTATTGACGATGAAACACAGAAATTGCATCCGTATTTAAAACAAAAGGCACAATGCCGACTTAAGTACAAGAGGACTGACACTCTCACTTTCTTCGATTTGAACCTCTCCTGCGAGTCCAGTTTTAGATCCCGATGCTTCACTTCAGGTTTACTGTATACCTTGCACCTTCTTATTAACGATGAAACACAGAGTTTGCATCCGAAATTTAATACAAAGGCACAATGCCGACTTAAGTACAAGAGGACTGACACTCTAACTTTCTTTGATTTGATCCTCCCCTGTGAGCCCAGGTTTAGATTCCGATGCTTCACTTCAGGTTTACTGTATACCTCGCACCTTCTTATTGACGATGAAACACTGAAATTGCATCCGAATTTAATACAAAAGGCAAAATTACGACTTAAGTACAAGAGGACTGACACTCTCACTTTCTACGATTTGAACCTCTCCTGTGAGTCCAGTTTTATATTCCGATGCTTCACTTCAGCTTTACTGTATACCTTACACCTTCTTATTGACGATGAAACACAGAAATTGCTTCCGAGTGTAATACTAAAGACACAATTCCGACTTAAGTACATGAGGAATGACACTCTCACTTTCTATGATTTGAACCTCTCCTGTGAGTCCAGTTTTGGATTCCGATGCTTCACTTCAGGTTTACTGTATCCCTAGGACCTTCTTATTGACGATGAAACACAGAAATTACATCCGAATTTAATATGAAAGGCACAATGCCGACTTAAGTTCAAGAGGACTGACACTCTAACTTTCTATGATTTGAACCTCTCCTGTGAGTCCAGTTTTAGATCCCGATGCTTCACTTCAGGTTTACTGTATACCTTGCACCTTCTTATTGACGATGAAACACAGAGTTTACATCCGAATTTAATACAAAGACACAATGCCGTCTTTAGGACAAGATAACTGACACACTAACTTTCTATGATTTGAACCTCTCCTGTGAGTCCAGTTTTAGATTCCGATGTTTCACTTCAAGATTACTGTATACCTTGCACATTCTTATTGACGATGAAACTCAGAAATTGCATCCGAATTTAATACAAAAGGCGCAATGCCGACTTCAGTACAAGAGGAATGACACTCTCACATTCTATGATTTGAACCTCTCCTGTGAGTCCAGTTTTAGATTCCGATGCTTCACTTCAGGTTTACTGTATCCCTTGGACCTTTTTACTGACAATGAAACACAGAAATTGTATCGGAATTTAATAGAAAAGGCACAATGCCGACTTAAGTAAAAGAGGACTCACACTCTCACTTTCTATGATTTGAAACTCTCCTGTGAGTCCAGTTTTAGATTCCGATGCTTCACTTCAGGTTTACTGTATCCCTTGCACCTTCTTATTGACGATGAAACACTGAAATTGCATCCGAATTTAATACAAAAGCAAAATGCCGACTTAAATACAAGAGTACTGACACTCTCACTTTCTACGATTTTAACCTCTCCTGTGAGTCCACTTTTTGATTCCGATGCTTCACTTCAGGTTTACTGTATCCCTTGGACCTTCTTATTGACGATGAAACACAGAAATTGCATCCGAATTTAATACAAAAGGCACAATGCCGACTTAAGTACAAGAGGACTGACACTCTCACATTCTACGATTTGAACCTCTCCAGTGAGTCCATTTTTTAGATTCCGATGCTTCACTTCAGGTTTACTGTATACCTTACACCTTCTTATTGACGATGAAACACAGAAATTGCATCCGAATTTAATACAAATGGCACAATACCGACTTAAGTACAAGAGGACTGACACTCTAACTTTCTATGATTTGAACCTCTCCTGTGAGTCCAGTTTTAGATCCCGATGCTTCACTTCAGGTTTACTGTATACCTTGCACCTTCTTATTGACGATGAAACACAGAGTTTACATCCGAATTTAATACAAAGACACAATGCCGTCTTTAGGACAAGATAACTGACACACTAACTTTCTATGATTTGAACCTCTCCTGTGAGTCCAGTTTTAGATTCCGATGTTTCACTTCAAGATTACTGTATACCTTGCACATTCTTATTGACGATGAAACTCAGAAATTGCATCCGAATTTAATACAAAAGGCGCAATGCCGACTTCAGTACAAGAGGAATGACACTCTCACTTTCTATGATTTGACCCACTTCTGTGAGTCCAGTTTTAAATTTCGATGTTTCACTTCAGGTTTACTGTATCCCTAGGACCTTCTTATTGACGATGAAACACAGGAATTGCATCCGAATTTAATACAAATGGCACAATACCGACTTAAGTACAGGAGGACTGACTCACTAACTTTCTATGATTTGAACCTCTCCTGTGAGTCCAGTTTTAGGTTCCGATGCTTTACTTCAAGATTAATGTATACCTTGCACATTCGTGTTGACGTTGAAACACAGAAATTGCATCCGAATTTATTACAAAAGGCACAATGCCGACTTCAGTACAAGAGGAATGACACTCTCACTTTCTATGATTTGACCCTCTTCTGTGAGTCCAGTTTTAAATTCCGATTCTTCACTTCAGGAATACTGTATCCCTTGGACCTTCTTATTGACGATGAAACACAGAAATTGCATTCGAAATTAATACAATAGGCACAATGCCGACTTAAGTACAAGAGGACTGACACTCTCACATTCTATGATTTGAACCTCTCCTGTGAGTCCAGTTTTAGATTCCGATGCTTCACTTCAGGTTTACTGTATCCCTTGGACCTTTTTACTGACAATGAAACACAGAAATTGTATCGGAATTTAATAGAAAAGGCACAATGCCGACTTAAGTAAAAGAGGACTCACACTCTCACTTTCTATGATTTGAAACTCTCCTGTGAGTCCAGTTTTAGATTCCGATGCTTCACTTCAGGTTTACTGTATCCCTTGCACCTTCTTATTGACGATGAAACACTGAAATTGCATCCGAATTTAATACAAAAGGCAAAATGCCGACATAAGTACAAGAGTACTGACACTCTCACTTTCTACGATTTTAACCTCTCCTGTGAGTCCACTTTTTGATTCCGATGCTTCACTTCAGGTTTACTGTATCCCTTGGACCTTCTTATTGACGATGAAAAACAGAAATTGCATCCGAATTTAATACAAAAGTCACAATGCCGACTTAAGTACAAGAGGACTGACACTCTCACTTTTTTCGATTTGAACCTCTTCTGAGAGTCCAGCTATAGACTCCAATGCTTCACTTCAGGTTTACTGTATCCCTTGGACCTTCTTATTGACGATGAAACACAGAAATTACATCCGAATTTAATACAAAAGGCACAATGCCGACTTAAGTACAAGAGGCGTGACACTCTAACTTTATATGATTTGAACCTCTCCTGTGAGTCCAGTTTTAGATTCCGATGCTTCACTTCAGGTTTACTGTGTACCTTGCACCTTCTTATTGACGATGAAACACCGAAATTGCATCCGAATTTAATACAAAAGGCAAAATGCCGCCTTAAGTACAAGAAGACTGACACTCTCACATTCTATGATTTGAACCTCTCCTGTGAGTCCAGTTTTAGATCCCGATGCTTCACTTCAGGTTTACTGTATACCTTGCACCTTCTTATTGACGATGAAACACAGAGTTTACATCCGAATTTAATACAAAGACACAATGCCGACTTTAGGACAAGAGAACTGACACACTAACTTTCTATGATTTGAACCTCTCCTGTGAGTCCAGTTTTAGATTCCGATGTTTCACTTCAAGATTACTGTATACCTTGCACATTCTTATTGACGATGAAACTCAGAAATTGCATCCGAATTTAATACAAAAGGCACAATGCCGAATTCAGTACAAGAAGAATGACACTCTCACTTTCTATGATTGGACCCTCCTCTGTGAGTCCAGTTTTAAATTCCGATTCTTCACTTCAGGTATACTGTATCCCTTGGACCTTCGTATTGACGATGAAACACAGAAATTGCATTCGAATGTAATACAAAAGGCACAATGCCGACTTAAGTACAAGAGGACTAACACTCTCGCTTTCTATGATTTGAACCTCTCCTGTGAGTCCAGTTTTAGATTCCGATGCTTCACTTCAGGTTTACTGTATCCTTTGGAACTTCTTACTGACAATGAAACACAGAAATTGCATCCGAATTTAATACAAAAGGCACAATGCCGACATAAGTAAAAGAGGACTGACACTCTCACTTTCTATGATTTGAACCTCTCCTGTGAGTCCAGTTTTAGATTCCGATGCTTCACTTCAGGTTTACTGTATCCCTTGGACCTACTTATTGACGATGAAACACAGAAATTGCATTCGAAATTAATACAATAGGCACAATGCCGACTTAAGTACAAGAGGACTGACACTCTCACTTTCTTCGATTTGAACCTCTCCTGCGAGTCCAGTTTTAGATCCCGATGCTTCACTTCAGGTTTACTGTATACCTTGCACCTTCTTATTAACGATGAAACACAGAGTTTGCATCCGAAATTTAATACAAAGGCACAATGCCGACTTAAGTACAAGCGGACTGACACTCTAACTTTCTTTGATTTGATCCTCCCCTGTGAGCCCAGGTTTAGATTCCGATGCTTCACTTCAGGTTTACTGTATACCTCGCACCTTCTTATTGATGATGAAACACTGAAATTGCATCCGAATTTAATACAAAAGGCAAAATGCCGACTTAAGTACAAGAGGACTGACACTCTCACTTTCTACGATTTGAACCTCTCCTGTGAGTCCAGTTTTATATTCCGATGCTTCACTTCAGCTTTACTGTATACCTTACACCTTCTTATTGACGATGAAACACAGAAATTGCTTCCGAGTGTAATACAAAAGACACAATTCCGACTTAAGTACATGAGGAATGACACTCTCACTTTCTATGATTTGAACCTCTCCTGTGAGTCCAGTTTTGGATTCCGATGCTTCACTTCAGGTTTACTGTATCCCTAGGACCTTCTTATTGACGATGAAACACAGGAATTGCATCCGAATTTAATACAAATGGCACAATAAAGACTTAAATACAAGAGGACTGACACTCTAACTTTCTATGATTTGAACCATTCCTGTGAGTCCCGTTTTAGATTCCGTTGCTTCACTTCAGGTTTACTGTGTACCTTGCACCTTCTTATTGACGATGAAACACAGAGTTTGCATCCAATTTTAATACAAAGGCACAATGTCGACTTAATTACAGGAAGACTGACACTCTAACTTACTATGATTAGATCCTCTCCTGTGAGTCCAGTTTTAGATTCAGATGCTTCACTTCAGGTATACTGTATCCCTTGGACCTTCTATTTGACGATGAAACACAGAAATTGCATCCAAATTTAATACAAAAGGCACAATGCCGACTTAAGTAAAAGTGGACTGACACTCTCAATTTCTATGATTTGATCCTCTCCTGTGAGTCCAGTTTTAGATTCCGATGTTTCACTTCAGGTTTACTGTATACCTTGCACCTTCGTATTGTCGATGAAACACAGAAATTGCATCCGAATTTAATACAAAAGGCACAAACCGACTTAAGTACAAGAGGACTGACGCTCTTACTTTCTACGATTGGAACCTCTCCTGCGAGTCCAGTTTTAGATCCCGATGCTTCACTTCAGGTTTACTGTATACCTTGCACCTTCTTATTAACGATGAAACACAGAGTTTGCATCCGAAATTTAATACAAAGGCACAATGCCGACTTAAGTACAAGAGGACTGACACTCTAACTTTCTTTGATTTGATCCTCCCCTGTGAGCCCAGGTTTAGATTCCGATGCTTCACTTCAGGTTTACTGTATACCTCGCACCTTCTTATTGACGATGAAACACTGAAATTGCATCCGAATTTAATACAAAAGGCAAAATGCCGACTTAAGTACAAGAGGACTGACACTCTCACTTTCTATGATTTGAACCTCTCCTGTGAGTCCAGTTTTGGATTCCGATGCTTCACTTCAGGTTTACTGTATCCCTAGGACCTTCTTCTTGACGATGAAACACAGGAATTGCATCCGAATTTAATACAAATGGCACAATACCGACTTAAATACAAGAGGACTGACACTCTCACATTCTATGTTTTGAACCTCTCCTGTGAGTCCAGTTTTAGATTCCGATGCTTCACTTCAGGTTTACTGTATCCCTTGGACCTTTTTACTGACAATGAAACACAGAAATTGTATCGGAATTTAATAGAAAAGGCACAATGCCGACTTAAGTAAAAGAGGACTCACACTCTCACTTTCTATGATTTGAACCTCTCCTGTGAGTCCAGTTTTAGATTCCGATGCTTCACTTCAGGTTTACTGTATCCCTTGGACCTACTTATTGACGATGAAACACAGAAATTGCATCCTATATTAAAACAAAAGGCACAATGCCGACATAAGTACAAGAGGACTGACAGTCTCACTTTCTACGATTTGAACCTCTCCTTTGAGTCCAGTTTTAGATTCCGATGCTTCACTTTAGGTTTACTGTATACCTTGCACCTTCTTATTGACGATGAAGCACAGAAATTGCATCGGGATTTTATACAAAAAAAACAATGCCGACTTAGTACAAGAGGACTGACACTCTCACTTTCTATGATTTGAACCTCTCCTGTGAGTCCAATTTTAGATTCAGATGTTTCACTTCAGGTTTACTGTGTACCTTGCACCTTCTAATTGACGATGAATCTCAGAAATTGCATCCGAATTTAACACAAAAGGCACAATGCCGACGTAAGTACAAGAGGACTGACACTCTCACATTTTTCGATTTGATCCTCTTCTGTGAGTCCAGCTATAGACTCCAATGCTTCACTTCAGGTTTACTGTATCCCTTGGACCGTCTTATTGACGATGAAACACAGAAATTACATCCGAATTTAATATGAAAGGCACAATGCCGACTTAAGTTCAAGAGGACTGACACTCTAACTTCCTATGATTTGACCCTCTCCTGTGAGTCCAGTTTTAGATTCTTATACTTCACTTCAGGTTTACTGTATACCTTGCACCTTCTTATTGACGATGAAACACTGAAATTGCATCCGAATTTAATACAAAAGGCAAAATGCCGACTTAAATACAAGAGTACTGACACTCTCACTTTCTACGATTTTAACCTCTCCTGTGAGTCCACTTTTTGATTCCGATGCTTCACTTCAGGTTTACTGTATCCCTTGGACCTTCTTATTGACGATGAAACACAGAAATTGCATCCGAATTTAATACAAAAGGCACAATGCCGACTTAAGTACAAGAGGACTGACACTCTCACATTCTACGATTTGAACCTCTCCAGTGAGTCCATTTTTTAGATTCCGATGCTTCACTTCAGGTTTACTGTATACCTTACACCTTCTTATTGACGATGAAACACAGAAATTGCATCCGAATTTAATACAAATGGCACAATACCGACTTAAGTACAAGAGGACTGACACTCTAACTTTCTATGATTTGAACCTCTCCTGTGAGTCCAGTTTTAGATCCCGATGCTTCACTTCAGGTTTACTGTATACCTTGCACCTTCTTATTGACGATGAAACACAGAGTTTACATCCGAATTTAATACAAAGACACAATGCCGTCTTTAGGACAAGAGAACTGACACACTAACTTTCTATGATTTGAACCTCTCCTGTGAGTCCAGTTTTAGATTCCGATGTTTCACTTCAAGATTACTGTATACCTTGCACATTCTTATTGACGATGAAACTCAGAAATTGCATCCGAATTTAATACAAAAGGCGCAATGCCGACTTCAGTACAAGAGGAATGACACTCTCACTTTCTATGATTTGACCCACTTCTGTGAGTCCAGTTTTAAATTTCGATGTTTCACTTCAGGTTTACTGTATCCCTAGGACCTTCTTATTGACGATGAAACACAGGAATTGCATCCGAATTTAATACAAATGGCACAATACCGACTTAAGTACAGGAGGACTGACTCACTAACTTTCTATGATTTGAACCTCTCCTGTGAGTCCAGTTTTAGATTCCGATGCTTCACTTCAAGATTACTGTATACCTTGCACCTTCTTATTGACGATGAAGCACAGATATTGCATCCGAAATTATTACAAAATGCACAATGCCGACTTAAGTACAAGAGGACTGACACTCTCACGTTCTATGATTTTAACCTCTAATGTGAGTCCAGTTTTAGGTTCCGATGCTTTACTTCAAGATTAATGTATACCTTGCACATTCGTGTTGACGTTGAAACACAGAAATTGCATCCGAATTTATTACAAAAGGCACAATGCCGACTTCAGTACAAGAGGAATGACACTCTCACTTTCTATGATTTGACCCTCTTCTGTGAGTCCAGTTTTAAATTCCGATTCTTCACTTCAGGAATACTGTATCCCTTGGACCTTCTTATTGACGATGAAACACAGAAATTGCATTCGAAATTAATACAATAGGCACAATGCCGACTTAAGTACAAGAGGACTGACACTCTCACATTCTATGATTTGAACCTCTCCTGTGAGTCCAGTTTTAGATTCCGATGCTTCACTTCAGGTTTACTGTATCCCTTGGACCTTTTTACTGACAATGAAACACAGAAATTGTATCGGAATTTAATAGAAAAGGCACAATGCCGACTTAAGTAAAAGAGGACTCACACTCTCACTTTCTATGATTTGAAACTCTCCTGTGAGTCCAGTTTTAGATTCCGATGCTTCACTTCAGGTTTACTGTATCCCTTGCACCTTCTTATTGACGATGAAACACTGAAATTGCATCCGAATTTAATACAAAAGGCAAAATGCCGACTTAAGTACAAGAGTACTGACACTCTCACTTTCTACGATTTTAACCTCTCCTGTGAGTCCACTTTTTGATTCCGATGCTTCACTTCAGGTTTACTGTATCCCTTGGACCTTCTTATTGACGATGAAAAACAGAAATTGCATCCGAATTTAATACAAAAGGCACAATGCCGACTTAAGTACAAGAGGCGTGACACTCTAACTTTATATGATTTGAACCTCTCCTGTGAGTCCAGTTTTAGATTCCGATGCTTCACTTCAGGTTTACTGTGTACCTTGCACCTTCTTATTGACGATGAAACACCGAAATTGCATCCGAATTTAATACAAAAGGCAAAATGCCGACTTAAGTACAAGAAGACTGACACTCTCACATTCTATGATTTGAACCTCTCCTGTGAGTCCAGTTTTAGATCCCGATGCTTCACTTCAGGTTTACTGCATACCTTGCACCTTCTTATTGACGATGAAACACAGAGTTTACATCCGAATTTAATACAAAGACACAATGCCGACTTTAGGACAAGAGAACTGACACACTAACTTTCTATGATTTGAACCTCTCCTGTGAGTCCAGTTTTAGATTCCGATGTTTCACTTCAAGATTACTGTATACCTTGCACATTCTTATTGACGATGAAACTCAGAAATTGCATCCGAATTTAATACAAAAGGCACAATGCCGACTTCAGTACAAGAGGAATGACACTCTCACTTTCTATGATTTGACCCACTTCTGTGGGTCCAGTTTTAAATTCCTATGCTTCACTTCAGGATTACTGTATCCCTAGGACCTTCTTATTGACGATGAAACACAGGAATATCATCCGAATGTAATACAAATGGCACAATACCGACTTAAGTACAAGAGGACTGACTCACTTACTTTCTATGATTTGAACCTCTCCTGTGAGTCTAGTCATAGATCCCGATGTTTCACTTCAGGTTTACTGTATACCTTGCACCTTCTTATTGACGATGAAACACAGAATTTGCATCCGAATTTAAAACAAAGGCACAATGCCGACTTCAGTACAAGAGGACTGACACTCTAACTTTCTATGATTTGATCCTCTCCAGTGACTCCAGTTTTAGATTCAGATGCTTCACTTCAGGTTTACTGTAAACCTTGCACCTTCTTATTGTCGATGAAACACAGACATTGCATCCGAATTTAATACAAAAGGCACAATGCCGACTTAAGTACAAGAGGACTGACGCTCTCACTTTATACGTTTGAACCTCTAATGAGAGTCCAGTTTTAGATTCCGAGGCTTCACTTCAAGATTACTGTATACCTTGCACCTTCTTATTGACGATGAAACACAGAAATTGAATTCGAAATTAATGCAAAAGGCACAATGCCGACTTAAGTACAAGAGGACTGACACTCTCACATTCTATGATTTGACCCACTTCTGTGAGTCCAGTTTTAAATTCCGATGCTTCACTTCAGGTTTACTGTAACCCTAGGACCTTCTTATTGACGTTGAAACACAGGAATGGCATCCGAATTTAATACAAAAGGCACAAACCGACTTAAGTACAAGAGGACTGACGCTCTTACTTTCTACGATTTGAACCTCTCCTGTGAGTCCAGTTTTAGATTCCGATGCTTCACTTCAAGATTACTGTATACCTTGCACCTTCTTATTGACGATGAAGCACAGATATTGCATCCGAAATTAATACAAAATGCACAATGCCGACTTAAGTACAAGAGGACTGACACTCTCACGTTCTATGATTTTAACCTCTACTGTGAGTCCAGTTTTAGGTTCCGATGCTTCACTTCAAGATTAATGTATACCTTGCACATTCGTGTTGACGATGAAACACAGAAATTGCATCCGAATTTATTACAAAAGGCACAATGCCGACTTCAGTACAAGAGGAATGACACTCTCACTTTCTATGATTTGACCCTCTTCTGTGAGTCCAGTTTCAAATTCCGATTCTTCACTTCAGGTATACTGTATCCCTTGCACCTTCTTATTGACGATGAAACACAGAAATTGCATTCGAAATTAATACAAAAGGCACAATGCAGACTTAAGTACAAGAGGACTGACACTCTCACATTCTATGATTTGAACCTCTCCTGTGAGTCCAGTTTTAGATTCCGATGCTTCACTTCAGGTTTACTGTATCCCTTGGACCTTTTTACTGACAATGAAACACAGAAATTGTATCGGAATTTAATAGAAAAGGCACAATGCCGACTTAAGTAAAAGAGGACTCACACTCTCACTTTCTATGATTTGAACCTCTCCTGTGAGTCCAGTTTTAGATTCCGATGCTTCACTTCAGGTTTACTGTATCCCTTGGACCTACTTATTGACGATGAAACACAGAAATTGCATCCGAATTTAAAACAAAAGGCACAATGCCGACATAAGTACAAGAGGACTGACAGTCTCACTTTCTACGATTTGAACCTCTCCTTTGAGTCCAGTTTTAGATTCCGATGCTTCACTTCAGGTTTACTGTATACCTTGCACCGTCTTATTGACGATGAAGCACAGAAATTGCATCGGGATTTTATACAAAAGGCACAATGCCGACTTAGTACAAGAGGACTGACACTCTCACTTTCTACGATTTTAACCTCTCCTGTGAGTCCAGTTTTTGATTCCGATGCTTCACTTCAGGTTTACTGTATCCCTTGGACCTTCTTATTGACGATGAAACACAGAAATTGCATCCGAATTTAATACAAAAGTCACAATGCCCACTTAAGTACAAGAGGACTGACCCTCTCACTTTCTACGATTGAAACCTCTCCTGTGAGTCCAGTTTTAGATTCCGATGCTTCACTTCAGGTTTACTGTATCCCTTGGACCTTCTTATTGACGATGAAACACAGAAATTACATCCGAATTTAATACAAAAGGCACAATGCCGACTTAAGTACAAGAGGAGTGACACTCTAACTTTATATGATTTGAACCTCTCCTGTGAGTCCAGTTTTAGATTCCGATGCTTCACTTCAGGTTTACTGTGTACCTTGCACTTTCTTATTGACGATGAAACACCGAAATTGCATCCGAATTTAATACAAAAGGCAAAATGCCGAATTAAGTACAAGAAGACTGACACTCTCACATTCTATGATTTGAATCTCTCCTGTGAGTTCAGTTTTAGATTCCGATGCTTCAATTCAGGTTTACTGTATCCTTTGGACCTTCCTATCGACGTTGAAACACAGAAATTGCATCCGAATTTAATACAAAAGGAACAATGCCGACTTCAGTACAAGAGGAATGACACTCTCACTTTCTATGATTGGACCCTCTTCTGTGAGTCCAGTTTTATATTCCGATGCTTCACTTCAGGTATACTGTATCCCTTGGACCTTCTTATTGACGATGAAACACAGAAATTGCATTCGAATGTGTTACAAAAGGCACAATGCCGACTTAAGTACAAGAGGACTGACACTCTCACTTTCTATGATTTGAACCTCTCCTGTGAGTCCAGTTTTAGATTCCGATGCTTCACTTCAGGTTTACTGTATCCTTTGGACCTTTTTACTGACAATGAAACACAGAAATTGCATCCGAATTTAATACAAAAGGCACAATGCCGACTTAAGTAAAAGAGGACTGACACTCGCCACTTTCTATGATTTGAACCTCTCCTGTGAGTCCAGTTTTAGATTCCGATGCTTCACTTCAGGTTTACTGTATCCCTTGGACCTACTTATTGACGATGAAACACAGAAATTGCATCCGAATTTAAAACAAAAGGCACAATGCCGACAAAAGTACAAGAGGACTGGCAGTCTCACTTTCTACGATTTGAACCTCTCCTTTGAGTCCAGTTTTAGATTCCGATGCTTCACTTCAGGTTTACTGTATACCTTGCAGCTTCTTATTGACGATGAAGCACAGAAATTTCATTCGAATGTAATACATAAGGCACAATGCCGACTTAAGTACAAGAGGACTGCCACTCTCACTTTCTTCGATTTGAACCTCTCCTGTGAGTCCAGTTTTAGATCCCGATGCTTCACTTCAGGTTTACTGTATACCTTGTACCTTCTTATTAACGATGAAACACAGAGTTTGCATCCGAATATAATACAAAGGCACAATGCCGACTTAAGTACAAGAGGACTGACACTCTAACTTTCTTTGATTTGATCCTCCCCTGTGAGCCCAGGTTTAGATTTCGATGCTTCACTTCAGGTTTACTGTATACCTCGCACCTTCTTTTTGACGATGAAACACTGAAATTGCATCCGAATTTAATACAAAAGGCATAATGCCGACTTAAGTACAAGAGGACTGACACTCTCACTTTCTACGATTTGAACCTCTCCTGTGAGTCCAGTTTTGTATTCCGATGCTTCACTTCAGCTTTACTGTATACCTTACACCTTCTTATTGACGATGACACACAGGAATTGCATCCGAATTTAATACAAATGACACAATACCGACTTAAATACAAGAGGTCTGACACTCTAACTTTCTATGATTTGAACCTTTCCTGTGAGTCCAGTTTTAAATTC
The DNA here is from genome assembly GCF_023864345.2 of Schistocerca serialis cubense. Classification (NCBI taxonomy): domain Eukaryota; kingdom Metazoa; phylum Arthropoda; class Insecta; order Orthoptera; family Acrididae; genus Schistocerca; species Schistocerca serialis. The sequence goes on from NC_064646.1 coordinate 517,972,733, forward strand.
CGTTGCTTAACTTCAGGTTTACTGTGTAGCTTGCACCTTCTTATTGACGATGAAACACAGAGTTTGCATCCGATTTTAAAACAAAGGCACAATGTCGACTTAATTACAGGAAGACTGACACTCTAACTTACTATGATTAGATCCTCTCCTGTGAGTCCAGTTTTAGATTCAGTTGCTTCACTTCAGGTATACTGTATCCCTTGGACCTTCTTTTTGACAATGAAACACAGACATTGCATCCAAATTTAATACAAAAGGCACAATGCCGACTTAAGTAAAAGTGGACTGACACTCTCAATTTCTATGATTTGATCCTCTCCTGTGAGTCCAGTTTTAGATTCCGATGTTTCACTTCAGGTTTACTGTATACCTTGCACCTTCTTATTGTCGATGAAACACAGAAATTGCATCCGAATTTAATACAAAAGGCACAAACCGACTTAAGTACAAGAGGACTGACGCTCTTACTTTCTACGATTGGAACCTCTCCTGTGAGTCCAGTTTTAGATTCCGATGGTTCACTTCAAGATTACTGTATACCTTGCACCTTCTTATTGACGACGAAGCACAGAAATTGCATCCGAATTTATTACAAAAGGCACAATGCCGACTTCAGTACAAGAGGAATGACACTCTCACTTTCTATGATTTGACCCTCTTCTGTGAGTCCAGTTTTAAATTCCGATTCTTCACTTCAGGTGTACTGTATCCCTTGGACCTTCTTATTGACGATGAAACACAGAAATTGCATTCGAAATTAATACAAAAGGCACAATGCCGACTTAAGTACAAGAGGACTGACACTCTCACATTCTATGATTTGAACCTCTCCTGTGAGTCCAGTTTTAGATTCCGATGCTTCACTTCAGGTTTACTGTATCCCTTGGACCTTTTTACTGACAATGAAACACAGAAATTGTATCGGAATTTAATAGAAAAGGCACAATGCCGACTTAAGTAAAAGAGGACTCACACTCTCACTTTCTATGATTTGAACCTCTCCTGTGAGTCCAGTTTTAGATTCCGATGCTTCACTTCAGGTTTACTGTATCCCTTGGACCTACTTATTGACGATGAAACACAGAAATTGCATCCTATATTAAAACAAAAGGCACAATGCCGACATAAGTACAAGAGGACTGACAGTCTCACTTTCTACGATTTGAACCTCTCCTTTGAGTCCAGTTTTAGATTCCGATGCTTCACTTCAGGTTTACTGTATACCTTGCACCTTCTTATTGACGATGAAGCACAGAAATTGCATCGGGATTTTATACAAAAGGCACAATGCCGACTTAGTACAAGAGGACTGACACTCTCACTTTCTATGATTTGAACCTCTCCTGTGAGTCCAGTTTTAGATTCCGATGTTTCACTTCAGGTTTACTGTGTACCTTGCACCTTCTAATTGACGATGAAACTCAGAAATTGCATCCGAATTTAATACAAAAGGCACAATGCCGACGTAAGTACAAGAGGACTGACACTCTCACATTTTTCGATTTGAACCTCTTCTGTGAGTCCAGCTATAGACTCCAATGCTTCACTTCAGGTTTACTGTATCCCTTGGACCTTCTTATTGACGATGAAACACAGAAATTACATCCGAATTTAATATGAAAGGCACAATGCCGACTTAAGTTCAAGAGGACTTACACTCTAACTTTCTATGTTTTGACCCTCTCCTGTGAGTCCAGTTTTAGATTCTTATACTTCACTTCAGGTTTACTGTATACCTTGCACCTTCTTATTGACGATGAAACACTGAAATTGCATCCGAATTTAATACAAAAGGCAAAATGCCGACTTAAATACAAGAGTACTGACACTCTCACTTTCTACGATTTTAACCTCTCCTGTGAGTCCACTTTTTGATTCCGATGCTTCACTTCAGGTTTACTGTATCCCTTGGACCTTCTAATTGACGATGAAACTCAGAAATTGCATCCGAATTTAATACAAAAGGCACAATGCCGACTTAAGTAGAAGAGGACTGACACTCTCACTTTCTACGATTTGAACCTCTCCAGTGAGTCCATTTTTTAGATTCCGATGCTTCACTTCAGGTTTACTGTATACCTTACACCTTCTTATTGACGATGAAACACAGAAATTGCATCCGAATTTAATACGAATGGCACAATACCGACTTAAGTACAAGAGGACTGACTCACAAACTTTCTATGATTTGAACCTCTCCTGTGAGTCCAGTTTTAGATTCCGATGCTTCACTTCAAGATTACTGTATACCTTGCACCTTCTTATTGACGATGAAGCACAGATATTGCATCCGAAATTAATACAAAATGCACAATGCCGACTTAAGTACAAGAGGACTGACACTCTCACGTTCTATGATTTTAACCTCTACTGTGAGTCCTGTTTTAGGTTCCGATGCTTTACTTCAAGATTAATGTATACCTTGCACATTCGTGTTGACGATGAAACACAGAAATTGCATCCAAATTTATTACAAAAGGCACAATGCCGACTTCAGTACAAGAGGAATGACACTCTCACTTTCTATGATTTGACCCTCTTCTGTGAGTCCAGTTTTAAATTCCGATTCTTCACTTCAGGTATACTGTATCCCTTGGACCTTCTTATTGACGATGAAACACAGAAATTGCATTCGAAATTAATACAAAAGGCACAATGCCGACTTAAGTACAAGAGGACTGACACTCTAACTTTATATGTTTTGAACCTCTCCTGTGAGTCCAGTTTTAGATCCCGATGCTTCACTTCAGGTTTACTGTATACCTTGCACCTTCTTATTGACGATGAAACACAGAGTTTACATCCGAATTTAATACAAAGACACAATGCCGTCTTTAGGACAAGAGAACTGACACACTAACTTTCTATGATTTGAACCTCTCCTGTGAGTCCAGTTATAGATCCCGATGTTTCACTTCAGGTTTACTGTATACCTTGCACCTTCTTATTGACGATGAAACACAGAATTAGCATCCGAATTTAAAACAAAGGCACAATGCCGACTTAAGTACAAGAGGACTGACACTCTAACTTTCTATGATTTGATCCTCTCCAGTGACTCCAGTTTTAGATTCAGATGCTTCACTTCAGGTTTACTGTAAACATTGCACCTTCTTATTGTCGATGAAACACAGACATTGCATCCGAATTTAATACAAAAGGCACAATGCCGACTTAAGTACAAGAGGACTGACGCTCTCACTTTATACGTTTTGAACCTCTCCTGTGAGTCCAGTTTTAGATTCCGAGGCTTCACTTCAAGATTACTGTATACCTTGCAACTTCTTATTGACGATGAAACACAGAAATTGCATTCGAAATTAATGCAAAAGGCACAATGCCGACTTAAGTACAAGAGGACTGACACTCTCACATTCTAGGATTTGACCCACTTCTGTGAGTCCAGTTTTAAATTCCGATGCTTCACTTCAGGTTTACTGTAACCCTAGGACCTTCTTATTGACGTTGAAACACAGGAATGGCATCCGAATTTAATACAAAAGGCACAAACCGAGTTAAGTACAAGAGGACTGACGCTCTTACTTTCTACGATTTGAACCTCTCCTGTGAGTCCAGTTTTAGATTCCGATGCTTCACTTCAAGATTACTGTCTACCTTGCACCTTCTTATTGACGATGAAGCACAGATATTGCATCCGAAATTAATACAAAATGCACAATGCCGACTTAAGTACAAGAGGACTGACACTCTCACGTTCTATGATTTTAACCTCTACTGTGAGTCCAGTTTTAGGTTCCGATGCTTCACTTCAAGATTAATGTATACCTTGCACATTCGTGTTGACGATGAAACACAGAAATTGCATCCGAATTTATTACAAAAGGCACAATGCCGACTTCAGTACAAGAGGAATGACACTCTCACTTTCTATGATTTGACCCTCTTCTGTGAGTCCAGTTTCAAATTCCGATTCTTCACTTCAGGTATACTGTATCCCTTGGACCTTCTTATTGACGATGAAACACAGAAATTGCATTCGAAATTAATACAAAAGGCACAATGCCGACTTAAGTACAAGAGGACTGACACTCTCACATTCTATGATTTGAACCTCTCCTGTGAGTCCAGTTTTAGATTCCGATGCTTCACTTCAGGTTTACTGTATCCCTTGGACCTTTTTACTGACAATGAAACACAGAAATTGTATCGGAATTTAATAGAAAAGGCACAATGCCGACTTAAGTAAAAGAGGACTCACACTCTCACTTACTATGATTTGAACCTCTCCTGTGAGTCCAGTTTTAGATTCCGATGCTTCACTTCAGGTTTACTGTATCCCTTGGACCTACTTATTGACGATGAAACACAGAAATTGCATCCGAATTTAAAACAAAAGGCACAATGCCGACATAAGTACAAGAGGACTGACAGTCTCACTTTCTACGATTTGAACCTCTCCTTTGAGTCCAGTTTTAGATTCCGATGCATCACTTCAGGCTTACTGTATACCTTGCACCTTCTTATTGACGATGAAGCACAGAAATTGCATCGGGATTTTATACAAAAGGCACAATGCCGACTTAGTACAAGAGGACTGACACTCTCACTTTCTATGATTTGAACCTCTCCTGTGAGTCCAGTTTTAGATTCCGATGCTTCACTTCAGGTTTACTGTGTACCTTGCACCTTCTAACTGACGATGAAACTCAGAAATTGCATCCGAATTTAATACATAAGGCCAATGCCGACGTAAGTACAAGAGGACTGACACTCTCACTTTTTTCGATTTGAACCTCTTCTGTGAGTCCAGCTATAGACTCCAATGCTTCACTTCAGGTTTACTGTATCCCTTGGACCTTCTTATTGACGATGAAACACAGAAATTACATCCGAATTTAATATGAAAGGCACAATGCCGACTTAAGTTCAAGAGGACTGACACCCTAACTTTCTAAGATTTGACCCTCTTCTGTGAGTCCAGTTTTAGATCCTTATACTTCACTTCAGGTTTACTGTATACCTTGCACCTTCTTATTGACGATGAAACACTGAAATTGCATCCGAATTTAATACAAAAGGCAAAACGCCGACTTAAGTACAAGAGTACTGACACTCTCACTTTCTACGATTTTAACCTCTCCCGTGAGTCCAGTTTTTGATTCCGATGCTTCACTTCAGGTTTACTGTATCCCTTGGACCTTCTTATAGACGATGAAACACAGAAATTGCATCCGAATTTAATACAAAAGTCACAATGCCGACTTAAGTACAAGAGGACTGACCCTCTCACTTTCTACGATATAAACCTCTCCTGTGAGTCCAGTTTTAGATTCCGATGCTTCACTTCAGGTTTACTGTATCCCTTGGATCTTCTTATTGACGATGAAACACAGAAATTACATCCGAATTTAATACAAAAGGCACAATGCCGACTTAAGTACAAGAGGAGTGACACTCTAACTTTTTATGATTTGAACCTCTCCTGTGAGTCCAGTTTTAGATTCCGATGCTTCACTTCAGGTTTACTGTGTACCTTGCACCTTCTTATTGACGATACAACACCGAAATTGCATCCGAATTTAATACAAAAGGCAAAATGCCGAATTAAGTACAAGAAGACTGACACTCTCACATTCTATGATTTGAACCTCTCCTGTGAGTTCAGTTTTAGATTCCGATGCTTCAATTCAGGTTTACTGTATCCTTTGGACCTTCCTATCGACGATGAAACACAGAAATTGCATCCGAATTTAATACAAAAGGCACAATGCCGACTTCAGAACAAGAGGAATGACACTCTCACTTTCTATGATTGGACCCTCTTCTGTGAGTCCAGTTTTAAATTCCGATGCTTCACTTCAGGTATACTGTATCCCTTGGACCTTCTTATTGACGATGAAACACAGAAATTGCATTCGAATGTAATACAAAAGGCACAATGCCGACTTAAGTAAAAGAGGACTGACACTCTCCACTTTCTATGATTTGAACCTCTTCTGTGAGTCCAGTTTTAGATTCCGATGCTTCACTTCAGGTTTACTGTATCCCTTGGACCTACTTATTGACGATGAAACACAGAAATTGCATCCGAATTTAAAACAAAAGGTAACAATGCCGGCAAAAGTACAAGAGGACTGACAGTCTCACTTTCTACGATTTGAACCTGTCCTTTGAGTCCAGTTTTAGATTCCGATGCTTCACTTCAGGTTTACTGTATACCTTGCAGCTTCTTATTGACGATGAAGCACAGAAATTTCATTCGAATGTAATACATAAGGCACAATGCCGACTTAAGTACAAGAGGACTGCCACTCTCACTTTCTTTGATTTGAACCTCTCCTGTGAGTCCAGTTTTAGATCCCGATGCTTCACTTCAGGTTTACTGTATACCTTGTACCTTCTTATTAACGATGAAACACAGAGTTTGCATCCGAATATAATACAAAGGCACAATGCCGACTTAAGTACAAGAGGACTGACACTCTAACTTTCTTTGATTTGATCCTCCCCTGTGAGCCCAGGTTTAGATTCCGATGCTTCACTTCAGGTTTACTGTATACCTCGCACCTTCTTTTTGACGATGAAACACTGAAATTGCATCCGAATTTAATACAAAAGGCATAATGCCGACCTCAGTACAAGAGGACTGACACTCTCACTTTCTACGATTTGAACCTCTCCTGTGAGTCCAGTTTTGTATTCCGATGCTTCACTTCAGCTTTACTGTATACCTTACACCTTCTTATTGACGATGAAACACAGAAATGGCTTCCGAATGTAATACAAAAGGCACAATTCCGACTTAAGTACATGAGGACTGACACTCTCACTTTCTATGAATTGAACCTCTCCTGTGAGTCCAGTTTTGGATTCCGATGCTTCACTTCAGGTTTACTGTATCCCTAGGACCTTCTTATTGACGATGAAACACAGGAATTGCATCCGAATGTAATACAAATGGCACAATACCGACTTAAATACAAGAGGACTGACACTCTAACTTTCTATGAATTGAACCTTTCCTGTGAGTCCAGTTTTAGATCCCGATGCTTCACTTCATGTTTACTGTGTACCTTGCACCTTCTTATTGACGATGAAACACAGAGTTTGCATCCGATTTTAATACAAAGGCACAATGCCGACTTAATTTCAAGAAGACTGACACTCTAACTTTCTATGATTAGATCCTCACCTGTGAGTCCAGTTTTAGATTCAGATGCTTCACTTCAGTTATACTGTATCCCTTGGACCTTCTTATTGACGATGAAACACAGAAATTGCATCCAAATTTAATACAAAAGGCACAATGCCGGCTTAAGTAAAAGTGGACTGACACTCTCAATTTCTATGATTTGAACCTCTCCTGTGAGTCCAGTTTTAGATTCCGATGTTTCACTTCAGGTTTACTGTATACCATGCACCTTCTTATTGTCGATGAAACACAGAAATTGCATCCGAAATTAATACAAAAGGCACAATGCCGACTTAAGTACAAGAGGACTGATGCTCTTACTTTCTACGATTTGAACCTCTCCTGTGAGTCCAGTTTTAGATTCCGATGCTTCACTTCAAGATTAATGTATACCTTGCACATTCGTATTGACGATGAAACACAGAAATTGCATGCGAATTTAATACAAAAGGCACAATGCCGACTTCAGTACAACAGGAATGACACTCTCACTTTCTATGATTTGACCCTCTTCTGTGAGTCCAGTTTTAAATTCCGATTCTTCACTTCAGGTATACTGTATCCCTTGGACCTTCTTATTGACGATGAAACACAGAAATTGCATTCGAAATTAATACAAAAGCCACAATGCCGACTTAAGTACAAGAGGACTGACACTTTCACATTCTATGATTTGAACCTCTCCTGTGAGTCCAGTTTTAGATTCCGCTGCTTCACTTCAGGTTTACTGTATCCCTTGGACCTTTTTACTGACAATGAAACACAGAAATTGTATCCGAATTTAATAGAAAAGGCACAATGCCGACTTAAGTAAAAGAGGACTGACACTCTCACTTTCTATGATTTGAACCTCTCCTGTGAGTCCAGTTTTAGATTCCGATGCTTCACTTAAGATTTACTGTATCCCTTGGACCTACTTATTGACGATGAAACACAGAAATTGCATCCGAATTTAAAACAAAAGGCTCAATGCCGACTTAGTACAAGAGGACTGACACTCTCACTTTCTACGATGTGAACCTCTCCTGTGAGTCCAGTTTTAGATTCCGATGCTTCACTTCAGGTTTACTGTATCCCATGGACCTACTTATTGACGATGAAACACAGAAATTGCATCCGAATTTAAAACAAAAGGCACAATGCCGACATAAGTACAAGAGGACTGACAGTCTCACTTTCTACGATTTGAACCTCTCCTTTGAGTCCAGTTTTAGATTCCGATGCTTCACTTCAGGTTTACTGTATACCTTGCACCTTCTTATTGACGATGAAGCACAGAAATTGCATCGGGATTTTATACAAAATGCACAATGCCGACTTAGTACAAGAGGACTGACACTCTCACTTTCTATGATTTGAACCTCTCCTGTGAGTCCAGTTTTAGATTCCGATGCTTCACTTCAGGTTTACTGTGTACCTTGCACCTTCTAACTGACGATGAAACTCAGAAATTGCATCCGAATTTAATACAAAAGGCCAATGCCGACGTAAGTACAAGAGGACTGACACTCTCACTTTTTTCGATTTGAACCTCTTCTGTGAGTCCAGCTATGGACTCCAATGCTTCACTTCAGGTTTACTGTATCCCTTGGACCTTCTTATTGACGATGAAACACAGAAATTACATCCGAATTTAATATGAAAGGCACAATGCCGACTTAAGTTCAAGAGGACTGACACCCTAACTTTCTAAGATTTGACCCTCTTCTGTGAGTCCAGTTTTAGATTCTTATACTTCACTTCAGGTTTACTGTATACCTTGCACCTTCTTATTGACGATGAAACACTGAAATTGCATCCGAATTTAATACAAAAGGCAAAACACCGACTTAAGTACAAGAGTACTGACACTCTCACTTTCTACGAATTTAACCTCTCCCGTGAGTCCAGTTTTTGATTCCGATGCTTCACTTCAGGTTTACTGTATCCCTTGGACCTTCTTATTGACGATGAAACACAGAAATTGCATCCGAATTTAATACAAAAGTCACAATGCCGACTTAAGTACAAGAGGACTGACCCTCTCACTTTCTACGATATAAACCTCTCCTGTGAGTCCAGTTTTAGATTCCGATGCTTCACTTCAGGTTTACTGTATCCCTTGGACCTTCTTATTGACGATGAAACACAGAAATTACATCCGAATTTAATACAAAAGGCACAATGCCGACTTAAGTACAAGAGGAGTGACACTCTAACTTTTTATGATTTGAACCTCTCCTGTGAGTCCAGTTTTAGATTCCGATGCTTCACTTCAGGTTTACTGTGTACCTTGCACCTTCTTATTGACGATGAAACACCGAAATTGGATCCGAATTTAATACAAAAGGCAAAATGCCGAATTAAGTACAAGAAGACTGACACTCTCACATTCTATGATTTGAACCTCTCCTGTGAGTTCAGTTTTAGATTCCGATGCTTCAATTCAGGTTTACTGTATCCTTTGGACCTTCCTATCGACGATGAAACACAGAAATTGCATCCGAATTTAATACAAAAGGCACAATGCCGACTTCAGAACAAGAGGAATGACACTCTCACTTTCTATGATTGGACCCTCTTCTGTGAGTCCAGTTTTAAATTCCGATGCTTCACTTCAGGTATACTGTATCCCTTGGACCTTCTTATTGACGATGAAACACAGAAATTGCATTCGAATGTAATACAAAAGGCACAATGCCGACTTAAGTACAAGAGGACTGACACTCTCACTTTCTATGATTTGAACCTCTCCTGTGAGTCCAGTTTTAGATTCCGATGCTTCACTTCAGGTTTACTGTATCCTTTGGACCTTTTTACTGACAATGAAACACAGAAATTGCATCCGAATTTAATACAAAAGGCACAATGCCGACTTAAGTAAAAGAGGACTGACACTCTCCACTTTCCATGATTTGAACCTCTCCTGTGAGTCCAGTTTTAGATTCCGATGCTTCACTTCAGGTTTACTGTATCCCTTGGACCTACTTATTGACGATGAAACACAGAAATTGCATCCGAATTTAAAACAAAAGGTAACAATGCCGACAAAAGTACAAGAGGACTGACAGTCTCACTTTCTACGATTTGAACCTCTCCTTTGAGTCCAGTTTTAGATTCCGATGCTTCACTTCAGGTTTACTGTATACCTTGCAGCTTCTTATTGACGATGAAGCACAGAAATTTCATTCGAATGTAATACATAAGGCACAATGCCGACTTAAGTACAAGAGGACTGCCACTCTCACTTTCTTCGATTTGAACCTCTCCTGTGAGTCCAGTTTTAGATCCCGATGCTTCACTTCAGGTTTACTGTATACCTTGTACCTTCTTATTAACGATGAAACACAGAGTTTGCATCCGAATATAATACAAAGGCACAATGCCGACTTAAGTACAAGAGGACTGACACTCTAACTTTCTTTGATTTGATCCTCCCCTGTGAGCCCAGGTTTAGATTCCGATGCTTCACTTCAGGTTTACTGTATACCTCGCACCTTCTTTTTGACGATGAAACACTGAAATTGCATCCGAATTTAATACAAAAGGCATAATGCCGACTTAAGTACAAGAGGACTGACACTCTCACTTTCTACGATTTGAACCTCTCCTGTGAGTCCAGTTTTGTATTCCGATGCTTCACTTCAGCTTTACTGTATACCTTACACCTTCTTATTGACGATGAAACACAGAAATTGCTTCCAAATGTAATACAAAAGGCACAATTCCGACTTAAGTACATGAGGACTGACACTCTCACTTTCTATGAATTGAACCTCTCCTGTGAGTCCAGTTTTGGATTCCGATGCTTCACTTCAGGTTTACTGTATCCCTAGGACCTTCTTATTGACGATGAAACACAGGAATTGCATCCGAATTTAATACAAATGGCACAATACCGACTTAAATACAAGAGGACTGACACTCTAACTTTCTATGAATTGAACCTTTCCTGTGAGTCCAGTTTTAGATCCCGATGCTTCACTTCATGTTTACTGTGTACCTTGCACCTTCTTATTGACGATGAAACACAGAGTTTGCATCCGATTTTAATACAAAGGCACAATGCCGACTTAATTTCAAGAAGACTGACACTCTAACTTTCTATGATTAGATCCTCTCCTGTGAGTCCAGTTTTAGATTCAGATGCTTCACTTCAGTTATACTGTATCCCTTGGACCTTCTTATTGACGATGAAACACAGAAATTGCATCCAAATTTAATACAAAAGGCACAATGCCGGCTTAAGTAAAAGTGGACTGACACTCTCAATTTCTATGATTTGAACCTCTCCTGTGAGTCCAGTTTTAGATTCCGATGTTTCACTTCAGGTTTACTGTATACCATGCACCTTCTTATTGTCGATGAAACACAGAAATTGCATCCGAAATTAATACAAAAGGCACAATGCCGACTTAAGTACAAGAGGACTGACGCTCTTACTTTCTACGATTTGAACCTCTCCTGTGAGTCCAGTTTTAGATTCCGATGCTTCACTTCAAGATTAATGTATACCTTGCACATTCGTATTGACGATGAAACACAGAAATTGCATGCGAATTTAATACAAAAGGCACAATGCCGACTTCAGTACAACAGGAATGACACTCTCACTTTCTATGATTTGACCCTCTTCTGTGAGTCCAGTTTTCAATTCCGATTCTTCACTTCAGGTATACTGTATCCCTTGGACCTTCTTATTGACGATGAAACACAGAAATTGCATTCGAAATTAATACAAAAGCCACAATGCCGACTTAAGTACAAGAGGACTGACACTTTCACATTCTATGATTTGAACCTCTAATGTGAGTCCAGTTTTAGATTCCGCTGCTTCACTTCAGGTTTACTGTATCCCTTGGACCTTTTTACTGACAATGAAACACAGAAATTGTATCCGAATTTAATAGAAAAGGCACAATGCCGACTTAAGTAAAAGAGGACTGACACTCTCACTTTCTATGATTTGAACCTCTCCTGTGAGTCCAGTTTTAGATTCCGATGCTTCACTTAAGATTTACTGTATCCCTTGGACCTACTTATTGACGATGAAACACAGAAATTGCATCCGAATTTAAAACAAAAGGCACAATGCCGACTTAGTACAAGAGGACTGACACTCTCACATTCTATGATTTGAACCTCTCCTGTGAGTTCAGTTTTAGATTCCGATGCTTCAATTCAGGTTTACTGTGTCCCTTGGACCTTCCTATCGACGATTAAACAAAGAAATTGCATCCGAATTTAATACAAATGGCACAATGCCGACTTAAGTACAAGAGGGCTGACACTCTCACTTTCTACGATTTGAACCTCTCCAGTGAGTCCATTTTTTAGATTCCGATGCTTCACTTCAGGTTTACTGTATACCTTACACCTTCTTATTGACGATTAAACAAAGAAATTTCATCCGAATTTAATACAAATGGCACAATACTGACTTAAGTACAAGAGGACAGACACTCTAACTTTCTATGATTTGAACCTCTCCTGTGAGTCCAGTTTTAGATTCCGATGCTTCACTTCAAGATTAATGTATACCTTGCACATTCGTATTGACGATGAAACACAGAAATTGCATGCGAATTTAATACAAAAGGCACAATGCCGACTTAATTGTAAGAAGACTGACACTCTAACTTTCTATGATTATATCCTCTCCTGTGAGTCCAGTTTTAGATTCAGATGCTTCACTTCAGTTATACTGTATCCCTTGGACCTTCTTATTGACGATTAACACAGAAATTGCATCCAAATTTAATACAAAAGGCACAATGCCGGCTTAAGTAGAAGTGGACTGACACTCTCAATTTCTATGATTTGAACCTCTCCTGTGAGTCCAGTTTTAGATTCCGATGTTTCACTTCAGGTTTACTGTATACCTTGCACCTTCTTATTGTCGATGAAACACAGAAATTGCATCCGAAATTAATACAAAAGGCACAATGCCGACTTAAGTACAAGAGGACTGACGCTCTTACTTTCTACGATTTGAACCTCTCCTGTGAGTCCAGTTTTAGATTCCGATGCTTCACTTCAAGATTAATGTATACCTTGCACATTCGTATTGACGATGAAACACTGAAATTGCATGCGAATTTAATACAAAAGGCACAATGCCAACTTCAGTACAAGAGGAATGACACTCTCACTTTCTATGATTTGACCCTCTTCTGTGAGTCCAGTTTTAAATTCCGATTCTTCACTTCAGGTATACTGTATCCCTTGGACCTTCTTATTGACGATGAAACACAGAAATTGCATTCGAAATTAATACAAAAGCCACAATGCCGACTTAAGTACAAGAGGACTGACACTTTCACATTCTATGATTTGAACCTCTCCTGTGAGTCCTGTTTTAGATTCCGCTGCTTCACTTCAGGTTTACTGTATCCCTTGGACCTTTTTACTGACAATGAAACACAGAAATTGTATCCGAATTTAATAGAAAAGGCACAATGCCGACTTAAGTAAAAGAGGACTGACACTCTCACTTTCTATGATTTGAACCTCTCCTGTGAGTCCAGTTTTAGATTCCGATGCTTCACTTAAGATTTACTGTATCCCTTGGACCTACTTATTGACGATGAAACACAGAAATTGCATCCGAATTTAAAACAAAAGGCACAATGCCGACTTAGTACAAGAGGACTGACACTCTCACATTCTATGATTTGAACCTCACCTGTGAGTTCAGTTTTAGATTACGATGCTTCAATTCAGGTTTACTGTGTCCCTTGGACCTTCCTATCGACGATTAAACAAAGAAATTGCATCCGAATTTAATACAAAAGGCACAATGCCGACTTAAGTACAAGAGGGCTGACACTCTCACTTTCTACGATTTGAACCTCTCCAGTGAGTCCAGTTTTAGATCCCGATGCTTCACTTCAGGTTTACTGTATACCTTGCACCTTCTTATTGACGATGAAACACAGAGTTTACATCCGAATTTAATACAAAGGCACAATGCCTACTTTAGGACAAAGAGAACTGACACACTCACTTTCTATGATTTGAACCTCTCCTGTGAGTCCAGTTTTAGATTCCGATGCTTCACATCAAGATTACTGTATACCTTGCACATTCTTATTGACGAAGAAACTCAGAAATTGCATCCGAATTTAATACAAAAGGCACAATGCCGACTTCAGTACAAGAGGAATGACACTCACACTTTCTATGATTTGACCCACTTCTGTGAGTCCAGTTTTAAATTCCAATGCTTTACTTCAGGTATACTGTATCCCTTGGACCTTCTTATTGACGATGAAACACAGAAATTGCATCCGAATTTAATACAAAAGTCACAATGCCGACATAAGTACAAGGGGACTGACAGTCTCACTTTCTACGATTTGAACCTCTCCTTTGAGTCCAGTTTTAGATTCCGAAGCTTCACTTCAGGTTTACTGTATACCTTGCACCTTCTTATTGACGATGAAGCACATAAATTGCATCCGAATTTAATACAAAAGGCACAATGCCGACTTAGTACAAGAGGACTGACACTCTCACTTTCTATGATTTGAACCTCTCCAGTGAGTCCAGTTTTAGATTCCGCTGCTTCACTTCAGGTTAACTGTATACCTTGCACCTTCTAATTGACGATGAAACTCAGAAATTGCATCAGAATTTAATACAAAATGCACAATGCCGACGTAAGTACAAGAGGACTGACACTCTCACTTTTTACGATTTGAACATCTCCAGTGAGTCCAGTTATAGATTCCGATGCTTCACTTCAGGTTTACTGTATCCTTTTCACCGTCTTATTGACGATGAAACACAAAAATTGCATCCGAATTTAATACAAGAGGCACAATGCCGACTTAAGTACAAGAGGACTGACACTCTCACGTTCTACGATTTGAACCTCTTATGTGAGTCCAGTTTTAGATTCCGATGCTTCAATTCAGGTTTACTGTGTCCCTTACACCTTCTTATTGACGATTAAACACAGAAATTGCATCCGAATTTAATACAAATGGCACAATACCGACTTAAGTACAAGAGGACTAACACTCTAACTTTCTATTATTTGAACCTCTCCTGTGAGTCCAGTTTTAGATTTCGATGCTTCACTTCAGGTTTACTGTATACCTTGCACCTTCTTATTGACGATGAAACACAGAGTTTACATCCGAATTTAATACAAAGGCACAATGCCGACTTTAGGACAAGAGAACTGACACACTCTCTTTCTATGATTTGAACCTCTCCTGTGAGTCCAGTTTTAGATTCCGATGTTTCACATCAAGATTACTGTATACCTTGCACATTCTTATTGACGATGAAACTCAGAAATTGCATCCGAATTTAATACAAAAGGCACAATGCCGACTTCAGTACGAGAGGAATGACACTCTCACTTTCTATGATTTGACCCACTTCTGTGAGTCCAGTTTTAAATTCCGATGCTTTACTTCAGGTATACTGTATCCCTTGGACCTTGTTATTGACGATGAAACACAGAATTTGCATCCGAATTTAATTCAAAAGGCACAATGCCGACATAAGTACAAGGGGACTGACAGTCTCACTTTCTACGATTTGAACCTCTCCTTTGAGTCCAGTTTTAGATTCAGAAGCTTCACTTCAGGTTTACTGTATACCTTGCACCTTCTAATTGACGATGAAACTCAGATATTGCATCCGAATTTAATACAAAAGGCACAATGCCGACGTAAGTACAAGAGGACTGACACTCTCACATTTTACGATTTGAACATCTCCTGTGAGTCCAGTTATAGATTCCGATGCTTCACTTCAGGTTTACTGTATCCTTTTCACCGTCTTATTGACGATGAAACACAAATATTGCATCCGAATTTAATACAAAAGGCACAATGCCGACTTAAGTACAAGAGGACTGACACTCTCACGTTCTACGATTTGAACCTCTTATGTGAGTCCAGTTTTAGATTCCGATGCTTCATTTCAGGTTTACTGTATCCTTTGGACCGTCTTATTGACGATGAAACACAGAAATTGCATCCGAATTTAATACAAAATGCACAATGCCGACTTAAGTACAAGAGGACTGACACTCTCACTTTCTACGATTTGAACCTCTCCTGTGAGTCCAGTTTTAGGTTCCGATGCTTCACTTCATGTTTACTGTATCCCTTGGACCTTCTTATTGACGATGAAACACAGAAATTGTATCCGAATTTAATACAAAAGGCACAATGCCGACATAAGTACAAGAGGACTGACTCTCTCACTTTCTACGAATTAAACCTCTCCAGTGTGTCCAGTTTTACATTCTGATCCTTCACTTCAGGTTTACTGTATCCCTTGGACCTTCTTATTGTCGAAGAAACACAGAAATTACATCCGAATTTAATATAAAAGGCACAATGCCGACTTAAGTACAAGAGGAGTGACACCCTAACTTTCTATGATCTGAACTTCTCCTGTGAGTCCAGTTTTAGATTCCGATGCTTCACTTCAGGTTTACTGTGTACCTTGCACCTTCTAATTGACGATGAAACACCGAAATTGCACCCGAATTTAATACTAAAGGCAAAATGCCGACTTATGTACAAGAAGACTGGCACTCTCACTTTCTATGATTTGAACCTCTCCTGTGAGTCCAGTTTTAGATTACGATGCTTCAATTCAGGTTTACTGTATCCCTTGGACCTTCTTATTGACGATGAAACACAGAAATTGCATCCGAATTTAATACAAAAGGCACAATGCCGACTTAAGTACAAGAGGACTGACACTCTCAATTTCTACGATTTGAACCTCTCCAGTGAGTCCATTTTTTAGATTCCGATGCTTCACTTCAGGTTTACTGTATACCTTACACTTTCTTATTGACGATGAAACACAGAAATTGCATCCGAATGTAATGCAAAAGGCACAATGCCGACTTAAGTACATGACGACTAACACTCTCACTATCTATGACTTGAACCTTTCCTATGAGTCCAGTTTTAGATTCCGATGCTTCACTTCAGGTATACTGTATACCTTGCACCTTGTTATTGACGATGAAACACAGAAATTGCATCCGACATTAATACAAAATGCACAATGCTGACTTAAGTACAAAAGGACTGACACTCTCACATTCTATGATTTGAACCTCTCCTGTGAGTTCAGTTTTAGATTCCGATGCTTCAGTTCAGGTCTACTGTATCCTTTGGACCTTCCTATCGACGATGAAACACAGAAATTGCATCCGAATTTAATACAAAAGGCACAATGCCGACTTCAGTACAAGAAGAATGACACTCTCACTTTCTATGATTGGACCCTCTTCTGTGAGTCCAGTTTTAAATTCCGATGCTTCACTTCAGGTATACTGTATCCCTTGGACCTTCTTATTGACGATGAAACACAGAAATTGCATTCGAATGTAATACAAAAGGCACAATGCCGACTTAAGTACAAGAGGACTGACACTCTCACTTTCTATGATTTGAACCTCTCCTGTGAGTCCAGTTTTAGATTCCGATGCTTCACTTCAGGTTTACTGTATCCTTTGGACCTTTTTACTGACAATGAAACACAGAAATTGCATCCGAATTTAATACAAAAGGCACAATGCCGACTTAAGTAAAAGAGGACAGACACTCTCACTTTCTATGATTTGAACCTCTCCTGTGAGTCCAGTTTTAGATTCCGATGCTTCACTTCAGGTTTACTGTATCCCTTGGACCTACTTATTGACGATGAAACACAGAAATTGCATCCGAATTTAAAACAAGAGGCACAATGCCGACATAAGTACAAGAGGACTGACAGTCTCACTTTCTACGATTTGAACCTCTCCTTTGAGTCCAGTTTTAGATTCCGATGCTTCACTTCAGGTTTACTGTATACCTTGGTCCTTCTTATTGACGATGAAGCACAGAAATATCATTCGAATGTAATACATAAGGCACAATGCCGACTTAAGTACAAGAGGACTGACACTCTCACTATCTTCGATTTGAACCACTCCTGTGAGTCCAGTTTTAGATCCCGATGCTTCACTTCAGGTTTACTGTATACCTTGTACCTTCTTATTAACGATGAAACACAGAGTTTGCATCCGAATTTAATACAAAGGCACAATGCCGACTTAAGTACAAGAGGACTGACACTCTAACTTTCTTTGATTTGATCCTCCCCTGTGAGCCCAGGTTTAGATTCCGAAGCTTCACTTCAGGTTTACTGTATACCTCGCACCTTCTTATTGACGATGAAACATTGAAATTGCATCCGAATTTAATACAAAAGGCATAATGCCGACTTAAGTACAAGAGGACTGACACTCTCACTTTCTACGATTTGAACCTCTCCTGTGAGTCCAGTTTTGTATTCCGATGCTTCACTTCAGCTTTACTGTATACCTTGCACCTTCTTATTGACCATGAAACACAGAAATTGCTTCCGAATGAAATACAAAAGGCACAATTCCGACTTAAGTACATGAGGACTGACACTCTCACTTTCTATGAATTGAACCTCTCCTGTGAGTCCAGTTTTGGATTCCGATGCTTCACTTCAGGTTTACTGTATCCCTAGGACCTTCTTATTGACGATGAAACACAGGAATTGCATCCGAATTTAATACAAATGGCACAATACCGACTTAAATACAAGAGGAATGACACTCTAACTTTCTATGAATTGAACCTTTCCTGTGAGTCCAGTTTTAGATCCCGATGCTTCACTTCAGGTTTACTGTGTACCTTGCACCTTCTTATTGACGATGAAACACAGAGTTTGCATCCGATTTTAATACAAAGGCACAATACCGACTTAATTACAAGAAGACTGACACTCTAACTTTCTATGATTAGATCCTCTCCTGTGAGTCCAGTTTTAGATTCAGATGCTTCACTTCATGTATACTGTATCCCTTGGACCATCTTCTTGACGATGAAACACAGAAATTGCATCCACATTTAATACAAAAGGCACAATGACGACTTAAGTAAAAGTGGACTGACACTCTCAATTTCTATGATTTGAACCTCTCCTGTGAGTCCAGTTTTAGATTCCGATGTTTCACTTCAGGTTTACTGTATACCTTGCACCTTCTTATTGTCGATGAAACACAGAAATTGCATCCGAATTTAATACAAAAGGCACAATGCCGACTTAAGTACAAGAGGACTGACGCTCTTACTTTCTACGATTTGAACCTCTCCTGTGAGTCCAGTTTTAGATTCCGATGCTTCACTTGAAGATTAATGTATACCTTGCACATTCGTATTGACGATGAAACACAGAAATTGCATGCGAATTTAATACAAAAGGCACAATGCCGACTTCAGTACAAGAGGAATGACACTCTCACTTTCTATGATTTGACCCTCTTCTGTGAGTCCAGTTTTATTCCGATTCTTCACTTCAGGTATACTGTATCCCTTGGACCTTCTTATTGACGATGAAACACAGAAATTGCATTCGAAATTAATACAAAAGGCACAATGCCGACTTAAGTACAAGAGGACTGACACTCTCACATTCTATGATTTGAACTTCTCCTGTGAGTCCAGTTTTAGATTCCGCTGCTTCACTTCAGGTTTACTGTATCCCTTGGACCTTTTTACTGACAATGAAACACAGAAATTGTATCCGAATTTAATAGAAAAGGCACAATGCCGACTTAAGTGAAAGAGGACTGACACTCTCACTTTCTATGATTTGAACCTCTCCTGTGAGTTCAGTTTTAGATTCCGATGCTTCAATTCAGGTTTACTGTGTCCCTTGGACCTTCCTATCGACGATGAAACAAAGAAATTGCATCCAAATTTAATACAAAAGGCACAATGCCGACTTAAGTAGAAGAGGACTGACACTCTCACTTTCTACGATTTGGACCTCTCCAGTGAGTCCATTTTTTAGATTCCGATGCTTCACTTCAGGTTTACTGTATACCTTACACCTTCTTATTGACGATTAAACACAGAAATTGCATCCGAATTTAATACAAATGGCACAATACCGACTTAAGTACAAGAGGACTGACACTCTAACTTTCTATGATTTGAACCTCTCCTGTTAGTCCAGTTTTAGATCCCGATGCTTCAATTCAGGTTTACTGTATACCTTGCACCTTCTTATTGACGATGAAACACAGAGTTTACATCCGAATTTAATACAAAGGCACAATGCCGATTTTAGGACAAGAGAACTGACACACTCACTCTCTATGATTTGAACCTATCCTGTGAGTCCAGTTTTAGATTCCGATGTTTCACTTCAAGATTACTGTATACCTTGCACATTCTTATTGACGATGAAACTCAGAAATTGCATACGAATTTAATACAAAAGGCACAATGCCGACTTCAGTACAAGAGGAATGACACTCTCACTTTCTATGATTTGACCCACTTCTGTGAGTCCAGTTTTAAATTACGATGCTTTACTTCAGGTATACTGTATCCCTTGGACCTTCTTATTGACGATGAAACACAGAAATTGCATCCGAATTTAATACAAAAGTCACAATGCCGACATAAGTACAAGGTGACTGACAGTCTCACTTTCTACGATTTGAACCTCTCCTTTGAGTCCAGTTTTAGATTCCGAAGTTTCACTTCAGGTTTACTGTATACCTTGCACCTTCTTATTGACGATGAAGCACATAAATTGCATCCGAATTTAATACAAAAGGCACAATGCCGACTTAGTAAAAGAGGACTGACACTCTCACTTTCTATGATTTGAAACTCTCCTGTGAGTCCAGTTTTAGATTCCGCTGCTTCACTTCAGGTTAACATTATACCTTGCACCTTCTAATTGACGATGAAACTCAGAAATTGCATCCGAATTTAATACAAAAGGCACAATGCCGACGTAAGTACAAGAGGACTGACACTCTCACTTTTTACGATTTGAACATCTCCTGTGAGTCCAGTTATAGATTCCGATGCTTCACTTCAGGTTTACTGTATCCTTTTCACCGTCTTATTGACGATGAAACACAAAAATTGCATCCGAATTTAATACAAAAGGCACAATGCCGACTTAAGTACAAGAGGACTGACACTCTCACGTTCTACGATTTGAACCTCTTATGTGAGTCCAGTTTTACATTCCGATGCTTCATTTCAGGTTTACTGTATCCTTTGGACCGTCTTATTGACGATGAAACACAGAAATTGCATCCGAATTTAATACAAAATGCACAATGCCGACTTAAGTACAAGAGGACTGACACTCTCACTTGTTACGATTTGAACCTCTCCTGTGAGTCCAGTTTTAGGTTCCGATGCTTCACTTCATGTTTACTGTATCCCTTGGACCTTCTTATTGACGATGAAACACAGAAGTTGCATCCGATTTTAATACAAAAGGGACAATGCCGACATAAGTACAAGAGGACTGACTCTCTCACTTTCTGCGATTTAAACCTCTCCTGTGTGTCCAGTTTTAGATTCTGATCCTTCACTTCAGGTTTACTGTATCCCTTGGACCTTCTTATTGTCGATGAAACACAGAAATTACATCCGAATTTAATATAAAAGGCACAATGCCGACTTAAGTACAAGAGAAGTGACACTCTCACTTTCTATGATTTGAACCTCTCCTGTGAGTCCAGTTTTAGATTCCGATGCTTCACTTCAGGTTTACTGTGTACCTTGCACCTTCTTATTGACGATGAAACACCGAAATTGCACCCGAATTTAATACTAAAAGCAAAATGCCGACTTAAGTACAAGAAGACTGGCACTCTCACTTTCTATGATTTGAACCTCTCCTGTGAGTCCAGTTTTAGATTCCGATGCTTCAATTCAGGTTTACTGTATCCCTTGGACCTTCTTATTGACGATGAAACACAGAAATTGCATCCGAATTTAATACAAAAGGCACAATGCCGACTTAAGTACAAGAGGACTGACACTCTCAATTTCTACGATTTGAACCTCTCCAGTGAGTCCATTTTTTAGATTCCGATGCTTCACTTCAGGTTTACTGTATACCTTACACCTTCTTATTGACGATGAAACACAGGAATTGTATCCGAATTTAATACAAATGGCACAATACCGACTTCAGTACAAGAGGACTGACACTCTAACTTTCTATGATTTGAACCTCTCCTGTGAGTCCAGTTTTAGATCCCGATGCTCAACTTCAGGTTTACTGTATACCTTGCACCTTCTTATTGACGATGAAACACAGAGTTTGCATCCGAATTTAATACAAGGGCAAAATGCCGACTTAAGTACAAGAGGACTGACACTCTAACTTTCTATGATTCGATCCTCTCCTTTGAGTCCAGTTTCAGATTCAGAAGCTTCACTTGAGGTATACTGTATCCCTTGGACCTTCTTATTGACGATGAAACACAGAAATTGCATCGAAATTTAATACAAAAGGCACAATGCCGACTTAATTAAAAGTGGACTGACACTCTCAATTTCTATTATTTGAACTTCTCCTGTGAGTCCAGTTTTATATTCCTATGTTTCACTTCAGGTTTACTGTATACCTTGCACCTTCTTATTGACAATGAAACACAGAAATTGCATCCGAATTTAATACAAAAGGCACAATGCCGACTTAAGTACAAGAGGAGTGACACTCTCACTTTCTACGATTTGAACCTCTCCTGTGAGTCCAGTTATAGACTCCGATGCTTCACTTCAAGATTACTGTATACCTTGCACCGTCTTATTGACGATGAAGCACAGATATTGCATCCGACATTAATACAAAATGCACAATGCTGACTTGAGTACAAGAGGACTGACACTCTCCCTTTCAATGATTTGAACCTCTCCTGTGAGAACAGTTTTAGATTCCGATGCTTCACTTCAAGATTACTGTATACCTTGCACATTCCTATTGACGATGAAACACAGAAATTGCATCCGAATTTAATGCAAAAGGCACAATGCCGACTTCAGTACAAGAGGAATGACACTCTCATTTTCTATGATTTGACCCTCTTCTGTGAGTCCAGTTCTAAATTCCGATGCTTCACTTCAGGTATACTGTATCCCTTGGACCCTCTTATTGACGATGAAACACAGAATTTGCATCCGAATTTAATACAAAAGGCACAATGCCGACTTAAGTACAAGAGGACTGACACTCTCACTTTCTACGATTTAAACCTCTCCTGTGTGTCCAGTTTTAGATTCTGATCCTTCACTTCAGGTTTACTGTATCCCTTGGACCTTCTTATTGTCGATGAAACACAGAAATTACATCCGAATTTAATACAAAAGGCACAATGCCGACTTAAGTACAAGAGGAGTGACACTCTAACTTTCTATGATTTGAACCTCTCCTGTGAGTCCAGTTTTAGATTCCGATGCTTCACTTCAGGTTTACTGTGTACCTTGCACCTTCTTATTGACGATGAAACACAGAAATTGCATCCGAATGTAATACAAAAGGCACAATGCCGACTTAATTAAAAGTGGACTGACACTCTCAATTTCTATGATTTGAACCTCTCCTGTAAGTCGAGTTTTAGATTCCGATGCTTCACTTCAGGTTTACTGTATACCTTACAACTTCTTATTGACGATGAAACACAGAAATTGCATCCGAATGTAATACAAAAGGCACAATGCCGACTTAAGTACATGAGGACTGACACTCTCTCTATCTATGATTTGAACCTCTCCTGTGAGTCCAGTTTTAGATTCCGATGCATCACTTCAAATTTACAGTATCCCTAGGACCTTCTTGTTGACGATGAAACACTGGAATTGTATCCGAATTTAATACAAATGGCACAATACCGACTTCAGTACAAGAGGACTGACACTCTAACTTTCTATGATTTGAACCTCTCCTGTGAGTCCAGTTTTAGATCCCGATGCTCAACTTCAGGTTTACTGTATACCTTGCACCTTCTTATTGACGATGAAACACAGAGTTTGCATCCGAATTTAATACAAAGGCAAAATGCCGACTTAAGTACAAGAGGACTGACACTCTAACTTTCTATGATTCGATCCTCTCCTTTGAGTCCAGTTTCAGATTCAGAAGCTTCACTTGAGGTATACTGTATCCCTTGGACCTTCTTATTGACGATGAAACACAGAAATTGCATCGAAATTTAATACAAAAGGCACAATGCCGACTTAATTAAAAGTGGACTGACACTCTCAATTTCTATGATTTGAACCTCTCCTGTGAGTCCAGTTTTAGATTCCGATGTTTCACTTCAAGTTTACTGTATACCTTGCACCTTCTTATTGACGATGATACACAGAAATTGCATCCGAATTTAATACAAAAGGCACAATGGCGACATAAGTACAAGAGGACTGACACTCTCACTTTCTACGATTTGAACCTCTCCTGTGAGTCCAGTTTTAGATTCTGATGCTTCACTTCAAGATTACTGTATACCTTGCACCTTCTTATTGACGCTGAAGCACAGATATAGCATACGAAATTAATACAAAATGCACAATGCCGACTTAAGTACAAGAGGAATGACACTCTCACCTTCTATGATTTGACACTCTTCTGTGAGTCCAGTTATAAATTCCGATGCTTCACTTCAGGTATACTGTATCCCTTGGACCTTCTTATTGACGATGAAACACAGAAATTGCATCCGAATTTAATACAAAAGGCACAATGCCGACTTAAGTACAAGAGGACTGACACTCTCACTTTCTATGATTTGAACCTCTTCTGTGAGTCCAGTTTTAGATCCTGATGCTTCACTTCAGTTTTACTGTATACCTTGCACCTTCTTATTGACGATGAAACACAGAGTTGGCATCCGAATTTAATACAAAGGCAAAATGCCGACTTAAGTACAAGAGGACTGACACTCTAACTTTCTATGATTCGATCCTCTCCTGTGAGTCCAGTTTCAGATTCAGATGCTTCACTTGAGGTATACCGTATCCCTTGGACCTTCTTCTTGACGATGAAACACAGAAATTGCATCCAAATTTAATACAAAAGGCACAATGCCGACTTAATTAAAAGTGGACTGACACTCTCAATTTCTATGATTTGAACCTCTCCTGTGAGTCCAGTTTTAGATTCCGATGTTTCACTTCAGGTTTACTGTATACCTTGCACCTTCTTATTGACGATGAAACACAGAAATTGCATCCGAATATAATACAAATGGCACAATGTCGACGTAAGTACAAGATGACTGACACTCTAACTTCCTATGATTTGAACCTCTCCTGTGAGTCCAGTTTTAGATTCCGATGCTTCACATCAGGTTTACTGTATACCTTGCAGCTTCTTATTGACGATGAAGCACAGAAATTTCATTCGAATGTAATACATAAGGCACAATGCCGACTTAAGTACAAGAGGACTGACACTCTCACTTTCTTCGATTTGCACCTCTCCTGTGAGTCCAGTTTTAGATCCCGATGCTTCACTTCAGGTTTACTGTATACCTTGCACCTTCTTATTGACGATGAAACACAGAGTTTGCATCCGAATTTAATACAAAGGCACAATGCTGACTTAAGTGCAAGAGGACTGACACTCTAACTTTCTTTGATTTGATCCTCCCCTGTGAGCCCAGGTTTAGATTCCGATGCTTCACTTCAGGTTTACTGTATACCTCGCACCTTCTTATTGACGATGAAACACTGAAATTGCATCCGAATTTAATACAAAAGGCATAATGCCGACTTAAGTACAAGAGGACTGACACTCTCACTTTCTACGATTTGAACCTCTCCTGTGAGTCCAGTTTTATATTCCGATGCTTCACTTCAGCTTTACTGTATACCTTACACCTTCTTATTGACGATGAAACACAGAAATTGCTTCCGAATGTAATACAAAAGGCACAATTCCGGCTTAAGTACATGAGGACTGACACTCTCACTTTCTATGATTTGAACCACTCCTGTGAGTCCAGTTTTTAATTCCGATGCTTCACTTCAGGTTTACTGTATCCCTAGGACCTTCTTATTGACGATGAAACACAGGAATTGCATCCGAATTTAATACAAATGGCACAATACCGACTTAAATACAAGAGGACTGACACTCTAACTTTCTATGATTTGAACCTTTCCTGTGAGTCCAGTTTTAGATCCCGATGCTTCACTTCAGGTTTACTGTGTACCTTGCACCTTCTTATTGACGATGAAACACAGAGTTTGCATCCGATTTTAATACAAAGGCACAATGCCGACTTAATTACAAGAAGACTGACACTCTAACTTTCTATGATTAGATCCTCTCCTGTGAGTCCAGTTTTAGATTCAGATGCTTCAATTCAGGTATACTGTATCCCTTGGACCTTCTTATTGACGATGAAACACAGAAATTGCATCCAAATTTAATACAAAAGGCACAATGCTGACTTAAGTAAAAGTGGACTGACACTCTCAATTTCTATGATTTGAACCTCTCCTGTGAGTCCAGTTTTAGATTCCGATGCTTCACTTCAAGACTACTGTATACCTTGCACCTTCTTATTGACGATGAAGCACAGATATTGCATCCGAAATTAATACGAAATGCACAATGCCGACTTAAGTACAAGAGGACTGACACTCTCACTTTCTATGATTTTAACCTCTACTGTGAGTCCAGTTTTAGATTCCGATGCATCAATTCAGGTTTACTGTATCCCTTGGACCTTCTTATTGACGATGAAACACAGAAATTGCATCCGAATTTAATACAAAAGGCACAATGCCGACTTAAGTACAAGAGGACTGACACTCTCAATTTCTACGATTTGAACCTCTACAGTGAGTCCATTTTTTAGATTCCGATGCTTCACTTCAGGTTTACTGTATACCTTACACCTTCTTATTGACGATGAAACACAGAAATTGCATCCGAATGTAATACAAAAGGCACAATGCCGACTTAAGTACATGAGGACTGACACTCTCTCTATCTATGATTTGAACCTCTCCTATGAGTCCAGTTTTAGATTCCGATGCTTCACTTCAGGTATACTGTATACCTTGCACCTTGTTATTGACGATGAAACACAGAAATTGCATCCGACATTAATACAAAATGCACAATGCTGACTTAAGTACAAAAGGACTGACACTCTCACTTTCTATGATTTGATCCTCTCCTGTGAGTCCAGTTTCAGATTCAGATGCTTCACTTGAGGTACACTGTACCCCTTGGACCTTCTTATTGACGATGAAACACAGAAATTGCATCCAAATTTAATACAAAAGGCACAATGCCGACTTAATTAAAAGTGGACTGACACTCTCAATTTCTATTATTTGAACTTCTCCTGTGAGTCCAGTTTTAGATTCCTATGTTTCACTTCAGGTTTACTGTATACCGTGCACCTTCTTATTGACAATGAAACACAGAAATTGCATCCGAATTTAATACAAAAGGCACATGCCGACTTAAGTACAAGAGGAGTGACACTCTCACTTTCTACGATTTGAACCTCTCCTGTGAGTCCAGTTATAGATTCCGATGCTTCACTTCAAGATTACTGTATACCTTGCACCGTCTTATTGACGATGAAGCACAGATATTGCATCCGACATTAATACAAAATGCACAATGCTGACTTAAGTACAAGAGGACTGACACTCTCCCTCTCAATGATTTGAAACTCTCCTGTGAGAACAGTTTTAGATTCCGATGCTTCACTTCAAGATTACTGTATACCTTGCACATTCTTATTGACGATGAAACACAGAAATTGCATCCGAATTTAATGCAAAAGGCACAATGCCGACTTCAGTACAAGAGGAATGACACTCTCACTTTCTATGATTTGACCCTCTTCTGTGAGTCCAGTTCTAAATTCCGATGCTTCACTTCAGGTATACTGTATCCCTTGGACCCTCTTATTGACGATGAAACACAGAATTTGCATCCGAATTTAATACAAAAGGCACAATGCCGACTTAAGTACAAGAGGACTGACACTCTCACTTTCTACGATTTAAACCTCTCCTGTGTGTCCAGTTTTAGATTCTGATCTTTCACTTCAGGTTTACTGTATCCCTTGGACCTTCTTATTGTCGATGAAACACAGAAATTACATCCAAATTTAATACAAAAGGCACAATGCCGACTTAAGTACAAGAGGAGTGACACTCTAACTTTCTATGATTTGAACCTCTCCTGTGAGTCCAGTTTTAGATTCCGATGCTTCACTTCAGGTTTACTGTGTACCTTGCACCTTCTTATTGACGATGAAACACAGAAATTGCATCCGAATGTAATACAAAAGGCACAATGCCGACTTAATTGAAAGTGGACTGACACACTCAATTTCTATGATTTGAACCTCTCCTGTGAGTCGAGTTTCAGATTCCGATGCTTCACTTCAGGTTTACTGTATACCTTACACCTTCTTATTGACGATGAAACACAGAAATTGCATCCGAATGTAATACAAAAGGCACAATGCCGACTTAAGTACATGACGACTGACACTCTCTCTATCTATGATTTGAACCTCTCCTGTGAGTCCAGTTTTAGATTCCGATGCATCACTTCAGATTTACAGTATCCCTAGGACCTTCTTGTTGACGATGAAACACAGGAATTGTATCCGAATTTAATACAAATGGCACAATACCGACTTCAGTACAAGAGGACTGACACTCTAACTTTCTATGATTTGAACCTCTCCTGTGAGTCCAGTTTTAGATCCCGATGCTCAACTTCAGGTTTACTGTATACCTTGCACCTTCTTATTGACAATGAAACACAGAAATTGCATCCGAATTTAATACAAAAGGCACAATGCCGACTTAAGTACAAGAGGAGTGACACTCTCACTTTCTACGATTTGAACCTCTCCTGTGAGTCCAGTTATAGACTCCGATGCTTCACTTCAAGATTACTGTATACCTTGCACCGTCTTATTGACGATGAAGCACAGATATTGCATCCGACATTAATACAAAATGCACAATGCTGACTTGAGTACAAGAGGACTGACACTCTCCCTTTCAATGATTTGAACCTCTCCTGTGAGAACAGTTTTAGATTCCGATGCTTCACTTCAAGATTACTGTATACCTTGCACATTCTTATTGACGATGAAACACAGAAATTGCATCCGAATTTAATGCAAAAGGCACAATGCCGACTTCAGTACAAGAGGAATGACACTCTCACTTTCTATGATTTGACCCTCTTCTGTGAGTCCAGTTCTAAATTCCGATGCTTCACTTCAGGTATACTGTATCCCTTGGACCCTCTTATTGACGATGAAACACAGAATTTGCATTCGAATTTAATACAAAAGGCACAATGCCGACTTAAGTACAAGAGGACTGACACTCTCACTTTCTACGATTGAAACCTCTCCTGTGTGTCCAGTTTTAGATTCTGATCCTTCACTTCAGGTTTACTGTATCCCTTGGACCTTCTTATTGTCGATGAAACACAGAAATTACATCCGAATTTAATACAAAAGGCACAATGCCGACTTAAGTACAAGAGGAGTGACACTCTAACTTGCTATGATTTGAACCTCTCCTGTGAGTCCAGTTTTAGATTCCGATGCTTCACTTCAGGTTTACTGTGTACCTTGCACCTTCTTATTGACGATGAAACACAGAAATTGCATCCGAATGTAATACAAAAGGCACAATGCCGACTTAATTAAAAGTGGACTGACACTCTCAATTTCTATGATTTGAACCTCTCCTGTAAGTCGAGTTTTAGATTCCGATGCTGCACTTCAGGTTTACTGTATACCTTACACCTTCTTATTGACGATGAAACACAGAAATTGCATCCGAATGTAATACAAAAGGCACAATGCCGACTTAAGTACATGAGGACTGACACTCTCTCTATCTATGATTTGAACCTCTCCTGTGAGTCCAGTTTTAGATTCCGATGCATCACTTCAGATTTACAGTATCCCTAGGACCTTCTTGTTGACGATGAAACACAGGAATTGTATCCGAATTTAATACAAATGGCACAATACCGACTTCAGTACAAGAGGACTGACACTCTAACTTTCTATGATTTGAACCTCTCCTGTGAGTCCAGTTTTAGATCCCGATGCTCAACTTCAGGTTTACTGTATACCTTGCACCTTCTTATTGACGATGAAACACAGAGTTTGCATCCGAATTTAATACAAAGGCAAAATGCCGACTTAAGTACAAGAGGACTGACACTCTAACTTTCTATGATTCGATCCTCTCCTTTGAGTCCAGTTTCAGATTCAGAAGCTTCACTTGAGGTATACTGTATCCCTTGGACCTTCTTATTGACGATGAAACACAGAAATTGCATCGAAATTTAATACACAAGGCACAATGCCGACTTAATTAAAAGTGGACTGACACTCTCAATTTCTATGATTTGAACCTCTCCTGTGAGTCCAGTTTTAGATTCCGATGTTTCACTTCAAGTTTACTGTATACCTTGCACCTTCTTATTGACGATGATACACAGAAATTGCATCCGAATTTAATACAAAAGGCACAATGGCGACATAAGTACAAGAGGACTGACACTCTCACTTTCTACGATTTGAACCTCTCCTGTGAGTCCAGTTTTAGATTCTGATGCTTCACTTCAAGATTACTGTATACCTTGCACCTTCTTATTGACGCTGAAGCACAGATATAGCATACGAAATTAATACAAAATGCACAATGCCGACTTAAGTACAAGAGGAATGACACTCTCACCTTCTATGATTTGACCCTCTTCTGTGAGTCCAGTTATAAATTCCGATGCTTCACTTCAGGTATACTGTATCCCTTGGACCTTCTTATTGACGATGAAACACAGAAATTGCATCCGAATTTAATACAAAAGGCACAATGCCGACTTAAGTACAAGAGGACTGACACTCTCACTTTCTATGATTTGAACCTCTTCTGTGAGTCCAGTTTTAGATCCTGATGCTTCACTTCAGGTTTACTGTATACCTTGCACCTTCTTATTGGCCATGAAACACAGAGTTGGCATCCGAATTTAATACAAAGGCAAAATGCCGACTTAAGTACAAGAGGACTGACACTCTAACTTTCTATGATTCGATCCTCTCCTGTGAGTCCAGTTTCAGATTCAGATGCTTCACTTGAGGTATACTGTATCCCTTGGACCTTCTTCTTGACGATGAAACACAGAAATTGCATCCAAATTTAATACAAAAGGCACAATGCCGACTTAATTAAAAGTGGACTGACACTCTCAATTTCTATGATTTGAACCTCTCCTGTGAGTCCAGTTTTAGATTCCGATGTTTCACTTCAGGTTTACTGTATACCTTGCACCTTCTTATTGACGATGAAACACAGAAATTGCATCCGAATATAATACAAATGGCACAATGTCGACGTAAGTACAAGATGACTGACACTCTAACTTCCTATGATTTGAACCTCTCCTGTGAGTCCAGTTTTAGATTCCGATGCTTCACATCAGGTTTACTGTATACCTTGCAGCTTCTTATTGACGATGAAGCACAGAAATTTCATTCGAATGTAATACATAAGGCACAATGCCGACTTAAGTACAAGAGGACTGACACTCTCACTTTCTTCGATTTGCACCTGTCCTGTGAGTCCAGTTTTAGATCCCGATGCTTCACTTCAGGTTTACTGTATACCTTGCACCTTCTTATTGACGATGAAACACAGAGTTTGCATCCGAATTTAATACAAAGGCACAATGCTGACTTAAGTGCAAGAGGACTGACACTCTAACTTTCTTTGATTTGATCCTCCCCTGTGAGCCCAGGTTTAGATTCCGATGCTTCACTTCAGGTTTACTGTATACCTCGCACCTTCTTATTGACGATGAAACACTGAAATTGCATCCGAATTTAATACAAAAAGCATAATGCCGACTTAAGTACAAGAGGACTGACACTCTCACTTTCTACGATTTGAACCTCTCCTGTGAGTCCAGTTTTATATTCCGATGCTTCACTTCAGCTTTACTGTATACCTTACACCTTCTTATTGACGATGAAACACAGAAATTGCTTCCGAATGTAATACAAAAGGCACAATTCCGGCTTAAGTACATGAGGACTGACACTCTCACTTTCTATGATTTGAACCACTCCTGTGAGTCCAGTTTTGGATTCCGATGCTTCACTTCAGGTTTACTGTATCCCTAGGACCTTCTTATTGACGATGAAACACAGGAATTGCATCCGAATTTAATACAAATGGCACAATACCGACTTAAATACAAGAGGACTGACACTCTAACTTTCTATGATTTGAACCTTTCCTGTGAGTCCAGTTTTAGATCCCGATGCTTCACTTCAGGTTTACTGTGTACCTTGCACCTTCTTATTGACGATGAAACACAGAGTTTGCATCCGATTTTAATACAAAGGCACAATGCCGACTTAATTACAAGAAGACTGACACTCTAACTTTCTATGATTAGATCCTCTCCTGTGAGTCCAGTTTTAGATTCAGATGCTTCAATTCAGGTATACTGTATCCCTTGGACCTTCTTATTGACGATGAAACACAGAAATTGCATCCAAATTTAATACAAAAGGCACAATGCTGACTTAAGTAAAAGTGGACTGACACTCTCAATTTCTATGATTTGAACCTCTCCTGTGAGTCCAGTTTTAGATTCCGATGCTTCACTTCAAGACTACTGTATACCTTGCACCTTCTTATTGACGATGAAGCACAGATATTGCATCCGAAATTAATACGAAATGCACAATGCCGACTTAAGTACAAGAGGACTGACACTCTCACTTTCTATGATTTTAACCTCTACTGTGAGTCCAGTTTTAGATTCCGATGCTTCACTTCAAGATTAATGTATACCTTGCACATTCGTATTGACGATGAAACACAGAAATTGCATCCGAATTTAATACAAAAGGCACAATGCCAACTTCAGTACAAGAGGAATGACACTCTCACTTTCTATGATTTGACCCTCTTCTGTGAGTCCAGTTTTAAATTCCGATTCTTCACTTCAGGTATACTATATCCCTTGGACCTTCTTATTGACGATGAAACACAGAAATTCCATTCGAAATTAATACAAAAGGCACAATGCCGACTTAAGTACAAGAGGACTGACACTCTCACATTCTATGATTTGAACCTCTCCTGTGAGTCCAGTTTTAGATTCCGATGCTTCACTTCAGGTTTACTGTATCCCTTGGATCTTTTTACTGACAATGAAACACAGAAATTGTATCCGAATTTAATCGAAAAGGCACAATGCCGACTTAAGTAAAAGAGGACTGACACTCTCTCTTTCTATGATTTGAACCTCTCCTGTGAGACCAGTTTTAGATTCCGATGCTTCACTACAGGTTTACTGTATCCCTTGGACCTACTTATTGACGATGAAACACAGAAATTACATCCGAATTTAATATGAAAGGCACAATGCCGACTTAAGTTCAAGAGGACTCACACTCTAACTTTCTATGATTTGACCCTCTCCTGTGAGTCCAGTTTTAGATTCTTATACTTCACTTCAGGTTTACTGTATACCTTGCACCTTCTTATTGACGATGAAACACTGAAATTGCATCCGAATTTAATACAAATGGCAAAATGCCGACTTAAGTACAAGAGTACTGACACTCTCACTTTCTAAGATTTAAACCTCCCCTGTGAGTCCAGTTTTTGATTCCGATGCTTCACTTCAGGTTAACTGTATACCTTGCACCTTCTAATTGACGATGAAACTCAGAAATTGCATCCGAATTTAATACAGAAGGCACAATGCCGACGTAAGTACAAGAGGGCTGACACTCTCACTATTTACGATTTGAACATCTCCTGTGAGTCCAGTTATAGATTCCGATGCTTCACTTCAGGTTTACTGTATACTTTGGACCGTCTTATTGACGATGAAACACAGAAATTGCATCCGAATGTAATACAAAAGGCAAAATGCCGACTTAAGTACAAGAGGACTGACCCTCTCACTTTCTACGATTTAAACCTCTCCTGTGAGTCCAGTTTTAGATTCCGATGGTTCATTTCAGGTTTACTGTATCCCTTGGACCTTCTTATTGACGATGAAACACAGAAATTACATCCGAATTTAATACAAAAGCACAATGCCGAATTAAGTACAAGAGGAGTGACACTCTAACTTTATATGATTTGAACCTCTCCTGTGAGTCCACTTTTAGATTCCGATGCTTCACTTAAGGTTTACTGTGTACCTTGCACCTTCTTATTGACGATGAAACACCGAAATTGCATCCGAATTTAATACAAAAGGCAAAATGCCGACTTAAGTACAAGAAGACTGACACTCTCACATTCTATGATTTAACCTCTCCTGTGAGTTCAGTTTCAGATTCCGATGCTTCAATTCAGGTTTACTGTATCCCTTGGACCTTCCTATCGACGATGAAACACAGAAATTGCATCCGAATTTAATACAAAAGGCAGAATGCCGACTTAAGTACAAGAGGACTGACACTCTCACTTTCTACGATTTGAACCTCTCCAGTGAGTCCATTTTTTAGATTCCGATGCTTCACTTCAGGTTTACTGTATACCTTACACCTTCTCATTGACGATGAAACACAGAAATTGCATCCGAATTTAATACAAATGGCACAATACCGACTTAAGTACAAGAGGACTGACACTCTCACTTTCTATGATTTGAACCTCTCCTGTGAGTCCAGTTTTAGATTCCGATGCTTCACTTCAGGTTAACTGTATACCTTGCACCTTCTAATTGACGATGAAACTCAGAAATTGCATCCGAATTTAATACAGAAGGCACAATGCCGACGTAAGTACAAGAGGGCTGACACTCTCACTATTTACGATTTGAACATCTCCTGTGAGTCCAGTTATAGATTCCGATGCTTCACTTCAGGTTTACTGTATACTTTGGACCGTCTTATTGACGATGAAACACAGAAATTGCATCCGAATGTAATACAAAAGGCAAAATGCCGACTTAAGTACAAGAGGACTGACACTCTCACTTTCTATGATTTGAACCTCTCCTGTGAGTCCAGTTTTAGATTCCGATGTTTCACATCTAGATTACTGTATACCTTACACATTCTTATTGACGATGAAACTCAGAAATTGCATCCGAATTTAATACAAAAGGCACAATGCCGACTTCAGTACAAGAGGAATGACACTCTCACTTTCTACGATTTGACCCACTTCTGTGAGTCCAGTTTTAAATTCCGATGCTTTACTTCAGGTATACTGTATCCCTTGGACCTTCTTATTGACGATGAAACACAGAAATTGCATCCGAATTTAATACAAAAGTCACAATGCCGACATAAGTACAAGGGGACTGACAGTCTCACTTTCTACGATTTGAACCTCTCCTTTGAGTCCAGTTTTAGATTCCGAAGCTTCACTTCAGTTTTACTGTATACCTTGCACCTTCTTATTGACGATGAAGCACATAAATTGCATCCGAATTTAATACAAAAGGCACAATGCCGACTTAGTACAAGAGGACTGACACTCTCACTTTCTATGATTTGAAACTCTCCTGTGAGTCCAGTTTTAGATTCCGATGCTTCACTTCAGGTTAACTGTATACCTTGCACCTTGTAATTGACGATGAAACTCAGAAATTGCATCCGAATTTAATACAGAAGGCACAATGCCGACGTAAGTACAAGAGGGCTGACACTCTCACTTTTTACGATTTGAACATCTCCTGTGAGTCCAGTTATAGATTCCGATGCTTCACTTCAGGTTTACTGTATACTTTGGACCGTCTTATTGACGATGAAACACAGAAATTGCATCCGAATGTAATACAAAAGGCAAAATGCCGACTTATGTACAAGAGGACTGACACTCTCACTTTCTACGATTTGAACCTCTCCTGTGAGCCCAGTTTGAGGTTCCGATGCTTCACTTCATGTTTACTGTATCCCTTGGACCTTCTTATTGACGATGAAACACAGAAATTGCATCCGAATTTAATACAAAAGGCACAATGCCGACATGAGTACAAGAGGACTGACTCTCTCACTTTCTACGATTTAAACCTCTCCTGTGTGTCCAGTTTTAGATTCTGAATCTTCACTTCAGGTTTACTGTATCCCTTGGACCTTCTAATTGTCGATGAAACACAGAAATTACATCCGAATTTAATGCAAAAGGCACAATGCCGACTTAAGTACAAGAGGAGTGACACCCTAACTTTCTATGATTTGATCCTCTCCTGTGAGTCCAGTTTTAGATTCCGATGCTTCACTTCAGGTTTACTGTGTACCTTGCAACTTCTTATTGACGATGAAACACTGAAATTGCACCCGAATTTAATACTAAAGGCAAAATGCCGACTTAAGTACAAGAAGACTGGCACTCTCACTTTCTATGATATGAACCTCTCCTGTGAGTCCAGTTTTAGATTCCGATGCTTCAATTCAGGTTTACTGTATCCCTTGGACCTTCTTATTGACGATGAAACACAGAAATTGCATCTGAATGTAATACAAAAGGCTCAATGCCGACTTAAGTACATGAGGACTGACACTCTCTCTATCTATGATTTGAACCTCTCTTATGAGTCCAGTTTTAGATTCCGATGCTTCACTTCAGGTATACTGTATACCTTGCACCTTCTTATTGACGATGAAACACAGAAATTACATCCGAATTTAATGCAAAAGGCACAATGCCGACTTAAGTACAAGAGGAGTGACACTCTCACTTTCTACGATTTGAACCTCTCCTGTGAGTCCAGTTATAGATTCCGATGCTTCACTTCAAGATTACTGTATACCTTGCACCTTCTTACTGACGATAAAGCACAGATATTGCATCCGACATTAATACAAAATGCACAATGCTGACTTAAATACAAGAGGACTGACACTCTCACTTTCTATGATTTGAACCTCTCCTGTGAGAACAGTTTTAGATTCCGATGCTTTACTTCAAGATTACTGTATACCTTGCACATTCTTATTGACGATGAAACACAGAAATTGCATCCGAATTTAATGCAAAAGGCACAATGCCGACTTCAGTACAAGAGGAATGACACTCTCACTTTCTATGATTTGACCCTCTTCTGTGAGTCCAGTTTTAAATTCCGATGCTTCACTTCAGGTATACTGTATCCCTTGGACCTTCTTATTGAAGATGAAACACAGAAATTGCATCCGAATTTAATACAAAAGGCACAATGCGACTTAAGTACAAGAGGACTGACACTCTCACTTTCTATGATTTGAACCTCTCCTGTGAGTTCAGTTTTAGATTCCGATGCTTCACTTCAGGTTTACTGTATCCCTCGAACCTTCTTACTGACAATGAAACACAGAAATTGCATCCGAATTTAATAGAAAAGGCACAATGCCGACTTAAGTAAAAGAGGATTGACACTCTCACTTTCTATGATTTGAACCTCTCCTGTGAGTCCAGTTTTAGATTCCGATGCTTCACTTCAGGTTTACTGTGTACCTTGCACCTTCTTATTGACGATGAAACACAGAAATTGCATCCGAATGTAATACAAAAGGCACAATGCCGACTTAATTAAAAGTGGACTGACACTCTCAATTTCTATGATTTGAACCTCTCCTGTGAGTCGAGTTTTAGATTCCGATGCTTCACTTCAGGTTTACTGTATACCTTACACCTTCTTATTGACGATGAAACACAGAAATTGCATCCGAATGTAATACAAAAGGCACAATGCCGACTTAAGTACATGAGGACTGACACTCTCTCTATCTATGACTTGAACCTCTCCTGTGAGTCCAGTTTTAGATTCCGATGCTTCACTTCAGGTATACTGTATACCTTGCACCTTCTTATTGACGATGAAACACAGAAATTACATCCGAATTTAATGCAAATGGCACAATGTAGACTTAAGTACAAGAGGAGTGACACTCTCACTTTCTACGATTTGAACCTCTCCTGTGAGTCCAGTTATAGATTCCGATGCTTCACTTCAAGATTACTGTATACCTTGCACCTTCTTATTGACGATGAAGCACAGATATTGCATCCGACATTAATACAAAATGCACAATGCTGACTTAAGTACAAGAGGACTGACACTCTCACTTTCTATGATTTGAACCTCTCCTGTGAGAACAGTTTTAGATTCCGATGCTTCACTTCAAGATTACTGTATACCTTGCACATTCTTATTGACGATGAAACACAGAAATTGCATCCGAATTTAATGCAAAAGGCACAATGCCGACTTCAGTACAAGAGGAATGACACTCTCACTTTCTATGATTTGACCCTCTTCTGTGAGTCCAGTTTTAAATTCCGATGCTTCACTTCAGGTATACTGTATCCCTTGGACCCTCTTATTGACGATGAAACACAGAAATTGCATCCGAATTTAATACAAAAGGCACAATGCCGACATAAGTACAAGAGGACTGACTCTCTCACTTTCTACGATTTAAACCTCTCCTGTGAGTCCAGTTTTAGATTCCGATGCTTCACTTGAGGTTTACTGTGTCCCTTGGACTTTCTTATTGACGATGAAACACAGAAATTACATCCGAATTTAATACAAAAGGCACAATGCCGACTTAAGTACAAGAGGACTGACACTCTCACTTTCTACGATTTGAACCTCTCCACTGAGTCAATTTTTTTGATTCCGATGCTTCACTTCAGGTTTACTGTATACCTTACACCTTCTTATTGACGATGAAACACAGAAATTGCATCCGAATGTAATACAAAAGGCACAATGCCGAATTAAGTACATGAGGACTGACACTCTCTCTATCTATGATTTGAACCTCTCCTGTGAGTCCAGTTTTAGATTCCGATGCATCACTTCAGATTTACTGTATCCCTAGGACATTCGTGTTGACAATGAAACACAGGAATTGCATCCGAATTTAATACAAATGGCAGAATACCGACTTCAGTACAAGAGGACTGACACTCGAACTTTCTATGATTTGAACCTCTCCTGTGAGTCCAGTTTTAGATCCCAATGTTTCACTTCAGGTTTACTGTATACCTTGCACATTCTTATTGACGATGAAACACAGAAATTGCATCCGAATTTAATACAAAAGGCACAATGGCGACATAAGTACAAGAGGACTGACACTCTCACTTTCTACGATTTGAACCTCTCCTGTGAGTCCAGTTTTAAATTCCGATGCTTCACTTCACGTTTACTGTATCCCTTGGACCTTCTTACTGACAATGAAACACAGACATTGCATCTGAATTTAATAGAAAAGGCACAATGCCGACTTAAGTAAAAGAGGACTGACACTCTCACTTTCTATGATTTGAACCTCTCCTGTGAGTCCAGTTTTAGATTCCGATGCTTTACTTCAGGTTTACTGTATCCCATGGACCTACTTTTTGACGATGAAACAAAGAAATTGTATCCGATTTCAAAATAAAAGGCACAATGCCGACATAAGTACAAGAGGACTGACAGTCTCACTTTCTACGATTTGAAACTCTCCTTTGAGTCCAGTTTTTGATTCCGATGCTTCACTTTAGGTTTACTGTATACCTTGCACTTTCTTATTGACGATGAAGCACAGAAATTGCATCCGAAATTAATACAAATGGCACAATGCCGACTTAGTACAGGAGGACTGACACTCTCACTTTCTATGATTTGAACCTCTCCTGTGAGTCCAGTTTTAGATTCCGATGCTTCACTTCAGGTTTACTGTATACCTTGCACCTTCTAATTGACGATGAAACTCAGAAATTGCATCCGAATTTAATTCAAAAGGCACAATGCCGACGTAAGTACAAGAGGACTGACACTCTCACTTTTTACGATTTGAACCTCTCCTGTGAGTCCAGTTATAGATTCTGAAGCTGCAGTTCAGGTTTACTGTATCCTTTTGACCTTCTTATTGACGATGAAACACAGAAATTGTATCCGAATTTAATACAAAAGGCACAATGCCGACTTAAGTACAAGAGGACTGACACTCTCACGTTCTACGATTTGAACCTCTTATGTGAGTCCAGTTTTAGATTCCGATGCTTCCCGTCAGGTTTACTGTATACCTTGTACCTCCTCATTGTCGATGAAACACTGAAATTACATCCGAATGTAATACAGAAGGCACAATGCCGACTTAAGTACATGAGGACTGACACTCTCACTTTCTATGATTTGAACCTCGCCTGTGAGTCCAGTTTTAAATTCCGATTCTTCACTTCAGCTTTACTGTATCCCTAGGACCTTCTTATTGACGATGAAACGCAGAAATTGCATCCGAATTTAATACAAATGGCACAATGCCGACTTAAGTGCAAGAGGACTGACACTCTCACTTTCAATGATTTGAACCTCTCCTGTGAGAACAGTTTTAGATTCCGATGCTTTACTTCAAGATTACTGTATACCTTGCACATTCTTGTTGACGATGAAACACAGAAATTGCATCCGAATTTAATGCAAAAGGCACAATGCCGACTTCAGTACAAGAGGAATGACACTCTCACTTTCTATGATTTGACCCTCTTCTGTGAGTCCAGTTTTAAATTCCGATGCTTCACTTCAGGTATACTGTATCCCTTGGACCTTCTTATTGACGATGAAACACAGAAATTGCATCCGAATTTAATACAAAAGGCACAATGCGACTTAAGTACAAGAGGACTGACACTCTCACTTTCTATGATTTGAAACTCTCCTGTGAGTTCAGTTTTAGATTCCGATGCTTCACTTCAGGTTTACTGTATCCCTCGGACCTTCTTACTGACAATGAAACACAGAAATTGCATCCGAATTTAATAGAAAAGGCACAATGCCGACTTAAGTAAAAGAGGATTGACACTCTCACTTTCTATGATTTGAACCTCTCCTGTGAGTCCAGTTTTAGATTCCGATGCTTCACTTCAGGTTTACTGTATCCCTTGGACCTACTTATTGACGATGAAACACAGAAATTGTATCAGAATTTAAAACAAAAGGCACAATGCCGACATAAGTACAAGAGGACGGACAGTCTCACTTTCTACGATTTGAAACACTCCTTTGAGTCCAGTTTTAGATTCCGATGCTTCACATTAGGTTTACTGTATCCCTTGCACTTTCTTATTGACGATGAATCACAGAAATTGCATCCGAAATTAATAGAAAAAGCACAATGCCGACTTGGTACAGGAGGACTGACACTCTCACTTTCTATGATTTCAACCTCTCCTGTGAGTCCAGTTTTAGATTCCGATGCTTCACTTTAGGTTTACTGTATACCTTGCACCTTCTAATTGATGATGAAACTCAGAAATTGCATTCGAATTTAATACAAAAGGCACAATGCCGACGTAAGTACAAGAGGACTGACACTCTCACTTTTTACGAATTGAACCTCTCCTGTGAGTCCAGTTATAGATTCCGATGCTTCACTTCAGGTTTACTGTATACCTTGCACCTTGTTATTGACGATGAATCACAAAAATTGCATCCAAATTTAATACAAAAGGCAAAATGCCGACTTAAGTAAAAGAGGACTGACTCACATTCTACGATTTGAACCTCTCCTGTGAGTCCAGTTTTAGATTCCGATGCTTCACTTCAGGTTTACTGTTACCCTTGGACCTTTTTATAGACGATGAAACACAGAAATTGCATCCGAATTTAATAGAAAAGGCACAATGCCGACTTAAGTAAAAGAGGATTGACACTCTCACTTTCTATGATTTGAACCTCTCCTGTGAGTCCAGTTTTAGATTCAGATGCTTCAATTCAGGTATACTGTATCCCTTGGACCTTCTTATTGACGATGAAACACAGAAATTGCATCCAAATTTAATACAAAAGGCACAATGCCGACTTAAGTAAAAGTGGACTGACACTCTCAATTTCTATGATTTGAACCTCTCCTGTGAGTCCAGTTTTAGATTCCGATGTTTCACTTCAGGTTTACTGTATACCTTGCACCTTCTTATTGTCGATGAAACACAGAAATTGCATCCGAATTTAATACAAAAGGCACAATGCCGACTTAAGTACAAGAGGACTGACGCTCTTACTTTCTACGATTTGAACCTCTCCTGTGAGTCCAGTTTTAGATTCCGATGCTTCACTTCAAGATTACTGTATACCTTGCACCTTCTTATTGACGATGAAGCACAGATATTGCATCCGAAATTAATACGAAATGCACAATGCCGACTTAAGTACAAGAGGACTGACACTCTCACTTTCTATGATTTTAACCTCTACTGTGAGTCCAGTTTTAGATTCCGATGCTTCACTTCAAGATTAATGTATACCTTGCACATTCGTATTGACGATGAAACACAGAAATTGCATCCGAATTTAATACAAAAGGCACAATGCCGACTTCAGTACAAGAGGAATGACACTCTCACTTTCTATGATTTGACCCTCTTCTGTGAGTCCAGTTTTAAATTCCGATTCTTTACTTCAGGTATACTATATCCCTTGGACCTTCTTATTGACGATGAAAAACAGAAATTGCATTCGAAATTAATACAAAAGGCACAATGCCGACTTAAGTACAAGAGGACTGACACTCTCACATTCTATGATTTGAACCTCTCCTGTGAGTCCAGTTTTAGATTCCGATGCTTCACTTCAGGTTTACTGTATCCCTTGGATCTTTTTACTGACAATGAAACACAGAAATTGTATCCGAATTTAATCGAAAAGGCACAATGCCGACTTAAGTAAAAGAGGACTGACACTCTCACTTTCTATGATTTGAACCTCTCCTGTGAGTCCAGTTTTAGATTCCGATGCTTCACTACAGGTTTACTGTATCCCTTGGACCTACTTATTGACGATGAAACACAGAAATTGCATCCGAATTTAATACAAAAGGCACAATGCCGACGTAAGTGCAAGATGACTGACACTCTCACTTTTTTCGATTTGAACCTCTTCTGTGAGTCCAGCTATAGACTCCAATGCTTCACTTCAGGTTTACTGTATCCCTTGGACCTTCTTATTGACGATGAAACACAGAAATTACATCCGAATTTAATATGAAAGGCACAATGCCGACTTAAGTTCAAGAGGACTGACACTGTAACTTTCTATGATTTGACCCTCTCCTGTGAGTCCAGTTTTAGATTCTTATACTTCACTTCAGGTTTACTGTATACCTCTCACCTTCTTATTGACGATGAATCACTGAAATTGCATCCGAATTTAATACAAATGACAAAATGCCGACTTAAGTACAAGAGTACTGACACTCTCACTTTCTAAGATTTTAACCTCTCCTGTGATTCCAGTTTTTGATGCCAATGCTTCACTTCAGGTTTACTGTATCCCTTGGACCTTCTTATTGACGATGAAACACAGAAATTGCATCCGAATTTAATACAATGGTCACAATGCCGACTTAAGTACAAGAGGACTGACCCTCTCACTTTCTACGATTTAAATCTCTCCTGTGAGTCCAGTTTTAGATTCCGATGGTTCATTTCAGGTTTACTGTATCCCTTGGACCTTCTTATTGACGATGAAACACAGAAATTACATCCGAATTTAATACAAAAGGCACAATGCCGACTTAAGTACAAGAGGAGATAAACTCTAACTTTATATGATTTGAACCTCTCCTGTGAGTCCACTTTTAGATTCCGATGCTTCACTTCAGGTTTACTGTGTACCTTGCACCTTCTTATTGACGATGAAACACCGAAATTGCATCCGAATTTAATACAAAAGGCAAAATGCCGACTTAAGTACAAGAAGACTGACACTCTCACATTCTATGATTTGAACCTCTCCTGGGAGTTCAGTTTTAGATTCCGATGCTTCAATTCAGGTTTACTGTATCCCTTGGACCTTCCTATCAACGATGAAACACAGAAATTGCATCCGAATTTAATACAAAAGGCACAATGCCGACTTAAGTACAAGAGGACTGACACTCTCACTTTCTACGATTTGAACCTCTCCAGTGAGTCCATTTTTTAGATTCCGATGCTTCACTTCAGGTTTACTGTATACCTTACACCTTCTTATTGACGATGAAACACAGAAATTGCATCCGAATTTAATACAAATGGCACAATACCGACTTAAGTACAAGAGGACTGACACTCTAACTTTCTATGGTTTGAACCTCTCCTGTGAGTATAGTTTTAGATCCCGATGCTTCACTTCAGGTGTACTGTATACCTTGCACCTTCTTATTGACGATGAAACACAGAGTTTACATCCGAATTTAATACAAAGGCACAATGCCGACTTTAGGACAAGAGAACTGACACACTCACTTTCTATGATTTGAACCTCTCCTGTGAGTCCAGTTTTAGATTCCGATGTTTCACTTCTAGATTACTGTATACCTTACACATTCTTATTGACGATGAAACTCAGAAATTGCATCCGAATTTAATACAAAAGGCACAATGCCGACTTCAGTACAAGAGAAATGACACTCTCACTTTCTATGATTTAACCCACTTCTGTGAGTCCAGTTTTAAATTCCGATGCTTTACTTCAGGTATACTGTGTCCCTTGGACCTTCTTATTGACGATGAAACACAGAAATTGCATCCGAATTTAATACAAAAGTCAAAATGCCGACATAAGAACAAGGGGACTGACAGTCTCACTTTCTACGATTTGAATCTCTCCTTTGAGTCCAGTTTTAGATTCCGAAGCTTCACTTCAGGTTTACTGTATACCTTGCACCTTCTTATTGACGATGAAGCACATAAATTGCATCCGAATTTAATACAAAAGGCACAATGCCGACTTAGTACAAGAGGACTGACACTCTCACTTTCTATGAT
The DNA here is from genome assembly GCF_023864345.2 of Schistocerca serialis cubense. NCBI lineage: Eukaryota > Metazoa > Arthropoda > Insecta > Orthoptera > Acrididae > Schistocerca > Schistocerca serialis. The sequence goes on from NC_064646.1 coordinate 518,017,466, forward strand.
TTGAACCTCTCCTGTGAGTCCAGTTTTAGATTCCGATGCTTCCCTTCAGGTTAACTGTATACCTTGCACCTTCTAATTGACGATGAAACTCAGAAATTGCATCCGAAATTAATACAGAAGGCACAATGCCGACGTAAGTACAAGAGGGCTGACACTCTCACTTTTTACGATTTGAACATCTCCTGTGAGTCCAGTTATTGATTCCGATGCTTCACCTCAGGTTTACTGTATCCTTTGGACCGTCTTATTGACAATGAAACACAGAAATTGCATCCGAATTTAATACAAAAGGCACAATGCCGACTTAAGTACAAGAGGACTGACACTCTCACGTTCTACGATTTGAACCTCTTATGTGAGTCCAGTTTTAGATTCCGATGCTTCATTTCAGGTTTACTGTATCCCTTGGACCTTCTTATTGACGATGAAACACAGATACATCTGAATTTAATACAAAATGCACAATGCCGACTTAAGTAGAAGAGGACTGACACTGTAACTTTCTATGATTTGACCCTCTCCTGTGAGTCCAGTTTTAGATTCCGATGCTTCACTTCAGGTTTACTGTATACCTTGCACCTTCATATTGACGATGAAACACAGAAATTGCATCCGAATGTAATACAAAAGGCAAAATGCCGACTTAAGTACAAGAGGACTGACACTCTCACTTTCTACGATTTGAACCTCTCCTGGGAGCCCACTTTGTGGTTCCGATGCTTCACTTCATGTTTACTGTATCCCTTGGACCTTCTTATTGACGATGAAACACAGAAATTGCATCCGAATTTAATACAAAAGGCACAATGCCGACATAAGTACAAGAGGACTGACTCTCTCACTTTCTACGATTTAAACCTCTCCGGTGTGTCCAGTTTTAGATTTTGATCCTTCACTTCAGGTTTACTGTATCCCTTGGACCTTCTTATTGTCGATGAAACACAGAAATTACATCCGAATTTAATGCAAAAGGCACAATGCCGACTTAAGTACAAGAGGAGTGACACTCTTACTTTCTATGATTTGAACCTCTCCAGTGAGTCCAGTTTTAGATTCTGATGCTTCACTTCAGGTTTACTGTGTACCTTAAAACTTCTTATTGACGATGAAACACTGAAATTGCACCCGAATTTAATACTAAAGGCAAAATGCCGACTTAAGTACAAGAAGACTGGCACTCTCACTTTCTATGATATGAACCTCTCCTGTGAGCCCAGTTTTAGATTCCGATGCTTCAATTCAGGTTTACTGTATCCCTTGGACCTTCTTATTGACGTTGAAACACAGAAATTGCATCCGAATGTAATACAAAAGGCACAATGCCGACTTAAGTACATGAGGACTGACACTCTCTCTATCTATGATTTGAACCTCTCTTATGAGTCCAGTTTTAGATTCCGATGCTTCACTTCAGGTATACTGTATACCTTGCACCTTCTTATTGACGATGAAAACCCAGAAATTACATCCGAATTTAATGCAAAAGGCACAATGCCGACTTAAGTACAAGAGGAGTGACACTCTAACTTTCTACGATTTGAACCTCTCCTGTGAGTCCAGTTATAGATTCCGATGCTTCACTTCAAGATTACTGTATACCTTGCACCTTCTTATTGACGATGAAGCACAGATATTGCATCCGACACTAATACAAAATGCACAATGCTGACTTAAGTACAAGAGGACTGACACTCTCACTTTCTATGATTTGAACCTCTCCTGTGAGAACAGTTTTAGATTCCGATGCTTCACTTCAAGATTACTGTATACCTTGCACATTCTTATTGACGATGAAACACAGAAATTGCATCCGAATTTAATGCAAAAGGCACAATGCCGACTTCAGTACAAGAGGAATGACACTCTCACTTTCTATGATTTGACCCTCTTCTGTGAGTCCAGTTTTAAATTCAGATGCTTCACTTCAGGTATACTGTATCCCTTGGACCCTCTTATTGACGATGAAACACAGAATTTGCATCCGAATTTAATACAAAAGGCACAATGCCGACTTAAGTACAAGAGGACTGACACTCTCACTTTCTATGATTTGAACTACTCCTGTGAGTCGAGTTTTAGATTCCGATGCTTCACTTCATGTTTACTGTATCCCTTGGACCTTCTTATTGACGATGAAACACAGAAATTGCATCCGAATTTAATACAAAAGGCACAATGCCGACATAAGTACAAGAGGACTGACTCTCTCACTTTCTACGATTTAAACCTCTCCTGTGAGTCCAGTTTTAGATTCCGATGCTTCACTTGAGGTTTACTGTATCCCTTGGACTTTCTTATTGACGATGAAACACAGAAATTACATCCGAATTTAATACAAAAGGCACAATGCAGACTTAAGTACAAGAGGACTGACACTCTCACTTTCTACGATTTGAACCTCTCCACTGAGTCAATTTTTTAGATTCCGATGCTTCACTTCAGGTTTACTGTATACCTTACACCTTCTTATTGACGATGAAACACAGAAATTGCATCCGAATGTAATACAAAAGGCACAATGCCGAATTAAGTACATGAGGACTGACACTCTCTCTATCTATGATTTGAACCTCTCCTGTGAGTCCAGTTTTAGATTCCGATGCATCACTTCAGATTTACTGTATCTCTAGGACATTCTTGTTGACAATGAAACACAGGAACTGCATCCGAATTTAATACAAATGGCAGAATACCGACTTCAGTACAAGAGGACTGACACTCGAACTTTCTATGATTTGAACCTCTCCTGTGAGTCCAGTTTTAGATCCCGATGCTTCACTTCAGGTTTACTGTATACCTTGCACCTTCTTATTGACGATGAAACACAGAGTTTGCATCCGAATTTAATACAAAGGCAAAATGCCGTCTTAAGTACCATAGGACGGACACTTTAACTTTCTATGATTCGATCCTCTCCTGTGAGTCCAGTTTCAGATTCAGATGCTTCACTTGAGGGATACTGTATCCCTTGGACCTTCTTATTGACGATGAAACACAGTAATTGCATCCAAATTTAATACAAAAGGCACAATGCCGACTTAATTAAAAGTGGACTGACACTCTCAATTTCTATGATTTGAACCTCTCCTGTGAGTCCAGTTTTAGATTCCGATGTTTCACTTCAGGTTTACTGTATACCTTGCACATTATTATTGACGATGAAACACAGAAATTGTTTCCGAATTTAATACAAAAGGCACAATGGCGACATAAGTACAAGAGGACTGACACTCTCACTTTCTACGATTTGAACCTCTCCTGTGAGTCCAGTTTTAGATACCGATGCTTCACTTTCAAGATTACTCTATACCTTGCACCTTCTTATTGACGATGAAGCACAGATATTGCATACATAATTAATACAAAATGCACAATGCCGACTTAAGTACAAGAGGAATGACACTCTCACTTTCTATGATTTGACCCTCTTCTGTGAGTCCAGTTTTAAATTCCGATGCATCACTTCAGGTTTACTGTATCCCTTGGACCTTCTTACTGACAATGAAACACAGACATTGCATCTGAATTTAATAGAAAAGGCACAATGCCGACTTAAGTAAAAGAGGACTGACACTCTCACTTTCTATGATTTGAACCTCTCCTGTGAGTCCAGTTTTAGATTCCGATGCTTTCCTTCAGGTTTACTGTATCCCATGGACCTACTTATTGACGATGAAACAAAGAAATTGTATCCGATTTTAAAATAAAAGGCACAATGCCGACATAAGTACAAGAGGACTGACAGTCTCACTTTCTACGATTTGAAACTCTCCTTTGAGTCCAGTTTTTGATTCCGATGCTTCACTTTAGGTTTACTGCATACCTTGCACTTTCTTATTGACGATGAAGCACAGAAATTGCATCCGAAATTAATACAAATGGCACACTGCCGACTTAGTACAGGAGGACTAACACTCTCACTTTCTATGATTTGAACCTCTCCTGTGAGTCCAGTTTTAGATTCCGATGCTTCACTTCAGGTTTACTGTATACCTTGCACCTTCTAATTGACGATGAAACTCAGAAATTGCATCCGAATTTAATACAAAAGGCACAATGCCGACGTAAGTACAAGAGGACTGACACTCTCACTTTTTACGATTTGAACCTCTCCTGTGAGTCCAGTTACAGATTCTGATGCTGCACTTCAGGTTTACTGTATCCTTTGGACCTTCTTATTGACGATGAAACACAGAAATTGTATCCGAATTTAATACAAAAGGCACAATGCCGACTTAAGTACAAGAGGACTGACACTCTCACGTTCTACGATTTGAACCTCTTATGTGAGTCCAGTTTTAGATTCCGATGCATCCTGTCAGGTTTACTGTATACCTTGTACCTTCTCATTGTCGATGAAACACAGAAATTGCATCCGAATGTAATACAGAAGGCACAATGCCGACTTAAGTACATGAGGACTGACACTCTCACTTTCTATGATTTGAACCTCTCCTGTGAGTCCAGTTTTAAATTCCGATTCTTCACTTCAGCTTTACTGTATCCCTAGGACCTTCTTATTGACGATGAAACTCAGAAATTGCATCCGAATTTAATACAAATGGCACAATGCCGACTTAAGTACAAGAGGACTGACATTCTCACTTTCAATGATTTGAACCTCTCCTGTGAGAACAGTTTTAGATTCCGATGCTTTACTTCAAGATTACTGTATACCTTGCACATTCTTATTGACGATGAAACACAGAAATTGCATCCGAATTTAATGCAAAAGGCACAATGCTGACTTCAGTACAAGAGGAATGACACTCTCACTTTCTATGATTTGACCCTCTTCTGTGAGTCCAGTTTTAAATTCCGATGCTTCACTTCAGGTATACTGTATCCCTTGGACCTTCTTATTGACGATGAAACACAGAAATTGCATCCGAATTTAATACAAAAGGCACAATGCGACTTAAGTACAAGAGGACTGACACTCTCACTTTCTATGATTTGAACCTCTCCTGTGAGTTCAGTTTTAGATTCCGATGCTTCACTTCAGGTTTACTGTATCCCTCGGACCCTCTTACTGACAATGAAACACAGAAATTGCATCCGAATTTAATAGAAAAGGCACAATGCCGACTTAAGTAAAAGAGGATTGACACTCTCACTTTCTATGATTTGAACCTCTCCTGTGAGTCCAGTTTTAGATTCCGATGCTTCACTTCAGGTTTACTGTATCCCTTGGACCTACTTATTGACGATGAAACACAGAAATTGTATCAGAATTTAAAACAAAAGGCAGAATGCCGACATAAGTACAAGAGGACAGACAGTCTCACTTTCTACGATTTGAAACACTCCTTTGAGTCCAGTTTTAGATTCCGAAGCTTCACATCAGGTTTACTGTATACCTTGCACTTTCTTATTGACGATGAATCACAGAAATTGCATCCGAAATTAATAGAAAAAACACAATGCCGACTTAGTACAGGAGGACTGACACTCTCACTTTCTATGATTTCAACCACTTCTGTGAGTCCAGTTTTAGATTCCGATGCTTCACTTCAGGTTTACTGTATACCTTGCACCTTCTAATTGATGATGAAACCCAGAAATTGCATTCGAATTTAATACAAAAGCACAATGCCGACGTAAGTACAAGAGGACTGACACTCTCACTTTTTACGATTTGAACCTCTCCTGTGAGTCCTGTTATAGATTCCGATGCTTCACTTCAGGTTTACTGTATACCTTGCACCTTGCTATTGACGATGAAACACAAAAATTGCATCGAAATTTAATACAAAAGGCAAAATGCCGACTTAAGTACAAGAGGACTGACTCACATTCTACGATTTGAACCTCTCCTGTGAGTCCAGTGATAGATTCCGATGCTTCACTTCAGGTTTACTGTTACCCTTGGACCTTCTTATACACGATGAAACACAGAAATTGCTTCCGAATTTAATACAAAAGGCACAATGCCGACTTAAGTACAAGAGGACTGGCACTCTATCTTTCTACGATTTGAACCTCTCCGGTGAGTCCAGTTTTAGATTCAGATGCCTCGTTTCAGGTTTACTGTACACCTTGCACCTTCTTATTGACGATGTAACACAGAGTTTGCATCCGAATTTAATACAAAAGGCACAATGCCGACTTAAGTACAAGAGGACTGACACTCTAACTTTCTATGACTTGAACCTCTCCTGTGAGTCCAGTTTTAGATTCCGATGCTTCACTTCATGTTTACAGTATCCCTTGGACCTTCTTATTGACGATGAAACACAGAAATTGTATCCGAATTTAAAACAAAGTCACAATTCCGATTTAAGTAAAAGAAGACTGACACTCTCACATTTTACGATTTGAACCTCTCCTGTGAGTCCAGTTATAGATTCCGATGCTTCACTTCAGGTTTACTGTATCCTTTGGACCTTCTCATTGACGATGAAACACAGAAATTGCATCCGAATTTAATACAAAAGGCACAATGCCTACTTAAGTACAAGAGGACTGACACTCTCACTTTCTACGATTTGACCCTCTATGTGAGTCCAGTTTTAGATTCCGATGCTTCACTTCCGGTTTACTGTATCCCTTGGACCTTCTTATTGACGATGAAACACAGAAATTGCATCCGAATTTAATACAAATGGCACAATGCCGACTTCAGTACAAGAGGACTGACGCTCTCACTTTCTACGATTTGAACCTCTCCTGTGAGTCCAGTTTTAGATTCCGATGCTTCACTTCAAGATTACTGTATACCTTGCACTTTCATATTGACGATGAAGCACAGAAATTGCATTCGAAATTAATACAAAATGCACAACGCCGACTTAAGTACAAGATGACTGACACTCACACTTTCTATGATTTGAACCTGTCCTGTGAGTCCAGTTTTAGATTACGATGCTTCACTTCAGGTTTACTTTATCCCTAGGACCTTCTTATTGACGATGAAACACAGGAATTGCATCGGAATTTAATACAAATATCACAATACCCACATAAGTACAAGAGGACTTACAATCTAACTTTCTATGATTTGAACCTCTCCTGTGAGTCCAGTTTTAGATCCCGATGCTTCACTTCAGGTTTACTGTATACCTTGCACCTTCTTATTGACGATGAAACACAGAGTTTGCTTCCGAAATTAATACAAAAGGCAAATGCCGAATTAAGTACAAGTGGACTGACACTCTCACTGTCTATGATTTGAACCTCTCCTGTGAGTCCAGTTTTAGATTCCGATGCTTCACTTCAGGTTTACTGTATACCTAGGACTTTCTTATTGAAGATGAAACACAGAAATTGCATCCGAATTTAAAACAAATGGCACAATGCCGACTTAAGTACAAGAGGACTGACACTCTAACTTTCTATGACTTGAACCTCTCCTGTGAGTCCTGTTTTAGATTCCGATGGTTCACTTCAGGTTTACTGTATCCCTTGGACCTTCTTATAGACGATGAATAACAGAAATTACATCCGAATTTAACACAAAAGGCACAATACCGACTTCAGTACAAGAGGACTGACGCTCTACCTTTCTAAGATTTGAACCTCTCCTGCGAGTCCAGTTTTACATTCCGATGCTTCACTTCAGGTTTACTGTATACCTTGCACCTTCTTTTTGACGATGAAACACAGAAATTGCATCCGAATTTAATACAAAAGGCAAACTGCCGACTTAAGTTCAAGAGGACTGACTCACTTTCTATGATTTGAACCTCTCCTGTGAGTCCAGTTTTAGATTCCGATGCTTTACTTCAGGTTTACTGTATCCCTTGGACCTCCTTATAGACGATGAAACACAGAAATTGCATCCGAATTTAATACAAAAGGCACAATGCCGACTTAAGTACAAGAGGACTGACACTTTAACTTTCTACGATTTGAACCGCTCCTGTGAGTCCAGTTTTTGATTCCGATGCTTCACTTCCTCCTGTGAGTCCAGTTTTAGATTCCGATGCTTCACTTCAGGTTTACTGTATACCTTGCACCTTCTTATTGACGATGAAACACAGAAATTGCATCTGAATTTAATACAAAAGTCACAATGCCGACTTAAGTACAAGAGGACTGACACTCTCACTTTCAACGATTTGAACCTATCCTGTGAGTCCAGTTTTAGATTCCGATGCTTCCCTACAGGTTTACTGTATACTTTGCACCTTCTTGTTGACGATGAAACACAGATATTGCATCCGAATTTGATACAAAAGGCACAATTCCGACTTAAGTACAACAGGACTGACACTCTCACTTTCAACGATTTGAACCTATCCTGTGAGTCCAGTTTTAGATTCCGATGCTTCACTTCAGGTTTACTGTATCCCTTTGACCTTCTTATTGACGATAAAACCCAGAGTTTACATCAGAATTTAATACAAAAGGCACAATGCCGACCTAAGTACAAGTGGACCGACAATTTAACTTAATATGATTTGACCCTCTAGTGTGAGTCCAGTTTTAAAATCCGATGGATTACTTTCAGGTATACTGTATCCCTTGGACCTTCTTATTGACGATGAAACACAGAAATTGCATCTGAATTTACTACAAAAGGCACAATGCCGACTTAAATACAGGAGGACTGACACTCTAACTTTCTATGATTTGAACGTCTCTTGTGAGTCCAGTTTTAGATTCCGATGCTTCACTTCAGGTTTACTGTATACCTTGCACCTTCTTATTGACGATGAAACACAGAAGTTGCATCAGAATTTAATACAAAAGGCACAATGCCGACCTAAGTACAAGAGGACTGACACTCTCACTTTCTACGATTTCAACCTCTCCTGTGAGCCCAGTTTTAGTTTCCGATGCTTCACTTCAAGATTACTGTATACCTTGCACCTTCTTGTTGACGATGAAACACAAATATTGCATCTGTATTTAATACAAAAGGCACAATGCCCACTAAAGTACAAGAGGACTGACACTCTCACTTTCTACGATTTGAACCTCTCCTGTGACCACAGTTTTAGATTACGATGCTTCACTTCAAGGTTACTGTATACCTTGCACCTACGTATTGACGAAGAAACACAGAAATTGCATCCTAATTTAATACAAAAGGCACAATGCCGACCTAAATACAAGAGGACTGACACTCTTACTTTCTACGATTTCAACCTATCCTGTGAGTCCAGTTTTAGATTCTGATGCTTCACTTCAGGTTTACTGTATCCTTTGGACCTTCTTATTGATGATGAAACACAGAGTTTGCATTGGAATTTAAAATAAAAGTCACAATGCCGACTTAAGTACAAGCGGACCGACACTCTCACTTTCTAAGATTTGAACATCTCCTGTGGGTCCAGTTTTAGGTTCCGATGCTTCACTTCAAGTTTACTGTATCCCTTTGTCCTTCTTATTGACCATAAAACACAGAGTTTACATCAGAATATAATACAATAGTCACAACGCCGACGTAAGTACAAGAGGACCGACAATCTAACTTAATATGATTTGACCGTCTCGTGTGAGTCCAGTTTTAATATCCGATGGATTACTTTCAGGTATACTGTATCCCCTGGACCTTCTTATTGACGATGAAACACAGAAATTGCATCCGAATTTACTACAAAAGGCACAAAGCCGACAAAAGTACAAGAGGACTGACACTCTCACTTTCTATGATTTGAACCTCTCCTGTGAGTCCAGTTTTAGATTCCGATGCTTCACTTCAAGGTTACTGTATACCTTGCACCTACGTATTGACGATGAAACACAGAAATTGCATCCGAATTTAATACAAAAGGCACAATGCCGACCTAAGTACAGGAGGACTGACACTCTCACTTTCTACGATTTCAACCTCTCCTATGAGCCCAGTTTTAGATTCCGATGCTTCACTTCAAGATTACTGTATACCTTGCACCTTCTTGTTGACGATGAAACACAGAAATTGCATCCGAATTTAATACAAAAGGCACAATGCCCACTTAGGTACAAGAGGACTGACACTCTCACTTTCTACGATTTGAACCTATCCTGTGAGTCTAGTTTTAGATTCCGCTGCTTCACTTCAGGTTTACTGTATCCCTTTGACCTTCTTATTGTCGATAAAACACAGAGTTTATATCAGAATTTAATACAAAAGGCACAATGCCGACTTAAGTACAAGCGGACTGACACTCTCACTTTCTATGATTTAAACATCTCCTGTGGGTCCAGTTTTAGGTTCCGCTGCTTCACTTCAGGTTTACTGTATCCCTTTGACCTTCTTATTGTCGATAAAACACAGAGTTTATATCAGAATTTAATACAAAAGGCTCAATGCCGACCCAAGTACAAGAGGACCGACAATCTAACTTAATATGATTTGACCCTCTCGTGTGAGTCCAGTTTCAAATTCCGATGGTTCACCTCAGGTATACTGTATCCCTTGAACCTTCTTATTGACGATGAAACACAGAAATTGCATCCGAATTTACTACAAAAGGCACAATGCCGGCTTAAGTACAAGAGGACTGACACTCTAACTTTCTATGATTTGAACCTCTCCTGTGAGTCCAGTTTTAGATTCCAATGCTTCACTTCAGGTTTACTGTATACCTTGCACCTTCTTATTGACGACGAAACACAGAAATTACATCCGAATTTAATACGAGAGGCAAAATGCCGACTTAAGTACAAGAGGACTGACACTCTCACTTTCTACGATTTGAACCTCTCCTGTGAGTCCAGTTTTAGATTCCGAAGCTTCACTTCAGGTTTACTGTATCCCTTGGACCTTCTTATTGACGATGAAACTCAGAAATTGCATTCGAATTTAATACAAAAGGCAAAATGCCGACTTAAGTACAAGAAGACTGACACTTTATTTTTCTACGATTTGAACCGCTCCTGTGAGTCCAGTTTTAGATTCCGATGCTTCACTTCAGTTTTACTGTATACCTTGGACCTTCTTATTGACGATGAAACACAGAAATTGCATCGGAATTTAATACAAAAGTCACAATGCCGACTTAAGTAAAAGAGGACTTAAACTCTCACTTTCTACGATTTGAACCTCTCCTGTGAGTCCAGTTTTAGATTCCGATGCTGCACTTCTGGTTTACTGTATACCTTGCACCTTCTTATTGACGATGAAACACAGAAATTGCATCCGAATTTAATACAAAAGGCACAATGCCGACTTAAGTAAAAGACGACTGACACTCTCACGTTCTATGAATTGAACGTCTCCTGTGAGTCCAGTTTTAGATTCCGATGCTTCACTTCAGGTCTACTGTATACCTTGCACCTTCTTATTGACGATGAAACACAGAAATTGCATCCGAATTTAATACAAAATCACAATGCCGACTTAAGTACAAGAGGACTGAACCTATCACTTTCTAAGATTCGAACCTCTCCTGTGAGACCAGTTTTAGATTCCAATGCTTCACTTCATGATTAGTGTATACCTTGCACCTTCTTATAGATGATGAAACATAGAGATCGCATCCTAGATTAATACAAAATGCACAATGCCGACATAAGTACAAGAGGACAGACACTCTCATTCTCTATGATTTGAACCTCTCCTGTGAGTCCAGTTTTAGATTCCGATGCTTCACTTCAAGGGTACTGTATACCTTGCACCTACGTATTGACGATGAAACACAGAAATTGCATCAGAATTTAATACAAAAGGCACAATGCCAACCTAAGTACAAGAGGACTGACACTCTCACTTTCTACGATTTCAAACTCTCCTGTGAGCCCAGTTTTAGTTTCCGATGCTTCACTTCAAGATTACTGTATACCTTGCACCTTCTGGTTGACGATGAAACACAGATATTGCATCCGAATTTAATACAAAAGGCACAATGCCCACTTAAGTACAAGAGGACTGACACTCTCACTTTCTACGATTTGAACCTCTCCTGTGACTACAGTTATAGATTCCGATGCTTCACTTCAAGGTTACTGTATACCTTGCACCTACGTATTGACGATGAAACACAGAAATTGCAGCCGAATTTAATACAAAAGGCACTATGCCGACCTAAGTACAAGAGGACTGACACTCTCACTTTCTACGATTTCAACCTATCCTGTGAGTCCAGTTTCAGATTCCGATGCTTCACTTCAGGTTTACTGTATCCCTTGGACCTTCTTATTGATGATGAAACACAGAGTTTGCATTGGAATTTAAAATAAAAGGCACAATGCCGACTTAAGTACAAGTGGACTGACACTCTCACTTTCTATAATTTGAACATCTCCTGTGAGTCCAGTTTTAGGTTCCGATGCTTCACTTCAGGTTTACTGTATCCCTTGGACCTTCTTATTGACGATAAAACACAGAGTTTATATCAGAATTTAATACAAAAGGCACAATGCCGACCTAAGTACAAGAGGACCGACAATCTAACTTAATATGATTTGACCCTCTCGTGTGATTCCAGTTTTAAATTCCGATGGTTCACTTCAGGTATACTGTATCCCTTGGACCTACTTATTGACGATGAAACACAGAAATTGCATCCGAATTCACTACAAAAGGCACAATGCCGGCTTAAGTGCAAGAGGACTGACACTCTAACTTTCTATGATTTGAACCTCTTCTGTGAGTCCAGTTTTAGATTCCGATGTTTCACTTCAGGTTTACTGTATACCTTGCACCTTCTTATTGTCGATGAAACACAGAAATTGCATCCGAATTTAATACAAAAGGCAAAATGCCGACTTAAGTACAAGAGGACTGACACTCTCACTTTCTACGATTTGAACCTCCCCTGTGAGTCCAGTTTTAGATTCCGATGCTTCACTTCAGGTTTACTGTATCCCTTGGACCTTCTTATTGATGATGATACACAGAAATTGCATTCGAATTTAATACAAAAGGCACAATGCCGACTTAAGTACAAGAGGACTGACACTTTAACTTTCTACGATTTGAACCGCTCCTGTGAGTCCAGTTTTAGATTCCGATGCTTCACTTCAGGTTTTCTGTATACCTTGCACCTTCTTATTGATGATGAAACACAGAGTTTGCATCCGAATGTAATACAAATGGCACAATGCCGACTTAAGTACATGAGGACTGACACTCTCACTTTCCATGATTTGAACCTCTCCTGTGAGTCCAGTTTTAAATTTCGATTCTTCACTTCAGACTTACTGTATCCCTAGGACCTTCTTATTGACGATGAAACACAGAAATTGCATCCGAATTTAATACAAATGGCACAATACCGACATAAGTACAAGAGGACTTACACTCTAACTTTCTATGATTTGAACCTCTCCTGTGAGTGCAGTTCTAGATCCCGATGCTTCACTTCAGGTTTACTGTATACCTTGCACCTACTTATTGGCGATGAAACACAGAGTTTGCATCCGAAATTAATACATAAGGCAAACTGCCAACTTAAGTACAAGAGGACTGACTCACTTTCTACGATATGAACCTCTCCTGTGAGTCCAGTTTTAGATTCCGATGCTTCACTTCAGGTTTACCGTATACCTTGGACCTTCTTATTGACGATGAAACACAGAGATTGCATCGGAATTTAATACAAAAGTCACAATGCCAACTTAAGTAAAATAGGACTTAAACTCTCACTTTCTACGATTTGAACCTCTCCTGTGAGTCCAGTTTTTGTTCCAATGCTTCACTTCAGGCTTACTGTATACTTTGAACCTTCTTATTGACGATGAAACACAGAAATTGCATCCGAATTTAATGCAAAGGGCACAATGCCGACATAAGTACAAGAGGACTGACACTTTCACTTTCTACGATTTGAACCTCTCCTGTGTGTCCAATCTTAGATTCCGAAGCTTCACTTCAGGTTTACTGTATACCTTGCACCCTCTTATTGACGATGAAACACAGAAATTGCATCTGAATTTAACACAAAAGGCACAATGCCGACTTAACTACAAGAGGGCTGACACTCTCACTTTCTATGATTTGAACCTGTGAGATCAGTTTTAGATTCCGATGCTTCATTTTCAGGATTACTTTATACCTTGCACCTTCTTATTGACGATAAAACACAGAAATTGCATCGGAAATTAATACAAAATTCACAATGCCGACTTAAGTACAAGAGGACTGACCCTCTCACTTTCTACGATTCGAACCTCTAATGAGAGTCCAGTTTTAGATTCCGATGCTTCAGTTCAAGATTACCGAATACCTAGCACCTTCTTATAGATGATGAAACACAGAAATCGCATCCTAAATTAATACAAAATGCACAATGCCGACTTAAGTACAAGAGGACTGAAACTCTCACTTTCTATGATTTGAACCTCTCCTGTGAGTCCAGTTTTAGATTCCGATGCTTCACTTCAAGATTACTTTATACCTTGCACCTTCTTATTGACGATGAAACACAGAAATTGCATCCGAATTTAATTGAAAAGGCACAATGCCGACTTAAGTACAAAAGGACTGACACTCTCACTATCTATGATGTGAACCTCTCCTGTGAGTCCAAATTTGGTTTCCGATGCTTCACTTCAGGTTTACTGTATACCTTGCAGCTACTTATTGACGATGAAGCACAGAAATTGCATCCGAATTTAATACAAAAGGCACAATGCCGACTTAAGTACAAGAGGACTGACACTCTAATTTTCTACGATTTGAACCTCTCCTGTGAGCCCAGTTTTAGATTCCGATGCTTCACTTCAAGATTACTGTATACGTTGCACCTTCTTGTTGACAATGAAACACAGAAATTGCATCCGAATTTAATACAAAAGGCACAATGCCCACTTAAGTACAAGAGGACTGACACTCTCACTTTCTACGATTTGAACCTCCCCTGTGAGTCCAGTTTTAGATTCCGATGCTTCACTTCAAGGTTTCTGTATACCTAGCACCGACGTATTGACGATGAAACACAGAAATTCCATCTGAATTTAATATAAAAGGCACAATGCCGACCTAAGTACAAGAGGACCGACAATCTAACTTCCTATCATTTGACCCTCTCCTGTGAGTCCCGTCTTAAGTTCCGATGGTTCACTTCAGGTATACTGTATCCCTTGGACCTTCTTATTGACGATGAAACACAGAAATTGCATCCGAATTTACTACAAAAGGCACAATGCCGACTTAAGTACAAGAGGACTGACACTCTCACTTTCTATGATTTGAATCTCTCCTGTGAGTCCAGTTTTAGATTCCGATGCTTCACTTCAGGTTTACTGTATACCTTGCACCTTCTAATTGACGATGAAACACAGAAATTGCATCCGAATTTAATACAAAAGGCACAATGCCGACTTAAGTACAAGAGGACAGACACTCTCACTTTCTACGATTTGAATCTCTCCTGTGAGTCCAGTTTTAGAATGCGATGCTTCACTTCAGGTTTACTGTATCCCTTGGACCTTCTTATTGACGATGAAACACAGAAATTGCATCCGAATTTAATACAAAAGACACAATGCCGACGTAAGTACAAATGGACTGACACTCTCACTTTTTACGATTTGAACCACTCCTGTGAGTCCAGTTATAGATTCCGATGCTTCACTTCAGGTTTACTGTATCCTTTGGACCTTCTTATTGACGATGAAACACAGAAATTGCAAACGAATTTAATACAAAAGGCACAATGCCGACTTAAGTACAAGAGGACTGACACACTCACTTTCTACGTTTTGAACCTCTTATTTGAGTCCAGTTCTAGATTCCGATGCTTCACTTCAGGTTTACTGTATCCCTTGGACCGTCTTATTGACGATGAAACACAGAAATTACATCCGAATTTAATACAAAAGGCACAATGGCGGATTAAGTACAAGAGGACTGACACTCTAACTTCCTTTGATTTGAACCTTTCCTGTGAGTCCAGTTTTAGATTCCGATGCTTCACTTCAGGTTTACTGTATACCATGCACCTTCTTATTGACGATGAAACACAGAAATTGCATCCGAATTTAATACAAAAGGCAAAATGCCGACTTAAGTACAAGAGGACTGACACTCTCACTTTCTGCGATTTGAACCTCTCCTGTGAGTCCAGTTCTAGATTCCGATGCTCCACTTCAGGTTTACTGTATTCTTTGGACCTTCTTATTGACGATGAAACACGGAAATTGCATCCGAATTTAATACAAAACGCACAATGCCGAAATAAGTACAATAGGACTGACACACTCTTTCTACGATTTGAACCTCTCCTGTGAGTCCAGTTTTAGATTCCGTTGCTCCACTTCAGGTTTACTGTATCCCTTGGACCTTCTTATTGAAGATGAAACACAGAAATGACATCCGAATTAAATACAAAAGGCACAATGCCGACTTAAGTACAAGAGGACTGACACTCTAACTTTCTATGATTTGAACCTCTCCTGTGAGTCCAGTTTTAGATTCCGATGCTTTACTTCAGGTTTACTGTATACCTTGCACTTTCTTATTGACGATGAAACACAGAAAATGCATCCGAATTTAATACAAATGGCAAAATGCCGACTTAATTACAAGAAGACTGACACTCTCACTTTCTACGATTTGAACCTCTCCTGTGAGTCCAGTTTTAGATTCCGATGCTTCACTTCAGGTTTACTGTACCCTTGGACCTTCTTATTCACGATGAAACAAAGAAATTGCATCCGAATTTAATACAAAAGGCACAATGCCGACCTAAGTACAAGAGGACTGACACTCTCACTTTCTACGATTTCAACCTCTCCTGTGAGTCCAGTTTTACATTCCGATGCTTCACTTCAGGTTTACTGTATCCCTTGGACCTTCTTATTGATGATGAAACACAGAGTTTGCATTGGAATTTAAAATAAATGGCACAATGCCGACTTAAGTACAAGCGGACTGACACTCTCACTTTCTATGATTTGAACATCTCCTGTGAGTCCAGTTTTAGGTTCCGATGCTTCACTTCAGATTTACTGTATCCCTTTCACCTTCTTATTGACCATAAAACACAGAGTTTACATCAGAATTTAATACAAAAGGCACAATGCCGACCTAAGTACAAGAGGACCGACAATCTAACTTAATATGATTTGACCCTCTCGTGTGAGTCCAGTTTTTAAATCCGATGGATTACTTTCAGGTATACTGTATCCCTTGGTCCTTCTTATTGACGATGAAACACAGAAATTGCATCCGAATTTACTACAAAAGGCTCAATGCCGACTTAAGTACAAGAGGACTGACACTCTAACTTTCTATGATTTGAACGTCTCCTGTGAGTCCAGTTTTAGATTCCGATGCTTCACTTCAGGTTTACTGTATACCTTGCACCTTCTTATTGACGATGAAACACAGAAATTGCATCCGAATTTAATACAAAAGGCACAATGCCGACTTAAGTACAAGAGGACTGGCACTCTATCTTTCTACGATTTGAACCTCTCCGGTGAGTCCAGTTTTAGATTCAGATGCCTCGTTTCAGGTTTACTGTACACCTTGCACCTTCTTATTGACGATGTAACACAGAGTTTGCATCCGAATTTAATACAAAAGGCACAATGCCGACTTAAGTACAAGAGGACTGACACTCTAACTTTCTATGACTTGAACCTCTCCTGTGAGTCCAGTTTTAGATTCCGATGCTTCACTTCATGTTTACAGTATCCCTTGGACCTTCTTATTGACGATGAAACACAGAAATTGTATCCGAATTTAAAACAAAGTCACAATTCCGATTTAAGTAAAAGAAGACTGACACTCTCACATTTTACGATTTGAACCTCTCCTGTGAGTCCAGTTATAGATTCCGATGCTTCACTTCAGGTTTACTGTATCCTTTGGACCTTCTCATTGACGATGAAACACAGAAATTGCATCCGAATTTAATACAAAAGGCACAATGCCTACTTAAGTACAAGAGGACTGACACTCTCACTTTCTACGATTTGACCCTCTATGTGAGTCCAGTTTTAGATTCCGATGCTTCACTTCCGGTTTACTGTATCCCTTGGACCTTCTTATTGACGATGAAACACAGAAATTGCATCCGAATTTAATACAAATGGCACAATGCCGACTTCAGTACAAGAGGACTGACGCTCTCACTTTCTACGATTTGAACCTCTCCTGTGAGTCCAGTTTTAGATTCCGATGCTTCACTTCAAGATTACTGTATACCTTGCACTTTCATATTGACGATGAAGCACAGAAATTGCATTCGAAATTAATACAAAATGCACAACGCCGACTTAAGTACAAGATGACTGACACTCACACTTTCTATGATTTGAACCTGTCCTGTGAGTCCAGTTTTAGATTACGATGCTTCACTTCAGGTTTACTTTATCCCTAGGACCTTCTTATTGACGATGAAACACAGGAATTGCATCGGAATTTAATACAAATATCACAATACCCACATAAGTACAAGAGGACTTACAATCTAACTTTCTATGATTTGAACCTCTCCTGTGAGTCCAGTTTTAGATCCCGATGCTTCACTTCAGGTTTACTGTATACCTTGCACCTTCTTATTGACGATGAAACACAGAGTTTGCTTCCGAAATTAATACAAAAGGCAAATGCCGAATTAAGTACAAGTGGACTGACACTCTCACTGTCTATGATTTGAACCTCTCCTGTGAGTCCAGTTTTAGATTCCGATGCTTCACTTCAGGTTTACTGTATACCTAGGACTTTCTTATTGAAGATGAAACACAGAAATTGCATCCGAATTTAAAACAAATGGCACAATGCCGACTTAAGTACAAGAGGACTGACACTCTAACTTTCTATGACTTGAACCTCTCCTGTGAGTCCTGTTTTAGATTCCGATGGTTCACTTCAGGTTTACTGTATCCCTTGGACCTTCTTATAGACGATGAATAACAGAAATTACATCCGAATTTAACACAAAAGGCACAATACCGACTTCAGTACAAGAGGACTGACGCTCTACCTTTCTAAGATTTGAACCTCTCCTGCGAGTCCAGTTTTACATTCCGATGCTTCACTTCAGGTTTACTGTATACCTTGCACCTTCTTTTTGACGATGAAACACAGAAATTGCATCCGAATTTAATACAAAAGGCAAACTGCCGACTTAAGTTCAAGAGGACTGACTCACTTTCTATGATTTGAACCTCTCCTGTGAGTCCAGTTTTAGATTCCGATGCTTTACTTCAGGTTTACTGTATCCCTTGGACCTCCTTATAGACGATGAAACACAGAAATTGCATCCGAATTTAATACAAAAGGCACAATGCCGACTTAAGTACAAGAGGACTGACACTTTAACTTTCTACGATTTGAACCGCTCCTGTGAGTCCAGTTTTTGATTCCGATGCTTCACTTCCTCCTGTGAGTCCAGTTTTAGATTCCGATGCTTCACTTCAGGTTTACTGTATACCTTGCACCTTCTTATTGACGATGAAACACAGAAATTGCATCTGAATTTAATACAAAAGTCACAATGCCGACTTAAGTACAAGAGGACTGACACTCTCACTTTCAACGATTTGAACCTATCCTGTGAGTCCAGTTTTAGATTCCGATGCTTCCCTACAGGTTTACTGTATACTTTGCACCTTCTTGTTGACGATGAAACACAGATATTGCATCCGAATTTGATACAAAAGGCACAATTCCGACTTAAGTACAACAGGACTGACACTCTCACTTTCAACGATTTGAACCTATCCTGTGAGTCCAGTTTTAGATTCCGATGCTTCACTTCAGGTTTACTGTATCCCTTTGACCTTCTTATTGACGATAAAACACAGAGTTTACATCAGAATTTAATACAAAAGGCACAATGCCGACCTAAGTACAAGTGGACCGACAATTTAACTTAATATGATTTGACCCTCTAGTGTGAGTCCAGTTTTAAAATCCGATGGATTACTTTCAGGTATACTGTATCCCTTGGACCTTCTTATTGACGATGAAACACAGAAATTGCATCTGAATTTACTACAAAAGGCACAATGCCGACTTAAATACAAGAGGACTGACACTCTAACTTTCTATGATTTGAACGCCTCTTGTGAGTCCAGTTTTAGATTCCGATGCTTCACTTCAGGTTTACTGTATACCTTGCACCTTCTTATTGACGATGAAACACAGAAGTTGCATCAGAATTTAATACAAAAGGCACAATGCCGACCTAAGTACAAGAGGACTGACACTCTCACTTTCTACGATTTCAACCTCTCCTGTGAGCCCAGTTTTAGTTTCCGATGCTTCACTTCAAGATTACTGTATACCTTGCACCTTCTTGTTGACGATGAAACACAGATATTGCATCCGTATTTAATACAAAAGGCACAATGCCCACTAAAGTACAAGAGGACTGACACTCTCACTTTCTACGATTTGAACCTCTCCTGTGACCACAGTTTTAGATTACGATGCTTCACTTCAAGGTTACTGTATACCTTGCACCTACGTATTGACGAAGAAACACAGAAATTGCATCCTAATTTAATACAAAAGGCACAATGCCGACCTAAATACAAGAGGACTGACACTCTTACTTTCTACGATTTCAACCTATCCTGTGAGTCCAGTTTTAGATTCTGATGCTTCACTTCAGGTTTACTGTATCCTTTGGACCTTCTTATTGATGATGAAACACAGAGTTTGCATTGGAATTTGAAATAAAAGTCACAATGCCGACTTAAGTACAAGCGGACCGACACTCTCACTTTCTAAGATTTGAACATCTCCTGTGGGTCCAGTTTTAGGTTCCGATGCTTCACTTCAAGTTTACTGTATCCCTTTGTCCTTCTTATTGACCATAAAACACAGAGTTTACATCAGAATATAATACAATAGTCACAACGCCGACGTAAGTACAAGAGGACCGACAATCTAACTTAATATGATTTGACCGTCTCGTGTGAGTCCAGTTTTAATATCCGATGGATTACTTTCAGGAATACTGTATTCCCTGGACCTTCTTATTGACGATGAAACACAGAAATTGCATCCGAATTTACTACAAAAGGCACAAAGCCGACTTAGATACAAGAGGACTGACACTCTAACTTCCTATGATTTGAACGTCTCCTGTGAGTCCAGTTTTAGATTCCGATGCTTCACTTCAGGTTTACTGTATACCTTGCACCTTCTTATTGACGAGGAAACACAGAAATTGCATCAGAATTTAATACAAAAGGCACAATGCCGACCTAAGTACAAGAGGACTGACACTCTCACTTTCTACGATTTCAACCTCTCCTGTGAGCCCAGTTTTAGTTTCCGATGCTTCACTTCAAGATTACTGTATACCTTGCACCTTCTTGTTGACGATGAAACACAGAAATTGCATCCGTATTTAATACAAAAGGCACAATGCCCACTTAAGTACAAGAGGACTGACACTCTCACTTTCTACGATTTGAACCTCTCCTGTGACTACAGTTTTCGATTCCGATGCTTCACTTCAAGGTTACTGTATACCTTGCACCTACGTATTGACGATGAAACACAGAAATTGCATCCTAATTTAATACAAAAGGCACAATGCCGACCTAAGTACAAGAGGACTGACACTCTCACTTTCTACGATTTCAACCTATCCTGTGAGTCCAGTTTTAGATTCCGATGCTTCACTTCAGGTTTACTGTATCCCTTGGACCTTCTTATTGATGATGAAACACAGAGTTTACATTGGAATTTAAAATAAAAGGCACAATGCCGACTTAAGTACAAGCGGACTGACACTCTCACTTTCTACGATTTGAACCTCTCCTGTGACTACAGTTTTCGATTCCGATGCTTCACTTCAAGGTTACTGTATACCTTGCACCTACGTATTGACGATGAAACACAGAAATTGCATCCTAATTTAATACAAAATGCACAATGCCGACCTAAGTACAAGAGGACCGACAATCTAACTTAATATGATTTGACCCTCTCGTGTGAGTCCAGTTTCAAATTCCGATGGTTCACCTCAGGTATACTGTATCCCTTGAACCTTCTTATTGACGATGAAACACAGAAATTGCATCCGAATTTACTACAAAAGGCACAATGCCGGCTTAAGTACAAGAGGACTGACACTCTAACTTTCTATGATTTGAACCTCTCCTGTGAGTCCAGTTTTAGATTCCAATGCTTCACTTCAGGTTTACTGTATACCTTGCACCTTCTTATTGACGACGAAACACAGAAATTACATCCGAATTTAATACGAGAGGCAAAATGCCGACTTAAGTACAAGAGGACTGACACTCTCACTTTCTACGATTTGAACCTCTCCTGTGAGTCCAGTTTTAGATTCCGAAGCTTCACTTCAGGTTTACTGTATCCCTTGGACCTTCTTATTGACGATGAAACTCAGAAATTGCATTCGAATTTAATACAAAAGGCAAAATGCCGACTTAAGTACAAGAAGACTGACACTTTATTTTTCTACGATTTGAACCGCTCCTGTGAGTCCAGTTTTAGATTCCGATGCTTCACTTCAGGTTTACTGTATACCTTGGACCTTCTTATTGACGATGAAACACAGAAATTGCATCGGAATTTAATACAAAAGTCACAATGCCGACTTAAGTAAAAGAGGACTTAAACTCTCACTTTCTACGATTTGAACCTCTCCTGTGAGTCCAGTTTTAGATTCCGATGCTGCACTTCTGGTTTACTGTATACCTTGCACCTTCTTATTGACGATGAAACACAGAAATTGCATCCGAATTTAATACAAAAGGCACAATGCCGACTTAAGTAAAAGACGACTGACACTCTCACGTTCTATGAATTGAACGTCTCCTGTGAGTCCAGTTTTAGATTCCGATGCTTCACTTCAGGTCTACTGTATACCTTGCACCTTCTTATTGACGATGAAACACAGAAATTGCATCCGAATTTAATACAAAATCACAATGCCGACTTAAGTACAAGAGGACTGACCCTATCACTTTCTAAGATTCGAACCTCTCCTGTGAGACCAGTTTTAGATTCCAATGCTTCACTTCATGATTAGTGTATACCTTGCACCTTCTTATAGATGATGAAACATAGAGATCGCATCCTAGATTAATACAAAATGCACAATGCCGACATAAGTACAAGAGGACAGACACTCTCATTCTCTATGATTTGAACCTCTCCTGTGAGTCCAGTTTTAGATTCCGATGCTTCACTTCAAGGGTACTGTATACCTTGCACCTACGTATTGACGATGAAACACAGAAATTGCATCAGAATTTAATACAAAAGGCACAATGCCAACCTAAGTACAAGAGGACTGACACTCTCACTTTCTACGATTTCAAACTCTCCTGTGAGCCCAGTTTTAGTTTCCGATGCTTCACTTCAAGATTACTGTATACCTTGCACCTTCTGGTTGACGATGAAACACAGAAATTGCATCCGAATTTAATACAAAAGGCACAATGCCCACTTAAGTACAAGAGGACTGACACTCTCACTTTCTACGATTTGAACCTCTCCTGTGACTACAGTTATAGTTTCCGATGCTTCACTTCAAGGTTACTGTATACCTTGCACCTACGTATTGACGATGAAACACAGAAATTGCAGCCGAATTTAATACAAAAGGCACTATGCCGACCTAAGTACAAGAGGACTGACACTCTCACTTTCTACGATTTCAACCTATCCTGTGAGTCCAGTTTCAGATTCCGATGCTTCACTTCAGGTTTACTGTATCCCTTGGACCTTCTTATTGATGATGAAACACAGAGTTTGCATTGGAATTTAAAATAAAAGGCACAATGCCGACTTAAGTACAAGTGGACTGACACTCTCACTTTCTATAATTTGAACATCTCCTGTGAGTCCAGTTTTAGGTTCCGATGCTTCACTTCAGGTTTACTGTATCCCTTGGACCTTCTTATTGACGATAAAACACAGAGTTTATATCAGAATTTAATACAAAAGGCACAATGCCGACCTAAGTACAAGAGGACCGACAATCTAACTTAATATGATTTGACCCTCTCGTGTGAGTCCAGTTTTAAATTCCGATGGTTCACTTCAGGTATACTGTATCCCTTGGACCTACTTATTGACGATGAAACACAGAAATTGCATCCGAATTCACTACAAAAGGCACAATGCCGGCTTAAGTGCAAGAGGACTGACACTCTAACTTTCTATGATTTGAACCTCTTCTGTGAGTCCAGTTTTAGATTCCGATGTTTCACTTCAGGTTTACTGTATACCTTGCACCTTCTTATTGTCGATGAAACACAGAAATTGCATCCGAATTTAATACAAAAGGCAAAATGCCGACTTAAGTACAAGAGGACTGACACTCTCACTTTCTACGATTTGAACCTCCCCTGTGAGTCCAGTTTTAGATTCCGATGCTTCACTTCAGGTTTACTGTATCCCTTGGACCTTCTTATTGATGATGATACACAGAAATTGCATTCGAATTTAATACAAAAGGCACAATGCCGACTTAAGTACAAGAGGACTGACACTTTAACTTTCTACGATTTGAACCGCTCCTGTGAGTCCAGTTTTAGATTCCGATGCTTCACTTCAGGTTTTCTGTATACCTTGCACCTTCTTATTGATGATGAAACACAGAGTTTGCATCCGAATGTAATACAAATGGCACAATGCCGACTTAAGTACATGAGGACTGACACTCTCACTTTCCATGATTTGAACCTCTCCTGTGAGTCCAGTTTTAAATTTCGATTCTTCACTTCAGACTTACTGTATCCCTAGGACCTTCTTATTGACGATGAAACACAGAAATTGCATCCGAATTTAATACAAATGGCACAATACCGACATAAGTACAAGAGGACTTACACTCTAACTTTCTATGATTTGAACCTCTCCTGTGAGTGCAGTTCTAGATCCCGATGCTTCACTTCAGGTTTACTGTATACCTTGCACCTACTTATTGGCGATGAAACACAGAGTTTGCATCCGAAATTAATACATAAGGCAAACTGCCAACTTAAGTACAAGAGGACTGACTCACTTTCTACGATATGAACCTCTCCTGTGAGTCCAGTTTTAGATTCCGATGCTTCACTTCAGGTTTACCGTATACCTTGGACCTTCTTATTGACGATGAAACACAGAGATTGCATCGGAATTTAATACAAAAGTCACAATGCCAACTTAAGTAAAATAGGACTTAAACTCTCACTTTCTACGATTTGAACCTCTCCTGTGAGTCCAGTTTTTGATTCCAATGCTTCACTTCAGGCTTACTGTATACTTTGAACCTTCTTATTGACGATGAAACACAGAAATTGCATCCGAATTTAATGCAAAAGGCACAATGCCGACATAAGTACAAGAGGACTGACACTTTCACTTTCTACGATTTGAACCTCTCCTGTGTGTCCAATCTTAGATTCCGAAGCTTCACTTCAGGTTTACTGTATACCTTGCACCCTCTTATTGACGATGAAACACAGAAATTGCATCTGAATTTAATACAAAAGGCACAATGCCGACTTAACTACAAGAGGGCTGACACTCTCACTTTCTATGATTTGAACCTGTGAGATCAGTTTTAGATTCCGATGCTTCATTTTCAGGATTACTTTATACCTTGCACCTTCTTATTGACGATAAAACACAGAAATTGCATCGGAAATTAATACAAAATTCACAATGCCGACTTAAGTACAAGAGGACTGACCCTCTCACTTTCTACGATTCGAACCTCTAATGTGAGTCCAGTTTTAGATTCCGATGCTTCAGTTCAAGATTACCGAATACCTAGCACCTTCTTATAGATGATGAAACACAGAAATCGCATCCTAAATTAATACAAAATGCACAATGCCGACTTAAGTACAAGAGGACTGACACTCTCACTTTCTATGATTTGAACCTCTCCTGTGAGTCCAGTTTTAGATTCCGATGCTTCACTTCAAGATTACTTTATACCTTGCACCTTCTTATTGACGATGAAACACAGAAATTGCATCCGAATTTAATTGAAAAGGCACAATGCCGACTTAAGTACAAAAGGACTGACACTCTCACTATCTATGATGTGAACCTCTCCTGTGAGTCCAAATTTGGTTTCCGATGCTTCACTTCAGGTTTACTGTATACCTTGCAGCTACTTATTGACGATGAAGCACAGAAATTGCATCCGAATTTAATACAAAAGGCACAATGCCGACTTAAGTACAAGAGGACTGACACTCTAATTTTCTACGATTTGAACCTCTCCTGTGAGCCCAGTTTTAGATTCCGATGCTTCACTTCAAGATTACTGTATACCTTGCACCTTCTTGTTGACAATGAAACACAGAAATTGCATCCGAATTTAATACAAAAGGCACAATGCCCACTTAAGTACAAGAGGACTGACACTCTCACTTTCTACGATTTGAACCTCCCCTGTGAGTCCAGTTTTAGATTCCGATGCTTCACTTCAAGGTTTCTGTATACCTAGCACAGACGTATTGACGATGAAACACAGAAATTCCATCTGAATTTAATATAAAAGGCACAATGCCGACCTAAGTACAAGAGGACCGACAATCTAACTTCCTATCATTTGACCCTCTCCTGTGAGTCCCGTCTTAAATTCCGATGGTTCACTTCAGGTATACTGTATCCCTTGGACCTTCTTATTGACGATGAAACACAGAAATTGCATCCGAATTTACTACAAAAGGCACAATGCCGACTTAAGTACAAGAGGACTGACACTCTCACTTTCTATGATTTGAATCTCTCCTGTGAGTCCAGTTTTAGATTCCGATGCTTCACTTCAGGTTTACTGTATACCTTGCACCTTCTAATTGACGATGAAACACAGAAATTGCATCCGAATTTAATACAAAAGGCACAATGCCGACTTAAGTACAAGAGGACAGACACTCTCACTTTCTACGATTTGAATCTCTCCTGTGAGTCCAGTTTTAGAATGCGATGCTTCACTTCAGGTTTACTGTATCCCTTGGACCTTCTTATTGACGATGAAACACAGAAATTGCATCCGAATTTAATACAAAAGACACAATGCCGACGTAAGTACAAATGGACTGACACTCTCACTTTTTACGATTTGAACCACTCCTGTGAGTCCAGTTATAGATTCCGATGCTTCACTTCAGGTTTACTGTATCCTTTGGACCTTCTTATTGACGATGAAACACAGAAATTGCAAACGAATTTAATACAAAAGGCACAATGCCGACTTAAGTACAAGAGGACTGACACACTCACTTTCTACGTTTTGAACCTCTTATTTGAGTCCAGTTCTAGATTCCGATGCTTCACTTCAGGTTTACTGTATCCCTTGGACCGTCTTATTGACGATGAAACACAGAAATTACATCCGAATTTAATACAAAAGGCACAATGGCGGATTAAGTACAAGAGGACTGACACTCTAACTTCCTTTGATTTGAACCTTTCCTGTGAGTCCAGTTTTAGATTCCGATGCTTCACTTCAGGTTTACTGTATACCATGCACCTTCTTATTGACGATGAAACACAGAAATTGCATCCGAATTTAATACAAAAGGCAAAATGCCGACTTAAGTACAAGAGGACTGACACTCTCACTTTCTACGATTTGAACCTCTCCTGTGAGTCCAGTTCTAGATTCCGATGCTCCACTTCAGGTTTACTGTATTCTTTGGACCTTCTTATTGACGATGAAACACGGAAATTGCATCCGAATTTAATACAAAACGCACAATGCCGAAATAAGTACAATAGGACTGACACACTCTTTCTACGATTTGAACCTCTCCTGTGAGTCCAGTTTTAGATTCCGTTGCTCCACTTCAGGTTTACTGTATCCCTTGGACCTTCTTATTGAAGATGAAACACAGAAATGACATCCGAATTAAATACAAAAGGCACAATGCCGACTTAAGTACAAGAGGACTGACACTCTAACTTTCTATGATTTGAACCTCTCCTGTGAGTCCAGTTTTAGATTCCGATGCTTTACTTCAGGTTTACTGTATACCTTGCACTTTCTTATTGACGATGAAACACAGAAAATGCATCCGAATTTAATACAAATGGCAAAATGCCGACTTAATTACAAGAAGACTGACACTCTCACTTTCTACGATTTGAACCTCTCCTGTGAGTCCAGTTTTAGATTCCGATGCTTCACTTCAGGTTTACTGTACCCTTGGACCTTCTTATTCACGATGAAACAAAGAAATTGCATCCGAATTTAATACAAAAGGCACAATGCCGACCTAAGTACAAGAGGACTGACACTCTCACTTTCTACGATTTCAACCTCTCCTGTGAGTCCAGTTTTACATTCCGATGCTTCACTTCAGGTTTACTGTATCCCTTGGACCTTCTTATTGATGATGAAACACAGAGTTTGCATTGGAATTTAAAATAAATGGCACAATGCCGACTTAAGTACAAGCGGACTGACACTCTCACTTTCTATGATTTGAACATCTCCTGTGAGTCCAGTTTTAGGTTCCGATGCTTCACTTCAGATTTACTGTATCCCTTTGACCTTCTTATTGACCATAAAACACAGAGTTTACATCAGAATTTAATACAAAAGGCACAATGCCGACCTAAGTACAAGAGGACCGACAATCTAACTTAATATGATTTGACCCTCTCGTGTGAGTCCAGTTTTTAAATCCGATGGATTACTTTCAGGTATACTGTATCCCTTGGTCCTTCTTATTGACGATGAAACACAGAAATTGCATCCGAATTTACTACAAAAGGCTCAATGCCGACTTAAGTACAAGAGGACTGACACTCTAACTTTCTATGATTTGAACGTCTCCTGTGAGTCCAGTTTTAGATTCCGATGCTTCACTTCAGGTTTACTGTATACCTTGCACCTTCTTATTGACGATGAAACACAGAAATTGCATCCGAATTTAATACAAAAGGCAAAATGGCGACTTAAGTACAAGAGGACTGACACTCTAACTTTCTACGATTTGAACCTCTCCTGTGAGTCCAGGTTTAGATTCCGATGCATCACTTCAGGGTTACTGTATCCCTTGGACCTTCTTATTGACGATGAAACACAGAAATTGCATCCCACTTTAATACAAAAGGCACAATGCCGACTTAAGTACAAGAGGACTGACACTCTCACTTTCCATGATTTGAACCTCTCCTGTGAGTCCAGTTTTAGATTCCGATGCTTCACTTCAAGGTTACTGTATACCTTGCACCTACGTATACACGATGAAACACAGAAATTGCATCTGAATATAATACAAAAGGCACAATGCCGTCCTAAGTACAAGAGGACTGACACTCTCACTTTCTACGATTTCAACCTCTCCTGTGAGCCCAGTTTTAGATTCCGATGCTTCACTTCAAGATTACTGTATACCATGCACCTTCTTGTTGACGATGAAACACAGAAATTGCATCCGAATGTAATACAAAAGGCACACTGCCGACTTAAGTACAAGAGGACTGACACTCTCACTTTCTACGATTTGAACCTCTCCTGTGAGTCCAGTTTTAGATTCAGATGCTTCACTTCAAGATTACTGTATACCTTGCACCTTCTTATTAACCATGAAGCACAGAAATTGCATCCGGAATTAATACAAAATGTACAGTGCCGACTTAAGTACAAGATGACTGACACTCTCACTTTCTATGATTTGAACCTCTCCTGTGAGTCCAGATTTAGATTCCGATGCTTCACTTCAGGTTTACTGTATCCCTAGGACCTTCTTATTGACGACGAACACAGGAATTGATCCGAATTTAATACAAATGGCACAATACCGACTTAGGTACAAGGGGACTTACACTCTTATTTTCTACCATTTGAACCTCTCCTGTGAGTCCAGTTTTAGATCCCGATACTTCACTTCAGGATTACTGTATACCTTGCACCTTCTTATTGGCGATCATACACAGAGTTTGCATCCGAAATTAATACAAAAGGCACAATGGCGACTTAAGTACAAGGGGACTTACACTCTAACTCTCTATGATTTGATCCTCTCCTGTGAGTCCAGTTTCAGATTCGGATGCTTCACTTCAGTTTTACTGTATCCCTTGTACCTTCTTATTGGGGATGAAACACAGAAATTGCATCCGAATTTAATACAAAAGGCAAAATGCGGACTTAAGTACAAGAGGACTGACACTCTCACTTTCTACGATTTGAACCTCTCCTGTGAGTCCCGTTTTAGATTCCGATGCTTCACTTCAGGTTTACCGTATCCCTTGGACCTTCTTATTGACGATGAAAAACAGAAATAGCATCCGAATTTAATACAAGAGGCACAATGCCGACTTAAGTACAAGAGGACTGACACTCTCACTTTCTACGATTTAAACCTCTCCTGTGAGTCCAATTTTAGATTCCGATGCTTCACTTCAGGTTTACTGTATACCTTGCACCTTCTGTTTGACGATGAAACACAGAAATTGCATCCGAATGTAATACAAAACGCACAATGCCGACGTAAGTACATGAGGACTAACACTCTCACTTTCTATGATGTGAACCTCTCCTGTGAGTCCAGTTTTAAATTCCGATTCTTCACTTCAGGTTTACTGTATCCCTAGGACCTTCTTATTGACGATGAAACACAGAAAATGCATCCGAATTTAATACAAATGGCACAATGCCGACTTAAGTACAAGAGGACTGACAATCTAACTTTCTATGATTTGAACCTATCCTGTGAGTTCAGTTTTAGATTCCGATGCTTCACTTCAGGTTTACTGTATACCTTGCACCTTCTTATTGACGATGAAACACAGAAATTCCATCCGAATTTAATACAAAAGGCACAATGCCGACTTAAGTACAAGAGGACTGACACTCTCACTTTCTACGATTTGAACCTCTCCTGTGAGTCCAGTTTTAGATTCCGATGCTTCACTTCAAGATTACTGTATACCTTGCACATTATTATTGACGATGAAACACAGAAATTGCATCCGAATTTAATCCAAAAGGCACAATGCCGACTTAAGTACAGGAGGACTGACACTCTAACTTTCTATGATTTGATCCTCTCCTGTGAGTCCAGTTTTCGATTCAGATGCTTCACTTCAGGAATAATGTATCCCTTGGACCTTCTTATTGATGATGAAACACAGAAATTGCATCCGAATTTAATACAAAAGGCACAATGCCGACTTAAGTAAAAGTGGACTGACACTCTCACTTTCAATGATTTGAACCTCTCCTGTGAGTCCAGTTTTAGATTCCGATGCTTCACTACAGGTTTACTGTTTACCTTGCACCTACTTATTGACGATGAAACACAGAAATTGCATCCCAATTTAATACAAAAGGCACAATGCCGACTTAAGCACAAGAGGACTGACACTCTCACTTTCTACAATTTGAACCTCTCCTGTGAGTCCAGTTTTAGATTCCGATGCTTAACTTCAAGATTACTGTATACTTGCACCTTCTTATTGACGATGAAACACAGAAATTGCATCCGAATTTAATACAAAAGGCACAATGCCGACTTAAGTACAAGAGGACTGACACTCTCACTTTCTACCATTTGAACGTCTCCTGTGAGGCCAGTTTTTGATTCCGATGCAACACTTCAAGATTACTGTATACCTTGCACCTTCTTATTAACGATAAAGCACAGAAATTGCATCCGAAATTAATACAAAATGCACAATGCCGACTTAAGTACAAGAGGACTGACACTCTCACTTTCTATGATTTGAACCTCTCCTGTGATTCCAATTTTAGATTCCGATGCTTCAATTGAAAATTACTGTATACCTTGCACCTTCTTATTGACGATGAAACACAGAAATTGCATCCGAACTTAATACAAAAGGCACAATGCCGACTTCAGTACAAGAGGACTGACACTCTCACTTTCTATGATTTTACCCTCTTCTGTGAGTCCAGTTTTAAATTCCGATGCTTAACTTCAGGAATACTGTTTCCCTTGGTCCTTCTTATTGACGATGAAACACAGAAATGGCATCCGAATTTAATACAACAGGCACAATGCCGACTTAAGTACAAGAGGACTGACACTCTCACTTTCTAACATTTGAACCTCTCCTGTGAGTCCAGTTTTAAATTCCGATGCTTCACTTTAGGTTTAGTGTATCCTTTGGACCTTCTCATTGACGATGAAACCCAGAAATTGCATCCGAATTTAATACAAAAGGCACAATGCCGACTTAAGAACAAGAGGACTGACACTCTCACTTTCTACGATTTGAGCCTCTCCTGTGAGTCCAGTATTATATTCCGATGCTTCACTTCAGGTTTACTGTATCCCTTGGACCTTCTTATTGATGATGAAACACAGAAATTACATCCGAATTTCATACAATAGGCACAATGCCGACTTAAGTACAAGAGGGCTGACACTCTCACTTTCTACGATTTGAACCTCTCCTGTGAGTCCCGTTTTAGATTCCGATGCTTCACTTCAGGTTTACTGTATCCCTTGGACCTTCGTATTGACGATGAAAAACAGAAATTGCATCCGAATTTAATACAAGAGGCACAATGCCGACTTAAGTACAAGAGGACTGACACTCTCACTCTCTACGATTTAAACCTCTCCTGTGAGTCCAGTTTCAGATTCCGATGCTAACTTCAAGATTACTGTATACCATGCACCTTCTTATTAACGATGAAGCACAGAAATTGCAGCCCAAATTAATACAAAATGCACAATGCCGACTTAAGTACAAGAGGACTGACACTCTCACTTTCTATGATTTGAACGTCTCCTGTGATTCCAATTTTAGATTCCGATGCTTAACTTCAAGATTACTGTATACTTGCACCTTCTTATTGACGATGAAACACAGAAATTGCATCCGAATGTAATACAAAAGGCACAATGCCGACGTAAGTACATGAGGACTGACACTCTCACTTTCTATGATTTGAACCTTACCTGTGAGTCCAGTTTTAAATTCCGATTCTTCACTTCAGGTTTACTGTATCCCTAGGACCTTCTTATTGACGATGTAACACAGAGTTTGCATCCGAATTTAATAAAAAAGGCACAATGCCGACTTAAGTACAAGAAGAGTGACACTCTAACTATCTATGATTTGATCCTCTCCTGTGAGTCCAGTTTTAGATTCAGATGCTACACTTCAGGTGTACTGTATCCCTTGGACCTTCTTATTGACGATGAAACACAGAAATTGCATCCGAATTTAATACAAAAGGCACAATGCCGACTTAAGTAAAAGTGGACTGACACACTCACTTTCTATGATTTGAACCTCTCCTGTGAGTCCAGTTTAAGATTCCGATGCTTCACTTCAGGTTTACTGTATATCTTGCACCTTCTTATTGACGATGAAACACAGAAATAGCATCCGAATTTAATACAAAAGGCACAATGCCGACTTAAGTACAAGAGGACTGACACTCTCACTTTCTACCATTTGAACGTCTCCTGTGAGGCCAGTTTTTGATTCCGATGCAACACTTCAAGATTACTGTATACCTTGCACCTTCTTATTAACGATAAAGCACAGAAATTGCATCCGAAATTAATACAAAATGCACAATGCCGACTTAAGTACAAGAGGACTGACACTCTCACTTTCTATGATTTGAACCTCTCCTGTGATTCCAATTTTAGATTCCGATGCTTCAATTGAAAATTACTGTATACCTTGCACCTTCTTATTGACGATGAAACACAGAAATTGCATCCGAACATAATACAAAAGGCACAATGCCGACTTCAGTACAAGAGGACTGACACTCTCACTTTCTATGATTTTACCCTCTTCTGTGAGTCCAGTTTTAAATTCCGATGCTTAACTTCAGGAATACTGTTTCCCTTGGTCCTTCTTATTGACGATGAAACACAGAAATGGCATCCGAATTTAATACAACAGGCACAATGCCGACTTAAGTACAAGAGGACTGACACTCTCACTTTCTAACATTTGAACCTCTCCTGTGAGTCCAGTTTTAAATTCCGATGCTTCACTTTAGGTTTAGTGTTTCCTTTGGACCTTCTCATTGACGATGAAACCCAGAAATTGCATCCGAATTTAATACAAAAGGCACAATGCCGACTTAAGAACAAGAGGACTGACACTCTCACTTTCTACGATTTGAGCCTCTCCTGTGAGTCCAGTATTATATTCCGATGCTTCACTTCAGGTTTACTGTATCCCTTGGACCTTCTTATTGATGATGAAACACAGAAATTACATCCGAATTTCATACAATAGGCACAATGCCGACTTAAGTACAAGAGGGCTGACACTCTCACTTTCTACGATTTGAACCTCTCCTGTGAGTCCCGTTTTAGATTCCGATGCTTCACTTCAGGTTTACTGTATCCCTTGGACCTTCGTATTGACGATGAAAAACAGAAATTGCATCCGAATTTAATACAAGAGGCACAATGCCGACTTAAGTACAAGAGGACTGACACTCTCACTCTCTACGATTTAAACCTCTCCTGTGAGTCCAGTTTCAGATTCCGATGCTAACTTCAAGATTACTGTATACCATGCACCTTCTTATTAACGATGAAGCACAGAAATTGCAGCCCAAATTAATACAAAATGCACAATGCCGACTTAAGTACAAGAGGACTGACACTCTCACTTTCTATGATTTGAACGTCTCCTGTGATTCCAATTTTAGATTCCGATGCTTAACTTCAAGTTTACTGTATACTTGCACCTTCTTATTGACGATGAAACACAGAAATTGCATCCGAATGTAATACAAAAGGCACAATGCCGACGTAAGTACATGAGGACTGACACTCTCACTTTCTATGATTTGAACCTTACCTGTGAGTCCAGTTTTAAATTCCGATTCTTCACTTCAGGTTTACTGTATCCCTAGGACCTTCTTATTGACGATGTAACACAGAGTTTGCATCCGAATTTAATAAAAAAGGCACAATGCCGACTTAAGTACAAGAAGAGTGACACTCTAACTATCTATGATTTGATCCTCTCCTGTGAGTCCAGTTTTAGATTCAGATGCTACACTTCAGGTGTACTGTATCCCTTGGACCTTCTTATTGACGATGAAACACAGAAATTGCATCCGAATTTAATACAAAAGGCACAATGCCGACTTAAGTAAAAGTGGACTGACACACTCACTTTCTATGATTTGAACCTCTCCTGTGAGTCCAGTTTAAGATTCCGATGCTTCACTTCAGGTTTACTGTATATCTTGCACCTTCTTATTGACGATGAAACACAGAAATTGCATCCGAATTTAATACAAAAGGCACAATGCCGACTTAAGTACAAGAGGACTGACACTCTCACTTTCTACCATTTGAACGTCTCCTGTGAGGCCAGTTTTTGATTCCGATGCAACACTTCAAGATTACTGTATACCTTGCACCTTCTTATTAACGATAAAGCACAGAAATTGCATCCGAAATTAATACAAAATGCACAATGCCGACTTAAGTACAAGAGGACTGACACTCTCACTTTCTATGATTTGAACCTCTCCTGTGATTCCAATTTTAGATTCCGATGCTTCAATTGAAAATTACTGTATACCTTGCACCTTCTTATTGACGATGAAATACAGAAATTGCATCCGAACTTAATACAAAAGGCACAATGCCGACTTCAGTACAAGAGGACTGACACTCTCACTTTCTATGATTTTACCCTCTTCTGTGAGTCCAGTTTTAAATTCCGATGCTTAACTTCAGGAATACTGTTTCCCTTGGTCCTTCTTATTGACGATGAAACACAGAAATGGCATCCGAATTTAATACAACAGGCACAATGCCGACTTAAGTACAAGAGGACTGACACTCTCACTTTCTAACATCTGAACCTCTCCTGTGAGTCCAGTTTTAAATTCCGATGCTTCACTTTAGGTTTAGTGTATCCTTTGGACCTTCTCATTGACGATGAAACCCAGAAATTGCATCCGAATTTAATACAAAAGTCACAATGCCGACTTAAGAACAAGAGGACTGACACTCTCACTTTCTACGATTTGAGCCTCTCCTGTGAGTCCAGTATTATATTCCGATGCTTCACTTCAGGTTTACTGTATCCCTTGGACCTTCTTATTGATGATGAAACACAGAAATTACATCCGAATTTCATACAATAGGCACAATGCCGACTTAAGTACAAGAGGGCTGACACTCTCACTTTCTACGATTTGAACCTCTCCTGTGAGTCCCGTTTTAGATTCCGATGCTTCACTTCAGGTTTACTGTATCCCTTGGACCTTCGTATTGACGATGAAAAACAGAAATTGCATCCGAATTTAATACAAGAGGCACAATGCAGACTTAAGTACAAGAGGACTGACACTCTCACTCTCTACGATTTAAACCTCTCCTGTGAGTCCAGTTTCAGATTCCGATGCTAACTTCAAGATTACTGTATACCATGCACCTTCTTATTAACGATGAAGCACAGAAATTGCAGCCCAAATTAATACAAAATGCACAATGCCGACTTAAGTACAAGAGGACTGACACTCTCACTTTCTATGATTTGAACCACTCCTGTGAGTCCAGTTTTAGATTCCGATGCTTCACTTCAAGATTACTGTATACCTTGCACCATCTTGTTGACGATGAAACACAGAAATTGCATCCGAATTTAATACAAAAGGCACAATGCCGACTTAAGTACAAGAGGACTGACACTCTCACTTTCTACGATTTGAACCTCTCCTGTGAGTCCCGTTTTAGATTCCGATGCTTCACTTCAGGTTTACTGTATCCCTCGGACCCTCTTATTGACGATGAAACACAGAAATTGCATCCGAATTTAATACAAGAGGCACAATGCCGACTTAAGTACAAGAGGACTGACTCTCTCACTTTCTACGATTTGAACCTCTCCTGTGAGTCCAATTTTAGATTCCGATGCTTCACTTCAGGTTTACTGTATACCTTGCACCTTCTGTTTGACGATGAAACACAGATTGCATCGGAATGTAATACAAAAGGCACAAAGCCGACGTAAGTACATGAGGACTAACACTCTCACTTTCTATGATGTGAACCTCTCCTGTGAGTCCAGTTTTAAATTCCGATTCTTCACTTCAGGTTCACTGTATCCCTAGGACCTTCTTATTGACGATGAAACACAGAAATTGCGTTCGAATTTAATACAAATGGCACAATGCCGACTTAAGTACAAGAGGACTGACACTCTAACTTTCTATGATTTGAACCTCTCCTGTGAGTCCAGTTTTAGATTCCGATGCTTCACTTCAGGTTTACTGTATACCTTGCACCTTCTTATTGACGATGAAACACAGAAATTGCATCCGAATTTAATACAAAAGGCACAATGCCGACTTAAGTACAAGAGGACTGACACTCTCACTTTCTACCATTTGAACCTCTCCTGTGAGTCCAGTTTTAGATTCCGATGCTACACTGCAAGATTACTGTATACCTTGCATCTTCTTATTAACGATGAAGCACAGAAATTGCATCCGAAATTAATACAAAATGCACAATGCCGACTTAAGTACAAGAGGACTGACACTCTCACTTTCTATGATTGGAACGTCTCCTGCTATTCCAATTTTAGATTCCGATGCTTCACTTCAAGATTACTGTATACCTTGCACCTTCTTATTGACGATGAAACACAAAAATTGCATCCGAATTTAATACAAAAGGCACAATGCCGACTTAAGTACAAGAGGACTTACACTCTCACTTTCTTCGATTTGATCCTCTCCTGTGATACCAGTTTTAGATTCCGAGGCTTCACTTCAGGTTTACTGTATCCCTCGGACCTTCTTATTGACGATGAAACACAGAATTTGCATCCGAATTTAATACAAAAGGCACAATGCCGATCTATGAACAAGAGGACTGACACTCACTTTCTACGATTTGAACATCTCCTGTGAGACCAGTTTTAGATTCCAATGCTTCACTTCAGGTTTACTGTATACCTTGCACCTTCTTATTGACGATGAAACACAAAAAATGCATCCGAATTTAATACAAAAGGCACAATGCCGACTTAAGTACAAGAGGACTGACACTCTCAGCTTCTATAATTTGAACCTCTCCTGTGAGTCCAGTTTTAGATCCCGATGCTTCACTTCAGGTTTACTGTATACCTTGCACCTTCTTATTGACGATGAAACACAGAAATTGCATCCGAATGTAATACAAAAGGCACAATGCCGACGTAAGTACAAGAGGACTGACACTCTCACTTTCTACGAATTGAACCTCTCCTGTGTGTCCAGTATTCGATTCCGATGCTTCACTTCAAGTTTACTGTATCCCTTGGACCTTCTTATTGACGATGAAACACAGACATTATATCCGAATTTAATACAAAAGGCACAATGCCGATCTATGGACAAGAGGACTGACACTCACTTTCTACGATTTGAACATCTCCTGTGAGACCAGTTTTAGATTCCAATGCTTCACTTCAGGTTTACTGTATACCTTGCACCTTCTTATTGACGATGAAACACAAAAATTGCATCCGAATTTAATACAAAATGCACAATGCCGACTTAAGTACAAGAGGACTGACACTCTCAGCTTCTATAATTTGAACCTCTCCTGTGAGTCCAGTTTTAGATCCCGATGCTTCACCTCAGGTTTACTGTATACCTTGCACCTTCTTATTGACGATGAAACACAGAAATTGCATCCGAATGTAATACAAAAGGCACAATGCCGACGTAAGTACAAGAGGACTGACACTCTCACTTTCTACGAATTGAACCTCTGCTGTGAGTCCAGTTTTAGATTCCGATGCTTCACTTCAGGTTTACTGTATACCTTGCACCTTCTTATTAACGATGGAACACAAAAAATGCATCCGAATTTAATACAAAAGTCACAATGCCGACTTAAGTACAAGAGGACTGACACTCTCACTTTCTATGATTTGAATCTCTCCTGTGAGACCAGTTTTAGATTCCGATGCTTCACTCCAGGTTTACTGTATGCCTTGCACCTTCATATTGACGATGAAACTCAAAAATTGCATCTGAATTTGATACAAAAGGCACAATGCCGACTTAAGTACAAGAGGACTGACACTCTCACTTTCTACGATTTGAACCTCTCCTGTGAGACCAGTTTTAGATTCCGATGCTTCACTTCAGGTTCACTGTCTACCTTGCACCTTCTTTTTGACGATGAAACACAAAAATTGCTTCCGAATTTAATACAAAAGGCACAATGCCGACTTAAGTACAAGAGGACTTACACTCTCACTTTCTACGATTTGATCCTCTCCTGTGAGACCAGTTTTAGATTCCGAGGCTTCAC
Organism: Schistocerca serialis cubense; assembly: GCF_023864345.2. Classification (NCBI taxonomy): domain Eukaryota; kingdom Metazoa; phylum Arthropoda; class Insecta; order Orthoptera; family Acrididae; genus Schistocerca; species Schistocerca serialis. Next base: position 518,056,520 of record NC_064646.1, read on the forward strand.
TTCAGGTTTACTGTATCCCTCGGACCTTCTTATTGACGATGAAACACAGAATTTGCATCCGAATTTAATACAAAAGGCACAATGCCGACTTAAGTACAAGAGGACTGACACTCTAACTTTTTATGACTTGAACCTCTCCTGTGAGCCCAGTTTTAGATTCCGATGCTTCAGTTCAGGTATACTGTATCCCTTGGACCTTCTTATTGACGATGAAACACTGAAATTGCATCCGAAGTTAATACAAAAGGCACAATGCCGACTTAAGTACAAGAGGACTTACACTCTCACTTTCTACGATTTGATCCTCTCCTGTGAGACCAGTTTTAGATTCCGAGGCTTCACTTCAGGTTTACTGTATCCCTTGGACCTTCTTATTGACGATGAAACACAGAATTTGCATCCGAATTTAATACAAAAGGCACAATGCCGACTTAAGTACAAGAGGACTGACACTCTAACTTTTTATGACTTGAACCCCTCCTGTTAGCCCAGTTTTAGATTCCGATGCTTCACTTCAGGTATACTGTATCCATTGGACCTTCTTATTGACGATGAAACACTGAAATTGCATCCGAATTAAATACAAAAGGCACAATGGCGACTTAAGTAAAAGAGGCCAGACACTCTCATTTTCTATGATTTAACCCTCTCCTGTGAGTCCAGTTTTAGATTCCGATGCTTCACTTCAGGTATACTGTATACCTTGCACCTTCTTATTGACGATGAAACACAGAAATTGCATCCGAATGTAATACAAAAGGCACAATGCCGACGTAAGTACAAGAGGACTGACACTCTCACTTTCTACGATTTGAACCTCTGCTGTGAGTCCAGTTTTAGATTCCAATGCTTCACTTCAGGTTTACTGTATACCTTGCACCTTCTTATTGACGATGAAACACAAAAATTGCATCCGAATTTAATACAAAAGGCACAATGCCGACTTAAGTACAAGAGGACTGACACTCTCAGTTTCTATAATTTGAACCTCTCCTGTGAGTCCAGTTTTAGATTCCAATGCTTCACTTCAGGTTTACTGTATACCTTGCACCTTCTTATTGACGATGAAACACAGATATTGCATCCGAATGTAATACAAAAGGCACAATGCCGACGTAAGTACAAGAGGACTGACACTCTCACTTTCTACGAATTGAACCTCTCCTGTGTGTCCAGTTTTCGATTCCGATGCTTCACTTCAAGTTTACTGTATCCCTTGGACCTTCTTATTGACGATGAAACACAGACATTATATCCGAATTTAATACAATAGGCACAATGCCGACTTAATTACAAGAGGACTGACACTCTCACTTTCTACGATTTGAACCTCTGCTGTGAGTCCAGTTTTAGATTCCGATGCTTCACTTCAGGTTTACTGTATACCTTGCACCTTCTTATTAACGATGGAATACAAAAAATGCATCCGAATTTAATACAAAAGTCACAATGCCGACTTAAGTACAAGAGGACTGACACTATCACTTTCTATGATTTGAACCTCTCCTGTGAGACCAGTTTTAGATTCCGATGCTTCACTCCAGGTTTACTGTATGCCTTGCACCTTCTTATTGACGATGAAACACAAAAATCGCATCTGAATTTGATACAAAAGGCACAATGCCGACTTAAGTACAAGAGGACTGACACTCTCACTTTCTACAATTTGAACCTCTCCTGTGAGACCAGTTTTAGATTCCGATGCTTCACTTCAGGTTCACTGTCTACCTTGCACCTTCTTTTTGACGATGAAACACAAAAATTGCATCCGAATTTAATACAAAAGGCACAATGCCGACTTAAGTACAAGAGGACTTACACTCTCACTTTCTACGATTTGATCCTCTCCTGTGAGACCAGTTTTAGATCCGAGGCTTCACTTCAGGTTTACTGTATCCCTCGGACCTTCTTATTGACGATGAAACACAGAATTTGCATCCGAATTTAATACAAAAGGCACAATGCCGACTTAAGTACAAGAGGACTGACACTCTAACTTTTTATGACTTGAACCTCTCCTATGAGCCCAGTTTTAGATTCCGATGCTTCAGTTCAGGTATACTGTATCCCTTGGACCTTCTTATTGACGATGAAACACTGAAATTGCATCCGAATTTTATACAAAAGGCACAATGCCGACTTAAGTACAAGAGGACTTACACTCTCACTTTCTACGATTTGATCCTCTCCTGTGAGACCAGTTTTAGATTCCGAGGCTTCACTTCAGGTTTAGTGTATCCCTTGGACCTTCTTATTGACGATGAAACACAGAATTTGCATCCGAATTTAATACAAAAGGCACAATGCCGACTTAAGTACAAGAGGACTGACACTCTAACTTTTTATGACTTGAACCTCTCCTGTGAGCCCAGTTTTAAATTCCGATGCTTCACTTCAGGTATACTGTATCCATTGGACCTTCTTATTGACGATGAAACACTGAAATTGCATCCGAATTAAATACAAAAGGCACAATGGCGACTTAAGTAAAAGAGGCCTGACACTCTCATATTCTATGATTTAACCCTCTCCTGTGAGTCCAGTTTTAGATTCCGATGCTTCACTTCAGGTATACTGTATACCTTGCACCTTCTTATTGACGATGAAACACAGAAATTGCATCCGAATTTAACACAAATGGCACAATGCCGACTTAAGTACAAGAGGACTGACACTCTCACTTTCTACGATTTGAACCTCTCCTGTGAGACCTGTTTTAGATTCCGATGCTTCACTTCAGGTTTACTGTATACCTTGCACCTTCTTATTAACGATGGAACACAAAAATTGCTTCCGAATTTAATACAAAAGTCACAATGCCGACTTAAGTACAAGAGGACTGACACTCTCACTTTCTATGATTTGAACCTCTCCTGTGACACCAGTTTTAGATTCCGATGCTTCACTCCAGGTTTACTGTATGCCTTGCACCTTCTTATTGACGATGAAACACAAAAATTGCATCTGAATTTAATACAAAGGCACAATGCCGACTTAAGTACAAGAGGACTGACACTCTCACTTTCTACGATTTGTACCTCTCCTGTGAGACCAGTTTTAGATTCCGATGCTTCACTTCAGAATTACTGTATACCTTGCACCTTCTTATTGACGATGAAACACAGAAATTGCATCCGAATTTAATACAAAAGTCACAATGCCGACGTAAGTACAAGAGGACTGACACTCTCACTTTCTACGAATTGAACCTCTCCTGTGTGTCCAGTATTCGATTCCGATGCTTCCCTTCAAGTTTACTGTATCCCTTGGACCTTCTTATTGTCGATGAAACACAGACATTATATCCGAATTTAATACAATAGGCACAATGCCGACTTAATTTCAAGAGGACTGCCACTCTCACTTTCTACGATTTGAACCTCTGCTGTGAGTCCAGTTTTAGATTCCGATGGTTCACTTCAGGTTTACAGTATACCTTGCACCTTCTTATTAACGATGGAACACAAAAATTGCATCCGAATTTAATACAAAAGTCACAATGCCGACTTAAGTACAAGAGGACTGACACTCTCACTTTCTATGATTTGAACCTCTCCTGTGAGACCAGTTTTAGATACCGATGCTTCACTCCAGGTTTACTGTATGCCTTGCACCTTCTTATTGACGATGAAACACAAAAATTGCATCTGAATTTGATACAAAAGGCACAATGCCGAATTAAGTACAAGAGGACTGACACTCTCACTTTCTACGATTTGAACCCCTCCTGTGAGACCAGTTTTAGATTCCGATGCTTCACTTCAGGTTCACTGTATACCTTGCACCTTCTTTTTGACGATGAAACACAAAAATTGCATCCGAATTTAATACAAAAGGCACAATGCCGACTTAAATACAAGAGGACTTACACTCTCACTTTCTACGATTTGATCCTCTCCTGTGAAACCAGTTTTAGATTCCGAGGCTTCACTTCAGGTTTACTGTATCCCTCGGACCTTCTTATTGACGATGAAACACCGAATTTGCATCCGAATTTAATACAAAAGGCACAATGCCGACTTAAGTACAAGAGGACTGACACTCAAACTTTTTATGACTTGAACCTCTCCTGTGAGCCCAGTTTTAGATTCCGATGCTTCAGTTCAGGTATACTGTATCCCTTGGACCTTCTTATTGACGAGGCAACACTGAAATTGCATCCGAATTTAATACAAAAGGCACAATGCCGACTTAAGTACAAGAGGACTTACACTCTCACTTTCTACGATTTGATCCTCTCCTGTGAGACCAGTTTTAGATTCCGAGGCTTCACTTCAGGTTTACTGTATCCCTTGGACCTTCTTATTGACGATGAAACACAGAATTTGCATCCGAATTTAATACAAAAGGCACAATGCCGACTTAAGTACAAGAGGACTGACACTCTAACTTTTTATGACTTGAACCTCTCCTGTGAGCCCAGTTTTAGATTCCGATGCTTCACTTCAGGTATACTGTATCCATTGGACCTTCTAATTGACGATGAAACACTGAAATTGCATCCGAATTAAATACAAAAGGCACAATGGCGACCTAAGTAAAAGAGGCCTGACACTCTCATTTTCTATGATTTAACCCTCTCCTGTGAGTCCAGTTTTAGATTCCGATGCTTCACTTCAGGTATACTGTATACCTTGCACCTTCTTATTGACGATGAAACACAGAAATTGCATCCGAATTTAACACAAAAGGCACAATGCCGACTTAAGTACAAGAGGACTGACACTCTCACTTTCTACGATTTGAACCTCTCCTGTGAGACCAGTTTTAGATTCCGATGCTTCACTTCAGGTTCACTGTATACCTTGCACCTTCTTTTTGACGGTGAAACACAAAAATTGCATCCGAATTTAATACAAAAGGCACAATGCCGACTTAAGTACAAGAGGACTTACACTCTCACTTTCTACGATTTCATCCTCTCCTATGAGACCAGTTTTAGATTCCGAGGCTTCACTTCAGGTTTACTGTATCCCTTGGACCTTCTTATTGACGATGAAACACAGAATTTGCATTAGGATTTAATACAAAAGGCACAATGCCGACTTAAGTACAAGAGGACTGACACTCTAACTTTTTATGACTTGAACCTCTCCTGTGAGCCCAGTTTTAGATTCCGATGCTTCACTTCAGGTATACTGTATCCCTTGGACCTTCTTATTGACGATGAAACACTGAAATTGCATCCGAATTAAATACAAAAGGCACAATGGCGACTTAAGTAATAGAGGCCTGACACTCTCATTTTCTATGATTTAACCCTCTCCTGTGAGTCCACTTTTAGATTCCGATGCTTCACTTCAGGTATACTGTATACCTTGCACCTTCTTATTGACGATGAAACACAGAAATTGCATCCGAATTTAACACAAAAGGCACAATGCCGACTTAAGTACAAGAGGACAGACACTCTCACTTTCTACGATTTGAGCCTCTCCTGTGAGACCTGTTTTAGATTCCGATGCTTCACTTCAGGTTTAATGTATACCTTGCACCTTCTTATTAACGATGGAACACAAAAATTGCATCCGAATTTAATACAAAAGTCACAATGCCGACTTAAGTACAAGAGGACTGACACTCTCACTTTCTATGATTTGAACCTCTCCTGTGAGACCAGTTTTAGATTCCGATGCTTCACTCCAGGTTTACTGTATGCCTTTCACCTTCTTATTGACGATGAAACACAAAAATTGCATCTGAATTTAATACAAAAGGCACAATGCCGACTTAAGTACAAGAGGACTGACACTCTCACTTTCTACGATTTGAACCTCTCCTGTGAGACCAGTTTTAGATTCCGATGCTTCACTTCAGGTTCACTGTATACCTTGCACCTTCTTTTTGACGATGAAACACAAAAATTGCATCCGAATTTAATACAAAAGGCACAATGCCGACTTAAGTACAAGAGGACTTACACTCTCACTTTCTACGATTTGATCCTCTCCTGTGAGACCAGTTTTAGATTCCGAGGCTTCACTTCAGGTTTACTGTATCCCTTGGACCTTCTTATTGACGATGAAACACTGAAATTGCATCCGAATTTAATACAGAAGGCACAATGGCGACTTAAGTAAAAGAGGCCTGACACTCTCATTTTCTATGATTTAACCCTCTCCTGTGAGTCCAGTTTTAGATTCCGATGCTTCACTTCAGGTATACTGTATACCTTGCACCTTCTTATTGACGATGAAACACAGAAATTGCATCCGAATTTAACACAAAAGGCACAATGCAGATTTAAGTAAAAGAGGACTGACACTCTCACTTACTATGATTTGAACCTCTCCTGTGAGTCCAGTTTTAGATTACTGTATACCTTGCACCTTCTTATTGACGATGAAAAACAGAAATTGCATCCGAATTTAATACAAAAGGCACAATGCCGACTTAAGTACAAGAGGACTGGCACCCTCACTTTCTATGATTTGAACATCCCCTGAGAGTACAGTTTTAGATTCCGATGCTTCACCTCCGGTTTACTGTATACCTTGCACCTTCTTATTGACGATGAAACACAGAAATTGCATCCGAATTTAATGCAAAAGGCACAATGCCGACTTAAGTACAAGAGGACTGACACTCTCACTTTCTACGATTGGAACCTCTCCTGTGGGTCCAATTTTAGATTCCGATGCTTCACTTCAAGATTACTGTATACTTTGCACCTTCTTGTTGACGATGAAACACAGAAATTGCATCCGAATTTAATACAAAAGGCACAATGCCGACTTAAGTACAAGAGGACTGACACTTTCACTTTCTACAATTTGACCCTCTCCTGTGAGTCCAGTTTTAGATTCCGATGCTTCACTTCAAGATCACTGTATACCTTGCACCTGGTTATTAACGATGAAACTCAGAAATTGCATCTGAATTTAATACATAAAGCACAATGCCGACACCTATGTACAAGAGGACTGACTCACTCACATTCTATGATTTGAACCTCTCCTGTGAGTCCAGTTTTAGATTCCGATGCTTCACTTCAGGTATACTGTATCCCTTGGACCTTCTTATTGACGATGAAACACTGATATTGCATCCGAAGTTAATACAAAAGGCACAATGGCAACTTAAGTAAAAGATGCCGGACACTCTCATTTTCTATGATTTAAACCTCTCCTGTGAGTCCAGTTTTAGATTCCGATGCTTCACTTCAGGTATACAGTATACCTTGGACCTTCTTATTGACGATGAAACACAGAAATTGCAACCGAATTTAATACAAAAGGCACAATGCCGACTTAAGTACAAGAGGACTGACACTCTCACTTTCTACGATTTGAACCTCTCCTGTGAGACCAGTTTTAGATTCCGATGCTTCACTTCACCTTTACTGTATACCTTGCACCTTCTTATTGACGATGAATCACAAAAATTGCTTCCGAATTTAATACAAAAGGCACAATGCCGACTTAAGTACAAGGGGACTGACACTCTCACTTTCCATGATTTAAACCTCTCCTGTGAGACCAGTTTTAGATTCCGATGCTTCACTTCAGGTTTACTGTATACCTTGCACCCTCATATTGACGATGAAACACAGAAATTGAATCCGAATTTAATCCAAAAGGCACAATGCCGACTTAAGTACAAGAGGACTGACACTCTCACTTACTAAGATTTGAACCTCTCCTGTGAGTCCAGTTTTAGATTCCGAAGCTTCGCTTCAGGTATACTGTATACCTTGCACCTTCTTATTGATGATGAAACACAAAAATTGCATCCGAATTTAATACAAAAGGCACAATGCCGACTTAAGTACAAGTTGACTGACACTCTCACTTTCTATGATTTGAACCTCTCCTGTGAGACCAGTTTTAGATTCCGATGCTTCACGTCAGGGTTACTGTATGCCTTGCACCTTCTTACTGACGATGAAACACAAAAATTGCATCTGAATTTGATACAAAAGGCACAATGCCGACTTAAGTACAAGAGGACTGACACTCTCACTTTCTACGATTTGAACCTCTCCTGTGAGACCAGTTTTAGATTCCGATGCTTCACTTCAGGTTCACTGTATACCTTGCACCTTCTTTTTGACGATGAAACACAAAAATTGCATCCGAATTTAATACAAAAGGCACAATGCCGACTTAAGTACAAGAGGACTTACACTCTCACTTTCTACGATTTGATCCTCTCCTGTGAAACCAGTTTTAGATTCCGAGGCTTCACTTCAGGTTTACTGTATCCCTCGGACCTTCTTATTGACGATGAAACACAGAATTTGCATCCGAATTTAATACAAAAGGCACAATGCCGACTTAAGTACAAGAGGACTGACACTCAAACTTTTTATGACTTGAACCTCTCCTGTGAGCCCAGTTTTAGATTCCGATGCTTCAGTTCAGGTATACTGTATCCCTTGGACCTTCTTATTGACGATGCAACACTGAAATTGCATCCGAATTTAATACAAAAGGCACAATGCCGACTTAAGTACAAGAGGACTTACACTCTCACTTTCTACGATTTGATCCTCTCCTGTGAGACCAGTTTTAGATTCCGAGGCTTCACTTCAGGTTTACTGTATCCCTTGGACCTTCTTATTGACGATGAAACACAGAATTTGCATCCGAATTTAATACAAAAGGCACAATGCCGACTTAAGTACAAGAGGACTGACACTCTAACTTTTTATGACTTGAACCTCTCCTGTGAGCCCAGTTTTAGATTCCGATGCTTCACTTCAGGTATACTGTATCCATTGGACCTTCTTATTGACGATGAAACACTGAAATTGCATCCGAATTAAATACAAAAGGCACAATGGCGACTTAAGTAAAAGAGGCCTGACACTCTCATTTTCTATGATTTAACCCTCTCCTGTGAGTCCAGTTTTAGATTCCGATGCTTCACTTCAGGTATACTGTATACCTTGCACCTTCTTATTAACGATGAAACACAGAAATTGCATCCGAATTTAACACAAAAGGCACAATGCCGACATAAGTACAAGAGGACTGACACTCTCACTTTCTACGATTTGAACCTCTCCTGTGAGACCAGTTTTAGATTCCGATGCTTCACTTCAGGTTCACTGTATACCTTGCACCTTCTTTTTGACGATGAAACACAAAAATTGCATCCGAATTTAATACAAAAGGCACAATGCCGACTTAAGTACAAGAGGACTTACACTCTCACTTTCTACGATTTGATCCTCTCCTATGAGACCAGTTTTAGATTCCGAGGCTTCACTTCAGGTTTACTGTATCCCTTGGACCTTCTTATTGACGATGAAACACAGAATTTGCATCCGAATTTAATACAAAAGGCACAATGCCGACTTAAGTACAAGAGGACTGACACTCTAACTTTTTATGACTTGAACCTCTCCTGTGAGCCCAGTTTTAGATTCCGATGCTTCACTTCAGGTATACTGTATCCCTTGGACCTTCTTATTGACGATGAAACACTGAAATTGCATCCGAATTAAATACAAAAGGCACAATGGCGACTTAAGTAAAAGAGGCCTGACACTCTCATTTTCTATGATTTAACCCTCTCCTGTGAGTCCACTTTTAGATTCCGATGCTTCACTTCAGGTATACTGTATACCTTGCACCTTCTTATTGACGATGAAACACAGAAATTGCATCCGAATTTAACACAAAAGGCACAATGCCGACTTAAGTACAAGAGGACTGACACTCTCATTTTCTACGATTTGAGCCTCTCCTGTGAGACCTGTTTTAGATTCCGATGCTTCACTTCAGGTTTACTGTATACCTTGCACCTTCTTATTAACGATGGAACACAAAAATTGCATCCGAATTTAATACAAAAGTCACAATGCCGACTTAAGTACAAGAGGACTGACACTCTCACTTTCTATGATTTGAACCTCTCCTGTGAGACCAGTTTTAGATTCCGATGCTTCACTCCAGGTTTACTGTATGCCTTTCACCTTCTTATTGACGATGAAACACAAAAATTGCATCTGAATTTAATACAAAAGGCACAATGCCGACTTAGGTACAAGAGGACTGACACTCTCACTTTCTACGATTTGAACCTCTCCTGTGAGACCAGTTTTAGATTCCGATGCTTCACTTCAGGTTCACTGTATACCTTGCACCTTCTTTTTGACGATGAAACACAAAAATTGCATCCGAATTTAATACAAAAGGCACAATGCCGACTTAAGTACAAGAGGACTTACACTCTCACTTTCTACGATTTGATCCTCTCCTGTGAGACCAGTTTTAGATTCCGAGGCTTCACTTCAGGTTTACTGTATCCCTTGGACCTTCTTATTGACGATGAAACACTGAAATTGCATCCGAATTTAATACAGAAGGCACAATTGCGACTTAAGTAAAAGAGGCCTGACACTCTCAATCTCTATGATTTAACCCTCTCCTGTGAGTCCAGTTTTAGATTCCGATGCTTCACTTCAGGTATACTGTATACCTTGCACCTTCTTATTGACGATGAAACACAGAAATTGCATCCGAATTTAACACAAAAGGCACAATGCCGATTTAAGTACAGGAGGACTGACACTCTCACTTTCTATGATTTGAACCTCTCCTGTGAGTCCAGTTTTAGATTACTGTATACCTTGCACCTTCTTATTGACGATGAAAAACAGAAATTGCATCCGAATTTAATACAAAAGGCACAATGCCGACTTAAGTACAAGAGGACTGGCACCCTCACTTTCTATGATTTGAACATCCCCTGAGAGTACAGTTTTAGGTCCGATGCTTCACCTCCGGTTTACTGTATACCTTGCACCTTCTTATTGACGATGAAACACAGAAATTGCATCCGAATTTAATGCAAAAGGCACAATGCCGTCTTAAGTACAAGAGGACTGACACTCTCACTTTCTACGATTGGAACCTCTCCTGTGGGTCCAATTTTAGATTCCGATGCTTCACTTCAAGATTACTGTATACTTTGCACCTTCTTGTTGACGATGAAACACAGAAATTGCATCCGAATTTAATACAAAAGGCACAATGCCGACTTAAGTACAAGAGGACTGACACTTTCACTTTCTACAATTTGACCCTCTCCTGTGAGTCCAGTTTTAGATTCCGATGCTTCACTTCAAGATCACTGTATACCTTGCACCTGGTTATTAACGATGAAACTCAGAAATTGCATCTGAATTTAATACATAAAGCACAATGCCGACACCTATGTACAAGAGGACTGACTCTCTCACATTCTATGATTTGAACCTCTCCTGTGAGTCCAGTTTTAGATTCCGATGCTTCCCTTCAGGTATACTGTATCCCTTGGACCTTCTTATTGACGATGAAACACTGATATTGCATCCGAAGTTAATACAAAAGGCACAATGGCAACTTAAGTAAAAGATGCCTGACACTCTCATTTTCTATGATTTAAACCTCTCCTGTGAGTCCAGTTTTAGATTCCGATGCTTCACTTCAGGTATACAGTATACCTTGCACCTTCTTATTGACGATGAAACACAGAAATTGCAACCGAATTTAATACAAAAGGCACAATGCCGACTTAAGTACAAGAGGACTGACACTCTCACTTTCTACGATTTGAACCTCTCCTGTGAGACCAGTTTTAGATTCCGATGCTTCACTTCACCTTTACTGTATACCTTGCACCTTCTTATTGACGATGAATCACAAAAATTGCTTCCGAATTTAATACAAAAGGCACAATGCCGACTTAAGTACAAGGGGACTGACACTCTCACTTTCCATGATTTAAACCTCTCCTGTGAGACCAGTTTTAGATTCCGATGCTTCACTTCAGGTTTACTGTATACCTTGCACCCTCATATTGACGATGAAACACAGAAATTGAATCCGAATTTAATCCAAAAGGCACAATGCCGACTTAAGTACAAGAGGACTGACACTCTCACTTACTAAGATTTGAACCTCTCCTGTGAGTCCAGTTTTAGATTCCGAAGCTTCACTTCAGGTATACTGTATACCTTGCACCTTCTTATTGATGATGAAACACAAAAATTGCATCCGAATTTAATACAAAAGGCACAATGCCGACTTAAGTACAAGTTGACTGACACTCTCACTTTCTATGATTTGAACCTCTCCTGTGAGACCAGTTTTAGATTCCGATGCTTCACGTCAGGTTTACTGTATGCCTTGCACCTTCTTATTGACGATTAAGCATAAATATTGCAATTGAATTTAATACAAGAGGCACAATGCCAACTTAAGTACAAGAGGACCGACACCCTCATTTTCTATGATTTGAACCTCTCCTGTGAGTTCAGTTTTAGATTCCGATGCTTCACTTCAGGTTTACTGTATGCCTTGCACCTTCTTATTGACGATGAAACACAGAAATTGCATCCGAATTTAATACAAAAGGCACAATGCCGACTTAAGTACAAGTGGACTGACACTCTCACTTTCTATGATTTGAACCTCTCCTGTGAGACCAGTTTTAGATTCCGATGCTTCACTTCAGGTTTGCTGTATACCTTGCACCTTCTTATTGATGATGAAACACAAAAATTGCATCCAAAATTAATACAAAAGGCTTAATGCCGACTTAAGTACAAGAGGACTGACACTCTCACTTTCTATGATTTGAACCTCTGCTGTGAGTCCAGTTTTAGATTCCGATGCTTCACTTCAGGTTTACTGTATACCTTGCACCTTCTTATTGACGATGAAACACAGAAATTGCATCGGAATTTAATCCAAAAGGCACAATGCCGACTTAAGTACAAGAGGACTGACACTCTCACTTACTATGATTTGAACCTCTCCTGTGAGTCCAGTTTTAGATTCCGATGCTTCACTTCAGGTTTACTGTATCACTTGCACCTTCTTATTGACGATGAAACACAGAAATTTATCCGAATTTAATACAAAAGGCACAATGCCTACATAAGTACAAGAGGACTGACACTCTCACTTTCTACGATTTGAACCTCTCCTGTGAGTCCAGTTTTAGATTCTGATGCTTCACTTCGAGATTACTGTATACCTTGCACCTTCTTATTGACGATGAAACACAGATATTGCATCCGAATTTAATACAAAGGCACAATGCCGACATAAGTACAAGAGGACTGACACTCTCACTTTCTACGATTTGAACCTCTCCTGTGAGCCCAGATTTAGATTCCGATGCTTCACTTCAGGTATACTGTATCCCTTGGACCTTCTTATTGACGATGAAACACTGAAATCGCATCAGAATTTAATACAAAAGGCACAATGCCGACTTCAGTAAAAGAGGCCTTACACCCTCACTTTCTATGATTTGGACCTCTCCTGTGAGTCCAGTTTTAGATTACTGTATACCTTGCACCTTCTTATTGACGATGAAACACAGAAATTGCATCCGAATTTAATACAAAAGGCACAATGCCGACTTAAGTACAAGAGGACTGACACACTCACTTACTACGATTTGAACCTCTCCTGTGAGTCCAGTTTTAGAGCCTGATGCTTCACTTCAAGATTACTGTATACCTTGCACCTTCTTATTGACGATGAAACACAGATATTGCATCCGAATTTAATACAATAGGCACAATGCCGACTTAAGTACAAGAGGACAGACACTCTAACTTTCTATGATTTGAACCTCTCCTGTGAGCCCAGTTTTAGATTCCGATGCTTCACTTCAGGTATACTGTATCCCTTGGACCTTCTTATTGACGATGAAACACTGAAATTGCATCCGAATTTAATACGAAAGGCACAATTCCGACTTCAGTAAAAGAGGCCTGACACTCTCACTTTCTATGATTTGGACCTCTCCTGTGAGTCCAGTTTTAGATTACTGTATACCTTGCACCTTCTTATTGACGATGAAACACAGAAATTGCATCCGAATTTAATACAAAAGGCACAATGCCGACTTAAGTACAAGAGGACTGACACCCTCACTTTCTATGATTTGAACATCTCCTGTGAGTCCAGTTTTAGATTCCGATGCTTCACTTCCGGTTTACTGTATACCTTGCACCTTCTTATTGACGATGAAACACAGAAATTGCATCCGAATTTAATGCAAAAGGACAATGCCGACGTAAGTACAAGAGGACTGACACTCTCACTTTCTACGATTTGAACCCCTCCTGTGGGTCCAATTTTAGATTCCGATGCTTCACTTCAAAGTTACTGTATACCTTGCACCTTCTTGTTGACGATGAAACACAGAAATTGCATCCGAATTTAATACAAAAGGCATAATAACGACTTAAGTACAAGAGGACTGACACTCTCACTTTCTACGATTTGACCCTCTCCTGTGAGTCCAGTTTTAGATTACGATGCTTCACTTCAAGATCACTGTATACCTTGCACCTGGTTATTAACGATGAAACTCAGAAATTGCATCTGAATTTAATACATAATGCACAATGCCGACACCTACGTACAAGACGACTGACACACTCACTTTCTATGATTTGAACCTCTCCTGTGAGTCAAGTTTTAGATTCCGATGCTTCACTTCAGGCTTACTGTATATCTAGGACTATTTTATTGACGATGAAACACAGAGTTTGCATCCGAATTTAATACAAAAGGCACAATGCCGACTTAAGTACTAGAGGACTGACACTCTAACTTTCTATGATTTGAACCTCTCCTGTGAGCCCAGTTTTAGATTCCGATGCTTCACTTCAGGTATACTGTATACCTTGCACCTTCTTATTGACGATGAAACACAGAAATTGCATCCGAATTTAATACAAAAGGCACATTGCCGACTTAAGTACAAGGGGACTGACACTCTCACTTTCTACGATTTGAACCTCTCCTGTGAGTCCAGTTTTAGATTCCGATGCTTCACATCAGGTTTACTGTATGCCTTGCACATTCTTATTGACGATGAAACACAGAAATTGCATCCGAATTTAATACAAAAGGCACAATGCCGACTTAAGTACAAGTGGACTGACACTCTCACTTTCTATGATTTGAAGCTCTCCTGTGAGACCAGTTTTAGATTCCGAGGCTTCACTTCAGGTTTACTGTATGCCTTCCACCTTCTTATTGACGATGAAACACAAGAATTGCATCTGAATTTAATACAAAAGGCACAATGCCGACTTAAGTACTAGAGGACTGACACTCTCACTTTCTACGATTTGATCCTCTCCTGTGAGACCAGTTTTAGATTCCTATGCTTCACTTCAGGTTGACTGTATACCTTGCACCTTCTTATTGCCGATGAAACACAAAAATTGCATCCGAATTTAATACAAACGGCTTAATGCCGACTTAAGTACAAGAGGACAGACACTCTCACTTTCTATGATTTGAACCTCTGCTGTGAGTCCAGTTTTAGATTCCGATGCTTCACTTCAGGTTTACTGTATACCTTGGACCTTCTTATTGACGATGAAACACAGAAATTGCATCGGAATTTAATAAAAAAGGCACAATGCCGACTTAAGTACAAGAGGACTGACACTCTCACTTACTATGATTTGAACCTCTCCTGTGAGTCCAGTTTTAGATTCTGATGCTTCACTTCAAGATTACTGTATACCTTGCACCTTCTTAATGACGATGAAACACAGGTATTGCATCCGAATTTAATACAAATGAAACAATGCCGACTCAAGTACAAGAGGACTGACACTCTCACTTTCTATAATTTGAACCTCTCCTGTGAGTCCAGTTTTAGATTCCGATGCTTCACTTCAGGTTTACTGTATACCTTGCACCTTCTTATTGACGATGAAACACATAAATTGCATCCGAATTTAATACAAAAGGCACAATGCCGACTTAAGTACAAGAGGACTGACACTCTCACTTTCTACGATGTGAACCTCTCTTGTGTGTCCAGTATTCGAATTCGATGCTTCACTTCAAGTTTACTGTATCCCTTAGACCTTCTTATTTACGATGAAACACAGACATTATATCCGAATTTAATACAAAAGTCACAATGCCGACTTAAGTACAAAAGGACTGACACTCTCACATTCTACGATTTGAACCTCTCCTGTGAGACTAGGTTTAGATTCCGATGCTTCACTTCAGGTTTACTGTATACCTTGCACCTTCTTATTGACGATGAAACACATAAATTGCATCCGAATTTAATACAAAAGGCACAATGCTGACTTAAGTACAAGATGACTTACACTCTCACTTTCTACGATTTGATCCTCTCCTGTGAGACCAGTTTTAGATTCCGATGCTTCACTTCAGGTTTGCTGTATACCTTGCACCTTCTTATTGATGATGAAACACAAAAATTGCATCCGAATTTAATACAAAAGGCTTAATGCCGACTTAAGTACAAGAGGACTGACACTCTCACTTTCTATGATTTGAACCTCTGCTGTGAGTCCAGGTTTAGATTCCGATGCTTCACTTCAGGTTTACTGTATACCTTGCACCTTCTTATTGCCGATGAAACACAGAAATTGCATCGGAATTTAATCCAAAAGGCACAATTCCGACTTAGGTACAAGAGGACTGACACTCTCACTTACTATGATTTGAACCTCTCCTGTGAGTCCAGTTTTAGATTCCGATGCTTCACTTCAAGTATACTGTATCACTTGCACCTTCTTATTGACGATGAAACACAGAAAATAATCCGAATTTAATACAAAAGGCACAATGCCGACATAAGTACAAGAGGACTGACACTCTCACTTTCTACGATTTGAACCTCTCCTGTGAGTCCAGTTTTAGAGTCTGATGCATCACTTCAAGATTACTGTATACCTTGCACCTTCTTATTGACGATGAAACACAGATATTGCATGCGAATTTAATACAAAAGGCACAATGCCGACTTAAGTACAAGAGGACAGACACTCTAACTTTCTATGATTTGAACCTCACCTGTGAGCCCAGTTTTAGATTCCGATGCTTCACTTCAGGTATACTGTATCCCTTGGACCTTCTTATTGACGATGAAACACTGAAATTGCATCCGAATTTAATACGAAAGGCACAATGCCGACTTCAGTAAAAGAGGCCTGACACTCTCACTTTCTATGATTTGGACCTCTCCTGTGAGTCCAGTTTTAGATTACTGTATACCTTGCACCTTCTTATTGACGATGAAACACAGAAATTGCATCCGAATTTAATACAAAAGGCACAATGCCGACTTAAGTACAAGAGGACTGACCCCCTCACTTTTCTATGATTTGAACATCTCCTGTGAGTCCAGTTTTAGATTCCGATGCTTCACTTCCGGTTTACTGTATACCTTGCACCTTCTTATTGACGATGAAACACAGAAATTGCATCCGAATTTAATGCAAAAGGCACAATGCCGACGTAAGTACAAGAGGACTGACACTCTCACTTTCTACGATTTGAACCCCTCCTGTGGGTCCAATTTTAGATTCCGATGCTTCACTTCAAAATTACTGTATACCTTGCACCTTCTTGTTGACGATGAAACACAGAAATTGCATCCGAATTTAATACAAAAGGCACAATAACGACTTAAGTACAAGAGGACTGACACTCTCACTTTCTACGATTTGACCCTCTCCTGTGAGTCCAGTTTTAGATTCCGATGCTTCACTTCAAGATCACTGTATACCTTGCACCTGGTTATTAACGATGAAACTCAGAAATTGCATCTGATTTTAATACATAATGCACAATGCCGACACCTACGTACAAGATGACTGACACTCTCACTTTCTATGTTTTGAACCTCTCCTGTGAGTCAAGTTTTAGATTCCGATGCTTCACTTCAGGCTTACTGTATCCCTTGGTACCTACGTACAAGATGACTGACACTCTCACTTTCTATGATTTGAACCTCTCCTGTGAGTAAAGTTTTAGATTCCGATGCTTCACTTCAGGCTTACTGTATCCCTTGGACCTTTTTATTGACGATGAAACACAGAGTTTGCATCCGAATTTAATACAAAAGGCACAATGCCGACTTAAGTACTAGAGGACTGACACTCTAACTTTCTATGATTTGAACCTCTCCTGTGAGCCCAGTTTTAGATTCCGATGCTTCACTTCAGGTATAGTGTATCCGTTGGACCTTCTTATTGACGATGAAACACTGAAATTGCATCCGAATTTAATACAAAAGGCACAATGCCGACTTAAGTAAAAGAGGCCTGACACTCTAATTTTCTATGATTTAAACCTCTCCTGTGAATTCAGTTTTAGTTTCCGATGCTTCACTTCAGGTATACTGTATACCTTGCACCTTCTTATTGACGATGAAACACAGAAATTGCATCCGAATTTAATACAAAAGGCACAATGCCGACTTAAGTACAAGAGGACTGACACTCTCACTTTCTACGATTTGAACCTCTCCTGTGAGACCAGTTTTAGATTCCGATGCTTCACTTCAGGTATACTGTATCACTTGCACCTTCTTATTGACGATGAAACACAGAAATTTATCCGAATTTAATACAAAAGGCACAATGCCGACATAAGTACAAGAGGACTGACACTCTCACTTTCTACGATTTGAACCTCTCCTGTGAGTCCAGTTTTAGAGTATGATGCTTCACTTCAAGATTACTGTATACCTTGCACCTTCTTATTGACGATGAAACACAGATATTGCATCCGAATTTAATACAAAAGGCACAATGCCGACTTAAGTACAAGAGGACAGACACTCTAACTTTCTATGATTTGAACCTCTCCTGTGAGCCCAGTTTTAGATTCCGATGCTTCACTTCAGGTATACTGTATCCCTTGGACCATCTTATTGACGATGAAACACTGAAATTGCATCCGAATTTAATACGAAAGGCGCAATGATGACTTCAGTAAAAGAGGCCTGACACTCTAACTTTCTATGATTTGGACCTCTCCTGTGAGTCCAGTTTTAGATTACTGTATACCTTGCACCGTCTTATTGACGATGAAACACAGAAATTGCATCCGAATTTAATACAAAAGGCACAATGCCGACTTAAGTACAAGAGGACTGACCCCCTCACTTTCTATGATTTGAACATCTCCTGTGAGTCCAGTTTTAGATTCCGATGCTTCACTTCCGGTTTACTGTATACCTTGCACCTTCTTATTGACGATGAAACACAGAAATTGCATCCGAATTTAATGCAAAAGGCACAATGCCGACGTAAGTACAAGAGGACTGACACTCTCACTTTCTACGATTTGAACCCCTCCTGTGGGTCCAATTTTAGATTCCGATGCTTCACTTCAAAATTACTGTATACCTTGCACCTTCTTGTTGACGATGAAACACAGAAATTGCATCCGAATTTAATACAAAAGGCACAATAACGACTTAAGTACAAGAGGACCGACACTCTCACTTTCTACGATTTGACCCTCTCCTGTGAGTCCAGTTTTAGATTCCGATGCTTCACTTCAAGATCACTGTACACCTTGCACCTGGTTATTAACGATGAAACTCAGAAATTGCATCTGAATTTAATACATAATGCACAATGCCGACCCCTACGTACAAGAGGACTGACACTCTCACTTTCTATGATTTGAACCTCTCCTGTGAGTCAAGTTTTAGACTCCGATGCTTCACTTCAGGCTTACTGTACCCCTTGGACCTTTTTATTGACGATGAAACACAGAGTTTGCATCCGAATTTAATACAAAAGGCACAATGCCGACTTAAGTACTAGAGGACTGACACTCTAACTTTCTATGATTTGAACCTCTCGTGTGAGCCCAGTTTTAGATTCCGATGCTTCACTTCAGGTATACTGTATCCATTGGACCTTCTTATTGACGATGAAACACTGAAATTGCATCCGAATTTAATACAAAAGGCACAATGCCGACTTAAGTAAAAGAGGCCTGACACTCTAATTTTCTATGATTTAAACCTCTCCTGTGAGTTCAGTTTTAGTTTCCGATGCTTCACTTCAGGTATACAGTATACCTTGCACCTTCTTATTGACGATGAAACACAGAAATTGCATCCGAATTTAATACAAAAGGCACAATGCCGACTTAAGTACAAGAGGACTGACACTCTCACTTTCTACGATTTGAACCTCTCATGTGAGACCAGTTTTAGATTCCGATGCTTCACTTCAGGTTTACTGTATACCTTGCACCTTCTTATTGACGATGAAACACAAAAATTGCATCCGAATTTAATACAAAAGGCACAATGCCGACTTAAGTTCAAGAGGACTGACACTCTCACTCTCTATGATTTATACCTCCCCTGTGAGACCAGTTTTAGATTCCGATGCTTCACATCAGGTTTACTGTATAGCTTGTACCCTCATATTGACGATGAAACACAGAAATTGAATCGGAATTTAATCCAAAAGGCACAATGCCGACGTAGGTACAAGAGGACTGACACTCTCACTTACTACGATTTGAACCTCTCCTGCGAGTCCAGTTTCAGATTCCGAAGCTTCACTTCAGGTATACTGTATACCTTGCACCTTCTTATTGACGATGAAACACAAAAATTGCATCCGAATCTAATACAAAAGGCACAATGCCGACTTAAGTACAAGTGGACTGACACTCTCACTTTCTATGATTTGAACCTCTCCTGTGAGACCAGTTTTAGATTCCGATGCTTCACTTCAGGTTTACTGTATGCCTTGCACCTTCTTATTGACGATGAAGCATAAAAATTGCATCTGAATTTAATACAAGAGGCACAATGCCGACTTAAGTACAAGAGGACCGGCACCCTCACTTTCTATGATTTGAACCTCTCCTGTGAGTTCAGTTTTAGATTCCGATGCTTCACTTCAGGTTTACTGTATGCCTTGCACCTTCTTATTGACGATGAAACACAGAAATTGCATCCGAATTTAATACAAAAGGCCAATGCCGACTTAAGTACAAGTGGACTGACACTCTCACTTTCTATGATTTGAAGCTCTCCTGTGAGACCAGTTTTAGATTCCGATGCTTCACTTCAGGTTTAATGTATGCCTTCCACCTTCATATTGACGATGAAACACAAAAATTGCATCTGAATTTAATTCAAAAGGCACAATGCCGACTAAGTACAAGAGGACTGTCACTCTCACTTTCTACGATTTGAACCTCTCCTGTGAGACCAGTTTTAGATTCCGATGCTTCACTTCAGGTTTGCTGTATACCTTGCACCTTCTTATTGATGATGAAACACAAAAATTGCATCCGAATTTAATACAAACGGCTTAATGCCGACTTAAGTACAAGAGGACAGACACTCTCACTTTCTATGATTTGAACCTCAGCTGTGAGTCCAGTTTTAGATTCCGATGCTTCACTTCAGGTTTACTGTATACCTTGCACTTTCTTATTGACGATGAAACACATAAATTGCATCCGAATTTAATACAAAAGGCACAATGCCGACTTAAGTACAAGAGGACTGACACTCTCACTTTCTACGATGTGAACCTCTCTTGTGTGTCCAGTATTCGATTTCGATGCTTCACTTCAAGTTTACTGTATCCCTTAGACCTTCTTATTGACGATGAAACACAGACATTATATCCGAATTTAAAACAAAAGGCACAATGCCGACTTAAGTACAAGAGGACTGACACTCTCACTTTCTACGATTTGAACCTCTCCTGTGAGACCAGTTTTAGATTCCGATGCTTCACTTCAGGTATACTGTATCACTTGCACCTTCTTATTGACGATGAAACACAGAAATTTATCCGAATTTAATACAAAAGGCACAATGCCGACATAAGTACAAGAGGACTGACACTCTCACTTTCTACGATTTGAACCTCTCCTGTGAGTCCAGTTTTAGAGTCTGATGCTTCACTTCAAGATTACTGTATACCTTGCACCTTCTTATTGACGATGAAACACAGATATTGCATCCGAATTTAATACAAAAGGCACAATGCCGACTTAAGTACAAGAGGACAGACACTCTAACTTTCTATGATTTGAACCTCTCCTGTGAGCCCAGTTTTAGATTCCGATGCTTCACTTCAGGTATACTGTATCCCTTGGACCTTCTTATTGACGATGAAACACTGAAATTGCATCCGAATTTAATACGAAAGGCACAATGATGACTTCAGTAAAAGAGGCCTGACACTCTCACTTTCTATGATTTGGACCTCTCCTGTGAGTCCAGTTTTAGATTACTGTATACCTTGCACCTTCTTATTGACGATGAAACACAGAAATTGCATCCGAATTTAATACAAAAGGCACAATGCCGACTTAAGTACAAGAGGACTGACCCCCTCACTTTCTATGATTTGAACATCTCCTGTGAAACCAGTTTTAGATTCCGATGCTTCACTTCCGGTTTACTGTATACCTTGCACCTTCTTATTGACGATGAAACACAGAAATTGCATCCGAATTTAATGCAAAAGGCACAATGCCGACGTAAGTACAAGAGGACTGACACTCTCACTTTCTACGATTTGAACCCCTCCTGTGGGTCCAATTTTAGATTCCGATGCTTCACTTCAAAATTACTGTATACCTTGCACCTTCTTGTTGACGATGAAACACAGAAATTGCATCCGAATTTAATACAAAATGCACAATAACGACTTAAGTACAAGAGGACTGACACTCTCACTTTCTACGATTTGACCCTCTCCTGTGAGTCCAGTTTTAGATTCCGATGCTTCACTTCAAGATCACTGTATACCTTGCACCTGGTTATTAACGATGAAACTCAAAAATTGCATCTGAATTTAATACATAATGCACAATGCCGACACCTACGTACAAGAGGACTGACACTCTCACTTTCTATGATTTGAACCTCTCCTGTGAGTCAAGTTTTAGATTCCGATGCTTCACTTCAGGCTTACTGTATCCCTTGGACCTTTTTATTGACGATGAAACACAGAGTTTGCATCCGAATTTAATACAAAAGGCACAATGCCGACTTAAGTACTAGAGGACTGACACTCTAACTTTCTATGATTTGAACCTCTCGTGTGAGCCCAGTTTTAGATTCCGATGCTTCACTTCAGGTATACTGTATCCGTTGGACCTTCTTATTGACGATGAAACACTGAAATTGCATCCGAATTTAATACAAAAGGCACAATGCCGACTTAAGTAAAAGAGGCCTGACACTCTAATTTTCTATGATTTAAACCTCTCCTGTGAGTTCAGTTTTAGTTTCCGATGCTTCACTTCAGGTATACTGTATACCTTGCACCTTCTTATTGACGATGAAACACAGAAATTGCATCCGAATTTAATACAAAAGGCACAATGCCGACTTACGTACAAGAGGACTGACACTCTCACTTTCTACGATTTGAACCTCTCATGTGAGACCACTTTTAGATTCCGATGCTTCACTTCTGGTTTACTGTATACCTTGCACCTTCTTATTGACGATGAAACACAAAAATTGCATCCGAATTTAATACAAAAGGCACAATGCCGACTTATGTTCAAGAGGACTGACACTCTCACTCTCTATGATTTATACCTCTCCTGTGAGACCAGTTTTAGATTCCGATGCTTCACTTCAGGTTTACTGTATACCTTGCACCCTCATATTGACGATGAAACACAGAAATTGAATCGGAATTTAATCCAAAAGGCACAATGCCGACTTAGGTACAAGAGGACTGACACTCTCACTTACTACGATTTGAACCTCTCCTGTGAGTCCAGTTTTAGATTCCGAAGCTTCACTTCAGGTATACTGTATACCTTGCACTTTCTTATTGACGATGAAACACAAAAATTGCATCCGAATCTAATACAAAAGGCACAATGCCGACTTAAGTACAAGTGGACTGACACTCTCACTTTCTATGATTTGAACCTCTCCTGTGAGACCAGTTTTAGATTCCGATGCTTCACTTCAGGTTTACTGTATGCCTTGCACCTTCTTATTGACGATGAAGCATAAATATTGCATCTGAATTTAATACAAGAGGCACAATGCCGACTTAAGTACAAGAGGACCGACACCCTCACTTTCTATGATTTGAACCTCTCCTGTGAGTTCAGTTTTAGATTCCGATGCTTCACTTCAGGTTTACTGTATGCCCTGCACCTTCTTATTGACGATGAAACACAGAAATTGCATCCGAATTTAATACAAAAGGCCAATGCCGACTTAAGTACAAGTGGACTGACACTCTCACTTTCTATGATTTGAAGCTCTCCTGTGAGACCAGTTTTAGATTCCGATGCTTCACTTCAGGTTTACTGTATGCCTTCCACCTTCTTATTGACGATGAAACACAAAAATTGCATCCGAATTTAATACAAAAGGCACAATGCCGACTTAAGTACAAGAGGACTGTCACTCTCACTTTCTACGATTTGAACCTCTCCTGTGAGACCAGTTTTAGATTCCGATGCTTCACTTCAGGTTTGCTGTATACCTTGCACCTTCTTATTGTTGATGAAACACAAAAATTGCATCCGAATATAATACAAACGGCTTAATGCCGACTTAAGTACAAGAGGACAGACACTCTCACTTTCTATGATTTGAACCTCTGCTGTGAGTCCAGTTTTAGATTCCGATGCTTCACTTCAGGTTTACTGTATACCTTGCACCTTCTTATTGACGATGAAACACATAAATTGCATCCGAATTTAATACAAAAGGCACAATGCCGACTTAAGTACAAGAGGACTGACACTCTCACTTTCTACGATGTGAACCTCTCTTGTGTGTCCAGTATTCGATTTCGATGCTTCACTTCAAGTTTACTGTATCCCTTAGACCTTCTTATTGACGATGAAACACAGACATTATATCCGAATTTAAAACAAAAGGCACAATGCCGACTTAAGTACAAGAGGACAGACACTCTCACTTTCTAGGATTTGAACCTCTCCTGTGAGTCCAGTTTTAGATTCCGATGCTTCACTTCAGGTTTACTGTATACCTTGCACCTTCTTATTGACGATGAGACACAGAAATTGCATCCGAATGTAATACAAAATGCACAATGCCGACTTAAGTACATGAGGACTGACACTCTCACTTTCTATGATTTGAACCTCTCCTGTGAGTCCAGTTTTAAATTCCGATTCTTCACTTCAGGTTTACTGTATCCCTAGGACCTTCTTATTGACGATGAAACACAGTAATTGCATCCAAATTTAAAACAAATGAAACAATGCCGATTTAAGTACAAGAGGACTGACACTCTAACTTTCAATGATTTGAACCTCTCCAGTGAGTCCAGTTTTATATGTTTTATATTCCGATGCTTCACTTCGGGTTTACTGTATACCTTGCACCTTCTTATTGACGATGAAACACAGAAATTGCATCCGAAATTAATACAAAAGGCACAATGCCGACTTAAGTACAAGAGGACTGACACTCTCAATTTCTATGATTTGAACCTCTGCTGTGAGTCCAGTTTTAGATTCCGATGCTTAACTTCAGGTTTACTGTATACCTTGCACCTTCTTCTTGACGATGAAACACAGAAATTGCATCGGAATTTAATCCAAAAGGCACAATGCCGACTTAAGTACAAGAGGACTGACACTCTCACATACTATGATTTGAACCTCTCCTGTGAGTCCAGATTTAGATTACTGTATACCTTGCACCTTCTTATTGACGATGAAACACAGAAATTGCATCCGAATTTAATACAAAAGGCACAATGCCGACTTAAGTACAAGAGGACTGACACCCTCACTTTCTATGATTTGAACATCGCCTGTGAGTCCAGTTTTAGATTCCGATGCTTCACTTCCAGTCTACTGTATACCTTGCAACTTCTTATTGACGATGAAACACAGAAATTGCATCCGAATTTAATGCAAAAGGCACAATGCCGACTTAAGTACAAGGGGACTGACACTCACACTTTCTACGATTTGAACCTCCCGTGTGAGTCCAGTTTTAGATTCCGTTGCTTCACTTCAAGATCACTGTATACCTTGCACCTAGTTATTGACGATGAAACTCAGAAATTGCATCCGAATTTAATACAAAAGGCACAATGCCGACACCTAAGTACAAGAGGACTGACACTCTTACTTTCTATGATTTGAACCTCTCCTGTGAGTCCAGTTTTAGATTCCGATGCTTCACTTCAGGTATACTGTATCCCTTGGACTTTCTTATTGACGATGAAACACAGAAATTGCATCCGAATTCAATACAAAAGGCACAATGCCAACTTCAGTAAAAGAGGCCTGACACTCTCACTTACTATGATTTGAACCTCTCCTGTGTGTCCAGTTTTAGATTACTGTATACCATGCACATTCTTATTGACGATGAAACACAGAAATTGCATCCGAATTTAATACAAAAGGCACAATGCCGACTTAAGTACAAGAGGACAGACACTCTCACTTTCTATGATTTGAACCTCTCCTGTGAGTCCAGTTTTAGAGTCTGATGCTTCACTTCAAGATTACTGTATACCTTGCACCTTCTTATTGACGATGAAACACAGATATTGCATCCGAATTTAATACAAAAGACACAATGCCGACTTAAGTACAAGAGGACAGACACTCTAACTTTCTATGATTTGAACCTCTCCTGTGAGCCCAGTTTTAGATTCCGATGCTTCACTTCAGGTATACTGTAGCCCTTGGACCTTCTTATTGACGATGAAACACTGAAATTGCATCCGAATTTAATACGAAAGGCAGAATGCCGACTTCAGTAAAAGAGGCCTGACACTCTCACTTTCTATGATTTGGACCTCTCCTGTGAGTCCAGTTTTAGATTACTGTATACCTTGCACCTTCTTATTGACGATGAAACACAGAAATTGCATCCGAATTTAATACAAAAGGCACAATGCCGACATAAGTACAAGAGGACTGACACTCTCACTTTCTACGATTTGAACCTCTCCTGTGAGTCCAGTTTTAGATTCCGTAGCTTCACTTCAAGATTACTGTATACCTTGCACCTTCTTATTGACGATGAAACACAGATATTGCATCCGAATTTAATACAAAAGGCACAATGCCGACTTCAGTACAAGAGGACAGACACTCTAACTTTCTATGATTTGAACCTCTCTTGTGAGCCCAGTTTTAGATTCCGATGCTTCACTTCAGGTATACTGTATCCCTTGGACCTTCTTATTGACGATGAAACACTGAAATTGCATCCGAATTTAATACGAAAGGCACAATGCCGACTTCAGTAAAAGAGGCCTGCCACTCTCACTTTCTATGATTTGGACCTCTCCTGTGAGTCCAGTTTTAGATTACTGTATACCTTGCACCTTCTTATTGACGATGAAACACAGAAATTGCATCCGAATTTAATACAAAAGGCACAATGCCGACTTAAGTACAAGCGGACTGACCCCCTCACTTTCTATGATTTGAACATCTCCTGTGAGTCCAGTTTTAGATTCCGATGCTTCACTTCCGGTTTACTGTATACCTTGCACCTTCTTATTGACGATGAAACACATAAATTGCATCCGAATTTAATACAAAAGGCACAATGCCGACTTAAGTACAAGAGGACTGACACTCTCACTTTCTACGATGTGAACCTCTCTTGTGTGTCCAGTATTCGATTTCGATGCTTCACTTCAAGTTTACTGTATCCCTTAGACCTTCTTATTGACGATGAAACACAGACATTATATCCGAATTTAAAACAAAAGGCACAATGCCGACTTAAGTACAAGAGGACTGACACTCTCACTTTCTAGGATTTGAACCTCTCCTGTGAGTCCAGTTTTAGATTCCGATGCTTCACTTCAGGTTTACTGTATACCTTGCACCTTCTTATTGACGATGAGACACAGAAATTGCATCCGAATGTAATACAAAATGCACAATGCCGACTTAAGTACATGAGGACTGACACTCTCACTTTCTATGATTTGAACCTCTCCTGTGAGTCCAGTTTTAAATTCCGATTCTTCACTTCAGGTTTACTGTATCCCTAGGACCTTCTTATTGACGATGAAACACAGAAATTGCATCCAAATGTAATACAAATGAAACAATGCCGATTTAAGTACAAGAGGACTGACACTCTAACTTTCAATGATTTGAACCTCTCCAGTGAGTCCAGTTTTATATTCCGATGCTTCACTTCGGGTTTACTGTATACCTTGCACCTTCTTCTTGACGATGAAACACAGAAATTGCATCGGAATGTAATCCAAAAGGCACAATGCCGACTTAAGTACAAGAGGACTGACACTCTCACTTACTATGATTTGAACCTCTCCTGTGAGTCCAGATTTAGATTAGTGTATACCTTGCACCTTCTAATTGACGATGAAACACAGAAATTGCATCCGAATTTAATACAAAAGGCACAATGCCGACTTAAGTACAAGAGGACTGACACCCTCACTTTCTATGATTTGAACATCGCCTGTGAGTCCAGTTTTAGATTCCGATGCTTCACTTCCAGTCTACTGTATACCTTGCAACTTCTTATTGACGATGAAACACAGAAATTGCATCCGAATTTAATGCAAAAGGCACAATGCCGACTTAAGTACAAGGGGACTGACACTCACACTTTCTACGATTTGAACCTCCCGTGTGAGTCCAGTTTTAGATTCCGTTGCTTCACTTCAAGATCACTGTATACCTTGCACCTAGTTATTGACGATGAAACTCAGAAATTGCATCCGAATTTAATACAAAAGGCACAATGCCGACACCTAAGTACAAGAGGACTGACACTCTTACTTTCTATGATTTGAACCTCTCCTGTGAGTCCAGTTTTAGATTCCGATGCTTCACTTCAGGTATACTGTATCCCTTGGACCTTCTTATTGACGATGAAACACAGAAATTGCATCCGAATTCAATACAAAAGGCACAATGCCAACTTCAGTAAAAGAGGCCTGACACTCTCACTTACTATGATTTGAACCTCTCCTGTGTGTCCAGTTTTAGATTACTGTATACCATGCACATTCTTATTGACGATGAAACACAGAAATTGCATCCGAATTTAATACAAAAGGCACAATGCCGACTTAAGTACAAGAGGACAGACACTCTCACTTTCTATGATTTGAACCTCTCCTGTGAGTCCAGTTTTAGAGTCTGATGCTTCACTTCAAGATTACTGTATACCTTGCACCTTCTTATTGACGATGAAACACAGATATTGCATCCGAATTTAATACAAAAGACACAATGCCGACTTAAGTACAAGAGGACAGACACTCTAACTTTCTATGATTTGAACCTCTCCTGTGAGCCCAGTTTTAGATTCCGATGCTTCACTTCAGGTATACTGTAGCCCTTGGACCTTCTTATTGACGATGAAACACTGAAATTGCATCCGAATTTAATACGAAAGGTAGAATGCCGACTTCAGTAAAAGAGGCCTGACTCTCTCACTTTCTATGATTTGGACCTCTCCTGTGAGTCCAGTATTAGATTACTGTATACCTTGCACCTTCTTATTGACGATGAAACACAGAAATTGCATCCGAATTTAATACAAAAGGCACAATGCCGACATAAGTACAAGAGGACTGACACTCTCACTTTCTACGATTTGAACCTCTCCTGTGAGTCCAGTTTTAGAGTCTGATGCTTCACTTCAAGATTACTGTATACCTTGCACCTTCTTATTGACGATGAAACACAGATATTGCATCCGAATTTAATACAAAAGGCACAATGCCGACTTAAGTACAAGAGGACAGACACTCTAACTTTCTATGATTTGAACCTCTCCTGTGAGCCCAGTTTTAGATTCCGATGCTTCACTTCAGGTATACTGTATCCCTTGGACCTTCTTATTGACGATGAAACACTGAAATTGCATCCGAATTTAATACGAAAGGCACAATGATGACTTCAGTAAAAGAGGCCTGACACTCTCACTTTCTATGATTTGGACCTCTCCTGTGAGTCCAGTTTTAGATTACTGTATACCTTGCACCTTCTTATTGACGATGAAACACAGAAATTGCATCCGAATTTAATACAAAAGGCACAATGCCGACTTAAGTACAAGAGGACTGACCCCCTCACTTTCTATGATTTGAACATCTCCTGTGAAACCAGTTTTAGATTCCGATGCTTCACTTCCGGTTTACTGTATACCTTGCACCTTCTTATTGACGATGAAACACAGAAATTGCATCCGAATTTAATGCAAAAGGCACAATGCCGACGTAAGTACAAGAGGACTGACACTCTCACTTTCTACGATTTGAACCCCTCCTGTGGGTCCAATTTTAGATTCCGATGCTTCACTTCAAAATTACTGTATACCTTGCACCTTCTTGTTGACGATGAAACACAGAAATTGCATCCGAATTTAATACAAAATGCATAATAACGACTTAAGTACAAGAGGACTGACACTCTCACTTTCTACGATTTGACCCTCTCCTGTGAGTCCAGTTTTAGATTCCGATGCTTCACTTCAAGATCACTGTATACCTTGCACCTGGTTATTAACGATGAAACTCAGAAATTGCATCTGAATTTAATACATAATGCACAATGCCGACACCTACGTACAAGAGGACTGACACTCTCACTTTCTATGATTTGAACCTCTCCTGTGAGTCAAGTTTTAGATTCCGATGCTTCACTTCAGGCTTACTGTATCCCTTGGACCTTTTTATTGACGATGAAACACAGAGTTTGCATCCGAATTTAATACAAAAGGCACAATGCCGACTTAAGTACTAGAGGACTGACACTCTAACTTTCTATGATTTGAACCTCTCGTGTGAGCCCAGTTTTAGATTCCGATGCTTCACTTCAGGTATACTGTATCCGTTGGGCCTTCTTATTGACGATGAAACACTGAAATTGCATCCGAATTTAATACAAAAGGCACAATGCCGACTTAAGTAAAAGAGGCCTGACACTCTAATTTTCTATGATTTAAACCTCTCCTGTGAGTTCAGTTTTAGTTTCCGATGCTTCACTTCAGGTATACTGTATACCTTGCACCTTCTTATTGACGATGAAACACAGAAATTGCATCCGAATTTAATACAAAAGGCACAATGCCGACTTACGTACAAGAGGACTGACACTCTCACTTTCTACGATTTGAACCTCTCATGTGAGACCACTTTTAGATTCCGATGCTTCACTTCTGGTTTACTGTATACCTTGCACCTTCTTATTGACGATGAAACACAAAAATTGCATCCGAATTTAATACAAAAGGCACAATGCCGACTTATGTTCAAGAGGACTGACACTCTCACTCTCTATGATTTATACCTCTCCTGTGAGACCAGTTTTAGATTCCGATGCTTCACTTCAGGTTTACTGTATACCTTGCACCCTCATATTGACGATGAAACACAGAAATTGAATCGGAATTTAATCCAAAAGGCACAATGCCGACTTAGGTACAAGAGGACTGACACTCTCACTTACTACGATTTGAACCTCTCCTGTGAGTCCAGTTTTAGATTCCGAAGCTTCACTTCAGGTATACTGTATACCTTGCACTTTCTTATTGACGATGAAACACAAAAATTGCATCCGAATCTAATACAAAAGGCACAATGCCGACTTAAGTACAAGTGGACTGACACTCTCACTTTCTATGATTTGAACCTCTCCTGTGAGACCAGTTTTAGATTCCGATGCTTCACTTCAGGTTTACTGTATGCCTTGCACCTTCTTATTGACGATGAAGCATAAATATTGCATCTGAATTTAATACAAGAGGCACAATGCCGACTTAAGTACAAGAGGACCGACACCCTCACTTTCTATGATTTGAACCTCTCCTGTGAGTTCAGTTTTAGATTCCGATGCTTCACTTCAGGTTTACTGTATGCCCTGCACCTTCTTATTGACGATGAAACACAGAAATTGCATCCGAATTTAATACAAAAGGCCAATGCCGACTTAAGTACAAGTGGACTGACACTCTCACTTTCTATGATTTGAAGCTCTCCTGTGAGACCAGTTTTAGATTCCGATGCTTCACTTCAGGTTTACTGTATGCCTTCCACCTTCTTATTGACGATGAAACACAAAAATTGCATCCGAATTTAATACAAAAGGCACAATGCCGACTTAAGTACAAGAGGACTGTCACTCTCACTTTCTACGATTTGAACCTCTCCTGTGAGACCAGTTTTAGATTCCGATGCTTCACTTCAGGTTTGCTGTATACCTTGCACCTTCTTATTGTTGATGAAACACAAAAATTGCATCCGAATATAATACAAACGGCTTAATGCCGACTTAAGTACAAGAGGACAGACACTCTCACTTTCTATGATTTGAACCTCTGCTGTGAGTCCAGTTTTAGATTCCGATGCTTCACTTCAGGTTTACTGTATACCTTGCACCTTCTTATTGACGATGAAACACATAAATTGCATCCGAATTTAATACAAAAGGCACAATGCCGACTTAAGTACAAGAGGACTGACACTCTCACTTTCTACGATGTGAACCTCTCTTGTGTGTCCAGTATTCGATTTCGATGCTTCACTTCAAGTTTACTGTATCCCTTAGACCTTCTTATTGACGATGGAACACAGACATTATATCCGAATTTAAAACAAAAGGCACAATGCCGACTTAAGTACAAGAGGACTGACACTCTCACTTTCTAGGATTTGAACCTCTCCTGTGAGTCCAGTTTTAGATTCCGATGTTTCACTTCAGGTTTACTGTATACCTTGCACCTTCTTATTGACGATGAGACACAGAAATTGCATCCGAATGTAATACAAAATGCACAATGCCGACTTAAGTACATGAGGACTGACACTCTCACTTTCTATGATTTGAACCTCTCCTGTGAGTCCAGTTTTAAATTCCGATTCTTCACTTCAGGTTTACTGTATCCCTAGGACCTTCTTATTGACGATGAAACACAGTAATTGCATCCAAATTTAATACAAATGAAACAATGCCGATTTAAGTACAAGAGGACTGACACTCTAACTTTCAATGATTTGAACCTCTCCAGTGAGTCCAGTTTTATATGTTTTATATTCCGATGCTTCACTTCGGGTTTACTGTATACCTTGCACCTTCTTATTGACGATGAAACACAGAAATTGCATCCGAAATTAATACAAAAGGCACAATGCCGACTTAAGTACAAGAGGACTGACACTCTCAATTTCTATGATTTGAACCTCTGCTGTGAGTCCAGTTTTAGATTCCGATGCTTAACTTCAGGTTTACTGTATACCTTGCACCTTCTTCTTGACGATGAAACACAGAAATTGCATCGGAATTTAATCCAAAAGGCACAATGCCGACTTAAGTACAAGAGGACTGACACTCTCACATACTATGATTTGAACCTCTCCTGTGAGTCCAGATTTAGATTACTGTATACCTTGCACCTTCTTATTGACGATGAAACACAGAAATTGCATCCGAATTTAATACAAAAGGCACAATGCCGACTTAAGTACAAGAGGACTGACACCCTCACTTTCTATGATTTGAACATCGCCTGTGAGTCCAGTTTTAGATTCCGATGCTTCACTTCCAGTCTACTGTATACCTTGCAACTTCTTATTGACGATGAAACACAGAAATTGCATCCGAATTTAATGCAAAAGGCACAATGCCGACTTAAGTACAAGGGGACTGACACTCACACTTTCTACGATTTGAACCTCCCGTGTGAGTCCAGTTTTAGATTCCGTTGCTTCACTTCAAGATCACTGTATACCTTGCACCTAGTTATTGACGATGAAACTCAGAAATTGCATCCGAATTTAATACAAAAGGCACAATGCCGACACCTAAGTACAAGAGGACTGACACTCTTACTTTCTATGATTTGAACCTCTCCTGTGAGTCCAGTTTTAGATTCCGATGCTTCACTTCAGGTATACTGTATCCCTTGGACTTTCTTATTGACGATGAAACACAGAAATTGCATCCGAATTTAATACAAAAGGCACAATGCCGACTTAAGTACAAGAGGACAGACACTCTCACTTTCTATGATTTGAACCTCTCCTGTGAGTCCAGTTTTAGAGTCTGATGCTTCACTTCAAGATTACTGTATACCTTGCACCTTCTTATTGACGATGAAACACAGATATTGCATCCGAATTTAATACAAAAGACACAATGCCGACTTAAGTACAAGAGGACAGACACTCTAACTTTCTATGATTTGAACCTCTCCTGTGAGCCCAGTTTTAGATTCCGATGCTTCACTTCAGGTATACTGTAGCCCTTGGACCTTCTTATTGACGATGAAACACTGAAATTGCATCCGAATTTAATACGAAAGGCAGAATGCCGACTTCAGTAAAAGAGGCCTGACACTCTCACTTTCTATGATTTGGACCTCTCCTGTGAGTCCAGTTTTAGATTACTGTATACCTTGCACCTTCTTATTGACGATGAAACACAGAAATTGCATCCGAATTTAATACAAAAGGCACAATGCCGACATAAGTACAAGAGGACTGACACTCTCACTTTCTACGATTTGAACCTCTCCTGTGAGTCCAGTTTTAGATTCCGTAGCTTCACTTCAAGATTACTGTATACCTTGCACCTTCTTATAGACGATGAAACACAGATATTGCATCCGAATTTAATACAAAAGGCACAATGCCGACTTCAGTACAAGAGGACAGACACTCTAACTTTCTATGATTTGAACCTCTCTTGTGAGCCCAGTTTTAGATTCCGATGCTTCACTTCAGGTATACTGTATCCCTTGGACCTTCTTATTGACGATGAAACACTGAAATTGCATCCGAATTTAATACGAAAGGCACAATGCCGACTTCAGTAAAAGAGGCCTGCCACTCTCACTTTCTATGATTTGGACCTCTCCTGTGAGTCCAGTTTTAGATTACTGTATACCTTGCACCTTCTTATTGACGATGAAACACAGAAATTGCATCCGAATTTAATACAAAAGGCACAATGCCGACTTAAGTACAAGCGGACTGACCCCCTCACTTTCTATGATTTGAACATCTCCTGTGAGTCCAGTTTTAGATTCCGATGCTTCACTTCCGGTTTACTGTATACCTTGCACCTTCTTATTGACGATGAAACACATAAATTGCATCCGAATTTAATACAAAAGGCACAATGCCGACTTAAGTACAAGAGGACTGACACTCTCACTTTCTACGATGTGAACCTCTCTTGTGTGTCCAGTATTCGATTTCGATGCTTCACTTCAAGTTTACTGTATCCCTTAGACCTTCTTATTGACGATGAAACACAGACATTATATCCGAATTTAAAACAAAAGGCACAATGCCGACTTAAGTACAAGAGGACTGACACTCTCACTTTCTAGGATTTGAACCTCTCCTGTGAGTCCAGTTTTAGATTCCGATGCTTCACTTCAGGTTTACTGTATACCTTGCACCTTCTTATTGACGATGAGACACAGAAATTGCATCCGAATGTAATACAAAATGCACAATGCCGACTTAAGTACATGAGGACTGACACTCTCACTTTCTATGATTTGAACCTCTCCTGTGAGTCCAGTTTTAAATTCCGATTCTTCACTTCAGGTTTACTGTATCCCTAGGACCTTCTTATTGACGATGAAACACAGAAATTGCATCCAAATGTAATACAAATGAAACAATGCCGATTTAAGTACAAGAGGACTGACACTCTAACTTTCAATGATTTGAACCTCTCCAGTGAGTCCAGTTTTATATTCCGATGCTTCACTTCGGGTTTACTGTATACCTTGCACCTTCTTCTTGACGATGAAACACAGAAATTGCATCGGAATGTAATCCAAAAGGCACAATGCCGACTTAAGTACAAGAGGACTGACACTCTCACTTACTATGATTTGAACCTCTCCTGTGAGTCCAGATTTAGATTACTGTATACCTTGCACCTTCTAATTGACGATGAAACACAGAAATTGCATCCGAATTTAATACAAAAGGCACAATGCCGACTTAAGTACAAGAGGACTGACACCCTCACTTTCTATGATTTGAACATCGCCTGTGAGTCCAGTTTTAGATTCCGATGCTTCACTTCCAGTCTACTGTATACCTTGCAACTTCTTATTGACGATGAAACACAGAAATTGCATCCGAATTTAATGCAAAAGGCACAATGCCGACTTAAGTACAAGGGGACTGACACTCACACTTTCTACGATTTGAACCTCCCGTGTGAGTCCAGTTTTAGATTCCGTTGCTTCACTTCAAGATCACTGTATACCTTGCACCTAGTTATTGACGATGAAACTCAGAAATTGCATCCGAATTTAATACAAAAGGCACAATGCCGACACCTAAGTACAAGAGGACTGACACTCTTACTTTCTATGATTTGAACCTCTCCTGTGAGTCCAGTTT
This sequence comes from Schistocerca serialis cubense, assembly GCF_023864345.2. Lineage (NCBI taxonomy): Eukaryota > Metazoa > Arthropoda > Insecta > Orthoptera > Acrididae > Schistocerca > Schistocerca serialis. The sequence continues at coordinate 518,092,662 of NC_064646.1, forward strand.
TAGATTCCGATGCTTCACTTCAGGTATACTGTATCCCTTGGACCTTCTTATTGACGATGAAACACAGAAATTGCATCCGAATTCAATACAAAAGGCACAATGCCAACTTCAGTAAAAGAGGCCTGACACTCTCACTTACTATGATTTGAACCTCTCCTGTGTGTCCAGTTTTAGATTACTGTATACCATGCACATTCTTATTGACGATGAAACACAGAAATTGCATCCGAATTTAATACAAAAGGCACAATGCCGACTTAAGTACAAGAGGACAGACACTCTCACTTTCTATGATTTGAACCTCTCCTGTGAGTCCAGTTTTAGAGTCTGGTGCTTCACTTCAAGATTACTGTATACCTTGCACCTTCTTATTGACGATGAAACACAGATATTGCATCCGAATTTAATACAAAAGACACAATGCCGACTTAAGTACAAGAGGACAGACACTCTAACTTTCTATGATTTGAACCTCTCCTGTGAGCCCAGTTTTAGATTCCGATGCTTCACTTCAGGTATACTGTAGCCCTTGGACCTTCTTATTGACGATGAAACACTGAAATTGCATCCGAATTTAATACGAAAGGTAGAATGCCGACTTCAGTAAAAGAGGCCTGACACTCTCACTTTCTATGATTTGGACCTCTCCTGTGAGTCCAGTTTTAGATTACTGTATACCTTGCACCTTCTTATTGACGATGAAACACAGAAATTGCATCCGAATTTAATACAAAAGGCACAATGCCGACATAAGTACAAGAGGACTGACACTCTCACTTTCTACGATTTGAACCTCTCCTGTGAGTCCAGTTTTAGATTCCGTAGCTTCACTTCAAGATTACTGTATACCTTGCACCTTCTTATTGACGATGAAACACAGATATTGCATCCGAATTTAATACAAAAGGCACAATGCCGACTTCAGTACAAGAGGACAGACACTCTAACTTTCTATGATTTGAACCTCTCTTGTGAGCCCAGTTTTAGATTCCGATGCTTCACTTCAGGTATACTGTATCCCTTGGACCTTCTTATTGACGATGAAACACTGAAATAGCATCCGAATTTAATACGAAAGGCACAATGCCGACTTCAGTAAAAGAGGCCTGCCACTCTCACTTTCTATGATTTGGACCTCTCCTGTGAGTCCAGTTTTAGATTACCGTATACCTTGCACCTTCTTATTGACGATGAAACACAGAAATTGCATCCGAATTTAATACAAAAGGCACAATGCCGACTTAAGTACAAGAGGACTGACCCCCTCACTTTCTATGATTTGAACATCTCCTGTGAGTCCAGTTTTAGATTCCGATGCTTCACTTCCGGTTTACTGTATACCTTGCACCTTCTTATTGACGATGAAACACAGAAATTGCATCCGAATTTAATGCAAAAGCACAATAACGACTTAAGTACAAGAGGACTGACACTCTCACTTTCTACGATTTGACCCTCTCCTGTGAGTCCAGTTTTAGATTCCGATGCTTCACTTCAAGATCACTGTATACCTTGCACCTGGTTATTAATGATGAAACTCAGAAATTGCATCTGAATTTAATACATAATGCACAATGCCGACACCTACGTACAAGAGGACTGACACTCTCACTTTCTATGATTTGAACCTCTCCTGTGAGTCAAGTTTTAGATTCCGATGCTTCACTTCAGGCTTACTGTATCCCTTGGACCTTTTTATTGACGATGAAACACAGAGTTTGCATCCGAATTTAATACAAAAGGCACAATGCCGACTTAAGTACTAGAGGACTGACACTCTAACTTTCTATGATTTGAACCTCTCCTGTGAGCCCAGTTTTAGATTCCGATGCTTCACTTCAGGTATACTGTATCCGTTGGACCTTCTTATTGACGATGAAACACAGAGTTTGCATCCGAATTTAATACAAAAGGCACAATGCCGACTTAAGTAAAAGAGGCCTGACACTCTAATTTTCTATGATTTAAACCTCTGCTGTGAGTTCAGTTTTAGTTTCCGATGCTTCACTTCAGGTATACTGTATACCTTGCACCTTCTTATTGACGATGAATCACAGAAATTGCATCCGAATTTAATACAAAAGGCACAATGCCGACTTAAGTACAAGAGGACTGACACTCTCACTTTCTACGATTTGAACCTCTCCTGTGAGACCAGTTTTAGGTTCCGATGCTTCACTTCAGGTTTACTGTATACCTTGCACCTTCTTATTGACGATGAAACACAAAAATTGCATCCGAATTTAATACAAAAGGCACAATGCCGACTTAAGTTCAAGGGGACTGACACTCTCACTCTCTATGATTTATACCTCTCCTGTGAGACCAGTTATAGATTCCGATGCTTCACCTCAGGTTTACTGTATACCTTGCACCCTAATATTGACGATGAAACACAGAAATTGAATCGGAATTTAATCCAAAAGGCACAATGCCGACTTAGGTACAAGAGGACTGACACTCTCACTTACTACGATTTGAACCTCTCCTGTGAGTCCAGTTTTAGATTCCGAAGCTTTACTTCAGGTATACTGTATACCTTGCACATTCTTATTGACGATGAAACACAAAAATTGCATCCGAATCTAATACAAAAGGCACAATGCCGACTTAAGTACAAGTGGACTGACACTCTCACTTTCTATGATTTGAACCTCTCCTGTGAGACCAGTTTTAGATTCCGATGCTTCACTTCAGGTTTACTGTATGCCTTGCACCTTCTTATTGACGATGAAGCATAAAAATTGCATCTGAATTTAATACAAGAGGCACAATGCCGACTTAAGTACAAGAGGACCGACACCCTCACTTTCTATGATTTGAAGCTCTCCTGTGAGTTCAGTTTTAGATTCCGATGCTTCACTTCAGGTTTACTGTATGCCTTCCACCTTCTTATTGACGATGAAACACAAATATTGCATCTGAATTTAATACAAAAGGCACAATGCCGACTTAAGTACAAGAGGATTGACACTCTCACTTTCTACGATTTGAACCTCTCCTGTGAGACCAGTTTTAGATTCCTATGCTTCACTTCAGGTTGACTGTATACCTTGCACCTTCTTATTGACGATGAAACACAAAAATTGCATCCGAATTTAATACAAAAGGCACAATGCTGACTTAAGTACAAGAGGACTTACTCTCTCACTTTCTACGATTTGATCCTCTTCTGTGAGACCAGTTTTAGATTCCGATGCTTCACTTCAGGTTTGCTGTATACCTTGCACCTTCTTATTGATGATGAAACACAAAAATTGCATCCGAATTTAATACAAACGGCTTAATGCCGACTTAAGTACAAGAGGACAGACACTCTCACTTTCTATGATTTGAACCTCTGCTGTGAGTCCAGTTTTAGATTCCGATGCTTCACTTCAGGTTTACTGTATACCTTGCACCTTCTTATTGACGATGAAACACAGAAATTGCATCGGAATTTAATAAAAAAGGCACAATGCCGACTTAAGTACAAGAGGACTGACACTCTCACTTACTATGATTTGAACCTCTCCTGTGAGTCCAGTTTTAGATTCTGATGCTTCACATCATGATTACTGTATACCTTGCACCTTCTTATTGACGATGAAACACAGATATTGCATCCGAATTTAATACAAATGAGACAATGCCGACTCAAGTACAAGAGGACTGACACTCTCACTTTCTATAATTTGAACCTCTCCTGTGAGTCCAGTTTTAGATTCCGATGCTTCACTTCAGGTTTACTGTATACCTTGCACCTTGTTATTGACGATGAAACACATAAATTGCATCCTAATTTAATACAAAAGGCACAATGCCGACTTAAGTACAAGAGGACTGACACTCTCACTTTCTACGATGTGAACCTCTCTTGTGTGTCCAGTATTCGATTTCGATGCTTCACTTCAAGTTTACTGTATCCCTTAGACCTTCTTATTGACGATGAAACACAGACATTATATCCGAATTTAATACAAAAGGCACAATGCCGACTTAAGTACAAGAGGACTGACACTCTCACTTTCTACGATTTGAACCTCTCCTGTGAGTCAAGTTTTAGATTCCGATGCTTCACTTCAGGTTTACTGTATACCTTGCACCTTCTTATTGACGATGAAACACAGAAATTGCATCCAAATTTAATACAAATGAAACAATGCCGATTTAAGTACAAGAGGACCGACACTCTCACTTTCTACGATTTGAACCCCTCCTGTGGGTCCAATTTTAGATTCCGAAGCTTCACTTCAAAATTACTGTATACCTTGCACCTTCTTGTTGACGATGAAACACAGAAATTGCATCCGAATTTAATACAAAAGGCACAATAACGACTTAAGTACAAGAGGACTGACACTCTCACTTTCTACGATTTGACCCTCTCCTGTGAGTCCAGTTTTAGATTCCGATGCTTCACTTCAAGATCACTGTATACCTTGCACCTGGTTATTAATGATGAAACTCAGAAATTGCATCTGAATTTAATACATAATGCACAATGCCGACACCTACGTACAAGAGGACTGACACTCTCACTTTCTATGATTTGAACCTCTCCTGTGAGTCAAGTTTTAGATTCCGATGCTTCACTTCAGGCTTACTGTATCCCTTGGACCTTTTTATTGACGATGAAACACAGAGTTTGCATCCGAATTTAATACAAAAGGCACAATGCCGACTTAAGTACTAGAGGACTGACACTCTAACTTTCTATGATTTGAACCTCTCCTGTGAGCCCAGTTTTAGATTCCGATGCTTCACTTCAGGTATACTGTATCCGTTGGACCTTCTTATTGACGATGAAACACTGAAATTGCATCCGAATTTAATACAAAAGGCACAATGCCGACTTAAGTAAAAGAGGCCTGACACTCTAATTTTCTATGATTTAAACCTCTGCTGTGAGTTCAGTTTTAGTTTCCGATGCTTCACTTCAGGTATACTGTATACCTTGCACCTTCTTATTGACGATGAATCACAGAAATTGCATCCGAATTTAATACAAAAGGCACAATGCCGACTTAAGTACAAGAGGACTGACACTCTCACTTTCTACGATTTGAACCTCTCCTGTGAGACCAGTTTTAGGTTCCGATGCTTCACTTCAGGTTTACTGTATACCTTGCACCTTCTTATTGACGATGAAACACAAAAATTGCATCCGAATTTAATACAAAAGGCACAATGCCGACTTAAGTTCAAGGGGACTGACACTCTCACTCTCTATGATTTATACCTCTCCTGTGAGACCAGTTATAGATTCCGATGCTTCACCTCAGGTTTACTGTATACCTTGCACCCTCATATTGACGATGAAACACAGAAATTGAATCGGAATTTAATCCAAAAGGCACAATGCCGACTTAGGTACAAGAGGACTGACACTCTCACTAACTACGATTTGAACCTCTCCTGTGAGTCCAGTTTTAGATTCCGAAGCTTCACTTCAGGTATACTGTATACCTTGCACCTTCTTATTGACGATGAAACACAAAAATTGCATCCGAATCTAATACAAAAGGCACAATGCCGACTTAAGTACAAGTGGACTGACACTCTCACTTTCTATGATTTGAACCTCTCCTGTGAGACCAGTTTTAGATTCCGATGCTTCACTTCAGGTTTACTGTATGCCTTGCACCTTCTTATTGACGATGAAGCATAAAAATTGCATCTGAATTTAATACAAGAGGCACAATGCCGACTTAAGTACAAGAGGACCGACACCCTCACTTTCTATGATTTGAATCTCTCCTGTGAGTTCAGTTTTAGATTCCGATTCTTCACTTCAGGTTTACTGTATGCCTTGCACCTTCTTATTGACGATGAAACACAGAAATTGCATCCGAATTTAATACAAAAGACCAATGCCGACTTAAGTACAAGTGGACTGACACTCTCACTTTCTATGATTTGAAGCTCTCCTGTGAGACCAGTTTTAGATTCCGATGCTTCACTTCAGGTTTACTGTATGCCTTCCACCTTCTTATTGACGATGAAACACAAAAATTGCATCTGAATTTAATACAAAAGGCACAATGCCGACTTAAGTACAAGAGGACTGACACTCTCACTTTCTACGATTTGAACCTCTCCTGTGAGACCAGTTTTAGATTCCTATGCTTCACTTCAGGTTGACTGTATACCTTGCACCTTCTTATTGACGATGAAACACAAAAATTGCATCCGAATTTAATACAAAAGGCACAATGCTGACTTAAGTACAAGAGGACTTACTCTCTCACTTTCTACGATTTGATCCTCTTCTGTGAGACCAGTTTTAGATTCCGATGCTTCACTTCAGGTTTGCTGTATACCTTGCACCTTCTTATTGATGATGAAACACAAAAATTGCATCCGAATTTAATACAAACGGCTTAATGCCGACTTAAGTACAAGAGGACAGACACTCTCACTTTCTATGATTTGAACCTCTGCTGTGAGTCCAGTTTTAGATTCCGATGCTTCACTTCAGGTTTACTGTATACCTTGCACCTTCTTATTGACGATGAAACACAGAAATTGCATCGGAATTTAATAAAAAAGGCACAATGCCGACTTAAGTACAAGAGGACTGACACTCTCACTTACTATGATTTGAACCTCTCCTGTGAGTCCAGTTTTAGATTCTGATGCTTCACATCATGATTACTGTATACCTTGCACCTTCTTATTGACGATGAAACACAGATATTGCATCCGAATTTAATACAAATGAGACAATGCCGACTCAAGTACAAGAGGACTGACACTCTCACTTTCTATAATTTGAACCTCTCCTGTGAGTCCAGTTTTAGATTCCGATGCTTCACTTCAGGTTTACTGTATACCTTGCACCTTCTTATTGACGATGAAACACATAAATTGCATCCGAATTTAATACAAAAGGCACAATGCCGACTTAAGTACAAGAGGACTGACACTCTCACTTTCTACGATGTGAACCTCTCTTGTGTGTCCAGTATTCGATTTCGATGCTTCACTTCAAGTTTACTGTATCCCTTAGACCTTCTTATTGACGATGAAACACAGACATTATATCCGAATTTAATACAAAAGGCACAATGCCGACTTAAGTACAAGAGGACTGACACTCTCACTTTCTACGATTTGAACCTCTCCTGTGAGTCAAGTTTTAGATTCCGATGCTTCACTTCAGGTTTACTGTATACCTTGCACCTTCTTATTGACGATGAAACACAGAAATTGCATCCAAATTTAATACAAATGAAACAATGCCGATTTAAGTACAAGAGGACTGACACTCTCACTTTCTATGATTTGAACCTCTCCTGTGAGTCCAGTTTTATATTCCGATGCTTCACTTCGGGTTTACTGTATACCTTGCACCTTCTTATTGACGATGAAACACAGAAATTGCATCCGAAATTAATACAAAAGGCACAATGCCGACTTAAGTACAAGAGGACTGACACTCTCACTATCTACGATATGAACCTCTCCTGTGAGTCCAGTTTTAGATTCCGATGCTTCACTTCAAGATTTCTGTACACGTTGCACCTTCTTGTTGACGATGAAACACAGAAATTGCACCCGAATTTAATACAAAAGGCACAATGCCGACTAAAGTACATCAGGAAAGACACTCTAACTTTCTATGATTTGAGCCTCTCCTGTGAGCCCAGTTTTAGATTCAGATGCTCCACTTCAGGTATACTGTATCCCTTGGACCTTCTTATTGACGATGAAACACTGAAATTGCATCTGAATTTAATACAAAAGGCACAATGCCGACTTAAGTACAAGAGGACTGGCACCCTCACTTTCTATGATTTGAACATCCCCTGAGAGTCCAGTTTTAGATTCCGATGCTTCACTTCCGGTTTACTGTATACCTTGCACCTTCTAATTGACGATGAAACACAGAAATTGCATCCGAATTGAAAGCAAAAGGCACAATGCCGACTCAAGTACAAGAGGACTGACACTCTCACTATCTACGATTTGAACCTTTCCTGTACGTCCTATTTTAGATTCCGATGCTTCACTTCAAGATTAGTGTATACCTTGCACATTCTTGTTGACGATGAAACACAGAAATTGCATCCGAATTTAATACAAAAGGCACAATGCCGACTTAAGTACAAGAGGAGTGACACTCTCACTTTCTACAATTTGACCCTCTCCTGTGAGTCCAGTTTCAGATTCCGATGCTTCACTTCAAGATCACTGTGTACCTTGCAGCTGGTTTTTAACGATGAAATTCAGAAATTGCATCTGAATTTAATACGTAAAGCACAATGCCGACACCTAAGTATAAGAGGACTGACACTCTCACTTTCTATGATTTGAACCTCTCCTGTGAGTCCAGTTTTAGATTCCGATGCTTCACTTCAGGTATACTGTATCCCTTGGACCTTCTTATTGACGATGAAACACAGAATTTGCATCCGAATTTAATACAAAAGGCACAATGCCGACTTAAGTACAAGAGGACTGACACTCAAACTTTCTATGACTTGAACCTCTCCTGTGAGCCCAGTTTTAGATTCCGATGCTTCACTTCAGGTATACTGTATCCCTTGGACCTTCTTATTGACGATGAAACACTGAAACTGCATCCGAATTTAATACAAAAGGCACAATGGCGACATAAGTAAAAGAGGCCTGACACTCTCATTTTCTATGATTTAACCCTCTCCTGTGAGTCCAGTTTTAGATTCCGATGCTTCACTTCAGGTATACTGTATACCTTGCACCTTCTTATTGACGATGAAACACAGAAATTGCATCCGAATTTAACACAAAAGGCACAATGCCGACTTAAGTACAAGAGGACTGACACTCTCACTTTCTACGATTTGAACCTCTCCTGTGAGACCTGTTTTAGATTCCGATGCTTCACTTCAGGTTTACTGTATACCTTGCACCTTCTTATTAACGATGGAACACAAAAATTGCATCCGAATTTAATACAAAAGTCACAATGCCGACTGAAGTACAAGTGGACTGACACTCTCACTTTCTATGATTTGAACCTCTCCTGTGAGACCAGTTTTAGATTCCGATGCTTCACTCCAGGTTTACTGTATGCCTTGCACTTTCTTATTGACGATGAAACACAAAAATTGCATCTGAATTTAATACAAAAGGCACAATGCCGACTTTAGTACAAGAGGACTGACACTCTCACTTTCTACGATTTGAACCTCTCCTGTGAGACCAGTTTTAGATTCCGATGCTTCACTTCAGGTTCACTGTATACCTTGCACCTTCTTTTTGACGATGAAACACAAAAATTGCATCCGAATTTAATACAAAAGTCACAATACCGACTGAAGTACAAGTGGACTGACACTCTCACTTTCTATGATTTGAACCTCTCCTGTGAGACCAGTTTTAGATTCCGATGCTTCACTCCAGGTTTACTGTATGCCTTGCACCTTCTTATTGACGATGAAACACAAAAATTGCATCTGAATTTAATACAAAAGGCACAATGCCGACTTAAGTACAAGAGGAGTGACACTCTCACTTTCTACAATTTGACCCTCTCCTGTGAGTCCAGTTTCAGATTCCGATGCTTCACTTCAAGATCACTGTGTACCTTGCAGCTGGTTTTTAACGATGAAATTCAGAAATTGCATCTGAATTTAATACATAAAGCACAATGCCGACACCTAAGTATAAGAGGACTGACACTCTCACTTTCTATGATTTGAACCTCTCCTGTGAGTCCAGTTTTAGATTCCGATGCTTCACTTCAGGTATACTGTATCCCTTGGACCTTCTTATTGACGATGAAACACAGAATTTGCATCCGAATTTAATACAAAAGGCACAATGCCGACTTAAGTACAAGAGGACTGACACTCAAACTTTCTATGACTTGAACCTCTCCTGTGAGCCCAGTTTTAGATTCCGATGCTTCACTTCAGGTATACTGTATCCCTTGGACCTTCTTATTGACGATGAAACACTGAAACTGCATCCGAATTTAATACAAACGCACAATGGCGACATAAGTAAAAGAGGCCTGACACTCTCATTTTCTATGATGTAACCCTCTCCTGTGAGTCCAGTTTTAGATTCCGATGCTTCACTTCAGGTATACTGTATACCTTGCACCTTCTTATTGACGATGAAACACAGAAATTGCATCCGAATTTAACACAAAAGGCACAATGCCGACTTAAGTACAAGAGGACTGACACTCTCACTTTCTACGATTTGAACCTCTCCTGTGAGACCAGTTTTAGATTCCGATGCTTCACTTCAGGTTTACTGTATACCTTGCACCTTCTTATTAACGATGGAACACAAAAATTGCATCCGAATTTAATACAAAAGTCACAATGCCGACTGAAGTACAAGTGGACTGAGACTCTCACTTTCTATGATTTGAACCTCTCCTGTGAGACCAGTTTTAGATTCCGATGCTTCACTCCAGGTTTACTGTATGCCTTGCACCTTCTTATTGACGATGAAACACAAAAATTGCATCTGAATTTAATACAAAAGGCACAATGCCGACTTTAGTACAAGAGGACTGACACTCTCACTTTCTACGATTTGAACCTCTCCTGTGAGACCAGTTTTAGATTCCGATGCTTCACTTCAGGTTCACTGTATACCTTGCACCTTCTTTTTGACGATGAAACACAAAAATTGCATCCGAATTTAATACAAAAGGCACAATGCCGACTTAAGTACAAGAGGACTTACACTCTCACTTTCTACGATTTGATCCTTTCCTGTGAGACCAGTTTTAGATTCCGAGGCTTCACTTCAGGTTTACTGTATACCTTGCACCTTCTTATTGACGATGAAACACAAAAATTGCATCCGAATTTAATACAAAAGGCTCAATGCCGACTTTAGTACAAGAGGACTGACACTCTCACTTTCTATGATTTGAACCTCTGCTGTGAGTCCAGTTTTAGATTCCGATGCTTCACTTCAGGTTTACTGTATACCTTGCACCTTCTTGTTGACGATGAAACACAGAAATTGCATCCGAGTTTAATACAAAAGTCACAATGCCGACTTAAGTACAAGAGGACTGACACTCTCACTTTCTACGATTTGAACCTCTCCTGTGGGTCCAATTTTAGATTCCGATGCTTCATTTCAAGATTACTGTATACCTTGCACCTTCTTGTTGACGATGAAACACAGAAATTGAATCGGAATTTAATCCAAAAGGCACAATGCCGACTTAAGTACAAGAGCACTGACACTCTCACTTACTACGATTTGAACCTCTCCTGTGAGTCCAGTTTTAGATTCCGATGCTTCACTTCAGGTTTACTGTATGCCTTCCACCTTCTTATTGACGATGAAACACAAAAATTGCATCTGAATTTAATACAAAAGGCACAATGCCGACTTAAGTACAAGAGGACTGACACTCTCACTTTCTATGATTTGAACCACTCCTGTGAGTCCAGTTTTAGATTCCGATGCTTCACTTCAGGTATACTGTTTCCCTTGGACCTTCTTATTGACGATGGAACACTGATATTGCATCCGAATTTAATACAAAAGGCACAATGGCGACTTAAGTAAAAGAGGCCTGACACTCTCATTTTCAATGATTTAAACCTCTCCTGTGAGTCCAGTTTTAGATTCCGATGCTTCACTTCAGGTATACTGTATACCTTGCACCGTCTTATTGACAATGAAACACAACAATTGCATCCGATTCTAATACAAAAGGCACAATGCTGACTTAAGTACATGAGGACCTACACTCTCACTTTCTACGATTTGATCCTCTCCTGTGAGACCAGTTTTAGATTCCGATGCTTCACTTCAGGTTTGCTGTATACCTTGCACCTTCTTATTGATGATGAAACACAAAAATAGCATCCGAATTTAATACAAAAGGCTTAATGCCGACTTAAGTACAAGAGGACTGACACTCTCACTTTCTATGATTTGAACAGCTGCTGTGAGTCCAGTTTTAGATTCCGATGCTTCACTTCAGGTTTACTGTATACCTTGCACCATCTTATTGACGATGAAACACAGAAATTGCATCGGAATTTAATCCAAAAGGCACAATGCCGACTTAAGTACAAGAGGACTGACACTCTCACTTACTATGATTTGAACCTCTCCTGTGAGTCCAGTTTTAGATTCCGATGCTTCACTTCAGGTATACTGTATCACTTGCACCTTCTTATTGACGATGAAACACAGAAATTTATCCGAATTTAATACAAAGGCACAATGCCGACATAAGTACAAGAGGACTGACACTCTCACTTTCTACGATTTGAACCTCTCCTGTGAGTCCAGTTTTAGAGTCTGATGCTTCACTTCAAGATTACTGTATACCTTGCACCTTCTTATTGACGATGAAACACAGATATTGCATCCGAATTTAATACAAAAGGCACAATGCCGACTTAAGTACAAGAGGACAGACACTCTAACTTTCTATGATTTGAACCTCTCCTGTGAGCCCAGTTTTAGATTCCGATGCTTCACTTCAGGTATACTGTATACCTTGGACCCTCTTATTGACGATGAAACACTGGAATTGCATCCGAATTTAATACAAAAGGCCCAATGCCGACTTCAGTAAAAGAGGCATGACACTCTCACTTTCTATGATTTGGACCTCTCCTGTGAGTCCAGTTTTAGATTACTGTATACCTTGCACCTTCTTATTGACGATGAAACACAGAAATTGCATCCGAATTTAATACAAAAGGCACAATGCCGACTCAAGTACAAGAGGACTGACACTCTCACTTTCTACGATTTGAACCTCTCCTGTGAGACCAGTTTTAGATTCCGATGCTTCACTCCAGGTTTACTGTATGCCTTGCACCTTCTTATTGACGATGAAACACAAAAATTGCATCTGAATTTAATACAAAAGGCACAATGCCGACTTTAGTACAAGAGGACTGACACTCTCACTTTCTACGATTTGAACCTCTCCTGTGAGACCAGTTTTAGATTCCGATGCTTCACTTCAGGTTCACTGTATACCTTGCACCTTCTTTTTGACGATGAAACACAAAAATTGCATCCGAATTTAATACAAAACGCACAATGCCGACTTAAGTACAAGACGACTTACACTCTCAGTTTCTACGATTTGATCCTCTCCTGTGAGGCCAGTTTTAGATTCCGAGGCTTCACTTCAGGTTTACTGTATACCTTGCACCTTCTTATTGACGATGAAACACAAAAATTGCATCCGAATTTAATACAAAAGGCTCAATGCCGACTTTAGTACTAGAGGACTGACACTCTCACTTTCTATGATTTGAACCTCTGCTGTGAGTCCAGTTTTAGATTCCGGTGCTTCACTTCAGGTTTACTGTATACCTTGCACCTTCTTATTCACGATGAAACACAGAAATTGCATCGGAATTTAATCCAAAAGGCACAATGCCGACTTAAGTACAAGAGGACTGACACTCTCACTTACTATGATTTGAACCTCTCCTGTGAGTCCAGTTTTAGATTCCGATGCTTCACTTCAGGTATACTGTATCACTTGCACCTTCTTATTGACGATGAAACACAGAAATTTACCCGAATTTAATACAAAAGGCAGAATGCCGACATAAGTACAAGAGGACTGACACTCTCACTTTCTACGATTTGAACCTCTCCTGTGAGTCCAGTTTTAGATTCCGATGCTTCACTTCAAGATTACTGTATACCTTGCACCTTCTTATTGACGATGAAACACAGATATGGCATCCGAATTTAATACAAAAGGCACAATGCCGACTTAAGTACAAGAGGACAGACACTCTAACTTTCTATGATTTGAACCTCTCCTGTGAGCCCAGTTTTAGATTCCGATGCTTCACTTCAGGTATACTGTATCCCTTGGACCTTCTTATTGACGATGAAACACTGAAATTGCATCCGAATTTAATACAAAAGGCACAATGCCGACTTCAGTAAAAGAGGCTTGACACTTTCACTTTCTATGATTTGGACCTCTCTTGTGAGTCCAGTTTTAGATTACTGTATACCTTGCACCTTCTTATTGAGGATGAAACACAGAAATTGCATCCGAGTTTAATACAAAAGGCACAATGCCGACTTAAGTACAAGAGGACTGACACCCTCATTTTCTATGATTTGAACATCTCCTGTGAGTCCAGTTTTAGATTCCGATGCTTCACTTCCGGTTTACTGTATATCTTGCACCTAGTTATTGACGATGAAACTCAGAAATTGCATCCGAATTTAATACAAAAGGCACAATGCCGACACCTAAGTACAAGAGGACTGACACTCTTACTTTCTATGATTTGAACCTCTCCTGTGAGTCCAGTTTTAGATTCCGATGCTTCACTTCAGGTATACTGTATCCCTTGGACCTTCTTATTGACGATGAAACACAGAAATTGCATCCGAATTTAATACAAAAGGCACAATGCCGACTTCAGTAAGAGAGGCCTGACACTCTCACTTACTATGATTTGAACCTCTTCTGTGAGTCCAGTTTTAGATTACTGTATACCTTGCACCTTCTTATTGACGATGAAAAACAGAAATTGCATCCGAATTTAATACAAAAGGCACAATGCCGACTTAAGTACAAGAGGACAGGCACCCTCACTTTCTATGATTTGAACATCCAATGAGAGTACAGTTTTAGATTCCGATGCTTCACTTCCGGTTTACTGTATACCTTGAACCTTCTTATTGACGATGAAACACAGAAATTGCATCCGAATTTAATGCAAAAGGCACAATGCCGACTTAAGTACAAGAGGACTGACACTCTCACTTTCTACGATTTGAACCTCTCCTGTGGGTCCAATTTTAGATTCCGATGCTTCACTTCAAGATTACTGTATACCTTGCACCTTCTTGTTGACGATGAAACACAGAAATTGAATCGGAATTTAATCCAAAAGGCACAATGCCGACTTAAGTACAAGAGCACTGACACTCTCACTTACTACGATTTGAGCCTCTCCTGTGAGTCCAGTTTTAGATTCCGATGCTTCACTTCAGGTTTACTGTATGCCTTCCACCTTCTTATTGACGATGAAACACAAAAATTGCATCTGAATTTAATACAAAAGGCACAATGCCGACTTAAGTACAAGAGGACTGACACTCTCACTTTCTATGATTTGAACCACTCCTGTGAGTCCAGTTTTAGATTCCGATGCTTCACTTCAGGTATACTGTATCCCTTGGACCTTCTTATTGACGATGGAACACTGATATTGCATCCGAATTTAATACAAAAGGCACAATGGCGACTTAAGTAAAAGAGGCCTGACACTCTCATTTTCTATGATTTAAACCTCTCCTGTGAGTCCAGTTTTAGATTCCGATGCTTCACTTCAGGTATACTGTATACCTTGCACCTTCTTATTGACGATGAAACACAGAAATTGCATCCGAATTTAATACAAAAAAAGGCACAATGCCGACTTAAGTACAAGAGGACTGACACTCTCACTTTCTACGATTTGAACCTCTCCTGTGAGACCAGTTTTAGATCCGATGCTTCACTTCTGCTTTAGTGTATACCTTGCACCTTCTTATTGACGATGAAACACAAAAATTGCATCCGAATTTAATACAAAAGGCACAATGCCGACTTAAGTACAAGAGGACTGACACTCTCACTATCCATGATTTAAACCTCTCCTGTGAGACCAGTTTTAGATTCCGATGCTTCACTTCAGGTTTACTGTATACCTTGCACCCTCATATTGACGATGAAACACAGAAATTGAATCGGAATTTAATCCAAAAGGCACAATGCCGACTTAAGTACAAGAGCACTGACACTCTCACTTACTACGATTTGAACCTCTCCTGTGAGTCCAGTTTTAGATTCCGATGCTTCACTTCAGGTTTACTGTATACCTTGCACCTTCTTATTGACAATGAAACACAACAATTGCATCCGATTCTAATACAAAAGCCACAATGCTGACTTAAGTACATGAGGACCTACACTCTCACTTTCTACGATTTGATCCTCTCCTGTGAGACCAGTTTTAGATTCCGATGCTTCACTTCAGGTTTGCTGTATACCTTGCACCTTCTTATTGATGATGAAACACAAAAATTGCATCCGAATTTAATACAAAAGGCTTAATGCCGACTTAAGTACAAGAGGACTGACACTCTCACTTTCTATGATTTGAACAGCTGCTGTGAGTCCAGTTTTAGATTCCGATGCTTCACTTCAGGTTTACTGTATACCTTGCACCTTCTTATTGACGATGAAACACAGATATTGCATCGGAATTTAATCCAAAAGGCACAATGCCGACTTAAGTACAAGAGGACTGACACTCTCACTTACTATGATTTGAACCTCTCCTGTGAGTCCAGTTTTAGATTCCGATGCTTCACTTCAGGTATACTGTATCACTTGCACCTTCTTATTGACGATGAAACACAGAAATTTATCCGAATTTAATACAAAAGGCACAATGCCGACATAAGTACAAGAGGACTGACACTCTCACTTTCTACGATTTGAACCTCTCCTGTGAGTCCAGTTTTAGAGTCTGATGCTTCACTTCAAGATTACTGTATACCTTGCACCTTCTTATTGACGATGAAACACAGATATTGCATCCGAATTTAATACAAAAGGCACAATGCCGACTTAAGTACAAGAGGACAGACACTCTAACTTTCTATGATTTGAACCTCTCCTGTGAGCCCAGTTTTAGATTCCGATGCTTCACTTCAGGTATACTGTATACCTTGCACCTTCTTATTGACGATGAAACACTGAAATTGCATCCGAATTTAATACAAAAGGCACAATGCCGACTTCAGTAAAAGAGGCATGACACTCTCACTTTCTATGATTTGGACCTCTCCTGTGAGTCCAGTTTTAGATTACTGTATACCTTGCACCTTCTTATTGACGATGAAACACAGAAATTGCATCCGAATTTAATACAAAAGGCACAATGCCGACTTAAGTACAAGAGGACTGACACCCTCACTTTCTATGATTTGAACATCTCCTGTGAGTCCAGTTTTAGATTCCGATGCTTCACTTCCGGTTTATTGTATACCTTGCACCTTCTTATTGACGATAAAACACAGAAATTGCATCCGAATTTAATGCAAAAGGCACAATGCCGACGTAAGTACAAGAGGACTGACACTCTCACTTTCTACGATTTGAACCTCTCCTGTGGGTCCAATTTTAGATTCCGATGCTTCACTTCAAGATTACTGTATACCTTGCACCTTCTTGTTGACGATGAAACACAGAAATTGCATCGGAATTTAATACAAAAGGCACAATGCCGACTTAAGTACAAGAGGACTGACACTCTCACTTTCTAGGATTTGACCCTCTCCTGTGAGTCCAGTTTTAGATTCCGATGCTTCACTTCAAGATCACTGTATACCTTGCACCTGGTTATTAACGATGAAACTCAGAAATTGCATCTGAATTTAATACATAATGCACAATGACGACACCTACGTACAAGAGGACTGACACTCTCACTTTCTATGATTTGAACCTCTCCTGTGGGTCCAGTTTTAAATTCCGATGCTTCACTTCAGGTATACTGTATCATTTGCACCTTCTTATTGACAATGAAACACAGAAATTTATCCGAATTTAATACAAAAGGCACAATGCCGACATAAGTACAAGAGGACTGACACTCTCACTTTCTACGATTTGAACCTCTCCTGTGAGTCCAGTTTTAGAGTCTGATGCTTCACTTCAAGATTACTGTATACCTTGCACCTTCTTATTGACGATGAAACACAGATATTGCATCCGAATTTAATACAAAAGGCACAATGCCGACTTAAGTACAAGAGGACAGACACTCTAACTTTCTATGATTTGAACCTCTCCTGTGAGCCCTGTTTTAGATTCCGATGCTTCACTTCAGGTATACTGTATACCTTGGACCTTCTTATTGACGATGAAACACTGAAATTGCATCCGAATTTAATACAAAAGGCCCAATGCCGACATCAGTAAAAGAGGCATGACACTCTCACTTTCTATGATTTGGACCTCTCCTATTGGTCCAGTTTTAGATTACTGTATACCTTGCACCTTCTTATTGACGATGAAACACAGAAATTGCATCCGAATTTAATACAAAAGGCAGAATGCCGACTTAAGTACAAGAGGACTGACACTCTCACTTTTTACGATTTGAACCTCTCCTGTGAGAACAGTTTTAGATTCCGATGCTTCACTTCAGGTTCACTGTATACCTTGCACCTTCTTTTTGACGATGAAATACAAAAATTGCATCCGCATTTAATACAAAAGGCACAATGCCGACTTAAGTACAAGAGGACTTACACTCTCACTTTCTACGATTTGATCCTCTCCTGTGAGACCAGTTTTAGATTCCGATGCTTCACTCCAGGTTTACTGTATGCCTTGCACCTTCTTATTGACGATGAAACACAAAAATTGCATCTGAATTTAATACAAAAGGCACAATGCCGACTTTAGTACAAGAGGACTGACACTCTCACTTTCTACGATTTGAACCTCTCCTGTGAGACCAGTTTTAGTTTCCGATGCTTCACTTCAGGTTCACTGTATACCTTGCACCTTCTTTTTGACGATGAAACACAAAAATTGCATCCGAATTTAATACAAAAGGCACAATGCCGACTTAAGTACAAGAGGACTTACACTCTCACTTTCTACGATTTGATCCTCTCCTGTGAGACCAGTTTTAGATTCCGAGGCTTCACTTCAGGTTTACTGTATACCTTGCACCTTCTTATTGACGATGAAACACAAAAATTGCATCCGAATTTAATACAAAAGGCTCAATGCCGACTTTAGTACAAGAGGACTGACACTCTCACTTTCTATGATTTGAACCTCTGCTGTGAGTCCAGTTTTAGATTCCGATGCTTCACTTCAGGTTTACTGTATACCTTGCACCTTCTTATTCACGATGAAACACAGAAATTGCATCGGAATTTAATCCAAAAGGCACAATGCCGACTTAAGTACAAGAGGACTGACACTCTCACTTACTATGATTTGAACCTCTCCTGTGAGTCCAGTTTTAGATTCCGATGCTTCACTTCAGGTATACTGTATCACTTGCACCTTCTTATTGACGATGAAACACAGAAATTTACCCGAATTTAATACAAAAGGCAGAATGCCGACATAAGTACAAGTGGACTGACACTCTCACTTTCTACGATTTGAACCTCTCCTGTGAGTCCAGTTTTAGATTCCGATGCTTCACTTCAAGATTACTGTATACCTTGCACCTTCTTATTGACGATGTAACACAGATATTGCATCCGAATTTAATACAAAAGGCACAATGCCGACTTAAGTACAAGAGGACAGACACTCTAACTTTCTATGATTTGAACCTCTCCTGTGAGCCCAGTTTTAGATTCCGATGCTTCACTTCAGGTATACTGTATCCCTTGGACCTTCTTATTGACGATGAAACACTGAAATTGCATCCGAATTTAATACAAAAGGCACAATGCCGACTTCAGTAAAAGAGGCTTGACACTTTCACTTTCTATGATTTGGACCTCTCCTGTGAGTCCAGTTTTAGATTACTGTATACCTTGCACCTTCTTATTGAGGATGAAACACAGAAATTGCATCCGAGTTTAATACAAAAGGCACAATGCCGACTTAAGTACAAGAGGACTGACACCCTCATTTTCTATGATTTGAACATCTCCTGTGAGTCCAGTTTTAGATTCCGATGCTTCACTTCCGGTTTACTGTATATCTTGCACCTAGTTATTGACGATGAAACTCAGAAATTGCATCCGAATTTAATACAAAAGGCACAATGCCGACACCTAAGTACAAGAGAACTGACACTCTTACTTTCTATGATTTGAACCTCTCCTGTGAGTCCAGTTTTAGATTCCGATGCTTCACTTCAGGTATACTGTATCCCTTGGACCTTCTTATTGACGATGAAACACAGAAATTGCATCCGAATTTAATACAAAAGGCACAATGCCGACTTCAGTAAGAGAGGCCTGACACTCTCACTTACTATGATTTGAACCTCTTCTGTGAGTCCAGTTTTAGATTACTGTATACCTTGCACCTTCTTATTGACGATGAAAAACAGAAATTGCATCCGAATTTAATACAAAAGGCACAATGCCGACTTAAGAACAAGAGGACTGGCACCCTCACTTTCTATGATTTGAACATCCAATGAGAGTACAGTTTTAGATTCCGATGCTTCACTTCCGGTTTACTGTATACCTTGAACCTTCTTATTGACGATGAAACACAGAAATTGCATCCGAATTTAATGCAAAAGGCACAATGCCGACTTAAGTACAAGAGGACTGACACTCTCACTTTCTACGATTTGAACCTCTCCTGTGGGTCCTATTTTAGATTCCGATGCTTCACTTCAAGATTACTGTATACCTTGCACCTTCTTGTTGACGATGAAACACAGAAATTGAATCGGAATTTAATCCAAAAAGCACAATGCCGACTTAAGTACAAGAGCACTGACACTCTCACTTACTACGATTTGAACCTCTCCTGTGAGTCCAGTTTTAGATTCCGATGCTTCACTTCAGGTTTACTGTATGCCTTCCACCTTCTTATTGACGATGTAACACAAAAATTGCATCTGAATTTAATACAAAAGGCACAATGCTTACTTAAGTACAAGAGGACTGACACTCTCACTTTCTATGATTTGAACCACTCCTGTGAGTCCAGTTTTAGATTCCGATGCTTCACTTCAGGTATACTGTATCCCTTGGACCTTCTTATTGACGATGGAACACTGATATTGCATCCGAATTTAATACAAAAGGCACAATGGCGACTTAAGTAAAAGAGGCCTGACACTCTCATTTTCTATGATTTAAACCTCTCCTGTGAGTCCAGTTTTAGATTCCGATGCTTCACTTCAGGTATACTGTATACCTTGCACCTTCTTATTGACGATGAAACACAGAAATTGCATCCGAATTTAATACAAAAGGCACAATGCCGACTTAAGTACAAGAGGACTGACACTCTCACTTTCTACGATTTGAACCTCTCCTGTGAGACCAGTTTTAGATCCGATGCTTCACTTCAGCTTTACTGTATACCTTGCACCTTCTTATTGACGATGAAACACAAAAATTGCATCCGAATTTAATACAAAAGGCACAATGCCGACTTAAGTACAAGAGGACTGACACTCTCACTATCCATGATTTAAACCTCTCCTGTGAGACCAGTTTTAGATTCCGATGCTTCACTTCAGGTATACTGTATCCCTTGGACCTTCTTATTGACGATGGAACACTGATATTGCATCCGAATTTAATACAAAAGGCACAATGGCGACTTAAGTAAAAGAGGCCTGACACTCTCATTTTCTATGATTTAAACCTCTCCTGTGAGTCCAGTTTTAGATTCCGATGCTTCACTTCAGGTATACTGTATACCTTGCACCTTCTTATTGACGATGAAACACAGAAATTGCATCCGAATTTAATACAAAAGGCACAATGCCGACTTAAGTACAAGAGGACTGACACTCTCACTTTCTACGATTTGAACCTCTCCTGTGAGAGCAGTTTTATATCCGATGCTTCACTTCAGCTTTACTGTATACTTTGCATCTTCTTATTGACGATGAAACACAAAAATTGCATCCGAATTTAATACAAAAGGCACAATGCCGACTTAAGTACAAGAGGACTGACACTCTCACTATCCATGATTTAAACCTCTCCTGTGAGACCAGTTTTAGATTCCGATGCTTCACTTCAGGTTTACTGTATACCTTGCACCCTCATATTGACGATGAAACACAGAAATTGAATCGGAATTTAATCCAAAAGGCACAATGCCGACTTAAGTACAAGAGCACTGACACTCTCACTTACTACGATTTGAACCTCTCCTGTGAGTCCAGTTTTAGATTCCGATGCTTCACTTCAGGTTTACTGTATACCTTGCACCTTCTCATTGACAATGAAACACAACAATTGCATCCGATTCTAATACAAAAGCCACAATGCTGACTTAAGTACATGAGGACCTACACTCTCACTTTCTACGATTTGATCCTCTCCTGTGAGACCAGTTTTAGATTCCGATGCTTCACTTCAGGTTTGCTGTATACCTTGCACCTTCTTATTGATGATGAAACACAAAAATTGCATCCGAATTTAATACAAAAGGCTTAATGCCGACTTAAGTACAAGAGGACTGACACTCTCACTTTCTATGATTTGAACAGCTGCTGTGAGTCCAGTTTTAGATTCCGATGCTTCACTTCAGGTTTACTGTATACCTTGCACCTTCTTATTGACGATGAAACACAGATATTGCATCGGAATTTAATCCAAAAGGCACAATGCCGACTTAAGTACAAGAGGACTGACACTCTCACTTACTATGATTTGAACCTCTCCTGTGAGTCCAGTTTTAGATTCCGATGCTTCACTTCAGGTATACTGTATCACTTGCACCTTCTTATTGACGATGAAACACAGAAATTTATCCGAATTTAATACAAAAGGCACAATGCCGACATAAGTACAAGAGGACTGACACTCTCACTTTCTACGATTTGAACCTCTCCTGTGAGTCCAGTTTTAGAGTCTGATGCTTCACTTCAAGATTACTGTATACCTTGCACCTTCTTATTGACGATGAAACACAGATATTGCATCCGAATTTAATACAAAAGGCACAATGCCGACTTAAGTACAAGAGGACAGACTCTCTAACTTTCTATGATTTGAACCTCTCCTGTGAGCCCAGTTTTAGATTCCGATGCTTCACTTCAGGTATACTGTATACCTTGGACCTTCTTATTGACGATGAAACACTGAAATTGCATCCGAATTTAATACAAAAGGCACAATGCCGACTTCAGTAAAAGAGGCATGACACTCTCACTTTCTATGCTTTGGACCTCTCCTGTGAGTCCAGTTTTAGATTACTGTATACCTTGCACCTTCTTATTGACGATATAACACAGAAATTGCATCCGATTTTAATACAAAAGGCACAATGCCGACTTAAGTACAAGAGGACTGACACCCTCACTTTCTATGATTTGAACATCTCCTGTGAGTCCAGTTTTAGATTCCGATGCTTCACTTCCGGTTTACTGTATACCTTGCACCTTCTTATTGACGATGAAACACAGAAATTGCATCCGAATTTAATGCAAAAGGCACAATGCCGACGTAAGTACAAGAGGACTGACACTCTCACTTTCTACGATTTGAACCTCTCCTGTGGGTCCAATTTTAGATTCCGATGCTTCACTTCAAGATTACTGTATACCTTGCACCTTCTTGTTGACGATGAAACACAGAAATTGCATCGGAATTTAATACAAAAGGCACAATGCCGACTTAAGTACAAGAGGACTGACACTCTCACTTTCTACGATTTGACCCTCTCCTGTGAGTCCAGTTTTAGATTCCGATGCTTCACTTCAAGATCACTGTATACCTTGCACCTGGTTATTAACGATGAAACTCAGAAATTGCATCTGAATTTAATACATAATGCACAATGCCGACACCTACGTACAAGAGGACTGACACTCTCACTTTCTATTATTTGAACCTCTCCTGTGAGTCCAGTTTTAAATTCCGATGCTTCACTTCAGGTATACTGTATCACTTGCACCTTCTTATTGACGATGAAACACAGAAATTTATCCGAATTTAATACAAAAGGCACAATGCCGACATAAGTACAAGAGGACTGACACTCTCACTTTCTACGATTCGAACCTCTCCTGTGAGTCCAGTTTTAGAGTCTGATGCTTCACTTCATGATTACTGTATACCTTGCACCTTCTTATTGACGATGAAACACAGATATTGCATCCGAATTTAATACAAAAGGCACAATGCCGACTTAAGTACAAGAGGACAGACACTCTAACTTTCTATGATTTGAACCTCTCCTGTGAGCCCAGTTTTAGATTCCGATGCTTCACTTCAGGTATACTGTATCCCTTGGACCTTCTTATTGACGATGAAACACTGAAATTGCATCCGAATTTAATACAAAAGGCACAATGCCGACTTCAGTAAAAGAGGCTTGACACTTTCACTTTCTATGATTTGGACCTCTCCTGTGAGTCCAGTTTTAGATTACTGTATACCTTGCACCTTCTTATTGAGGATGAAACACAGAAATTGCATCCGAGTTTAATACAAAAGGCACAAAGCCGACTTAAGTACAAGAGGACTGACACCCTCATTTTCTATGATTTGAACATCTCCTGTGAGTCCAGTTTTAGATTCCGATGCTTCACTTCCGGTTTACTGTATATCTTGCACCTAGTTATTGACGATGAAACTCAGAAATTGCATCCGAATTTAATACAAAAGGCACAATGCCGACACCTAAGTACAAGAGAACTGACACTCTTACTTTCTATGATTTGAACCTCTCCTGTGAGTCCAGTTTTAGATTCCGATGCTTCACTTCAGGTATACTGTATCCCTTGGACCTTCTTATTGACGATGAAACACAGAAATTGCATCCGAATTTAATACAAAAGGCACAATGCCGACTTCAGTAAAAGAGGCCTGACACTCTCACTTACTATGATTTGAACCTCTTCTGTGAGTCCAGTTTTAGATTACTGTATACCTTGCACCTTCTTATTGACGATGAAAAACAGAAATTGCATCCGAATTTAATACAAAAGGCACAATGCCGACTTAAGTACAAGAGGACTGGCACCCTCACTTTCTATGATTTGAACATCCAATGAGAGTACAGTTTTAGATTCCGATGCTTCACTTCCGGTTTACTGTATACCTTGAACCTTCTTATTGACGATGAAACACAGAAATTGCATCCGAATTTAACGCAAAAGGCACAATGCCGACTTAAGTACAAGAGGACTGACACTCTCACTTTCTACGATTTGAACCTCTCCTGTGGGTCCAATTTTAGATTCCGATGCTTCACTTCAAGATTACTGTATACCTTGCACCTTCTTGTTGACGATGAAACACAGAAATTGAATCGGAATTTAATCCAAAAAGCACAATGCCGACTTAAGTACAAGAGCACTTACACTCTCACTTACTACGATTTGAACCTCTCCTGTGAGTCCAGTTTTAGATTCCGATGCTTCACTTCAGGTTTACTGTATGCCTTCCACCTTCTTATTGACGATGAAACACAAAAATTGCATCCGAATTTAATACAAAAGGCACAATGCCGACTTAAGTACAAGAGGACTGACACTCTCACTTTCTATGATTTGAACCACTCCTGTGAGTCCAGTTTTAGATTCCGATGCTTCACTTCAGGTATACTGTATCCCTTGGACCTTCTTATTGACGATGGAACACTGATATTGCATCCGAATTTAATACAAAAGGCACAATGGCGACTTAAGTAAAAGAGGCCTGACACTCTCATTTTCTATGATTTAAACCTCTCCTGTGAGTCCAGTTTTAGATTCCGATGCTTCACTTCAGGTATACTGTATACCTTGCACCTTCTTATTGACGATGAAACACAGAAATTGCATCCGAATTTAATACAAAAGGCACAATGCCGACTTAAGTACAAGAGGACTGACACTCTCACTTTCTACGATTTGAACCTCTCCTGTGAGACCAGTTTTAGATCCGATGCTTCACTTCAGCTTTACTGTATACCTTGCACCTTCTTATTGACGATGAAACACAAAAATTGCATCCGAATTTAATACAAAAGGCACAATGCCGACTTAAGTACAAGAGGACTGACACTCTCACTCTCCATGATTTAAACCTCTCCTGTGAGACCAGTTTAAATTCCGATGCTTCACTTCAGGTTTACTGTATACCTTGCACCCTCATATTGACGATGAAACACAGAAATTGAATCGGAATTTAATCCAAAAGCCACAATGGCGACTTAAGTACAAGAGCACTGACACTCTCACTTACTACGATTTGAACCTCTCCTGTGAGTCCAGTTTTAGATTCCGATGCTTCACTTCAGGTTTACTGTATACGTTGCACCTTCTTATTGACAATGAAACACAACAATTGCATCCGATTCTAATACAAAAGGCACAATGCTGACTTACGTACATGAGGACCTACACTCTCACTTTCTACGATTTGATCCTCTCCTGTGAGACCTGTTTTAGATTCCGATGCTTCACTTCAGGTTTGCTGTATACCTTGCACCTTCTTATTGATGATGAAACACAAAAATTGCATCCGAAATTAATACAAAAGGCTTAATGCCGACTTAAGTACAAGGGGACTGACACTCTCACTTTCTATGATTTGAACAGCTGCTGTGAGTCCAGTTTTAGATTCCGATGCTTCACTTCAGGTTTACTGTATATTTGCACCTTCTTATTGACGATGAAACACAGAAATTGCATCGGAATTTAATCCAAAAGGCACAATGCCGACTTAAGTACAAGAGGACTGACACTCTCACTTACTATGATTTGAACCTCTCCTGTGAGTCCAGTTTTAGATTCCGATGCTTCAGTTCAGGTATACTGTATCACTTGCACCTTCTTATTGACGATGATACACAGAAATTAATCCGAATTTAATACAAAAGGCACAATGCCGACATAAGTACAAGAGGACTGACACTCTCACTTTCTACGATTTGAACCTCTCCTGTGAGTCCAGTTTTAGAGTCTGATGCTTCACTTCTAGATTACTGTATACCTTGCACCTTCTTATTGACGATGAAACACAGATATTGCATCCGAATTTAATACAAAAGGCACAATGCCGACTTAAGTACAAGAGGACAGACACTCTAACTTTCTATGATTTGAACCTCTCCTGTGAGCCCAGTTTTAGATTCCGATGCTTCACTTCAGGTATACTGTATACCTTGGACCTTCTAATTGACGATGAAACACTGAAATTGCATCCGAATTTAATACAAAAGGCACAATGCCGACTTCAGTAAAAGAGGCATGACACTCTCACTTTCTATGATTTGGACCTCTCCTGTGAGTCCAGATTTAGATTACTGTAAACCTTGCACCTTCTTATTGACGATGAAACACAGAAATTGCATCCGAATTTAATACAAAAGGCACAATGCCGACTTAAGTACAAGAGGACTGACACCCTCACTTTCTATGATTTGAACATCTCCTGTGAGTCCAGTTTTAGATTCCGATGCTTCACTTCCGGTTTACTGTATACCTTGCACCTTCTTATTGACGATGAAACACAGAAATTGCATCCGAATTTAATGCAAAAGGCACAATGCCGACGTAAGTACAAGAGGACTGACACTCTCACTTTCTACGATCTGAACCCCTCCTGTGGGTCCAATTTTAGATTCCGATGCTTCACTTCAAGATTACTGTATACCTTGCACCTTCTTGTTGACGATGAAACACAGAAATTGCATCCAAATTTAATACAAAAGGCACAATGCCGACTTAAGTACAAGAGGACTGACACTCTCACTTTCTACGATTTGACCCTCTCCTGTGAGTCCAGTTTTAGATTCCGATGCTTCACTTCAAGATCACTGTATACCTTGCACCTGGTTATTAACGATGAAACTCAGAAATTGCATCTGAATTTAATACATAATGCACAATGCCGACTTAAGTACAAGAGGACTGACACTCTCACTTTCTATGATTTATACCTCTCCTGTGAGACCAGTTTTAGATTCCGATGCTTCACTTCAGGCTTACTGTATCCCTTGGACCTTTTTATTGACGATGAAACACAGAGTTTGCATCCGTATTTAATACAAAAGGCACAATGCCGACTTAAGTACTAGGGGACTGACACTCTAACTTTCTATGATTTGAACCTCTCCTGTGAGCCCAGTTTTAGATTCCGATGCTTCACTTCAGGTATACTGTATCCGTTGGACCTTCTTATTGACGATGAAACACTGAAATTGCATCCGAATTTAATACAAAAGGCACAATGCCGACTTAAGTGAAAGAGGCCTGACACTCTAATTTTCTATGATTTAAACCTCTCCTGTGAGTTCAGTTTTAGATTCCGATGCTTCACTTCAGGTATACTGTATACCTTGCACCTTCTTATTGACGATGAAACACAGAAATTGCATCCGAATTTAATACAAAAGGCACAATGCCGACTTAAGTACAAGAGGACTGACACTCTCACTTTCTACGATTTGAACCTCTCCTGTGAGACCAGTTTTAGATTCCGATGCTTCACTTCAGGTTTACTGTATACCTTGCACTTTCTTATTGACGATGAAACACAAAAATTGCATCGGAATTTAATACAAAAGGCACAATGCCGACTTAAGTACAAGAGGACTGACACTCTCACTTTCTATGATTTATACCTCTCCTGTGAGACCAGTTTTAGATTCCGATGCTTCACTTCAGGTATACTGTATACCTTGCACCTTCTTATTGACGATGAAGCATAAAAATTTCATCTGAATTTAATACAAGAGGCACAATGCCGACTTAAGTACAAGAGGACCGACACCCTCACTTTCTATGATTTGAACCTCTCCTGTGAGATCAGTTTTAGATTCCGATGCTTCACTTCAGGTTTACTGTATGCCTTGCACCTTCTTATTGACGATGAAACACAGAAATTGCATCCGAATTTAATACAAAAGGCACAATGCCGACTTAAGTACAAGTGGACTGACACTCTCACTTTCTATGATTTATACCTCTCCTGTGAGACCAGTTTTAGATTCCGATGCTTCACCTCAGGTATACTGTATACCTTGCACCTTCTTATTGACGATGAAGCATAAAAATTTCATCTGAATTTAATACAAGAGGCACAATGCCGACTTAAGTACAAGAGGACCGACACCCTCACTTTCTATGATTTGAAGCTCTCCTGTGAGACCAGTTTTAGTTTCCGACGCTTCACTTCAGGTTTACTGTATGCCTTCCACCTTCTTATTGACGTTGAAACACAAAAATTGCATCTGTATTTAATACATAATGCACAATGCCGACACCTACGTACAAGAGGACTGACACTCTCACTTTCTATGATTTGAACCTCTCCTGTGAGTCCTGTTTTAGATTCCGATGCTTCACTTCAGGCTTACTGTATCACTTGGACCTTTTTATTGACAATGAAACACAGAGTTTGCATCCGAATTTAATACAAAAGGCACAATGCCGACTTAAGTACAAGAGGACTGACACTCTCACTTTCTACGATTTGAACCTCTCCTGTGAGACCAGTTTTAGATTCCGATGCTTCACTTCAGGTTTACTGATTACATTGCACTTTCTTATTGACGATGAATCACAGAAATTGCATCCGAATTTAATACAAAAGGCACAATGCCGACTTAAGTGAAAGAGGCCTGACACTCTAATTTTCTATGATTTTAACCTCTCCTGTGAGTTCAGTTTTAGATTCCGATGCTTCACTTCAGGTTTACTGTATACCTTGCACCTTCTTATTGACGATGAAGCATAAAAATTGCATCTGAATTTAATACAAGAGGCTCAATGCCGACTTAAGTACAAGAGGACCGACACCCTCACTTTCTATGATGTGAACCTCTTCTGTGAGTTCAGTTTTAGATTCCGATGCTTTACTTCAGGTTTACTGTATGCCTTGCACCTTCTTATTGACGATGAAACACAGAAATTGCATCCGAATTTAATACAAAATGCACAATGCCGACTTAAGTACAAGTGGACTGACACTCTCACTTTCTATGATTTGAAGCTCTCCTGTGAGACCAGTTTTAGATTCCGATGCTTCACTTCAGGTTTACTGTATGCCTTCCACCTTCTTATTGACGATGAAAAACAAAAATTGCATCTGAATTTAATACAAAAGGCACAATGCCGACTTAAGTACAAGAGGACTGACACTCTCACTTTCTACGATTTGAACCTCTCCTGTGAGACCAGTTTTAGATTCCGATGCTTCACTTCAGGTTGAGTGTATACCTTGCACCTTCTTATTGACGATGAAACACAAAAATTGCATCCGAATTTAATACAAAAGGCACAATGCTGACTTAAGTACAAGAGGACTTACACTCTCACTTTCTACGATTTGATCCTCTCCTGTGAGACCAGTTTTAGATTCCGATGCTTCACTTCAGGTTTGCTGTATACCTTGCACCTTCTTATTGATGATGAAACACAAAAATTGCATCCGAATTTAATACAAACGGCACAATGCTGACTTAAGTACAAGAGGACTTACACTCTCACTTTCAACGATTTGATCCTCTCTTGTGAGTCCAGTTTTAGATTCTGATGCTTCACTTCAAGATTACTGTATACCTTGCACCTTCTTATTGACGTTGAAACACAGATATTGCATCCGAATTTAATACAAAAGGCACAATGCCGACTTAAGTACAAGAGGACAGACACTCTAACTTTCTATGATTTGAACCTCTCCTGTGAGCCCAGTTTTAGATTCCGATGCTTCACTTCAGGTATACTGTATCCCTTGGACCTTCTTATTGTCGATGAAACACTGAATTTGCATCCGAATTTAATACAAAAGGCACAATGCCGACTTCAGTAAAAGAGGACTGACACCCTCACTTTCTATGATTTGAACATCTCCTGTGAGTCCAGTTTTAGATTCCGATGCTTCACTTCAGGTATACTGTATCACTTGCACCTTCTTATTGACGATGAAACACAGAAATTTACCCGAATTTATTACAAAAGGCAGAATGCCGACATAAGTATAAGAGGACTGACACTCTCACTTTCTACGATTTGAACCTCTCCTGTGAGTCCAGTTTTAGATTCCGATGCTTCACTTCAAGATTACTGTATACCTTGCACCTTCTTATTGACGATGAAACACAGATATTGCATCCGAATTTAATACAAAAGGCACAATGCCGACTTAAGTACATAAGGACAGACACTCTAACTTTCTATGACTTGCACCTCTCCTGTGAGCCCAGTTTTAGATTCCGATGCTTCACTTCAGGTATACTGTATCCCTTGGACCTTCTTATTGACGATGAAACACTGAAATTGCATCCGAATTTAATACAAAAGGCACAATGCCGACTTCAGTAAAAGAGGCTTGACACTTTCACTTTCTATGATTTTGACCTCTCCTGTGAGTCCAGTTTTAGATTACTGTATACCTTGCACCTTCTTATTGAGGATGAAACACAGAAATTGCATCCGAGTTTAATACAAAAGGCACAATGCCGACTTAAGTACAAGAGGACTGACACCCTCACTTTCTATGATTTGAACATCTCCTGTGAGTCCACTTTTAGATTCCGATGCTTCACTTCCGGTTTACTGTATACCTTGCACCTAGTTATTGACGATGAAACTCAGAAATTGCATCCGAATTTAATACAAAAGGCACAATGCCAACACCTAAGTACAAGAGGACTGACACTCTTACTTTCCAAGATTTGAACCTCTCCTGTGAGTCCAGTTTTAGATTCCGATGCTTTACTTCAGGTATACTGTATCCCTTGGACCTTCTTATTGACGATGAAACACAGAAATTGCATCCGAATTTAATACAAAAGGCACAATGCCGACTTCAGTAAGAGAGGCCTGACACTCTCACTTACTATGATTTGTACCTCTCCTGTGAGTCCAGTTTTAGATTACTGTATACCTTGCACCTTCTTATTGACGATGAAAAACAGAAATTGCATGCGAATTTAATACAAAAGGCACAATGCCGACTTAAGTACAAGAGGACTGGCACCCTCACTTTCTATGATTTGAACATCCCCTGAGAGTACAGTTTTAGATTCCGATGCTTCACTTCCGGTTTACTGTATACCTTGAACCTTCTTATTGACGAAGAAACACAGAAATTGCATCCGAATTTAATGCAAAAGGCACAATGCCGACTTAAGTACAAGAGGACTGACACTCTCACTTTCTACGATTTGAACCTCTCCTGTGGGGTCCAATTTTAGGTTCCAATGCTTCACTTCAAGATTACTGTATCCCTTGCACCTTCTTGTTGACGATAAAACACAGAAATTGCATCCGAATTTAATAGAAAAGGCACAATGCCGACTTAAGTACTAGAGGACTGACACTCTAACTTTCTATGATTTGAACCTCTCCTGTGAGCCCAGTTTTAGATTCCGATGCTTCACTTCAGGTATACTGTATCCGTTGGACCTTCTTATTGACGATGAAACACTGAAATTGCATTCGAAATTAATACAAAAGGCACAATGCCGACTTAAGTAAAAGAGGCCTGACACTCTAATTTTCTATGATTTAAACCACTCCTGTGAGTTCAGTTTTAGATTCCGATGCTTCACTTCAGGTATACTGTATACCTTGCACCTTCTTATTGACGATGAAATACAGAAATTTCATCCGAATTTAATACAAATGGCACAATGCCGACTTAAGTACAAGAGGACTGACACTCTCACTTTCTACGATTTGAACCTCTCCTGTGAGTCCTGTTTTAGATTCCGATGCTTCACTTCAGGCTTACTGTATCCCTTGGACCTTCTTATTGACGATGAAACACAGAAATTGCATCGGAATTTAATCCAAAAGGCACAATGCCGACTTAAGTACAAGAGGACTGACACTCTCACTTACTATGATTTGAACCTCTCCTGTGAGTCCTGTTTTAGATTCCGATGCTTCACTTCAGGTATACTGTATCACTTGCACCTTCTTATTGACGATGATACACAGAAATTAATCCGATTTTAATACAAAAGGCACAATGCCGACATAAGTACAAGAGGACTGACACTCTCACTTTCTACGATTTGAACCTCTCCTGTGAGTCCAGTTTTAGAGTCTGATGCTTCACTTCAAGATTACTGTATACCTTGCACCTTCTTATTGACGATGAAACACAGATATTGCATCCGAATTTAATACAAAAGGCACAATGCCGACTTAAGTACAAGAGGACAGACACTCTAACTTTCTATGATTTGAACCTCTCCTGTGAGCCCAGTTTTAGATTCCGATGCTTCACTTCAGGTATACTGTATACCTTGGACCTTCTTATTGACGATGAAACACTGAAATTGCATCCGAATTTAATACAAAAGGCACAATGCCGACTTCAGTAAAAGAGGCATGACACTCTCACTTTCTATGATTTGGACCTCTCCTGTGAGTCCAGATTTAGATTACTGTATACCTTGCACCTTCTTATTGACGATGAAACACAGAAATTGCATCCGAATTTAATACAAAAGGCACAATGCCGACTTAAGTACAAGAGGACTGACACCCTCACTTTCTATGATTTGAACATCTCCTGTGAGTCCAGTTTTAGATTCCGATGCTTCACTTCCTGTTTACTGTATACCTTGCACCTTCTTATTGACGATGAAACACAGAAATTGCATCCGAATTAAATGCAAAAGGCACAATGCCGACGTAAGTACAAGAGGACTGACACTCTCACTTTCTACGATTTGAACCCCTCCTGTGGGTCCAATTTTAGATTCCGATGCTTCACTTCAAGATTACTGTATACCTTGCACCTTCTTGTTGACGATGAAACACAGAAATTGCATCCGAATTTAATACAAAAGGCACAATGCCGACTTAAGTACAAGAGGACTGACACTCTCACTTTCTACGATTTGACCCTCTCCTGTGAGTCCAGTTTTAGATTCCGATGCTTCACTTCAAGATCACTGTATACCTTGCACCTGGTTATTAACGATGAAACTCAGAAATTGCATCTGAATTTAATACATAATGCACAATGCCGACACCTACGTACAAGAGGACTGACACTCTCACTTTCTATGATTTGAACCTCTCCTGTGAGTCCTGTTTTAGATTCCGATGCTTCACTTCAGGCTTACTGTATCCCTTGGACCTTTTTATTGTCGATGAAACACAGGGTTTGCATCCGAATTTAATACAAAAGGCACAATGCCGACTTAAGTACTAGAGGACTGACACTCTAACTTTCTATGATTTGAACCTCTCCTGTGAGCCCAGTTTTAGATTCCGATGCTTCACTTCAGGTATACTGTATCCGTTGGACCTTCTTATTGACGATGAAACACTGAAATTGCATCCGAATTTAATACAAAAGGCACAATGCCGACTTAAGTGAAAGAGGCCTGACACTCTAATTTTCTATGATTTAAACCTCTCCTGTGAGTTCAGTTTTAGATTCCGATGCTTCACTTCAGGTATACTGTATACCTTGCACCTTCTTATTGACGATGAAACACAGAAATTGCATCCGAATTTAATACAAAAGGCACAATGCCGACTTAAGTACAAGAGGACTGACACTCTCACTTTCTACGATTTGAACCTCTCCTGTGAGACCAGTTTTAGATTCCGATGCTTCACTTCAGGTTTACTGTATACCTTGCACTTTCTTATTGACGATGGAACACAAAAATTGCATCCGAATTTAATACAAAAGGCACAATGCCGACTTAAGTACAAGAGGACTGACACTCTCACTTTCTATGATTTATACCTCTCCTGTGAGACCAGTTTTAGATTCCGATGCTTCACTTCAGGTATACTGTATACCTTGCACCTTCTTATTGACGATGAAGCATAAAAATTGCATCTGAATTTAATACAAGAGGCACAATGCCGACTTAAGTACAAGTGGACCGACACCCTCACTTTCTATGTTTTGAACCTCTCCTGTGAGTTCAGTTTTAGATTCCGATGCTTCACTTCAGGTTTACTGTATGCCTTGCACCTTCTTATTGACGATGAAACACAGAAATTGCATCCGTATTTAATACAAAAGGCACAATGCCGACTTAAGTACAAGTGGACTGACACTCTCACTTTCTATGATTTGAAGCTCTCCTGTGAGACCAGTTTTAGATTCCGACGCTTCACTTCAGGTTTACTGTATGCCTTCCACCTTCTTATTGACGATGAAACACAAAAATTGCATCTGAAATTAATACATAATGCACAATGCCGACACCTACGTACAAGAGGACTGACACTCTCACTTTCTATGATTTGAACCTCTCCTGTGAGTCCTGTTTTAGATTCCGATGCTTCACTTCAGGCTTACTGTATCCCTTGGACCTTTTTATTGACGATGAAACACAGAGTTTGCATCCGAATTTAATACAAAAGGCACAATGCCGACTTAAGTACAAGAGGACTGACACTCTCACTTTCTACGATTTGAACCTCTCCTGTGAGACCAGTTTTAGATTCCGATGCTTCACTTCAGGTTTACTGTATACCTTGCACTTTCTTATTGACGATGAAACACAGAAATTGCATCCGAATTTAATACAAAAGGCACAATGCCGACTTAAGTGAAAGAGGCCTGACACTCTAATTTTCTATGATTTAAACCTCTCCTGTGAGTTCAGTTTTAGATTCCGATGCTTCACTTCAGGTATACTGTATACCTTGCACCTTCTTATTGACGATGAAGCATAAAAATTGCATCTGAATTTAATACAAGAGGCTCAATGCCGACTTAAGTACAAGAGGACCGACACCCTCACTTTCTATGATTTGAACCTCTCCTGTGAGTTCAGTTTTAGATTCCGATGCTTTACTTCAGGTTTACTGTATGCCTTGCACCTTCTTATTGACGATGAAACACAGAAATTGCATCCGAATTAAATACAAAAGGCACAATGCCGACTTAAGTACAAGTGGACTGACACACTCACTTTCTATGATTTGAAGCTCTCCTGTGAGACCAGTTTTAGATTCCGATGCTTCACTTCAGGTTTACTGTATGCCTTCCACCTTCTTATTGACGATGAAACACAAAAATTGCATCTGAATTTAATACAAAAGGCACAATGCCGACTTAAGTACAAGAGGACTGACACTCTCACTTTCTACGATTTGAACCTCTCCTGTGAGACCAGTTTTAGATTCCGATGCTTCACTTCACTTTGAGTGTATACCTTGCACCTTCTTATTGACGATGAAACACAAAAATTGCATCCGAATTTAATACAAAAGGCACAATGCTGACTTAAGTACAAGAGGACTTACACTCTCACTTTCTACGATTTGATCCTCTCCTGTGAGACCAGTTTTAGATTCCGATGCTTCACTTCAGGTTTGCTGTATACCTTGCACCTTCTTATTGATGATGAAACACAAAAATTGCATCCGAATTTAATACAAACGGCTTAATGCCGACTTAAGTACAAGAGGACTGACACTCTCACTTTCTATGATTTGAACCTGTGCTGTGAGTCCAGTTTTAGATTCCGATGCTTCACTTCAGGTTTACTGTATACCTTGCACCTTCTTATTGACGAAGAAACACAAAAATTGCATCCGAATTTAATACAAAAGGCACAATGCTGACTTAAGTACAAGCGGACTTACACTCTCACTTTCAACGATTTGATCCTCTTCTGTGAGTCCAGTTTTAGATTCTGATGCTTCACATCAAGATTACTGTATACCTTGCACCTTCTTATTGACGATCAAACACAGATATTGCATCCGAATTTAATACAAAAGGCACAATGCCGACTTAAGTACTAGAGGACAGACACTCTAACTTTCTATGATTTGAACCTCTCCTGTGAGCCCAGTTTTAGATTCCGATGCTTCACTTCAGGTATACTGTATCACTTGCACCTTCTTATTGACGATGAAACACAGAAATTTACCCGAATTTCTTACAAAAGGCAGAATGACGACATAAGTATAAGAGGACTGACACTCTCACTTTCTACGATTTGAACCTCTCCTGTGAGTCCAGTTTTAGATTCCGATGCTTCACTTCAAGATAACTGTATACCTTGCACCTTCTTATTGACGATGAAACACAGATATTGCATCCGAATTTAATACAAAAGGCACAATGCCGACTTAAGTACATAAGGACAGACACTCTAACTTTCTATGACTTGCACCTCTCCTGTGAGCCCAGTTTTAGATTCCGATGCTTCACTTCAGGTATACTGTATCCCTTGGACCTTCTTATTGACGATGAAACACTGAAATTGCATCCGAATTTAATACAAAAGGCACAATGCCGACTTCAGTAAAAGAGGCTTGACACTTTCACTTTCTATGATTTTGACCTCTCCTGTGAGTCCAGTTTTAGATTACTGTATACCTTGCACCTTCTTATTGAGGATGAAACACAGAAATTGCATCCGAGTTTAATACAAAAGGCACAATGCCGACTTAAGTACAAGTGGACTGACACCCTCACTTTCTATGATTTGAACATCTCCTGTGAGTCCAGTTTTAGATTCCGATGCTTCACTTCCGGTTTACTGTATACCTTGCACGTAGTTATTGACGATGAAACTCAGAAATTGCATCCGAATTTAATACAAAAGGCACAATGCCAACACCTAAGTACAAGAGGACTGACACTCTTACTTTCCAAGATTTGAACCTCTCCTGTGAGTCCAGTTTTAGATTCCGATGCTTTACTTCAGGTATACTGTATCCCTTGGACCTTCTTATTGACGATGAAACACAGAAATTGCATCCGAATTTAATACAAAAGGCACAATGCCGACTTCAGTAAGAGAGGCCTGACACTCTCACTTACTATGATTTGTACCTCTCCTGTGAGTCCAGTTTTAGATTACTGTATACCTTGCACCTTCTTATTGACGATGAAAAACA
This sequence comes from Schistocerca serialis cubense, assembly GCF_023864345.2. Taxonomy (NCBI): domain Eukaryota; kingdom Metazoa; phylum Arthropoda; class Insecta; order Orthoptera; family Acrididae; genus Schistocerca; species Schistocerca serialis. Next base: position 518,130,131 of record NC_064646.1, read on the forward strand.
GAAATTGCATGCGAATTTAATACAAAAGGCACAATGCCGACTTAAGTACAAGAGGACTGGCACCCTCACTTTCTATGATTTGAACATCCCCTGAGAGTACAGTTTTAGATTCCGATGCTTCACTTCCGGTTTACTGTATACCTTGAACCTTCTTATTGACGATGAAACACAGAAATTGCATCCGAATTTAATGCAAAAGGCACAATGCCGACTTAAGTACAAGAGGACTGACACTCTCACTTTCTACTATTTGAACCTCTCCTGTGGGTCCAATTTTAGATTCCGATGCTTCACTTCAAGATTACTGTATACCTTGCACCTTCTTGTTGACGATGAAACACAGAAATTGCATCCGAATTTAATACAAAAGGCACAATGCCGACTTAAGTACAAGAGGACTGACACTCTCACTTTCTACGATTTGACCCTCTACTGTGAGTCCAGTTTTAGATTCCGATGCTTCACTTCAAGATCACTGTATACCTTGCACCTGGTTATTAACGATGAAACTCAGAAATTGCATCTGAATTTAATACATAATGCACAATGCCGACACCTACGTACAAGAGGACTGACACTCTCACTTTCTATGATTTGAACCTCTCCTGTGAGTCCAGTTTTAGATTCCGATGCTTCACTTCAGGCTTACTGTATCCCTTGGACCTTTTTATTGACGATGAAACACAGAGTTTGCATCCGAATTTAATACAAAAGGCACAATGCCGACTTAAGTACTAGATGACTGACACTCTAACTTTCTATGATTTGAACCTCCCCTGTGAGCCCAGTTTTAGATTCCGATGCTTCACTTCAGGTATACTGTATCCGTTGGACCTTCTTATTGACGATGAAACACTGAAATTGCATCCGAATTTAATACAAAAGGCACAATGCCGACTTAAGTAAAAGAGGCCTGACACTCTAATTTTCTATGATTTAAACCTCTCCTGTGAGTTCAGTTTTAGATTCCGATGCTTCACTTCAGGTATACTGTATACCTTGCACCTTCTTATTGACGATGAAATACAGAAATTGCATCCGAATTTAATACAAAATGCACAATGCCGACTTAATTACAAGAGGACCGACACTCTCACTTTCTACGATTTGAACCTCTCCTGTGAGACCAGTTTTAGATTCCGATGCTTCACTTCAGGTTTACTGTATACCTTGCACCTTCTTATTGACGATGAAACACAAAAATTGCATCCGAATTTAATACAAAAGGCACAATGCCGACTTAAGTACAAGAGGACTGACACTCTCACTTTCTATGATTTATACCTCTCCTGTGAGACCAGTTTTAGATTCCGATGCTTCACTTCAGGTTTACTATATACCTTGCACCCTCATGTTGACGATGAAACACAGAAATTGAATCGGAATTTAATCCAAAAGGCACAATGCCGACTTAAGTATAAGAGGACTGACACTCTCATTTTCTATGATTTGAATCTCTGCAGTGAGACCAGTTTTAGATTCCGATGCTTCACTTCAGGTTTGCTGTATACCTTGCACCTTCTTATTGACGATGAAACACAAAAATTGCATCCGAATTTAATACAAAAGGCACAATGCTGACCTAAGTACAAGAGGACTTACACTCTCACCTTCAACGATTTGATCCTCTTTTGTGAGTCCAGTTTTAGATTCTGATGCTTCACTTCAAGATTACTGTATACCTTGCACCTTCTTATTGACGATGAAACACAGATATTGCATCCGAATTTAATACAAAAGACACAATGCCGACTTAAGTACAAGAGGACAGACACTCTAACTTTCTATGATTTGAACCTCTCCTGTGAGCCAAGTTTTAGATTCCGATGCTTCACTTCAGGTATACTGTATCCCTTGGACCTTCTTATTGACGATGAAACACTGAAATTGCATCCGAATTTAATACAAAAGACACAATGCCGACTTCAGTAAAAGAGGCCTGACACTCTCACTTTCTATGATTTGGACCTCTCCTGTGAGTCCAGTTTTAGATTACTGTATACCTGGCACCTTCATATTGACGATGAAACACAGAAATTGCATCCGAATTTAATACAAAAGGCACAATGCCGACTTAAGTACAAGAGGACTGACACCCTCACTTTCTATGATTTGAACATCTCCTGTGAGTCCAGTTTTAGATTCCGATGCTTCACTTCAGGTATACTGTAACACTTGCACCTTCTTATTGACGATGAAACACAGAAATTTACCCGAATTTAATACAAAAGGCAGAATGCCGACATAAGTACAAGAGGACTGACATTCTCACTTTCTACGATTTGAACCTCTCCTGTGAGTCCAGTTTTAGATTCCGATGCTTCACTTCAAGATTACTGTATACCTTGCACCTTCTTATTGACGATAAAACACAGATATTGCATCCGAATTTAATACAAAAGGCACAATGCCGACTTAAGTACAAGAGGACAGACACTCTAACTTTCTATGATTTGAACCTCTCCTGTGAGCCCAGTTTTAGATTCCGATGCTTCACTTCAGGTATACTGTATCCCTTGGACCTTCTTATTGACGATGAAACACTGAAATTGCATCCGAATTTAATACAAAAGGCACAATGCCGACTTCAGTAAAAGAGGCTTGACACTATCACTTTCTATGATTTGGACCTCTCCTGTGAGTCCAGTTTTAGATTACTGTATACCTTGCACCTTCTTATTGAGGATGAAACACAGAAATTGCATCCGAGTTTAATACAAAAGGCACAATGCCGACTTAAGTACAAGAGGACTGACACCCTCACTTTCTATGATTTGAAAATCTCCTGTGAGTCCAGTTTTAGATTCCGATGCTTCTCTTCCGGTTTACTATATACCTTGCACCTAGTTATTGACGATGAAACTCAGAAATTGCATCCGAATTTAATACAAAAGGCACAATGCCGACACCTAAGTACAAGAGGACTGACACTCTTACTTTCTATGATTTGAACCTCTCCTGTGAGTCCAGTTTTAGATTCCGATGCTTCACTTCAGGTATACTGTATCCCTTGGACCTTCTTATTGACGATGAAACACAGAAATTGCATCCGAATATAATGCAAAAGGCACAATGCCGACTTAAGTACAAGAGGACTGACACTCTCACTTTCAACGATTTGAACCTCTCCTGTGGGTCCAATTTTAGATTCCGATGCTTCACTTCAAGATTACTGTATACCTTGCACCTTCTTGTTGACGATGAAACACAGAAATTGCATCCGAATTTGATACCAAAGGCACAATGCCGACTTAAGTACAAGAGGACTGACACTTTCACTTTCTACAATTTGACCCTCTCCTGTGAGTCCAGTTTTAGATTCCGATGCTTCACTTCAAGATCACTGTATACCTTGCACCTGGTAATTAACGATGAAACTCAGAAATTGCATCTGAATTTAATACATAAAGCACAATGCCGACACCTATGTACAAGAGGACTGACTCTCTCACATTCTATGATTTGAACCTCTCCTGTGAGTCCAGTTTTAGATTCCGATGCTTCACTTCAGGTATACTGTATCCCTTGGACCTTCTTATTGACGATGAAACACAGAAAATGAATCCGAATTTAATACAAAAGGCACAATGCCGACTTAAGTACAAGTGGACTGACACTCTCACTTTCAATGATTTGAAGCTCTCCTGTGAGACCAGTTTTAGATTCCGATGCTTCACTTCAGGTTTACTGTATGCCTTCCACCTTCTTATTGACGATGAAACACAAAAATTGCATCTGAATTTAATACAAAAGGCACAATGCCGACTTAAGTACAAGAGGACTGACACTCTCACTTTCTACGATTTGAACCTCTCCTGTGAGACCAGTTTTAGATTCCGATGCTTCACTTCAGGTTGAGTGTATACCTTGCACCTTCTTATTGACGATGAAACACAAAAATTGCATCCGAATTTAATACAAAAGGCACAATGCTGACTTAAGTACAAGAGGACTTACACTCTCACTTTCTACGATTTGATCCTCTCCTGTGAGACCAGTTTCAGATTCCGATGCTTCACTTCAGGTTTGCTGTATACCTTGCACCTTCTTATTGATGATGAAACACAAAAATTGCATCCGACTTTAATACAAACGGCTTAATGCCGACTTAAGTACAAGAGGACTGACACTCTCACTTTCTATGATTTGAACCTGTGCTGTGAGTCCAGTTTTAGATTCCGATGCTTCACTTCAGGTTTACTGTATACCTTGCACCTTCTTATTGACGATGAAACACAAAAATTGCATCCGAATTTAATACAATAGGCACAATGCTGACTTAAGTACAAGCGGACTTACACTCTCACTTTCAACGATTTGATCCTCTCCTGTGAGTCCAGTATTAGATTCTGATGCTTCACTTCAAGATTACTGTATACCTTGCACCTTCTTCTTGACGATGAAACACAGATATTGCATCCGAATTTAATACAAAAGGCACAATGCCGACTTAAGTACAAGAGGACAGACACTCTAACTTTCTATGATTTGAACCTCTCCTGTGAGCCCAGTTTTAGATTCCGATGCTTCACTTCAGGTATACTGTATCCCTTGGACCTTCTTATTGACGATGAAACACTGAATTTGCATCCGAATTTAATACAAAAGGCACAATGCCGACTTCAGTAAAAGAGGACTGACACCCTCACTTTCTATGATTTGAACATCTCCTGTGAGTCCAGTTTTAGATTCCGATGCTTCACTTCAGGTATACTGTATCACTTTCACCTTCTTATTGACGATGAAACACAGAAATTTACCCGAATTTATTACAAAAGGCAGAATGCCGACATAAGTATAAGAGGACTGACACTCTCACTTTCTACGATTTGAACCTCTCCTGTGAGTCCAGTTTTAGATTCCGATGCTTCACTTCAAGATTACTGCATACCTTGCACCTTCTTATTGACGATGAAACACAGATATTGCATCCGAATTTAATACAAAAGGCACAATGCCGACTTAAGTACATAAGGACAGACACTCTAACTTTCTATGACTTGCACCTCTCCTGTGAGCCCAGTTTTAGATTCCGATGCTTCACTTCAGGTATACTGTATCCCTTGGACCTTCTTATTGACGATGAAACACTGAAATTGCATCCGAATTTAATACAAAAGGCACAATGCCGACTTCAGTAAAAGAGGCTTGACACTTTCACTTTCTATGATTTTGACCTCTCCTGTGAGTCCAGTTTTAGATTACTGTATACCTTGCACCTTCTTATTGAGGATGAAACACAGAAATTGCATCCGAGTTTAATACAAAAGGCACAATGCCGACTTAAGTACAAGTGAACTGACACCCTCACTTTCTATGATTTGAACATCTCCTGTGAGTCCAGTTTTAGATTCCGATGCTTCACTTCCGGTTTACTGTATACCTTGCACCTAGTTATTGACGATGAAACTCAGAAATTGCATCCGAATTTAATACAAAAGGCACAATGCCAACACCTAAGTACAAGAGGACTGACACTCTTACTTTCCAAGATTTGAACCTCTCCTGTGAGTCCAGTTTTAGATTCCGATGCTTTACTTCAGGTATACTGTATCCCTTGGACCTTCTTATTGACGATGAAACACAGAAATTGCATCCGAATTTAATACAAAAGGCACAATGCCGACTTCAGTAAGAGAGGCCTGACACTCTCACTTACTATGATTTGTACCTCTCCTGTGAGTCCAGTTTTAGATTACTGTATACCTTGCACCTTCTTATTGACAATGAAAAACAGAAATTGCATCCGAATTTAATACAAAAGGCACAATGCCGACTTAAGTACAAGAGGACTGACACTCTCACTTTCTACGATTTGACCCTCTACTGTGAGTCCACTTTTAGATTCCGATGCTTCACTTCAAGATCACTGTATACCTTGCACCTGGTTATTAACGATGAAACTCAGAAATTGCATCTGAATTTAATACATAATGCACAATGCCGACACCTACGTACAAGAGGACTGACACTCTCACTTTCTATGATTTGAACCTCTCCTGTGAGTCCAGTTTTAGATTCCGATGCTTCACTTCAGGCTTACTGTATCCCTTGGACCTTTTTATTGACGATGAAACACAGAGTTTGCATCCGAATTTAATACAAAAGGCACAATGCCGACTTAAGTACTAGAGGACTGACACTCTAACTTTCTATGATTTGAACCTCTCCTGTGAGCCCAGTTTTAGATTCCGATGCTTCACTTCAGGTATACTGTATCCGTTGGACCTTCTTATTGACGATGAAACACTGAAATTGCATCCGAAATTAATACAAAAGGCACAATGCCGACTTAAGTAAAAGAGGCCTGACACTCTAATTTTCTATGATTTAAACCTCTCCTGTGAGTTCAGTTTTAGATTCCGATGCTTCACTTCAGGTATACTGTATACCTTGCACCTTCTTATTGACGATGAAACACAAAAATTGCATCCGAAGTTAATACAAAAGGCACAATGCCGACTTAAGTACAAGAGGACTGACACTCTCACTTTCTATGATTTATACCTCTCCTGTGAGACCAGTTTTAGATTCCGATGCTTCACTTCAGGTTTACTGTATACGTTGCACCCTCATATTGACGATGAAACACAGAAATTGAATCGGAATTTAATCCAAAAGGCACAATGCCGACTTAGGTACAAGAGGACTGACACTCTCACTTACTACGATTTGAACCTGTCCTGTGAGACCAGTTTTAGATTCCGATGCTTCACTTCAGGTTTACTGTATGCCTTGCACCTTCTTATTGACGATGAAGCATAAAAATTGCATCTGAATTTAATACAAGAGGCACAATGCCGACTTAAGTACAAGAGGACCGACACCCTCACTTTCTATGATTTGAACCTCTCCTGTGAGTTCAGTTTTAGATTCCGATGCTTCACTTCAGGTTTACTGTATGCCTTGCACCTTCTTATAAACGATGAAACACAGAAATTGCATCCGAATTTAATACAAAAGGCACAATGCCGACTTAAGTACAAGTGGACTGACACTCTCACTTTCTATGATTTGAAGCTCTCCTGTGAGACCAGTTTTAGATTCCGATGCTTCACTTCAGGTTTACTGTATGCCTTCCACCTTCTTATTGACGATGAAACACAAAAATTGCATCTGAATTTAATACAAAAGGCACAATGCCGACTTAAGTACAAGAGGACTGACACTCTCACTTTCTACGATTTGAACCTCTCCTGTGAGACCAGTTTTAGATTCCGATGCTCCACTTCAGGTTGACTGTATACCTTGCACATTCTTATTGACGATGAAACACAAAAATTGCATCCGAATTTAATACAAAAGGCACAATGCTGACTTAAGTACAAGTGGACTTACACTCTCACTTCCTACGATTTGATCCTCTCCTGTGAGACCAGTTTTAGATTCCGATGCTTCACTTCAGGTTTGCTGTATACCTTGCACCTTCTTATTGATGATGAAACACAAAAATTACATCCGAATTTAATACAAACGGCTTAATGCCGACTTAAGTACAAGAGGACTGACACTCTCATTTTCTATGATTTGAATCTCTGCAGTGAGACCAGTTTTAGATTCCGATGCTTCACTTCAGGTTTACTGTATGCCTTGCACCTTCTTATTGACGATGAAGCATAAAAATTGCATCCGAATTTAATACAAAAGGCACAATGCTGACCTAAGTACAAGAGGACTTACACTCTCACTTTCAACGATTTGATCCTCTCCTGTGAGTCCAGTTTTAGATTCTGATGCTTCTCTTCAAGATTACTGTATACCTTGCACCTTCTTATTGACGATGAAACACAGATATTGCATCCGAATTTAATACAAAAGACACAATGCCGACTTAAGTACAAGAGGACAGACACTCTAACTTTCTATGATTTGAACCTCTCCTGTGAGACCAGTTTTAGATTCCGATGCTTGACTTCAGGTATACTGTATCCCTTGGACCTTCTTATTGACGATGAAACACTGAAATTGCATCCGAATTTAATACAAAAAGCACAATGCCGACTTCAGTAAAAGAGGCTTGACACTTTCACTTTCTATGATTTGGACCTCTCCTGTGAGTCCAGTTTTAGATTACTGTAAACCTTGCACCTTCTTATTGAGGATGAAACACAGAAATTGCATCCGAGTTTAATACAAAAGGCACAATGCCGACTTAAGTACAAGAGGACTGACACCCTCACTTTCTATGATTTGAACATCTCCTGTGAGTCCAGTTTTAGATTCCGATGCTTCACTTCCGGTTTACTATATACCTTGCACCTAGTTATTGACGATGAAACTCAGAAATTGCATCCGAATTTAATACAAAAGGCACAATGCCGACACCTAAGTACAAGAGGACTGACACTCTTACTTTCTATGATTTGAACCTCTCCTGTGAGTCCAGTTTTAGATTCCGATGCTTCACTTCAGGTATACTGTATCCCTTGGACCTTCTTATAGACGATGAAACACAGAAATTGCATCCGAATTTAATACAAAAGGCACAATGCCGACTTCAGTAAGAGAGGCCTGACACTCTCACTTACTATGATTTGAACCTCTGCTGTGAGTCCAGTTTTAGATTACTGTATACCTTGCACCTTCTTATTGACGATGAAAAACAGAAATTGCATGCGAATTTAATACAAAAGGCACAATGCCGACTTAAGTACAAGAGGACTGGCACCCTCACTTTCTATGATTTGAACATCCCCTGAGAGTACAGTTTTAGATTCCGATGCTTCACTTCCGGTTTACTGTATACCTTGAACCTTCTTATTGACGATGAAACACATAAATTGCATCCGAATTTAATGCAAAAGGCACAATGCCGACTTAAGTACAAGAGGACTGACACTCTCACTTTCTACGATTTGAACCTCTCCTGTGGGTCCAATTTTAGATTCCGATGCTTCACTTCAAGATTACTGTATACCTTGCACCTTCTTGTTGACGATGAAACACAGAAATTGCATCCGAATTTAATACCAAAGGCACAATGCCGACTTAAGTACAAGAGGACTGACACTTTCACTTTCTACAATTTGACCCTCTCCTGTGAGTCCAGTTTTAGATTCCGATGCTTCACTTCAAGATCACTGTATACCTTGCACCTGGTTATTAACGATGAAACTCAGAAATTGCATCTTAATTTAATACAAAATGCACAATGCCGACACCTACGTACAAGAGGACTGACACTCTCACTTTCAATGATTTGAACCTCTCCTGTGAGTCCAGTTTTAGATTCCGATGCTTCACTTCAGGTTTACTGTATCCCTTGGACCTTCTTATTGACGATGAAACACTGATATTGCATCCGAATTTAATACAAAAGGCACAATGGCGACTTAAGTAAAAGAGGCCTGACACTCTCATTTTCTATGATTTAAACCTCTCCTGTGAGTCCAGTTTTAGATTCCGATGCTTCACTTCAAGTATACTGTATACCTTGCACCTTCTTATTGACGATGAAACACAGAAATTGCATCCGAATTTAATACAAAAGACACAATGCCGACTTAAGTACAAGAGGACTGACACTCTCACTTTCTACGATTTGAACCTCTCCTGTGAGACCAGTTTTAGATTCCGATGCTTCACTTCAGCTTTACTGTATACCTTGCACCTTCTTATTGACGATGAAACACAAAAATTGCATCCGAATTTAATACAAAAGGCACAATGCCGACTTAAGTACAAGAGGACTGACACTCTCACTTTCCATGATTTAAACCTCTCCTGTGAGACCAGTTTTAGATTCCGATGCTTCACGTCAGGTTTACTGTATACCTTGCACCCTCATATTGACGATGAAACACAGAAATGGAATCGGAATTTAATGCAAAAGGCACAATGCCGACTTAAGTACAAGAGCACTGACACTCTCACTTACTACGATTTAAACCTCTCCTGTGAGTCCAGTTTTAGATTCCGATGCTTCACTTCAGGTTTACTGTATGCCTTCCACCTTCTTATTGACGATGAAACACAAAAATTGCATCTGAATTTAATACAAAAGGCACAATGCCGACTTAAGTACAAGAGGGCTGACACTCTCACTTTCTACGATTTGAACCTCTCCTGTGAGACCAGTTTTAGATTCCGATGCTTCACTTCAGGTTTACTGTATACCTTGCACCTTCTTATTGACAATGAAACACAACAATTGCATCCGAATCTAATACAAAAGGCACAATGCTGACTTAAGTACATGAGGACCTACACTCTCACTTTCTACGATTTGATGCTCTCCTGTGAGACCAGTTTTAGATTCCGATGCTTCATTTCAGGTTTGCTGTATACCTTGCACCTTCTTATTGATGATGAAACACAAAAATTGCATCCGAATTTAATACAAAAGGCAAATGCCGACTTCAGTAAAAGAGGCCTGACACTCTCACTTTCTATGATTTGGACCTCTCCTGTGAGTCCAGTTTTAGATTACTGTATACCTTGCACCTTCTTATTGACGATGAAACACAGAAATTGCATCCGAATTTAATACAAAAGGCACAATACCGACTTAAGTACAAGAGGACTGACACCCTCACTTTCTATGATTTGAACATCTCCTATGAGTCCAGTTTTAGATTCCGATGCTTCACTTCCGGTTTACTGTATACCTTGCACCTTCTTATTGACGATGAAACACAGAAATTGCATCCGAATTTAATGCAAAAGGCACAATGCTGACTTCAGTAAAAGAGGCCTGACACTCTCACTTTCAATGATTTGGACCTCTCCTGTGAGTCCAGTTCTACATTACTGTATACCTTGCACCTTCTTATTGACGATGAAGCACAGAAATTGCATCCGAATTTTATACAAAAGGCACAACGCGGACTTAAGTACAAGAGGACTGACACCCTCACTTTCTATGATTTGAACATCTCCTGTGAGTCCAGTTTTAGATTCCGATGCTTCACTTCCAGTTTACTGTATACCTTGCACCTTCTCATTGACGATGAAATACAGAAATTGCATCCGAATTTAATGCAAAAGGCATAATGCCGACTTAAGTACAAGAGGACTGACACTCTCACTTTCTACGATTTGAACCTCTCCTGTGGGTCCAATTTTAGATTCCGATGCTTCACTTCAAAATTACTGTATACCTTGCACCTTCTTGTTGATGATGAAACACAGAAATTGCATCCGAATTTAATACAAAAGGCACAATGCCGACTTAAGTACAAGAGGACTGACACTCTCACTGTCTGCGATTTGACCCTCTCCTGTGAGTCCAGTATTAGATTCCGATGCTTCACTTCAAGATCACTGTATACCTTGCACCTGGTTATTAACGATGAAACTCAGAAATTGCATCTTAATTTAATACAAAATGCACAATGCCGACACCTACGTACAAGAGGACTGACACTCTCACTTTCAATGATTTGAACCTCTCCTGTGAGTCCAGTTTTAGATTCCGATGCTTCACTTCAGGTTTACTGTATCCCTTGGACCTTCTTATTGACGATGAAACACAGTGGTTGCATCCAAATTTAATACAAAAGGCACAATGCCGACTTAAGTACAAGAGGACTGACACTCTAACTTTCTATGATTTGAACCTCTCCTGTGAGCCCGATGCTTCACTTCAGGTATACTGTATCCCTTGGTCCTTCTTATTGACGATGAAACACAGAAATTGCATCCGAATTTAATACAAAAGGCACAATGCCGACTTAAGTACAAGAGGACTGACACTCTCACTTTCTACGATTTGACCCTCTCCTGTGAGTCCAGTATTAGATTCCGATGCTTCACTTCAAGATCACTGTATACCTTGCACCTGGTTATTAACGATGAAACTCAGAAATTGCATCTTAATTTAATACAAAATGCACAATGCCGACACCTACGTACAAGAGGACTGACACTCTCACTTTCAATGATTTGAACCTCTCCTGTGAGTCCAGTTTTAGATTCCGATGCTTCACTTCAGGTTTACTGTATCCCTTGGACCTTCTTATTGACGATGAAACACAGAGGTTGCATCCGAATTTAATACAAAAGGCACAATGGCGACTTAAGTAAAAGAGGCCTGACACTCTAATTTTCTATGATTTAAACCTCTCCTGTGAGTTCAGTTTTAGATTCCGATGCCTCACTTCAGGTATACTGTATACCTTGCACATTCTTATTGACGATGAAACACAGAAATTGCATCCGAATTTAATACAAAAGGCACAATGCCGACTTAAGTACAAGAGGACTCACACTCTCACTTTCTACGATTTGAACCTCTCCTGTGAGACCAGTTTTAGATTCCGATGCTTCACTTCAGGTTTACTGTATACCTTGCATCTTCTTATTGACGATGAAACACAAAAATTGCATCCGAATTTAATACAAAAGGCACAATGCCGACTTAAGTAAAAGAGGCCTGACACAGTAATTTTCTATGATTTAAACCTCTCCTGTGAGTTCAGTTTTAGATTCCGATGCTTCACTTCAGGTATACTGTATACCTTGCACATTCTTATTGACGATGAAACACAGAAATTGCAACCGAATTTAATACAAAAGGCACAATGCCGACTTAAGTACAAGAGGACTGACACTCTCACTTTCCATGATTTAAACCTCTCCTGTGAGACCAGTTTTAGATTCCGATGCTTCACGTCAGGTTTACTGTATACCTTGCACCCTCATATTGACGATGAAACACAGAAATGGAATCGGAATTTAATGCAAAAGGCACAATGCCGACTTAAAAACAAGAGGACTGACACTGTCACTTTCTACGATTTGAACCTCTCCTGTGAGACCAGTTTTAAATTCCGATGCTTCACTTCAGGTTGACTGTATACCTTGCACCTTCTTATTGTCGATGAAACACAAAAATTGCATCCGAATTTAATACAAAAGGCACAATGCTGACATAAGTACAAGAGGACTTACACTCTCACTTTCTACGATTTGATCCTCTCCTGTGAGACCAGTTTTAGATTCCGATGCTTCACTTCAGGTTTGCTGTATACCTTGCACCTTCTTATTGACGATGAAACACAGAAATTGCACCGGAATTTAATAAAAATGGCACAATGCCGACTTAAGTACAAGAGGACTGACACTCTCACTTACTATGATTTGAACCTCTCCTGTGAGTCCAGTTTTAGATTCCGATGCTTCACTTCAGGTATACTGTATCACTTGCACCTTCTTACTGACGATGAAACACAGAAATTTATCCGAATTTAATACAAAAGGCACAATGCCGACATAAGTACAAGAGGACTGATACTCTCCTTTCTACGATTTGAACCTCTCCTGTGCGTCCAGTTTTAGATTCTGATGCTTCACTTCAAGATTACTGTATACCTTGCACCTTCTTATTGACGATGAAACACAGATATTGCATCCGAATTTAATACAAAAGGCACAATGCCGACTTAAGTACAAGAGGACAGACACTCTAACTTTCTATGATTTGAACCTCTCCTGAGAGCCCAGTTTTAGATTCCGATGCTTCACTTCTGGTATACTGTATACCTTGGACCTTCTTATTGACGATGAAACATAGAAATTGCATCCGAATTTAATACAAAAGGCACAATGCCGACTTAAGTACAAGAGAAGTGACACTCTCACTTTCTACGATTTGACCCTCTCCTGTGAGTCCAGTATTAGATTCCGATGCTTCACTTCAAGATCACTGTATACCTTGCACCTGGTTATTAACGATGAAACTCAAAAATTGCATCTGAATTTAATACAAAATGCACAATGCCGACACCTACGTACAACAGGACTGACACTCTCACTTTCAATGATTTGAACCTCTCCTGCGAGTCCAGTTTTAGATTCCGATGCTTCACTTCAGGTTTACTGTATCCCTTGGACCTTCTTATTGACGATGAAACACAGAGTTTGCATCCGAATTTAATACAAAAGGCACAATGCCGACTTAAGTACAAGAGGACTGACACTCTAACTTTCTATGATTTGAACCTCTCCTGTGAGCTCGATGCTTCACTTCAGGTATACTGTATCCCTTGGTCCTTCTTATTGACGATGAAACACAGAAATAGTATCCGAATTTAAAACAAAAGGCACAATGCCGACTTAAGTAAAAGAGGCCTGACACTCTAATGTTCTATGATTTAAACCTCTCCTGTGAGTTCAGTTTTAGATTCCGATGCTTCACTTCATGTATACTGTATACCTTGCACATTCTTATTGACGATGGAACACAGAAATTGCATCCGAATTTAATACAAAAGGCACAATGCCGACTTAAGTACAAGAGGACTCACACTCTCACTTTCTACGATTTGAACCTCTCCTGTGAGACCAGTTTAAGATTCCGATGCTTCACTTCAGGTTTACTGTATACCTTGCATCTTCTTATTGACGATGAAACACAAAAATTGCATCCGAATTTAATACAAAAGGCACAATGCCGACTTAAGTAAAAGAGGCCTGACACTCTAATTTTCTATGATTTAAACCTCTCCTGTGAGTTCAGTTTTAGATTCCGATGCTTCACTTCAGGTATACTGTATCACTTGCACCTTCTTATTGACGATGAAACACAGAAATTTATCCGAATTTAATACAAAAGGCACAATGCCGACATAAGTGCAAGAGGACTGATACTCTCCTTTGTACGATTTGAACCCCTCCTGTGCGTCCAGTTTTAGATTCTGATGCTTCACTTCAGGTTTACTGTATGCCTTGCATCTTCTTATTGACGATGAAACACAAAAATTGCATCTGAATTTAATACAAAAGGCACAATGCCGACTTAAGTACAAGAGGACTGACACTGTCACTTTCTACGATTTGAACCTCTCCTGTGAGACCAGTTTTAAATTCCGATGCTTCACTTCAGGTTGACTGTATACCTTGCACCTTCTTATTGACGATGAAACACAAAAATTGCATCCGAATTTAATACAAAAGGCACAATGCTGACTTAAGTACAAGAGGACTTACACTCTCACTTTCTACGATTTGATCCTCTCCTGTGAGACCAGTTTTAGATTCCGATGCTTCACTTCAGGTTTGCTGTATACCTTGCACCTTCTTATTGACGATGAAACACAGAAATTGCATCGGAATTTAATAAAAATGGCTCAATGCCGACTTAAGTACAAGAGGACTGACACTCTCACTTACTATGATTTGAACCTCTCCTGTGAGTCCAGTTTTAGATTCCGATGCTTCACTTCAGGTATACTGTATCACTTGCACCTTCTTATTGACGATGAAACACAGAAATTTATCCGAATTTAATACAAAAGGCACAATGCCGACATAAGTACAAGAGGACTGATACTCTCCTTTCTACGATTTGAACCTCTCCTGTGCGTCCAGTTTTAGCTTCTGATGCTTCACTTCAAGATTACTGTACACCTTGCACCTTCTTATTGACGATGAAACACAGATATTGCATCCGAATTTAATACAAAAGGCACAATGCCGACTTAAGTACAAGAGGACAGACACTCTAACTTTCTATGATTTGAACCTCTCCCGTAAGCCCAGTTTTAGATTCCGATGCTTCACTTCAGGTATACTGTATACCTTGGACCTTCTTATTGACGATGAAACACAGAAATTGCATCCGAATTTAATACAAAAGGCACAATGCCGACTTAAGTACAAGAGAACTGACACTCTCACTTTCTACGATTTGACCCTCTCCTGTGAGTCCAGTATTAGATTCCGATGCTTCACTTCAAGATCACTGTATACCTTGCACCTGGTTATTAACGATGAAACTCAGAAATTGCATCTGAATTTAATACAAAATGCACAATGTCGACACCTACGTACAAGGGGACTGACACTCTCACTTTCATTGATTTGAACCTCTCCTGTGAGTCCAGTTTTAGATTCCGATGCTTCACTTCAGGTTTACTGTATCCCTTGGACCTTCTTATTGACGATGAAACACAGAGTTTGCATCCGAATTTAATACAAAAGGCACAATGCCGACTTAAGTACAAGGTGACTGACACTCTAACTTTCTATGATTTGAACCTCTCCTGTGAGCCCGATGCTTCACTTCAGGTATACTGTATCCCTTGGACCTTCTTATTGACGATGAAACACTGAAATTGCATCCGAATTTAACACAAAAGGCACAATGCCGACTTAAGTAAAAGAGGCCTGACACTCTAATTTTCTATGATTTAAACCTCTCCTGTGAGTTCAGTTTTAGATTCCGATGCTTCACTTCAGGTATACTGTATACCTTGCACATTCTTATTGACGATGAAACACAGAAATTGCATCCGAATTTAATACAAAAGGCACAATGCCGACTTAAGTACAAGAGGACTCACACTCTCACTTTCTACGATTTGAACCTCTCCTGTGAGACCAGTTTTAGATTCCGATGCATCACTTCAGGTTTGCTGTATACCTTGCACCTTCTTATTGATGATGAAACACAAAAATTGCATCCGAATTTAATACAAACGGCTTAATGCCGACTTAAGTACAAGAGGACTGACACTCTCACTTTCTATGATTTGAACCTCTGCTGTGAGTCCAGTTTTAGATTCCGATGCTTCACTTCAGGTTTACTGTATACCTTGCACCATTTTATTGATGATGAAACACAAACATTGCATCCGAATTTAATACAAAAGGCACAATGCTGACTTAAGTACAAAAGGACTTACACTCTCACTTTCAACGATTTGATCCTCTCCTGTGAGTCCAGTTATAGATTCTGATGCTTCACTTCAAGATTACTGTATACCTTGCACCTTCTTATTGACGATGAAACACAGATATTGCATCCGAATTTAATACAAAAGGCACAATGCCGACTTAAGTACAAGAGGACAGACACTCTAACTTTCTATGATTTGAACCTCTTCTGTGAGCCCAGTTTTAGATTCCGATGCTTCACTTCAGGTACACTGTATCCCTTGGACCTTCTTATTGACGATGAAACACTGAAATTGCATCCGAATGTAATACAAAAGGCACAATGCCGACTTCAGTAAAAGAGGCCTGACACTCTCACTTTCTATGATTTGGACCTCTCCTGTTAGTCCAGTTTTACATTACTGTATACCTTGCACCTTCTTATTGACGATGAAACACAGAAATTGCATCCGAATTTTATACAAAAGGCACAATGCCGACTTAAGTACAAGAGGACTGACACCCTCACTTTCTATGATTTGAACATCTCCTGTGAGTCCAGTTTTAGATTCCGATGCTTCACTTCCAGTTTACTGTATACCTTGCACCTTCTCATTGACGATGAAACACAGAAATTGCATCCGAATTTAATGCAAAAGGCACAATGCCGACTTAAGTACAAGAGGACTGACACTCTCACTTTCTACGATTTGAACCTCTCCTGTGGGTCCAATTTTAGATTCCGATGCTTCACTTCAAGATTACTGTATACCTTGCACCTTCTTGTTGACGATGAAACACAGAAATTGCATCCGAATTTAATACAAAAGGCATAATGCCGACTTAAGTACAAGAGGACTGACACTCTCACTTTCTACGATTTGACCCTCTCCTGTGAGTCCAGTATTAGATTCCGATGCTTCACTTCAAGATGACTGTATACCTTGCACCTGGTTATTAACGATCAAACTCAGAAATTGCATCTGAATTTAATACAAAATGCACAATGCCGACACCTACGTACAAGAGGACTGACACTCTCACTTTCAATGATTTGAACCTCTCCTGTGAGTCCAGTTTTAGATTCCGATGCTTCACTTCAGGTTTACTGTATCCCTTGGACCTTCTTATTGACGATGAAACACAGAGTTTGCATCCGAATTTAATACAAAAGGCACAATGCCGACTTAAGTACAAGAGGACTGACACTGTAACTTTCTATGATTTGAACCTCTCCTGTGAGCCCGATGCTTCACTTCAGGTATACTGTATCCCTTGGTCCTTCTTATTGACGATGAAACACAGAAATAGCATCCGAATTTAATACAAAAGGCACAATGCCGACTTAAGTAAAAGAGGCCTGACACTCTAATTTTCTGTGATTTAAACCTCTCCTGTGAGTTCAGTTTTAGTTTCCAATGCTTCACTTCAGGTATACTGTATACCTTGCACATTCTTAATGACGATGAAACACAGAAATTGCATCCGAATTTAATACAAAAGGCACAATGCCGACTTAAGTACAAGAGGACTCACACTCTCACTTTCTAGGATTTGAACCTCTCCTGTGAGACCAGTTTTAGATTCCGATGCTTCACTTCAGGTTTACTGTATACCTTGCATCTTCTTATTGACGATGAAACACAAAAATTGCAACCGAATTTAATACGAAAGGCACAATGCCGACTTAAGTAAAAGAGGCCTGACACTCTAATTTTCTATGATTTAAACCTCTCCTGTGAGTTCAGTTTTAGATTCCGATGCTTCACTTCAGGTATACTGTATCACTTGCACCTTCTTATTGACGATGAAACACAGAAATTTATCCGAATTTAATACAAAAGGCACAATGCCGACATAAGTACAAGAGGACTGATACTCTCCTTTGTACGATTTGAACCTCTCCTGTGCGTCCAGTTTTAGATTCTGATGCTTCACTTCAAGATTACTGTATACCTTGCACCTTCTTATTGACGATGAAACACAGAAATTGCATCCGAATTTAACACAAAAGGCACAATGCCGACTTAAGTACAAGAGAACTGACACTCTTACTTTCTACGATTTGACCCTCTCCTGTGAGTCCAGTATTAGATTCCGATGCTTCACTTCAAGATCACTGTATACCTTGCACCTGGTTATTAACGATGAAACTCAGAAATTGCATCTGTATTTAATACAAAATGCACAATGCCGACACCTACGTACAAGAGGACTGACACTCTCACTTTCATTGATTTGAACCTCTCCTGTGAGTCCAGTTTTAGATTCCGATGCTTCACTTCAGGTTTACTGTATCCCTTGGACCTTCTTATTGACGATGAAACACAGAGTTTGCATCCGAATTTAATACAAAAGGCACAATGCCGACTTAAGTACAAGGTGACTGACACTCTAACTTTCTATGATTTGAACCTCTCCTGTGAGCCCGATGCTTCACTTCAGGTATACTGTATCCCTTGGACCTTCTTATTGACGATGAAAAACTGAAATTGCATCCGAATTTAATACAAAAGGCCCAATGCCGACTTAAGTAAAAGAGGCCTGACACTCTAATTTTCTGTGATTTAAACCTCTCCTGTGAGTTCAGTTTTAGATTCCGATGCTTCACTTCAGGTATACTGTATACCTTGCACATTCTTATTGACGATGAAACACAGAAATTGCATCCGAATTTAATACAAAAGGCACAATGCCGACTTAAGTACAAGAGGACTCACACTCGCACTTTCTACGATTTGAAATTCTCCTGTGAGACCAGTTTTAGATTCCGATGCTTCACTTCAGGTACACTGTATCCCTTGGACCTTCTTATTGACGATGAAACACTGAAATTGCATCCGAATGTAATACAAAAGGCACAATGCCGACTTCAGTAAAAGAGGCCTGACACTCTCACTTTCTATGATTTGGACCTCTCCTGTTAGTCCAGTTTTACATTACTGTATACCTTGCACCTTCTTATTGACGATGAAACACAGAAATTGCATCCGAATTTTATACAAAAGGCACAATGCCGACTTAAGTACAAGAGGACTGACACCCTCACTTTCTATGATTTGGACATCTCCTGTGAGTCCAGTTTTAGATTCCGATGCTTCACTTCCAGTTTACTGTATACCTTGCACCTTCTCATTGACGATGAAACACAGAAATTGCATCCGAATTTAATGCAAAAGGCACAATGCCGACTTAAGTACAAGAGGACTGACACTCTCACTTTCTACGATTTGAACCTCTCCTGTGGGTCCAATTTTAGATTCCGATGCTTCACTTCAAGATTACTGTATACCTTGCACCTTCTTGTTGACGATGAAACACAGAAATTGCATCCGAATTTAATACAAAAGGCACAATGCCGACTTAAGTACAAGAGCACTGACACTCTCACTTTCTACGATTTGACCCTCTCCTGTGAGTCCAGTATTAGATTCCGATGCTTCACTTCAAGATCACTTTATACCTTGCACCTGGTTATTAACGATGAAACTCAGAAATTGCATCTGAATTTAATACAAAATGCACAATGCCGACACCTACGTACAAGAGGACTGACACTCTCACTTTCAATGATTTGAACCTCTCCTGTGAGTCCAGTTTTAGATTCCGATGCTTCACTTCAGGTTTACTGTATCCCTTGGACCTTCTTATTGACGATGAAACACAGAGTTTGCATCCGAATTTAATACAAAAGGCACAATGCCGACTTAAGTACAAGAGGACTGACACTCTAACTTTCTATGATTTGAACCTCTCCTGTGAGCCCGATGCTTCACTTCTGGTATACTGTATCCCTTGGTCCTTCTTATTGACGATGAAACACAGAAATAGCATCCGAATTTAATACAAAAGGCACAATGCCGACTTAAGTAAAAGAGGCCTGACACTCTAATTTTCTATGATTTAAACCTCTCCTGTGAGTTCAGTTTTAGAATCCGATGCTTCACTTCAGGTATACTGTATACCTTGCACATTCTTATTGACGATGAAACACAGAAATTGCATCCGAATTTAATACAAAAGGCACAATGCCGACTTAAGTACAAGAGGACTCACACTCTCACTTTCTACGATTTGAACCTCTCCTGCGAGACCAGTTTTAGATTCCGATGCTTCACTTCAGGTTTACTGTATACCTTGCATCTTCTTATTGACGATGAAACACAAAAATTGCAACCGAATTTAATACAAAAGGCACAATGCCGACTTAAGTAAAAGAGGCCTGACACTCTAATTTTCTATGATTTAAACCTCTCCTGTGAGTTCAGTTTTAGATTCCGATGCTTCACTTCAGGTATACTGTATCACTTGCACCTTCTTATTGACGATGAAACACAGAAATTTATCCGAATTTAATACAAAAGGCACAATGCCGACATAAGTACAAGAGGACTGATACTCTCCTTTGTACGATTTGAACCTCTCCTGTGCGTCCAGTTTTAGATTCTGATGCTTCACTTCAAGATTACTGTATACCTTGCACCTTCTTATTGACGATGAAACACAGAAATTGCATCCGAATTTAACACAAAAGGCACAATGCCGACTTAAGTACAAGAGAACTGACACTCTTACTTTCTACGATTTGACCCTCTCCTGTGAGTCCAGTATTAGATTCCGATGCTTCACTTCAAGATCACTGTATACCTTGCACCTGGTTATTAACGATGAAACTCAGAAATTGCATCTGTATTTAATACAAAATGCACAATGACGACACCTACGTACAAGAGGACTGACACTCTCACTTTCATTGATTTGAACCTCTCCTGTGAGTCCAGTTTTAGATTCCGATGCTTCACTTCATGTTTACTGTATCCCTTGGACCTTCTTATTGACGATGAAACACAGAGTTTGCATCCGAATTTAATACAAAAGGCACAATGCCGACTTAAGTACAAGGTGACTGACACTCTAACTTTCTATGATTTGAACCTCTCCTGTGAGCCCGATGCTTCCCTTCAGGTATACTGTATCCCTTGGACCTTCTTATTGACGATGAAAAACTGAAATTGCATCCGAATTTAATACAAAAGGCCCAATGCCGACTTAAGTAAAAGAGGCCTGACACTCTAATTTTCTGTGATTTAAACCTCTCCTGTGAGTTCAGTTTTAGATTCCGATGCTTCACTTCAGGTTTACTGTATACCTTACACCTTCTTATTGACGATGAAACACAGAAATTGCATCGGAATTTAATTCAAAAAGCACAATGCCGACTTAAGTACAACAGGCTGACACTCTCACTTACTATGATTTGAACGTCTGCTGTGAATCCAGTTTTAGATTCCGATGCTTCACTTCAGGTTTACTGTATACCTTGCACCTTCTTATTGACGATGAAACACAAAAATTGCATCCGAATTTAATACAAAAGGCACAATGCCGACCTAATTACAAGAGGACTGACACTCTCACTTTCTACGATTTGATCCTATCCTGTGAGACCAGTTCTAGATTCCGATGCTTCACTTCAGGTTTACTGTATATCTTGCACCAACGTATTGACGATGAAACACAAAAATTGCATTCGAATTTAATACAAAAGGCACAATGCCGACATAAGTACAAGTGGACTGACACTCTCACTTTCTACGATTTGAACCTCTCCTGTGAGACCAGTTTTAAATTCCGATGCTCCACTTCAGGTTTACTGTATACCTTGCACATTCTTATTGACGATGAAACACAGAAATTGCATCCGAATTTAATACAAAAGGCACAATGCCGACATAAGTACAAGAGGACTGACACTCTCACTTTCTACGATTTGAACCTCTCCTGTGAGACCAGTTTTAGATTCCGATGCTTCACTTCAGGTTTACTGTATACCTTGCACCTTCTTATTGACGATGAAACACAGAAATTGCATCCGAGTTTAATTCAAAAGGCACAATGCCGACTTAAGTACAAGAGGACTGACACTATCACTTTCTACGATTTGAACCTCTCCTGTGGGTCCAATTTTAGACTCCGATGCTTAACTTCAAGATTACTGTATACCTTGCACCTCCTTGTTGACGATGAAACACAGAAATTGCATCCGAATTTAATCCAAAAGGCAAAATGCCGACTTAAGTACAAGAGGACTGACACTCAAACTTTCTATGATATGAACCTCTCCTGTGAGCCCGATGCTTCACTCAGGTATACTGTATCCCTTGGACCTTCTTATTGACGATGAAACACTGAAATTGCATCCGAATTTAATACAAAAGGCACAAGGCCGACTTAAGTAAAAGAGGCCTGACACTCTAATTATCTATGATTTAAACCTCTCCTGTGAGTTCAGTTTTAGATTCCGATGCTTCACTTCAGGTATACTGTATACCTTGCACATTCTTATTGACGATGAAACACAGAAATTGCATCCGAATTTAATACAAAAGGCACATTACCGACTTAAGTACAAGAGGACTCACACTCTCACTTTCTACGATTTGAACCTCTCCTGTGATACCAGTTTTAGATTCCGATGCTTCACTTCAGGTTTACTGTATACCTTGCATCTTCATATTGACGATGAAACACAAAAATTGCATCCGAATTTAATACAAAAGGCACAATACCGACTTAAGTACAAGAGGACTGACACTCTCACGTTCTATGATTTGAACCTCTCCTGTGAGTCCTGTTTTAGATTCCGATGCTTCACTTCAGGTTTACTGTATACCTTGCACTTCATATTGACGATGAAACACAGAAATTGCATCGGATTTTAATCCAAAAGGCACAATGCCGACTTAAGAACAAGAGGACTGACACTCTCACTTACTATGATTTGAACCTCTCCTGTGAGTCCAGTTTTAGATTCCGATGCTTCACTTCAGGTATACTGTATACCTTGCACCTTTTTATTGACGATGGAACACAGAAATTGCAACCGAATTTAATACAAATGGCACAATGCCGACTTAAGTACAAGAGGACTGACACTCTCACTTTCTACGATTTGAACCTTTCCTGTGAGACCAGTTTTAGATTCCGATGCTTCACTTCAGGTTTACTGTATACCTTACACCTTCTTATTGACGATGAAACATAGAAATTGCATCGGAATTTAATTCAAAAAGCACAATGCCGACTTAAGTACAAGAGGCTGACACTCTCACTTACTATGATTTGAACCTCTGCTGTGAATCCAGTTATAGATTCCGATGCTTCACTTCAGGTAAACTGTATACCTTGCACCTTCTTATTGACGATGAAACACAGAAATTGCAACCGAATTTAATACAAAGGGTACAATGCCGACTTAAGTACAGGAGGACTGACACTCTCACTTTCTACGATTTGAACCTTTCCTGTGAGACCAGTTTTAGATTCCGATGCTTCACTTCAGGTTTACTGTATACCTTGCACCTTCTTATTGACGATGAAACACAAAAATTGCATCCGAATTTGATACAAAAGGCACAATGCCGACCTAAGTACAAGAGGACTGACACTCTCACTTTCTACGATTTGATCCTATCCTGTGAGACCAGTTCTAGATTCCGATGCTTCACTTCAAGTTTACTGTATCCCTTGGACCTTCTTATTGACGATGAAACACAGAGTTTGCATCCGAATTTAATACAAAAGACACAATGCCGACGTAAGTACAAGGTGAATGACACTCTAACTTTCTATGATTTGAACCTCTCCTGTGAGCCCGATGCTTCACTTCAGGTATACTGTATCCCTTGGACCTTCTTATTGACGATGAAACACTGAAATTGCATCCGAATTTAATACAAAAGGCACAATGCCGACTTAGGTTAAAGAGGCCTGACACTCTAATTTTCTATGATTTAAACCTCTCCTGTGAGTTCAGTTTTAGATTCCGATGCTTCACTTCAGGTATACTGTATACCTTGCACATTCTTATTGACGATGAAACACAGAAATTGCATCCGAATTTAATACAAAAGGCACAATGCCGACTTAAGTACAAGAGGACTCACACTCTCACTTTCTACGATTTGAACCTCTCCTGTGAGAACAGTTTTAGATTCCGATGCTTCACTTCAGGTTTACTGTATACCTTGCATCTTCTTATTGACGATGAAACACAAAAATTGCATCCGAATTTAATACAAAAGGCAAAATGCCGACTTAAGTACAAGAGGACTGACACTCTCACTTTCTATGATTTGAACCTCTCCTGTGAGACCAGTTTTAAATTCCGATGCTTATCTTCAGGTTTACTGTATGCCTTGCACCTTCTTATTGACGATAAAACACAAAAATTGCATCTGAATTTAATACAAAAGGCACAATGCCGACTTAATTACAAGAGGACTGACACCCTCATTTTCTATGATTCTGAACCTCTCCTGTGAGTCCAGTTTTAGATTCCGATGTTTCACTTCAGGTTTACTGTATACCTTACACCTTCTTATTGACGATGAAATATAGAAATTGCATCGGAATTTAATTCAAAAAGCACAATGCCGACTTAAGTACAAGAGGCTGACACTCTCACTTACTATGATTTGAACCTCTGCTGTGAATCCAGTTTTAGATTCCGATGCTTCACTTCAGGTAAACTGTATACCTTGCACCTTCTTATTGACGATGAAACACAAAAATTGCATCCGAATTTAATACAAAAGGCACAATGCCGACCTAAGTACAAGAGGACTGACACTCTCACTTTCTACGATTTGATCCTATCCTGTGAGACCAGTTCTAGATTCCGATGCTTCACTTCAGGTTTACTGTATGCCTTGCACCTTCTTATTGACGATGATACACAAAAATTGCATCTGAATTTAATACAAAAGGCACAATGCCGACTTAATTACAAGAGGACTGACACCCTCACTTTCTATGATTCTGAACCTCTCCTGTGAGTCCAGTTTTAGATTCCGATGCTTCACTTCAGGTTTACTGTATACCTTGCACCTTCTTATTGACGATGAAACACAAAAATTGCATCCGAATTTAATACAAAAGGCACAATGCCGACCTAAGTACAAGAGGACTGACACTCTCACTTTCTACGATTTGATCCTATCCTGTGAGACCAGTTCTAGATTCCGATGATTCACTTCAGGTTTACTGTTTACCTTGCACCTACGTATTGACGATGAAACACAAAAATTGCATCCGAATTTAATACAAAAGGCACAATGCCGACTTAAGTACAAGAGGACTGACACTCTCACTTTCTTTGATTTGAACCTCTGCTGTGAGTCTACTTTTAGATTCCGTTGCTTCACTTCAGGTTTACTGTATACCTTGCACCTTCTTATTGAAGATGAAACATAGAAATTGCATCCGAATTTAATCCAAAAGGCACAATGCCGCCTTAAGTACAAGAGGACTGACACTCTCACTTACTATGATTTGAACCTCTCCTGTGAGTCCAGTTTTAGATTCCGATGCTTCACTTCAGGTATACTGTATCCCTTGCACATTCTTATTGACGATGAAACACAGAAATTGCATCCGAATTTAATACAAAAGGCACAATGCCGACATAAGTACAAGAGGACTAACACTCTCACTTTCTACGATTTGAACCTCTCCTGTGAGACCAGTTTTAGATTCCGATGCTTCACTTCAGGTTTACTGTATACCTTGCACCATCTTATTGACGATGAAACACAGAAATTGCATCGGAGTTTAATTCAAAAGGCACAATGCCGACTTAAGTACAAGAGGACTGACACTCTCACTTTCTACGATTTTAACCTCTCCTGTGGGCCCAATTTTAGATTCCGATGCTTCACTTCAAGATTACTGTATACCTTGCACCTTCTTGTTGACGATGAAACACAGAAATTGCATCCGAATTTAATACAAAAGGCACAATGCCGACTTAAGTACAAGAGGACTGACACTCTAACTTTCTATGATTTGAATTTCTCCTGTGAGCCCGATGCTTCACTTCAGGTATACTGTATCCCTTGGACCTTCTTATTGACGATGAAACACTGAAATTGCATCGGAATTTAATTCAAAAAGCACAATGCCGACTTAAGTACAAGAGCCTGACACTCTCACTTACTATGATTTGAACCTCTGCTGTGAATCCAGTTTTAGATTCCGATGCTTCACTTCAGGTAAACTGTATACCTTGCACCTTCTTATTGACGATGAAACACAGAAATTGCAACCGAATTTAATACAAAAGGTACAATGCCGACTTAAGTACAGGAGGACTGACACTCTCACTTTCAACGATTTGAACCTTTCCTGTGAGACCAGTTTTCGATTCCGATACTTCACCTCAGGTTTACTGTATACCTTGCACCTTCTTATTGACGATGAAACACAAAAATTGCATCCGAACTTAATACAAAAGGCACAATGCCGACCTAAGTACAAGAGGACTGACACTCTCACTTTCTACGATTTGATCCCATCCTGTGAGACCAGTTCTACATTCCGATGCTTCACTTCAGGTTTACTGTATACCTTGCACCTACGTATTGACGATGAATGACAAAAATTGCATCCGAATTTAATACAAAAGGCACAATGCCGACTTAAGTACAAGTGGACTGTCACTCTAACTTTCTATGATTTGAACCTCTCCTGTGAGCCCAGTTTTAGATTCCGATGCTTCACTTCAGGTATACTGTATCACTTGGACCTTCTTATTGACAATGAAACACTGAAATTGCATCCGAATTAAATACAAAATGCACAATGCCGACTTAAGTAAAAGATGCCTGACACTCTCATTTTCTATGATTTGAACCACTCCTGTGAGACCAGTTTTAAATTCCGATGCTTCACTTCAGGTTTACTGTATGCCTTGCACCTTCTTATTGACGATGAAACACAAAAATTGCATCTGAATCTAATACAAAAGGCACAATGCCGACTTAATTACAAGAGGACTGACACCCTCACTTTCTATGATTCTGAACCTCTCCTGTGAGTCCAGTTTTAGATTCCGATGCTTCACTTCAGGTTTACTGTATACCTTACACCTTCTTATTGACGATGAAACATAGAAATTGCATCGGAATTTAATTCAAAAAGCACAATGCTGACTTAAGTACAAGAGGCTGACACTCTCACTTACTATGATTTGAACCTCTGCTGTGAATCCAGTTATAGATTCCGATGCTTCACTTCAGGTAAACTGTATACCTTGCACCTTCTTATTGACGATGAAACACAGAAATTGCAACCGAATTTAATACAAAGGGTACAATGCCGACTTAAGTACAGGAGGACTGACACTCTCACTTTCTACGATTTGAACCTTTCCTGTGAGACCAGTTTTAGATTCCGATGCTTCACTTCAGGTTTACTGTATACCTTGCACCTTCTTATTGACGATGAAACACAAAAATTGCATCCGAATTTAATACAAAAGGCACAATGCCGACCCAAGTACAAGAGGACTGACACTCTCACTTTCTACGATTTGATCCTATCCTGTGAGACCAGTTCTAGATTCCGATGCTTCACTTCAGGTTTACTGTATCCCTTGGACCTTCTTATTGACGATGAAACACAGAGTTTGCATCCGAATTTAATACAAAAGACACAATGCCGACTTAAGTACAAGGTGAATGACACTCTAACTTTCTATGATTTGAACCTCTCCTGTGAGCCCGATGCTTCACTTCAGGTATACTGTATCCCTTGGACCTTCTTATTGACGATGAAACACTGAAATTGCATCCGAAGTTAATACAAAAGGCACAATGCCGACTTAAGTTAAAGAGGCCTGACACTCTAATTTTCTATGATTTAAACCTCTCCTGTGAGTTCAGTTTTAGATTCCGATGCTTCACTTCAGGTATACTGTATACCTTGCACATTCTTATTGACGATGAAACACAGAAATTGCATCCGAATTTAATACAAAAGGCACAATGCCGACTTAAGTACAAGAGGACTGACACTCTCACTTTCTATGATTTGAACCTCTCCTGTGAGTCCTGTTTTAGATTCCGATGCTTCACTTCAGGATTACTGTATACCTTGCACTTCATATTGACGATGAAACACAGAAATAGCATCGGAATTTAATCCAAAAGGCACAATGCCGACTTAAGAACAAGAGGACTGACACTCTCACTTGATATGATTTGAACCTCTCCTGTGAGACCAGTTTTAAATTCCGATGCTTCACTTCAGGTTTACTGTATGCCTTGCACCTTCTTATTGACGATAAAACACAAAAATTGCATCTGAATTTAATACAAAAGGCACAATGCCGACTTAATTACAAGAGGACTGACACCCTCACTTTCTATGATTCTGAACCTCTCCTGTGAGTCCAGTTTTAGATTCCGATGTTTCACTTCAGGTTTACTGTATACCTTACACCTTCTTATTGACGATGAAACATAGAAATTGCATCGGAATTT
This sequence comes from Schistocerca serialis cubense, assembly GCF_023864345.2. Taxonomy (NCBI): domain Eukaryota; kingdom Metazoa; phylum Arthropoda; class Insecta; order Orthoptera; family Acrididae; genus Schistocerca; species Schistocerca serialis. The sequence goes on from NC_064646.1 coordinate 518,159,050, forward strand.
AATTCAAAAAGCACAATGCCGACTTAAGGGGATACGGAATCGGATTTTGGGTTAAAAAATCGAATTTTTTTTTATTGGCGTATTATATTCTGCCATGTTTCCTCTTTAAAATGACGTATCATACATAGCTCTACTACAATTATAACTATTTTATTTTTATATATTTGTGAGATCGGGTATTGCGCTTTAGTTATACACGTCTTTCGTGGCTGACCATGAACTTTTTGGCAGTACCTTTAAAGTGACATGAATTCAAATATCCCGGTTTCCAGCGACTATTTATACACTAGTTGCCCGAAAATGTTTCTCTCTGGCTTCCTCAAGTTACTCTTTGACTTTGTGGCGGGACTGTTTTGTAAACAGTGTGATATAAGAAAGTAGTTGTTGTTGAGTTATTTCGTATTTAGTGCTTCATTTTTCGCAGTGAAAATGCCTAGAGCTAAAGCAAAAGTATTTAAAAAGCGTGTGAACTGGCAAAAGAAAAGAAATAATGATTCATTAGCAAAGCAAAGCAGTTTATCATCATCACTGTTGGAAAATGTGAATCCACTTATTACTGATTTGCCGAACGAACTTACACCAAATGAAAACAGTGCTTCTCATAAAAAACTAAGAGATTTGGAAGAGAAATATAATTTACTTGATAGAGGGAATGAAGTTTTTGAACTCATTGATACGAATATATTGTGTGAAGCTCTTGAAAACAGTTTGTGCTGCAAAAAATGTCATGGAAACGTTTCTCTGAAAGTAGAATCCCATGTTGGCCTGGCTGCCCAGTTTAATTTAATATGCAGTGTTTGTAAATACAGCTGTAAGTTTCCAAGTTCGGTTTCAGTAACTGTAAATAATGGATACAAGAAAACTGAACTTTATAGTGTAAATATTAGGTTAGTTTATGGATTGCGAGCAATTGGTAAGGGCAAAGCAGCTGGTGATATGCTATGTGGTGTTCTAAATCTTCCAAGTGCACCTTCAAAGTTTGAAGCTTACAATTATGTACTAGGATCTGCAGTTGAAGATGTAGCACAGAAGTCAATGCAGGTTGCTGTGGAAGAAGCAGTGGAAGAAAATGACGGCAGTCGTGACCTCACAGTGGCGTTTGATGGCACGTGGCAGAAACGGGGCCACACCTCCAACAATGGTGTTGTAACAGCAACTAGTGTTGATACTGGCAAGGTTATTGATGTTGCAATAATGTCTAAATACTGTAGGTGCACAGGCAGGCTGAAAAATGAACACAGTGATGACTGTATTGCTAATTATTATGGTAGTAGTGGTGGCATGGAGGTTGCTGGGGTGAAGAAAATTTTTCATCGCTCTTCACAGTGGTATAATGTTCGCTATGTCAAATATCTGGGAGATGGTGACTCTAAAGCATTCAAAGAAGTTTTGGAAAGCAAACCATATGGGAACAGTGTAAATATAAGCAAACTTGAATGTATAGGACATGTGCAGAAGAGAATGGGTGCCAGGCTGAGAAGGTTAAAATCAGTTATGAAAGGGAAAAAACTAGATGATGGGAAAACCTTGGATGGCAGAGGAAGATTGACTGATTCCATAATAGACCACATTCAGAACTGCTATGGCCTTGCAATCAGGCAAAATACAGGCAATCTTGAAGAAATGAGGAGAGCTATATGGGCTTTATATTTCCACACCGCATCCACGGATGAGCATCCACAACATGGTTTGTGCCCCAAAGGTGAAAACAGCTGGTGTAAATACAATAGGGGACTAACAACAGGAGAGAAATACATTCACCACCACAGTCTACCATCAGCCATCATGGCAGAAATAAAGCCCATTTTCAGAGATCTGGCTGACAGAAGTCTTCTAATGAAATGTCTTCACGGAAAAACGCAGAACCCCAACGAGTGCTTGAATAGTGTGATATGGCATCGTCTCCCAAAAACAGTGTTTGTCGGAATTAATACACTACATTTTGGTGTGTATGATGCTGTGGCAACCTTCAATCTTGGAAATATAACTAAATGCCAGGTCCTTCAAAAGTTGGGTATGTGTGTTGGTTCCCGTACGGTACGTGCTATGTTCTTTTTAGATCAGCACAGACTAAGGCATGCTGATAATATAATCAAGACATTAGTGAAAAAAGCAAGACAGGTGCAGAGGGGTGCCAAAAGAAGACTTGAAGATGATTATGAAGACTGTGAAGGGGGTATTAGCTACGGATCAGGAATGTTTTAATCTTCTTTCTCCGTTTCCCGTAAGTTTACTTTTTACTTCATCTAGGAACATTATCTCAGGTACTGGTCAACCTAGAAGTCTGAAATTTTTATGACGTAGTGACATAGGTCCCTATTACATACTGAAACAACGATTTTTTAATTACTTGATTTACAAAAGACTTAGGGGTGATAGTCTAGTAAAAAGCGATGGAAAAAATTTACTTAAAAATAAATGTACAATATCTCTGTAAGAAAATACTTTGACAATAAACTGTTGTTTCAGTATTGTTGTAACATATGAATGCACATACAGTAAAATTTTTACCTCTCTGTCTCCAGTAGTTTGTGAGAAAATGTTCCCTATAGTAGGCATATATTAACATTGCGGGGATAGGTGATTCCGTATCCCCTTAAGTACAAGAGGCTGACACTCTCACTTACTATGATTTGAACCTCTGCTGTGAATCCAGTTTTAGATTCCGATGCTTCACTTCAGGTAAACTGTATACCTTGCACCTTCTTATTGACGATGAAACACAAAAATTGCATCCGAATTTAATACAAAAGGCACAATGCCGACCTAAGTACAAGAGGACTGACACTCTCACTTTCTACGATTTGATCCTATCCTGTGTGACCAGTTCTAGATTCCGATGCTTCACTTCAGGTTTACTGTATATCTTGCACCAACGTATTGACGATGAAACACAAAAATTGCATTCGAATTTAATACAAAAGGCACAATGCCGACATAAGTACAAGTGGACTGACACTCTCACTTTCTACGATTTGAACCTCTCCTGTGAGACCAGTTTTAAATTCCGATGCTTCACTTCAGGTTTACTGTATACCTTGCACCTTCTTATTGACGATGAAACATAGAAATTGCATCCGAATTTAATCCAAAAGGCACAATGCCGCCTTAAGTACAAGAGGACTGACACTCTCACTTACTAAGATTTGAACCTCTCCTGTGAGTCCAGTTTTAGATTCCGATGCTTCACTTCAGGTATACTGTATCCCTTGCACATTCTTATTGACGATGAAACACAGAAATTGCATCCGAATTTAATACAAAAGGCACAATGCCGACATAAGTACAAGAGGACTGACACTCTCACTTTCTACGATTTGAACCTCTCCTGTGAGACCAGTTTTAGATTCCGATGCTTCACTTCAGGTTTACTGTATACCTTGCACCTTCTTATTGACGATGAAACACAGAAATTGCATCCGAGTTTAATTCAAAAGGCACAATGCCGACTTAAGTACAAGAGGACTGACACTCTCACTTTCTACGATTTGAACCTCTCCTGTGGGTCCAATTTTAGACTCCGATGCTTAACTTCAAGATTACTGTATACCTTGCACCTCCTTGTTGACGATGAAACACAGAAATTGCATCCGAATTTAATCCAAAAGGCAAAATGCCGACTTAAGTACAAGAGGACTGACACTCAAACTTTCTATGATATGAACCTCTCCTGTGAGCCCGATGCTTCACTTCAGGTATACTGTATCCCTTGGACCTTCTTATTGACGATGAAACACTGAAATTGCATCCGAATTTAATACAAAAGGCACATGGCCGACTTAAGTAAAAGAGGCCTGACACTCTAATTATCTATGATTTAAACCTCTCCTGTGAGTTCAGTTTTAGATTCCGATGCTTCACTTCAGGTATACTGTATACCTTGCACATTCTTATTGACGATGAAACACAGAAATTGCATCCGAATTTAATACAAAAGGCACATTACCGACTTAAGTACAAGAGGACTCACACTCTCACTTTCTACGATTTGAACCTCTCCTGTGATACCAGTTTTAGATTCCGATGCTTCACTTCAGGTTTACTGTATACCTTGCATCTTCATATTGACGATGAAACACAAAAATTGCATCCGAATTTAATACAAAAGGCACAATACCGACTTAAGTACAAGAGGACTGACACTCTCACGTTCTATGATTTGAACCTCTCCTGTGAGTCCTGTTTTAGATTCCGATGCTTCACTTCAGGTTTACTGTATACCTTGCACTTCATATTGACGATGAAACACAGAAATTGCATCGGATTTTAATCCAAAAGGCACAATGCCGACTTAAGAACAAGAGGACTGACACTCTCACTTACTATGATTTGAACCTCTCCTGTGAGTCCAGTTTTAGATTCCGATGCTTCACTTCAGGTATACTGTATACCTTGCACCTTTTTATTGACGATGAAACACAGAAATTGCAACCGAATTTAATACAAATGGCACAATGCCGACTTAAGTACAAGAGGACTGACACTCTCACTTTCTACGATTTGAACCTTTCCTGTGAGACCAGTTTTAGATTCCGATGCTTCACTTCAGGTTTACTGTATACCTTACACCTTCTTATTGACGATGAAACATAGAAATTGCATCGGAATTTAATTCAAAAAGCACAATGCCGACTTAAGTACAAGAGGCTGACACTCTCACTTACTATGATTTGAACCTCTGCTGTGAATCCAGTTATAGATTCCGATGCTTCACTTCAGGTAAACTGTATACCTTGCACCTTCTTATTGACGATGAAACACAGAAATTGCAACCGAATTTAATACAAAGGGTACAATGCCGACTTAAGTACAGGAGGACTGACACTCTCACTTTCTACGATTTGAACCTTTCCTGTGAGACCAGTTTTAGATTCCGATGCTTCACTTCAGGTTTACTGTATACCTTGCACCTTCTTATTGACGATGAAACACAAAAATTGCATCCGAATTTGATACAAAAGGCACAATGCCGACCTAAGTACAAGAGGACTGACACTCTCACTTTCTACGATTTGATCCTATCCTGTGAGACCAGTTCTAGATTCCGATGCTTCACTTCAAGTTTACTGTATCCCTTGGACCTTCTTATTGACGATGAAACACAGAGTTTGCATCCGAATTTAATACAAAAGACACAATGCCGACGTAAGTACAAGGTGAATGACACTCTAACTTTCTATGATTTGAACCTCTCCTGTGAGCCCGATGCTTCACTTCAGGTATACTGTATCCCTTGGACCTTCTTATTGACGATGAAACACTGAAATTGCATCCGAATTTAATACAAAAGGCACAATGCCGACTTAGGTTAAAGAGGCCTGACACTCTAATTTTCTATGATTTAAACCTCTCCTGTGAGTTCAGTTTTAGATTCCGATGCTTCACTTCAGGTATACTGTATACCTTGCACATTCTTATTGACGATGAAACACAGAAATTGCATCCGAATTTAATACAAAAGGCACAATGCCGACTTAAGTACAAGAGGACTCACACTCTCACTTTCTACGATTTGAACCTCTCCTGTGAGAACAGTTTTAGATTCCGATGCTTCACTTCAGGTTTACTGTATACCTTGCATCTTCTTATTGACGATGAAACACAAAAATTGCATCCGAATTTAATACAAAAGGCAAAATGCCGACTTAAGTACAAGAGGACTGAGACTCTCACTTTCTATGATTTGAACCTCTCCTGTGAGACCAGTTTTAAATTCCGATGCTTCACTTCAGGTTTACTGTATGCCTTGCACCTTCTTATTGACGATAAAACACAAAAATTGCATCTGAATTTAATACAAAAGGCACAATGCCGACTTAATTACAAGAGGACTGACACCCTCATTTTCTATGATTCTGAACCTCTCCTGTGAGTCCAGTTTTAGATTCCGATGTTTCACTTCAGGTTTACTGTATACCTTACACCTTCTTATTGACGATGAAATATAGAAATTGCATCGGAATTTAATTCAAAAAGCACAATGCCGACTTAAGTACAAGAGGCTGACACTCTCACTTACTATGATTTGAACCTCTGCTGTGAATCCAGTTTTAGATTCCGATGCTTCACTTCAGGTAAACTGTATACCTTGCACCTTCTTATTGACGATGAAACACAAAAATTGCATCCGAATTTAATACAAAAGGCACAATGCCGACCTAAGTACAAGAGGACTGACACTCTCACTTTCTACGATTTGATCCTATCCTGTGAGACCAGTTCTAGATTCCGATGCTTCACTTCAGGTTTACTGTATGCCTTGCACCTTCTTATTGACGATGAAACACAAAAATTGCATCTGAATTTAATACAAAAGGCACAATGCCGACTTAATTACAAGAGGACTGACACCCTCACTTTCTATGATTCTGAACCTCTCCTGTGAGTCCAGTTTTAGATTCCGATGCTTCACTTCAGGTTTACTGTATACCTTGCACCTTCTTATTGACGATGAAACACAAAAATTGCATCCGAATTTAATACAAAAGGCACAATGCCGACCTAAGTACAAGAGGACTGACACTCTCACTTTCTACGATTTGATCCTATCCTGTGAGACCAGTTCTAGATTCCGATGATTCACTTCAGGTTTACTGTTTACCTTGCACCTACGTATTGACGATGAAACACAAAAATTGCATCCGAATTTAATACAAAAGGCACAATGCCGACTTAAGTACAAGAGGACTGACACTCTCACTTTCTTTGATTTGAACCTCTGCTGTGAGTCTACTTTTAGATTCCGTTGCTTCACTTCAGGTTTACTGTATACCTTGCACCTTCTTATTGAAGATGAAACATAGAAATTGCATCCGAATTTAATCCAAAAGGCACAATGCCGCCTTAAGTACAAGAGGACTGACACTCTCACTTACTATTTTTTGAACCTCTCCTGTGAGTCCAGTTTTAGATTCCGATGCTTCACTTCAGGTATACTGTATCCCTTGCACATTCTTATTGACGATGAAACACAGAAATTGCATCCGAATTTAATACAAAAGGCACAATGCCGACATAAGTACAAGAGGACTAACACTCTCACTTTCTACGATTTGAACCTCTCCTGTGAGACCAGTTTTAGATTCCGATGCTTCACTTCAGGTTTACTGTATACCTTGCACCATCTTATTGACGATGAAACACAGAAATTGCATCGGAGTTTAATTCAAAAGGCACAATGCCGACTTAAGTACAAGAGGACTGACACTCTCACTTTCTACGATTTGAACCTCTCCTGTGGGCCCAATTTTAGATTCCGATGCTTCACTTCAAGATTACTGTATACCTTGCACCTTCTTGTTGACGATGAAACACAGAAATTGCATCCGAATTTAATACAAAAGGCACAATGCCGACTTAAGTACAAGAGGACTGACACTCTAACTTTCTATGATTTGAATTTCTCCTGTGAGCCCGATGCTTCACTTCAGGTATACTGTATCCCTTGGACCTTCTTATTGACGATGAAACACTGAAATTGCATCGGAATTTAATTCAAAAAGCACAATGCCGACTTAAGTACAAGAGCCTGACACTCTCACTTACTATGATTTGAACCTCTGCTGTGAATCCAGTTTTAGATTCCGATGCTTCACTTCAGGTAAACTGTATACCTTGCACCTTCTTATTGACGATGAAACACAGAAATTGCAACCGAATTTAATACAAAAGGTACAATGCCGACTTAAGTACAGGAGGACTGACACTCTCACTTTCAACGATTTGAACCTTTCCTGTGAGACCAGTTTTCGATTCCGATACTTCACCTCAGGTTTACTGTATACCTTGCACCTTCTTATTGACGATGAAACACAAAAATTGCATCCGAATTTAATACAAAAGGCACAATGCCGACCTAAGTACAAGAGGACTGACACTCTCACTTTCTACGATTTGATCCCATCCTGTGAGACCAGTTCTACATTCCGATGCTTCACTTCAGGTTTACTGTATACCTTGCACCTACGTATTGACGATGAATGACAAAAATTGCATCCGAATTTAATACAAAAGGCACAATGCCGACTTAAGTACAAGTGGACTGTCACTCTAACTTTCTATGATTTGAACCTCTCCTGTGAGCCCAGTTTTAGATTCCGATGCTTCACTTCAGGTATACTGTATCACTTGGACCTTCTTATTGACAATGAAACACTGAAATTGCATCCGAATTAAATACAAAATGCACAATGCCGACTTAAGTAAAAGATGCCTGACACTCTCATTTTCTATGATTTGAACCACTCCTGTGAGACCAGTTTTAAATTCCGATGCTTCACTTCAGGTTTACTGTATGCCTTGCACCTTCTTATTGACGATGAAACACAAAAATTGCATCTGAATTTAATACAAAAGGCACAATGCCGACTTAATTACAAGAGGACTGACACCCTCACTTTCTATGATTCTGAACCTCTCCTGTGAGTCCAGTTTTAGATTCCGATGCTTCACTTCAGGTTTACTGTATACCTTACACCTTCTTATTGACGATGAAACATAGAAATTGCATCGGAATTTAATTCAAAAAGCACAATGCTGACTTAAGTACAAGAGGCTGACACTCTCACTTACTATGATTTGAACCTCTGCTGTGAATCCAGTTATAGATTCCGATGCTTCACTTCAGGTAAACTGTATACCTTGCACCTTCTTATTGACGATGAAACACAGAAATTGCAACCGAATTTAATACAAAGGGTACAATGCCGACTTAAGTACAGGAGGACTGGAACTCTCACTTTCTACGATTTGAACCTTTCCTGTGAGACCAGTTTTAGATTCCGATGCTTCACATCAGGTTTACTGTATACCTTGCACCTTCTTATTGACGATGAAACACAAAAATTGCATCCGAATTTAATACAAAAGGCACAATGCCGACCCAAGTACAAGAGGACTGACACTCTCACTTTCTACGATTTGATCCTATCCTGTGAGACCAGTTCTAGATTCCGATGCTTCACTTCAGGTTTACTGTATCCCTTGGACCTTCTTATTGACGATGAAACACAGAGTTTGCATCCGAATTTAATACAAAAGACACAATGCCGACTTAAGTACAAGGTGAATGACACTCTAACTTTCTATGATTTGAACCTCTCCTGTGAGCCCGATGCTTCACTTCAGGTATACTGTATCCCTTGGACCTTCTTATTGACGATGAAACACTGAAATTGCATCCGAAGTTAATACAAAAGGCACAATGCCGACTTAAGTTAAAGAGGCCTGACACTCTAATTTTCTATGATTTAAACCTCTCCTGTGAGTTCAGTTTTAGATTCCGATGCTTCACTTCAGGTATACTGTATACCTTGCACATTCTTATTGACGATGAAACACAGAAATTGCATCCGAATTTAATACAAAAGGCACAATGCCGACTTAAGTACAAGAGGACTGACACTCTCACTTTCTATGATTTGAACCTCTCCTGTGAGTCCTGTTTTAGATTCCGATGCTTCACTTCAGGATTACTGTATACCTTGCACTTCATATTGACGATGAAACACAGAAATAGCATCGGAATTTAATCCAAAAGGCACAATGCCGACTTAAGAACAAGAGGACTGACACTCTCACTTGATATGATTTGAACCTCTCCTTTGAGACCAGTTTTAAATTCCGATGCTTCACTTCAGGTTTACTGTATGCCTTGCACCTTCTTATTGACGATAAAACACAAAAATTGCATCTGAATTTAATACAAAAGGCACAATGCCGACTTAATTACAAGAGGACTGACACCCTCACTTTCTATGATTCTGAACCTCTCCTGTGAGTCCAGTTTTAGATTCCGATGTTTCACTTCAGGTTTACTGTATACCTTACACCTTCTTATTGACGATGAAACATAGAAATTGCATCGGAATTTAATTCAAAAAGCACAATGCCGACTTAAGTACAAGAGGCTGACACTCTCACTTACTATGATTTGAACCTCTGCTGTGAATCCAGTTTTAGATTCCGATGCTTCACTTCAGGTAAACTGTATACCTTGCACCTTCTTATTGACGATGAAACACAAAAATTGCATCCGAATTTAATACAAAAGGCACAATGCCGACCTAAGTACAAGAGGACTGACACTCTCACTTTCTACGATTTGATCCTATCCTGTGAGACCAGTTCTAGATTCCGATGATTCACTTCAGGTTTACTGTATACCTTGCACTTACGTATTGACGATGAAACACAACAATTGCATCCGAATTTAATACAAAAGGCACAATGCCGACTTAAGTACAAGAGGACTGACACTCTCACTTTCTTTGATTTGAACCTCTGCTGTGAGTCTACTTTTAGATTCCGTTGCTTCACTTCAGGTTTACTGTATACCTTGCACCTTCTTATTGAAGATGAAACATAGAAATTGCATCCGAATTTAATCCAAAAGGCACAATGCCGCCTTAAGTACAAGAGGACTGACACTCTCACTTACTATGATTTGAACCTCTCCTGTGAGTCCAGTTTTAGATTCCGATGCTTCACTTCAGGTATACTGTATCCCTTGCACATTCTTATTGATGATGAAACACAGAAATTGCATCCGAATTTAATACAAAAGGCACAATGCCGACATAAGTACAAGAGGACTGACACTCTCACTTTCTACGATTCGAACCTCTCCTGTGAGACCAGTTTTAGATTCCGATGCTTCACTTCAGGTTTACTGTATACCTTGCACCTTCTTATTGACGATGAAACACAGAAATTGCATCCGAGTTTAATTCAAAAGGCACAATGCCGACTTAAGTACAAGAGGACTGACACTCTCACTTTCTACGATTTGAACCTCTCCTGTGGGCCCAATTTTAGATTCCGATGCCTCACTTCAAGATTACTGTATACCTTGCACCTTCTTGTTGACGATGAAACACAGAAATTGCATCCGAATTTAATACAAAAGGCACAATGCCGACTTAAGTACAAGAGGACTGACACTCTAACTTTCTATGATTTGAATTTCTCCTGTGAGCCACATGCTTCACTTCAGGTATACTGTATCCCTTGGACCTTCTTATTGACGATGAAACACTGAAATTGCATCCGAATTTAATACAAAAGGCACAATGCCGACTTAAGTACAAGAGGACTGACACTCTCACCTTCTATGATTTGAACCTCTCCTGTGAATCCTGTTTTAGATTCCGATGCTTCACTTCAGGTTTACTGTATACCTTGCACTTCATATTGACGATGAAACACAGAAATTGCATCGGAATGTAATACAAAAGGCACAATGCCGACTTAAGAACTAGAGGACTGACACTCTCACTTACTATGATTTGAACCCCTCCTGTGAGTCCAGTTTTAGATTCCGATGCTTCACTTCAGGTATACTGTATACCTTGCACCTTTTTATTGACGATGAAACACAGAAATTGCAACCGAATTTAATACAAAAGGCACAATGCCGACTTAAGTACAAGAGGACTGACACTCTCACTTTATATGATTTGAACCTCTCCTGTGAGACCAGTTTTAAATTCCGATGCTTCACTTCAGGTTTACTGTATGCCTTGCACCTTCTTATTGACGATGAAACACAAAAATTGCATCTGAATTTAACTCAAAAGGCAAAATGCCGTCTTAATTACAAGAGGACTGACACCCTCAATTTCTATGATTCTGAACCTCTCCTGTGACTCCAGTTTTAGATTCCGATGCTTCACTTCAGGATTACTGTATACCTTACACCTTCTTATTGACGATGAAACACAGAAATTGCATCGGAATTTAATTCAAAAAGCACAATGCCGACCTAAGTACAAGAGGCTGACACTCTCACTTACTATGATTTGAACCTCTGCTGTGAATCCAGTTTTAGATTCCGATGCTTCACTTCAGGTAAACTGTATACCTTGCACCTTCTTATTGACGATGAAACACAGAAATTGCAACCGAATTTAATACAAAAGGTACAATGCCGACTTAAGTACAGGAGGACTGACACACTCACTTTCAACGATTTGAACCTTTCCTGTGAGACCAGTTTTCGATTCCGATACTTCACCTCAGGTTTACTGTATACCTTGCACCTTCTTATTGACGATGAAACACAAAAATTGCATCCGAATTTAATACAAAAGGCACAATGCCGACCTAAGTACAAGAGGACTGACACTCTCACTATCTACGATTTGATCCCATCCTGTGAGACCAGTTCTACATTCCGATGCTTCACTTCAGGTTTACTGTATACCTTGCACCTACATATTGACGATGAATGACAAAAATTGCATCCGAATTTAATACAAAAGGCACAATGCCGACTTAAGTACAAGTGGACTGTCACTCTAACTTTCTATGATTTGAACCTCTCCTGTGAGCCCAGTTTTAGATTCCGATGCTTCACTTCAGGTATACTGTATCACTTGGACCTTCTTATTGACAATGAAACACTGAAATTGCATCCGAATTAAATACAAAATGCACAATGCCGACTTAAGTAAAAGAGGCCTGACACTCTCATTTTCTATGATATAAACCTCTCCTGTGAGTCCAGTTTTAGATTCCGATGCTTCACTTCAGGTATACTGTATACCTTGCACCTTCTTATTGACGATGAAACACAGAAATTGCATCCGAATTTAATACAAAAGGCACAATGCCGACTTAGGTACAAGAGGACTTACACTCTCACTTTCTACGAATTGAACCTCTCCGGTGAGACCAGTTTTAGATTCCGATGCTTCACTTCAGGTTTACTGTATACCTTGCACCTTCTTATTGACGATGAAACACAAAAATTGCATCCGAATTTAATACAAAAGGCACATTGCCTACTGAAGTACAAGAGGTCTGACACTCTCACTTACTATGATTTGAACCTCTCCTGTGGGTCCAGTTTTAGATTCCGATGCTTCACTTCAGGTATACTGTATACCTTGCACCTTCTTATTGACGATGAAACACAGAAATTGCATCCGAATTTAATTCAAAAGGCACATTGCCGACTTAAGTACAAGAGGGCTGACATTCTCACTTACTATGATTTGAACCTCTGCTGTGAATCCAGTTTAGGATTCCGATGCTTCACTTCAGGTAAACTGTATACCTTGCACCTTTTTGTTGACGATGAAACACAGAAATTGCATCCGAATTTAATACAAAAAGCACATTGCGGACTTAAGTACAAGAGGACTGACACTCTCACTTTCTATGATTTGAACGTCAGCTGTGAGTCCAGTTTTAGATTCCGATGCTTCCTTCAGGTTTACTGTATACCTTACACCTTCTTATTGACGATGAAACACAGAAATTGCATCGGAATTTAATTCAAAAAGCACAATGCCGACTTAAGTACAAGAGGCTGACACTCTCACTTACTTTGATTTGAACCTCTGCTGTGAATCCAGTTTTAGATTCCGATGCTTCACTTCAGGTAAACTGTATACCTTGCACCTTCTTATTGACGATGAAACACAGAAATTGCAACCGAATTTAATACAAAAGGTACAATGCCGACTTAAGTACAGGAGGACTGACACTCTCACTTTCTACGATTTGAACCTTTCCTGTGAGACCAGTTTTAGATTCCGATGTTTCACCTCAGGTTTACTGTATACCTTGCACCTTCTTATTGACGATGAAACACAAAAATTGCATCCGAATTTAATACAAAAGGCACAATGCCGACCTAAGTACAAGAGGACTGACACTCTCACTTTCTACGATTTGATCCTATCCTGTGAGACCAGTCCTAGATTCCGATGCTTCACTTCAGGTTTACTGTATACCTTGCACCTACGTATTGACGATGAAACACAAAAATTGCATCCGAATTTAATACAAAAGGCACAATGCCGACTTAAGTACAAGAGGACTGACACTCTCTCTTTCTTTGATTTGAACCTCTGCTGTGAGTCCACTTTTAGATTCCGTTGCTTCACTTCAGGTTTACTGAATACCTTGCACCTTCTTATTGACGATGAAACATTGAAATTGCATCGAAATTTAATCCAAAAGGCACAATGCCGCCTTAAGTACAAGGGGACTGACACTCTCACTTACTATGATTTGAACCACTCCTGTGAGTCCAGTTTTAGATTCCGATGCTTCACTTCAGGTATACTGTATCCCTTGCACATTCTTATTGACGATGAAACACAGAAATTGCATCCGAATTTAATACAAAAGGCACAATGCCGACATAAGTACAAGAGGACTGACACTCTCACATTCTACGATTTGAACCTCTCCTGTGAGACCAGTTTTAGATTCCGATGCTCCACTTATGGTTTACTGTATACCTTGCACCTTCTTATTGACGAAGAAAATCACAGATATTGCATCCGAGTTTAATTCAAAAGGCACAATGCCGACTTAAGTACAAGAGGACTGACACCCTCACTTTCTACGATTTGAACCTCTCCTGTGGGTCCAATTTTAGATTCCGAAGCTTCACTTCAAGATTACTGTATACCTTGCACCTTCTTGTTGACGATGAAACACAGAAATTGCATCCGAATTTAATACAAAAGGCACAATGCCGACTTAAGTACAAGAGGACTGCCACTCTCACTTTCTACGATTTGACCCTCTCCTGTGAGTCCAGTTTTAGATTCCGGTGCTTCACTTCAAGATCACTGTATACCTTGCACCTGATTATTAACGATGAAACTCAGAAATTGCATCTGTATTTAATACAAAGGGCACAATGCCGACACCTAAGTACAAGAGGACTGACACTCTCACTTTCTATGATTTGAACCTCTCCTGTGAGTCCAGTTTTAGATTGCGATGCTTCACTTCGGGTTTACTGTATGCCTTGGAACTTCTTATTGACGATGAAACACAGAATATGCATCCGAATTTAATACAAAAGGCACAATGCCGACTTAAGTACAGGTGGACTGTCACTCTAACTTTCTATGATTTGAACCTCTCCTGTGAGCCCAGTTTTAGATTCCGATGCTTCACTTCAGGTATACTGTATCCCTTGGACCTTCTTATTGACAATGAAACACTGAAATTGCATCCGAATTAAATACAAAATGCACAATGCCGACTTAAGTAAAAGAGGCCTGACACTCTCATTTTCTATGATATAAACCTCTCCTGTGAGTCCAGTTTTAGATTCCGATGCTTCCCTTCAGGTATACTGTATACCTTGCACCTTCTTATTGACGATGAAACACAGAAATTGCATCCGAATTTAATACAAAAGGCACAATGCCGACTTAAGTATAAGAGGACTGACACTCTCACTTTCTACGATTTGAACCTCTCCGGTGAGACCAGTTTTAGATTCCGATGCTTCACTTCAGGTTTACTGTACACCTTGCACCTTCTTATTGACGATGAAACACAAAAATTGCATCCGAATTTAATACAAAAGTCACATTGCCGACTTAAGTACAAGAGGGCTGACATTCTCACTTACTATGATTTGAACCTCTGCTGTGAATCCAGTTTTTGATTCCGATGCTTCACTTCAGGTAAACTGTATACCTTGCACCTTGTTGTTGACGATGAAACACAGAAATTGCATCGGAATTTAATCAGAAAGGCACAATGCCGAGTTAAGTACAAGAGGGCTGACACTCTCACTTACTATGATTTGAACCTCTGCTGTGAATCCAGTTTTAGATTCCGATTCTTCAATTCAGGTAAACTGTATACCTTGCACCTTCTTATTGACGACGAAACACAGAAATTGCATCCGAATTTAATACAAAAGGCACAATGCCGACTTAAGTACAAGAGGACTGACACTCTCACTTTCTACGATTTGAACCTCTCTTGTGAGACCAGTTTTAGATTCCGATGCTTCACTTCAGGTTTACTGTATACCTTGCCCCTTCTTGTTGGCGATGAAACACAAAAATTGCATCCGAATTTAATACAAAAGGCACAATGCCGACATAAGTACAAGAGGACTGACACTCTCACTTTCTACGATTTGAACCTTCCCTGTGAGACCAGTTTTAGATTCCGATGCTTCACTTCGGGTATACTGTATACCTTGCACCTTCTTATTGACGATGAAACACAAAAATTGCATCCGAATTTAATACAAAAGGCACATTGCCGGCTTAAGTACAAGAGGACTGACACTCTCACTTTCCACGATTTGAACCTCTCCTGTGGGTCCAATTTTAGATTCCGATGCTTCACTTCAAGAATACTGTATACATTGCACCATCTTGTTGACGATGAAACACAGAAATTGCATCCGAATTTAATACAAAAGGCACAATGCCGACTTAAGTACTAGAGGACTGCCACTCTCACTTTCTACGATTTGACCCTCTCCTGTGAGTCCAGTTTTAGATTCAGATACATCACTTCAAGATTACTGTATACCTTGCACCTGATTATTAACGATGAAACTCAGAAATTGCATCTGAATTTAATACAAAGGGCACAATGTCGACACCTAAGTACAAGAGGACTGACACTCTAACTTTCTATGATTAGAACCTCTCCTGTGAGCACAGTTTTAGATTCCGATGCTTCACTTCAGGTATACTGTATCCCTTGGACCTTCTTATTGACGATGAAACACTGAAATTGCATCCGAATTAAATACAAAAGGCAGAATGCCGACTTAAGTAAAAGAGGCCTCACACTCTCATTTTCTATGATATAAACCTCTCCTGTGAGTCCAGTTTTAGATTCCGATGCTTCACTTCAGGTATACTGTATACCTTGCACATTCTTATTGACGATGAACACAGAAATTGCATCCGAATTTAATACAAAAGGCACAATGCCGACTTAAGTACAAGAGGACTGACACTCTCACTTTCTACGATTTGAACCTCTCCTGTGAAACCAGTTTTAGATTCCGATGCTTCACTTCAGGTTTACTGTATACCTTGCACCATCTTGTTGACGATGAAACACAGAAATTGCATCCGAATTTAATACAAAAGGCACAATGCCGACATAAGTACAAGAGGACTGACTCTCTCACTTTCTATGATTTGAACCTCTGCTGTGAGTCCACTTTTAGATTCCGTTGCTTCACTTCAGGTTTACTGTATACCTTGCACCTTCTTATTGACGATGAAACACAGAAATTGCAACGGAATTTAATCCAAAAGGCACAATGCCGCCTTAAGTACAAGAGGACTGACACTCTCACTTACTATGATTTGAACCTCTCCTGTGAGTCCAGTTTTAGATTCCGATGCTTCACTTCAGGTATACTGTATACCTTGCACCTTCTTATTGACGATGAAACACAGAAATTGCATCCGAATTTAATACAAAAGGCACAATGCCGACTTAAGTACAAGAGGACTGACACTCTCAGTTTCTATGATTTGAACCTCTCCTGTGAGTCCAGTTTCAGATTCCGGTGCTTCACTTCAGGTTTACTGTATACCTTGCACATTCTTATTGACGATGAAACACAGAGATTGCATCGGAATTTAATTCAAAAGACACATTGCCGACTTAAGTACAAGAGGGCTGACATTCTCACTTTCTATGATTTGGACCTCTGCTGTGAATCCAGTTTTAGATTCCGATGCTTCACTTCAGGTAAACTGTATACCTTGCACCTTGTTATTGACGATGAAACACAGAAATGCATCCGAATTTAATACAAAAGGCACAATGCGTCCTTAAGTACAAGAGGACTGACACTCTCACTTTCTACGATTTGAACCTTCCCTGTGAGACCAGTTTTAGATTCCGATGCTTCACTTCAGGTATACAGTATACCTTGCACCTTCTTATTGACGATGAAACACAGAAATTCCATCGGAATTTAATCCAAAAAGCACAATACCGCCTTAAGTACAAGAGGACTGACACCCTCACTTACTATGATTTGAACCTCTCCTGTGAGTCCAGTTTTAGATTCCGATGCTTCAATTCAGGTATACTGTATACCTTGCACCTTCTTATTGACGATGAAACACAGAAATTGCTTCCGAATTTAATACAAAAGGCACAATGCCGACTTAAGTACAAGAGGACTGACACTCTCAGTTTCTATGATTTGAACCTCTCCTGTGAGTCCAGTTTCAGATTCTGGTGCTTCACTTCAGGTTTACTGTATACCTTAACATTCTTATTGACGATGAAACACAGAAATTGCATCGGAATTTAATTCAAAAGGCACATTGCCGACTTAAGTACAAGAGGGCTGACATTCTCACATTCTATGATTTGGACCTCTGCTGTGAATCCGGTTTTAGATTCCGATGCTTCACTTCAGGTAAACTGTATACCTTGCACATTGTTATTGACGATGAAACACAGAAATAGCATCCGAATTTAATACAAAAGGCACAATGCGTCCTTAAGTACAAGAGGACTGACACTCTCACTTTCTACGATTTGAACCTTCCCTGTGAGACCAGTTTTAGATTCCGATGCTTCACTTCAGGTTTACTGTATACCTTGCACCTTCTTATTGACGATGAAACACAGAAATTGCAACCGAATTTAATACAAAATGTACAATGCCGACTTAAGTACAATAGGACTGACACTCTCACTTTCTACGATTTGAACCTTTCCTGTGAGACCAGTTTTAGATTCCGATGTTTCACCTCAGGTTTACTGTATACCTTGCACCTTCTTATTGACGATGAAACACAAAAATTGCATCCGAATTTAATACAAAAGGCACAATGCCGACCTAAGTACAAGAGGACTGACACTCTCACTTTCTACGATTTGATCCTATCCTGTGAGACCAGTCCTAGATTCCGATGCTTCACTTCAGGTTTACTGTATACCTTGCACCTACGTATTGACGATGAAACACAAAAATTGCATCCGAATTTAATACAAAAGGCACAATGCCGACTTAAGTACAAGAGGACTGACACTCTCACTTTCTTTGATTTGAACCTCTGCTGTGAGTCCACTTTTAGATTCCGTTGCTTCACTTCAGGTTTACTGAATACCTTGCACCTTCTTATTGACGATGAAACATTGAAATTGCATCGAAATTTAATCCAAAAGGCACAATGCCGCCTTAAGTACAAGAGGACTGACACTCTCACTTACTATGATTTGAACCACTCCTGTGAGTCCAGTTTTAGATTCCGATGCTTCACTTCAGGTATACTGTATCCCTTGCACATTCTTATTGACGATGAAACACAGAAATTGCATCCGAATTTAATACAAAAGGCACAATGCCGACATAAGTACAAGAGGACTGACACTCTCACATTCTACGATTTGAACCTCTCCTGTGAGACCAGTTTTAGATTCCGATGCTTCACTTATGGTTTACTGTATACCTTGCACCTTCTTATTGACGAAGAAAAACACAGATATTGCATCCGAGTTTAATTCAAAAGGCACAATGCCGACTTAAGTACAAGAGGACTGACACCCTCACTTTCTACGATTTGAACCTCTCCTGTGGGTCTAATTTTAGATTCCGATGCTTCACTTCAAGATTACTGTATACCTTGCACCTTCTTGTTGACGATGAAACACAGAAATTGCATCCGAATTTAATACAAAAGGCACAATGCCGACTTAAGTACAAGAGGACTGCCACTCTCACTTTCTACGATTTGACCCTCTCCTGTGAGTCCAGTTTTAGATTCCGGTGCTTCACTTCAAGATCACTGTATACCTTGCACCTGATTATTAACGATGAAACTCAGAAATTGCATCTGTATTTAATACAAAGGGCACAATGCCGACACCTAAGTACAAGAGGACTGAAACTCTCACTTTCTATGATTTGAACCTCTCCTGTGAGTCCAGTTTTAGATTGCGATGCTTCACTTCGGGTTTACTGTATCCCTTGGACCTTCTTATTGACGATGAAACACAGAATATGCATCCGAATTTAATACAAAAGGCACAATGCCGACTTAAGTACAGGTGGACTGTCACTCTAACTTTCTATGATTTGAACCTCTCCTGTGAGCCCAGTTTTAGATTCCGATGCTTCACTTCAGGTATACTGTATCCCTTGGACCTTCTTATTGACAATGAAACACTGAAATTGCATCCGAATTAAATACAAAATGCACAATGCCGACTTAAGTAAAAGAGGCCTGACACTCTCATTTTCTATGATATAAACCTCTCCTGTGAGTCCAGTTTTAGATTCCGATGCTTCACTTCAGGTATACTGTATACCTTGCACCTTCTTATTGACGATGAAACACAGAAATTGCATCCGAATTTAATACAAAAGGCACAATGCCGACTTAAGTATAAGAGGACTGACACTCTCACTTTCTACGATTTGAACCTCTCCGGTGAGACCAGTTTTAGATTCCGATGCTTCACTTCAGGTTTACTGTATACCTTGCACCTTCTTATTGACGATGAAACACAAAAATTGCATCCGAATTTAATACAAAAGGCACATTGCTGACTTAAGTACAAGAGGGCTGACATTCTCACTTACTATGATTTGAACCTCTGCTGTGAATCCAGTTTGTGATTCCGATGCTTCTCTTCAGGTAAACTGTATACCTTGCACCTCGTTGTTGACGTTGAAACACAGAAATTGCATCGGAATTTAATCCAAAAGGCACAATGCCGAGTTAAGTACAAGAGGGCTGACACTCTCACTTACTATGATTTGAACCTCTGCTGTGAATCCAGTTTTAGATTCCGATTCTTCAATTCAGGTAAACTGTATACCTTGCACCTTCTTATTGACGACGAAACACAGAAATTGCATCCGAATTTAATACAAAAGGCTCAATGCCGTCTTAAGTACAAGAGGACTGACACTCTCACTTTCTACGATTTGAACCTCTCTTGTGAGACCAGTTTTAGATTCCGATGCTTCACTTCAGGTTTACTGTATACCTTGCACCTTCTTATTGACGATGAAACACAAAAATTGCATCCGAATTTAATACAAAAGGCACAATGCCGTCCTAAGTACAAGAGGACTGACACTCTAACTTTCTACGATTTGATCCTCTCATGTGAGACCAGTTTTAGATTCCGATGCTTCACTTCAGGTTTACTGTATACCTTGCCCCTTCTTGTTGGCGATGAAACACAAAAATTGCATCCGAATTTAATACAAAAGGCACAATGCCGACATAAGTACAAGAGGACTGACACTCTCACTTTCTATGATTTGAACCTCTGCTGTGAGTCCACTTTTAGATTCCGTTGCTTCACTTCAGGTTTACTGTATACCTTGCACCTTCTTATTGACGATGAAACATAGAAATTGAATCGGAATTTAATCCAAAAGGCACAATGCCGCCTTAAGTACAAGAGGACTGACACTCTCACTTACTATGATTTGAACCTCTCCTGTGAGTCCAGTTTTAGATTCCGATGCTTCACTTCAGGTATACTGTATCCCTTGCACATTCTTATTGACTATGAAACACAGAAATTGCATCCGAATTTAATACAAAAGGCACAATGCCGACATAAGTACAAGAGGACTGACACTCTCACTTTCTACGATTTGAACCTCTCCTGTGAGACCAGTATTAGATTCCGATGCTTCACTTCAGTTTTACTGTATACCTTGCACCTTCTTTTTGACAATGAAACACAGAAATTGCATCCGAATTTAATGCAAAAGGCACAATGCCGACTTAAGTACAAGAGGACTGACACTCTCACTTTCTACGATTTGAACCTCTCCTGTGGGTCCACTTTTAGATTCCGATGCTTCACTTCAAGAATACTGTATACCTTGCACCATCTTGTTGACGATGAAACACAGAAATTGCATTCGAATGTAATACAAAAGGCACAATGCCGACTTAAGTACAAGAGGACTGCCACTCTCACTTTCTACGATTTGACCCTCTCCCGTGAGTCCAGTTTTAGATTCCGATGCTTCACTTCAAGATCACTGTATACCTTGCACCTGATTATTAACGATGACACTCACAAATTGCATCTGAATTTAATACAAAGGGCACAATGCCGACACCTAAGTACAAGACGACTGACACTCTAACTTTCTATGATTAGAACCTCTCCTGTGAGTACAGTTTTAGATTCCGATGCTTCACATCAGGTTTACTGTATACCTTGCACCTTCTTATTGACGATGACACACAAAAATTGCATCCGAATTTAATACAAAAGGCACATTGCCGACTTAAGTACAAGAGGACTGACACTCTCACTTTCTACGATTTGAACCTCTCCTGTGGGTCCAATTTTAGATTCCGATGCTTCACTTCAAGAATACTGTATACATTGCACCATCTTGTTGACGATGAAACACAGAAATTGCATCCGAATTTAATAGAAAAGGCACAATGCCGACTTAAGTACAAGAGGACTGCCACTCTCACTTTCTACGATTTGACCCTCTCCTGTGAGTCCAGTTTTAGATTCCGATACATCACTTCAAGATTACTGTATACCTTGCACCTGATTATTAACGATGAAACTCAGAAATTGCATCTGAATTTAATACAAAGGGCACAATGCCGACACCTAAGTACAAGAGGACTGACACTCTAACTTTCTATGATTAGAACCTCTCCTGTGAGCACAGTTTTAGATTCCGATGCTTCACTTCAGGTATACTGTATCCCTTGGACCTTCTTATTGACGATGAAACACTGAAATTGCATCCGAATTAAATACAAAAGGCAGAATGCCGACTTAAGTAAAAGAGGCCTCACACTCTCATTTTCTATGATATAAACCTCTCCTGTGAGTCCAGTTTTAGATTCCGATGCTTCACTTCAGGTATACTGTATACCTTGCACATTCTTATTGACGATGAAACACAGAAATTGCATCCGAATTTAATACAAAAGGCACAATGCCGACTTAAGTACAAGAGGACTGACACTCTCACTTTGTACGATTTGAACCTCTCCTGTGAGACCAGTTTTAGATTCCGATGCTTCACTTCAGGTTTACTGTATACCTTGCACCATCTTGTTGACGATGAAACACAGAAATTGCATCCGAATTTAATACAAAAGGCACAATGCCGACATAAGTACAAGAGGACTGACTCTCTCACTTTCTATGATTTGAACCTCTGCTGTGAGTCCACTTTTAGATTCCGTTGCTTCACTTCAGGTTTACTGTATACCTTGCACCTTCTTATTGACGATGAAACACAGAAATTGCAACGGAATTTAATCCAAAAGGCACAATGCCGCCTTAAGTACAAGAGGACTGACACTCTCACTTACTATGATTTGAACCTCTCCTGTGAGTCCAGTTTTAGATTCCGATGCTTCACTTCAGGTATACTGTATACCTTGCACCTTCTTATTGACGATGAAACACAGAAATTGCATCTGAATTTAATACAAAGGGCACAATGCCGACACCTAAGTACAAGAGGACTGACACTCTAACTTTCTATGATTAGAACCTCTCCTGTGAGCACAGTTTAAGATTCCGATGCTTCACTTCAGGTATACTGTATCCCTTGGACCTTCTTATTGACGATGAAACACTGAAATTGCATCCGAATTAAATACAAAAGGCAGAATGCCGACTTAAGTAAAAGAGGCCTCACACTCTCATTTTCTATGATAGAAACCTCTCCTGTGAGTCCAGTTTTAGATTCCGATGCTTCACTTCAGGTTTACTGTATACCTTGCACCTTCTTATTGACGATGAAACACAAAAATTGCATCCGAATTTAATACAAAAGGCACAATGCCGTCCTAAGTACAAGAGGACTGACACTCTAACTTTCTACGATTTGATCCTCTCATGTGAGACCAGTTTTAGATTCCGATGCTTCACTTCAGGTTTACTGTATACCTTGCCCCTTCTTGTTGGCGATGAAACACAAAAATTGCATCCGAATTTAATACAAAAGGCACAATGCCGACATAAGTACAAGAGGACTGACACTCTCACTTTCTATGATTTGAACCTCTGCTGTGAGTCCACTTTTAGATTCCGTTGCTTCACTTCAGGTTTACTGTATACCTTGCACCTTCTTATTGACGATGAAACATAGAAATTGAATCGGAATTTAATCCAAAAGGCACAATGCCGCCTTAAGTACAAGAGGACTGACACTCTCACTTACTATGATTTGAACCTCTCCTGTGAGTCCAGTTTTAGATTCCGATGCTTCACTTCAGGTATACTGTATCCCTTGCACATTCTTATTGACTATGAAACACAGAAATTGCATCCGAATTTAATACAAAAGGCACAATGCCGTCATAAGTACAAGAGGACTGACACTGTCACTTTCTACGATTTGAACCTCTCCTGTGAGACCAGTATTAGATTCCGATGCTTCACTTCAGGTTTACTGTATACCTTGCATCTTCTTTTTGACAATGAAACACAGAAATTGCATCCGAATTTAATGCAAAAGGCACAATGCCGACTTAAGTACAAGAGGACTGACACTCTCACTTTCTACGATTTGAACCTCTCCTGTGGGTCCAATTTTAGATTCCGATGCTTCACTTCAAGAATACTGTATACCTTGCACCATCTTGTTGACGATGAAACACAGAAATTGCATTCGAATGTAATACAAAAGGCACAATGCCGACTTAAGTACAAGAGGACTGCCACTCTCACTTTCTACGATTTGACCCTCTCCTGTGAGTCCAGTTTTAGATTCCGATGCTTCACTTCAAGATCACTGTATACCTTGCACCTGATTATTAACGATGACACTCACAAATTGCATCTGAATTTAATACAAAGGGCACAATGCCGACACCTAAGTACAAGACGACTGACACTCTAACTTTCTATGATTAGAACCTCTCCTGTGAGTACAGTTTTAGATTCCGATGCTTCACATCAGGTTTACTGTATACCTTGCACCTTCTTATTGACGATTACACACAAAAATTGCATCCGAATTTAATACAAAAGGCACATTGCCGACTTAAGTACAAGAGGACTGACACTCTCACTTTCTACGATTTGAACCTCTCCTGTGGGTCCAATTTTAGATTCCGATGCTTCACTTCAAGAATACTGTATACATTGCACCATCTTGTTGACGATGAAACACAGAAATTGCATCCGAATTTAATACAAAAGGCACAATGCCGACTTAAGTACAAGAGGACTGCCACTCTCACTTTCTACGATTTGACCCTCTCCTGTGAGTCCAGTTTTAGATTCCGATACATCACTTCAAGATTACTGTATACCTTGCACCTGATTATTAACGATGAAACTCAGAAATTGCATCTGAATTTAATACAAAGGGCACAATGCCGACACCTAAGTACAAGAGGACTGACACTCTAACTTTCTATGATTAGAACCTCTCCTGTGAGCACAGTTTTAGATTCCGATGCTTCACTTCAGGTATACTGTATCCCTTGGACCTTCTTATTGACGATGAAACACTGAAATTGCATCCGAATTAAATACAAAAGGCAGAATGCCGACTTAAGTAAAAGAGGCCTCACACTCTCATTTTCTATGATATAAACCTCTCCTGTGAGTCCAGTTTTAGATTCCGATGCTTCACTTCAGGTATACTGTATACCTTGCACATTCTTATTGACGATGAAACACAGAAATTGCATCCGAATTTAATACAAAAGGCACAATGCCGACTTAAGTACAAGAGGACTGACACTCTCACTTTCTACGATTTGAACCTCTCCTGTGAGACCAGTTTTAGATTCCGATGCTTCACTTCAGGTTTACTGTATACCTTGCACCATCTTGTTGACGATGAAACACAGAAATTACATCCGAATTTAATACAAAAGGCACAATGCCGACATAAGTACAAGAGGACTGACTCTCTCACTTTCTATGATTTGAACCTCTGCTGTGAGTCCACTTTTAGATTCCGTTGCTTCACTTCAGGTTTACTGTATACCTTGCACCTTCTTATTGACGATGAAACACAGAAATTGCAACGGAATTTAATCCAAAAGGCACAATGCCGCCTTAAGTACAAGAGGACTGACACTCTCACTTACTATGATTTGAACCTCTCCTGTGAGTCCAGTTTTAGATTCCGATGCTTCACTTCAGGTATACTGTATACCTTGCACCTTCTTATTGACGATGAAACACAGAAATTGCATCCGAATTTAATACAAAAGGCACAATGCCGACTTAAGTACAAGAGGACTGACACTCTCAGTTTCTATGATTTGAACATCTCCTGTGAGTCCAGTTTCAGATTCCGGTGCTTCACTTCAGGTTTACTGTATACCTTGCACATTCTTATTGACGATGAAACACAGAAATTGCATCGGAATTTAATTCAAAAGACACATTGCCGACTTAAGTACAAGAGGGCTGACATTCTCACTTTCTATGATTTGGACCTCTGCTGTGAATCCAGTTTTAGATTCCGATGCTTCACTTCAGGTAAACTGTATACCTTGCACCTTGTTATTGACGATGAAACACAGAAATTGCATCCGAATTTAATACAAAAGGCACAATGCGTCCTTAAGTACAAGAGGACTGACACTCTCACTTTCTACGATTTGAACCTTCCCTGTGAGACCAGTTGTAGATTCCGATGCTTCACTTCAGGTATACTGTATACCTTGCACCTTCTTATTGACGATGTAACACAGAAATTCCATCGGAATTTAATCCAAAAGGCACAATACCGCCTTAAGTACAAGAGGACTGACACTCTCACTTACTATGATTTGAACCTCTCCTGTGAGTCCAGTTTTAGATTCCGATGCTTCAATTCAGGTATACTGTATACCTTGCACCTTCTTATTGACGATGAAACACAGAAATTGCATCCGAATTTAATACAAAAGGCACAATGCCGACTTAAGTACAAGAGGACTGACACTCTCAGTTTCTATGATTTGAACCTCTCCTGTGAGTCCAGTTTCAGATTCCGGTGCTTCACTTCAGGTTTACTGTATACCTTGCACATTCTTATTGACGATGAAACACAGTAATTGCATCGGAATTTAATTCAAAAGGCACATTGCCGACTTAAGTACAAGAGGGCTGACATTCTCACATTCTATGATTTGGACCTCTGCTGTGAATCCGGTTTTAGATTCCGATGCTTCACTTCAGGTAAACTGTATACCTTGCACCTTGTTATTGACGATGAAACACAGAAATTGCATCCGAATTTAATACAAAAGGCACAATGCGTCCTTAAGTACAAGAGGACTGACACTCTCACTTTCTACGATTTGAACCTTCCCTGTGAGACCAGTTTTAGATTCCGATGCTTTACTTCAGGTTTACTGTATACCTTGCACCTTCATATTGACGATGAAACACAAAAATTGCATCCGAATTGAATACAAAAGTCACAATGCCGACTTAAGTACAAGCGGACTTACACTCTCACATTCTATGATTTGAACCTCTGCTGTGAATCCACTTTTAGATACCGTTGCTTCACTTGAGGTTTACTGTATACCTTGCACCTTCTTATTGACGATGAAACACAGAAATTGCATCGGAATTTAATCCAAAAGGCACAATGCCGCCTTAAGTACAAGAGGACAGACACTCTCACTTACTATGAATTGAACCTCTCCTGTGAGTCCAGTTTTAGATTCCGATGCTTCACTTCAGGTATACTGTATACCTTGCACCTTCTTATTGACGATGAAACACAGAAATTGCATCGGAATTTAATACAAAAGGCACAATGCCGACTTAAGTACAAGAGGACTGACACTCTCACTTTCTACGATTTGATCCTCTCCTGTGAGACCAGTTTTAGATTCCGATGCTTCACTTCAGGTTTACTGTATACCTTGCACCTTCTTATTGACGATGACACACAAAAATTGCATCCGAATTTAATACAAAATGCTCAATGCCGACTTTAGTACAAGAGGACTGACACTCTCACTTTCTACGATTTGAACATCTCCTGTGAGTCCAGTTTTAGATTCTGATGCTTCACTTCAAGATTACTGTATACCTTGCACCTTCTTATTGACGATGAAACACAGAAATTGCATCCGAATTTAATACAAAAGGCACAATGCCGACTTAAGTACAAGAGGACAGACACTCTAACTTTCTATGATTTGAACCTCTTCTGTGGGCCCAGTTTTAGATTCCGATGCCTCGCTTCAGGTATACTGTATCCCTTGGACCTTCTTATTGACGATGAAACACTGAAATTGCATCCCAATTTAATACAAAAGGCCAAATGCCGACTTCAGTAAAAGAGGACTGACACTCTCACTTTGTATGATTTGAACCTCTCCTGTGAGTCCAGTTTTAGATTACTGTATACCTTGCACCTTCTTATTGACGATGAAACACAGAATTTGCATCCGAATTTAATACAAAAAGCACAATGCCGACTTAAGTACAAGAGGACTGACACCCTCACTTTCTATGATTTGAACATCTCCTGTGAGTCCAGTTTTAGATTCCGATGCCTCAGTTCCGGTTTACTGTATACCTTGCACCTTCTTATTGACGATGAAACACAGAAATTGCATCCGAATTTGATGTAAAAGTCACAAGGCCGACTTAAGTACAAGAGGACTGACACTCTCACTTTCTACGAGTTGAACCTCTCCTGTGGGTCCAATTTTAGATTCCGATGCTTCACTTCAAGATTACTGTATACCTTGCACCTTCTTGTTGACGATGAAACACAGAAATTCCATCCGAACTTAATACAAAAGGCACAATGCCGACTTAAGTACAAGAGGACTGACACTCTCACATTCTACGATTTGACCCTCTCCTATGAGTCCAGTTTCAGATTCCGATGCATCACTTCAGGTTTACTGTATACCTTGCACCTACTTATTGACGATGAAACACAGAAATTGCATCGGAATTTAATTCTAAAGGCAAATTGCCGACTTAAGTAAAAGAGGGCTGACACACTCACTTACTATGATTTGAACCTCTGATGTGAATCCAGTTTTAGGTTCCGATGCTTCACTTCAGGTAAACTGTATGCCTTGCACCTTCTTATTGACGATGAAACACAGAAATTGCATCCGAATTTAATACAAAAGCCACAATGCCGACTTAAGTACAAGAGGACTGACACTCTCACTTTCCACGATTTGTTCCTCTCCTGTGAGACCAGTTTTAGATTCCGATGCTTCACTTCAGGTTTACTGTATACTTTGTACCTTCTTATTGACGATGAAACACAAAAATTGCATCTAATTTAATACAAAAGGCACAATGCCGACTTAAGTACAAGAGGACTGACACTCTCACTTTCTATGATTTGAACCTCTGCTGTGAGTCCACTTTTAGATTCCGATGCTTCAATTCAGGATTACTGTATACCTTGCACCTTCTTATTGACGATGAAACACAGAAAATGCATCGGAATTTAATCCAAAAGGCACAATGCCGACTTAAGTACAAGAGGACTGACACTCTCACTTACTATAATTTGAACCTCTCCTGTGAGTCCAGTTTTAGATTCTGATGCTTCACTTCAAGATTACTGTATATCTTGCACCTTCGTATTGACGATGAAACACAGAATTTGCATCCGAATTTAATACAAAAGGTACAATGCCGACTTAAGTACAAGAGGACTGACACTCTCACTTTCTATGATTTGAACCTCTCCTGTGAGTCCAGTTTTAGATTCCGATGTTTCACTTCAAGATTATACCTTGCACCTTCTTATTGACGCTGAAACACAGAAATTGCATCCAAATTTAATACAAAAGGCACAATGCCGCCTTAAGTACAAGAGGACTGACACTCTCACTTTCCACGACTTGAACCTCTCCTGTGAGTCCAGTTTTAGATTCCTAAACTTAACTTCAAGATTACTGTATACCTTGCACCTTATTATTGACGATGAAACACAGAAAATGCATCCGACTTTAATACAAAACGCACAATGCCGACTTAAGTGCAAGAGGTCTGACACTCTCACTTTTTATGATTAGAACCTCTCCTGTGAATCCAGTTATAGATTTCTATGCTTCACTTCAGGTTTACTGTATCCCTTGGACCTTCTTATCGACGATGAAAGACAGAGTTTGCATCCGAATTTAATACAAAAGGCACAATGCCGATTTAAGTAAAAGAGGCCTGACACTCTCACTTTCTATGATTTGAACCTCCCCTGGGAGCCCAGTTTCAGATTCCGATGCTTCATTTCAGGTGTACTGTATCCCTTGGACCTTTTTATTGACGACGAAACCCTGAAATTGCATCCGAAATTAATACAAAAGGCACAATGCCGACTTAAGTAAAAGAGGCCTGACACTCTCACTTTCTATGATTTGAACCTCTCCTGTGAGTCTAGATTTAGATTCCGAGGCTTCACTTCATTTTTACTGTATACCTTGCACCTTCTTATTGACGATGAAACACAGATATTGTATCCGAATTTAATACAAAAGGCACAATGCCGAACAAAGGACAAGACGACTGACACTCTCACTTTCTACGATTTGAACCTCTCCTGTGAGACCAGTTTTAGATTCCAATGCTTCACTTCAGGTTTACTGTATACCTTGCACCTTCTTATTGACGATGAAACACAAAAATTACATCCGAATTTAATACAAAAGGCACAATGCCAACTTAAGTACAAGAGGACTGACACTCTCACTTTCTATAATTTGAACATCTCCTGTGAGTCCAGTTTTAGATTCCGATGCTTCACTTCAGGTTTACTGTATACCTTGCACCTTCTTATTGACGAAGAAACACAGAAATTGCTTTCGAATTTAATACAAAGGGCACAATGCCGACTTAAGTACAAGAGGACTGACTCTCTCACTTTCTACGATTTGAACCTCTCCTGTGGGTCCAATTTTAGATTCCGATTCTTCACTTCAAGATTACTGAATACCTTGCACCTTCCTGTTGACGATGAAATACAGAAATTGCATCCGAATTTAATACAAAAGGCACAATGCCGACTTAAGTACAAGAGGACTGACACTCTCCCTTTCTACGATTTGACCCTCTCCAGTGAGTCCAGTTTTAGATTCCGATGCTTCACTTCAAGATCATTGTATACCTTGCACCTGGTTAATAACGATGAAACTCAGAAATTACATCTGAATTTAATACAAAATGCACAATGCCGACACCTACGTACAAGAGGACTGACACTCTCACTTTCTATGATTTGAACCTCTCCTGTGAGTCCAGTTTTAGATTCCGATGCTTCACTTCAGTAAACTATATACCTTGCACCTTCTTATTGACGATGAAACACAAAAATTGCATCCGAATTTAATACAAAAGGCACAATGCCGACTTAAGTACAAGAGGACTGACACTCTCACTTTCTATGATTCTGAACCTCTCCTGTGAGTCCAGGTTTAGATTCCGATGCTTCACTTCAGGTTTACTGTATACCTTGCACCTTCTTACTGATGATGAAACACAGAAATTGCATCGGAATTTAATTCAAAAGGCACAATGCCGACTTAAGTACAAGAGGGCTGACACTCTCACTTACTATGATTTGAACCTCTGCTGTGACTCCAATTTTAGATTCCGATGCTTCACTTCAGGTAAACTGTATACCTTGCACCTTCTTATTGACTATGAAACACAGAAATTGCAACCGAATTTAATACAAAAGGCACAATGCCGACTTAAGTACAAGTGGACTGACACTCTAATTTTCTACGATTTGAACCTCTCCTGTGAGACCAGTTTTAGATTCCGATGCTTTACTTCAGGATTACTGTATACCTTGCACCTTCTTATTGACGATGAAACACAAAAATTGCATCCATATTTAATACAAAAGGCACAATGCCGACACCTAAGTACAAGAGGACTGACACTCTCACTTTCTATGATTTGAACCTCTCCTGTGAGTCCAGTTTTAGATTCCGAGGCTTCACTTCAGGTTTAATGTATCCCTTGGACCTTGTTATTGACGATGAAACACAGAAATTTATCCGAATGTAATACAAAAGGCACAATGCCGACATAAGTACAAGAGGACTGACACTCTCACTTTCTACGGTTTGAACCTCTCCTGTGATTCCAGTTTTAGATTCTGATGCTTCACTTCAAGATTACTGTATATCTTGCACCATTGTATTGACGATGAAACATAGATATTGCATCCGAATTTAATACAAAAGGCACAATGCCGACTTAAGTGCAAGAGGACTGACACTCTCACTTTCTACGATTTGAACCTCTCCTGTGAGTCCCGTTTTAGATTCCGATGCTTCACTTCAAGATCACTGTATACCTTGCACCTAGTTATTGACGATGAAACTCAGAAATTGCATCCGAATTTAATACAAAAGGCACAATGCCGACACCTAAGTACAAGAGGACTGACACTCTCACTTTCTATGATTTGAACCTCTCCTGTGAGTCCAGTTTTAGATTCCGAGGCTTCACTTCAGGTTTAATGTATCCCTTGGACCTTGTTATTGACGATGAAACACAGAGTTAGCATCCGAATTTAATACAATAGGCACAATGCCGACTTAAGTACAAGAGGACTGACACTCTTACTTTCTATGATTTGAACCTCCCCTGGGAGCCCAGTTTTAGATTCCGATGCTTCATTTCAGGTATACTGTATCCCTTGGACCTTTTTATTGACGACGAAACACTGAAATAGCATCCGAAATTAATACAAAAGGCACAATGCCGACTTAAGTAAAAGAGGCCTGACACTCTCACTTTCTATGATTTGAACCTCCGCTGTGAGTCTAGTTTTAGATTCCGATGCTTCACTTCATTTTTACTGTATACCTTGCTCCTTCTTATTGACGATGAAACACAGAAATTGTATCCGAATTTAATACAAAAGGCACAATGCCGAACAAAGGACAAGAGGACTGACACTCTCACTTTCTACGATTTGAACCTCTCCTGTGAGACCAGTTTTAGATTCCAAAGCTTCACTTCAGGTTTACTGTATACCTTGCACCTTCTTATTGACGATGAAACACAAAAATTGCATCCGATTTTAATACAAAAGGCACAATGCCAACTTAAGTACAAGAGGTCTGACACTCTCACTTTCTATAATTTGAACATCTCCTGTGAGTCCAGTTTTAGATTCCGATGCTTCACTTCAGGTTTACTGTATACCTTGCACCTTCTTATTGACGAAGAAACACAGAAATTGCATTCGAATTTAATACAAAAGGCACAATGCCGACTTAAGTACAAGAGGACTGACACTCTCACTTTCTACGATTTGAACCTCTCCTGTGGGTCCAATTTTAGATTCCGATTCTTCACTTCAAGATTACTGTATACCTTGCACCTTCTTGTTGACGATGAAATACAGAAATTGCATCCGAATTTAATACAAAAGGCACAATGCCGACTTAAGTACAAGAGGACTGACACTCTCCCTTTCTACGATTTGACCCTCTCCTGTGAGTCCAGTTTTAGATTCCGATGCTTCACTTCAAGATCATTGTATACCTTGCACCTGGTTAATAACGATGAAACTCAGAAATTGCATCTGAATTTAATACAAAATGCACAATGCCGACACCTACGTACAAGAGGACTGACACTCTCACTTTCTATGATTTGAACCTCTCCTGTGAGTCCAGTTTTAGATTCCGATGCTTCACTTCAGTAAACTGTATACCTTGCACCTTCTTATTGACGATGAAACACAAAAATTGCATCCGAATTTAATACAAAAGGCACAATGCGTCCTTAAGTACAAGAGGACTCACACTCTCACTTTCTATGATTCTGAACCTCTCCTGTGAGTCCAGGTTTAGATTCCGATGCTTCACTTCAGGTTTACTGTATACCTTGCACCTTCTTACTGACGATGAAACACAGAAATTGCATCGGAATTTAATTCAAAAGGCACAATGCCGACTTAAGTACAAGAGGGCTGACACTCTCACTTACTATGATTTGAACCTCTGCTGTGAATCCAGTTTTAGATTCCGATGCTTCACTTCAGGTAAACTGTATACCTTGCACCTTCTTATTGACTATGAAACACAGAAATTGCTTCCGAGTTTAATACAAAAGGCACAATGCCGACACCTACGTACAAGTGGACGGACACTCTAATTTTCTACGATTTGAACCTCTCCTGTGAGACCAGTTTTAGATTCCGATGCTTCACTTCAGGATTACTGTATACCTTGCACCTTCTTATTGTCGATGAAACACAAAAATTGCATCCGAATTTAATACAAAAGGCACAATGCCGACGTAAGTACAAGAGGACTGACACTCTCACTTTCTACGATTTGTTCTTCTCCTGTGAGACCAGTTTTAGATTCCGATGCTTCACTTCAGGTTTACTGTATACCTTGCACCTTCTTATTGACGATGAAACACAAAAATTGCATCCTAATTTAATACAAAAGGCACAATGCCGACTTAAATACAAGTGGACTGACACTCTCACTTTCTATGATTTGAACCTCTGCTGCGAGTCCACTTTTAGATTCCGATGCTTCACTTCAAGTTTACTGTATACCTGGCACCTTCTCATTGACGATGAAACACAGAAAATGCATCGGAATTTAATCCAAAAGGCACAATGCCGACTTAAGTACAAGAGGACTGACACTCTCACTTACTATGAATTGAACCTCTCCTGTGAGTCCAGTTTTAGATTCCGATGCATCACTTCAGGTATACTGTATCCCTTGCACCTTCTAATTGACGATGAAACACAGAAATTGCATCCGAATTTAAAACAAAAGGCACAATGCCGACATAAGTACAAGAGGACTGACACTCTCACTTTCTACGATTTGAACCTCTCCTGTGAGTCCAGTTTTAGATTCTGATGCTTCACTTCAAGATTACTGTATATCTTGCACCTTTGTATTGACGATGAAACACAGATATTGCATCCGAATTTAACACAAAAAGCACAATGCCGACTTAAGTACAAGAGGACTGACATTCTCACTTTCTATGATTTGAACCTCTCCTGTGAGTCCAGTTTTAGATTCCTAAACTTCACTTCAAGATTACTGTATACCTTGCACCTTATTATTGACGATCAAACACAGAAATTGCATCCGACTTTAATACAAAACGCACAATGCCGACTTAAGTGCAAGAGGTCTGACACTCTCACTTTCTATGATTAGAACCTCTCCTGTGAGTCCAGTTTTAGATTCCTATGCTTCACTTCAGGTTTACTGTATCCCTTGGACCTTCTTATCGACGATGAAACACGGAGTTTGCATCCGAATTTAATACAAAAGGCACAATGCCGACTTAAGTAAAAGATGCCTGACACTCTCACAATCTATGATTTGAACCTCTCCTGTGAGTCCAGTTTTAGATTCCGATGCTTCACTTCAGGTATACTGTATACCTTGTACCATCTTATTGACGATGAAACACAGAAATTGCATCCGAATTTAATACAAAAGGCACAATGCCGAACTATGTACAAGAGGACTGACACTCTCACTTTCTACGATTTGAACCTCTCCAGTGGGTCCAGTTTAAGATTCCGATGCTTCACTTCAATATTACTGTATACCTTGCACCTTCTTGTTGATGATGAAACACAGAAATTGCATCCGAATTTAATGCAAAAGGCACAATGCCGACTTAAGTACAAGAGGACTGACACTCTCACTTTCTACGATTTGAACTTCTCCTATGAGTCCAGTTTTAGATTCCGATGCTTCACTTCAAGATCACTGTATACCTTGCACCTAGTTATTGACGATGAAACTCAGAAATTGCATCCGAATTTAATACATAAGGCACAATGCCGACACCTAAGTACAAGAGGACTGACACTCTCACTTTCTATGATTTGAACCTCTCCTGTGAGTCCAGTTTAAGATTCCGAGGCTTCACTTCAGGTTTAATGTATCCCTTGGACCTTGTTATTGACTATGAAACACCGAGTTAGCATCCGAATTTAATACAATAGGCACAATGCCGACTTAAGTGCAAGAGGACTCACACTCTAACTTTCTATGATTTGAACCTTCCCTGGGAGCTTAGTTTTAGATTCCAATGCTTCACTTAAGGTATACTATATCCCTTCGACCTTCTTATTGACGATGAAACACTGAAATTGCATCCGAAATTATTACAAAAGGCACAATGCCGACTTAAGTAAAAGAGGCCTGACACTCTCACTTTCTATGATTTGTACCTCTCCTGTGAGTCCAGTTTTAGATTCCGATGCTTCACTTCAGTAAACTGTATACCTTGCACCTTCTTATTGACGATGAAACACAGAAATTGCATTCGAATTTAATACAAAATGCACAATGCCGACTTAAGTACAAGAGGACTGATACTCTCACCTTCTACGATTTGAACCTCTCCTGTGTGTCCAGTATTAGATTCCGATGCTTCACTTCAAGTTTACTGTATCCCTTGGACCTTCTTATTGACGATGAAACACAGACATTGCATCCGAATTTAATACAAATGGCACAATGCCGACTTAAGTACAAGAGGACTGACACTCTCACTTTCTACGATTTGAACCTCTCCTGTTGGACCAATTTTAGATTCCGATGCCTCACTTCAAGATTACTGTATACCTTGCACCTTCTTGTTGACGATGAAACAGAGAAATTGCATCCGAATTAAATACAAAAGGCACAATGCCGACACCTAAGTACAAGAGGACTGACACTCTCACTTTCTATAATTTGAACCTCTCCTGTGAGTCCAGTTTTAGATTCCGATGCTTCACTTCAGGTTTACTGTATCCCTTGGACCTTCTTATTGACTATGAAACACAGAGTTTGCATCCGAATTTAATACAAAAGGCACAATGCCGACTTAACTACAAGAGGACTGACACTCTAACTTTCTATGATTTGAACCTTTCCTGTGCGCCCAATTTTAGATCCCGATGCTTCACTTCAGGTATACTGTATCATTTGGACCTTCTTATTGACGATGAAACACTGAAATTGCATCCGAATTTAATACAAAATGCACAATGCCGACTTAAGTAAAAGAGGCCTGACACTCTCATTTTCTATGATTTAAACCTCTCCTGTGGGTCCAGTTTTAGATTCCGATGCTTCACTTCAGGTATACTGCATACCTTGCCCCTTCCTATTGACGATGAAACACAGAAATTGCATCCGAATTTAATACATAAGGCACAATGCCGACTTACGTACAAGAGGACTCCCACTCTCAGTTTCTACGATTTGAACCTCTCCTGTGAGACCAGTTTTAGATTCCGATGCTTCACTTCAGGTTTACTGTATACCTTGCATCGTGTTATTGACGATGAAACACAAAAATTGCATCCGAATTTAATTCAAAAGGCACAATGCCGACTTAAGTACAAGAGGACTGACTCTCTCACTTACTATGATTTGAACCTCTGCTGTGAGTTCACTTTTAGATTCCGATGCTTCACTACAGGTTTACTGTATACCTTGAACCTTCTTATTGACGATGAAACACAGAAATTGCATCGGAATTTAATCCAAAAGGCACAATGCCGACTTAAGTGCAAGAGGACTGACACTCTCACTTACTATGATTTGAACCTCTCCTGTGAGTCCAGTTTTAGATTCCGATGCTTCACTTCAGGTATACTGTATCCCTTGCACCTTCTTATTGACGATGAAACACAGAAATTGCATCCGAATTTAATACAAAAGGCACAATGCCGACATAAGTACAAGAGGACTGACACTCTCACTTTCTACGATTTGAACCTCTCCTGTGAGTCCAGTTTTAGATTCGGATGCTTCACTTCAAGTTTACTGTATATCTTGTACTTTCGTATTGACGATGAAACACAGAAATTGCATCCGAATTTAATACAAAAGGCACAATGTTGACTTAAGTACAAGAGGACTGACACTCTCAATTTCTATGATTTGAACCTCTCCTGTGAGTCCAGTTTTAGATTCCGATGCTTCACTTCAGTAAACTGTATACCTTGCACCTTCTTATTGACGATGAAACACAAAAATTGCATCCGAATTTAATACAAAAGGCACAATGCCGACTTAAATACAAGAGGACTGACACTCTCACTTTCTATGATTCTGAACCTCTCCTGTGAGTCCAGGTTTAGATTCCGATGCTTCACTTCAGGTTTACTGTATACCTTGCACCTTCTTACTGACGATGAAACACAGAAATTGCATCGGAATTTAATTCAAAAGGCACAATGTCGACTTAAGTACAAGAGGGCTGACACTCTCACTTACTATGATTTGAACCTCTGCTGTGAATCCAGTTTTAGATTCCGATGCTTCACTTCAGGTAAACTGTATACCTTGCACCTTCTTATTGACTATGAAACACAGAAATTGCTTCCGAGTTTAATACAAAAGGCACAATGAAGACACCTACGTACAAGTGGACTGACACTCTAATTTTCTACGATTTGAACCTCTCCTGTGAGACCAGTTTTAGATTCCGATGCTTCACTTCAGGATTACTGTATACCTTGCACCTTCTTATTGTCGATGAAACACAAAAATTGCATCCGAATTTAATACAAAAGGCACAAGGCCGACGTAAGTACAAGAGGACTGACACTCTCACTTTCTACGATTTGTTCTTCTCCTGTGAGACCACTTTTAGATTCCGATGCTTCACTTCAGGTTTACTGTATACCTTGCACCTTCTTATTGACGATGAAACACAAAAATTGCATCCTAATTTAATACAAAAGGCACAATGCTGACATAAATACAAGAGGACTGACACTCTCAATTTCTATGATTTGAACCTCTGCTGCGAGTCCACTTTTAGATTCCGATGCTTCACTTCAAGTTTACTGTATACCTTGCACCTTCTCATTGACGATGAAACACAGAAAATGCATCGGAATTTAATCCAAAAGGCACAATGCCGACTTAAGTACAAGAGGACTGACACTCTCACTTACTATGATTTGAACCTCTCCTGTGAATCCAGTTTTAGATTCCGATGCATCACTTCAGGTATACTGTATCCCTTGCACCTTCTTATTGACGATGAAACACAGAAATTGCATCCGAATTTAATACAAAAGGCACAATGCCGACATAAGTACAAGAGGACTGACACTCTCACTTTCTACGATTTGAACCTCTCCTGTGAGTCCAGTTTCAGATTCTGATGCTTCACTTCAAGATTACTGTATATCTTGCACCTTTGTATTGACGATGAAACACAGATATTGCATCCGAATTTAATACAAAAAGCACAATGCCGACTTAAGTACAAGAGGACTGACACTCTCACTTTCTATGATTTGAACCTCTCCTGTGAGTACAGTTTTAGATTCCGATGCTTCACTTCAAGATTAATGTATACCTTGCACCTTCTTATTGACGCTGAAACACAGAAATTGCATCCGAATTTAATACAAAAGGCACAATGCCGCCTTAAGTACAAGAGGACTGACACTCTCACTTTCAACGACTTGAACCTCTCCTGTGAGTCCAGTTTTAGATTCCTAAACTTCACTTCAAGATTACTGTATACCTTGCACCTTACTATTGACGATGAAACACAGAAATTGTATCCGACTTTAATACAAAACGCACAATGCCGACTTAAGTGCAAGAGGTCTGACACTCTCACTTTCTATGATTAGAACCTCTCCTGTGAGTCCAGTTTTAGATTCCTATGCTTCACTTCAAGTTTACTGTATCCCTTGGACCTTCTTATCGACGATGAAACACGGAGTTTGCATCCGAATTTAATACAAAAGGCACAATGCCGACTTAAGTAAAAGATGCCTGACACTCTCACTATCTATGATTTGAACCTCTCCTGTGAGTCCAGTTTTAGATTCCGATGCTTCACTTCAGGTATACTGTATACCTTGTACCATCTTATTGACGATGAAACACGGAAATTGCATCCGAATTTAATACAAAAGGCACAATGCCAAACTAAGTACTAGAGGACTGACACTCTCACTTTCTACAATTTGAACCTCTCCAGTGGGTCCAGTTTAAGATTCCGATGCTTCACTTCAATATTACTGTATACCTTACACCTTCTTGTTGATGATGAAACACAGAAATTGCATCCAAATTTAATGCAAAAGGCACAATGCCGACTTAAGTACAAGAGGACTGACACTCTCACTTTCTACGATTTGTACTTCTCCTGTGAGTCCAGTTTTAGATTCCGATGCTTCACTTCAAGATCACTGTATACCTTGCACCTAGTTATTGACGATGAAACTCAGAAATTGCATCCGAATTTAATACATAAGGCACAATGCCGACACCTAAGTACAAGAGGACTGACACTCTCACTTTCTATGATTTGAACCTCTCTTGTGAGTCCATTTTAAGATTCCGAGGCTTCACTTCAGGTTTAATGTATCCCTTGGACCTTGTTATTGACTATGAAACACAGAGTTAGCATCCGAATTTAATACAATAGGCACAATGCCGACTTAAGTGCAAGAGGACTCACACTCCAACTTTCATTGATTTGAACCTTCCCTGGGAGCTTAGTTTTAGATTCCAATGCTTCACTTAAGGTATACTATATCCCTTGGACGTTCTTATTGACGATGAAACACTGAAATTGCATCCGAAATTATTACAAAAGGCACAATGCCGACTTAAGTAAAAGATGCCTGACACTCCCACTTTCTATGATTTGTACCTCTCCTGTGAGTCCATTTTTAGATTCCGATGCTTCACTTCAGGTATACTGTATACCTTGCACCATCTTATTGACGATGAAACACAGAAATTGCATCCGAATTTAATACAAAAGGCACAATGCCCAACTAAGTACAAGAGGACTGACACTCTCACTTTCTACGATTTGAACCTCTCCTGTGAGTCCAGTTTTAGATTCCGATGCTTCACTTCAAGATCACTGTATACCTTGCACCTAGTTATTGACGATGAAACTCAGAAATTGCATCCGAATTTAATACAAAAGGCACAATGCCGACACTTAAGTACAAGAGGACTGACACTCTCACTTTCTATAATTTGAACCTCTCCTGTGAGTCCAGTTTTAGATTCCGAGGCTTCACTTCAGGTTTAATGTATCCCTTGGACCTTGTTATTGACCATGAAACACAGAGTTAGCATCCGAATTTAATACAATAGGCACAATGCCGACTTAAGTACAGGAGGACTGACACTCTAACTTACTATGATTTGAACCTCCCCTGGGAGCCCAGTTTTAGATTCCGATGCTTCATTTCAGGAATACTGTATCCCTTGGACCTTCTTATTGACGACGAAACACTGAAATTGCATCCGTAATTAATACAAAAGGCACAATGGCGACTTAAGTAAAAGAGACCTGACACTCTCACTTTCTATGATTTGAACCTCTCCTGTGAGTCCAGATTTAGATTCCGATGCTTCACTTCATTTTTTCTGTATACCTTGCACCTTCTTATTGACGATGAAACACAGAAATTGTATCCGAATTTAATACAAAAGGCACAATGCCGAACAAAGGACAAGAGGACTGACACTCTCACTTTCTACGATTTGAACCTCTCCTGTGAGACCAGTTTTAGATTCCAATGCTTCACTTCAGGTTTACTGTATACCTTGCACCTTCTTATTGACGATGAAACAAAAAAATTGCATCCGATTTTAATAGAAAAGGCACAATGTCAACTTAAGTACAAGAGGACTGACACTCTCACATTCTATAATTTGAACATCTCCTGTGAGTCCAGGTTTAGATTCCGATGCTTCACTTCAGGTTTACTGTATCCCTTGGACCTTCTTATTGACTATGAAACACAGAGTTTGCATCCGGATTTAATACAAAAAGCACAAAGCCGACTTAACTACAAGAGGACTGACACTCTAACTTTCTATGATTTGAACCTTTCCTGTGAGCCCAATTTTAGATCCCGATGCTTCACTTCAGGTATACTGTATCATTTGGACCTTCTTATTGACGATGAAACACTGAAATTGCATCCGAATTTAATACAAAATGCACAATGCCGACTTAAGTAAAAGAGGCCTGACACTCTCATTTTCTATGATTTAAACCTCTCCTGTGAGTCCAGTTTTAGATTCCGATGCTTCACTTCAGGTATACTGCATACCTTGCCCCTTCCTATTGACGATGAAACACCGAAATTGCATCCGAATTTAATACATAAGGCACAATGCCGACTTACGTACAAGAGGACTCCCACTCTCACTTTCTACGATTTGAACCTCTCCTGTGAGACCAGTTTTAGATTCCGATGCTTCACTTCAGGTTTACTGTATACCTTGAACCTTCTTATTGACGATGAAACACAGAAATTGCATCGGAATTTAATCCAAATGGCACAATGCCGACTTAAGTGCAAGAGGACTGACACTCTCACTTATATGATTTGAACCTCTCCTGTGAGTCCAGTTTTAGATTCCGATGCTTCACTTCAGGTATACTGTATCCCTTGCACCTTCTTATTGACGATGAAACACAGAAATTGCATCCGAATTTAATACAAAAGGCACAATGCCGACATAAGTACAAGAGGACTGACACTTACACTTTCTACGATTTGAACCTTTCCTGTGAGTCCAGTTTTAGATTCGGATGCTTCACTTCAAGTTTACTGTATATCTTGTACTTTCGTATTGACGATGAAACACAGAAATTGCATCCGAATTTAATACAAAAGGCACAATGCCGACTTAAGTACAAGAGGACTGACACTCTCACTTTCTATGATTTGAACCTCTCCTGTGAGTCCAGTTTTAGATTCCGATGCTTCACTTCAAGATTACTGTATACCTTGCACCTTCTTATTGACGCTGAAACACAGAAATTGCATCCGAATTTAATACAAAAGGCACAATGCCGCCTTAAGTACAAGAGGACTGACACTCTCACTTTCTACGACTTGAACCTCTCCTGTGAGTCCAGTTTTAGATTACTAAACTTCACTTCAAGATTACTGTATACCTTGCACCTTATTATTGACGATGAAACACAGAAATTGCATCCGACTTTAATACAAAACGCACAATGCCGACTTAAGTGCAAGAGGTCTGACACTCTCACTTTCTATGATTAGAACCTCTCCTGTGAGTCCAGATTTAGATTCCTATGCTTCACTTCAGGATTACTGTATCCCTTGGACCTTCTTATCGACGATGAAACACAGAGTTTGCATCCGAATTTAATACAAAAGGCACAATGCCGACTTAAGTGAAAGAAGCCTGACACTCTCACTTTCAATGATTTGAACCTCTCCTGTGAGTCCAGTTTGAGATTGCGATGCTTCACTTCAGATATACTGTATACCTTGCACCATCTTATTGACGATGAAACAAAGAAATTACTTCCGAATTTAATACAAAAGGCACAATGCCGAACTAAGTACAAGAGGACTGACACTCTCACTTTCTACGATTTGAACCTTTCCTGTGGGTCCAGTTTTAGATTCCGATGCTTCACTTCAATATTACTGTATACCTTGCACCTTCTTGTTGATGATGAAACACAGAAATTGCATCCGAATTTAATACAAAAGGCACAATGCCGACTTAAGTACAAGAGGACTAACACTCTCACTTTCTACGATTTGAACTTCTCCTGTGAGTCCCGTTTTAGATTCCGATGCTTCACTTCAAGATCACTGTATACCTTGCACCAAGTTATTGACGATGAAACTCAGAAATTGCATCCGAATTTAATACAAAAGGCACAATGCCGACTCCTAAGTACAAGAGGACTGACACTCTCACTTTCTATGATTTGAACCTCTCCTGTGAGTCAAGTTTTAGATTCCGAGGCTTCACTTCAGGTTTATGGTATCCCTTGGACCTTGTTATTGACGATGAAACACAGAGATAGCATCCGAATTTAATACAATAGGCACAATGCCGACTTAAGTACAAGAGGACTGACACTCTAACTTTCTATGATTTGAACCTCCCCTGGTAGCTTAGTTTTAGATTCCGATGCTTCACTTAAGGTATACTGTATACCTTGGACCTTCTTATTGACGATGAAACACTGAAATTGCATCCGAAATTATTACAAAAGGCACAATGCCGACTTAAGTAATAGAGGCCTGACACTCTCACTTTCTATGATTTGAACCTCTCCTGTGAGTCCAGTCTTAGATTCAGATGCTTCACTTCAGGTATACTGTATACCTTGCACCATCTTATTGACGATGAAACACAGAAATTTAATCCGAATTTAATACAAAAGGCACAATGACGAACTAAGTACTAGAGGACTGACACTCTCACTTTCTACGATTTGAACCTCTCCTGTGGGTCCAGTTTTAGATTCCG
The DNA here is from genome assembly GCF_023864345.2 of Schistocerca serialis cubense. Lineage (NCBI taxonomy): Eukaryota > Metazoa > Arthropoda > Insecta > Orthoptera > Acrididae > Schistocerca > Schistocerca serialis. Next base: position 518,203,038 of record NC_064646.1, read on the forward strand.
ATGCTTCACTTCAATATTACTGAATACCTTGCACCTTCTTGTTGATGATGAAACACAGAAATTGCATCCGAATTCAATACAAAATGCACAATGCCGACTTAAGTACAAGAGGACTGACACTCTCACTTTCTACGATTTGAACCTCTCCTGTGAGTCCAGTTTTAGATTCCGATGCTTCACTTCAAGATCACTGTATACCTTGCACCTACTTATTGACGATGAAACTCAGAAATTGCATCCGAATGTAATACAAAAGGCACAATGCCGACACCTAAGTACAAGAGAACTGACACTCTCACTTTCTATGATTTGAACCTCTCCTGTGAGTCCAGTTTTAGATTCCGAGGCTTCACTTCAGGTTTAATGTATCCCATGGACCTTGTTATTGACGATGAAACACAGAGTTAGCATCGACTTTAATACAATAGGCACAATGCCGACTTAAGTACAAGAGGACTGACGCTCTAACTTTCTATGATTTGAACCTCCCCTGGGAGCCCACTTTTAGATTCCGATGCTTCATTTCAGGTATACTGTATCCCTTGGACCTTCTTATTGACGACGAAACACTGAAATTGCATCCGAAAGTAATACAAAAGGCACAATGTCGACTTAAGTAAAAGAGGCCTGACACACTCACTTTCAATGATTTGAACCTCTCCTGTGAGTCTAGTTTTAGTTTCTGAAGCTTCACTTCATTTTTACTGTATACCTTGCACCTTCTTATTGACGATGAAACACAGAAATTGTATCCGAATTTAATACAAAAGGCACAATGCCGAACAAAGGACAAGAGGACTGACACTCTCACTTTCTACGATTTGAACCTCTCCTGTGAGACCAGTTTTAGATTCCAATGCTTCACTTCAGGTTTACTGTATACCTTGCACCTTCTTATTGACGATGAAACACAAAAATTGCATCCGATTTTAATACCAAAGCACAATGCCAACTTAAGTACCAGAGGACTGACACTCTCACTTTCTATAATTTGAACATCTCCTGTGAATCCAGTTTTAGATTCCGATGCTTCACTTCAGGTTTACTGTATACCTTGCACCTTCTTATTGACGATGAAACACAGAAATTGCATTCGAATTTAATAAAAAAGGCACAATGCCGACTTAAGTACAAGAGGACTGACACTCTCACTTTCTACGATTTGAACCTCTCCTGTGTGTCCAGTATTAGATTCCGATGCTTCTCTTCAAGTTTACTGTATCCCTTGGACCTTCTTATTGACGATGAAACACAGACATTGCATCCGAATTTAATACAAATGGCACAATGCCGACTTAAGTACAAGAGGACTGACACTCTAACTTTCACTGATTAGAACCTCTCCTGTGAGTCCAGTTTTACATTCCGAAGCTTCACTTCAGGTTTACGGTATACCTTGCACCTTCTTATTGACGATGAAACACAGAAATTGCATCCGAAATTAATACAAAAGGCACAATGCCGACTTATGTAAAAGAGGACTGACACTCTGACTATCTACGATTTGAACCTCTCCTGTGAGTCCAGTTTTAGATTCCGATGCTTCACTTCAAGATTACTGTATACCTTGCACCTTCTTGTTAACGATGAAACACAGAAATTGCATCCGAATTTAATACAAAAGGCACAATGCCGACTTAAGTACAAGAGGACTGACACTCTCACTTTCTACGACTTGAACCTCTCGTGTGAGTCCGGTTTTAGATTCCGATGCTTCACCTCAAGATCACTGTATACCTTGCACCTAGTTATTGACGATGAAACTCAGAAATTGCATCCGAATTTAATACAAAAGGCACAATGCCAATACCTAAGTACAAGAGGACTGACACTCTCACTTTCTATGATTTGAACCTCTCCTGTGAGCCCAGTTTTAGATACCGATGCTTCACTTCAGGTATACTATCCCTTGGACCTTCTTATTGACGATGAAACACTAAAATTGCATCCGAATTTAATACAAAAGGCTCAATGCCGACTTCAGTAAAAGAGGCCTGACACTGTCACGTTCTATGATTTGAACCTCTCCTGTGAGTCCAGTATTAGATTACTGTATACCTTGCACCGTCTTATTGACTATGAAACACAGAAATTGCATCCGAAATTAATACAAAAGGCGCAATACAGACTTAAGTACAAAAGGACTGACACCCTCTTTTTCTATGATTTGAACATCTCCTGTGAGTCCAGTTTTAGATTCCGATGCTTCACTTCCGTTTTACTGTATACCTTGCACCTTCTTATTGACGATGAAACACAGAAATTGCATCCGAATTTAATGCAAAAGGCACAATGCCGACTTAAGTACAAGAGGACTGACACTCTCACTTTCTACGATTTGAACCTCTCCTGTTGGACCAATTTTAGATTCCAATGCTTTACTTCAAGTTTACTGTATCCCTTGGACCTTCTTATTGACGATGAAACACAGACATTGCATCCGAAATTAATACAAATGGCACAATGCCGACTTAAGTACAAGAGGACTGACACTCTAACTTTCACTGATTTGAACCTCTCCTGTGAGTCCAGTTTTAGATTCCGAAGCTTCACTACAGGTTTACGGTATACCTTGCACCTTCATATTGACGATGAAACACAGAAATTGCATCCGAAATTAATACAAGAGGCACAATGCCGACTTAAGTACAAGAGGACTGACATTCTCACTATCTACGATTTGAACCTCTCCTGTGAGTCCAGTTTTAGATTCTGATGCTTCACTTCAAGATTACTGTATACCTTGCACCTTCTTGTTAACGATGAAACACAGAAATTGCATCCGAATTTAATACAAAAGGCACAATGCTGACTTAAGTACAAGAGGACTGACACTCTCACTTTCTACGATTTGAACCTCTCGTGTGAGTCCGGTTTTAGATTCCGATGCTTCACCTCAAGATCACTGTATACCTTGCACCTAGTTATTGACGATGAAACTCAGAAATTGCATCCGAATTTAATACAAAAGGCACAACGCTGATACCTCAGTACAAGAGGACTGACACTCTCACTTTCTATGATTTGAACCTCTCCTGTGAGTCCAGTTTCAGATTCCGATGCTTCACTTCAGGTATACTGTATCCCTTGGATCTTCTTATTGACGATGAAACACAGAGTTTGCATCCGAAGTAAATACAAAAGGCACAATGCCGACTTAAGTACAAGAGGACAGACACTCTAACTTTCTATGATTTGAACCTCTCCTGTGAGCCCAGTTTTAGATACCGACGCTTCACTTCAGGTATACTATCCCTTGGACCTTCTTATTGACGATGAAACACTGAAATTGCATCCGAATTTAATACAAAAGGCACAATGCCGACTTCAGTAAAAGAGGCCTGACACTGTCACGTTCTATGATTTGAACCTCTCCTGTGAGTCCAGTATTAGATTACTGTATACGTTGCACCGTCTTATTGACGATGAAACACAGAGATTGCATCCGAAATTAATACAAAAGGCACAATACCGACTTAAGTACAAAAGGACTGACACCCTCTTTTTCTATGATTTGAACATCTCCTATGAGTCCACTTTTAGATTCCGATGCTTCACTTCCGGTTTACTGTATACCTTGCACCTTCTTATTGACGATGAAACACAGAAATTGCATCCGAATTTAATGCAAAAGGCACAATGCCGACTTAATTACAAGAGGAATGACACTCAAAATTTCTACGATTTGAAGCTCTCCTGTGAGACCAGTTTTAGATTCCGATGCTTCACTTCAGGTTTACTGAATCCCTTGGACCTTCCTATTGACGATGAAACACAAAAATTGCATCCGAATTTAAAACAAAAAGCACAATGCCGACTTTAGTACAAGAGGACTGACACTCTCACTTTCTACGATTTGAACCTCTCCTGTGAGACCAGTTTTCGATTCCGATGCTTCACTTCAGGTTTACTGTATACCTTGCACATTCTTATTGACGATGAAGCACAAAAATTGCATCCGAACTTAATACAAAAGGCACAATGCCGACTTAAGTACAAGAGGACTGACACTCTCACTTTCTATGATTTGAACCTCTCCTGTGAGTCCAGTTTTTGATTCCGATGCTTCACTTCAGGTTTACTGTATACCTTGCACCGTCTTATTGACGATGAAACACAGAAATTGCAACAGAATTTAATCCAAAAGGCACAATGCCGACTTAAGTACAAGAGGACTGACACTCTCACTTACTATGATTTGAACCTCTCCTGTGAGTCCAGTTTTAGATTCCGATGCTTCACTTCAGGTATACTGTATCCCTTGCACCTTCTTATTGACGATGAAACACAGAAATTGCATCCGAATTTAATACAAAAGGCACAATGCTGACATAAGTACAAGAGGACTGACTCTCTCACTTTGTACGATTTGAACCTCTCCTGTGAGTCCAGTTTTAGATTCTGATGCTTCACTTCAAGATTACTGTATACCTTGCACCTTCTTATAGACGATGAAACACAGAAATTGCAACAGAATTTAATCCAAAAGGCACAATGCCGACTTAAGTACAAGAGGACTGACACTCTCACTTTCTATGATTTGAACCTCTGCTGTCAGACCAGTTTTAGATTCCGATGCTTCACTTCAGGTTTACTGTATACCTTGCAACTTGTTATTGACGATGAATCACAAAGATTGCATCCGAATTTAATACAAAAGGCACAATTCCGACTTAATTACAAGAGGTCTAACACTCTCACTTTCTATGATTTGAACCTCTCCTGTGAGTCCAGTTTAGATTCCTATGCTTCACTTCAGGTTTACTGTATACCTTGCACATTCATATTGACGATGAAACACAGAAATAGCATCGGAATTTAATACAACAGGCACAATGCCGAGATAAGTACAAGAGGACTGACACTCTCACTTACTATGATTTGAACCTCTCTTGTGAGTTCAGTTTTAGATTCCGATGCTTCACTTCAGGTATACTGTATACCTTGCACCTTCTTAGTGATGATGAAACACAGAAATTGCATCCGAATTTAATACAAAAGGCACAATGCCGACTTAAGTACAAGAGGACTGACACTCTCACTTTCTATTATATGAACCTCTCCTGTGGGACCAGTTTTAGATACCGATGCTTCACTTCAGGTTTACTGTATGGCTTGCACCTTCTTACTGACGATGAAACACAAAAATTGCATCTGAATTTAATACAAAAGGCACAATGCCGACTTACGTACAAGAGGACTGTCACCCTCACTTTCTATGATTAGAACCTCTCCTGTGAGTCCAGCTTTAGATTCCGATGCTTCACTTCAGGTTTACTGTATACCTTGCACCTTCTTATTGACGATGAAGCACAGAAATTGCATCGGAATTTACTTCAAAAGGCACAATGCCGACTTAAGTACAAGAGGGCTGACACTCTCACTTACTATGATTTGAACCTCTGCTGTGAATCCAGTTTTTGATTTCGATGCTTCACTTCAGGTAAACTGCATACCTTGCACCTTCTTATTGACGATGAAACACAGAAATTGCATCCGAATTTAATACAAAAGGCACAATGACGACTTAATTACAAGAGGACTGACACTCAAAATTTCTACGATTTGAAGCACTCCTGTGAGACCAGTTTTAGATTCCGATTCTTCACTTCAGGTTTACTGTATACGTTGCACCTTCTTATTGACGATGAGACACAGAGTTTGCATCTTAATTTAATACAAAAGGCACAATGCCGACTTAAGTACAAGAGGACTGACACTCTCACTTTCTACGATTTGAGCCTCTCCTGTGAGACCAGTTTTAGAATCCAATGCTTCACTTCAGGTTTACTGTATCCCGTGGACCTTCTTATTGAAGATTTAACACAGAAATTTCATCCGAATTTAATACAAAAGGCACAATGCCGACTTAAGTAATAGAGGACTGACACTCTCACTTTCTATGATTTGAACCTCTCCTGTGAGTCCAGTTTTAGATTCCGATTCTTCACTTCAGGTTTACTGTATACCTTGCACTTTCTTATTGACGATGAAACACTGAAATTGCATCCGAATTTAATACAAAAAGCACAATGACGACTTAAGTACAAGAGGACTGACACTCTCACACTCTACTATTTGAACCTCTCCTGTGAGTCCAGTTTTAGATTCCGATGCTTCACTTCAAGTTTACTGTATACCTTGCACTTTCTTATTGACAATGAAACACAGAAATTGTATCCGAATTTAAAACAAAAGGCACAATGCCGACTTAAGTACAAGTGGACTGACACTCGCACTTTCTACGATTTGAACCTCTCCTGTGAGTCCAGTTTTAGATTCCGATGCTTCACTTCAGGTTTACTGTATACCTTGCATCTTCTTATTGACGATGAAACACAAAAATTGCATCCGAATTAAAAACAAAAAGCACAATTCCGACTTAAGTACAAGAGGACTGACACTCTCACTTTCTACGATTTGAACCTCTCCGGTGAGACCAGTTTTCGATTCCGATGCTTCACTTCAGGTTTACTGTATACCTTGCACATTCTTATTGACGATGAAACACAACAATTGCATCCGAACTTAATACAAAAGGCACAATGCCGACTTAAGTACAAGAGGACTGACACTCTCACTTTCTATGATTTGAACCTCTCCTGTGAGTCCAGTTTTTGATTCCGATGCTTCACTTCAGGTTTACTGTATACCTTGCACCTTCTTATTGACGATGAAACACAGAAATTGCAACAGAATTTAATCCAAAAGGCACAATGCCGACATAAGTACAGGAGGACTGACACTCTCACTTACTATGATTTGAACCTCTCCTGTGAGTCCAGTTTTAGATTCCGATGCTTCACTTCAGGTATACTGTATCCCTTGCACCTTCTTATTGACGATGAAACACAGAAATTGCATCCGAATTTAATACAAAAGGCACAATGCCGACATAAGTACAAGAGGACTGACTCTCTCACTTTCTACGATTTGAACCTCTCCTGTGAGTCCAGTTTTAGATTCTGATGCTTCACTTTAAGATTACTGTATACCTTGCTCCTTCTTATTGACGATAAAACACAGAAATTGCATCCGAATTTAATTCAAAAGGCACAATGCCACGTAAGTACAAGAGGACTGACACTCTCACTTTCTATGATTTGAACCTCTCCTGTGAGTCCAGTTTTAGATCCGATGCTTCACTTCAAGATTACTGTATACCTTGCACCTTCTTATTGACGCTGAAACACAGAAATTGCATCCGAATTTAATACAAAAGCACAATGCCGACTTAAGTACAAGAGGACTGACACTCTCACGTTCTATGATTTGAACCTCTGCTGTGATTCCAGTTTTAGATTCCGATGCTTCACTTCAGGTTTACTGTATACCTTGCACTTTCTTATTGACGGTGAAACACAGAAATTGCATCGGAAATTCATCCAAAAGGCACAATGCCGACTTAAGTACAAGAGGACTGACACTCTCACTTTCTACGATTTGAACCTCTCCTGTGAGTCCAGTTTTAGATTCGGATGCTTCACTTAAAGATTACTGTATACCTTACACCTTCTTGTTGACGATGAAACACAGAAATTGCATCCGAATTTAATACAAAAGGCGCAATGCCGACATAAGTACTAGAGGACTGACTCCCTCACGTTCTATGATTTGAACCTCCCCTGTGAGTCCAGTTTTAGATTCCGATGCCTCTCTTCAAGATTACTGTATACTTTGCACGTTGAAACACAGAAATTGCATCCGAATTTAATACAAAAGGCACAATGCCGACTTAAGTACAAGAGGACTGACACTCACACTTTCTACGACTTGAACCTCTCCTGTGAGTCCAGTTTTAGATTCCGATGCTTCACTTCAAGATAACTGTATACCTTGCACCTTATTATTGACGATGAAACATAGAAATTGCATCCGAATTTAATAAAAAGCGCACAATGCCGACTTAAGTACAAGAGGACTGACACTCTCACTTTCTACGATTTGAACTTCTCCTGTGAGACCAGTTTTCGATTCCGATGCTTCACTTCAGGTTTACTGTATACCTTGCATATTCTTATTGACGATGAAATACAAAAATTTCATCCGAACTTAATACAAAAGGCACAATGCCGACTTAAGTACAAGAGGACTGACACTCTCACCTTCTATGATTTGAACCTCTCCTGTGAGTCCAGTTTTAGATTCCGATGCTTCACTTCAGGTTTACTGTATACCTTGCACCTTCTTATTGAAGATGAAACACAGAAATTGCAACGGAATTTAATCCAAAAGGCACAATGCCGACTTAAGTACAAGGGGACTGACACTCTCACTTACTATGATTTGAACCTCTCCTGTGCGTCCAGTTTTAGATTCCGATGATTCACTTCAGGTATGCTGTTTCCCTTGCACCTTCTTATTGACGATGAAACACAGAAATTGTATCCGAATTTAATACAAAAAGCACAATGCCGACATAAGTACAATAGGACTGACACTCTCACTTTCTACGATTTGAACCTCTCCTGTGAGTCCAGTTTTAGATTCTGATGCTTCACTTCAATATTACTGTATACCTTGCACCTTCTTATTGACGATAAAACACAGAAATTGCATCCGAATTAATACAAAAGGCACAATGCCACTTAAGTACAAGAGGACTGACACTCTCACTTTCTATGATTTGAACCTCTCCTGTGAGTCCAGTTTTAGATCCGATGCTTCACTTCTAGATTATTGTATACCTTGCACCTTTTTATTGACGCTGAAACACAGAAATAGCATCCGAATTTAATACAAAAGCACAATGCCGACTTAAGTACAAGACGACTGACACTCTCACTTTCTATGATTTGAACCTCTGCTGTGAGTCCAGTTTTAGATTCCGATGCTTCACTTCAGGTTTACTGTATACCTTGCACTTTCTTATTGACGATGAAACACAGAAATTGCATCTGAATTTAATACAAAAAGCACAATGACGACTTAAGTACAAGAGGACTGACACTCTCACTTTCTACTATTTGAACCTCTCCTGTGAGTCCAGTTTTAGATTCCGATGCTTCACTTCAGGTTTACTGTATACCTTGCACCTTCTTATAGACGATGAAACACAGAAATTGCATCCGAATTTAATACAAAAGGCACAATGCCGTCCTAAGTACAAGAGGACTGACACTCTCACTTTCTACAATTTTAACCTCTCCTGTGAGTCCAGTTTTAGATTCCGATGCTTCACTTCAAGATCACTGTATACCTTGCACCTAGGTATATACGATGAAACTCAGAAATTGCATCCGAATTTAATACAAAAGGCACAATGCCGACACCTAAGTACAAGAGGACTGACACTGTCACTTTCTATGATTTGAACCTCTCCTGTGTGTCCAGTTTTAGATTCCGATGCTTCACTTCAGGTTTAATTAATCAGTTGTTCCTTCTTATTGACGATGAAACACAGAGTTTGCATCCGAATTTAATAAGAAAGGCACAATGCCGACTTAAGTACAAGAGGACTGACACTCTAACTTTCTATGAATTGAACCTCTCCTGTGCGTCCAGTTTTAGATTCCGATGCTTCACTTCAGGTCTACTGTATACCTTGCCCCATCTTATTGATGATGAAACACAGAAATTGCATCCGAATTTAATACAAAAGGCACAACGCCCAACTAAGTACAGGAGGACTAACACTCTCACTTTCTACGATTTGAACCTCTCCTGTGAGACCAGTTTTAGATTCCGATGCTTCACTTCAGGTTTACTGTATACCTTGCACCTTCTTATTGACGGTGAAACACAGAAATTGCATCGGAAATTCATCCAAAAGGCACAATGCCGACTTAAGTACAAGAGGACTGACACACTCACTTCCTACGATTTGAACCTCTCCTGTGAACCCAGTTTTAGATTCCGATGCTTCCCTTCAGGTTCACTTTATGCCTTGCACTTTCTTATTGACGATGAAACACAATAATTGCATCCGAATTTATTACAAAAGGCACATTGCCGACTCATGTACAAGAGGACTGACATTCTCACTTTCTATGATTTGAACCTCTCCTGTGAGTCCAATTTTAGATTCCGATGCTTCACTTCAAGATCACTGTATACCTTGCACCTAGTTATATACGATGAAACTCAGAAATTGCATCCGAATTTAATACAAAAGGCACAATGCCGACACCTATGTACAAGAGGACTGACACTGTCACTTTCTATGATTTGAACCTCTCCTGTGAGTCCAGTTTTAGATTCCGATGCTTCACTTCAGGTTTAATGTATCAGTTGGTCCTTCTTATTGACGATGAAACACAGAGTTTGCATCCGAATTTAATGCAAAAGGCGCAATGCCGACATAAGTACTAGAGGACTGACACCCTCACTTTCTATGATTTGAACCACTCCTGTGAGTCCAGTTTTAGATTCCGATGCTTCACTTCAGGTTTACTGTATACCTTGCACTTTCTTATTGACGATGAAACACAATAATTGCATCCGAATTTAATACAAAAGGCACAATGCTGACTCAAGTACAAGAGGACTGACACTCTAACTTTCTATGATTTGAACCTCTCCTGTGAGTCCAATTTTAGATTCCGATGCTTCACTTCAGGTTTACTGTATACCTTGCACCTTCTTATTGACGGTGAAACACAGAAATTGCATCGGAAATTCATCCAAAAGGCACAATGCCGACTTAAGTACAAGAGGACTGACACTCTAACTTTCTATGATTTGAACCTCTCCTGTGAGTCCAATTTTAGATTCCGATGCTTCACTTCAGGTTTACTGTATACCTTGCACCTTCTTATTGACGGTGAAACACAGAAATTGCATCGGAAATTCATCCAAAAGGCACAATGCCGACTTAAGTACAAGAGGACTGACACTCTCACTTCCTACGATTTGAACCTCTCCTGTGAACCCAGTTTTAGATTCCAATGCTTCCCTTCAGGTTCACTATATGCCTTGCACATTCTTATTGACGATGAAACACAATAATTGCATCCGAATTTAATACAAAAGGCACAATGCCGACTCAAGTACAAGAGGACTGACACTCTCACTTTCTATGATTTGAACCTCTCCTGTGAGTCCAGTTTTAGATTCCGATGCTTCGCTTCAGGTTTACTGTATACCTTGCACCTTCTTATTGACAATGAAACACAGAAATTGTATCCGAATTTAATACAAAAGGCACAATGCCGACTTAAGTACAAGTGTCCTGACACTCTCATTTTCTACGATTTGAACTTCTCCTGTGAGTCCAGTTTTAGTTTCCGATGCTTCACTTCAGGTTTACTGTATACCTTGCACCTTCTTATAGACGATGAAACACAGAAATTGCATCCGAATGTAATACAAAAGGCACAATGCCGTCTTAAGTACAAGAGGACTGACACTCTCACTTTCTACAATTTTAACCTCTCCTGTGAGTCCAGTTTTGGATTCCGATGCTTCACTTCAAGATCACTGTATACCTTGCACCTAGTTATATACGATGAAACTCAGAAATTGCATCCGAATTTAATACAAAAGGCACAATGCCGACACCTAAGTACAAGAATACTGACACTGTCACTTTCTATGATTTGAACCTCTCCTGTGTGTCCAGTTTTGGATTCCGATGCTTCACTTCAGGTTTAATGTATCAGTTGGTCCTTCTTATTGACGATGAAACACAGAGTTTGCATCCGAATTTAATAAGAAAGGCACAATGCCGACTTAGGTACAAGAGGACTGACACTCTAACTTTCTATGAATTGAACCTCTCCTGTGCGTCCAGTTTTAGATTCCGATGCTTCACTTCAGGTCTACTGTATACCTTGCCCCATCTTATTGATGATGAAACACAGAAATTGCATCCGAATTTAATACAAAAGGCACAACGCCCAACTAAGTACAGGAGGACTAACACTCTCACTTTCTACGATTTGAACCTCTCCTGTGAGACCAGTTTTAGATTCCAATGCTACACTTCAGGTTTACTGTACACCTTGCATCTTCTTATTGACGATGAAACACAAAAATTGCATCCAAATTTAATACAAAAGGCACAATGCCGACTTAAGTACAAGAGGACAGACACTCACACTTTCTATGATTTGAACCTCTCCTGTGAGTCCAGTTTTAGATTCCGATGCTTCACTTCAGGTTTACTGTATACCTTGCACATTCTTATTGACGATGAAACACAGACATTGCATCCGTATTTAATACAAAAGGCACAATGCCGACTTAAGTACAAGAGGACTGACACTCTCACTTTCTACGGTTTGAACCTCTCCTGTGAACCCTGTTTTAGATTCTGATGCCTCCCTTCAGGTTCACTTTATGCCTTGCACTTTCTTATTGACGATGAAACACAATAATTGCATCCGAATTTAATACAAAAGGCACAATGCTGACTCAAGTACAAGAGGACTGACACTCTAACTTTCTATGATTTGAACCTCTCCTGTGAGTCCAATTTTAGATTCCGATGCTTCACTTCAGGTTTAATGTATCAGTTGGTCCTTCTTATTGACGATGAAACACAGAAATTGGATCCGAATTTAATACAAAAGCCACAATGCCGACTAAAGTACAAGACGACTGATACTGTCACTTACTATGATTTGAACCTCTCCCGTGAGTCCAGTTTTAGATTCCGATGCTTCACTTCAGGTTTACTGTATACCTTGCAACCTTCTTATAGACGATGAAACACAGAAATTGCATCCGAATTAATTACAAATGGCACAATGCCGTCTTAAGTACAATAGGGTTGACACTCCCACCTTCTATGATTTGAACCTCACCTGTGAGTCCAGTTTTAGATTCTGATGCTTCACATCAGGTTTACAGTATACCTTGCACCTTCTTATTGACGATGAAAAACAGAAATTGCATCCGAATTTAATACAAAAGGCACAATGCCGACTTAAGTACAAGAGGACTGACACTCTCACTTTCTACGATTTGAACCTCTCCTGTGAGTCCAGTTTTAGATTCCGATGTTTCACTTCAGGTTTACAGTATACCTTGCACCTTCTTATTGACGATGAAACACAGAAATTGGATCCGAATTTAATACAAAAGGCACAATGCCGTCTTAAGTACAAGAGGGCTGATACTGTCACTTACTAGGATTTGAACCTCTCCCGTGAGTCCAGTTTTAGATTCCGATTTTTCACTTCAGGTTTACTGCATACCTTGCACCCTCTTTTTGACGATGAAACACAGAAATTGCATCCGAATTTAATACAAAGGGCACAATGCCGAATTAAGTACATGAGGACTGACACTCTGACATTCTACGTTTTGAACCTCTCCTGTGAGTCCAGTTTTATATTCCGATGCTTCACTTCAGTTTTACTGTATACCTTGCACCTTCTTATTGACGATGAAGCACAGAAATTGCATCCCAATTTAATACAAAAGGCACAATGCCGAATTAAGTACATGAGGACTGACAGTCTCAATTTCTATGATTTGAACCTCTCCTGTGAGTCCAGTTTTAGATTCCGATTTTTCACTTCAGGTTTACTGCATACCTTGCACATTCTTTTTGACGATGAAACACAGAAATTGCATCCGAATTTAATACAAAGGGCACAATGCCGACTTAAGTACAAGAGGACTGACACACTCACATTCTACGATTTGAACCTCTCCTGTGAGTCCAGTTTTAGATTCCGATGCTTCACTTCAGTTTTACTGTATACCTTGCACCCTCTTATTGACAATGAAGCACAGAAATTGCATCCCAAATTAATACAAAAGGCACAATGCCGAATTAAGTACATGAGGACTGACAGTCTCAATTTCTATGATTTGAACCTCTCCTGTGAGTCCAGTTTTAGATTCCGAAGCTTCTCTTTAGGTGTACTGTATACCTTGCACCTTCTTATTGACGATAAAACACAGATATTGCATCCAAATTTAATACAAAAGGCACAATGCCGACTTAAGTACAAGAGGACTGTCACGCTCACTATCTACGATTTGAACCTCTCCTGTGAGTCCAGTTTAAGATTCCGATGCTTCACGTCAAGATTGCTGTATACCTTGCACCATCTTATTGACGATGAAACACAGAAATTGCATCCCAATTTAATACAAAAGGCACAATGCCGACTTAAGTGCAAGAGGACTGACACTCTCACTTTCTATGATTTGGACCTCTCCTGTGAGTTTATTTTTAGATTCCGGATCTTCACTTCAGGTTCACTGTATCACTTGGACCTTCTTATTGACGATGAAACACAGGAATTACATCCGAATTTAATACAAAAGGCACAATGCCGACTTAAGTAGAGGAGGACTGACACTCTCTCTTTCTACGATTTGAACCTCTCCTGTGAGTCCAGTTTTAGGTTCCGATACTTCACTTCAGGTTTGCTGTATACCTTGCACCTTCTATTTGACGATGAAACACAGTAATTGCATCCGAATTTAATACAAAAGGCACAATGCCGACTTAAGTAAAAGAGGACTGACACTCTCACTTTCTATGATTTGAACCTCTCCTGTGAGTCCAGTTTTATATTCCGATGCTTCACTTCAGGTTTACTGTATACCTTGCACCTTCTTATTGACGATGAAACACAGAAATTGCATCCGAATTTAATACAAAATGCACAATGCCGACTTAAGTAAAAGAGGACTGACACTCTCACATTCAATGATTTGAACCTCTCCTGTGAGTGCAGTTTTAGATTCCGATGCTTCACTTCAATATTACTGTATTCCTTGCCCCTTCTTATTGACGATGAATAACAGAAATTGCTTCTGAAATTAATACAAAAGGCACAATGCCGACTTAAGTACAAGAGGACTGACACTCTCACTTTCTATGATTTGAACCTCTTCTGTGTGTCCAGTTTTAGATTCCGATGCTTCACTTCAGGTTTACTGTATACCTTGCACCTTCTTATTGAAGATGAAACACAGAGTTTGCATCCGAATTTAATACAAATGGCACAATGCCGACTTAAGTACAAAAGGACTGACCCTCTAACTTTCTATGATTTGAACCTCTCCTGTGAGCCCAGTTTTAGATTCCGATGCTTCACTTCAGGTATACTGTATCCCTTGGACCTTCTTATTGACGATGAATCACAGAAATTGCATCCGAATTTAATACAAAAGGCGCAATGCCGACTTAAGTAAAAGATGACTGACACTCTAACTTTATATGCTTTGAACCGCTCCTGTGAGTCCAGTTTTAGAATCCGATGCTTCACTTCAGGTTTACTGTATACCTTGCACCTTCTTATTGACGATGAAACACAGAAATTGCATCCGAATTTAATACAAAGGGCACAATGCCGACTTAAGTACAAGAGGACTGACACACTCACATTCTACGATTTGAACCTCTCCTGTGAGTCCAGTTTTGATTCCGATGCTTCACTTCAGTTTTACTGTATACCTTGCACCCTCTTATTGACAATGAAGCACAGAAATTGCATCCCAAACTAATACAAAAGGCACAATGCCGAATTAAGTACATGAGGACTGACAGTCTCAATTTCTATGATTTGAACCTCTCCTGTGAGTCCAGTTTTAGATTCCGAAGCTTCTCTTTAGGTGTACTGTATACCTTGCACCTTCTTATTGACGATAAAACACAGATATTGCATCCAAATTTAATACAAAAGGCACAATGCCGACTTAAGTACAAGAGGACTGTCACGCTCACTATCTACGATTTGAACCTCTCCTGTGAGTCCAGTTTAAGATTCCGATCCTTCACGTCACGATTACTGTATACCTTGCACCATCTTATTGACGATGAAACACAGAAATTGCATCCCAATTTAATACAAAAGGCACAATGCCGACTTAAGTGCAAGAGGACTGACACTCTCACTTTCTATGATTTGAACCTCTCCTGTGAGTTTAGTTTTAGATTCCGGATCTTCACTTCAGGTTCACTGTATCACTTGGACCTTCTTATTGACGATGAAACACAGGAATTACATCCGAATTTAATACAAAAGGCACAATGCCGACTTAAGTAGAAGAGGACTGACACTCTCACTTTCTACGATTTGAACCTCTCCTGTGAGTCCAGTTTTAGATTCCGATACTTCACTTCAGGTTTGCTGTATACCTTGCACCTTCTATTTGACGATGAAACACAGTAATTGCATCCGAATTTAATACAAAAGGCACAATGCCGACTTAAGTAAAAGAGGACTGACACTCTCACTTTCTATGATTTGAACCTCTCCTGTGAGTCCAGTTTTATATTCCGATGCTTCACTTCAGGTTTACTGTATACCTTGCACCTTCTTATTGACGATGAAACACAGAAATTGCATCCGAATTTAATACAAAATGCACAATGCCGACTTAAGTAAAAGAGGACTGACACTCTAACATTCAATGATTTGATCCTCTCCTGTGAGTGCAGTTTTAGATTCCGATGCTTCACTTCAATATTACTGTATTCCTTGCCCCTTCTTATTGACGATGAATCACAGAAATTGCTTCTGAAATTAATACAAAAGGCACAATGCCGACTTAAGTACAACAGGACAGACACTCTCACTTTCTATGATTTGAACCTCTTCTGTGTGTCCAGTTTTAGATTCCGATGCTTCACTTCAGGTTTACTGTATACCTTGCAACTTCTTATTGATGATGAAACACAGAGTTTGCATCCGAATTTAATACAAATGGCACAATGCCGACTTAAGTACAAAAGGACTGACCCTCTAACTTTCTATGATATGAACCTCTCCTGTGAGCCCAGTTTTAGATTCCGATGCTTCACTTCAGGTATACTGTATCCCTTGGACCTTCTTATTGACGATGAATCACAGAAATTGCATCCGAATTTAATACAAAAGGCACAATGCCGACTTAAGTAAAAGATGACTGACGCTCTCACATTCTATGATTTGAACCTCTCCTGTGAGTTCAGTTTTAGATTCAGATGCTTCACTTAAGGTTTACTGTATCCCTTGGACTTTCTTATTGACGATGGAACACAGAAATTGCATCTGAATGTAATACAAAAGGCACAATGCCGACTTAAGTACAAGAGGACTGACACTCTAACATTCTATGATTTGAACCTCTCCTGGGAGTCCAGTTTTAGATTCCGATGCTTCACTTCAGGCTAACGGAATCCCTTGGACCTTCTTATTGACGATGAAACACAGAAATTGCATCCGAATTTAATACAAACGGCCCAATCTCGACTTAAGTAAATGAGGACTGACACTCTCACTTTCTATGATTTGAACCTCTCCTGTGTGTCCAGTTTTAGATTCCGATGCCTCACTTCAGGTTTACTGTATACCTTGCACCATCTTATTGACGATGAAACACAGAGTTTGCATCCGAATTCAATACAAATGACACAATGCCGACTTAAGTACAAGAGGATTGACACTCTTACTTTCTAAGATTTGAACCTCTCCTGTGAGTCCAGTTTTAGATTCCGATGCTTCACTTCAGGTTTACTGTATACCTTGGACCTTCTTATTGACGATGAAACACAAAAATTGCATCCGAATTTAATACAAAAGGCACAATGCCGACTTAAGTAAAAGATGACTGACGCCCTCACATTCTATGATTTAAACCTCTCCTGTGAGTCCAGTTTTAGATTCCGATGCTTCACTTGATGTTTACTGTATAACTTGCACCTTCTTATTGACGATGAAACACAGAAATTGCATACGAATTTAATACAAAGTGCACAATGCCGACTTAAGTACAAAAGGACCGACACTCTCACTTTCTATGATTTGAACCTCTCCTGTGAGTCCTGTTTTAGATTCCGATGCTTCACTTACGGTTACTGTATCCCTTGGACCTTCTTATTGACGATGAAACACAGAACTTGCATCCGAATTTAAAACAAAAGGCACAATGCCGATTTAAGTAAAAGATGACTGACACTCTCACTTTCTATGATTTGAACCTCTCCTGTGAGTCCAGTCTTAGATTCTGATGCTTCACTTACGTTTACTGTATCCCTTGGACCTTCTTATTGACGATGAAACACAGAACTTGCATCCGAATTTAAAACAAAAGGCACAATGCCGATTTAAGTAAAAGATGACTGACACTCTCACTTTCTATGATTTGCACCTCTCCCGTGAGTCCAGTTTTAGATTCCGATGCTTCACTTCAGGTTTACTGTATACCTTGGACCTTCTTATTGACGATGAAACACAGAGTTTGCATCCGAATTTAATACAAAAGTAACAATGCCGACTTAAGTACAAGAGGACTGACACTCTCACTTTCTACGATTTGAACCTCTCCTGTGAGTCCAGTTATAGATTACGATGCTTCACTTCTGGTTTACTGTATACCTTGCAAGTTCTTATTGTCGATGAAGCACAGAAATTGCATCCGAATTTAATAGAAAATGCACAATGCCGACTTAAGTAAAAGAGGACTGACACTCTCACATTCAATGATTTGAACCTCTCCTGTGAGTCCAGTTTTAGATTCCGATGCTTCACTTCAGGTTTAACGTATCAGTTGGTCCTTCTTATTGACGATGAAACACAGAGTTTGCATCCGAATTTAATGCAAAAGGCGCAATGCCGACATAAGTACTAGAGGACTGACACCCTCACTTTCTATGATTTGAACCACTCCTGTGAGTCCAGTTTTAGATTCCGATGCTTCACTTCAGGTTTACTGTATACCTTGCACATTCTTATTGACGATGAAACACAGACATTGCATCCGTATTTAATACAAAAGGCACAATGCCGACTTAAGTACAAGAGGACTGACACTCTCACTTTCTACGATTTGAACCTCTCCTGTGAACCCAGTTTTAGATTCCGATGCTTCCCTTTAGGTTCACTTTATGCCTTGCACTTTCTTATTGACGATGAAACACAATAATTGCATCCGAATTTAATACAAAAGGCACAATGCTGACTCAAGTACAAGAGGACTGACACTCTAACTTTCTATGATTTGAACCTCTCCTGTGAGTCCAATTTTAGATTCCGATGCTTCACTTCAGGTTTACTGTATACCTTGCACCTTCTTATTGACGGTGAAACACAGAAATTGCATCGGAAATTCATCCAAAAGGCACAATGCCGACTTAAGTACAAGAGGACTGACACTCTAACTTTCTATGATTTGAACCTCTCCTGTGAGTCCAATTTTAGATTCCGATGCTTCACTTCAGGTTTACTGTATACCTTGAACCCTCTTATTGACGGTGAAACACAGAAATTGCATCGGAAATTCATCCAAAAGGCACAATGCCGACTTAAGTACAAGAGGACTGACACTCTCACTTCCTACGATTTGAACCTCTCCTGTGAACCCAGTTTTAGATTCCGATGCTTCCCTTCAGGTTCACTTTATGCCTTGCACTTTCTTATTGACGATGAAACACAATAATTGCATCCGAATTTAATACAAAAGGCACAATGCCGACTCAAGTACAAGAGGACTGACACTCTCACTTTCTATGATTTGAACCTCTCCTGTGAGTCCAGTTTTAGATTCCGATGCTTCACTTCAGGTTTACTGTATACCTTCCACCTTCTTATTGACAATGAAACACAGAAATTGTATCCGAATTTAATACAAAAGGCACAATGCCGACTTAAGTACAAGTGTACTGACACTCTCATTTTCTACGATTTGAACTTCTCCTGTGAGTCCAGTTTTAGTTTCCGATGCTTCACTTCAGGTTTACTGTATACCTTGCACCTTCTTATAGACGATGAAACACAGAAATTGCATCCGAATTTAATACAAAAGGCACAATGCCGTCTTAAGTACAAGAGGACTGACACTCTCACTTTCTACAATTTTAACCTCTCCTGTGAGTCCAGTTTTAGATTCCGATGCTTCACTTCAAGATCACTGTATACCTTGCACCTAGTTATATACGATGAAACTCAGAAATTGCATCCGAATTTAATACAAAAGGGACAATGCCGACACCTAAGTACAAGAGGACTGACACTGTCACTTTCTATGATTTGAACCTCTCCTGTGTGTCCAGTTTTAGATTCCGATGCTTCACTTCAGGTTTAATGTATCAGTTGGTCCTTCTTATTGACGATGAAACACAGAGTTTGCATCCGAATTTAATAAGAAAGGCACAATGCCGACTTAAGTACAAGAGGACTGACACTCTAACTTTCTATGAATTGAACCTCTCCTGTGCGTCCAGTTTTAGATTCCGATGCTTCACTTCAGGTCTACTGTATACCTTGCCCCATCTTATTGATGATGACACACAGAAATTGCATCCGAATTTAATACAAAAGGCACAACGCCCAACTAAGTACAGGAGGACTAACACTCTCACTTTCTACGATTTGAACCTCTCCTGTGAGACCAGTTTTAGATTCCAATGCTACACTTCAGGTTTACTGTATACCTTGCATCTTCTTATTGACGATGAAACACAAAAATTGCATCCAAATTTAATACAAAAGGCACAATGCCGACTTAAGTACAAGAGGACAGACACTCACACTTTCTATGATTTGAACCTCTCCTGTGAGTCCAGTTTTAGATTCCGAAGCAGCACTTCAGGTTTACTGTATACCTTGCACATTCTTATTGAAGATAAAACACATAAATTGCATCCGAATTTAATACAAAAGGCACAATGCCGACTTAAGTACAAGAGGACTGACACTCTCACTTTCTATGATTTGAACCACTCCTGTGAGTCCAGTTTTAGATTCCGATGCTTCACTTCAGGTTTACTGTATACCTTGCACATTCTTATTGACGATGAATCACAGACATTGCATCCGTATTTAATACAAAAGGCACAATGCCGACTTAAGTACAAGAGGACTGACACTCTCACTTTCTACGATTTGAACCTCTCCTGTGAACCCAGTTTTAGATTCCGATGCTTCCCTTCAGGTTCACTTTATGCCTTGCACTTTCTTATTGACGATGAAACACAATAATTGCATCCGAATTTAATACAAAAGGCACAATGCTGACTCAAGTACAAGAGGACTGACACTCTAACTTTCTATGATATGAACCTCTCCTGTGAGTCCAATTTTAGATTCCGATGCTTCACTTCAGGTTTACTGTATACCTTGCACCTTCTTATTGACGGTGAAACACAGAAATTGCATCGGAAATTCATCCAAAAGGCACAATGCCGACTTAAGTACAAGAGGACTGACACTCTCACTTCCTACGATTTGAACCTCTCCTGTGAACCCAGTTTTAGATTCCGATGCTTCCCTTCAGGTTCACTTTATGCCTTGCACTTTCTTATTGACGATGAAACACAATAATTGCATCCGAATTTAATACAAAAGGCACAATGCCGACTCAAGTACAAGAGGACTGACACTCTCACTTTCTATGATTTGAACCTCTCCTGTGAGTCCACTTTTAGATTCCGATGCTTCACTTCAAGATCACTGTATACCTTGCACCTAGTTATATACGATGAAACTCAGAAATTGCATCCGAATTTAGTACAAAAGGCACAATGCCGACACCTATGTACAAGAGGACTGACACTATCACTTTCTATGATTTGAACCTCTCCTGTGAGTCCAGTTTTAGATTCCGATGCTTCACTTCAGGTTTAATGTATCAGTTGGTCCTTCTTATTGACGATGAAACACAGAGTTTGCATCCGAATTTAATGCAAAAGGCGCAATGCCGACATAAGTACTAGAGGACTGACACCCTCACTTTCTATGATTTGAACCTCCCCTGTGAGTCCAGTTTTAAATTCCGATGCCTCACTTCAAGGTTACTGTATACCTTGCACCTTCTTATTGACGCTGAAACACAGAAATTGCATCCGAATTTAATACAAAAGGCACAATGCCGACTTAAGTACAAGAGGACTGACACTCTTACTTTCTACGACTTGAACCTCTCCTGTGAGTCCAGTTTTAGATTCCGATGCTTCACTTCAAGATTACTGTACACCTTGCACCTTATTATTGACGATGAAACATAGAAAATGCATCCGAATTTAATAAAAAGTGCACAATGCCGACTTAAGTACAAGAGGACTGACACTCTCACTTTCTATGATTAGAACCTCTCCTGTGAGTCCAGTTTTAGATTCCTATGCTTCACTTCAGGTTTACTGTATCCCTTGGACCTTCTTATTGACGATGAAACACAGAGTTTGCATCCGAATTTAATACAAAAGGCACAATGCCGACTTAAGTACAAGGGGACTGACACTCTAACTTTCTATAATTTGAATTTCTCCTGTGAGTCCAGTTTTAGATTCCGATGCTTCACATCAAGTTTACTGTATCCCTTGGACCTTCTTATTGAAGATGTAACACAGAAATTGCAACCGAATTTAATACAAAAGGCACAATGCCGACTTAAGCAAAAGAGGACTGACACTCTCACTTTCTATGATTTGATCCTCTCCTGTGAGCCCAGTTTTAGATTGCGATGCTTCACTTCAGGTTTACTGTATACCTTGCACCTTCTTATTGACGGTGAAACACAGAAATTGCATCGGAAATTCATCCAAAAGGCACAATGCCGACTTAAGTACAAGAGGACTGACACTCTAACTTTCTATGATTTGAACCTCTCCTGTGAGTCCAATTTTAGATTCCGATGCTTCACTTCAGGTTTACTGTATACCTTGAACCCTCTTATTGACGGTGAAACACAGAAATTGCATCGGAAATTCATCCAAAAGGCACAATGCCGACTTAAGTACAAGAGGACTGACACTCTCACTTCCTACGATTTGAACCTCTCCTGTGAACCCAGTTTTAGATTCCGATGCTTCCCTTCAGGTTCACTTTATGCCTTGCACTTTCTTATTGACGATGAAACACAATAATTGCATCCGAATTTAATACAAAAGGCACAATGCCGACTCAAGTACAAGAGGACTGACACTCTCACTTTCTATGATTTGAACCTCTCCTGTGAGTCCAGTTTTAGATTCCGATGCTTCACTTCAGGTTTACTGTATACCTTCCACCTTCTTATTGACAATGAAACACAGAAATTGTATCCGAATTTAATACAAAAGGCACAATGCCGACTTAAGTACAAGTGTACTGACACTCTCATTTTCTACGATTTGAACTTCTCCTGTGAGTCCAGTTTTAGTTTCCGATGCTTCACTTCAGGTTTACTGTATACCTTGCACCTTCTTATAGACGATGAAACACAGAAATTGCATCCGAATTTAATACAAAAGGCACAATGCCGTCTTAAGTACAAGAGGACTGACACTCTCACTTTCTACAATTTTAACCTCTCCTGTGAGTCCAGTTTTAGATTCCGATGCTTCACTTCAAGATCACTGTATACCTTGCACCTAGTTATATACGATGAAACTCAGAAATTGCATCCGAATTTAATACAAAAGGGACAATGCCGACACCTAAGTACAAGAGGACTGACACTGTCACTTTCTATGATTTGAACCTCTCCTGTGTGTCCAGTTTTAGATTCCGATGCTTCACTTCAGGTTTAATGTATCAGTTGGTCCTTCTTATTGACGATGAAACACAGAGTTTGCATCCGAATTTAATAAGAAAGGCACAATGCCGACTTAAGTACAAGAGGACTGACACTCTAACTTTCTATGAATTGAACCTCTCCTGTGCGTCCAGTTTTAGATTCCGATGCTTCACTTCAGGTCTACTGTATACCTTGCTCCATCTTATTGATGATGACACACAGAAATTGCATCCGAATTTAATACAAAAGGCACAACGCCCAACTAAGTACAGGAGGACTAACACTCTCACTTTCTACGATTTGAACCTCTCCTGTGAGACCAGTTTTAGATTCCAATGCTACACTTCAGGTTTACTGTATACCTTGCATCTTCTTATTGACGATGAAACACAAAAATTGCATCCAAATTTAATACAAAAGGCACAATGCCGACTTAAGTACAAGAGGACAGACACTCACACTTTCTATGATTTGAACCTCTCCTGTGAGTCCAGTTTTAGATTCCGAAGCAGCACTTCAGGTTTACTGTATACCTTGCACATTCTTATTGAAGATAAAACACATAAATTGCATCCGAATTTAATACAAAAGGCACAATGCCGACTTAAGTACAAGAGGACTGACACTCTCACTTTCTATGATTTGAACCACTCCTGTGAGTCCAGTTTTAGATTCCGATGCTTCACTTCAGGTTTACTGTATACCTTGCACATTCTTATTGACGATGAATCACAGACATTGCATCCGTATTTAATACAAAAGGCACAATGCCGACTTAAGTACAAGAGGACTGACACTCTCACTTTCTACGATTTGAACCTCTCCTGTGAACCCAGTTTTAGATTCCGATGCTTCCCTTCAGGTTCACTTTATGCCTTGCACTTTCTTATTGACGATGAAACACAATAATTGCATCCGAATTTAATACAAAAGGCACAATGCTGACTCAAGTACAAGAGGACTGACACTCTAACTTTCTATGATATGAACCTCTCCTGTGAGTCCAATTTTAGATTCCGATGCTTCACTTCAGGTTTACTGTATACCTTGCACCTTCTTATTGACGGTGAAACACAGAAATTGCATCGGAAATTCATCCAAAAGGCACAATGCCGACTTAAGTACAAGAGGACTGACACTCTCACTTCCTACGATTTCAACCTCTCCTGTGAACCCAGTTTTAGATTCCGATGCTTCCCTTCAGGTTCACTTTATGCCTTGCACTTTCTTATTGACGATGAAACACAATAATTGCATCCGAATTTAATACAAAAGGCACAATGCCGACTCAAGTACAAGAGGACTGACACTCTCACTTTCTATGATTTGAACCTCTCCTGTGAGTCCACTTTTAGATTCCGATGCTTCACTTCAAGATCACTGTATACCTTGCACCTAGTTATATACGATGAAACTCAGAAATTGCATCCGAATTTAGTACAAAAGGCACAATGCCGACACCTATGTACAAGAGGACTGACACTATCACTTTCTATGATTTGAACCTCTCCTGTGAGTCCAGTTTTAGATTCCGATGCTTCACTTCAGGTTTAATGTATCAGTTGGTCCTTCTTATTGACGATGAAACACAGAGTTTGCATCCGAATTTAATGCAAAAGGCGCAATGCCGACATAAGTACTAGAGGACTGACACCCTCACTTTCTATGATTTGAACCTCCCCTGTGAGTCCAGTTTTAAATTCCGATGCCTCACTTCAAGGTTACTGTATACCTTGCACCTTCTTATTGACGCTGAAACACAGAAATTGCATCCGAATTTAATACAAAAGGCACAATGCCGACTTAAGTACAAGAGGACTGACACTCTTACTTTCTACGACTTGAACCTCTCCTGTGAGTCCAGTTTTAGATTCCGATGCTTCACTTCAAGATTACTGTATACCTTGCACCTTATTATTGACGATGAAACATAGAAAATGCATCCGAATTTAATAAAAAGTGCACAATGCCGACTTAAGTACAAGAGGACTGACACTCTCACTTTCTATGATTAGAACCTCTCCTGTGAGTCCAGTTTTAGATTCCTATGCTTCACTTCAGGTTTACTGTATCCCTTGGACCTTCTTATTGACGATGAAACACAGAGTTTGCATCCGAATTTAATACAAAAGGCACAATGCCGACTTAAGTACAAGGGGACTGACACTCTAACTTTCTATAATTTGAATTTCTCCTGTGAGTCCAGTTTTAGATTCCGATGCTTCACATCAAGTTTACTGTATCCCTTGGACCTTCTTATTGAAGATGTAACACAGAAATTGCAACCGAATTTAATACAAAAGGCACAATGCCGACTTAAGCAAAAGAGGACTGACACTCTCACTTTCTATGATTTGATCCTCTCCTGTGAGCCCAGTTTTAGATTGCGATGCTTCACTTCAGGTTTACTGTATACCTTGCACCTTCTTATTGACGAAGAAACACAGAAATTGCATCCGAATTTAATACAAAAAGCACAATGACGACTTAAGTACAAGAGGACTGACACTCTCACTTTCTATAATTTGAATTTCTCCTGTGAGTCCAGTTTTAGATTCCGATGCTTCACTTCAGGTTTACTGTATACCTTGCAACCTTCTTATAGACGATGAAACACAGAAATTGCATCCGAATTAATTACAAATGGCACAATGCCGTCTTAAGTACAATAGGGTTGACACTCCCACCTTCTATGATTTGAACCTCACCTGTGAGTCCAGTTTTAGATTCCGATGCTTCACATCAGGTTTACAGTATACCTTGCACCTTCTTATTGACGATGAAACACAGAAATTGCATCCGAATTTAATACAAAAGGCACAATGCCGACTTAAGTACAAGAGGACTGACACTCTCACTTTCTACGATTTGAACCTCTCCTGTGAGTCCAGTTTTAGATTCCGATGTTTCACTTCAGGTTTACAGTATACCTTGCACCTTCTTATTGACGATGAAACACAGAAATTGGATCCGAATTTAACACAAAAGGCACAATGCCGACTTAAGTACAAGAGGGCTGATACTGTCACTTACTAGGATTTGAACCTCTCCCGTGAGTCCAGTTTTAGATTCCGATTTTTCACTTCAGGTTTACTGCATACCTTGCACCCTCTTTTTGACGATGAAACACAGACATTGCATCCGAATTTAATACAAAGGGCACAATGCCGACTTAAGTACAAGAGGACTGACACTCTGACATTCTACGTTTTGAACCTCTCCTGTGAGTCCAGTTTTATATTCCGATGCTTCACTTCAGTTTTACTGTATACCTTGCACCTTCTTATTGACGATGAAGCACAGAAATTGCATCCCAATTTAATACAAAAGGCACAATGCCGAATTAAGTACATGAGGACTGACAGTCTCAATTTCTATGATTTGAACCTCTCCTGTGAGTCCAGTTTTAGATTCCGATTTTTCACTTCAGGTTTACTGCATACCTTGCACATTCTTTTTGACGATGAAACACAGAAATTGCATCCGAATTTAATACAAAGGGCACAATGCCGACTTAAGTACAAGAGGACTGACACACTCACATTCTACGATTTGAACCTCTCCTGTGAGTCCAGTTTTAGATTCCGATGCTTCACTTCAGTTTTACTGTATACCTTGCACCCTCTTATTGACAATGAAGCACAGAAATTGCATCCCAAACTTATACAAAAGGCACAATGCCGAATTAAGTACATGAGGACTGACAGTCTCAATTTCTATGATTTGAACCTCTCCTGTGAGTCCAGTTTTAGATTCCGAAGCTTCTCTTTAGGTGTACTGTATACCTTGCACCTTCTTATTGACGATAAAACACAGATATTGCATCCAAATTTAATACAAAAGGCACAATGCCGACTTAAGTACAAGAGGACTGTCACGCTCACTATCTACGATTTGAACCTCTCCTGTGAGTCCAGTTTAAGTTTCCGATGCTTCACGTCACGATTACTGTATACCTTGCACCATCTTATTGACGATGAAACACAGAAATTGCATCCCAATTTAATACAAAAGGCACAATGCCGACTTAAGTGCAAGAGGACTGACACTCTCACTTTCTATGATTTGAACCTCTCCTGTGAGTTTAGTTTTAGATTCCGGATCTTCACTTCAGGTTCACTGTATCACTTGGACCTTCTTATTGACGATGAAACACAGGAATTACATCCGAATTTAATACGAAAGGCATAATGCCGACTTAAGTAGAAGAGGACTGACACTCTCACTATCTACGATTTGAACCTCTCCTGTGAGTCCAGTTTTAGATTCCGATACTTCACTTCAGGTTTGCTGTATACCTTGCACCTTCTATTTGACGATGAAACACAGTAATTGCATCCGAATTTAATACAAAAGGCACAATGCCGACTTAAGTAAAAGAGGACTGACACTCTCACGTTCTATGATTTGAACCTCTCCTGTGAGTCCAGTTTTATATTCCGATGCTTCACTTCAGGTTTACTGTATACCTTGCACCTTCTTATTGACGATGAAACACAGAAATTGCATCCGAATTTAATACAAAATGCACAATGCCGACTTAAGTAAAAGAGGACTGACACTCTCACATTCAATGATTTGAACCTCTCCTGTGAGTGCAGTTTTAGATTCCGATGCTTCACTTCAATATTACTGTATTCCTTGCCCCTTCTTATTGACGATGAATCACAGAAATTGCTTCTGAAATTAATACAAAAGGCACAATGCCGACTTAAGTACAACAGGACTGACACTCTCACTTTCTATGATTTGAACCTCTTCTGTGTGTCCAGTTTTAGATTCCGATGCTTCACTTCAGGTTTACTGTATACCTTGCACCTTCTTATTGAAGATGAAACACAGAGTTTGCATCCGAATTTAATACAAATGGCACAATGCCGACTTAAGTACAAAAAGACTGACCCTCTAACTTTCTATGATATGAACCTCTCCTGTGAGCCCAGTTTTAGATTCCGATGCTTCACTTCAGGTATACTGTATCCCTTGGACCTTCTTATTGACGATGAATCACAGAAATTGCATCCGAATTTAATACAAAAGGCACAATGCCGACTTAAGTAAAAGATGACTGACGCCCTCACATTCTATGATTTAAACCTCTCCTGTGAGTCCAGTTTTAGATTCCGATGCTTCACTTGAGGTTTACTGTATAACTTGCACCTTCTTAATGACGATGAAACACAGAAATTGCATCCGAATTTAATACAAACGGCACAATCTCGACTTAAGTAAATGAGGACTGACACTCTCACTTTCAATGATTTGAACCTCTCCTGTGTGTCCAGTTTTAGATTCCGATGCCTCACTTCAGGTTTACTGTATACCTTGCACCATCTTATTGACGATGAAACACAGAGTTTGCATCCGAATTAAATACAAATGACACAATGCCGATTTAAGTACAAGAGGATTGACACTCTTACTTTCTAAGATTTGAACCTCTCCTGTGAGTCCAGTTTTAGATTCCGATGCTTCACTTCAGGTTTACTGTATACCTTGGACCTTCTTATTGACGATGAAACACAAAAATTGCATCCGAATTTAATACAAAAGGCACAATGCCGACTTAAGTAAAAGATGACTGACGCCCTCACATTCTATGATTTAAACCTCTCCTGTGAGTCCAGTTTTAGATTCCGATGCTTCACTTGAGGTTTACTGTATAACTTGCACCTTCTTATTGACGATGAAACACAGAAATTGCATACGAATTTAATACAAAATGCACAATGCCGACTTAAGTACAAAAGGACCGACACTCTCACTTTCTATGATTTGAACCTCTCCTGTGAGTCCAGTTTTAGATTCCGATGCTTCACTTTCGTTTACTGTATCCCTTGGACCTTCTTATTGACGATGAAACACAGAACTTGCATCCGAATTTAAAACAAAAGGCACAATGCCGATTTAAGTAAAAGATGACTGACACTCTCACTTTCTATGATTTGAACCTCTCCTGTGAGTCCAGTCTTAGATTCCGATGCTTCACTTACGTTTACTGTATCCCTTGGACCTTCTTATTGACGATGAAACACAGAACTTGCATCCGAATTTAAAACAAAAGGCACAATGCCGATTTAAGTAAAAGATGACTGACACTCTCATTTTCTATGATTTGAACCTCTCCCGTGAGTCCAGTTTTAGATTCCGATGCTTCACTTCAGGTTTACTGTATACCTTGGACCTTCTTATTGACGATGAAACACAGAGTTTGCATCCGAATTTAATACAAAAGTAACAATGCCGACTTAAGTACAAGATGACTGACACTCTCACTTTCTGCGATTTGAACCTCTCCTGTGAGTCCAGTTATAGATTACGATGCTTCACTTCTGGTTTACTGTATACCTTGCAAGTTCTTATTGTCGATGAAGCACAGAAATTGCATCCGAATTTAATAGAAAATGCACAATGCCGACTTAAGTAAAAGAGGACTGACACTCTCACATTCAATGATTTGAACCTCTCCTGTGAGTGCAGTTTTAGATTCCGGTGCTTCACTTCAATATTACTGTATTCCTTGCCCCTTCTTATTGACGATGAATCACAGAAATTGCTTCTGAAATTAATACAAAAGGCACAATGCCGACTTAAGTACAAGAGGACTGACACTCTCACTTTCTATGATTTGAACCTCTCCTGTGTGTCCAGTTTTAGATTCCGATGCTTCACTTCAGGTATACAATATACCTTGGACCTTCTAATTGATGATGAAACACAAAAATTACATCCGAATTTAATACAAAAGGCACAATGGCGACTTAAGTACAAGAGGACTGACACTCTAACTTTATATGCTTCGAACCGCTCCTGTGAGTCCAGTTTTAGATTCCGATGCTTCACTTCAGGTTTACTGTATACCTTGCACCTTCTTATTGACGATGAAACACAGAAATTGCATCCGAATTTAATACAAACGGCACAATGCCGACTTAAGTAAATGAGGACTGACACTCTCACATTCTATGATTTGAACCTCTCCTGTGAGTTCAGTTTTAGATTCAGATGCTTCACTTAAGGTTTACTGTATCCCTTGGACTTTCTTATTGACGATGGAAGACAGAAATTGCATCTGAATGTAATACAAAAGGCACAATGCCGACTTAAGTACAAGAGGACTGACACTCTAACATTCTATGATTTGAACCTCTCCTGGGAGTCCAGTTTTAGATTCCGATGCTTCACTTCAGGTATACAATATACCTTGGACCTTCTTATTGACGATGAAACACAAAAATTACATCCGAATTTAATACAAAAGGCACAATGGCGACTTAAGTACAAGAGGACTGACACTCTAACTTTATATGTTTTGAACCGCTCCTGTGAGTCCAGTTTTAGATTCCGATGCTTCACTTCAGGTTTACTGGTACCTTGCACCTTCTTATTGACGATGAAACACAGAAATTGCATCCGAATTTAATACAAAATGCACAATGCCGACTTAAGTACAAGAGGACTGACACTCTCACTTTCTATGATTTGGACCTCTCCTGTGAGTCCAGTTTTATATTCCGATGCTTCACTTCAGGTTAACTGAATCCCTTGGACCTTCTTTTTGACGATGAAACACAGAAATTGCATCCGAATTTAATACAAACGGCACAATCTCGACTTAAGTAAATGAGGACTGACACTCTCACTTTCTATGATTTGAACCTCTCCTGTGTGTCCAGTTTTAGATTCCGATGCCTCACTTCAGGTTTACTGTATACCTTGCACCATCTTATTGACGATGAAACACAGAATTTGCATCCGAATTAAATACAAATGACACAATGCCGACTTAAGTACAAGAGGATTGACACTCTTACTTTCTAAGATTTGAACCTCTCCTGTGAGTCCAGTTTTAGATTCCGATGCTTCACTTCAGGTTTACTGTATACCTTGGACCTTCTTATTGACGATGAAACACAAAAATTGCATCCGAATTTAATACAAAAGGCACAATGCCGACTTAAGTAAAAGATGACTGACGCCCTCACATTCTATGATTTAAACCTCTCCTGTGAGTCCAGTTTTAGATTCCGATGCTTCACTTGAGGTTTACTGTATAACTTGCACCTTCTTATTGACGATGAAACACAGAAATTGCATACGAATTTAATACAAAATGCACAATGCCGACTTAAGTACAAAAGGACCGACACTCTCACTTTCTATGATTTGAACCTCTCCTGTGAGTCCAGTTTTAGATTCCGATGCTTCACTTCAGGTTTACTGTATCCCTTGGACCTTCTTATTGACGATGAAACACAGAGTTTGCATCCGAATTTAATACAAAAGTAACAATGCCGACTTAAGTACAAGAGGACTGACACTCTCACTTTCTACGATTTGAACCTCTCCTGTGAGTCCAGGTATAGATTACGATGCTTCACTTCTGGTTTACTGTATACCTTGCAAGTTCTTATTGTCGATGAAGCACAGAAATTGCATCCGAATTTAATAGAAAATGCACAATGCCGACTTAAGTAAAAGAGGACTGACACTCTCACATTCAATGATTTGAACCTCTCCTGTGAGTGCAGTTTTAGATTCCGGTGCTTCACTTCAATATTACTGTATTCCTTGCCCCTTCTTATTGACGATGAATCACAGAAATTGCTTCTGAAATTAATACAGAAGGCACAATGCCGACTTAAGTACAAGAGGACTGACACTCTCACTTTCTATGATTTGAACCTCTCCTGTGTGTCCAGTTTTAGATTCCGATGCTTCACTTCACGTATACAATATACCTTGGACCTTCTTATTGACGATGAAACACAAAAATTACATCCGAATTTAATACAAAAGGCACAATGGCGACTTAAGTACAAGAGGACTGACACTCTAACTTTATATGCTTTGAACCGCTCCTGTGAGTCCAGTTTTAGATTCCGATGCTTCACTTCAGGTTTACTGTATACCTTGCACCTTCTTATTGACGATGAAACACGGAAATTGCATCCGAATTTAATACAAACGGCACAATGCCGACTTAAGTAAATGAGGACTGACACTCTCACTTTCTATGATTTGAACCTCTCCTGTGTATCCAGTTTTAGATTCCGATGCCTCACTTCAGGTATACTGTATACCTTGCACCTTCTTATTGTCGATGAAGCACAGAAAGTGCATCCGAAGTTAATACAAAACGCACAACGCCGACTTAAGTACAAGAGGTCTGACACTCTCACTTTCTATGATTTGTGCCTCTCCTGTTAGCCCAGTTTTAGATTCCGATGCTTCACTTCAGGTTACTGTATACCTTGAACCTTCTTATTGACGATGAAACACAGAGTGTGCATCTGAATTTAATACAAATGGCACAATGCCGACTTAAGTACAAGAGGACTGACCCTCTAACTTTCTATAATTTGAACCTCTCCGGTGAGTCCAGTTTTAGATTCCGATGCTTCACTTCAGGTATACTGTATCCCATGGACCTTCTTATTGACGATGAAACACAGAAATTGCATCCGAATTTAATACAAAAGACACAATGCCGACTTAAGTAAAAGATGACTGACGCCCTCACATTCTATGATTCAAACCTCTCCTGTGAGTCCAGTTTTAGATTCCGATGCTTCTCTTGAGGTTTACTGTATAACTTGCACCTTCTTATTGACGATGAAACACACAAATTGCATACGAATTTAATACAAAATGCACAATGCCGACTTAAGTACAAAAGGACCGACACTCTCACTTTCTATGATTTGAACCTCTCCTGTGAGTCCAGTTTTAGATTCCGATGCTTCACTTACGTTTCCTGTATCCCTTGGACCTACTTATTGACGATGAAACACAGAACTTGCATCTGAATTTAAAACAAAAGGCACAATGCCGATTTAAGTAAAAGAGGACTGACACTACCACATTCTTTGATTTGAACCTCTCCTGTGAGTCCAGTTTTAGATTCCGATGCTTCACTTCAGGTTTACTGTATACTTTGCACCTTCTTATAGACGATGAGACACAGAAATTGCATCCAAATTTAATACAAAAGGCACAATGCCGACTTAAGTACAAGAGGACTGACACTCTCACTTTCTAACATTTTGGACCTCTCCTGTGAGTCCTGTATTACTTACTGATGCTTCACTTCAGGTTTACTGTATACTTTGCACCTTCGTATTGACGATGTAGGACAGAGTTTGCATCCGAAGTTAATACAAAAGGCACAATGCTGACTTAAGTACAAGAGGACTGACACTTTCACTTTCTATGGTTTGACCCTCTCCTGTGAGTCCAGTTTTAGATTCCGATGCTTCACTTCAGGTTTACTGTATACCTTGCTCCTTCTTATTGACAATGAAACACAGAAATTGCATCCGAATTTAATACAAAAGGCACAATGCCGACTTAAGAACAAGAGGACTGACGCTCTCACTTTCAACGATTTGAACCTCTCCTGTGAGTCCAGTTTTAGGTTCCGATGCTTCACTTCAGGTTTACTGTATAGATTGCACCTTCTTATTGACGATGAAACACAGAACTTGCATCCGAATTTAATACAAAAGGCACAATGCCGACTTAAGTACAAGAGGACTGACATTCTAACTTTATATGCTTTGAACCTCTCCTGTGAGTCCAGTTTTAGATTCCGATGCTTCACTTCAGGTTTACTGTATACCTTGCACCTTCTTATTGGCGATGAAACACAGAAATTGCATCCGAATGTAATACAAAAGGCACAATGCCGACTTAAGTACAAGAGGACTGAGACTCTAATTCTCTAAGATTTGAACCTCTCCTGTGAGCCCAGATTTAGATTCCAATGCTTCACTTCAGGTTTACTGTATACCTTGCCCCTTCTTATTGACGATGAAACACAGAAATTTCATCCGAATTTAATACAAAAGGCACAATGCCGACTTAAGTACAAGAAGACTGACCCTCTCACTTTCAACGATTTGAACCTCTCCTGTGAGTCCAATTTTAGATTCCGAATCTTCACTTCAGGTTTACTGTATACCTTGCACCCTCTTATAGACGATGAGACACAGAAATTGCATCCAAATTTAATACAAAAGGCACAATGCCGACTTAAGTACAAGAGGACTGACACTCTCACTTTCTAACATTTTGGACCTCTCCTGTGAGTCCTGTATTACTTACTGATGCTTCACTTCAGGTTTACTGTATACCTTGCTCCTTCTTATTGACAATGAAGCACAGAAATGGCATACGAATTTAATACAAAAGACACAATGCCGACTTAAGTACAAGAGGACTGACACTCTCAATTTCTATGATTTGAACCTCTCCTGTGAGTCCAGTTTTAGATTCCGATGCTTCACTTCAGGGTTACTGTATCCCTTGGACCATCTTGTTCACGATGAAACACAGAAATTGCATCCGAATTTAATACAAAAGGCACAATGCCGACTTAAGTACAAGAGGACTGACACTCTAACTTTATATGTTTTGAAACGCTCATGTGAGTCCACTTTGAGATTCCGATGCTTCACTTCAGGTTTACTGTACACCTTGCACCTTCTAATTGACGATGAAACACAGAAGTTGCATCCGTATATAATACAAAAGGCACAATGCCGCCTTAAGTACAAGAGGAATGACACTCTCTCTTTCTATGATTTGAACCTCTCCTGTGAGTCCAGTTTTAGTTTCCGATGCTTCACTTCAGGGTTACTGTATCCCTTGGACCATCTTGTTCACGATGAAACACAGAAATTGCATCCGAATTTAATACAAAAGGCACAATGCCGACTTAAGTACAAGAGGACTGACACTCTAACTTTATATGTTTTGAAACGCTCATGTGAGTCCACTTTGAGATTCCGATGCTTCACTTCAGGTTTACTGTTTACCTTGCACCTTCTTATTGAGGATGAAACACAGAGTTTGCATCCGAATTTAATACAAAAAGCACAATGCCGACTTAAGTACAAGAGGACCGACACTCTCACTTTCTAGGATTTGAACCACTCCTGTGAGTGCAGTTTTAGATTACGATGCTTCATTTCAGGTTTACCGTATACCTTCCACCTTCTTATTGTCGATGAAGCACAGAAATTGCATCGGAATTAAATACAAAAGGCACAATGCCGACTTAAGTACAAGAGGACTGACACTCTCACTTTCTATGATTTGAACCTCTCCTGTGAGTCCCGTTTTAGAATCAGATGCTTCACTTAAAATTTACTCTATCCCTAGGACCTTCTTATTGACGATGAAACACAGAAATTGCATCCGAATGTAATACAAAAGGCACAATGCCGACTTAAGTACAAGAGGACTGACACTCTAACTCTGTATGATTTGAACGTCTCCTGTGAGCCCAAATTTTGGATTCTGATGCTTCACTTCAGGTTTACTGTATACCTTGCACGTTCTTATTGACGATGTAACACAGAGTTTGCATCAGAATTTAATACAAAAGGCACAATGCTGACTTAAGTACAAGAGGACTGACACTCTAACTTTCTATGATTTGAACCTCTCCTGTGAGTCCAGTTTTAGATTCCGATGCTTCACTTCAGGTATACTGTATCCCTTGGACCCACTTATTGACGATGAAACCCAGAAATTGCATCGGAATTTAATACAAATGGCACAATGCCGACTTAAGTAAAAGAGTACTGACACTCTTACTTTCTATGATTTGTACCTTTCCTGTGAGTCCAGTTTTAGATTCCGATGCTTCACTTCAGGTTT
Organism: Schistocerca serialis cubense; assembly: GCF_023864345.2. Lineage (NCBI taxonomy): Eukaryota > Metazoa > Arthropoda > Insecta > Orthoptera > Acrididae > Schistocerca > Schistocerca serialis. Next base: position 518,239,086 of record NC_064646.1, read on the forward strand.
ACTGTACACATTGCACCTTATTATTGACGATGAAACACCGAAATCGCATCCGAATTTAATACAAAAGGCACAATGCTGACTTAAGTACAAAAGGACTGACCCTCTAACTTTCTATGATTTGAACCTCTCCTGTGAGTCCAGTTTTAGATTCCGATGCTTCACTTCAGATATACTGTATCCCTTGGACCTTCTAATTGAAGATGAATCACAGAAATTGTATCCGAATTTAATACAAATGCACAATGCCGACTTATGTAAATGATGACTGACGCTCTCACATTCTATGATTCGAACCTCTCCAGTGAGTACAGTTTTAGATTCCGATGATTCACTTCAGGGTTACTGTATACCTTGCACCTTCTTATTGACGATGAAACACAGAACTTGCAACCGAATATAATACAATAGGCACAATGCCGACTTAAGGAAAAGAGGACTGACACTCTCACTTTCTATTATTTGAACCTCTCCTGTGCGTCCAGTTATAGATTCCGATGCTTCACTTAAGGTTTACTGTATCCCCTGGACCTTCTTATTGACGATGGAACACAGAAATTGCATCCGAATGTAATACAAAAGGCACAATGCCGACTTAAGTACAAGAGGACTGAGACTCTAACTCTCTATGATTTGAACCTCTCCAGTGAGCCCAGTTTTAGATTCCGATGCTTCACTTCAGGTTTACTGTATCCCTTGGACCTTCTTGTTCACGATGAAACACAGAAATTGCATCCGAATTTAATACAAAAGGCACAATGCCGACTTAAGTACAAGAGGACTGACACTCTCACTTTCAATGATTTGGACCTCTCCTGTGAGTCCAGTTTTAGATTCCGATGCTTCACTTACGTTTACTGTATCCCTTGGACCTTCTTATTGACGATGAAACACAGAACTTGCATCCAAATCTAAAACAAAAGGCACAATGCCGATTTAAGTAAAAGATGACTGACACTATCACTTTCTATGATTTGAACCTCTCCTGTGAGTCCAGTTTTAGATTACGATGCTTCACTTCAGGTTTACTGTATACCTTGGACCTTCTTATTGACGATGAAACACAGAGTTTGCATCCGAATTTAATACAAAAGGAACAATGCCGACTTAAGTACAAGAGGACTGACACTCTCACTTTCTACGATTTGAACCTCTCCTGTGAGTCCAGTTATAGATTCCGATGCTTCACTTCTGGTTTACTGTATACCTTGCAAGTTCTTATTGTCGATGAAGCACAGAAATTGCATCCGAATTTAATACAAAACGCACAATGCCGACTTAAGTACAAGAGGACTGATACTCTCACTTTTTATGATTTGATCCTCTCCTGTGAGTCCCGTTTTAGATTCCGATGCTTCACTTAAAGTTTACTGTATCCCTTGGACCTTCTTATTGACGATGAAACACAGAAACTGCATCCGATTTTAATACAAAATACATAATGCCGACTTAAGTACAAGAGGACTGACACTCTAACTTTCTATGATTTGAACCTCTCCTGTGAGCCCAGTTTTAGATTCCGATGCTTCACTTCTGGTTTACTGTATTCCTTGCACCTTCTTATTGACGATGAAACACAGAGTTTGCATCCGAATTTAATACAAAAGGCACAATGCCGACTTAAGTACAAGAGGACAGACACTCTAACTTTGTATGATTTGAACCTCTCCTGTGAGTCCAGTTTTAGATTCCGATGCTTCAGGTATACTGTATCGCTTGGACCTTCTTATTGACGATGAAACACAGAAATTGCATCCGTATTTAATACAAAAGGAACAATGCCGACTTAAGTAAAAGAGGACTGACGCTCCCACATTCTATGATTTGAACCTCTCCTGTGAGTCCAGTTTTAGATTCCGATGCTTCACTTCAGGTTTACCGTATACCTTGCACCTTCTTATTGACGATGAGACACAGAAATTGCACCCGAATTTAATACAAAAGGCACAATGCCGACTTAAGTACAAGAGGACTGACACTCTCACTTTCTAACATTTTGGACCTCTCCTGTGAGTCCTGTTTTAGATACTGATGCCTCACTTCAGGTTTACTGTATACCTTGCACCTTCGTATTGACGATGAAGGACAGAGATTGCATCCGAAGTTAATACAAAAGGCACAATGCCGACTTAAGTACAAGAGGACTGACACTTTCACTTTCTATGGTTTGACCCTCTCCTGTGAGTCCAGTTTTAGATTCCGATACTTCACTTCAGGTTTACTGTATACCTTGCTCCTTCTTATTGACAATGAAACACAGAAATTGCATGCGAATTTAATACAAATGGCACAATGCCGACTTAAGTACAAGAGGACTGACGCTCTCACTTTCAACGTTTTGAACCTCTCCTGTGAGTCCAATTTTAGGTTCCGATGCTTCACTTCAGGTTTACTGTATAGATTGCACCTTCTTATTGACGATGAAACACAGAAATTGCATCCGAATTTAATACAAAAGGCACAATGCCGACTAAAGTACAAGAGGACTGACATTCTAACTTTATATGCTTTGAACCTCTCCTGTGAGTCCAGTTTTATATTCCGATGCTTCACTTCAAGTTTACTGTATACCTTGCACCTTCTTATTGACGATGAAACACAGAAATTGCATCCGAATGTAATACAAAAGGCACAATGCCGACTTAAGTACAAGAGGACTGAGACTCTAACTCTCTATGATTTGAACCTCTCCTGTGAGCCCAGTTTTAGATTCCGATGCTTCACTTCAGGTTTACTGTATACCTTGCCCCTTCTTATTGACGATGAAACACAGAAATTTCATCCAAATTTAATACAAAATGCACAATGCCGACTTAAGTACAAGAGGACTGACCCTCTCACTTTCAACGATTTGAACCTCTACTGTGAGTCCAGTTTTAGATTCCGAATCTTCACTTCAGGTTTACTGTATACCTTGCACCCTCTTATTGACGATGAAGCACAGAAATTGCATACGAATTTAATACAAAAGACACAATGCCGACTTAAGTACAAGAGGACTGACACTCTCAATTTCTATGATTTGAACCTCTCCTGTGAGTCCAGTTTTAGATTCCGATGCTTCACTTCAGGGTTACTGTTTCCCTTGGATCTTCTTGTTCACGATGAAACACAGAAATTGCATCCGAATTTAATACAAAAGGCACAATGCCGACTTAAGTACAAGAGGACTGATACTCTAACTTTATATGTTTTGAAACGCTCCTGTGAGTCCACTTTGAGATTCCGATGCTTCACTTCAGGTTTACTGTATACCTTGCACCTTCTAATTGACGATGCAACACAGAAGTTGCATCCGAATATAATACAAAAGGCACAATGCCGCCTTAAGTACAAGAGGAATGACACTCTCACTTTCTATGATTTAATCCTCTCCTGTGAGTGCAGTTTTAGAGTACGATGCTTCACTTCAGGTTTACTGTATACCTTGCACCTTCTTATTGTCGATGAAGCACAGAAATTGCATCGGAATTAAATACAAAAGGCACAATGCCGACTTAAGTACAAGAGGACTGACACTCTCACTTTCTATGGTTTGAACCTCTCCTGTGAGTCCCGTTTTAGAATCAGATGCTTCACTTAAAATTTACTGTATCCCTTGGACCTTCTTATTGACGATGAAACACAGAAATTGCATCCGAATGTAATACAAAAGGCACAATGCCGACTTAAGTACAAGAGGACTGACACTCTAACTCTGTATGACTTGAACCTCACCTGTGAGCCCAAATTTTGGATTCCGATGCTTCACTTCAGGTTTACTGTATACCTTGCACGTTCTTATTGACGATGTAACACAGAGTTTGCATCAGAATTTAATACAAAAGGCACAATGCTGACTTAAGTACAAGAGGACTGACACTCTAACTTTCTATGATTTGAACCTCTCCTGTGAGTCCAGTTTTAGATTCCGATGCTTCACTTCAGGTATACTGTATCCCTTGGACCCACATATTGACGATGAAACCCAGAAATTGCATCGGAATTTAATACAAAAGGCACAATGCCGACTTAAGTAAAAGAGTACTGACACTCTCACTTTCTATGATTTGTACCTTTCCTGTGAGTCCAGTTTTAGATTCCGATGCTTCACTTCACGTTTACTGTACACATTGCACCTTATTATTGACGATGAAACACCGAAATTGCATCCGAATTTAATACAAAAGGCACAATGCTGACTTAAGTACAAAAGGACTGACCCTCTAACTTTCTATGATTTGAACCTCTCCTGTGAGTCCAGTTTTAGATTCCGATGCTTCACTTCAGATATACTGTATCCCTTGGACCTTCTTATTGAAGATGAATCACAGAAATTGCATCCGAAGTTAATACAAATGCTCAATGCCGACATAAGTAAAAAATGACTGACGCTCTCACATTCTATGATTTGAACCTCTCCAGTGAGTCCAGTTTTAGATTCCGATGATTCACTTCAGGTTTACTGTATACCTTGCACCTTCTTATTGACGATGAAACACAGAACTTGCATCCGAATTTAATACAAAAGGCACAATGCCGACTTAAGAAAAAGAGGACTGACACTCTCACTTTCTATTATTTGATCCTCTCCTGTGAGTCCAGTTATAGATTCCGATGCTTCACTTAAGGTTTACTGTATCCCTTGGACCTTCTTATTGACGATGGAACACAGAAATTGCATCCGAATGTAATACAGAAGGCACAATGCCGACTAAAGTACAAGAGGACTGGCACTCTAACTTTCTATGATTTGAACCTCTCCTGGGAGTCCATTTTTAGTTCCGATGCTTCAATTCAGTTATACTGTATGTCTTGGACCTTCTTATTGACGATGAAACACAAATATTGCATCCGAATTTAATAAAAAAGGCACAATGCCGACTTAAGTACAAGATGACTGACACTCTAACTTTATATGCTTTGAACCGCTCCTGTGAGTCCAGTATTAGATTCCGATGCTTCACTTCAGGTTTACTGTATACCTTGCACCTTCATATTGACGATTAAACACAGAAATTGCATCCGAATTTAATACAAAATATACAATGCCGACTTAAGTACAAGAGGACTGACACTCTCACTTTCTATTATTTGAACCTCTCCTGTGAGTCCAGTTTTAGATTACGATGCTTCACTTAAGGTTTACTGTATCCCTTGGACTTTCTTATTGACGATGTAACACAGAAATTGCATCCGAATGTAATACAAAAAGCACAATGCCGACTTATGTACAGGAGGACTGACACTCTAACTTTCTATGATTTGAACATCTCCCGTGAGTCCAGTTTCAGATTCCGATGCTTCACTTCAGTTATACTGTATACCTTGGACCTTATTATTGACGATGAAACACTAATATTGTATCCGAATTTAATACAAAAGGCACAATGCCAACTTAAGTACAAGACGACTGACACTCTAAATTTATATGCTTTGAACCGCTCCTGTGAGTCCAGTTTTAGATTCCGATGCTTCACTTCAGGTTTACTGTATACCTTGCCCTTTCTTATTTTCGATGAAGCACAGAAAGTGCATCCGAAGTTAATAGAAAACGCACAATGCCGACTTAAGTACAAGAGGACTGACACTCTCACTTTCTATGATTTGAACCTCTCCTGTGAGTCCAGTTTTGGATTCCGATGCTTCACTTAAGGTATACTGTATCCCTTGGACCTTCTTATTGACGATGAAACACAGAAATTGCATCCGAATTTAATACAAAAGGCACAATGCCGACTTAATTAAAAGATGACTGACGCTCTTACATTCTATGATTTGAACCTCTCCTGTGAGTCCAGTTTTAGATTCCGATGCTTCACTTCAGGTTTACGGTATACCTTGGTCCTTCTTATTGACGATGAAACACAGAGTTTGCATCCGAATTTAATACAAAAGGCACAATGCAGACTTAAGTACAAGAGGACTGACACTCTCACTTTCTACGATTTGAACCTCTCCTGTGAGTCCAGTTATAGATTCCGATGCTTCACTTCTGGTTTACTGTATACCTTGCAACTTCTTATTGTCGATGAAGCACAGAAATTGCATCGGAATTAAATACAAAAGGCACAATGCCGACTTAAGTACAAGAGGACTGACACTCTCACTTTCTATGATTTGAACCTCTCCTGTGAGTCCCGTTTTAGATTCAGATGCTTCACTTCAGATATACTGTATCCCTTGGACCTTCTTATTGAAGATGAATCACAGAAATTGCATCCGAATTTAATACAAATGCACAATGCCGACTTAAGTAAAAAATGACTGACGCTCTCACATTCTATGATTTGAACCTCTCCAGTGAGTCCAGTTTTAGATTCCGATGATTCACTTCAGGTTTACTGTATACCTTGCACCTTCTTAATGACGATGAAACACAGAACTTGCATCCGAATTTAATACAAAAGGCACAATGCCGACTTAAGAAAAAGAGGACTGACACTCTCACTTTCTATTATTTGATCCTCTCCTGTGAGTCCAGTTATAGATTCCGATGCTTCACTTAAGGTTTACTGTATCCCTTGGACCTTCTTATTGACGATGGAACACAGAAATTGCATCCGAATGTAATACAGAAGGCACAATGCCGACTTAAGTACAAGAGGACTGACACTCTAACTTTCTATGATTTGAACCTCTCCTGGGAGTCCATTTTTAGATTCCGATGCTTCAATTCAGTTATACTGTATGTCTTGGACCTTCTTATTGACGATGAAACACAAATATTGCATCCGAATTTAATAAAAAAGGCACAATGCCGACTTAAGTACAAGATGACTGACACTCTAACTTTATATGCTTTGAACCTCTCCTGTGAGCCCAGTTTTAGATTCCGATGCTTCACTTCAGGTTTACTGTATACCTTGCCCCTTCTTATTGACGATGAAACACAGAAATTTCATCCAAATTTAATACAAAATGCACAATGCCGACTTAAGTACAAGAGGACTGACCCTCTCACTTTCAACGATTTGAACCTCTACTGTGAGTCCAGTTTTAGATTCCGAATCTTCACTTAAGGTTTACTGTATACCTTGCACCCTCTTATTGACGATGAAGCACAGAAATTGCATACGAATTTAATACAAAAGACACAATGCCGACTTAAGTACAAGAGGACTGACACTCTCAATTTCTATGATTTGAACCTCTCCTGTGAGTCCAGTTTTAGATTCCGATGCTTCACTTCAGGGTTACTGTTTCCCTTGGACCTTCTTGTTCACGATGAAACACAGAAATTGCATCCGAATTTAATACAAAAGGCACAATGCCGACTTAAGTACAAGAGGACTGATACTCTAACTTTATATGTTTTGAAACGCTCCTGTGAGTCCACTTTGAGATTCCGATGCTTCACTTCAGGTTTACTGTATACCTTGCACCTTCTAATTGACGATGCAACACAGAAGTTGCATCCGAATATAATACAAAAGGCACAATGCCGCCTTAAGTACAAGAGGAATGACACTCTCACTTTCTATGATTTAATCCTCTCCTGTGAGTGCAGTTTTAGATTACGATGCTTCACTTCAGGTTTACTGTATACCTTGCACCTTCTTATTGTCGATGAAGCACAGAAATTGCATCGGAATTAAATACAAAAGGCACAATGCCGACTTAAGTACAAGAGGACTGACACTCTCACTTTCTATGGTTTGAACCTCTCCTGTGAGTCCCGTTTTAGAATCAGATGCTTCACTTAAAATTTACTGTATCCCTTGGACCTTCTTATTGACGATGAAACACAGAAATTGCATCCGAATGTAATACAAAAGGCACAATGCCGACTTAAGTACAAGAGGACTGACACTCTAACTCTGTATGACTTGAACCTCACCTGTGAGCCCAAATTTTGGATTCCGATGCATCACTTCAGGTTTACTGTATACCTTGCACGTTCTTATTGACGATGTAACACAGAGTTTGCATCAGAATTTAATACAAAAGGCACAATGCTGACTTAAGTACAAGAGGACTGACACTCTAACTTTCTATGATTTGAACCTCTCCTGTGAGTCCAGTTTTAGATTCCGATGCTTCACTTCAGGTATACTGTATCCCTTGGACCCACATATTGACGATGAAACCCAGAAATTGCATCGGAATTTAATACAAAAGGCACAATGCCGACTTAAGTAAAAGAGTACTGACACTCTCACTTTCTATGATTTGTACCTTTCCTGTGAGTCCAGTTTTAGATTCCGATGCTTCACTTCACGTTTACTGTACACATTGCACCTTATTATTGACGATGAAACACCGAAATTGCATCCGAATTTAATACAAAAGGCACAATGCTGACTTAAGTACAAAAGGACTGACCCTCTAACTTTCTATGATTTGAACCTCTCCTGTGAGTCCAGTTTTAGATTCCGATGCTTCACTTCAGATATACTGTATCCCTTGGACCTTCTTATTGAAGATGAATCACAGAAATTGCATCCGAAGTTAATACAAATGCTCAATGCCGACATAAGTAAAAAATGACTGACGCTCTCACATTCTATGATTTGAACCTCTCCAGTGAGTCCAGTTTTAGATTCCGATGATTCACTTCAGGTTTACTGTATACCTTGCACCTTCTTATTGACGATGAAACACAGAACTTGCATCCGAATTTAATACAAAAGGCACAATGCCGACTTAAGAAAAAGAGGACTGACACTCTCACTTTCTATTATTTGATCCTCTCCTGTGAGTCCAGTTATAGATTCCGATGCTTCACTTAAGGTTTACTGTATCCCTTGGACCTTCGTATTGACGATGGAACACAGAAATTGCATCCGAATGTAATACAGAAGGCACAATGCCGACTAAAGTACAAGAGGACTGGCACTCTAACTTTCTATGATTTGAACCTCTCCTGGGAGTCCATTTTTAGTTCCGATGCTTCAATTCAGTTATACTGTATGTCTTGGACCTTCTTATTGACGATGAAACACAAATATTGCATCCGAATTTAATAAAAAAGGCACAATGCCGACTTAAGTACAAGATGACTGACACTCTAACTTTATATGCTTTGAACCGCTCCTGTGAGTCCAGTATTAGATTCCGATGCTTCACTTCAGGTTTACTGTATACCTTGCACCTTCATATTGACGATTAAACACAGAAATTGCATCCGAATTTAATACAAAATATACAATGCCGACTTAAGTACAAGAGGACTGACCCTCTAACTTTCTATGATTTGAACCTCTCCCGTGAGTCCAGTTTCAGATTCCGATGCTTCACTTCAGTTATACTGTATACCTTGGACCTTATTATTGACGATGAAACACTAATATTGTATCCGAATTTAATACAAAAGGCACAATGCCAACTTAAGTACAAGACGACTGACACTCTAAATTTATATGCTTTGAACCGCTCCTGTGAGTCCAGTTTTAGATTCCGATGCTTCACTTCAGGTTTACTGTATACCTTGCCCTTTCTTATTTTCGATGAAGCACAGAAAGTGCATCCGAAGTTAATAAAAAACGCACAATGCCGACTTAAGTACAAGAGGACTGACACTCTCACTTTCTATGATTTGAACCTCTCCTGTGAGTCCAGTTTTGGATTCCGATGCTTCACTTCAGGTATACTGTATCCCTTGGACCTTCTTATTGACGATGAAACACAGAAATTGCATCCGAATTTAATACAAAAGGCACAATGCCGACTTAATTAAAAGATGACTGACGCTCTTACATTCTATGATTTGAACCTCTCCTGTGAGTCCAGTTTTAGATTCCGATGCTTCACTTCAGGTTTACGGTATACCTTGGTCCTTCTTATTGACGATGAAACACAGAGTTTGCATCCGAATTTAATACAAAAGGCACAATGCAGACTTAAGTACAAGAGGACTGACACTCTCACTTTCTACGATTTGAACCTCTCCTGTGAGTCCAGTTATAGATTCCGATGCTTCACTTCTGGTTTACTGTATACCTTGCAACTTCTTATTGTCGATGAAGCACAGAAATTGCATCGGAATTAAATACAAAAGGCACAATGCCGACTTAAGTACAAGAGGACTGACACTCTCACTTTCTATGATTTGAACCTCTCCTGTGAGTCCCGTTTTAGATTCAGATGCTTCACTTCAGATATACTGTATCCCTTGGACCTTCTTATTGAAGATGAATCACAGAAATTGCATCCGAATTTAATACAAATGCACAATGCCGACTTAAGTAAAAAATGACTGACGCTCTCACATTCTATGATTTGAACCTCTCCAGTGAGTCCAGTTTTAGATTCCGATGATTCACTTCAGGTTTACTGTATACCTTGCACCTTCTTAATGACGATGAAACACAGAACTTGCATCCGAATTTAATACAAAAGGCACAATGCCGACTTAAGAAAAAGAGGACTGACACTCTCACTTTCTATTATTTGATCCTCTCCTGTGAGTCCAGTTATAGATTCCGATGCTTCACTTAAGGTTTACTGTATCCCTTGGACCTTCTTATTGACGATGGAACACAGAAATTGCATCCGAATGTAATACAGAAGGCAGAATGCCGACTTAAGTACAAGAGGACTGACACTCTAACTTTCTATGATTTGAACCTCTCCTGGGAGTCCATTTTTAGATTCCGATGCTTCAATTCAGTTATACTGTATGTCTTGGACCTTCTTATTGACGATGAAACACAAATATTGCATCCGAATTTAATAAAAAAGGCACAATGCCGACTTAAGTACAAGATGACTGACACTCTAACTTTATATGCTTTGAACCGCTCCTGTGAGTCCAGTATTAGATTCCGATGCTTCACTTCAGGTTTACTGTATACCTTGCACCTTCATATTGACGATTAAACACAGAAATTGCATCCGAATTTAATAGAAAATATACAATGCCGACTTAAGTACAAGAGGACTGACACTCTCACTTTCTATTATTTGAACCTCTCCTGTGAGTCCAGTTTTAGATTACGATGCTTCACTTAAGGTTTACTGTATCCCTTGGACGTTCTTATTGACGATGTAACACAGAAATTGCATCCGAATGTAATACAAAAAGCACAATGCCGACTTATGTACAAGAGGACTGACACTCTAACTTTCTATGATTTGAACATCTCCTGTGAGTCCAGTTTTAGATTCCGATGCTTCACTCCAGTTATACTGTATACCTTGGACCTTATTATTGACGATGAAACACTAATATTGTATCCGAATTTAATACAAAAGGCACAATGCCAACTTAAGTACAAGACGACTGACACTCTAACTTTATATGCTTTGAACAGCTCCTGTGAGTCCAGTTTTAGATTCCGATGCTTCACTTCAGGTTTACTGTATACCTTGCACCTTCTTAATTTCGATGAAGCACAGAAAGTGCATCCGAAGTTAATAAGAAACGCACAATGCCGACTTAAGTACAAGAAAACTGACACTCTCACTTTCTATGATTTGAACCTCTCCTGTGAGTCCAGTTTTAGATTCCGATGATTCACTTCAGGTATACTGTATCCCTTGGACCTTCTTATTGACGATGAAACACAGAAATTGCATCCGAATTTAATACAAAAGCACAATGCCGACTTAAGTAAAAGATGACTGACGCTCTTACATTCTATGATTTGAACCTCTCGTGTGATTCCAGTTTTAGATTACGATGCTTCACTTCAGGATTACTGTATACCTTGGTCCTTCTTATTGACGATGAAACACAGACTTTGCATCCGAATTTAATACAAAAGGCACAATGCAGACTTAAATACAAGGGGACTGACACTCTCACTTTCTACGATTTGAACCTCTCCTGTGAGTCCAGTTATAGATTCCGATGCTTCACTTCTGGTTTACTGTATACCTTGCAACTTCTTATTGTCGATGAAGCACAGAAATTGCATCGGAATTAAATACAAAAGGCACAATGCCGACTTAAGTACAAGAGGACTGACACTCTAACTCTGTATGATTTGAACCTCTCCTGTGAGCCCAGATTTTGGATTCCGATGCTTCACTTCAGGTTTACTGTATTCCTTGCACGTTCTTATTGACGATGTAACACAGAGTTAGCATCAGATTTTAATACAGAAGGCACAATGCTGACTGAAGTACAAGAGCACTGACACTCTAACTTTCTATGATTTGAACCTCTCCTGTAAGTCCAGTTTTAGATTCCGATGCATCACTTCAGGTATACTGTATCCTTTGGACCTACTTATTGACGATGATACCCAGAAATTGCATCGGAATTTAATACAAAAGGCACAATGCCGACTTAAGTAAAAGAGTACTGACACTCTCACTTTCTATGATAGATACCTCTCCTGTGAGTCCAGTTTTAGATTCCGATGCTTCACTTCAGGTTTACTGTACACATTGCACCTTATTATTGACGATGAAACACCGAAATTGCATCCGAATTTTATACAAAAGGCACAATGCTTACTTAAGTACAAAAGGACTGACCCTCTAACTTTCTATGATTTGAACCTCTCCTGTGTGTCCAGTTTTAGATTCCGATGCTTCACTTCAGATATACTGTATCCCTTGGACCTTCTTATTGAAGATGAATCACAGAAATTGCATCCGAATTTAATACAAATGCACAATGCCGACTTAAGTAAAAGATGACTGACGCTCTCACATTCTATGATTTGAACCTCTCCAGTGAGTCCAGTTTTAGATTCCGATGATTCACTTCAGGTTTACTGTATACCTTGCACCTTCTTATTGACGATGAAACACAGAACTTGCATCCGAATTTAATACAAAAGGCACAATGCCGACTTAAGAAAAAGAGGACTGACACTCTCACTTTCTATTATTTGAACCTCTCCTGTGAGTCCAGTTATAGATTCCGATGCTTCACTTGAGGTTTACTGTATCCCTTGGACCTTCTTATTGACGATGGAACACAGAAATTGCATCCGAATGTAATACAGAAGGCACAATGCCGACTTAAGTACAAGAGGACTGACACTCTAACTTTCTATGATTTGAACCTCTCCTGGGAGTCCATTTTTAGATTCCGATGCTTCAATTCAGTTATACTGTATGTCTTGGACCTTCTTATTGACGATGAAACACAAATATTGCATCCGAATTTAATAAAAAAGGCACAATGCCGACTTAAGTACAAGACGACTGACACTCTAACTTTATATGCTTTGAACCGCTCCTGTGAGTCCAGTTTTAGATTCCGATGCTTCACTTCAGGTTTACTGTATACCTTGCACCTTCGTATTGACGATTAAACACAGAAATTGCATCCGAATTTAATACAAAATATACAATGCCGACTTAAGTACATGAGGACTGACACTCTCACTTTCTATGAATTGAACCTCTCCTGTGAGTCCAGTTTTAGATTACGATGCTTCACTTAAGGTTTACTGTATCCCGTGGACGTTCTTATTGACGATGTAACACAGAAATTGCATCTGAATGTAATACAAAAGGCACAATGCCGACTTAAGTAAAAGTTGACTGACGCTCTCACATTCTATGATTTGAACCTCTCCTGTGAGTCCAGTTTTAGATTCCGATGCTTCACTTCAGGTTTACTGTACACCTTGGTCCTTCTTATTGACGATGAAACACAGAGTTTGCATCCGAATGTAATACAAAAGGCACAATGCAGACTTAAGTACAAGAGGACTGACACTCTCACTTTCGACGATTTGAACCTCTCCTGTGTGTCCAGTTATAGGTTCCGATGCTTCACTTCTGGTTTACTGTATACCTTGCAACTTCTTATTGTCGATGAAGCACAGAAATTGCATCGGAATTAAATACAAAAGGCACAATGCCGACTTAAGTATAAGAGGACTGACACTCTCACTTTCTATGATTTGAACCTCTCCTGTGAGTCCCGTTTTAGATTCAGATGCTTAACTTAAAATTTACTGTATACCTTGGACCTTCTTATTGACGATGAAACACAGAAATAGCATCCGAATGTAATACAAAAGGCACAATGCCGACTTAAGTACAAGAGGACTGACACTCTAACTCTGTATGATTTGAACCTCTCCTGTGAGCCCAGAATTTGAATTCCGATGCTTCACTTCAGGTTTACTGTATACCTTGCACGTTCTTATTGACGATGTAACACAGAGTTTGCATCAGAATTTAATACAGAAGGCACAATGCTGACTGAAGTACAAGAGGACTGACACTCTAACTTTCTATGATTTGAACCTCTCCTGTGAGTCCAGTTTTAGATTCCGATGCATCACTTCAGGTATACTGTATCCCTTGGACCTACTTATTGACGATGAAACCCAGAAATTGCATCGGAATTTAATACAAAAGGCACAATGCCGACTTAAGTAAAAGAGTACTGACACTCTCACTTACTATGATTTGTACCTATCCTGTGAGTCCAGTTTTAGATTCCGATGCTTCACTTCAGGTTTACTGTACACATTGCACCTTATTATTGACGATGAAACACCGAAATTGCATCCGAATTTAATACAAAAGGCACAATGCTGACTTAAGTACAAAAGGACTGACCCTCTAACTTTCTATGATTTGAACCTCTCCTGTGAGTCCAGTTTTAGATTCCGATGCTTCACTTCAGGTATACTGTATCCCTTGGACCTTCGTATTGAAGATGAATCACAGAAATTGCATCCGAATTTAATACAAATGCACAATCCGACTTAAGTAAAAGATGCCTGACGCTCTCACATTCTATGATTTGAAACTCTCCAGTGAGTCGAGTTTTAGATTCCGATGATTCACTTCAGGTTTACTGTATACCTTGCACCTTCTTATTGACGATGGAACACAGAAATTGCATCCGAATGTAATACAAAAGGCACAATGCCGACTTAAGTACAAGAGGACTGACACTCTAACTTTCTGTGATTTGAACCTCTCCTGGGAGTCCATTTTTGGATTCCGATGCTTCAATTCAGTTATACTGTATTTCTTGGACCTTCTTATTGACGATGAAACACAAATATTGCATCCGAATTTAATACAAAAGGCACAATGCCGACTTAAGTACAAGAGGACTGACACTCTAACTTTATATGCTTTGAACCGCTCCTGTGAGTCCAATTTTAGATTCCGATGCTTCACTTCAGGTTTAATGTATACCTTGCACCTTCTTAGTGTCGATAAAGCACAGAAAGTGCATCCGAAGTTAATACAAAACGCACAATGCCGACTTAAGTACAAGAGTACTGACACTCTCACTTTCTAAGATTTGAACCTCTCATGTGAGTCCAGTTATAGATTCCGATGCTTCACTTCTGGTTTACTGTATACCTTGCAACTTCTTATTGTCGATGAAGCACAGATATTGCATCCGAATTTAATACAAAACGCACAATGCCGACTTAAGTACAAGAGGACTGACACTCTCACTTTCTATGATTTTAACCTCTCCTGTGAGTCCCGTTTTAGATTCCGATGCTTCACTTAAAGTTTACTGTATCCCTTGGACCTTCTTATTGAAGATGAAACACAGAAATTGCATCCCAATTTAATACAAAAGGCAAAATGCCGACTTAAGTACAAGAGGACTGACACTCTACCTTTCTATGATTTGACCCTCTCCTGTGAGTCCAGTTTTAGATTCCGACGCTTCACTTCAGGTTTACTGTATACCTTGCCCCTTGTTATTGACGATGAAACACAGAGTTTGCATCCGAATTTAATACAAAAGGCACAATGCCGTCATAAGTAACAGATGACTGACGCTCTTACATTCTATGACTTGAACCTATCCAGTGAGTCCAGTTTTAGATTCCGATGCTTCACTTCAGGTTTACTGTATACCTTGCACCTTCTTATTAACGATGAAACACAGAACTTGCATCCGAATTTAGTACAAAAGGCACAATGCCGACTTAAGTAAAAGAGGTCTGACACTCTCACTTTCTATGATTTAAACCACTCCTGTGAGTCCAGTTTTAGATTCCGATGCTTCACTTCAGTAATACTGTATACCTTGCACCTTCTTATTGTCGATGAAGCACAGAAATTGCATCGGAATTAAATACAAAAGGCACAATGCCGACTTAAGTACAAGTGGACTGACACTCTCACTTTCTATGATTTGAACCTCTCCTGTGAGTCCCGTTTTAGATTCCGATGCTTCACTTAAAATTTTCTGTATCCCTTTTACCTTCTTATTGACGATAAAACACAAAAATTGCATACGAATTTAATACAAATGACATAATGCCGACTTAAGTACAGGAGGACTGACACTATAACATTCTATGATTTGAACCTCTCCTGTGAGCCCAGTTTTAGATTCCGATTCTTCACTTCAGGTTTACTGTATCCCTTGGACCTTCTTATTGACGATGAAACACAGAACTTGCATCCGAATTTAATACAAAAGGCACAATGCCGACTTAAGTAAAAGAGGTCTGACACTCTCACTTTCTATGATTTAAACCTCTCCTGTGAGTCCAGTTTTAGATTCCGATGCTTCACTTCAGGTTAACTGTATAGCTTGCACCTTCTTTCTGACGATGAAACACAGAGTTTGCATCAGAATTTAATACAAAAGGCACAATGCTGACTTAAGTACAAGAGGACTGACTATCTCACATTCTATGATTTGAACCTCTCCAGTGAGTCCAGTTTTAGATTCCGATGCTTCACTTCAGGTTTACTGTATACCTTGCACCTTCTTATTGACGATGAAACACAGAACTTGCATCCGAATTAAATACAAAAGGCACAATGCCGATTTAAGTAAAAGAGGACTGACACTCTCACTTTCTATGAATTGAACCTCTCCTGTGAGTCCAGTTTTAGATTCCGATGATTCACTTAAGGTTTACTGTATCCCTTGGACCATCTTATTGACGATGGAACACAGAAATTGCATCCGAATGTAATACAAAAGGCACAATGCTGACTTAAGTAAAAGAGGTCTGACACTCTCACTTTCTATGATTTAAACCTCTCCTGTGAGTCCAGTTTTAGATTCCGTAGCTTCACTTAAGATTTACTGTATCCCTTGGACCTTCTTATTGACGATGGAACACAGAAATTGCATCCGAAGAAATACAAAAGGCACAATGCCGACTCAAGTACAAGAGGACTGACACTCTAACTTTCTATGATTTGAACCTCTCCTGGGAGTCCAGTTTTAGATTCCGATGCTTCACTTCAGGTATACTGTATACCTTGTACCTTCTTATTGACTATGAAACACAAATATTGCATCCGAATTTAATACAAAAGGCACAATGCCGACTTAAGTACAAGAGGACTGACACTCTAACTTTATATGCTTTGAACCGCTCCTGTGAGTCCAGTTTTAGATTCCGATGCTTCACTTCAGGTATACTGTATCACTTGGACCTTCTTATTGACGATGAAACACAGAACTTGCATCCGAATTTAATACAAAAGGCACAATGCCGACTTAAGTAAAAGAGGTCTGACACTCTCACTTTCTATGATTTAAACCTCTCCTGTGAGTCCAGTTTTAGATTCCGTAGCTTCACTTAAGATTTACTGTATCCCTTGGACCTTCTTATTGACGATGGAACACAGAAATTGCATCCGAAGAAATACAAAAGGCACAATGCCGACTCAAGTACAAGAGGACTGACACTCTAACTTTCTATGATTTGAACCTCTCCTGGGAGTCCAGTTTTAGATTCCGATGCTTCACTTCAGTTATACTGTATACCTTGGACCTTCGTATTGACGATGAAACACAAAAATTGCATCCGAATTTAATACAAAATGCACAATGCCGACTTAAGTACAAGAGGACTGACACTCTAAGTTTATATGTTTTGAACCGCTCCTGTGAGTCCAGTTTTAGATTCCGATGCTTCACTTCTGGTTTACTGTATACCTTGCACCATCTTATTGACGATAAAACACAGAGTTTGCATCCGAATTTAATTCAAAAGGCACAATGCCGACTTAAGTACAAGAGGACTGACACTCTCACTTTCTACGATTTGATCCTCTCCTGTGAGTGCAGTTTTAGTTTGCGATGCTTCACTTCAGGTTTACTGAATACCTTGCACCTTCTTTCTGACGATGAAACACAGAACTTGCATCCGAATTTAATACAAAAGGCACAATCCCGACATAAGAAAAAGAGGACTGACACTCTTACTTTCTATTATTTGAACCTCTCCTGTGAGTCCAGTTTTAGATTCCGATGCTTCACTTAAGGTTTACTGTATCCCTTGGACCTTCTTATTGACGATGGAACACAGAAATTGCATCCGAATGTAATACAAAAGGCACAATGCCGACTTAAGTACAAGAGGACTGACACTCTAACTTTCTATGATTTGAACCTCTCCTGGGAGTCCATTTTTAGATTCCGATGCTTCAATCCAGTTATACTGTATATCTTGGACCTTCTTATTGACGATGAAACACAAATATTGCATTCGAATTTAATACAAAAGGCACAATGCCGACTTAAGTACACGAGGACTGACACTCTAACTTTATATGCTTTGAACAAATCCTATGAGTCCAGTTTTAGATTCCGATGCTTCACTTCAGGTTTACTGTATACCTTGCACCTTCTTATTGTCGATGAAGCACAGAAAGTGCATCCGAAGTTAATACAAAACGCACAATGCCGACTTAAGTACAAGAGTACTGACACTCTCACTTTCTAAGATTTGAACCTCTCCTGTGAGTCCAATGATAGATTCCGATGCTTCACTTCTGGTTTACTGTATACCTTGCAACTTCTTATTGTCGATGAAGCACAGATATTGCATCCGAATATAATACAAAACGCACAATGCCGACATAAGTGCAAGAGGACTGACACTCTCACTTTCTATGATTTGAACCTCTCCTGTGAGTCCCGTTTTAGATTCCGATGCTTCACTTAAAGTTTACTGTATCCCTTGGACCTTCTTATTGAAGAAGAAACACAGAAATTGCATCCGAATTTAATACAAAAGGCACAATGCCGACATAAGTAAAAGCTGACTGACGCTCTTACATTCAATGACTTGAACCTCTCCAGTGAGTCCAGTTTTAGATTCCGATGCTTCACTTCAGGTTTACTGTATACCTTGCACCTTCTTATTGACGATGAAACACAGACTTTGCATCCGAATTTAATTCAAAAGGCACAATGCCGACTTAAGTACAAGAGGACTGACACTCTCACTTTCTACGATTTGATCCTCTCCTGTGAGTGCAGTTTTAGTTTGCGATGCTTCACTTCAGGTTTACTGTATACCTTGCACCTTCTTTCTGACGATGAAACACAGAGTTTGCATCAGAATTTAATACAAAAGGCACAATGCTGACTTAAGTACAAGAGGACTGACTATCTCACATTCTATGATTTGAACCTCTCCAGTGAGTCCAGTTTTAGATTCCGATGCTTCACTTCAGTTATACTGTATACCTTGGACCTTCTTATTGACGATGAGACACAAAAATTGCACCCGAATTTAATACAAAATGCACAATGCCGACTTAAGTACAAGAGGACTGCCACTCTAAGTTTATATGCTTTGAACCGCTCCTGTGAGTCCAGTTTTAGATTCCGATGCTTCACTTCTGGTTTACTGTATACCTTGCACCTAGTTATTGACGATGAAACACAGAGTTTGCATCCGAATTTAATACAAAAGGCACAATGCCGACTTAAGTACAAGAGGACTGACACTCTAACTTTCTATGATTTGAACCTGTCCTGTGAGTCCAGTTTTAGATTCCGATGCTTCACTTCAGGTATACTGTATCACTTGGACCTTATTATTGACGACGAATCACAGAAATTGCATCCAAATTTAATACAAAAGGCACAATGCCGACAAAAGTAAAAGATGACTGACGCTCTTACATTCTATGACTTGAACCTCTCCAGTGAGTCCAGTTTTAGATTCCGATGCTTCACTTCAGGTTTACTGTATACCTTGCACCTTCTTATTGACGATGAAACACAGACTTTGCATCCGAATTTAATTCAAAAGGCACAATGCCGACTTAAGTACAAGAGGAATGACACTCTCACTTTCTACGATTTGATCCTCTCCTGTGAGTGCAGTTTTTGTTTACGATGCTTCACTTCAGGTTTACTGTATACCTTGCACCTTCTTTCTGACGATGAAACACAGAGTTTGCATCAGAATTTAATACAAAAGGCACAATGCTGACTTAAGTACAAGAGGACTGACTATCTCACATTCTATGATTTGAACCTCTCCAGTGAGTCCAGTTTTAGATTCCGATGCTTCACTTCAGGTTTACTGTATACCTTGCACCTTCTTATTGACGATGAAACACAGAACTTGCATCCGAATTAAATACAAAAGGCACAATGCCGATTTAAGTAAAAGAGGACTGACACTCTCACTTTCTATGAATTGAACCTCTCCTGTGAGTCCAGTTTTAGATTCCGATGATTCACTTAAGGTTTACTGTATCCCTTGGACCTCCTTATTGACGATGGAACACAGAAATTGCATCCGAATGTAATACAAAAGGCAGAATGCCGACTTAAGTACAAGAGGACTGACACTCTAACTTTCTATCATTTCAACCTCTCCTGGGAGTCCAGTTTTAGATTCCGATGCTTCACTTCAGTTATACTGTATACCTTGGACCTTCTTATTGACGATGAAACACAAATATTGCATCCGAATTTAATACAAAAGGCACAATGCCGACTTAAGTACAAGAGGACTGACACTCTAACTTTATATGCTTTGAACCGCTCCTGTGAGTCCAGTTTTAGATTCCGATGCTTCACTTCAGGTATACTGTATACCTTGCACCTTCTTATTGTCGATGAAGCACAGAAAGTGCATCCGAAGTTATAACAAAACGCACAATGCCGACTTAAGTACAAGAGGACTGACACTCTAACTTTCTATGATTTGAACCTCTCCTGTGAGTCCAGTTTTAGATTCCGATGCTTCACTTCAGGTATACTGTATCACTTGGACCTTCTTATTGACGATGAATCACAGAAATTGCATCCATATTTAATACAAAAGGCACAATGCCGACATAAGTAAAAGATGACTGATGCTCTTACATTCTATGACTTGAACCTCTCCAGTGAGTACAGTTTTAGATTCAGATGCTTCACTTCAGGTTTACTGTATACCTCGCACCTTCTTATTGACGATGAAACACAGAACTTGCATCCGAATTTAATACAAAAGGCACAATGCCGACTTAAGTAAAAGATGACTGACACTATCACTCTCTATGATTTAAACCTCTCCTGTGAGTCCAGTTTTATATTCCGATGCTTCACTTAAGGTTTACTGTATGCCTTGGACCTTCTTATTGACGATGGAACACAGAAATTGCATCCGAAGAAATACAAAAGGCACAATGCCGACTCAAGTACAAGAGGACTGACACTCTAACTTTCTATGATTTGAACCTCTCCTGGGAGTCCAGTTTTAGATTCCGATGCTTCACTTCAGTTATACTGTATACCTTGGACCTTCTTATTGACGATGAAACACAAAAATTGCATCCGAATTTAATACAAAATGCACAATGCCGACTTAAGTACAAGAGGACTGACACTCTAAGTTTATATGTTTTGCACCGCTCCCGTGAGTCCAGTTTTAGATTCCGATGTTTCACTTCTGGTTTACTGTATACCTTGCACCTTCTTATTGACGATAAAACACAGAGTTTGCATCCGAATTTAATTCAAAAGGCACAATGCCGACTTAAGTACAAGAGGACTGACACTTTCACTTTCTACGATTTGATCCTCTCCTGTGAGTGCAGTTTTAGTTTGCGATGCTTCACTTCAGGTTTACTGTATACCTTGCACCTTCTTTCTGACGATGAAACACCGAACTTGCATCCGAATTTAATACAAAAGGCACAATGCCGACATAAGAAAAAGAGGACTGACACTCTCACTTTCTATTATTTGAACCTCTCCTGTGAGTCCAGTTTTAGATTCCGATGCTTCACTTAAGGTTTACTGTATCCCTTGGACCTTCTTATTGACAATGGAACACAGAAATTGCATCCGAATGTAATACAAAAGGCACAATGCCGACTTAAGTACAAGAGGACTGACACTCTAACTTTCTATGATTTGAACCTCTCCTGGGATTCCATTTTTAGATTCCGATGCTTCAATCCAGTTATACTGTATATCTTGGACCTTCTTATTGACGATGAAACACAAATATTGCATCCGAATTTAATACAAAAGGCACAATGCCGACATAAGTACACGAGGACTGACACTCTAACTTTATATGCTTTGAACCGCTCCTGTGAGTCCAGTTTTAGATTCCGATGCTTCACTTCAGGTTTACTGTATACCTTGCACCTTCTTATTGTCGATGAAGCACAGAAAGTGCATCCGAAGTTAATACAAAACGCACAATGCCGACTTAAGTACAAGAGTACTGACACTCTCACTTTCTAAGATTTGAACCTCTCCTGTGAGTCCAGTTTTAGATTCCGACGCTTCACTTCAGGTTTACTGTATACCTTGCACCTAGTTATTGACGATGAAACACAGAGTTTGCATCCGAATTTAATACAAAAGGCACAATGCCGACTTAAGTACAAGAGGACTGACACTCTAACTTTCTATAATTTGAACCTCTCCTGTGAGTCCAGTTTCAGATTCCGATGCTTCACTTCAGGTATACTGTATCACTTGGACCTTATTATTGACGACGAATCACAGAAATTGCATCTAAATTTAATACAAAAGGCACAAAGCCGACATAAGTAAAAGATGACTGACACTCTTACATTCTATGACTTGAACCTCTCCAGTGAGTCCAGTTTTAGATTCCGATGCTTCACTTCAGGTTTACTGTATACCTTGCACCTTCTTATTGACGATGAAACAAAGAACTTGCATCCGAATTTAATACAAAAGGCACAATGCCGACTTAAGTAAAAGAGGTCTGACACTCTCACTTTCTATGATTTAAACCTCTCCTGTGAGTCCAGTTTTAGATTGCGATGCTTCACTTCAGGTTTACTGTATACCTTGCACCTTCTTATTGTCGATGAAGCACAGAAATTGCATCGGAATTAAATACAAAAGGCACAATGCCGACTTAAGTACAAGTGGACTGACACTCTCACTTTCTATGATTTGAACCTCTCCTGTGAGTCCCATTTTAGATTCCGATGCTTCACTTAAAATTTACTGTATCCCTTGGACCTTCTTATTGACGATGAAACACAGAAATTGTATCCGAATTTAATACAAATGACATAATGCCGACTTAAGTACAAGAGGACTGACACTATAACATTCTATGATTTGAACCTCTCCTGTGAGCCCAGTTTTAGATTCCGATGCTTCACTTCAGGTTTACTGTATAGCTTGCACCTTCTTATTGACGATGGAACACAGAAATTGCATCCGAATTTAATAGAAAAGGCACAATGTCGACTTACGTACAAAAGGACTGACACTCTAACTTTATATGCTTTGTACCTCTCCTGTGAGTCCAGTTTTAGATTCCGATGCTTCACTTCAGGTTTACTGTATACTCTGCGCCTTCTTATTGACGATGAAACACAGAAATTGCATCCGAATGTAATACAAAAGGCACAATGCCGACTGAAGTACAAGAGGACTGACACTCTAACTCTCTATGATTTGAACCTCTCCTGTGAGCCCAGTTTTAGATTCCGATGCTTCACTTCAGGTTTACTGTATACCTTGCACGTTCTTATTGACGATGAAACACAGAGTTTGCATCAGAATTTAATACAAAGGGCACAATGCTGACTTAAGTACAAGAGGACTGACACTCTCACATTCTATGATTTGAACCTCTCCAGTGAGTCCAGTTTTAGATTCCGATGCTTCACTTCAGGTTTACTGTATACCTTGCACCTTCTTATTGACGATGAAACACAGAGTGTCAGTCCTCTTGTACTTGAGTCAGCATTGTGCCTTTTGTATAAAGTTCGGATGCAATTTCTGTGTTTCATCGTCAATAAGAAGGTCCAAGGGATAAGGTTAATCTGAATTGAAGCATCGGAATCTAAAACTGGACTCACAGGAGAGGTTAAAATCATAGAAAATTAGAGTCTCAGCACTTTTGTACTTAAGTCGGCATTGTGCCTTTTGTATTAAATTCGGATGCAATTTCTGTGTTTCATCTACAATAAGAAGGTCCAAGGGATACAGTAAACCTGAAGTGAAGCATCGGAATCCAAAACTGGACTCACAGGAGAGGTTCTAATCATAGAGACTTAGAGTGTCAGTCCTCTTGTACTTGGCATTGTGCCTTTTGTATTAAATTCGGATGCAATTTCTGTGTTTCATCGCCTATAAGAAGGTCCAAGGGATACAGTAAACCTGAAGTGAAGCATCCGAATGTAAAACTGGACTCACAGGAGAGGTTCAAATCATAGAGAGTTAGAGTGTCAGTCCACTTGTACTTAAGTCGGCATTGTGCCTTTTGTATTAAATTCGGATGCAACTCCTGCGTTTCATCGTCAATAAGAAGATACAAGGGATACAGTAATCCTGAAGTGAAGCATCGGAATCTAATACTGCACTCACATGAGAGGTTCAAATCATAGAGAATTAGAGTGTCAGTCCTCTTGTACTTAAGTCGGCATTGTGGCTTTTGTATTAAATTCCGATGCAATTTCTGTGTTTGATCGTCAATAAGAAGGTCCAAGGGATACAGTAAACCTGAAGTGAGGCATCGGAATCTAAAACTGGACTCACTGGAGAGGTTCATATCATAGAGAGTTAGAGTGTCAGTCCTCTTGTACTTAAGTCGGCATTCTGCCTTTTGTATTAAATTCCGATGCAATTTCTGTGTTTGATCGTCAATAAGAAGGTCCAAGGGATACAGTAAACCTGAAGTGAAGCATCGGAATGTAAAACTGGACTCACAGGAGAGGTTCAAATCATAGAAAGTTAGAGTGTTAGTCCTCCTGTACTTATGTCGGCATTCTGGCTTTTGTATTAAATTCGGATGCAATATCTGTGTTTCATCGTCTATAAGAAGGTCCAAGGGATACAGTAAACCTGAAGTGAAGCATCGGAATCTAAAACAGGACTCAAAGGAGGGTTCAAATCATAGAAAATTAGAGTGTCAGTACTCTTGTACTTAAGTCGCCATTGTGCCTTTTGTATTAAATTCGGATGCAATTTCTGTGTTTCATCGTCAATAAGAAGGTCCAAGGGATACAGTACACCTGAAGTGAAGCATCAGAATCTAAAACTGGACGCACAGGAGAGGTTAAAATAATAGAAAAATGGAATTTCAGTCCTCATGTACTTAAGTCGGCATTGTGGCTCTTGTATTAAATTCGGATGCAATTTCTGTGTTTCATCGTCAAAAAGATGGTCCAAGGGGTACAGTAAACCTGAAGTGAAGCATCGGAATCTAAAACTGGACTCACAGGAGAGGTTCAAATCATAGAGAGTTAGAGTGTCAGTCCTCTTGTACTGAAGTCGGCATTGTGCCATTTGTATTAAATTCGGATGCAATTTCTGTGTTTCATCGTCAATAAGGAGGTCCAAGGGATACAGTAAACCTGAAGTGAAGCATCGGAATGTAAAACTGGACTCACAGAAGAGGTTCAAATCATAGAGAGTTAGAGTGTAAGTCCTCTTGTACTTATGTCGGCATTGTGCCTTTTGTATTAAATTCGGATGCAATTTCTGCGTTTCATCGTCAATAAGAAGATACAAGGGATACAGTAAACCTGAAGTGAAGCATAGGAATCTAAAACTGGACTCACAGGAGAGGTTCTAATCATACAGAGTTTGAGTGTCAGTCCTCTTGTACTTAAATCCGGCATTGTGCCTTTTGTATTACATTCGGATGCAGTTTCTGTGTTTCATCGTCAATAAGAAGGTCCAAGGGATACAGTAAACCTCAAGTGAAGCATCGGAATCTAAAACTGGACTCTCAGGAGAGGTTCATATCATAGACAGTTAATGTGTCAGTCCTCTTGTACTTAAGTCGTCATTGTGCCTTTTGTATTGAATTCGGATGCAATTTCTGTGTTTCATCGTCAATAAGAAGGTCCAAGGTATACAGTAAACCTGAAGTGAAGCATCAGAATCTAAAACCGGACTCACAGGAGAGATTAAAATCATAGAAATTTGGAGTGTCAGTCCTCTTGTACTTTAGTCGGCATTGTGCCTGTTGTATTAAATTCGAATGCAATTTCTGTGATTCATCGTCTATAAGAAGATCCAAGGGATACAGTAAACCTGAAGTGAATCGTCGGAATCTAAAATTGGACACACAGGAGAGGTTCAAATCATAGAAAATTAGAGTCTCAGCACTCTTGTACGTAAGTCGGCATTGTGACATTTGTATTAAATTCGGATGCAATTTCTGTGTTTCATCGTCAATAAGAACGTCCAAGGGATACAGTAAACCTGAAGCGAAGCATCGGAATCTAAAATTGGACTCACAGGAGAGGTTCAAATCATAGAAAATTAGAGGCTCAGCACTCTTGTACTTAAGTCGGCATTGTGCCTTTTGTATTAAGTTGGGATGCAATTTCTGTGTTTCATCGTCAATAAGAAGGTCCAAGGGATACAGTAAACCTGAAGTGAAGCATCGGAATCTAAAACTGGACTCACAGGAGAGGTTCAAATAATAGAGAGTTAGAGTGTCAGTCCTCTTGTACTTAAGTCGGCATTGTGGCTTTTGTATTAAATTCCGATGCAATTTCTGTGTTTGATCGTCAATAAGAGGGTCCAAGGGATACAGTACACCTGAAGTGAAGAATCGGAATCTAAAACTGGACTCACAGGAGAGGTTCAAATCATAGAAAATTAGAGTCTCAGCACTCTTGTACTTAAGTCGACATTGTGCCTTTTGTATTAAATTCGGATGTAATTTCTGTGTTTCATCGTCAATAAGAAGGTGCAAGAGATACAGTATACCTGAAGTGATGCATCGGAATCTAAAACTGTACTCACAGGAGAGGTTCAAATCATAGAAAATTAGAGGCTCAGCACTCTTGTACTTAAGTCGGCATTGTGCCTTTTGTATTAAATTCGGATGCAATTTCTGTGTTTCATCGTCAATAAGAAGGTCCAAGGGATACAGTAAACCTGAAGTGAAGCATCGGAATCTAAAACTGGACTCACAGGAGAGGTTCAAATAATAGAGAGTTAGAGTGTCAGTCCTTTTGTACTTAAGTCGGCATTGTGCCTTTTGTATTAAATTCGGATGCTATTTCTGTGTTTCATCGTCAATAAGAAGGTCCAAGGGATACAGTAAACCTGAAGTGAGGCATCGGAATCTAAAACTGGACTCACAGGAGAGGTTCAAATCATAGAGAGTTAGAGTGTCAGTCCTCTTGTACTTAAGTCGGCATTGTGCCTTTTGTATTAAATTCCGATGCAATTTCTGTGTTTGATCGTCAATAACAAGGTCCAAGGGATAAGGTTGATCTGAAGTGAAGCATCGGAATCTAAAACTGGAATCACAGAGGAGGTTCAAATCATAGAAAGTTAGGGTGTCAGTCCTCTTGTACTTAAGTCGGCATTGTGCCTTTTGTATTAAGTTCGCATGCAATTTCCGTGTTTCATCGTCAATAAGAAGGTCCAAGGGATACAGTAAACCTGAAGTGAAGCATCGGAATCTAAAACTGGACTCACAGGAGAGGTTCAAATAATAGAGAGTTAGAGTGTCAGTCCTTTTGTACTTAAGTCGGCATTGTGCCTTTTGTATTAAATTCGGATGCTATTTCTGTGTTTCATCGTCAATAAGAAGGTCCAAGGGATACAGTAAACCTGAAGTGAGGCATAGGAATCTAAAACTGGACTCACAGGAGAGGTTCAAATCATAGAGAGTTAGAGTGTCAGTCCTCTTGTACTTAAATCCGGCATTGTGCCTTTTGTATTACATTCGGATGCAGTTTCTGTGTTTCATCGTCAATAAGAAGGTCCAAGGGATACAGTAAACCTCAAGTGAAGCATCGGAATCTAAAACTGGACTCTCAGGAGAGGTTCATATCATAGACAGTTAATGTGTCAGTCCTCTTGTACTTAAGTCGTCATTGTGCCTTTTGTATTGAATTCGGATGCAATTTCTGTGTTTCATCGTCAATAAGAAGGTCCAAGGTATACAGTAAACCTGAAGTGAAGCATCAGAATCTAAAACCGGACTCACAGGAGAGATTAAAATCATAGAAATTTGGAGTGTCAGTCCTCTTGTACTTTAGTCGGCATTGTGCCTGTTGTATTAAATTCGAATGCAATTTCTGTGATTCATCGTCTATAAGAAGATCCAAGGGATACAGTAAACCTGAAGTGAATCGTCGGAATCTAAAATTGGACACACAGGAGAGGTTCAAATCATAGAAAATTAGAGTCTCAGCACTCTTGTACGTAAGTCGGCATTGTGACATTTGTATTAAATTCGGATGCAATTTCTGTGTTTCATCGTCAATAAGAACGTCCAAGGGATACAGTAAACCTGAAGCGAAGCATCGGAATCTAAAATTGGACTCACAGGAGAGGTTCAAATCATAGAAAATTAGAGGCTCAGCACTCTTGTACTTAAGTCGGCATTGTGCCTTTTGTATTAAGTTGGGATGCAATTTCTGTGTTTCATCGTCAATAAGAAGGTCCAAGGGATACAGTAAACCTGAAGTGAAGCATCGGAATCTAAAACTGGACTCACAGGAGAGGTTCAAATAATAGAGAGTTAGAGTGTCAGTCCTCTTGTACTTAAGTCGGCATTGTGGCTTTTGTATTAAATTCCGATGCAATTTCTGTGTTTGATCGTCAATAAGAGGGTCCAAGGGATACAGTACACCTGAAGTGAAGAATCGGAATCTAAAACTGGACTCACAGGAGAGGTTCAAATCATAGAAAATTAGAGTCTCAGCACTCTTGTACTTAAGTCGACATTGTGCCTTTTGTATTAAATTCGGATGTAATTTCTGTGTTTCATCGTCAATAAGAAGGTGCAAGAGATACAGTATACCTGAAGTGATGCATCGGAATCTAAAACTGTACTCACAGGAGAGGTTCAAATCATAGAAAATTAGAGGCTCAGCACTCTTGTACTTAAGTCGGCATTGTGCCTTTTGTATTAAATTCGGATGCAATTTCTGTGTTTCATCGTCAATAAGAAGGTCCAAGGGATACAGTAAACCTGAAGTGAAGCATCGGAATCTAAAACTGGACTCACAGGAGAGGTTCAAATAATAGAGAGTTAGAGTGTCAGTCCTTTTGTACTTAAGTCGGCATTGTGCCTTTTGTATTAAATTCGGATGCTATTTCTGTGTTTCATCGTCAATAAGAAGGTCCAAGGGATACAGTAAACCTGAAGTGAGGCATCGGAATCTAAAACTGGACTCACAGGAGAGGTTCAAATCATAGAGAGTTAGAGTGTCAGTCCTCTTGTACTTAAGTCGGCATTGTGCCTTTTGTATTAAATTCCGATGCAATTTCTGTGTTTGATCGTCAATAACAAGGTCCAAGGGATAAGGTTGATCTGAAGTGAAGCATCGGAATCTAAAACTGGAATCACAGAGGAGGTTCAAATCATAGAAAGTTAGGGTGTCAGTCCTCTTGTACTTAAGTCGGCATTGTGCCTTTTGTATTAAGTTCGCATGCAATTTCCGTGTTTCATCGTCAATAAGAAGGTCCAAGGGATACAGTAAACCTGAAGTGAAGCATCGGAATCTAAAACTGGACTCACAGGAGAGGTTCAAATAATAGAGAGTTAGAGTGTCAGTCCTTTTGTACTTAAGTCGGCATTGTGCCTTTTGTATTAAATTCGGATGCTATTTCTGTGTTTCATCGTCAATAAGAAGGTCCAAGGGATACAGTAAACCTGAAGTGAGGCATCGGAATCTAAAACTGGACTCACAGGAGAGGTTCAAATCATAGAGAGTTAGAGTGTCAGTCCTCTTGTACTTAAGTCGGCATTGTGCCTTTTGTATTAAATTCCGATGCAATTTCTGTGTTTGATCGTCAATAACAAGGTCCAAGGGATAAGGTTGATCTGAAGTGAAGCATCGGAATCTAAAACTGGAATCACAGAGGAGGTTCAAATCATAGAAGTTAGGGTGTCAGTCCTCTTGTACTTAAGTCGGCATTGTGCCTTTTGTATTAAGTTCGCATGCAATTTCCGTGTTTCGTCGTCAATAAGAAGGTCCAAGGGATACAGTAAACCTGAAGTGAAGCATTGGAATCTAAAACTGGACTCAAAGGAGAGGTTCAAATCAAAGAGAGTTAGAGTGTCAGTCCTCTTGTACTTAAGTCGGCATTGTGCGTTTTGTATTAAATTCGGATGCAATATCTGTGTTTCATCGTCAATAAGAAGGTCCAAGGGATACAGTAAACCTGAAGTGAAGCATGGGAATCTAAAACTGGACTCACAGGAGAGGTTGAAATAATAGAGAGTTAGAGTGTCAGTCCTCTTGTACTTAAGTCGGCATTGTGGCTTTTGTATTAAATTCCGATGCAATTTCTGTGTTTGATCGTCAATAAGAGGGTCCAAGGGATACAGTACACCTGAAGTGAAGAATCGGAATCTAAAACTGGACTCACAGGAGAGGTTCAAATCATAGAAAATTAGAGTCTCAGCACTCTTGTACTTAAGTCGACATTGTGCCTTTTGTATTAAATTCGGATGTAATTTCTGTGTTTCATCGTCAATAAGAAGGTGCAAGAGATACAGTATACCTGAAGTGAAGCATCGGAATCTAAAACTGTACTCACAGGAGAGGTTCAAATCCTAGAAAATTAGAGGCTCAGCACTCTTGTACTTAAGTCGGCATTGTGCCTTTTGTATTAAATTCGGATGCAATTTCTGTGTTTCATCGTCAATAAGACGGTCCAAGGGATACAGTAAACCTGAAGTGAAGCATCGGAATCTAAAACGGGACTCACAGGAGAGGTTCAAATAATAGAGAGTTAGAGTGTCAGTCCTTTTGTACTTAAGTCGGCATTGTGCCTTTTGTATTAAATTCGGATGCTATTTCTGTGTTTCATCGTCAATAAGAAGGTCCAAGGGATACAGTAAACCTGAAGTGAGGCATCGGAATCTAAAACTGGACTCACAGGAGAGGTTCAAATCATAGAGAGTTAGAGTGTCAGTCCTCTTGTACTTAAGTCGGCATTGTGCCTTTTGTATTAAATTCCGATGCAATTTCTGTGTTTGATCGTCAATAACAAGGTCCAAGGGATAAGGTTGATCTGAAGTGAAGCATCGGAATCTAAAACTGGAATCACAGAGGAGGTTCAAATCATAGAAAGTTAGGGTGTCAGTCCTCTTGTACTTAAGTCGGCATTGTGCCTTTTGTATTAAGTTCGCATGCAATTTCCGTGTTTCATCGTCAATAAGAAGGTCCAAGGGATACAGTAAACCTGAAGTGAAGCATCGGAATCTAAAACTGGACTCACAGGAGAGGTTCAAATAATAGAGAGTTAGAGTGTCAGTCCGATTGTACTTAAGTCGGCATTGTGCCTTTTGTATTAAATTCGGATGCTATTTCTGTGTTTCATCGTCAATAAGAAGGTCCAAGGGATACAGTAAACCTGAAGTGAGGCATCGGAATCTAAAACTGGACTCACAGGAGAGGTTCAAATCATAGAGAGTTAGAGTGTCAGTCCTCTTGTACTTAAGTCGGCATTGTGCCCTTTGTATTAAATTCCGATGCAATTTCTGTGTTTGATCGTCAATAACAAGGTCCAAGGGATAAGGTTGATCTGAAGTGAAGCATCGGAATCTAAAACTGGAATCACAGAGGAGGTTCAAATCATAGAAGTTAGGGTGTCAGTCCTCTTGTACTTAAGTCGGCATTGTGCCTTTTGTATTAAGTTCGCATGCAATTTCCGTGTTTCGTCGTCAATAAGAAGGTCCAAGGGATACAGTAAACCTGAAGTGAAGCATTGGAATCTAAAACTGGACTCAAAGGAGAGGTTCAAATCAAAGAGAGTTAGAGTGTCAGTCCTCTTGTACTTAAGTCGGCATTGTGCGTTTTGTATTAAATTCGGATGCTATATCTGTGTTTCATCGTCAATAAGGAGGTCCAAGGGATACAGTAAACCTGAAGTGAGGCATCGGAATCTAAAACTGGACTCACAGGAGAGGTTCATATCATAGAGAGTTAGAGTGTCAGTCCTCTTGTACTTAAGTCGGCATTGTGCCTTTTGTATTAAATTCCGATGCAATTTCTGTGTTTGATCGTCAATAAGAAGGTCCAAGGGATACAGTAAACCTGAAGTGAAGCATCGCAATCTAAAACTGGACTCACAGGAGAGGTTCAAATGATAGAAAGTTAGAGTATCAGTCCTCTTGTACTTAAGTCGGCATTGTGGCTTTTGTATTAAATTCGTATGCAATTTCTGTGTTTCATCGTCTATAAGAACGTCCAAGGGATTCAGTAAACCTGAAGTGAAGCATCGGAATCTAAAACTGGATTCAAAGGAGAGGTTCAAATCATAGAAAATTAGAGTGTCAGTACTCTTGTACTTAAGTCGGCATTGTGGCTTTTGTATTATATTCGGATGCAATTTCTTGGATTCATCGTCTATAAGAAGGTCCAAGGGATACAGTAAACCTGAAGTGAAGCATCGGAATCTAAAACTGGACTCACAGGAGAGGTTCAATCATAGAGAGTTAGAGAGTCAGTCCTCTTGTACTTAAGTCGGCATTGAGCCTTTTGTATTAAATTCGGATGCAATTTCTGTGTTTCATCGTCAATAAGAAGGTCCAAAGGATACAGTAAACCTGAAGTGAAGCATCGGAATCTAAAACTGGACTCACAGGAGCGGTTAAAATCATAGAAAATTCGAATGTCAGTCCTCTTGTACTTAAGTCGGCATTGTGGCTTTAGTATTAAATTCGGATGCAATTTCTGTGTTTCATCGTCTATAAGAAGGTCCAAGGGATACAGTAACCCTGAAGTGAAGCATCGGAATCTAAAACTGGACTCACAGGAGAGGTTCAAATCATAGAAAATTAGAGTGTCAGTCCTCTTGTTCTTAAGTCTGCCTTTTGCCTTTTGTATTAAATTCGGATGCAATTTCTGTGTTTCATCGTCAATAAGAAGGTCCAAGGTATACAGTAAACCTGAAGTGAAGCATCGGAATCAAAAACTGGACTCACAGGAGAGGTTCAAATCATAGAGAGTTAGAGTGTCAGTCCTCTTGTACTTGAGTCAGCATTGTGCCTTTTGTATAAAATTAGGATGCAATTTCTGTGTTTCATCGTCAATAAGAAGGTCCAAGGGATAAGGTTAACCTGAATTGAAGCATCGAAATCTAAAACTGGAATCACAGAGGAGGTTCAAATCATAGAAAGTTAGGGTGTCAGTCCTCTTGTACTTAAGTCGGCATTGTGCTTTTTGTATTAAATTCGCATGCAATTTCTGTGTTTCATCGTCAATAAGAAGGTCCAAGGGATACAGTAAACCTGAAGTGAAGCAACGGAATCTAAAACTGGACTCGCAGGAGGTGTTCAAATCATAGAGAGTTAGAGTGTCAGTCCACTTTTACTTAAGTCGGCATTGTGCCTTTTGTATTAAATTCGGATGCAGTTTCGGTGTTGCATTTTCAATAAGGTCCAAGGAATACAGTAAACCTGAAGTGAAGCATCGGAATCTAATACTGGACTCACAGGAGACGTTCAAATAATAGAGAGTTAGAGTGTCAGTCCTCTTGTACTTAAGTCGGCATTGTGCCTTTTGTATTAAATTCGGATGCTATTTCTGTGTTTCATCGCCAATAAGAAGGTCCAAGGGCTACAGTAAACCTGAAGTGAAGCATCGGAATCTAAAACCGGGCTCACAGGAGAGGTTCAAATCATTGAGAGTTAGAGTGTCAGTCCTCTTGTACTTAAGTCGGCATTGTGCATTTTGTATTAAATTCGGATGCAATTTCTGTGTTTCATCTTCATTAAGGAGGACCAAGAGATACAGTAAACCTGAAGTGAAGCATCGAAATGTAAAACTGGACTCACAGGACAAGTTCAAACCAGAGAGAGTTAGAGTGTCAGTCCACTTGTACTTAAGTCGGCATTGTGACTTTTGTATTAAATTCCGATGCAATTTCTGTGTTTGATCGTCAATAAGAAGGTCCAAGGGATACAGTAACCCTGAAGTGAAGCATCGGAATGTAAAACTGGACTCACAGGAGAGGTTCAAATCATAGAAAATTAGAGTGTCAGTACTCTTGTACTTAAGTCGCCATTGTGCCTTTTGTATTAAATTCGGATGCAAATTCTGTGTTTCATCGTCAATAAGAAGGTCCAAGGGATACAGTACACCTGAAGTGAAGCATCAGAATCTAAAACTGGACGCACAGGAGAGGTTAAAATCATAGAAAAATGGAATTTCAGTCCTCATGTACTTAAGTCGGCATTGTGGCTCTTGTATCAAATTCGGATGCAATTTCTGTGTGTCATCGTCAAAAAGATGGTCCAAGGTGTACAGTAAACCTGAAGTGAAGCATCGGAATCTAAAACTGGACTCACAGGAGAGGTTCAAATCATAGAGAGTTAGAGTGTCAGTCCTCTTGTACTGAAGTCGGCATTGTGCCATTTGTATTAAATTCGGATGCAATTTCTGTGTTTCATCGTCAATAAGGAGGTCCAAGGGATACAGTAAACCTGAAGTCAAGCATCGGAATGTAAAACTGGTCTCACAGAAGAGGTTCAAATCATAGAGAGTTAGAGTGTCAGTCCTCTTGTTCTTATGTCGGCATTGTGCCTTTTGTATTAAATTCGGATGCAATTTCAGCGATTCATCGTCAATAAGATCATACAAGGGATACAGTAAACCTGAAATGATGCATAGGAATCTAAAACTGGACTCACAGGAGCGGTTCTAATCATAGAAAGTTTGAGTGTCAGTCCTCTTGTACTTAAATCCGGCATTGTGCCTTTTGTATTACATTCGGATGCAGTTTCTGTGTTTCATCGTCAATAAGAAGGTCCAAGGGATACAGAAACCTGACGTGAAGCATCGGAATCTAAAACTGGACTCACAGGAAAGGTTCATATCATAGACAGTTAATGTGTCAGTCCTCTTGTACTTAAGTCGGCATTCTGCCTTTTGTATTGAATTCGGATGATATTTCTGTGTTTCATCGCCAATAAGAAGGTCCAAGGGCTACAGTAAACCTGAAGTGAAGCATCGGAATCTAAAACCGGGCTCACAGGAGAGGTTCAAATCATAGAAAGTTAGAGTGTTAGTCCTCCTGTACTTAAGTCGGCATTCTGGCTTTTGTATAAATTCGGATGCAATTTCTGTGTTTCATCGTCTATAAGAAGGTCCAAGGGATGCAGTAAACCTGAAGTGAAGCATCGGAATCTAAAACTGGACTCAAAGGACGGGTTCAAATCATAGAAAATTAGAGTGTCAGTACTCTTGTACATAAGTCGCCATTGTGCCTTTTGTATTAAATTCGGATGCAAATTCTGTGTTTCATCGTCAATAAGAAGGTCCAAGGGATACAGTACACCTGAAGTGAAGCATCAGAATCTAAAACTGGACGTTCAGGAGAGGTTAAAATCATAGAAAAATGGAATTTCAGTCCTCATGTACTTAAGTCGGCATTGTGGCTCTTGTATTAAATTCGGATGCAATTTCTGTGTTTCATCGTCAATAAGAAGGTCCAAGGGATACAGTAAACCTGAAGTGAAGCATCGGAATCTAAAACTGGACTCGCAGGAGAGGTTCAAATCATAGAAAGTTTGAGTGTCAGTCCTCTTGTACTTAAATCCGGCATTGTGCCTTTTGTATTACATTCGGATGCCGTTTCTGTATTTCATCGTCAATAAGAAGGTCCAAGGGATACAGAAACCTGAAGTGAAGCATCGGAATCTAAAACTGGACTCACAGGAGAGGTTCATAACATAGACAGTTAATGTGTCAGTCCTCTTGTACTTAAGTCGGCATTGTGCCATTTGTATTGAATTCGGATGCAATTTCTGTGTTTCATCGTCAATAAGAAGGTCCAAGGCATACAGTAAACCTGAAGTGAAGCATCGGAATCTAAAACCGGACTCACAGGAGAGATTAAAATCATAGAAAGTTGGAGTGTCAGTCCTCTTGTACTTTAGTCGGCATTGTGCCTGTTGTATTAAATTCGAATGCAATTTCTGTGATTCATTGTTTACAAGAAGGTCCAAGGGATACAGTAAACCTGAAGTGAAGCATCGGAATCTAAATCTGGACTCACAGGAGAGGTTCAAATCATAGAGAATTAGAGTGTCAGTCTTCTTGTACTTAAGTCGGCATTGTGCTTTTTGTATTACATTCGGATGCAATTTCTGTGTTTCATCGTCAATAAGAAGGTCCAAGGGATACAGTAAACCTGAAGTGAAGCATCGGAATCTAAAACTGGACTCACAGGAGAGGTTCAAGTCATAGAGAGTTAGAGTGTCAGTCTTCTTGTACTTAAGTCGGCATTGTGCATTTTGTATTAAATTCGGATGCAATTTCTGTGTTTCATCGTCAATAAGAAGGTCCAAGGGATACAGTAAACCTGAAGTGAAGCATAGGAATCTAAAACTGGAGTCACAGGAGTGGTTAAAATCATAGAAAGGTCGAATGTCAGTCCAATTGTACTTAAGTCGGCATTGTGGCTTTAGTATAAAATTCGGATGCAATTTCTGTGCTTCATCGTCTATAAGAAGGTCCAAGGGATACAGTAAACCTGAAGTGAAGCATCGGAATCTAAAACTAGACTCACAGGAGAGGTTCAAATCATAGAGAATTAGAGTGTCAGTCCTCTTGTTCTTTAGTCTGCATTTGCCTTTTGTATTAAATTCGGATGCAATTTCTGTGTTTCATCGTCAAAAAGAAGGTCCAAGGGATACAGTAAACCTGAAGTGAAGCATCGGAATCTAAAACTGGACTCACAGGAGAGGTTCAAATCATAGAGAGTTAGAGTGTCAGACCTCTTGTACTTAAGTCGGCATTGTGCCTTTTGTATTAAGTTCGGATGCAATGTCAGTGATTCGTCGTCAATAAGAAGGTCCAAGGGATACAGTAAACCTGAAGTGAGGCATTAAAATCTAAAACTGGAGTCACAGGAGAGGTTGAAATCATAGAGAGTTAGAGTGTCAGTCCTCTTGTACTTATGTCGGCATTGTGCCTTTTGTATTAAATTCCGATGCAATTTCTGTGTTTGATCGTCAATAAGAAGGTCCAAGGGATACAGTAAACCTGAAGTGAAGCGTCGGAATCTAAAACTGGACTCACGGGAGAGGTTAAGATCATAGAAATTTGGAATGTCATTCCTCTTGTACTTAAGTCGCCATTGTGGCTTTAGTTTTAAATTCGGATGCAATTTCTGTGTTTCATCGTCTATAAGACGGTCCAAAGGATACAGTAAACCTGAAGTGAAGCATCGGAATCTAAAACACTCATAGGAGAGGTTCCAATCATAGAAAATTAGAGTGTCACTCCTCTTGTTCTTAAGTCTGCCTTGTGCCTTTGGTATTAAATTCGGATGCAATTTCTGTATTTCATCGTCAATAAGAAGGTCCAAGGTATACAGTAAACCTGAAGTGAAGCAACGGAATGTAAAACTGGGCTCTCAGGAGAGGTTCAAATCATAGAGAGTTAGAGTGTCAGTCTTCTTGTACTTAAGTCGGCATTGTGCCTTTTGTATTAAATTCGGATGCAATTTCTGTGTTTCATCAACAATAAGAAGGTCCAAGGCATACAGTAAACTTGAAGTGAAGCATCGGAATCTAAAACCGGCCTCACAGGAGAGGTTAAAATCATAGAAATTTGGAGTGTCAGTCCTCTTGTACTTAAGTCGGCATTGTGCCTTTTGCATTAAATTCGGATGCAATTTATGTGATTCATCGTTTATAAGAAGGTCCAAGGGATACAGTAAACCTGAAGAGAAGCATCGGAATCTAAAACTGGACTCACAGGAGAGGTTCATATCATAGAGAGTTAGAGTGTCAGTCTTCTTGTACTTAAGTCGGCATTGTGCCTTTTGTATTAAATTCGGATGCAATTTCTGTGTTTCATCGTCAATAAGAAGGTCCAAGGGATACAGTAAACCTGAAGTGAAGCTTCGGAATCTAAAACTGTAGTCACAGGAGTGGTTAAAATCATAGAAAGTTGGAATGTCAGTCCAATTGTACTTAAGTCAGCATTGTGGCTTTAGTATTAAATTCGGATGCAATTTCTGTGTTTCATCGTCTATAAGAATATCCAAGGGTTACAGTAAACCTGAAGTGAAGCATCGGAATTCAAAACTAGACTCACAGGAGAGGTTCAAACATAGAAAATTAGAGTGTCAGTCCTCCTATCCTTTAGTCTGCATTGTGCCTTCTGTATTAAATTCGGATGCAATTTCTGTGTTTCATCGTCATTAAGAAGGTCCAAGGTATACAGTAAACCTGAAGTGAAGCATCGGAATCTAAAACTGGACTCACAGGAGAGGTTCAAATCATAGAGAGTTAGAGTGTCAGTCCTCTTTTACTTAAGTCCGCATTGTGCCTTTTGTAATAAATTCGGATGCTATTTCTGTGTTTCATCGTCAAAAAGAAGGTCCAAGGGATACAGTAAACCTGAAGTGAAGCATCGGAATCTAAAACTGGACTCACAGGAGAGGTTCAAATCATAGAGAGTTAGAGTGTCAGACCTCTTGTACTTAAGTCGGCATTGTGCCTTTTGTATTAAGTTCGGATGCAATGTCAGTGATTCGTCGTCAATAAGAAGGTCCAAGGGATACAGTAAACCTGAAGTGAGGCATTAAAATCTAAAACTGGAGTCACAGGAGAGGTTGAAATCATAGAGAGTTAGAGTGTCAGTCCTC
This sequence comes from Schistocerca serialis cubense, assembly GCF_023864345.2. Lineage (NCBI taxonomy): Eukaryota > Metazoa > Arthropoda > Insecta > Orthoptera > Acrididae > Schistocerca > Schistocerca serialis. The sequence goes on from NC_064646.1 coordinate 518,277,754, forward strand.
TTGTACTTATGTCGGCATTGTGCCTTTTGTATTAAATTCCGATGCAATTTCTGTGTTTGATCGTCAATAAGAAGGTCCAAGGTATACAGTAAACCTGAAGTGAAGCGTCGGAATCTAAAACTGGACTCACAGGAGAGGTTAAGATCATAGAAATTTGGAATGTCATTCCTCTTGTACTTAAGTCGCCATTGTGGCTTTAGTTTTAAATTCGGATGCAATTTCTGTGTTTCATCGTCTATAAGACGGTCCAAAGGATACAGTAAACCTGAAGTGAAGCATCGGAATCTAAAACACTCATAGGAGAGGTTCCAATCATAGAAAATTAGAGTGTCACTCCTCTTGTTCTTAAGTCTGCCTTGTGCCTTTGGTATTAAATTCGGATGCAATTTCTGTATTTCATCGTCAATAAGAAGGTCCAAGGTATACAGTAAACCTGAAGTGAAGCAACGGAATGTAAAACTGGGCTCTCAGGAGAGGTTCAAATCATAGAGAGTTAGAGTGTCAGTCTTCTTGTACTTAAGTCGGCATTGTGCCTTTTGTATTAAATTCGGATGCAATTTCTGCGTTTCATCGTCAATAAGAAGAGACAAGGGATACAGTAAACCTGAAGAGAAGCATCGGAATCTATAAGTGGACTCACAGGAGAGTTCAAATCATAGAGAGTTAGAGTGTCAGTCTTCTTGTACTTAAGTCGGCATTGTGCCTTTTGTATTAAATTCGGATGCAATTTCTGTGTTTCATCGTCTATAAGACGGTCCAAAGGATACAGTAAACCTGAAGTGAAGCATCGGAATCTAAAACACTCATAGGAGAGGTTCCAATCATAGAAAATTAGAGTGTCACTCCTCTTGTTCTTAAGTCTGCCTTGTGCCTTTGGTATTAAATTCGGATGCAATTTCTGTATTTCATCGTCAATAAGAAGGTCCAAGGTATACAGTAAACCTGAAGTGAAGCAACGGAATGTAAAACTGGGCTCTCAGGAGAGGTTCAAATCATAGAGAGTTAGAGTGTCAGTCTTCTTGTACTTAAGTCGGCATTGTGCCTTTTGTATTATATTCGGATACAATTTCTGTGTTTCATCGTCAATAAGAAGGTACAAGGGATACAGTAAACCTGAAGTGAAGCATCGGAATCTAAAGCTGGACTCACAGGAGAGGTTCATATCATAGACAGTTAGGGTGTAAGTCCTCTTGTATTTAAGTCGGCATTGTGCCTTTTGTATTGAATTCGGATGCAATTTCTGTGTTTCATCAACAATAAGAAGGTCCAAGGCATACAGTAAACTTGAAGTGAAGCATCGGAATCTAAATCCGGCCTCACAGGAGAGGTTAAAATCATAGAAATTTGGAGTGTCAGTCCTCTTGTACTTAAGTCGGCATTGTGCCTTTTGCATTAAATTCGGATGCAATTTATGTGATTCATCGTTTATAAGAAGGTCCAAGGGATACAGTAAACCTGAAGAGAAGCATCGGAATCTAAAACTGGACTCACAGGAGAGGTTCATATCATAGAGAGTTAGAGTGTCAGTCTTCTTGTACTTAAGTCGGCATTGTGCCTTTTGTATTAAATTCGGATGCAATTTCTGTGTTTCATCGTCAATAAGAAGGTCCAAGGGATACAGTAAACCTGAAGTGAAGCTTCGGAATCTAAAACTGTAGTCACAGGAGTGGTTAAAATCATAGAAAGTTGGAATGTCAGTCCAATTGTACTTAAGTCAGCATTGTGGCTTTAGTATTAAATTCGGATGCAATTTCTGTGTTTCATCGTCTATAAGAATATCCAAGGGTTACAGTAAACCTGAAGTGAAGCATCGGAATTCAAAACTAGACTCACAGGAGAGGTTCAAACATAGAAAATTAGAGTGTCAGTCCTCCTGTCCTTTAGTCTGCATTGTGCCTTCTGTATTAAATTCGGATGCAATTTCTGTGTTTCATCGTCAATAAGAAGGTCCAAGGTATACAGTAAACCTGAAGTGAAGCATCGGAATCTAAAACTGGACTCACAGGAGAGGTTCATATCATAGAGAGTTAGAGTGTCAGTCCTCTTTTACTTAAGTCCGCATTGTGCCTTTTGTAATAAATTCGGATGCTATTTCTGTGTTTCATCGTCAAAAAGAAGGTCCAAGGGATACAGTAAACCTGAAGTGAAGCATCGGAATCTAAAACTGGACTCACAGGAGAGGTTCAAATCATAGAGAGTTAGAGTGTCAGACCTCTTGTACTTAAGTCGGCATTGTGCCTTTTGTATTAAGTTCGGATGCAATGTCAGTGATTCGTCGTCAATAAGAAGGTCCAAGGGATACAGTAAACCTGAAGTGAGGCATTAAAATCTAAAACTGGAGTCACAGGAGAGGTTGAAATCATAGAGAGTTAGAGTGTCAGTCCTCTTGTACTTATGTCGGCATTGTGCCTTTTGTATTAAATTCCGATGCAATTTCTGTGTTTGATCGTCAATAAGAAGGTCCAAGGGATACAGTAAACCTGAAGTGAAGCGTCGGAATCTAAAACTGGACTCACGGGAGAGGTTAAGATCATAGAAATTTGGAATGTCATTCCTCTTGTACTTAAGTCGCCATTGTGGCTTTAGTTTTAAATTCGGATGCAATTTCTGTGTTTCATCGTCTATAAGACGGTCCAAAGGATACAGTAAACCTGAAGTGAAGCATCGGAATCTAAAACACTCATAGGAGAGGTTCCAATCATAGAAAATTAGAGTGTCACTCCTCTTGTTCTTAAGTCTGCCTTGTGCCTTTGGTATTAAATTCGGATGCAATTTCTGTATTTCATCGTCAATAAGAAGGTCCAAGGTATACAGTAAACCTGAAGTGAAGCAACGGAATGTAAAACTGGGCTCTCAGGAGAGGTTCAAATCATAGAGAGTTAGAGTGTCAGTCTTCTTGTACTTAAGTCGGCATTGTGCCTTTTGTATTAAATTCGGATGCAATTTCTGTGTTTCATCAACAATAAGAAGGTCCAAGGCATACACTAAACTTGAAGTGAAGCATCGGAATCTAAAACCGGCCTCACAGGAGAGGTTAAAATCATAGAAATTTGGAGTGTCAGTCCTCTTGTACTTAAGTCGGCATTGTGCCTTTTGCATTAAATTCGGATGCAATTTATGTGATTCATCGTTTATAAGAAGGTCCAAGGGATACAGTAAACCTGAAGAGAAGCATCGGAATCTAAAACTGGACTCACAGGAGAGGTTCATATCATAGAGAGTTAGAGTGTCAGTCTTCTTGTACTTAAGTCGGCATTGTGCCTTTTGTATTAAATTCGGATGCAATTTCTGTGTTTCATCGTCAATAAGAAGGTCCAAGGGATACAGTAAACCTGAAGTGAAGCTTCGGAATCTAAAACTGTAGTCACAGGAGTGGTTAAAATCATAGAAAGTTGGAATGTCAGTCCAATTGTACTTAAGTCAGCATTGTGGCTTTAGTATTAAATTCGGATGCAATTTCTGTGTTTCATCGTCTATAAGAATATCCAAGGGTTACAGTAAACCTGAAGTGAAGCATCGGAATTCAAAACTAGACTCACAGGAGAGGTTCAAACATAGAAAATTAGAGTGTCAGTCCTCCTATCCTTTAGTCTGCATTGTGCCTTCTGTATTAAATTCGGATGCAATTTCTGTGTTTCATCGTCATTAAGAAGGTCCAAGGTATACAGTAAACCTGAAGTGAAGCATCGGAATCTAAAACTGGACTCACAGGAGAGGTTCAAATCATAGAGAGTTAGAGTGTCAGTCCTCTTTTACTTAAGTCCGCATTGTGCCTTTTGTAATAAATTCGGATGCTATTTCTGTGTTTCATCGTCAAAAAGAAGGTCCAAGGGATACAGTAAACCTGAAGTGAAGCATCGGAATCTAAAACTGGACTCACAGGAGAGGTTCAAATCATAGAGAGTTAGAGTGTCAGACCTCTTGTACTTAAGTCGGCATTGTGCCTTTTGTATTAAGTTCGGATGCAATGTCAGTGATTCGTCGTCAATAAGAAGGTCCAAGGGATACAGTAAACCTGAAGTGAGGCATTAAAATCTAAAACTGGAGTCACAGGAGAGGTTGAAATCATAGAGAGTTAGAGTGTCAGTCCTCTTGTACTTATGTCGGCATTGTGCCTTTTGTATTAAATTCCGATGCAATTTCTGTGTTTGATCGTCAATAAGAAGGTCCAAGGTATACAGTAAACCTGAAGTGAAGCGTCGGAATCTAAAACTGGACTCACAGGAGAGGTTAAGATCATAGAAATTTGGAATGTCATTCCTCTTGTACTTAAGTCGCCATTGTGGCTTTAGTTTTAAATTCGGATGCAATTTCTGTGTTTCATCGTCTATAAGACGGTCCAAAGGATACAGTAAACCTGAAGTGAAGCATCGGAATCTAAAACACTCATAGGAGAGGTTCCAATCATAGAAAATTAGAGTGTCACTCCTCTTGTTCTTAAGTCTGCCTTGTGCCTTTGGTATTAAATTCGGATGCAATTTCTGTATTTCATCGTCAATAAGAAGGTCCAAGGTATACAGTAAACCTGAAGTGAAGCAACGGAATGTAAAACTGGGCTCTCAGGAGAGGTTCAAATCATAGAGAGTTAGAGTGTCAGTCTTCTTGTACTTAAGTCGGCATTGTGCCTTTTGTATTAAATTCGGATGCAATTTCTGCGTTTCATCGTCAATAAGAAGAGACAAGGGATACAGTAAACCTGAAGAGAAGCATCGGAATCTATAAGTGGACTCACAGGAGAGTTCAAATCATAGAGAGTTAGAGTGTCAGTCCTCTTGTACTTAAGTCGTCATTGTGCCTTTTGTATTAAATTCGGATGCAATTTCAGTGTTTCATCGTCAATAAGAAGGTCCAAGGGATACAGTAAACGTGAAGTGAAGCATCGGAAGCTAAAACTGGACTCACAGGAGAGGTTCAAATCATAGAGAGTTAGAGTGTCAGTCTTCTTGTACTTAAGTCGGCATTGTGCCTTTTGTATTAAATTCGGATGCAATTTCTGAGTTTCATCGTCAATAAGAAGGTCCAAGGGATACAGTAAACCTGAAGTGAAGCATCGTAATCTAAAACTGGAGTCACAGGAGTGGTTAAAATCATAGAAAGTTGGAATGTCAGTCCAATTGTACTTAAGTCGTCATTGTGGCTTTAGTATTAAATTCGGATGCAATTTCTGTGTTTCATCGTCTATAAGAAGGTCCAAGGGATACCGTAAACCTGAAGTGAAGCATCGGAATCTAAAACTAGACTCACAGGAGAGGTTCAAATCATAGAAAATTAGAGTGTCAGTCCTCTTCTTCTTTAGTCTGCATTGTGCCTTTTGTATTACATTCGGATGCAATTTCTGTGCTTAATCGTCAATAAGAAGGTCCAAGGTATACAGTAAACCTTAAGTGATGCATCGGAATCTAAAACTGGACTCACAGGAGAGGTTCAAATCATAGAGACTTAGAGTGTCTGTCCTCTTGTACTTAAGTCCGCATTGTGCCTTTTGTATTAAATTCGGATGCTATTTCTGTGTTTCATCGTCAAAAAGAAGGTTCAAGGGATACAGTAAACCTGAAGTGAAGCATCGGAATCTAAAACTGGACTCACAGGAGAGGTTCAAATCATAGAGAGTTAGAGTGTCAGTCCTCGTGTACTTAAGTCGGCATTGTGCCTTTTGTATTAAATTCGGATGCAATTTCTGTGTTTCATCGTCAATAAGGAGGTCCAAGGGATACAGTAAACCTGAAGTGAAGCATCGGAATCTAAAACTGGACTCACAGGAGAGGTTCTAATCATAGAGAGGTAGAGTGTCAGTCCTCTTGTACTTAAGTCGGCATTGTGCCTTTTGTATTAAATTCGGATGCAATTTCTGCGTTTCATCGTCAATAAGAAGATACAAGAGATACAGTAAACCTGAAGTGAAGCATCGGAATCTAAAAGTGGACTCACATTAGAGGTTCAAATCATAGAGGGTTAGAGTGTCAGACCTCTTGTACTTAAGTCGGCATTGTGCCTTTTGTATTAAATTCGGATGCATTTTCAGTGATTCATCGTCAATAAGAAGGTCCAAGGGATACAGTAAACCTGAAGTGAGGCATTGAAATCTAAAACATGACTCACAGCAGAGGTTCAAATCATAGAGAGTTAGAGTGTCAGTCCTCTTGTACTTAAGTCGGCATTGTGCCTTTTGTATTAAATTCCGATGCAATTTCTGTGTTTGATCGTCAATAAGAAGGTCCAAGGGATACAGTAAACCTGAAGTGAAGCATCGGAATCTAAAACAGGACTCACAGGAGAGGTTCATATCATAGACAGTTAGGGTGTCAGTCCTCTTGTACTTATGTCGGCATTGTGCCTTTTGTATAGAATTCGGATGCAATTTCTGTGTTTCATCGTCAATAAGAAGGTCCTAGGCATACAGTAAACCTGAAGTGAAGCATCGGAATCTAACACTGGAGTCACAGGAGTGGTTAAAATCATAGAAAGTTGGAATGTGAGTCCAATTGCACTTAAGTCGGCATTGTGGCTTTAGTATTACATTGGGATGCAATTTCTGTGTTTCATCGTCTATAAGAAGGTCCAAGGGACACAGTAAACCTGAAGTGAAGCATCGGAATCTAAAACTAGACTCACAGGAGAGGTTCAAATCATAGAAAGTTAGAGTGTCAGTCCTCTTGTTCTTTAGTCCGCATTGTGCCTTTTGTATTAAATTCGGATGCTATTTCTGTGTTTCATCGTCAAAAAGAAGGTCCAAGGGATACAGTAAACCTGAAGTGAAGCATCGGAATCTAAAACTGGACTCACAGGAGAGGTTCAAATCATAGAGAGTTAGAGTGTCAGTCCTCGTGTACTTAAGTCGGCATTGTGCCTTTTGTATTAAATTCGGATGCAATTTCTGTGTTTCATCGTCAATAAGGAGGTCCAAGGGATACAGTAAAAATGAAGTGAAGCATCGGAATGTAAAACTGGACTCACAGGAGAGGTTCAAATCATAGAGAGGTAGAGTGTCAGTCCTCTTGTACTTAAGTCGGCATTGTGCCTTTTGTATTAAATTCCGATGCAATTTCTGCGTTTCATCGTCAATAAGAAGATACAAGGGATACAGTAAACCTGAAGTGAAGCATCGGAATCTAAAAGTGGACTCACATTAGAGGTTCAAATCATAGAGAGTTAGAGTGTCAGACCTCTTGTACTTAAGTCGGCAATGTGCCTTTCGTATTAAATTCGGATGCAATTTCAGTGATTAATCGTCAATAAGAAGGTCCAAGGGATACAGTGAACCTGAAGTTCGGCATTAAAGTCTAAAACTGGACTCACAGCAGAGGTTCTAATCATAGAGAGTTAGAGTGTCAATCCTCTTGTACTTATGTCGGCATTGTGGCTTTTGTATTAAATTCCGATGCAATTTCTGTGTTTGATCGTCAATAAGAAGGTCCAAGGGATACAGTAAATCTGAAGTGAAGCATCGGAATCTAAAACTGGACTCCCAGGAGAGGTTCATATCATAGACAGTTAGGGTGTCAGTCCTCTTGTACTTAAGTCGGCATTGTGCCTTTTGTATTGAATTCGGATGCAATTTCTGTGTTTCATCGTCAATAAGTAGGTCCAAGGGATACATTAAACCTGAAGTGAGGCATCAGAATCTAAAACTGGGATCACAGGAGAGGTTCAAATCATAGAGAGTTAGAGTGTCAGTCCTCTTGTACTTAAGTCGGCATTGTGCCTTTTGTATTGAATTCGGATGCAATTTCTGTGTTTCATCGTCAATAAGAAGGTCCAAGGGATACAGTAAACCTGAAGTGAAGCATCGGAATCTAAAACTGGACTCACAGGAGATGTTAAAATCATAGAAAGTTGAAGTGTCAGTCCTCTTGTACTTAAGTCGGCATTGTGGCTTTTGTATTAAATTCGGATGCAATTTCTGTGATTCATCGTCTATAAGAAGGTACAAGGGATACAGTAAACCTGAAGTGAAGCATCGGAATCTAAAACTGGACTCACATGAGAGGTTCAATCATAGAGAGTTGGAGAGTCAGTCCTCTTGTACTTAAGTCGGCATTGAGCCTTTTGTATTAAATTCGGATGCAATTTCTGTGTTTCATCGTCAATAAGAAGGTCCAAAGGATACAGTAAACCTGAAGTGAAGCATCGGAATCTAAAACTGGACTCACAGGAGTGGTTAAAATCATAGAAAATTCGAATGTCAGTCCTCTTGTACTTAAGTCGGCATTGTGGCTTTAGTATTAAATTCGGATGCAATTTCTGTGTTTCATCGTCAAAAAGATGGTCTAAGGGGTACAGTAAACCTGAAGTGAAGCATCGGAATCTAAAACTGGACTCACAGGAGAGGTTCAAATCATAGAGAGTTAGAGTGTCAGTCCTCTTGTACTTATGTCGGCATTGTGCCTTTTGTATTAAATTCGGATGCAATTTCTGCGATTCATCGTCAATTAGAAGATACAAGGGATACAGTAAACCTGAAGTGATGCATAGGAATCTAAAACTGGACTCACAGGAGCGGTTCTAATCATAGAAAGTTTGAGTGTCAGTCGTCTTGTACTTAAATCCGGCATTGTGCCTTTTGTATTACATTCGGATGCACAGTTTCTGTGTTTCATCGTCAATAAGAAGGTCCAAGGGATACAGAAACCTGAAGTGAAGCATCGGAATCTAAAACTGGACTCACAGGAGAGGATCATATCATAGACAGTTAATGTGTCAGTCCTCTTGTACTTAAGTCGGCATTGTGCCTGTTGTATTGAATTCGGACGCAATTTCTGTGTTTCATCGTCAATAAGAAGGTCCAAGGCATACAGTAAACCTGAAGTGAAGCATCGGAATCTAAAACCGGACTCACAGGAGAGATTAAATTCATAGAAAGTTGGAGTGTCAGTCCTCTTGTACTTTAGTCGGCATTGTGCCTGTTGTATTAAATTCGAATGCAATTTCTGTGATTCATTGTCTATAAGAAGGTCCAAGGGATACAGTAAACCTGAAGTGAAGCATCGGAATCTAAAACTGGACTCACAGGAGAGGTTCAAATCATAGAGAATTAGAGTGTCAGTCTTCTTGTACTTAAGTCGGCATTGTGCTTTTTGTATTAAATTCGGATGCAATTTCTGTGTTTCATCGTCAATAAGAAGGTCCAAGGGATACAGTAAACCTGAAGTGAAGCATCGGAATCTAAAACTGGACTCACAGGAGAGGTTCATATCATAGACAGTTAGGGTGTAAGTCCTCTTGTATTTAAGTCGGCATTGTGCCTTTTGTATTGAAATCGGATGCAATTTCTGTGTTTCATCAACAATAAGAAGGTCCAAGGCATACAGTAAACTTGAAGTGAAGCATCGGAATCTAAAACCTGCCTCACAGGAGAGGTTAAAATCATAGAAATTTGGAGTGTCAGTCCTCTTGTACTTAAGTCGGCATTGTGCCTTTTGCATTAAATTCGGATGCAATTTATGTGATTCATCGTTTATAAGAAGGTCCAAGGGATACAGTAAACCTGAAGTGAAGCATCGGAATCTAAAACTGGACTCACAGGAGTGGTTCATATCATAGAGAGTTAGAGTGTCAGTCTTCTTGTACTTAAGTCGGCATTGTGCCTTTTGTATTATATTCGGATGCAATTTCTGTGTTTCATCGTCAATAAGAAGGTCCAAGGGATACAGTAAACCTGAAGTGAAGCTTCGGAATCTAAAACTGTAGTCACAGGAGTGGTTAAAATCATAGAAAGTTGGAATATCAGTCCAATTGTACTTAAGTCGGCATTGTGGCTTTAGTATTAAATTCGGATGCAATTTCTGTGTTTCATCGTCTATAAGAGTATCCAAGGGATACAGTAAACCTGAAGTGAAGCATCGGAATCTAAAACTAGACTCACAGGAGAGGTTCAAATCATAGAAAATTAGAGTGTCAGTCCTCTTGTCCTTTAGTCTGCATTGTGCCTTTTGTATTAAATTCGGATGCAATTTCTGTGTTTCATCGTCAATAAGAAGGTCCAAGGTTTACAGTAAACCTGAAGTGAAGCATCGGAATCTAAAACTGGACTCACAGGAGAGGTTCAAATCATAGAGAGTTAGAGTGTCAGTCCTCTTTTACTTAGGTCCGCATTGTGCCTTTTGTATTAAATTCGGATGCTATTTCTGTGTTTCATCGTCAAAAAGAAGGTCCAAGGGTACAGTAAACCTGAAGTGAAGCATCGGAATCTAAAACTAGACTCACAGGAGAGGTTCAAATCATAGAGAGTTAGAGTGTCAGACCTCTTGTACTTTAGTCGGCATTGTTCCTTTTGTATTAAATTCGGATGCAATTTCAGTGATTCATCGTCAATAAGAAGGTCCAAGGGATACAGTAAACCTGAAGTGAGGCATTAAAATCTAAAACTGGACTCACAGGATAGGTTCAAATCATAGAGAGTTAGAGTGTCAGTCCTCTTGTACTTAAGTCGGCATTGTGCCTTTTGTATTAAATTCCGATGCAATTTCTGTGTTTGATCGTCAATAAGAAGGTCCAAGGGATACAGTAAACCTGAAGTGAAGCATCGGAATCTAAAACTGGACTCACAGGAGAGGTTCTAATCATAGAGAGTTAGAGTGTCAGTATTCTTGTACTTAAGTCGGCATTGTGCCTTTTGTATTATATTCGGATGCAATTTCTGTGTTTCATCGTCAATAATAAGGTCCAAGGGATACAGTAAACCTGAAGTGAAGCATCGGAATCTAAAACTGGACTCACAGGAGAGGTTCATATCATAGACAGTTAATGTGTCAGTCCTCTTGTACTTAAGTCGGCATTGTGCCTTTTGTATTGAATGCGGATGCAATTTTTGTGCTTCATCAACAATAAGAAGGTCCAAGGCATACAGTAAACTTGAAGTGAAGCATCGGAATCTAAAACCGGCCTCACAGTAGAGGTTAAAATCATAGAAATTTGGAGTGTCAGTCCTCTTGTACTTAACTCGGCATTGTGCCTTTTGCATTAAATTCGGATGCAATTTCTGTGATTCATCGTTTATAAGAAGGTCCAAGGGATACAGTAAACCTGAAGTGAAGCATCGGAATCTAAAACTGGACTCACAGGAGTGGTTCATATCATAGAGAGTTAGAGTGTCAGTCTTCTTGTACTTAAGTCGGCATTGTGCCTTTTGTATTAAATTCGGATGCAATTTCTGTGTTTCATCGTCAATAAGAAGGTCCAAGGGATACAGTAAACCTGAAGTGAAGCTTCGGAATCTAAAACTGTAGTCACAGGAGTGGTTAAAATCATAGAAAGTTGGAATATCAGTCCAATTGTACTTAAGTCGGCATTGTGGCTTTAGTATTAAATTCGGATGCAATTTCTGTGTTTCATCGTCTATAAGAGTATCCAAGGGATACAGTAAACCTGAAGTGAAGCATCGGAATCTAAAACTAGACTCACAGGAGAGGTTCAAATCATAGAAAATTAGAGTGTCAGTCCTCTTGTCCTTTAGTCTGCATTGTGCCTTTTGTATTAAATTCGGATGCAATTTCTGTGTTTCATCGTCAATAAGAAGGTCCAAGGTTTACAGTAAACCTGAAGTGAAGCATCGGAATCTAAAACTGGACTCACAGGAGAGGTTCAAATCATAGAGAGTTAGAGTGTCAGTCTTCTTTTACTTAGGTCCGCATTGTGCCTTTTGTATTAAATTCGGATGCTATTTCTGTGTTTCATCGTCAAAAAGAAGGTCCAAGGGTACAGTAAACCTGAAGTGAAGCATCGGAATCTAAAACTAGACTCACAGGAGAGGTTCAAAACATAGAGAGTTAGAGTGTCAGACCTCTTGTACTTTAGTCGGCATTGTTCCTTTTGTATTAAATTCGGATGCAATTTCAGTGATTCATCGTCAATAAGAAGGTCCAAGTGATACAGTAAACCTGAAGTGAGGCATTAAAATCTAAAACTGGACTCACAGGATAGGTTCAAATCATAGAGAGTTAGAGTGTCAGTCCTCTTGTACTTAAGTCGGCATTGTGCCTTTTGTATTAAATTCCGATGCAATTTCTGTGTTTGATCGTCAATAAGAAGGTCCAAGGGATACAGTAAACCTGAAGTGAAGCATCGGAATCTAAAACTGGACTCACAGGAGGGGTTCTAATCATAGAGAGTTAGAGTGTCAGTATTCTTGTACTTAAGTCGGCATTGTGCCTTTTGTATTATATTCGGATGCAATTTCTGTGTTTCATCGTCAATAATAAGGTCCAAGGGATACAGTAAACCTGAAGTGAAGCATCGGAATCTAAAACTGGACTCACAGGAGAGGTTCATATCATAGACAGTTAATGTGTCAGTCCTCTTGTACTTAAGTCGGCATTGTGCCTTTTGTATTGAATTCGGATGCAATTTTTGTGCTTCATCAACAATAAGAAGGTCCAAGGCATACAGTAAACTTGAAGTGAAGCATCGGAATCTAAAACCGGCCTCACAGTAGAGGTTAAAATCATAGAAATTTGGAGTGTCAGTCCTCTTGTACTTAACTCGGCATTGTGCCTTTTGCATTAAATTCGGATGCAATTTCTGTGATTCATCGTCTATAAGAAGGTCCAAGGGATACAGTAAACCTGAAGTGAAGCATCGGAATCTAAAACTGGACTCACAGGAGAGGTTGAAATCATAGAGAGTTAGGGTGTCAGTCTTCTTGTACTTAAGTCGGCATTGTGCCTTTTGTATTAAATTCGGATGCAATTTCTGTGTTTCATCGTCAATAAGAAGGTCCAAGGGATACAGTAAACCTGAAGTGAAGCTTCGGAATCTAAAACTGTAGTCACAGGAGTGGTTAAAATCATAGAAAGTTGGAATATCAGTCCAATTGTACTTAAGTCGGCATTGTGGCTTTAGTATTAAATTCGGATGCAATTTCTGTGTTTCATCGTCTATAAGAGTATCCAAGGGATACAGTAAACCTGAAGTGAAGCATCGGAATCTAAAACTAGACTCACAGGAGAGGTTCAAATCATAGAAAATTAGAGTGTCTGTCCTCTTGTCCTTTAGTCTGCATTGTGCCTTTTGTATTAAATTCGGATGCAATTTCTGTGTTTCATCGTCAATAAGAAGGTCCAAGGTTTACAGTAAACCTGAAGTGAAGCATCGGAATCTAAAACTGGACTCACAGGAGAGGTTCAAATCATAGAGAGTTAGAGTGTCAGTCCTCTTTTACTTAGGTCCGCATTGTGTCTTTTGTATTAAATTCGGATGCTATTTCTGTGTTTCATCGTCAAAAAGAAGGTCCAAGGGTACAGTAAACCTGAAGTGAAGCATCGGAATCTAAAACTAGACTCACAGGAGAGGTTCAACTCATAGAGAGTTAGAGTGTCAGACCTCTTGTACTTTAGTCGGCATTGTTCCTTTTGTATTAAATTCGGATGCAATTTCAGTGATTCATCGTCAATAAGAAGGTCCAAGGGATACAGTAAACCTGAAGTGAGGCATTAAAATCTAAAACTGGACTCACAGGATAGGTTCAAATCATAGAGAGTTAGAGTGTCAGTCCTCTTGTACTTAAGTCGGCATTGTGCCTTTTGTATTAAATTCCGATGCAATTTCTGTGTTTGATCGTCAATAAGAAGGTCCAAGGGATACAGTAAACGTGAAGTGAAGCATCGGAATCTAAAACTGGACTCACAGGAGAAGTTCTAATCATAGAGAGTTAGAGTGTCAGTATTCTTGTACTTAAGTCGGCATTGTGCCAATGTATTATATTCGGATGCAATTTCTGTGTTTCATCGTCAATAATAAGGTCCAAGGGATACAGTAAACCTGAAGTGAAGCATCGGAATCTAAAACTGGACTCACAGGAGAGGTTCATATCATAGACAGTTAATGTGTCAGTCCTCATGTACTTAAGTCGGCATTGTGCCTTTTGTATTGAATTCGGATGCAATTTTTGTGCTTCATCAACAATAAGAAGGTCCAAGGCATACAGTAAACTTGAAGTGAAGCATCGGAATCTAAAACCGGCCTCACAGTAGAGGTTAAAATCATAGAAATTTGGAGTGTCAGTCCTCTTGTACTTAACTCGGCATTGTGCCTTTTGCATTAAATTCGGATGCAATTTCTGTGATTCATCGTCTATAAGAAGGTCCAAGGGATACAGTAAACCTGAAGTGAAGCATCGGAATCTAAAACTGGACTCACAGGAGAGGTTCAAATCATAGAGAGTTAGGGTGTCAGTCTTCTTCTACTTAGGTCGGCATTGTGCCTTTTGTATTAAATTCGGATGCAATTTCTGTGTTTCATCGTCAATAAGAAGGTCCAAGGGATACAGTAAACCTGAAGTGAAGCTTCGGAATCTAAAACTGTAGTCACAGGAGTGGTTAAAATCATAGAAAGTTGGAATGTCAGTCCAATTGTACTTAAGTCGGCGTTGTGCCTTTTGTATTAAATTCTGATGCAATTTCTGTGTTTGATCGTCAATAAGAAGGTCCAAGGGATACAGTAAACCTGAAGTGAAGCTTCGGAATCTAAAACTGGACTCACAGGAGAGGTTAAGATCATAGAAATTGGGAATGTCATTCCTCTTGTACTTAAGACGCCATTGTGGCTTTAGTTTTATATTCGGATGCAATTTCTGTGTTTCATCGTCTATAAGACGGTCCAAAGGATACAGTTAACATGAAGTGAAGCATCGGAATCTAAAACACTCATAGGAGAGGTTCCAATCAGAAAATTAGAGTGTCAGTCCTCTTGTTCTTAAGTCGGCCTTGTGCCTTTGGTATTAAATTCGGATGCAATTTCTGTATTTCATCGTCAGTAAGAAGGTCCAAGGTATACAGTAAACCTGAAGTGAAGCATCGGATTGTAAAACTTGACTCTCAGGAGAGGTTCAAATCATAGAGAGTTAGAGTGTCAGTCTTCATGTACTTAAGTCGGCATTGTGCCTTTTGTATTAAATTCGGATGCTGTTTCTGTGTTTCATCTTCAAAAAGAAGGTTCAAGGGATACAGTAAACCTGAATTGAAGCATCGGATTGTAAAACTGGACTCTCAGGAGAGGTTCAAATCATAGAGAGTTAGAGTGTCAGTCTTCTTGTACTTAAGTCCGCATTGTGCCTTTTGTATTAAATTCGGATGCTGTTTCTGTGTTTCATCTTCAAAAAGAAGGTTCAAGGGATACAGTAAACCTGAAGTGAAGCATCGGAATCTAAAACTGGACTCACAGGAGAGGTTCAAATCATAGAGAGTTAGAGTGTCAGTCATCGTGTGCTTAAGTCGGCATTGTGCCTTTTGTATTAACTTCGGATGCAATTTCTGTGTTTCATCGTCAATAAGGAGGTCCAAGGGATACAGTAAACCTGAAGTGAAGCATCGGAATCTAAAACTGGACTCACAGGAGAGGTTCTAATCATAGAGAGGTAGAGTGTCAGTCCTCTTGTACTTAAGTCGGCATTGTGCCTTTTGTATTACATTCGGATGCAATTTCTGCGTTTCATCGTCAATAAGAAGATACAAGAGATACAGTAAACCTGAAGTGAAGCATCGGAATCTAAAAGTGGACTCTCATTAGAGGTTCAAATCATAGAGGGTTAGAATGTCAGACCTCTTGTACTTAAGTCGGCATTGTGCCTTTTGTATTAAATTCGGATGCAATTTCAGTGATTCATCGTCAATAAGAAGGTCCAAGGGATACAGTAAACCTGAAGTGAAGCTTCGGAATCTAAAAATAGACTCACAGGAGAGGTTCAAATCATAGAAAATTAGAGTGTCAGTCCTCTTGTTCTTTAGTCCGCATTGTGCCTTTTGTATTAAATTCGGATGCAATTTCTGTGTTTCATCGTCAAAAAGAAGGTCCAAGGGATACAGTAAACCTGAAGTGAAGCATCGGAATCTAAAACTGGACTCACAGGAGAGGTTCAAATCATAGAGAGTTAGAGTGTCAGTCCTCGTGTACTTAAGTCGGCATTGTGCCTTTTGTATTAAATTCCGATGCAATTTCTGCGTTTCATCGTCAATAAGAAGATACAAGGGATACAGTAAACCTGAAGTGAAGCATCGGAGTCTAAAAGTGGACTCCCATTAGAGGTTCAAATCATAGAGAGTTAGGGTGTCAGACCTCTTGTACTTAAGTCGGCATTCTGCCTTTCGTATTAAATTCGGATGCAATTTCAGTGATTAATCGTCAATAAGAAGGTCCAAGAGATACAGTAAACCTGAAGTGCGGCATTAAAATCTAAAACTGGACTCACAGCAGAGGTTCAAATCATAGAGAGTTAGAGTGTCAATCCTCTTGTACTTAAGTCGGCATTGTGCCTTTTGTATTAAATTCCGATGCAATTTCTGTGTTTGATCGTCAATAAGAAGGTCGAAGGGATACAGTAAACCTGAAGTGAAGCATCGGAATCTAAAACTGGACTCACAGGAGAGGTTCATATCATAGACAGTTAGGGTGTCAGTCCTCTTGTACTTAAGTGGGCATTGTGCTTTTTGTATTGAATTCGGATGCAATTTCTGTGTTTCATCGTCAATAAGAAGGTCCAAGGGATACATTAAACCTGAAGTGGGGCATCAGAATCTAAAACTGGGATCACAGGAGAGGTTCAAATCATAGAGATTTAGAGTGTCAGTCCTCTTGTACTTAAGTCGGCATTGTGCCTTTTGTATTAAATTCCGATGCAATTTCTGTGTTTGATCGTCAATAAGAAGATCCAAGGGATACAGTAAACCTGAAGTGAAGCATCGGATACTAAAACTGGACTCACAGGAGAGGTTCTAATCATAGAGAGTTAGAGTGTCAGTCCTCTTGTACTGAAGTCAGCATTGTGCCTTTTGTTAAAAATTAGGATGCAATTTCTGAGTTTCATCGCCAATAAGAAGGTCCAAGGGATACAGTAAACCTGAAAACAAGGATCGGAATCTAAAAGTGGACTCACAGGAGAGGTTAAGATCATAGAAAGTTGGAATGTCAGTCCTCTTGTACTTATGTCGGCATTGTGGCTTTAGTTTTAAATTCGGATGCAATTTCTGTGTTTCATCGTCTATAAGAAGGTCCAAGGGATTCAGTAAACCTGAAATGAAGCATCGTAAACTAAAACTGGACTCACGGGAGAGGTTCAAATCATAGAAAATTAGAGTGTCAGTCCTCTTGTTCTTATGTCTGCCTTGTGCCTTTTGTATTAAATTCGGACGCAATTTCTGTATTTCATCGTTAATAAGAAGGTCCAAGGTACACAGTAAACCTGAAATGAAGCATCGGAATCTAAAACTGGACTCACAGGAGAGGTTCAAATCATAGAGAGTTAGAGTGTCAGTCTTCTTGTACTTAAGTCGGCATTGTGCCTTTTGTATTAAATTCGGATGCAATTTCTGTGATTCATCGTCTATAAGACGGTCCAGGAGATACAGTAAACCTGAAGTGAGGGATCAGAATCTAAAACTGGACTCACAGGAGAGGTTCAAATCATAGAGAGTTAGAGTGTCAGTCCTCTTGTACTTAAGTCGGCATTGTGCCTTTTGTATTAAATTCCGATGCAATTTCTGGGTTTGATCGTTAATAAGAAGGTCCAAGGGATACAGAAAACCTGAAGTGAAGCATCGGAATCTAAAACTGCACTCACAGAAGAGGTTCAAAAGATAGAAAGTTAGAGTGTCAGTCCTCTTGTACTTAAGTCGGCATTGTGGCTTTTGTATTAAATTCGTATGCAATTTCTGTGTTTCATCGTCCATAAGAAGGTCCAAGGGATTCAGTAAACCTGAAGTGAAGCATCGGAATCTAAAACTGGACTCAAAGGAGAGGTTCAAATCATAGAAAATTATAGTGTCAGTACTCTTGTACCTAAGTCGGCATTGTGATTTTTGTATTGAATTCGGATGCAATTTCTGTGTTTCATCGTCAATAAGAAGGTCCAAGGGATACAGTAAACCTGAAGTGAAGCATCGGAACTAAAACTGGACTCACAGGAAATGTTAAAATCATAGAAAGTTGGAGTGTCAGTCCTCTTGTACTTAAGTCTGCATTGTGGCTTTTGTATTAAATTCGGATGCAATTTCTGTGATTCATCGTCTATAAGAAGGTCCAAGGGATACAGTAAACCTGAAGTGAAGCATCGGAATCTATAACGGGACTCACAGGAGAGGTTCAATCATAGAGAGTTAGAGAGTCAGTCCTCTTGTACTTAAGTCGGCATTGTGCTTTTTGTATTTAATTTGGATGCAATTTCTGTGTTTCATCGTCAATAAGAAGGTCCAAAGGATACAGTAAACCTGAAGTGAAGCATCGGAATCTAAAACTAGACTCACAGGAGAGGTTAAAATCAAAGAATGTTGGAATGTCAGTACCCTTGTACTTAAGTCAACATTGTGGCTTTAGTATTAAATTCGGATGCAATTTGTGTTTCATCGTCTATAAGAAGGTCCAAGGGATACAGAAACCCTGAAGTGAAGCATCAGAATCTAAAACTGGACTCACAGGAGTGGTTCAAATCATAGAAAATTAGAGTATCAGTCCTCTTGTTCTTAAGTCTGCCTTGTGCCTTTTGTATTAAATTCGGATGCAATTTCTGTGTTTCATCGTCAATAAGAAGGTCCAAGGTATACAGTAAACCTGAAGTGAAGCATCGGAATCTAAAACTGGACTCACAGGTGAGGTTCAAATCATAGAGACTTAGAATGTCAGTCCACTTGTACTTGAGTCGGCATTGTGCCTTTTGTATTAAATTCGGATGCTATTTCTGCGTTTCATCGTCAATAAGAAGGTCCAAGGGATACAGTAAACCTGAAGTGAAGCATCGGAATCTAAAACTGGGCTCACAGGAGAGGTTCAAATCATAGAGTGTTAGAGTGTCAGTCCTCTTGTACTTAAGTCGGCATTGTGCCTTTTGTATTAAATTCGGATGCGATTTCTATGTTTCATCTTCAATAAGGAGGACCAAGGGATACAGTAAACCTGAAGTGAAACATCGGAATGTAAAACTGGACTCACCGGAGAGGTTCAAATCATAGAGAGTTAGAGTGTCAGTCCACTTTTACTTAAGTCGGCATTGTGCCTTTTGTATTAAATTCGGATGCAATTTCTGCGTTTCATCGTCAATAAGAAGATACAAGGGATACAGTAAACCTGAACTGAAGCATCGGAATCTAAAAGTGGACTCACACGAGAGGTTCAAATCATAGAGAGTTAGAGTGTCAGTTCTCTTGTACTTAAGTCGGCATTGTGCCTTTTGTATTAAATTCGGTTGCAATTTCTGTGTTTCATCGTCAATAAGAAGGTCCAAGGGATACAGTAAACCTGAAGTGAGGCATCGGAATCTAATACTGGACTCACAGGAGAGGTTCAAATCATAGAGAGTTAGGGTGTCAGTCCTCTTGTACTTAAGTCGGCATTGTGGCTTTTGTATTAAATTCCGATGCAATTTCTGTGTTTGATCTTCAATAAGAAGGTCCAAGGGATACAGTAAACCTGAAGTGAAGCATCGGAATCTAAAACTGGACTCACAGGAGAGGTTCTAATCATAGAAAATTAGAGTATCAGCACTCTTGTACTTAAGTCGGCATTGTGCCTTTTGTATTAAATTCGGATGCAATTTCTGTGTTTCATCGTAAATAAGAAGGTCCAAGGGATACAGTAAACGTGAAGTGAAGCATCCGAATGTAAAACTGGACTCACAGGAGAGGTTCAAATCATAGAGAGTTAGAGTGTCAGTCCTCTTGTACTTAAGTCGGCATTGTGAATTTTGTATTAAATTCGGATGCAAATTCTGTGTTTCATCGTCAATAAGAAGGTCCAAGGGATATAGTAAACGTGAAGTGAAGCATCCGAATGTAAAACTGGACTCACAGGAGAGGTACAAATCATAGAGAGTTAGAGTGTCAGTCCACTTGTACTTAAGTCGGCATTGTGCCTTTTGTATTAAATTCGGATGCAACTTCTGCGTTTCATCGTCGATAAGAAGATTCAAGGGATACAGTAATCCTGAAGTGAAGCATTGGAATCTAAAAGTGGACTCACACGAGAGATTCAAATCATAGAGAGTTAGAGTGTCAGTTCTCTTGTACTTAAGTCGGCATTGTGCCTTTTGTATTAAATTCAGATGCAATTTCTGTGTTTCATCGACAATAAGAAGGTCCAAGGGATACAGTAAACCTGAAGTGAGGCATCGGAATCTAATACTGGACTCACAGGAGAGGTTCATATCATAGAGAGTTAGAGTGACAGTCCTCTTGTACTTAAGTCGGCATTGTGCCTTTTGTATTAAATTCCGATGCAATTTCTGTGTTTGATCGTCAATAAGAAGGTCCAAGGGATACAGTAAACCTGAAGTGAAGCATCGGAATGTAAAACTAAACTCACAGGAGAGGTTCAAATCATAGAAAGTTAGAGTGTTAGTCCCCTTGTCCTTAAGTCGGCATTCTGGCTTTTGTATTAAATTCGGATGCAATTTCTGTGTTTCATCGTCTATAAGAAGGTCCAAGAGATACAGCAAACCTGAAGTGAAGCATCGGAATCTAAAACTGGACTCAAAGGAGGGGTTCAAATCATAGAAAATTAGAGTGTCAGTACTCTTGTACTTAAGCCGCCATTGTGCCTTTTGTATTAAATTCGGATGCAATTTCTGTGTTACATTGTCAATAAGAAGGTCCAAGGGATACAGTAAACCTGAAGTGAAGCATCGGAATCCAAAACTGGACTCACTGGAGAGGTTCAAATTATAGAGAGTTAGTGTGTCAGTCCTCTTTTACTTAAGTCGGCATTGTGCCTTTTGTATTAAATTCGGATGCAATTTCTGTGTTTCATCGTCAATAAGAAGGTCCAAGGGATACTGTACACCTGAAGTGAAGCATCAGAATCTAAAAGTGGACTCACAGGAGAGGTTCAAATCATAGAAAGTTGGAATGTCAGTCCTCATGTACTTAAGTCGGCATTCTGGCTTTTGAATTAAATTCGGATGCAATTTTGTGTTTCATCGTGAAAAAGAAGGTCTAAGGGATACAGTAAACCTGAAGTGAAGCATCGGAATCTAAAACTGGACTCACAGGAGAGGTTCAAATCATAGAAAATTAGAGTGTCATTCCTCTTGTTCTTAAGTCTGCCTTGTGCCTTTTGTATTAAATTCGGTTGCAATTTCTGTATTTCATCGTCAATAAGAAGGTCCAAGGTATACGGTAAACCTGAAGTGAAGCATCGGAATGTAAAACTGGACTCACAGGAGAGGTTCAAATCATAGACAGTTAGAGTGTCAGTCTTCTTGTACTTAAGTCGGCATTGTGCCGTTTGTATTAAATTCAGATGCAATTTCTGCGTTTCATCGTCAATAAAAAGATACAAGGGATACAGTAAACCTGAAGTGAAGCATCGGAATCTAAAAGTGGACTCACAGGAGAGGTTCAAATCATAGAGAGTTAGAGTGTCAGTCCTCTTGTACTTAAGTCGGCATTGTGTCTTTTGTATTAAATTCGGATGCAATTTCAGCGTTTCATCGTCAATAGGAAGGTCATAGGGATACAGTAAACCTGAAGTGAGGCATCAGAATCTAAAACTGGACTCACAGGAGAGGATCAAATCATATAGAGTTAGAGTGTCAGTCCTCTTGTACTTAAGTTGGCATTGGGCCTTTTGTATTAAATTACGATGCATTTTCTGTGTTTCATCGTTAATAAGAAGGTCCAAGGGATACAGTAAACCTGAAGTGAAGCATCCGAATCTAAAACTGGACTCACAGGAGAGGTTCAAATGATAGAAAGTTAGAGTGTCAGTCCTCTTGTACTTAAGTCGGCATTGTGGCTTTTGTATTAAATTCGTATGCAATTTCTGTGTTTCATCGTCTTTAAGAAGGTCCAAGGGATTCAGTAAACCTGAAGTGAAGCATCGGAATCTAAAACTGGACTCAAAGGAGAGGTTCAAATCATAGAAAATTAGAGTGTCAGAACTCTTGTACTTAAGTCGGCATTGTGATTTTTGTATTGAATTCGGATGCAATTTCTGTGTTTCATCGTCAATAAGAAGGTCCAAGGGATACAGTAAACCTGAAGTGAAGCATCGGAATCTAAAACTGGACTCACAGGAGATGTTAAAATCATAGAAAATTGGAGTGTCAGTCCTCTTGTACTTAAGTCGGCATTGTGGCTTTTGTATTAAATTCGGATGCAATTACTGTGATTCATCGTCTATAAGAAGGTCCAAGGGATACGGTAAACCTGAAGTGAAGCATCGGAACCTAAAACTGGTCTCACAGGGGAGGTTCAATCATAGAGAGTTAGAGAGTCAGTCCTCTTGTACTTAAGTCGGCATTGTGCCTTTTGTATTAAATTTGGATGCAATTTCTGTGTTTCATCGTCAATAAGAAGGTCCAAAGGATACAGTAAACCTGAAGTGAAGCATCGGAATCTAAAACTGGACTCACAGGAGAGGTTCTAATCATAGAGAGGTAGAGTGTCAGTCCTCTTGTACTTAAGTCGGCATTGAGCCTTTTGTATTAAATTCGGATGCAATTTCTGCGTTTCATCGTCAATAAGAAGATACAAGAGATACAGTAAACCTGAAGTGAAGCATCGGAATCTAAAAGTGGACTCACATTAGAGGTTCAAATCATAGAGGGTTAGAGTGTCAGACCTCTTGTACTTAAGTCGGCATTGTGGCTTTTGTATTAAATTCGGATGCAATTTCAGTGATTCATCGTCAATAAGAAGGTCCAAGGGATACAGTAAACCTGAAGTGAGGCATTGAAATCTAAAACTGGACTCACAGCAGAGGTTCAAATCATAGAGAGTTAGAGTGTCAGTCCTCTTGTACTTAAGTCGGCATTGTGCCTTTTGTATTAAATTCCGATGCAATTTCTGTGTTTGATCGTCAATAAGAAGGTCCAAGGGATACAGGAAACCTGAAGTGAAGCATCGGAATCTAAAACTGGACTCACAGGAGAGGTTCATATCATAGACAGTTAGGGTGTAAGTCCTCTTGTACTTAAGCCGGCATTGTGCCTTTTGTATTGAATTCGGATGCAATTTCTGTGTTTCATCGTCAATAAGAAGGTCCAAGGCATACAGTAATCCTGAAGTGAAGCATCGGAATTCAAAACCGGACTCACAGGAGAGGTTCAAATCATAGAGAGTTAGAGTGTCAGTCTTCTTGTACTTAAGTCGGCATTGTGCCTTTTGTATTAAATTCGGATGCAATTTCTGTGTTTCATCGTCAATAAGAAGGTCCAAGGGATACAGTAAACCTGAAGTGAAGCATCGGAATCTAAAACTGGAGTCACAGGAGTGGTTAAAATCATAGAAAGTTGGAATGTGAGTCCAATTGCACTTAAGTCGGCATTGTGGCTTTAGTATTAAATTGGGATGCAATTTCTGTGTTTCATCGTCTATAAGAATGTCCAACGGACATAGTAAACCTGAAGTGAAGCTTCGGAATCTAAAACTAGACTCACAGGAGAGGTTCAAATCATAGAAAATTAGAGTGTTAGACCTCTTGTACTTAAGTCGGCATTCTGCCTTTCGTATTAAATTCGGATGCAATTTCAGTGATTAGTCGTCAATAAGAAGGTCCAAGGGATACAGTAAACCTGAAGTGCGGCATTAAAATCTAAAACTGGACTCACAGCAGAGGTTCAAATCATAGAGAGTTAGAGTGTCAATCCTCTTGTACTTAAGTCGGCATTGTGCCTTTTGTATTAAATTCCGATGCAATTTCTGTGTTTGATTGTCAATAAGAAGGTCCAAGGGATACAGTAAACCTGAAGTGAAGCATCGGAATCTAAAACTGGACTCACAGGAGAGGTTCTAATCATAGAGAGTTAGAGTGTCAGTCCTCTTGTACTTAAGTCGGCATTGTGCCTTTTGTATTAGATTCGGATGCAATGTCTGTGTTTCATCGTCAATAAGAAGGTCCAAGGGATACCGTAAACCTGAAGTGAAGCATCGGAATCTAAAACTGGACTCACAGGAGAGGTTCAAATCATAGAGAGTTAGAGTGTCAGTCCTCTTGTACTTAAGTCGGCATTGTGCCTTTTGTTAAAAATTAGGATGCAATTTCTGTGTTTCATCGTCAATAAGAAGGTCCAAGGGATACAGTAAACCTGAAAACAAGGATCGGAATCTAAAAGTGGACTCACGGGAGAGGTTAAGATCATAGAAAGTTGGAATGTAAGTCCTCTTGTACTTAAGTCGGCATTGTGGCTTTAGTTTTAAATTCGGATGCAATTTCTGTGTTTCATCGTGTATAAGAAGGTCCAAGGGATTCAGTAAACCTGAAATGAAGCATCGGAAACTAAAACTGGACTCACGGGAGAGGTTCAAATCATAGAAAATTAGAGTGTCAGTCCTCTTGTTCTTATGTCTGCCTTGTGCCTTTTGTATTAAATTCGGATGCAATTTCTGTATTTCATCGTCAATAAGAAGGTCCAAGGTACACAGTAAACCTGAAATGAAGCATCGGAATCTAAAACTGGACTCACAGGAGAGGTTCAAATCATAGAGAGTTAGAGTGTCAGTCTTCTTGTACTTAAGTCGGCATTGTGCCTTTTGTATTAAATTCCGAAGCAATTTCTGTGTTTGATCGTCAATAAGAAGGTCCAAGGGATACAGTAAACCTGAAGTGAAGCATCGGAATCTAAAAGTGGTCTCACAGGAGAGGTTCAAATCATAGAGAGTTAGAGTGTCAGTCGTCTTTTACTTAAGTCGGCATTGTGCCTTTTGTATTAAATTCGGATGCAATTTCTGTGATAAATCGTCTATAAGGCGGTCCAGGGGATACAGTAAACCTGAAGTGAGGCATCAGAATCTAAAACTGGACTCACAGGAGAGGTTCAAATCATAGAGAGTTAGAGTGTCAGTCCTCTTGTACTTAAGTCGGCATTGTGCCTTTTGTATTAAATTCCGATGCAATTTCTGTGTTTGATCGTTAATAAGAATGTCCAAGGGATACAGTAAGCCTGAAGTGAAGCATCGGAATCTAAAACTGCACTCACAGAAGAGGTTCAAAAGATAGAAAGTTAGAGTGTCAGTCCTCTTGTACTTAAGTCGGCATTGTGGCTTTTGTATTAAATTCGTATGCAATTTCTGTGTTTCATCGTCCATAAGAAGGTCCAAGGGATTCAGTAAACCTGAAGTGAAACATCGGAATCTAAAACTGGACTCAAATGTTGTTGTTGTGGTCTTCAGTCCTGAGACTGGTTTGATGCAGCTCTCCATGCTACTCTATCCTGTGCAAGCTTCTTCATCTCCCAGTACCTACTGCAACCTACATCCTTCTGAATCTGCTTAGTGTATTCATCTCTTGGTCTCCCCCTATGATTTTTACCCTCCACGCTGCCCTCAAATACTAAATTGGTGATCCCTTGATGCCTCAGAACATGTCCTACCAACCGATCCCTTCTTCTGGTCAAGTTGTGCCACAAACTTCTCTTCTCCCCAATCCTATTCAATACTTCCTCATTAGTTATGTGATCTACCCATCTAATCTTCAGCATTCTTCTGTAGCACCACATTTCAAAAGCTTCTATTCTCTTCTTGTCCAAACTATTTACCGTCCATGTTTCACTTCCATACATGGCTACACTCCATACAAATACTTTCAGAAATGACTTCCTGACACTTAAATCTATACTTGATGTTAACAAATTTCTCTTCTTCAGATACGCTTTCCTTGCCATTGCCAGTCTACATTTTATATCCTCTCTACTTCGTCCATCATCAGTTATTTTGCTCCCCAAATAGCAAAACTCATTTACTACTTTAAGTGTCTCATTTCCTAATCTAATACCCTCAGCATCACCCGACTTAACTCGACTACATTCCATTATCCTCGTTTTGCTTTTGTTGATGTTCATTTTATATCCTCCCTTCAAGACACCATCCATTCCGTTCAACTGCTCTTCCAAGTCCTTTGCTGTCTCCGACAGAATTACAATGTCATCGGCGAACCTCAAAGTTTTTATTTCTTCTCCATGGATTTTAATACCTACTCCAAATTTTTCTTTTGTTTCCTTTACTGCTTGCTCAATATAGAGATTGAATAACATCGTGGAGAGGCTTCAACCCTGTCTTACTCCCTTCCCAACCACAGCTTCCCTTTCATGTCCCTCAACTCTTATAACTGCCATCTGGTTTTTGTACAAGTTGTAAATAGCCTTTCGCTCCCTGTATTTTACCCCTGCCACCTTTAGAATTTGAAAGAGAGTATTCCAGTCAACATTGTCAAAAGCTTTCTCTAAGTCTACAAATGCTAGAAACGTAGGTTTGCCTTTCCTTAATCTTTCTTCTAAGATAAGTCGTAAGGTCAGTATTGCCTCACGTGTTCCAGTATTTCTACGGAATCCAAACTGATCTTCCCCGAGGTCAGCTTCTACTAGTTTTTCCATTCGTCTGTAAAGAATTCGTGTTAGTACTTTGCAGCTGTGGCTTATTAAACTGATTGTTCGGTAATTTTCACATCTGTCAACACCTGCTTTCTTTGGGATTGGAATTATTATATTCTTCTTGAAGTCTGAGGGTATTTCGCCTGTTTCATACATCTTGCTCACCAGATGGTAGAGTTTTGTCAGGACTGGCTCTCCCAAGGCCGTCAGTAGTTCCAATGGAATGTTGTCTACTCCGGGGGCCTTGTTTCGACTCAGGTCCTTCAGTGCTCTGTCAAACTCTTCACGCAGTATCGTATCTCCCATTTCATCTTCATCTACATCCTCTTCCATTTCCATAATATTGTCCTCAAGTACATCGCCCTTGTATAGACCCTCTATATACTCCTTCCACCTTTCTTTTTTCCCTTCTTTGCTTAGAACTGGGTTTCCATCTGAGCTCTTGATATTCATACAAGTCGTTCTCTTATCTCCAAAGGTCTCTTTAATTTTCCTATAGGCGGTATCTATCTTACCCCTAGTGAGATAGGCCTCTACATCCTTACATTTGTCCTCTAGCCATCCCTGCTTAGCCATTTTGCACTTCCTGTCGATCTCATTTTTCAGACGTTTGTATTCCTTTTTGCCTGCTTCATTTACTGCATTTTTATATTTTCTCCTTTCATCAATTAAATTCAATATTTCTTCCGTTACCCAAGGATTTCTACTAACCCTCTTCTTTTTACCTACTTGATCGTCTGCTGCCTTCACTACTTCATCCCTCAGAGCTACCCATTCTTCTTCTACTGTATTTCTTTCCCCCATTCCTTTCAATTGTTCCCTTATGCTCTCCCTGAAACTCTGTACAACCTCTGGTTCTTTCAGTTTATCCAGGTCCCATCTCCTTAAATTCCCACCTTTTTGCAGTTTCTTCAGTTTTAATCTACAGGTCATAACCAATAGATTGTGGTCAGAGTCCACATCTGCCCCTGGAAATGTCTTACAATTTAAAACCTGGTTCCTAAATCTCTGTCTTACCATTATATAATCTATCTGATACCTTTTAGTATCTCCAGGGTTCTTCCATGTATACAACCTTCTATCATGATTCTTAAACCAAGTGTTGGCTATGATTAAGTTGTGCTCTGTGCAAAATTCTATCAGGCGGCTTCCTCTTTCATTTCTTAGCCCCAATCCATATTCACCTACTACGTTTCCTTCTCTCCCTTTTCCTACACTCGAATTCCAGTCACCCATGACTATTAAATTTTCGTCTCCCTTCACTATCTGAATAATTTCTTTTATTTCATCATACATTTCTTCAATTTCTTCGTCATCTGCAGAGCTAGTTGGCATGTAAACTTGTACTACTGTAGTAGGTGTGGGCTTCGTATCTATCTTGGCCACAATTATGCGTTCACTATGCTGTTTGTAGTAGCTTACCCGAATTCCTATTTTCCTATTCATTATTAAACCTACTCCTGCATTACCCCTGTTTGATTTTGTGTTTATAACCCTGTAGTCACCTGACCAAAAGTCTTGTTCCTCCTGCCACCGAACTTCACTAATTCCCACAATATCTAACTTTAACCTATCCATTTCCCTTTTTAAATTTTCTAACCTACCTACCCGATTAAGGGATCTGACATTCCACGCTCCGATCCGTAGAACGCCAGTTTTCTTTCTCCTGATAACGACATCCTCTTGAGTAGTCCCCGCCCGGAGATCCGAATGGGGGACTATTTTACCTCCGGAATATTTTACCCAAGAGGACGCCATCATCATTTAATCATACAGTAAAGGTGCATGCCCTCGGGAAAAATTACGGCCGTAGTTTCCCCTTGCTTTCAGCCGTTCGCAGTACCAGCACAGCAAGGCCGTTTTGGTTATTGTTACAAGGCCAGATCAGTCAATCATCCAGACTGTTGCCCTTGCAACTACTGAAAAGGCTGCTGCCCCTCTTCAGGAACCACATGTTTGTCTGGCCTCTCAACAGATACCCCTCCGTTGTGGTTGTACCTACGGTACGGCTATCTGTATCGCTGAGGCACGCAAGCCTCCCCACCAACGGCAAGGTCCATGGTTCATGGGGGACTCAAAGGAGAGGTTCAAATCATAGAAAATTAGAGTGTCAGTACTCTTGTACCTAAGTCGGCATTGTGATTTTTGTATTGAATTCGGATGCAATTTCTGTGTTTCATCGTCAATAAGAAGGTCCAAGGGATACAGTAAACCTGAAGTGAAGCATCGGAACTAAATCTGGACTCACAGGAAATGTTAAAATCATAGAAAGTTGGAGTGTCAGTCCTCTTGTACTTAAGTCGGCATTGTGGCTTTTGTATTAAATTCGGATGCAATTTCTGTGATTCATCGTCTATAAGAAGGTCCAAGGGATACAGTAAACCTGAAGTGAAGCATCGGAATCTATAACGGGACTCACAGGAGAGGTTCAATCATAGAGAGTTAGAGAGTCAGTCCTCTTGTACTTAAGTCGGCATTGTGCTTTTTGTATTTAATTTGGATGCAATTTCTGTGTTTCATCGTCAATAAGAAGGTCCAAAGGATACAGTAAACCTGAAGTGAAGCATCGGAATCTAAAACTAGACTCACAGGAGAGGTTAAAATCAAAGAATGTTGGAATGTCAGTCCCCTTGTACTTAAGTCAACATTGTGGCTTTAGTATTAAATTCGGATGCAATTTGTGTTTCATCGTCTATAAGAAGGTCCAAGGGATACAGAAACCCTGAAGTGAAGCATCGGAATCTAAAATTGGACTCACAGGAGAGGTTCAAATCATAGAAAATTAGGGTGTCAGTCCTCTTGTTCTTAAGTCTGCCTTGTGCATTTTGTATTAAATTCGGATGCAATTTCTGTGTTTCATCGTCAATAAGAAGGTCCAAGGTATACAGTAAACCTGAAGTGAAGCATCGGAATCTAAAACTGGACTCACAGGTGAGGTTCAAATCATAGAGAGTTAGAGTGTCAGTCCACTTGTACTTGAGTCGGCATTGTGCCTTTTGTATTAAATTCGGATGCAATTTCTGCGTTTCATCGTCAATAAGAAGGTCCAAGGGATACAGTAAACCTGAAGTGAAGCATCGGAATCTAAAACTGGGCTCACAGGAGAGGTTCAAATCATAGAGTGTTAGAGTGTCAGTCCTCTTGTACTTAAGTCGGCATTGTGCCTTTTGTATTAAATTCGGATGCGATTTCTGTGTTTCATCTTCAATAAGGAGGACCAAGGGATACAGTAAACCTGAAGTGAAGCATCGGAATGTAAAACTGGACTCACAGGAGAGGTTCAAATCATAGAGAGTTAGAGTGTCAGTCCACTTGTACTTCAGTCGGCATTGTGCCTTTTGTATTAAATTCGGATGCAATTTCTGCGTTTCATCGTCAATAAGAAGATACAAGGGATACAGTAAACCTGAACTGAAGCATCGGAATCTAAAAGTGGACTCACACGAGAGGTTCAAATCATAGAGAGTTAGAGTGTCAGTTCTCTTGTACTTAAGTCGGCATTGTGCCTTTTGTATTAAATTCGGATGCAATTTCTGTGTTTCATCGTCAATAAGAAGGTCCAAGGGATACAGTAAACCTGAAGTGAGGCATCGGAATCTAATACTGGACTCACAGGAGAGGTTCAAATCATAGAGAGTTAGAGTGTCAGTCCTCTTGTACTTAAGTCGGCATTGTGGCTTTTGTATTAAATTCCGATGCAATTTCTGTGTTTGATCTTCAATAAGATGGTCCAAGGGATACAGTAAACCTGAAGTGAAACATCGGATTCTAAAACTGGACTCACAGGAGAGGTTCAAATCATAGAAAATTAGAGTATCAGCACTCTTGTACTTAAGTCGGCATTGTGCCTTTTGTATTAAATTCGGATGCAATTTCTGTGTTTCATCGTAAATAAGAAGGTCCAAGGGATACAGTAAACGTGAAGTGAAGCATCCGAATGTAAAACTGGACTCACAGGAGAGGTTCAAATCATAGAGAGTTAGAGTGTCAGTCCTCTTGTACTTAAGTCGGCATTGTGCATTTTGTATTAAATTCGGATGCAATTTCTGTGTTTCATCGTCAATAAGAAGGTCCAAGGATACAGTAAACGTGAAGTGAAGCATCCGAATGTAAAACTGGACTCACAGGAGAGGTACAAATCATAGAGAGTTAGAGTGTCAGTCCACTTGTACTTAAGTCGGCATTGTGCCTTTTGTATTAAATTCGGATGCAATTTCTGCGTTTCATCGTCGATAAGAAGATACAAGGGATACAGTAATCCTGAAGGGAAGCATTGGAATCTAAAAGTGGACTCACACGAGAGATTCAAATCATAGAGAGTTAGAGTGTCAGTTCTCTTGTACTTAAGTCGGCATTGTGCCTTTTGTATTAAATTCAGATGCAATTTCTGTGTTTGATCGTCAATAAGAAGGTCCAAGGGATACAGTAAACCTGAAGTGAAGCATCGGAATGTAAAACTAAACTCACAGGAGAGGTTCAAATCATAGAAAGTTAGAGTGTTAGTCCTCTTGTACTTAAGTCGGCATTCTGGCTGTTGTATTAAATTCGGATGCAATTTCTGTGTTTCATCGTCTATAAGAAGGTCCAAGGGATACATTAAACCTGAAGTGAAGCATCGAAATCTAAAACTGGACTCAAAGGAGGGGTTCAAATCATAGAAAATTAGAGTGTCAGTACTCTTGTACTTAAGTCGGCATTGTGCCTTTTGTATTAAATTCGGATGCAATTTCTGTGTTTCATCGTCAATAAGAAGGTCCAAGGGATACAGTAAACCTGAAGTGAAGCATCGGAATCCAAAACTGGACTCACTGGAGAGGTTCAAATCATAGAGAGTTAGAGTGTCAGTCCTCTTTTACTTAAGTCGGCATTGTGCCTTTTGTATTCAATTCGGATGCAATATCTGTGTTTCATCGTCAATAAGAAGGTCCAAGGGATACAGTACACCTGAAGTGAAGCATCAGAATCTAAAACTGGACTCACAGGAGCGGTTAAAATCATAGAAAGTTGGAATGTCAGTCCTCATGTACTTAAGTCGGCATTCTGGCTTTTGAATTAAATTCGGATGCAATTTTGTTTTTCATCATGAAAAAGAAGGTCTAAGGGATACAGTAAACCTGAAGTGAAGCATCGGAATCTAAAACTGGACTCACAGGAGAGGTTCAAATCATAGAAAATTAGAGTGTCATTCCTCTTGTTCTTAAGTGTGCCTTGTGCCTTTTGTATTAAATTCGGTTGCAATTTCTGTATTTCATCGTCAATAAGAAGGTCCAAGGTATACGGTAAAGCTGAAGTGAAGCATCGGAATGTAAAACAGGACTCACAGGTGAGGTTCAAATCATAGACAGTTAGAGTGTCAGTCTGCTTGTACTTAAGTCGGCATTGTGCCGTTTGTATTAAATTCGGATGCAATTTCTGCGTTTCATCGTCAATTAGAAGATACAAGGGATACAGTAAACCTGAAGTGAAGCATCGGAATCTAAAAGTGGACTCACAGGAGAGGTTCAAATCATAGAGAGTTAGAGTGTCAGTCCTCTTGTACTTAAGTCAGCATTGTGCCTTTTGTATTAAATTCGGATGCAATGTCAGCGTTTCATCGTCAATAGGAAGGTCATAGGGATACAGTAAACCTGAAGTGAGGCATCAGAATCTAAAACTGGACTCACAGGAGAGGTTCAAATCATATAGAGTTAGAGTGTCAGTCCTCTTGTACTTAAGTTGGCATTGGGCCTTTTGTATTAAATTACGATGCATTTTCTGTGTTTGATCGTTAATAAGAAGGTCCAAGGGATACAGTAAACCTGAAGTGAAGCATCCGAATCTAAAACTGGAATCACAGGAGAGGTTCAAATGATAGAAAGTTAGAGTGTCACTCCTCTTGTACTTAAGTCGGCATTGTGGCTTTTGTATTAAATTCGTATGCAATTTCTGTGTTTCATCGTCTATAAGAAGGTCCAAGGGATTCAGTAAACCTGAAGTGAAGCATCGGAATCTAAAACTGGACTCAAAGGAGAGGTTCAAATCATAGAAAATTAGAGTGTCAGTACTCTTGTACTTAAGTCGGCATTGTGATTTTTGTATTGAATTCGGATGCAATTTCTGTGTTTCATCGTCAATTAGAAGGTCCAAGGGATACAGTAAACCTGAAGTGAAGCATCGGAATCTAAAACTGGACTCACAGGAGATGTTAAAATCATAGAAAGTTGGAGTGTCAGTCCTCTTGTACTTAAGTCGGCATTGTGGCTTTTGTATTTTATTCGGATGCAATTTCTGTGATTCATCGTCTATAAGAAGGTCCAAGGGATACGGTAAACCTGAAGTGAAGCATCGGAATCTAAAACTGGTCTCACAGGGGAGGTTCAATCATAGAGAGTTAGAGAGTCAGTCCTCTTGTACTTAAGTCGGCATTCTGCCTTTTGTATTAAATTTGGATGCAATTTCTGTGTTTCATCGTCAATAAGAAGGTCCAAAGGATACAGTAAACCTGAAGTGAAGCATCGGAACCTAAAACTGGACTCACAGGAGAGGTTAAAATCATAGAATGTTGGAATGTCAGTCCCCTTGTACTTAAGTCGGCGTTGTTGCTTTAGTATTAAATTCGGATGCAATTTCTGTGTTTCATCGTCTATAAGAAGGTCCAAGAGATACAGTAACCCTGAAGTGAGGCATCGGAATCTAAAACTGGACTCACATGAGAGGTTAAAATCATAGAAAATTAGAGTGTCAGTCCTGTTGTTCTTAAATCTGCCTTGTGCCTTTTGTATTAAATTCGGATGCAATTTCTGTGTTTGATCGTCAATAAGAAGGTCCAAGGGATACAGTAAACCTGAAGTAAAGCATCGGAATCTAAAACTGGGCTCACATGAGAGGTTCAAATCATAGAGAGTTAGAGTGTCAGTCCTCTTATACTTAAGGCGGCATTGTGCCTTTTGTATTAAATTCGGATGCAATTTCTGTGTTTCATCTTCAATAAGGAGGACCAAGGGATACAATAAACCTGAAGTGAAGCATCGGAATGTAAAACTGGACTCACAGGAGACCTTCAAATCATAGAGAGTTAGAGTGTCAGTCCACTTGTACCTAAGTCGGCATTGTGCCTTTTGTATTAAATTCGGATGCAATTTCTGCGTTTCATCGTCAATAAGAAGATACAAGGGATACAGTAAACCTGAAGTGAGGCATCGGAATCTAATACTGGACTCACAGGAGAGGTTCAAATCATAGAGAGTTAGAGTGTCAGTCCTCTTGTACTTAAGTCGGCATTGTGGCTTTTGTATTAAATTCCGATGCAATTTCTGTGTTTGATCTTTAATAAGAAGGTCCAAGGGATACAGTAAACCTGAAGTGAAGAATCGGAATCTAAAACTGGACTCACAGGAGAAGTTCAAATCATAGAAAATTAGAGTCTCAGCACTCTTGTACTTAAGTCGGCATTGTGCCTTTTGTATTAAATTCGGATGCAATTTCTGTGTTTCATCGTAAATAAGAAGGTCCAAGGGATACAGTAAACGTGAAGTGAAGCATCCGAATGTAAAACTGGACTCACAGGAGAGGTTCAAATCATAGAGAGTTAGAGTGTCAGTGCACTTGTACTTAAGTCGGCATTATGCCTTTTGTATTAAATTCGGATGCAACTTCTGCGTTTCATCGTCAATAAGAAGATACAAGGGATACAGTAATCCTGAAGTGAAGCATCGGAATCTAAAAGTGGACTCACACGAGAGGTTCAAATTATAGAGAGTTAGAGTGTCAGTTCTCTTGAACTTAAGTCGGCATTGTGCCTTTTGTATTAAATTCAGATGCAATTTCTGTGTTTCATCGTCAATAAGAAGGTCCAACGGATGCAGTAAACCTGAAGTGAGGCATCGGAATCTAAAACTGGACTCACAGGAGAGCTTCATATCATAGAGAGTTAGAGTGTCAGTTCTCTTGTACTTAAGTCGGCATTGTGCCTTTTGAATTAAATTCCGATGCAATTTCTGTGTTTGATCGTCAATAAGAAGGTCCAAGGGATACAGTAAACCTGAAGTGAAGCATCGGAATGTAAAACTGGACTCACAGGAGAGGTTCAAATCATAGAAAGTTAGAGTGTTAGTCCTCTTGTACTTAAGTCGACATTCTGGCTTTTGTATTAAATTCGGGTGCAATTTCTGTGTTTCATCGTCAATAAGAAGGTTTAAGGGACACAGTAAACCTGAAGTGAAGCATCGGAATCCAATACTGGACTCACTGGAGAGGTTCAAATCATAGAGAGTTATAGTGTCAGTCCTCTTGTACTTAAGTCGGCATTGTGCCTTTTGTGTTAAATTCGGATGCAATTTCTGTGTTTCATCGTCAATAAGAAGGTCCAAGGGATAAAGTACACCTGAAGTGAAGCATCAGAATCTAAATCTGGACTCAGAGGAGAGGTTAAAATCATAGAAAGTTGTAATGTTAGTCCTCATGTACTTAAGTCGGCATTGAGGTTTTGTATTAAATTCGGATGCAATTTCTGTGTTTCATCGTCAAAAAGAAGGTCCATGGGATACAGCAAACCTGAAGTGAAGTATCGGAATCTAAAACTGGACTCACAGGAGAGGTTCAAATCATAGAGAGTTAGAGTGTCAGTACTCTTGTACTGAAGTCGGCATTGTGCCATTTGTATTAAATTTGGATCCAATTTCTGTGTTTCATCGTGAATAAGGAGGTCCAAGGGATACAGTCAACCTGAAGTGAAGCATCGGAAAGTAAAACTGGTCTCACAGGAGAGGTACATATCATAGAGACTTAGAGTGTCAGTCCTCTTGTGCTTAAGTCGGCATTGTGCCTTTTGTATTAAATTCGGATGCAATTTCTGCGTTTCATCGTCAATAAGAAGATACAAGGGATACAGTAAACCTGAAGTGAAGCCTAGGAATCTAAAAGTTGACTCACAGGAGAGGTTCAAATCATAGAGAGTTAGAGTGTCAGTCCTCTTGTACTTAAGTCGGCATTGTGCCTTTTGTATTAAATTAGGATGCAATTTCAGTGTTTCATCGTCAATAAGAAGGTCCAAGGGATACGGTAAATCTGAAGTGAGGCATCAGAATCTAAAACTGGTCTCACAGGAGAGGTTCAAATCACAGAGAGTTTGTGTGTCAGTCCTCTTGTACTTAAGTCGGCATTGTGGCTTTTGTATTAAATTCGGATGCAATTTCTGTGATTCATCGTCTATAAGAAGGTCCAAGGGATACGGTACACCTGACGTGAAGCATCGGAATCTAAAACTGGACTCACAGGAGAGGTTCAATCGTAGAGAGTTAGAGAGTCAGTCCTCTTGTACTTAAGTCGGCATTGTGCCTTTTGTATTAAATTTGGATGCAATTTCTGTGTTTCATCGTCAATAAGAAGGTCCAAAGGGTACAGTAAACCTGAAGTGAAGCATCGGAATCTAAAACTGGACTCACAGGAGAGGTTAAAATCATAGAAAGTTGGAATGTCAGTCCCCTTGTACTTAAGTCGGTGTTGTGGCTTTAGTATTAAATTCGGATGCAATTTCTGTGTTTCATCGTCTATAAGAAGTTTCAAGGGATACAGTAACCCTGAAGTGAGCATCGGAATCTAAAACTGGACTCACAGGAGAGGTTATAATCATAGAAAATTAGAGTGTCAGTCCTCTTGTTCTTAAGTCTGCCCTGTGCCTTTTGTATTAAATTCGGATGCAATTTCTGTGTTTCATCGTCAATAAGATGGTCCAAGGTATACAGTAAACCTGAAGTGAAGCATCGGAATCTAAAACTGGACTCACAGGAGAGGTTCAAATCATAGAGAGTTAGAGTGTCAGTCCACTTGTACTTGAGTCGGCATTGTGCCTTTTGTATTAAATTCGGATGCAATTTGTGTTTCATCGTCAATATGAAGGTCCAAGGGATACAGTAAACCTGAAGTGAAGCATCGGAATCTAAAACTGGGCTCACATGAGAGGTTCAAATCATAGAGAGTTAGAGTGTCAGTCCTCTTATACTTAAAGCGGCATTGTTCCTTTTGTATTAAATTCGGATGCAATTTCTGTGTTTCATCTTCAATAAGGAGGACCAAGGAATACAGTAAACCTGAAGTGAAGCATCGGAATGGAAAACTGGACTCACAGGAGACCTTCAAATCATAGAGAGTTAGAGTGTCAGTCCACTTGTACTTAAGTCGGCATTGTGCCTTTTGTATTAAATTCGGATGCAATTTCTGCGTTTCATCGTCAATAAGAAGATACAAGGGATACAGTAAACCTGAAGTGAAGCATCGGAATCTAAAAGTGGACTCACACGAGAGGTTCAACTCATAGAGAGTTAGAGTGTCAGATCTCTTGTACTTAAGTCGGCATTGTGCCTTTTGTATTAAATTCGGATGCAATTTCTGTGTTTCATCGTCAATAAGAAGGTCCAAGGGATGCAGTACACCTGAAGTGAGGCATCGGAATCTAATACTGGACTCACAGAGGAGGTTCAAATCATAGTGAGCTAGAGTGTCAGTCCTCTTGTTCTTAAGTCGGCATTGTGGCTTTTGTATTAAATTCCGATGCAATTTCTGTGTTTGATCTTTAATAAGAAGGTCCTAGGGATACAGTAAACCTGAAGTGAAGCATCGGAATCCAAAACTGGACTCACAGGAGAAGTCCAAATCATAGAAAATTAGAGTCTCAGCACTCTTGTACTTAAGTCGGCATTGTGCTTTTTGTATTAAATTCGGATGCAATTCCTGTGTTTCATCGTCAATAAGAAGGTCCAAGGGATACAGTAAACCTGAAGTGAAGCATCGGAATCCAAAACTGGACTCACAGGAGAGGTTCCAATCATAGAGAGTTAGAGTGTCAGTCCTCTTGTACTTAAGTCGGCATTGTGCCTTTTGTATTAAATTCGGATGCAATTTCTGTGTTTCATCGTAAATAAGAAGGTCCAAGGGATACAGTAAACGTGAAGTGAAGCATCCGAATGTAAAACTGGACTCACAGGAGAGGTTAAAATCATAGAGAGTTAGAGTGTCAGTGCACTTGTACTTAAGTCGGCATTATGCCTTTTGTATTAAATTCGGATGCAACTTCTGCGTTTCATCGTCAATAAGAAGATACATGGGATACAGTAATCCTGAAGAGAAGCATCGGAATCTAAAAGTGGACTCACTCGAGAGGTTCAAATCATACAGGGTTAGAGTGTCAGTTCTCTTGTACTTAAGTCGGCATTGTGCCATTTGTATTAAATTCGGATGCAATTTCTGTGTTTCATCGTCAATAAGGAGGTCCAAGGGATACAGTCAACCTGAAGTGAAGCATCGGAATGTAAAACTGGACTCACAGGAGAGGTACATATCATAGAGAGTTAGAGTGTCAGTCCTCTTGTACTTAAGTCGGCATTGTGCCTTTTGTATTAAATTCGGATGCAATTTCTGCGTTTCATCGTCAATAAGAAGATACAAGGGATACAGTAAACCTGAAGTGAAGCCTAGGAATCTAAAAGTGGACTCACAGGAGAGGTTCAAATCATAGAGAGTTAGAGTGTCAGTCCTCTTGTACTTAAGTCGGCATTGAGCCTTTTGTATTAAATTAGGATGCAATTTCTGTGTTTCATCGTCAATAAGAAGGTCCAAGGGATACAGTAAACCTGAAGTGAAGCATCGGAATCCAAAACTGGACTCACTGGAGAGGTTCAAATCATAGAGAGTTAGAGTGTCAGTCCTCTTTTACTTAAGTCGGCATTGTGCCTTTTGTATTAAATTCGGATGCAATATCTGTGTTTCATCGTCAATAAGAAGGTCCAAGGGATACAGTACACCTGAAGTGAAGCATCAGAATCTAAAACTGGACTCACAGGAGCGGTTAAAATCATAGAAAGTTGGAATGTCAGTCCTCATGTACTTAAGTCGGCATTCTGGCTTTTGAATTAAATTCGGATGCAATTTTGTGTTTCATCATGAAAAAGAAGGTCTAAGGGATACAGTAAACCTGAAGTGAAGCATCGGAATCTAAAACTGGACTCAAAGGAGAGGTTCAAATCATAGAAAATTAGAGTGTCATTCCTCTTGTTCTTAAGTCTGCCTTGTGCCTTTTGTATTAAATTCGGTTGCAATTTCTGTATTTCATCGTCAATAAGAAGGTCCAAGGTATACAGTAAACCTGAAGTGAAGCATCGGAATCTAAAACTGGACTCACAGGAGATGTTAAAATCATAGAAAGTTGGAGTGTCAGTCCTCTTGTACTTAAGTCGGCATTGTGGCTTTTGTATTATATTCGGATGCAATTTCTGTGATTCATCGTCTATAAGAAGGTCCAAGGGATACGGTAAACCTGAAGTGAAGCATCGGAATCTAAAACTGGTCTCACAGGGGAGGTTCAATCATAGAGAGTTAGAGAGTCAGTCCTCTTGTACTTAAGTCGGCATTGTGCCTTTTGTATTAAATTTGGATGCAATTTCTGTGTTTCATCGTCAATAAGAAGGTCCAAAGGATACAGTAAACCTGAAGTGAAGCATCGGAACCTAAAACTGGACTCACAAGAGAGGTTAAAATCATAGAAAGTTGGAATGTCAGTCCCCTTGTACTTAAGTCGGCGTTGTTGCTTTAGTATTAAATTCGGATGCAATTTCTGTGTTTCATCGTCTATAAGAAGGTCCAAGAGATACAGTAACCCTTAAGTGAGGCATCGGAATCTAAAACTGGACTCACATGAGAGGTTAAAATCATAGAAAATTAGAGTGTCAGTCCTTTTGTTCTTAAATCTGCCTTGTGCATTTTGTATTAAATTCGGATGCAATTTCTGTGTTTGATCGTCAGTAAGAAGGTCCAAGGGATACAGTAAACCTGAAGTAAAGCATCGGAATCTAAAACTGGGCTCACATGAGAGGTTCAAATCATAGAGAGTTAGAGTGTCAGTCCTCTTATACTTAAGGCGGCATTGTGGCTTTTGTATTAAATTCGGATGCAATTTCTGTGTTTCATCTTCAATAAGGAGGACCAAGGGATACAATAAACCTGAAGTGAAGCATCGGAATGTAAAACTGGACTCACAGGAGACCTTCAAATCATAGAGAGTTAGAGTGTCAGTCCACTTGTACCTAAGTCGGCATTGTGCCTTTTGTATTAAATTCGGTTGCAATTTCTGTATTTCATCGTCAATAAGAAGGTCCAAGGTATACGGTAAAGCTGAAGTGAAGCATCGGAATGTAAAACAGGACTCACAGGTGAGGTTCAAAACATAGACAGTTAGAGTGTCAGTCTGCTTGTACTTAAGTCGGCATTGTGCCGTTTGTATTAAATTCGGATGCAATTTCTGCGTTTCATCGTCAATAAGAAGATACAAGGGATACAGTAAACCTGAAGTGAAGCATCGGAATCTAAAAGTGGACTCACAGGAGAGGTTCAAATCATAGAGAGTTAGAGTGTCAGTCCTCTTGTACTTAAGTCAGCATTGTGCCTTTTGTATTAAATTCGGATGCAATTTCAGCGTTTCATCGTCATTAGGAAGGTCATAGGGATACAGTAAACCTGAAGTGAGGCATCAGAATCTAAAACTGGACTCACAGGAGAGGTTCAAATCATATAGAGTTAGAGTGTCAGTCCTCTTGTACTTAAGTTGGCATTGGGCCTTTTGTATTAAATTACGATGCATTTTCTGTGTTTGATCGTTAATAAGAAGGTCCAAGGGATACAGTAAACCTGAAGTGAAGCATCCGAATCTAAAACTGGAATCACAGGAGAGGTTCAAATGATAGAAAGTTAGAGTGTCAGTCCTCTTGTACTTAAGTCGGCATTGTGGCTTTTGTATTAAATTCGTATGCAATTTCTGTGTTTCATCGTCTATAAGAAGGTCCAAGGGATTCAGTAAACCTGAAGTGAAGCATCGGAATCTAAAACTGGACTCAAAGGAGAGGTTCAAATCATAGAAAATTAGAGTGTCAGTACTCTTGTACTTAAGTCGGCATTGTGATTTTTGTATTGAATTCGGATGCAATTTCTGTGTTTCATCGTCAATAAGAAGGTCCAAGGGATACAGTAAACCTGAAGTGAAGCATCGGAATCTAAAACTGGACTCACAGGAGATGTTAAAATCATAGAAAGTTGGAGTGTCAGTCCTCTTGTACTTAAGTCGGCATTGTGGCTTTTGTATTATATTCGGATGCAATTTCTGTGATTCATCGTCTATAAGAAGGTCCAAGGGATACGGTAAACCTGAAGTGAAGCATCGGAATCTAAAACTGGTCTCACAGGGGAGGTTCAATCATAGAGAGTTAGAGAGTCAGTCCTCTTGTACTTAAGTCGGCATTGTGCCTTTTGTATTAAATTTGGATGCAATTTCTGTGTTTCATCGTCAATAAGAAGGTCCAAAGGATACAGTAAACCTGAAGTGAAGCATCGGAACCTAAAACTGGACTCACAGGAGAGGTTAAAATCATAGAAAGTTGGAATGTCAGTCCCCTTGTACTTAAGTCGGCGTTGTTGCTTTAGTATTAAATTCGGATGCAATTTCTGTGTTTCATCGTCTATAAGAAGGTCCAAGAGATACAGTAACCCTTAAGTGAGGCATCGGAATCTAAAACTGGACTCACATGAGAGGTTAAAATCATAGAAAATTAGAGTGTCAGTCCTTTTGTTCTTAAATCTGCCTTGTGCATTTTGTATTAAATTCGGATGCAATTTCTGTGTTTGATCGTCAGTAAGAAGGTCCAAGGGATACAGTAAACCTGAAGTAAAGCATCGGAATCTAAAACTGGGCTCACATGAGAGGTTCAAATCATAGAGAGTTAGAGTTTCAGTCCTCTTATACTTAAGGCGGCATTGTGGCTTTTGTATTAAATTCGGATGCAATTTCTGTGTTTCATCTTCAATAAGGAGGACCAAGGGATACAATAAACCTGAAGTGAAGCATCGGAATGTAAAACTGGACTCACAGGAGACCTTCAAATCATAGAGAGTTAGAGTGTCAGTCCACTTGTACCTAAGTCGGCATTGTGCCTTTTGTATTAAATTCGGATGCAATTTCTGCGTTTCATCGTCAATAAGAAGATACAAGGGATACAGTAAACCTGAAGTGAAGCATCGGAATCCAAAACTGGACTCACAGGAGAAGTTCAAATCATAGAACATTAGAGTCTCAGCACTCTAGTACTTAAGTCGGCATTGTGCCTTTTGTATTAAATTCGGATGCAATTTCTGTGTTTCATCGTCAATAAGAAGGTCCAAGGGATACAGTAAACCTGAAGTGAAGCATCGGAATGCAAAACTGGACTCACAGGAGAGGTTCCAATCATAGAGAGTTAGAATGTCAGTCCTCTTGTACTTAAGTCGGCATTGTGCCTTTTGTATTAAATTCGGATGCAATTTCTGTGTTTCATCGTAAATAAGAAGGTCCAAGGGATACAGTAAACGTGAAGTGAAGCATCCGAATGTAAAACTGGACTCACAGGAGAGGTTAAAATCATAGAGAGTTAGAGTGTCAGTGCACTTGTACTTAAGTCGGCATTATGCCTTTTGTATTAAATTCGGATGCAACTTCTGCGTTTCATCGTCAATAAGAAGATACATGGGATACAGTAATCCTGAAGTGAAGTATCGGAATCTAAAACTGGACTCACAGGAGAGGTTCAAATCATAGAGAGTTAGAGTGTCAGTCCTCTTGTACTGAAGTCGGCATTGTGCCATTTGTATTAAATTCGGATGCAATTTCTGTGTTTCATCGTCAATAAGGAGGTCCAAGGGATACAGTCAACCTGAAGTGAAGCATCGGAATGTAAAACTGGACTCACAGGAGAGGTACATATCATAGAGAGTTAGAGTGTCAGTCCTCTTGTACTTAAGTCGGCATTGTGCCTTTTGTATTAAATTCGGATGCAATTTCTGCGTTTCATCGTCAATAAGAAGATACAAGGGATACAGTAAACCTGAAGTGAAGCCTAGGAATCTAAAAGTGGACTCACAGGAGAGGTTCAAATCATAGAGAGTTAGAGTGTCAGTACTCTTGTACTTAAGTCGGCATTGAGCCTTCTGTATTAAATTAGGATGCAATTTCTGTGTTTCATCGTCAATAAGAAGGTCCAAGGGATACAGTAAACCTGAAGTGAAGCATCGGAATCCAAAACTGGACTCACTGGAGAGGTTCAAATCATAGAGAATTAGAGTGTCAGTCCTCTTTTACTTAAGTCGGCATTGTGCCTTTTGTATTAAATTCGGATGCAATATCTGTGTTTCATCGTCAATAAGAAGGTCCAAGGGATACAGTACACCTGAAGTGAAGCATCAGAATCTAAAACTGGACTCACAGGAGCGGTTAAAATCATAGAAAGTTGGAATGTCAGTCCTCATGTACTTAAGTCGGCATTCTGGCTTTTGAATTAAATTCGGATGCAATTTTGTGTTTCATCATGAAAAAGAAGGTCTAAGGGATACAGTAAACCTGAAGTGAAGCATCGGAATCTAAAACTGGACTCACAGGAGAGGTTCAAATCATAGAAAATTAGAGTGTCATTCCTCTTGTTCTTAAGTCTGCCTTGTGCCTTTTGTATTAAATTCGGTTGCAATTTCTGTATTTCATCGTCAATAAGAAGGTACAAGGTATACGGTAAAGCTGAAGTGAAGCATCGGAATGTAAAACAGGACTCACAGGTGAGGTTCAAATCATAGACAGTTAGAGTGTCAGTCTGCTTGTACTTAAGTCGGCATTGTGCCGTTTGTATTAAATTCGGATGCAATTTCTGCGTTTCATCGTCAATAAGAAGATACAAGGGATACAGTAAACCTGAAGTGAAGCATCGGAATCTAAAAGTGGACTCACAGGAGAGGTTCAAATCATAGAGAGTTAGAGTGTCAGTCCTCTTGTACGTAAGTCAGCATTGTGCCTTTTGTATTAAATTCGGATGCAATTTCAGCGTTTCATCGTCAATAGGAAGGTCATAGGGATACAGTAAACCTGAAGTGAGGCATCAGAATCTAAAACTGGACTCACAGGAGAGGTTCAAATCATATAGAGTTAGAGTGTCAGTCCTCTTGTACTTAAGTTGGCATTGGGCCTTTTGTATTAAATTACGATGCATTTTCTGTGTTTGATCGTTAATAAGAAGGTCCAAGGGATACAGTAAACCTGAAGTGAAGCATCCGAATCTAAAACTGGAATCACAGGAGAGGTTCAAATGATA
Organism: Schistocerca serialis cubense; assembly: GCF_023864345.2. Taxonomy (NCBI): domain Eukaryota; kingdom Metazoa; phylum Arthropoda; class Insecta; order Orthoptera; family Acrididae; genus Schistocerca; species Schistocerca serialis. The sequence continues at coordinate 518,321,167 of NC_064646.1, forward strand.
GAAAGTTAGAGTGTCAGTCCTCTTGTACTTGAGTCGGCATTGTGGCTTTTGTATTAAATTCGTATGCAATTTCTGTGTTTCATCGTCTATAAGAAGGTCCAAGGGATTCAGTAAACCTGAAGTGATGCATCGGAATCTAAAACTGGACTCAAAGGAGAGGTTCAAATCATAGAAAATTAGAGTGTCAGTACTCTTGTACTTAAGTCGGCATTGTGATTTTTGTATTGAATTCGGATGCAATTTCTGTGTTTCATCGTCAATAAGAAGGTCCAAAGGATACAGTAAACCTGAAGTGAAGCATCGGAACCTAAAACTGGACTCACAGGAGGGGTTAAAATCATAGAAAGTTGGAATGTCAGTCCCCTTGTACTTAAGTCGGCGTTGTTGCTTTAGTATTAAATTCGGATGCAATTTCTGTGTTTCATCGTCTATAAGAAGGTCCAAGAGATACAGTAACCCTTAAGTGAGGCATCGGAATCTAAAACTGGACTCACATGAGAGGTTAAAATCATAGAAAATTAGAGTGTCAGTCCTTTTGTTCTTAAATCTGCCTTGTGCATTTTGTATTAAATTCGGATGCAATTTCTGTGTTTGATCGTCAGTAAGAAGGTCCAAGGGATACAGTAAACCTGAAGTAAAGCATCGGAATCTAAAACTGGGCTCACATGAGAGGTTCAAATCATAGAGAGTTAGAGTGTCAGTCCTCTTATACTTAAGGCGGCATTGTGGCTTTTGTATTAAATTCGGATGCAATTTCTGTGTTTCATCTTCAATAAGGAGGACCAAGGGATACAATAAACCTGAAGTGAAGCATCGGAATGTAAAACTGGACTCACAGGAGACCTTCAAATCATAGAGAGTTAGAGTGTCAGTCCACTTGTACCTAAGTCGGCATTGTGCCTTTTGCATTAAATTCGGATGCAATTTCTGCGTTTCATCGTCAATAAGAAGATACAAGGGATACAGTAAACCTGAAGTGAAGCATCGGAAACCAAAACTGGACTCACAGGAGAAGTTCAAATCATAGAACATTAGAGTCTCAGCACTCTAGTACTTAAGTCGGCATTGTGCCTTTTGTATTAAATTCGGATGCAATTTCTGTGTTTCATCGTCAATAAGAAGGTCCAAGGGATACAGTAAACCTGAAGTGAAGCATCGGAATGCAAAACTGGACTCACAGGAGAGGTTCCAATCATAGAGAGTTAGAGTGTCAGTCCTCTTGTACTTAAGTCGGCATTGTGCCTTTTGTATTAAATTCGGATGCAATTTCTGTGTTTCATCGTAAATAAGAAGGTCCAAGGGATACAGTAAACGTGAAGTGAAGCATCCGAATGTAAAACTGGACTCACAGGAGAGGTTAAAATCATAGAGAGTTAGAGTGTCAGTGCACTTGTACTTAAGTCGGCATTATGCCTTTTGTATTAAATTCGGATGCAACTTCTGCGTTTCATCGTCAATAAGAAGATACATGGGATACAGTAATCCTGAAGTGAAGTATCGGAATCTAAAACTGGACTCACAGGAGAGGTTCAAATCATAGAGAGTTAGAGTGTCAGTCCTCTTGTACTGAAGTCGGCATTGTGCCATTTGTATTAAATTCGGATGCAATTTCTGTGTTTCATCGTCAATAAGGAGGTCCAAGGGATACAGTCAACCTGAAGTGAAGCATCGGAATGTAAAACTGGACTCACAGGAGTGGTACATATCATAGAGAGTTAGAGTGTCAGTCCTCTTGTACTTAAGTCGGCATTGTGCCTTTTGTATTAAATTCGGATGCAATTTCTGCGTTTCATCGTCAATAAGAAGATACAAGGGATACAGTAAACCTGAAGTGAAGCCTAGGAATCTAAAAGTGGACTCACAGGAGAGGTTCAAATCATAGAGAGTTAGAGTGTCAGTCCTCTTGTACTTAAGTCGGCATTGAGCCTTCTGTATTAAATTAGGATGCAATTTCTGTGTTTCATCGTCAATAAGAAGGTCCAAGGGATACAGTAAACCTGAAGTGAAGCATCGGAATCCAAAACTGGACTCACTGGAGAGGTTCAAATCATAGAGAATTAGAGTGTCAGTCCTCTTTTACTTAAGTCGGCATTGTGCCTTTTGTATTAAATTCGGATGCAATATCTGTGTTTCATCGTCAATAAGAAGGTCCAAGGGATACAGTACACCTGAAGTGAAGCATCAGAATCTAAAACTGGACTCACAGGAGCGGTTAAAATCATAGAAAGTTGTAATGTCAGTCCTCATGTACTTAAGTCGGCATTCTGGCTTTTGAATTAAATTCGGATGCAATTTTGTGTTTCATCATGAAAAAGAAGGTCTAAGGGATACAGTAAACCTGAAGTGAAGCATCGGAATCTAAAACTGGACTCACAGGAGAGGTTCAAATCATAGAAAATTAGAGTGTCATTCCTCTTGTTCTTAAGTCTGCCTTGTGCCTTTTGTATTAAATTCGGTTGCAATTTCTGTATTTCATCGTCAATAAGAAGGTCCAAGGTATACGGTAAAGCTGAAGTGAAGCATCGGAATGTAAAACAGGACTCACAGGTGAGGTTCAAATCATAGACAGTTAGAGTGTCAGTCTGCTTGTACTTAAGTCGGCATTGTGCCGTTTGTATTAAATTCGGATGCAATTTCTGCGTTTCATCGTCAATAAGAAGATACAAGGGATACAGTAAACCTGAAGTGAAGCATCGGAATCTAAAAGTGGACTCACAGGAGAGGTTCAAATCATAGAGAGTTAGAGTGTCAGTCCTCTTGTACTTAAGTCAGCATTGTGCCTTTTGTATTAAATTCGGATGCAATTTCAGCGTTTCATCGTCAATAGGAAGGTCATAGGGATACAGTAAACCTGAAGTGAGGCATCAGAATCTAAAACTGGACTCACAGGAGAGGTTCAAATCATATAGAGTTAGAGTGTCAGTCCTCTTGTACTTAAGTCGGCATTGGGCCTTTTGTATTAAATTACGATGCATTTTCTGTGTTTGATCGTTAATAAGAAGGTCCAAGGGATACAGTAAACCTGAAGTGAAGCATCCGAATCTAAAACTGGAATCACAGGAGAGGTTCAAATGATAGAAAGTTAGAGTGTCAGTCCTCTTGTACTTAAGTCGGCATTGTGGCTTTTGTATTAAATTCGTATGCAATTTCTGTGTTTCATCGTCTATAAGAAGGTCCAAGGGATTCAGTAAACCTGAAGTGAAGCATCGGAATCTAAAACTGGACTCAAAGGAGAGGTTCAAATCATAGAAAATTAGAGTGTCAGTACTCTTGTACTTAAGTCGGCATTGTGATTTTTGTATTGAATTCGGATGCAATTTCGGTGTTTCATCGTCAATAAGAAGGTCCAAGGGATACAGTAAACCTGAAGTGAAGCATCGGAATCTAAAACTGGACTCACAGGAGATGTTAAAATCATAGAAAGTTGGAGTGTCAGTCCTCTTGTACTTAAGTCGGCATTGTGGCTTTTGTATTATATTCGGATGCAATTTCTGTGATTCATCGTCTATAAGAAGGTCCAAGGGATACGGTAAACCTGAAGTGAAGCATCGGAATCTAAAACTGATCTCACAGGGGAGGTTCAATCATAGAGAGTTAGAGAGTCAGTCCTCTTGTACTTAAGTCGGCATTGTGCCTTTTGTATTAAATTTGGATGCAATTTCTGTGTTTCATCGTCAATAAGAAGGTCCAAAGGATACAGTAAACCTGAAGTGAAGCATCGGAACCTAAAACTGGACTCACAGGAGAGGTTAAAATCATAGAAAGTTGGAATGTCAGTCCCCTTGTACTTAAGTCGGCGTTGTTGCTTTAGTATTAAATTCGGATGCAATTTCTGTGTTTCATCGTCTATAAGAAGGTCCAAGAGATACAGTAACCCTGAAGTGAGGCATCGGAATCTAAAACTGGACTCACATGAGAGGTTAAAATCATAGAAAATTAGAGTGTCAGTCCTTTTGTTCTTAAATCTGCCTTGTGCATTTTGTATTAAATTCGGATGCAATTTCTGTGTTTGATCGTCAATAAGAAGGTCCAAGGGATACAGTAAACCTGAAGTAAAGCATCGGAATCTAAAACTGGGCTCACATGAGAGGTTCAAATCATAGAGAGTTAGAGTGTCAGTCCTCTTATACTTAAGGCGGCATTGTGGCTTTTGTATTAAATTCGGATGCAATTTCTGTGTTTCATCTTCAATAAGGAGGACCAAGGGATACAATAAACCTGAAGTGAAGCATCGGAATGTAAAACTGGACTCACAGGAGACCTTCAAATCATAGAGAGTTAGAGTGTCAGTCCACTTGTACCTAAGTCGGCATTGTGCCTTTTGTATTAAATTCGGATGCAATTTCTGCGTTTCATCGTCAATAAGAAGATACAAGGGATACAGTAAACCTGAAGTGAAGCATCGGAATCTAAAAGTGGACTCACACGAGAGGTTCAAATCATAGACAGTTAGAGTGTCAGATCTCTTGTACTTAAGTCGGCATTGTGCCTGTTGTATTAAATTCGGATGCATTTTCTGTGTTTCATCGTCAATAAGAAGGTCCAAGGGATACAGTACACCTGAAGTGAGGCATCGGAATCTAATACTGGACTCACAGGAGAGGTTCAAATCATAGAGAGTTAGAGTGTCAGTCCTCTTGTACTTAAGTCGGCATTGTGGCTTTTGTATTAAATTCCGATGCAATTTCTGTGTTTGATCTTTAATAAGAAGGTCCAAGGGATACAGTAAACCTGAAGTGAAGCATCGGAATCTAAAACTGGACTCACAGGAGAAGTTCAAATCATAGAAAATTAGAGTCTCAGCACTCTTGTACTTAAGTCGGCATTGTGCCTTTTGTATTAAATTCGGATGCAATTTCTGTGTTTCATCGTAAATAAGAAGGTCCAAGGGATACAGTAAACGTGAAGTGAAGCATCCGAATGTAAAACTGGACTCACAGGAGAGGTTCAAATCATAGAGAGTTAGAGTGTCAGTGCACTTGTACTTAAGTCGGCATTATGCCTTTTGTATTAAATTCGGATGCAACTTCTGCGTTTCATCGTCAATAAGAAGATACAAGGGATACAGTAATCCTGAAGTGAAGCATCGGAATCTAAAAGTGGACTCACACGAGACGTTCAAATCATAGAGAGTTAGAGTGTCAGTTCTCTTGTACTTAAGTCGGCATTGTGTCTTTTGTATTAAATTCAGATGCAATTTCTGTGTTTCATCGTCAATAAGAAGGTCCAAGGGATGCAGTAAACCTGAAGTGAGGCATCGGAATCTAAAACTGGACTCACAGGAGAGCTTCATATCATAGAGAGTTAGAGTGTCAGTTCTCTTGTACTTAAGTCGGCATTGTGCCTTTTGAATTACATTCCGATGCAATTTCTGTGTTTGATCGTCAATAAGAAGGTCCAAGGGATACAGTAAACCTGAAGTGAAGCATCGGAATGTAAAACTGGACTCACAGGAGAGGTTCAAATCATAGAAAGTTAGAGTGTTAGTCCTCTTGTACTTAAGTCGACATTCTGGCTTTTGTATCAAATTCGGGTGCAATTTCTGTGTTTCATCGTCAATAAGAAGGTTTAAGGGACACAGTAAACCTGAAGTGAAGCATCGGAATCCAAAACTGGACTCACTGGAGAGGTTCAAATCATAGAGATTTATAGTGTCAGTCCTCTTGTACTTAAGTCGGCATTGTGCCTTTTGTGTTAAATTCGGATGCAATTTCTGTGTTTCAACGTCAATAAGAAGGTCCAAGGGATAAAGTACAACTGAAGTGAAGCATCAGAATCTAAATCTGGACTCAGAGGAGAGGTTAAAATCATAGAAAGTTGTAATGTCAGTCCTCATGTACTTAAGTCGGCATTGAGGTTTTGTATTAAATTCGGATGCAATTTCTGTGTTTCATCGTCAAAAAGAAGGTCCATGGGATACAGCAAACCTGAAGTGAAGTATCGGAATCTAAAACTGGACTCACAGGAGAGGTTCAAATCATAGAGAGTTAGAGTGTCAGTACTCTTGTACTGAAGTCGGCATTGTGCCATTTGTATTAAATTTGGATCCAATTTCTGTGTTTCATCGTGAATAAGGAGGTCCAAGGGATACAGTCAACCTGAAGTGAAGCATCGGAATGTAAAACTGGTCTCACAGGAGAGGTACATATCATAGAGACTTAGAGTGTCAGTCCTCTTGTGCTTAAGTCAGCATTGTGCCTTTTGTATTAAATTCGGATGCAATTTCTGCGTTTCATCGTCAATAAGAAGATACAAGGGATACAGTAAACCTGAAGTGAAGCCTAGGAATCTAAAAGTGGACTCACAGGAGAGGTTCAAATCATAGAGAGTTAGAGTGTCAGTCCTCTTGTACTTAAGTCGGCATTGTGCCTTTTGTATTAAATTAGGATGCAATTTCAGTGTTTCATCGTCAATAAGAAGGTCCAAGGGATACGGTAAATCTGAAGTGAGGCATCAGAATCTAAAACTGGTCTCACAGGAGAGGTTCAAATCACAGAGAGTTTGTGTGTCAGTCCTCTTGTACTTAAGTCGGCATTATGCCTTTTGTATTAAATTCGGATGCAACTTCTGCGTTTCATCGTCAATAAGAAGATACAAGGGATACAGTAATCCTGAAGTGAAGCATCGGAATCTAAAAGTGGACTCACAGGAGAGGTTAAAATCATAGAAAGTTGGAATGTCAGTCCCCTTGTACTTAAGTCGGTGTTGTGGCTTTAGTATTAAATTCGGATGCAATTTCTGCGTTTCATCGTCAATAAGAAGATACAAGGGATACAGTAAACCTGAAGTGAAGCATCGGAATCTAAAAGTGGACTCACACGATAGGTTCAACTCATAGAGAGTTAGAGTGTCAGATCTCTTGTACTTAAGTCGGCATTGTGCCTTTTGTACTAAATTCGGATGCAATTTCTGTGTTTCATCGTCAATAAGAAGGTCCAAGGGATGCAGTAAACCTGAAGTGAGGCATCGGAATCTAATACTGGACTCACAGGAGAGGTTCAAATCATAGTGAGTTAGAGTGTCAGTCCTCTTGTTCTTAAGTCGGCATTGTGGCTTTTGTATTAAATTCCGATGCAATTTCTGTGTTTGATCTTTAATAAGAAGGTCCAAGGGATACAGTAAACCTGAAGTGAAGCATCGGAATCTAAAACTGGACTCACAGGAGAAGTTCAAATCATAGAAAATTAGAGTCTCAGCACTCTTGTACTTAAGTCGGCATTGTGCCTTTTGTATTAAATTCGGATGCAATTTCTGTGTTTCATCGTCAATAAGAAGGTCCAAGGGATACAGTAAACGTGAAGTGAAGCATCCGAATGTAAAACTGGACTCACAGGAGAGGTTAAAATCATAGAGAGTTAGAGTGTCAGTGCACTTGTACTTAAGTCGGTATTATGCCTTTTGTATTAAATTCGGATGCAACTTCTGCGTTTCATCGTCAATAAGAAGATACATGGGATACAGTAATCCTGAAGTGAAGCATCGGAATCTAAAAGTGGACTCACACGAGAGGTTCAAATCATACAGTGTTAGAGTGTCAGTTCTCTTGTACTTAAGTCGGCATTGTGCCTTTTGTATTAAATTCAGATGCAATTTCTGTGTTTCATCGTCAATAAGAAGGTCCAAGGGATACAGTAAACCTGAAGTGAGGCGTCGGAATCTAAAACTGGACTCAAAGGAGGGGTTCAAATCAAAGAAAATTGGAGTGTCAGTACTCATGTACTTAAGTCGGCATTGTGCCTTTTGTATTAAATTCGGATGCAATTTCTGTGTTTCATCGTCAATAAGAAGGTCCAAGGGATAAAGTAGCCTGAAGTGAAGCATCAGAATCTAAAACTGGACTCACAGGAGAATTTAAAATCATAGAAAGTGTGAATGTCAGTCCTCATGTACTTAAGTCGGCATTGTGGCTTTTGTATTAAATCCTGATGCAATTTCTGTGTTTCATCGTCAAAAAGAAGGTCCAAGGGATACAGTAAACCTGAAGTGAAGTATCGGAATCTAAAACTGGACTCACAGGAGAGGTTCAAATCATAGAGAGTTAGAGTGTCAGTCCTCTTGTACTGAAGTCGGCATTGTGCCATTTGTATTAAATTCGGATGCAATTTCTGTGTTTCATCGTCAATAAGGAGGTCCAAGGGATACAGTCAACCTGAAGTGAAGCATCGGAATGTAAAACTGGACTCACAGGAGAGGTACATATCATAGAGAGTTAGAGTGTCAGTCCTCTTGTGCTTAAGTCGGCATTGTGCCTTTTGTATTAAATTCGGATGCAATTTCTGCGTTTCATCGTCAATAAGAAGATACAAGGGATACAGTAAACCTGAAGTGAAGCCTAGGAATCTAAAAGTGGACTCACAGGAGAGGTTCAAATCATAGAGAGTTAGAGTGTCAGTCCTCTTGTACTTAAGTCGGCATTGAGCCTTTTGTATTAAATTAGGATGCAATTTCTGTGTTTCATCGTCAATAAGAAGGTCCAAGGGATACAGTAAACCTGAAGTGAAGCATCGGAATCCAAAACTGGACTCACTGGAGAGGTTCAAATCATAGAGAGTTAGAGTGTCAGTCCTCTTTTACTTAAGTCGGCATTGTGCCTTTTGTATTAAATTCGGATGCAATATCTGTGTTTCATCGTCAATAAGAAGGTCCAAGGGATACAGTACACCTGAAGTGAAGCATCAGAATCTAAAACTGGACTCACAGGAGCGGTTAAAATCATAGAAAGTTGGAATGTCAGTCCTCATGTACTTAAGTCGGCATTCTGGCTTTTGAATTAAATTCAGATGCAATTTTGTGTTTCATCATGAAAAAGAAGGTCTAAGGGATACAGTAAACCTGAAGTGAAGCATCGGAATCTAAAACTGGACTCACAGGAGAGGTTCAAATCATAGACAATTAGAGTGTCATTCCTCTTGTTCTTAAGTCTGCCTTGTGCCTTTTGTATTAAATTCGGTTGCAATTTCTGTATTTCATCGTCAATAAGAAGGTCCAAGGTATACGGTAAAGCTGAAGTGAAGCATCGGAATGTAAAACAGGACTCACAGGTGAGGTTCAAATCATAGACAGTTAGAGTGTCAGTCTGCTTGTACTTAAGTCGGCATTGTGCCGTTTGTATTAAATTCGGATGCAATTTCTGCGTTTCATCGTCAATAAGAAGATACAAGGGATACAGTAAACCTGAAGTGAAGCATCGGAATCTAAAAGTGGACTCACAGGAGAGGTTCAAATCATAGAGAGTTAGAGTGTCAGTCCTCTTGTACTTAAGTCAGCATTGTGCCTTTTGTATTAAATTCGGATGCAATTTCAGCGTTTCATCGTCAATAGGAAGGTCATAGGGATACAGTAAACCTGAAGTGAGGCATCAGAATCTAAAACTGGACTCACAGGAGAGGTTCAAATCATATAGAGTTAGAGTGTCAGTCCTCTTGTACTTAAGTTGGCATTGGGCCTTTTGTATTAAATTAAGATGCATTTTCTGTGTTTGATCGTTAATAAGAAGGTCCAAGGTATACTGTAAACCTGAAGTGAAGCATCCGAATCTAAAACTGGAATCACAGGAGAGGTTCAAATGATAGAAAGTTAGAGTGTCAGTCCTCTTGTACTTAAGTCGGCATTGTGGCTTTTGTATTAAATTCGTATGCAATTTCTGTGTTTCATCGTCTATAAGAAGGTCCAAGGGATTCAGTAAACCTGAAGTGAAGCATCGGAATCTAAAACTGGACTCAAAGGAGAGGTTCAAATCATAGAAAATTAGAGTGTCAGTACTCTTGTACTTAAGTCGGCATTGTGATTTTTGTATTGAATTCGGATGCAATTTCTGTGTTTCATCGTCAATAAGAAGGTCCAAGGGATACAGTAAACCTGAAGTGAAGCATCGGAATCTAAAACTGGACTCACAGGAGATGTTAAAATCATAGAAAGTTGGAGTGTCAGTCCTCTTGTACTTAAGTCGGCATTGTGGCTTTTGTATTATATTCGGATGCAATTTCTGTGATTCATCGTCTATAAGAAGGTCCAAGGGATACGGTAAACCTGAAGTGAAGCATCGGAATCTAAAACTGGTCTCACAGGGGAGGTTCAATCATAGAGAGTTAGAGAGTCAGTCCTCTTGTACTTAAGTCGGCATTGTGCCTTTTGTATTAAATTTGGATGCAATTTCTGTGTTTCATCGTCAATAAGAAGGTCCAAAGGATACAGTAAACCTGAAGTGAACCATCGGAACCTAAAACTGGACTCACAGGAGAGGTTAAAATCATAGAAAGTTGGAATGTCAGTCCCCTTGTACTTAAGTCGGCGTTGTTGCTTTAGTATTAAATTCGGATGCAATTTCTGTGTTTCATCGTCTATAAGAAGGTCCAAGAGATACAGTAACCCTGAAGTGAGGCATCGGAATCTAAAACTGGACTCACATGAGAGGTTAAAATCATAGAAAATTAGAGTGTCAGTCCTTTTGTACTTAAATCTGCCTTGTGCCTTTTGTATTAAATTCGGATGCAATTTCTGTGTTTGATCGTCAATAAGAAGGTCCAAGGGATACAGTAAACCTGAAGTAAAGCATCGGAATCTAAAACTGGGCTCACATGAGAGGTTCAAATCATAGAGAGTTAGAGTGTCAGTCCTCTTTTACTTAAGGCGGCATTGTGCCTTTTGTATTAAATTCGGATGCAATTTCTGTGTTTCATCTTCAATAAGGAGGACCAAGGGATACAATAAACCTCAAGTGAAGCATCGGAATGTAAAACTGGACTCACAGGAGACCTTCAAATCATAGAGAGTTAGAGTGTCAGTCCACTTGTACCTAAGTCGGCATTGTGCCTTTTGTATTAAATTCGGATGCAATTTCTGCGTTTCATCGTCAATAAGAAGATACAAGGGATACAGTAAACCTGAAGTGAAGCATCGGAATCTAAAAGTGGACTCACACGAGAGGTTCAAATCATAGACAGTTAGAGTGTCAGATCTCTTGTACTTAAGTCGGCATTGTGCCTGTTGTATTAAATTCGGATGCATTTTCTGTGTTTCATCGTCAATAAGAAGGTCCAAGGGATACAGTACACCTGAAGTGAGGCATCGGAATCTAATACTGGACTCACAGGAGAGATTCAAATCATAGAGAGTTAGAGTGTCAGTCCTCTTGTACTTAAGTCGGCATTGTGGCTTTTGTATTAAATTCCGATGCAATTTCTGTGTTTGATCTTTAATAAGAAGGTCCAAGGGATACAGTAAACCTGAAGTGAAGCATCGGAATCTAAAACTGGACTCACAGGAGAAGTTCAAATCATAGAAAATTAGAGTCTCAGCACTCTTGTACTTAAGTCGGCATTGTGCCTTTTGTATTAAATTCGGATGCAATTTCTGTGTTTCATCGTAAATAAGAAGGTCCAAGGGATACAGTAAACGTGAAGTGAAGCATCCGAATGTAAAACTGGACTCACAGGAGAGGTTCAAATCATAGAGAGTTAGAGTGTCAGTGCACTTGTACTTAAGTCGGCATTATGCCTTTTGTATTAAATTCGGATGCAACTTCTGCGTTTCATCGACAATAAGAAAATACAAGGGATACAGTAATCCTGAAGTGAAGCATCGGAATCTAAAAGTGGACTCACACGAGAGGTTCAAATCGTAGAGAGTTAGAGTGTCAGTTCTCTTGTACTTAAGTCGGCATTGTGCCTTTTGTATTAAATTCAGATGCAATTTCTGTGTTTCATCGTCAATAAGAAGGTCCAAGGGATGCAGTAAACCTGAAGTGAGGCATCGGAACCTAAAACTGGACTCACAGGAGAGCTTCATATCATAGAGAGTTAGAGTGTCAGTTCTCTTGTACTTAAGTCGGCATTGTGCCTTTTGAATTAAATTCCGATGCAATTTCTGTGTTTGATCGTCAATAAGAAGGTCCAAGGGATACAGTAAACCTGAAGTGAAGCATCGGAATGTAAAACTGGACTCACAGGAGAGGTTCAAATCATAGAAAGTTAGAGTGTTAGTCCTCTTGTACTTAAGTCGACATTCTGGCTTTTGTATTAAATTCGGGTGCAATTTCTGTGTTTCATCGTCAATAAGAAGGTTTAAGGGACACAGTAAACCTGAAGTGAAGCATCGGAATCCAAAACTGGACTCACTGGAGAGGTTCAAATCATAGAGAGTTATAGTGTCAGTCCTCTTGTACTTAAGTCGGCATTGTGCCTTTTGTGTTAAATTCGGATGCAATTTCTGTGTTTCATTGTCAATAAGAAGGTCCAAGGGATAAAGTACACCTGAAGTGAAGCATCAGAATCTAAATCTGGACTCAGAGGAGAGGTTAAAATCATAGAAAGTTGTAATGTCAGTCCTCATGTACTTAAGTCGGCATTGAGGTTTTGTATTAAATTCGGATGCAATTTCTGTGTTTCATCGTCAAAAAGAAGGTCCATGGGATACAGCAAACCTGAAGTGAACTATCGGAATCTAAAACTGGACTCACAGGAGAGGTTCAAATCATAGAGAGTTAGAGTGTCAGTCCTCTTGTACTTAAGTCGGCATTGTGCCTTTTGTATTAAATTAGGATGCAATTTCAGTGTTTCATCGTCAATAAGAAGGTCCAAGGGATACGGTAAATCTGAAGTGAGGCATCAGAATCTAAAACTGGTCTCACAGGAGAGGTTCAAATCACAGAGAGTTTGTGTGTCAGTCCTCTTGTACTTAAGTCGGCATTGTGGCTTTTGTATTAAATTCGGATGCAATTTCTGTGATTCATCGTCTATAAGAAGGTCCAAGGGATACGGTACACCTGACGTGAAGCATCGGAATCTAAAACTGGACTCACAGGAGAGGTTCAATCGTAGAGAGTTAGAGAGTCAGTCCTCTTGTACTTAAGTCGGCATTGTGCCTTTTGTATTAAATTTGGATGCAATTTCTGTGTTTCATCGTCAATAAGAAGGTCCAAAGGGTACAGTAAACCTGAAGTGAAGCATCGGAATCTAAAACTGGACTCACAGGAGAGGTTAAAATCATAGAAAGTTGGAATGTCAGTCCCCTTGTACTTAAGTCGGTGTTGTGGCTTTAGTATTAAATTCGGATGCAATTTCTGTGTTTCATCGTCTATAAGAAGGTTCAAGGGATACAGTAACCCTGAAGTGAGCATCGGAATCTAAAACTGGACTCACAGGAGAGGTTAAAATCATAGAAAATTAGAGTGTCAGTCCTCTTGTTCTTAAGTCTGCCCTGTGCCTTTTGTATTAAATTCGGATGCAATTTCTGTGTTTCATCGTCAATAAGATGGTCCAAGGTATACAGTAAACCTGAAGTGAAGCATCGGAATCTAAAACTGGACTCACAGGAGAGGTTCAAATCATAGAGAGTTAGAGTGTCAGTCCACTTGTACTTGAGTCGGCATTGTGCCTTTTGTATTAAATTCGGATGCAATTTGTGTTTCATCGTCAATATGAAGGTCCAAGGGATACAGTAAACCTGAAGTGAAGCATCGGAATCTAAAACTGGGCTCACATGAGAGGTTCAAATCATAGAGAGTTAGAGTGTCAGTCCTCTTATACTTAAAGCGGCATTGTGCCTTTTGTATTAAATTCGGATGCAATTTCTGCGTTTCATCGTCAATAAGAAGATACAAGGGATACAGTAAACCTGAAGTGAAGCATCGGAATCTAAAAGTGGACTCACACGAGAGGTTCAACTCATAGAGAGTTAGAGTGTCAGATCTCTTGTACTTAAGTCGGCATTGTGCCTTTTGTATTAAATTCGGATGCAATTTCTGTGTTTCATCGTCAATAAGAAGGTCCAAGGGATGCAGTAAACCTGAAGTGAGGCATCGGAATCTAATACTGGACTCACAGGAGAGGTTCAAATCATAGTGAGTTAGAGTGTCAGTCCTCTTGTTCTTAAGTCGGCATTGTGGCTTTTGTATTAAATTCTGATGCAATTTCTGTGTTTGATCTTTAATAAGAAGGTCCAAGGGATACAGTAAACCTGAAGTGAAGCATCGGAATCTAAAACTGGACTCACAGGAGAAGTTCAAATCATAGAAAATTAGAGTCTCAGCACTCTTGTACTTAAGTCGGCATTGTGCCTTTTGTATTAAATTCGGATGCAATTTCTGTGTTTCATCGTCAATAAGAAGGTCCAAGGGATACAGTAAACCTGAAGTGAAGCATCGGAATCCAAAACTGGACTCACAGGAGAGGTTCCAATCATAGAGAGTTAGAGTGTCAGTCCTCTTGTACTTAAGTCGGCATTGTGCCTTTTGTATTAAATTCGGATGCAATTTCTGTGTTTCATCGTAAATAAGAAGGTCCAAGGGATACAGTAAACGTGAAGTGAAGCATCCGAATGTAAAACTGGACTCACAGGAGGGGTTAAAATCATAGAGAGTTAGAGTGTCAGTGCACTTGTACTTAAGTCGGCATTATGCCTTTTGTATTAAATTCGGATGCAACTTCTGCGTTTCATCGTCAATAAGAAGATACATGGGATACAGTAATCCTGAAGTGAAGCATCGGAATCTAAAGGTGGACTCACACGAGAGGTTCAAATCATACAGGGTTAGAGTGTCAGTTCTCTTGTACTTAAGTCGGCATTGTGCCTTTTGTATTAAATTCAGATGCAATTTCTGTGTTTCATCGTCAATAAGAAGGTCCAAGGGATACAGTAAACCTGAAGTGAGGCGTCGGAATCTAAAACTGGACTCAAAGGAGGGGTTCAAATCAAAGAAAATTAGAGTGTCAATACTCTTGTACTTAAGTCGGCATTGTGCCTTTTGTATTAAATTCGGATGCAATTTCTGTGTTTCATCGTCAATAAGAAGGTCCAAGGGATAAAGTAGCCTGAAGTGAAGCATCAGAATCTAAAACTGGACTCACAGGAGAATTTAAAATCATAGAAAGTGTGAATGTCAGTCCTCATGTACTTAAGTCGGCATTGTGGCTTTTGTATTAAATTCTGATGCAATTTCTGTGTTTCATCGTCAAAAAGAAGGTCCAAGGGATACAGTAAACCTGAAGTGAAGTATCGGAATCTAAAACTGGACTCACAGGAGAGGTTCAAATCATAGAGAGTTAGAGTGTCAGTCCTCTTGTACTGAAGTCGGCATTGTGCCATTTGTATTAAATTCGGATGCAATTTCTGTGTTTCATCGTCAATAAGGAGGTCCAAGGGATACAGTCAACCTGAAGTGAAGCATCGGAATGTAAAACTGGACTCACAGGAGAGGTACATATCATAGAGAGTTAGAGTGTCAGTCCTCTGATACTTAAGTCGGCATTGTGCCTTTTGTATTAAATTCCGATGCAATTTCTGTGTTTGATCGTCAATAAGAAGGTCCAAGGGATACAGTAAACCTGAAGTGAAGCATCGGAATCTAAAACCGGACTCACAGGAGAGGTTCTAATCATAGAGAGTTAGAGTGTCAGTCCTCTTGTACTTAAGTCGGCATTGTGCCTTTTGTATTATATTCGGATGCAATTTCTGTGTTTCATCGTCAATAAGAAGGTCCAAGGGATACAGTAAACCTGAAGTGAAGCATCGGAATCTAAAACTGGACTCACAGGAGAGGTTCTAATCATAGAGAGTTAGAGTGTCAGTCCTCTTGTACTTAAGTCGGCATTGTGCCTTTTGTATTAAATTCGGATGCAATTTCAGCGTTTCATCGTCAATAGGAAGGTCATAGGGATACAGTAAACCTGAAGTGAGGCATCAGAATCTAAAACTGGACTCACAGGAGAGGTTCAAATCATATAGAGTTAGAGTGTCAGTCCTCTTGTACTTAAGTTGGCATTGCGCATTTTGTATTAAATTACGATGCATTTTCTGTGTTTGATCGTTAATAAGAAGGTCCAAGGGATACAGTAAACCTGAAGTGAAGCATCCGAATCTAAAACTGGACTCACAGGAGAGGTTCAAATGATAGAAAGTTAGAGTGTCAGTCCTCTTGTACTTAAGTCGGCATTGTGGCTTTTGTATTAAATTCGTATGCAATTTCTGTGTTTCATCGTCTATAAGAAGGTCCAAGGGATTCAGTAAACCTGAAGTGAAGCATCGGAATCTAAAACTGGACTCAAAGGAGAGGTTCAAATCATAGAAAATTAGAGTGTCAGTACTCTTGTACTTAAGTCGGCATTGTGATTTTTGTATTGAATTCGGATGCAATTTCTGTGTTTCATCGTCAATAAGAAGGTCCAAGGGATACAGTAAACCTGAAGTGAAGCATCGGAATCTAAAACGGGACTCACAGGAGATGTTAAAATCATAGAAAGTTGGAGTGTCAGTCCTCTTGTACTTAAGTCGCCATTGTGGCTTTTGTATTAAATTCGGATGCAATTTCTGTGATTCATCGTCTATAAGAAGGTCCAAGGGATACGGTAAACCTGAAGTGAAGCATCGGAATCTAAAACTGGTCTCACAGGGGAGGTTCAATCATAGAGAGTTAGAGAGTCAGTCCTCTTGTACTTAAGTCCGCATTGTGCCTTTTGTATTAAATTTGGATGCAATTTCTGTGTTTCATCGTCAATAAGAAGGTCCAAAGGATACAGTAAACCTGAAGTGAAGCATCGGAATCTAAAACTGGACTCACAGGAGAGGTTAAAATCATAGAAAGTTGGAATGTCAGTCCCCTTGTACTTAAGTCGGCGTTGTGGCTTTTGTATTAAATTCGGATGCAATTTCTGTGTTTCATCGTCTATAAGAAGGTCCAAGGGATACAGTAACCCTGAAGTGAAGCATCGGAATCTAAAACTGGACTCACATGAGAGGTTAAAATCATAGAAAATTAGAGTGTCAGTCCTCTTGTTCTTAAGTCTGCCTTGTGCCTTTTGTATTAAATTCGGTTGCAATTTCTGTGTTTGATCGTCAATAAGAAGGTCCAAGGGATACAGTAAACCTGAAGTAAAGCATCGGAATCTAAAACTGGGCTCACATGAGAGGTTCAAATCATAGAGAGTTAGAGTGTCAGTCCTCTTATACTTAAGGCGGCATTGTGCCTTTTGTATTAAATTCGAATGCAATTTCCTTGTTTCATCTTCAATAAGGAGGACCAAGGGATACAATAAACCTGAAGTGAAGCATCGGAATGTAAAACTGGACTCACAGGAGACTTTCTAATCATAGAGAGTTAGAGTATCAGTCCACTTGTACTTAAGTCGGCATTGTGCCTTCTGTATTAAATTCGGATGCAATTTCTGCGTTTCATCGTCAAAAAGAAGATACAAGGGATACAGTAAACCTGAAGTGAAGCATCGGAATCTAAAAGTGGACTCACACGAGAGGTTCAAATCATAGACAGTTAGAGTGTCAGATCTCTTGTACTTAAGTCGGCATTGTGCCTGTTGTATTAAATTCGGATGCAATTTCTGTGTTTCATCGTCAATAAGAAGGTCCATGGATACAGTACACCTGAAGTGAGGCATCGGAATCTAATACTGGACTCACAGGAGAGGTTCAAATCATAGAGAGTTAGAGTGTCAGTCCTCTTGTACTTAAGTCGGCATTGTGGCTTTTGTATTAAATTCCGATGCAATTTCTGTGTTTGATCTTTAATAAGAAGGTCCAAGGGATACAGTAAACCTGAAGTCTAGCATCGGAATCTAAAACTGGACTCACAGGAGAAGTTCAAATCATAGAAAATTAGAGTCTCAGCACTGTTGTACTTAAGTCGGCATTGTGCCTTTTGTATTAAATTCGGATGCAATTTCTGTGTTTCATCGTAAATAAGAAGGTCCAAGGGATACAGTAAACGTGAAGTGAAGCATCCGAATGTAAAACTGGACTCACAGGAGAGGTTCAAATCATAGAGAGTTAGAGTGTCAGTGCACTTGTACTTAAGTCGGCATTATGCCTTTTGTATTAAATTCGGATGCAACTTCTGCGTTTCATCGTCAATAAGAAGATACAAGGGATACAGTAATCCTGAAGTGAAGCAACGGAATCTAAAAGTGGACTCACACGAGAGTTTCAAATCATAGAGAGTTAGAGTGTCAGTTCTCTTGTACCTAAGTCGGCATTGTGCCATTTGTATTAAATTCAGATGCAATTTCTGTGTTTCATCGTCAATAAGAAGGTCCAAGGGATGCAGTAAACCTGAAGTGAGGCATCGGAATCTAAAACTGGACTCACAGGAGAGGTTCATATCATAGAGAGTTAGAGTGTCAGTTCTCTTGTACTTAAGTCGGCATTGTGCCTTTTGAATTAAATTCCGATGCAATTTCTGTGTTTGATCGTCAATAAGAAGGTACAAGGGATACAGTAAACCTGAAGTGAAGCATCGGAATGTAAAACTGGACTCACAGGAGAGGTTCAAATCATAGATAGTTAGAGTGTTAGTCCTCTTGTACTTAAGTCGGCATTCTGGCTTTTGTATTAAATTCGGGTGCAATTTCTGTGTTTCATCGTCAATAGGAAGGTTTAAGGGACACAGTAAACCTGAAGTGAAGCATCGGAATCCAAAACTGGACTCACTGGAGAGGTTCAAATCATAGAGAGTTAGAGTGTCAGTCCTCTTGTACTTAAGTCGGCATTGTGCCTTTTGTATTAAATTCGGATGCAATTTCTGTGTTTCATCGTCAATAAGAAGGTCCAAGGGATAAAGTACACCTGAAGTGAAGCATCAGAATCTAAAACTGGACTCACAGGAGAGGTTAAAATCATAGAAAGTTGGAATGTCAGTCCTCATGTACTTAAGTCGGCATTGTGGCTTTTGTATTAAATTCGGATGCAATTTCTGTGTTTCACCGTCAAAAAGAAGGTCCAAGGGATACAGCAAACCTGAAGTGAAGTATTAGAATCTAAAACTGGACTCACAGGAGAGGTTCAAATCATAGAGAGTTAGAGTGTCAGTCCTTTTGTACTGAAGTCGGCATTGTGCCATTTGTATTAAATTCGGATCCAATTTCTGTGTTTCATCGTCAATAAGGAGGTCCAAGGGATAGAGTCAACTGAAGTGAAGCATCGGAATGTAAAACTGGTCTCACAGGAGAGGTACATATCATAGAGACTTAGAGTGTCAGTCCTCTTGTGCTTAAGTCGGCATTGTGCCTTTTGTATTAAATTCGGATGCAATTTCAGTGTTTCATCGTCAATAAGAAGGTCCAAGGAATACAGTAAATCTGAAGTGAGGCATCAGAATCTCAAACTGGTCTCACAGGAGAGGTTCAAATCACAGAGAGTTTGTGTGTCAGTCCTCTTGTACTTAAGTCGGCATTGTGGCTTTTGTATTAAATTCGGATGCAATTTCTGTGATTCATCGTCTATAAGAAGGTCCAAGGGATACGGTAAACCTGAAGTGAAGCATCGGAATCTAAAACTGGACTCACAGGAGAGGTTCAATCGTAGAGAGTTAGAGAGTCAGTCCTCTTGTACTTATGTCGGCATTGTGCCTTTTGTATTAAATATGGATGCAATTTCTGTGTTTCATCGTCAATAAGAAGGTCCAAAGGGTACAGTAAACCTGAAGTGAAGCATCGGAATCTAAAACTTGACTCACAGGAGAGGTTAAAATCTTAGAAAGTTGGTATGTCAGTCCCCTTGTACTTAAGTCGGTGTTGTGGCTTTAGTATTAAATTCGGATGCAATTTCTGTGTTTCATCGTCTATAAGAAGGTTCAAGGGATACAGTAACCCTGAAGTGAAGCATCGGAATCTAAAACTGGACTCACAGGAGAGGTTAAAATCATAGAAATTTAGAGTGTCAGTCCTCTTGTACTTAAGTCTGCCCTGTGCCTTTTGTATTAAATTCGGATGCAATTTCTGTGTTTCATCGTCAATAAGATGGTCCAAGGTATACAGTAAACCTGAAGTGAAGCATCGGAATCTAAAACTGGACTCACAGGAGAGGTTCAAATCATTGAGAGTTAGAGTGTCAGTCCACTTGTACTTGAGTCGGCATTGTGCCTTTTGTATTAAATTCGGATGCAATTTGTGTTTCATCGTCAATACGAAGGTCCAAGGGATACAGTAAACCTGAAGTGAAGCATCGGAATCTAAAACTGGACTCACAGGAGAAGTTCAAATCATAGAAAATTAGAGTCTCACCACTCTTGTACTTAAGTCGGCATTGTGCCTTTTGTATTAAATTCGGATGCAATTTCTGTGTTTCATCGTCAATAAGAAGGTCCAAGGGATACAGTAAACCTGAAGTGAAGCATCGGAATCTAAAACTGGGCTCACATGAGAGGTTCAAATCATAGAGAGTTAGAGTGTCAGTCCTCTTATACTTAAGGCGGCATTGTGCCTTTTGTATTAAATTCGAATGCAATTTCCTTGTTTCATCTTCAATAAGGAGGACCAAGGGATACAATAAACCTGAAGTGAAGCATCGGAATGTAAAACTGGACTCACAGGAGACTTTCTAATCATAGAGAGTTAGAGTATCAGTCCACTTGTACTTAAGTCGGCATTGTGCCTTCTGTATTAAATTCGGATGCAATTTCTGCGTTTCATCGTCAAAAAGAAGATACAAGGGATACAGTAAACCTGAAGTGAAGCATCGGAATCTAAAAGTGGACTCACACGAGAGGTTCAAATCATAGACAGTTAGAGTGTCAGATCTCTTGTACTTAAGTCGGCATTGTGCCTGTTGTATTAAATTCGGATGCAATTTCTGTGTTTCATCGTCAATAAGAAGGTCCATGGATACAGTACACCTGAAGTGAGGCATCGGAATCTAATACTGGACTCACAGGAGAGGTTCAAATCATAGAGAGTTAGAGTGTCAGTCCTCTTGTACTTAAGTCGGCATTGTGGCTTTTGTATTAAATTCCGATGCAATTTCTGTGTTTGATCTTTAATAAGAAGGTCCAAGGGATACAGTAAACCTGAAGTCTAGCATCGGAATCTAAAACTGGACTCACAGGAGAAGTTCAAATCATAGAAAATTAGAGTCTCAGCACTGTTGTACTTAAGTCGGCATTGTGCCTTTTGTATTAAATTCGGATGCAATTTCTGTGTTTCATCGTAAATAAGAAGGTCCAAGGGATACAGTAAACGTGAAGTGAAGCATCCGAATGTAAAACTGGACTCACAGGAGAGGTTCAAATCATAGAGAGTTAGAGTGTCAGTGCACTTGTACTTAAGTCGGCATTATGCCTTTTGTATTAAATTCGGATGCAACTTCTGCGTTTCATCGTCAATAAGAAGATACAAGGGATACAGTAATCCTGAAGTGAAGCAACGGAATCTAAAAGTGGACTCACACGAGAGTTTCAAATCATAGAGAGTTAGAGTGTCAGTTCTCTTGTACCTAAGTCGGCATTGTGCCATTTGTATTAAATTCAGATGCAATTTCTGTGTTTCATCGTCAATAAGAAGGTCCAAGGGATGCAGTAAACCTGAAGTGAGGCATCGGAATCTAAAACTGGACTCACAGGAGAGGTTCATATCATAGAGAGTTAGAGTGTCAGTTCTCTTGTACTTAAGTCGGCATTGTGCCTTTTGAATTAAATTCCGATGCAATTTCTGTGTTTGATCGTCAATAAGAAGGTACAAGGGATACAGTAAACCTGAAGTGAAGCATCGGAATGTAAAACTGGACTCACAGGAGAGGTTCAAATCATAGATAGTTAGAGTGTTAGTCCTCTTGTACTTAAGTCGGCATTCTGGCTTTTGTATTAAATTCGGGTGCAATTTCTGTGTTTCATCGTCAATAGGAAGGTTTAAGGGACACAGTAAACCTGAAGTGAAGCATCGGAATCCAAAACTGGACTCACTGGAGAGGTTCAAATCATAGAGAGTTAGAGTGTCAGTCCTCTTGTACTTAAGTCGGCATTGTGCCTTTTGTATTAAATTCGGATGCAATTTCTGTGTTTCATCGTCAATAAGAAGGTCCAAGGGATAAAGTACACCTGAAGTGAAGCATCAGAATCTAAAACTGGACTCACAGGAGAGGTTAAAATCATAGAAAGTTGGAATGTCAGTCCTCATGTACTTAAGTCGGCATTGTGGCTTTTGTATTAAATTCGGATGCAATTTCTGTGTTTCACCGTCAAAAAGAAGGTCCAAGGGATACAGCAAACCTGAAGTGAAGTATTAGAATCTAAAACTGGACTCACAGGAGAGGTTCAAATCATAGAGAGTTAGAGTGTCAGTCCTTTTGTACTGAAGTCGGCATTGTGCCATTTGTATTAAATTCGGATCCAATTTCTGTGTTTCATCGTCAATAAGGAGGTCCAAGGGATAGAGTCAACTGAAGTGAAGCATCGGAATGTAAAACTGGTCTCACAGGAGAGGTACATATCATAGAGACTTAGAGTGTCAGTCCTCTTGTGCTTAAGTCGGCATTGTGCCTTTTGTATTAAATTCGGATGCAATTTCAGTGTTTCATCGTCAATAAGAAGGTCCAAGGAATACAGTAAATCTGAAGTGAGGCATCAGAATCTCAAACTGGTCTCACAGGAGAGGTTCAAATCACAGAGAGTTTGTGTGTCAGTCCTCTTGTACTTAAGTCGGCATTGTGGCTTTTGTATTAAATTCGGATGCAATTTCTGTGATTCATCGTCTATAAGAAGGTCCAAGGGATACGGTAAACCTGAAGTGAAGCATCGGAATCTAAAACTGGACTCACAGGAGAGGTTCAATCGTAGAGAGTTAGAGAGTCAGTCCTCTTGTACTTAAGTCGGCATTGTGCCTTTTGTATTAAATATGGATGCAATTTCTGTGTTTCATCGTCAATAAGAAGGTCCAAAGAGTACAGTAAACCTGAAGTGAAGCATCGGAATCTAAAACTTGACTCACAGGAGAGGTTAAAATCTTAGAAAGTTGGTATGTCAGTCCCCTTGTACTTAAGTCGGTGTTGTGGCTTTAGTATTAAATTCGGATGCAATTTCTGTGTTTCATCGTCTATAAGAAGGTTCAAGGGATACAGTAACCCTGAAGTGAAGCATCGGAATCTAAAACTGGACTCACAGGAGAGGTTAAAATCATAGAAATTTAGAGTGTCAGTCCTCTTGTACTTAAGTCTGCCCTGTGCCTTTTGTATTAAATTCGGATGCAATTTCTGTGTTTCATCGTCAATAAGATGGTCCAAGGTATACAGTAAACCTGAAGTGAAGCATCGGAATCTAAAACTGGACTCACAGGAGAGGTTCAAATCATTGAGAGTTAGAGTGTCAGTCCACTTGTACTTGAGTCGGCATTGTGCCTTTTGTATTAAATTCGGATGCAATTTGTGTTTCATCGTCAATACGAAGGTCCAAGGGATACAGTAAACCTGAAGTGAAGCATCGGAATCTAAAACTGGACTCACAGGAGAAGTTCAAATCATAGAAAATTAGAGTCTCACCACTCTTGTACTTAAGTCGGCATTGTGCCTTTTGTATTAAATTCGGATGCAATTTCTGTGTTTCATCGTCAATAAGAAGGTCCAAGGGATACAGTAAACCTGAAGTGAAGCATCGGAATCCAAAACTGGACTCACAGGAGAGGTTCCAATCATAGAGAGTTAGAGTGTCAGTCCTCTTGTACTTAAGTCGGCATTGTGCCTTTTGTATTAAATTCGGATGCAATTTCTGTGTTTCATCGTAAATAAGAAGGTCCAAGGGATACAGTAAACGTGAAGTGAAGCATCCGAATGTAAAACTGGACTCACAGGAGAGGTTCAAATCATAGAGAGTTAGAGTGTCAGTGCACTTGTACTTAAGTCGGCATTATGCCTTTTGTATTAAATTCGGATGCAACTTCTGCGTTTCATCGTCAATAAGAAGATACATGGGATACAGTAATCCTGAAGTGAAGCATCGGAATCTAAAAGTGGACTCACACGAGAGGTTCAAATCATAGAGAGTTAGAGTGTCAGTTCTCTTGTACTTAAGTCGGCATTGTGTGTTTTGTATTAAATTCAGATGCAATTTCTGTGTTTCATCGTCAATAAGAAGGTCCAAGGGATACAGTAAACCTGAAGTGAGGCGTCGTAATCTAAAACTGGACTCAAAGGAGGGGTTCAAATCATAGAAAATTAGAGTGTCAGTACTCTTGTACTTAAGTCGGCATTGTGCCTTTTGTATTAAATTCGGATGCAATTTCTGTGTTTCATCGTCAATAAGAAGGTCCAAGGGATAAAGTACACCTGAAGTGAAGCATCAGAATCTAAAACTGGACTCACAGGAGAGGGTAAAATCATAGAAAGTTAGAATGTCAGTCCTCATGTACTTAAGTCGGCATTGTGGCTTTTGTATTAAATTCTGATGCAATTTCTGTGTCTCATCGTCAAAAAGAAGGTCCAAGGGATACAGTAAACCTGAAGTGAAGTATCGGAATCTAAAACTGGACTCACTGGAGAGGTTCAAATCATAGAGAGTTAGAGTGTCAGTCCTCTTGTACTGAAGTCGGCATTGTGCCATTTGTATTAAATTCGGATGCAATTTCTGTGTTTCATCGTCAATAAGGAGGTCCAAGGGATACAGTCAACCTGAAGTGAAGCATCGGAATGTAAAACTGGACTCACAGGAGAGGTACATATCATAGAGAGTTAGAGTGTCAGTCCTCTTGTGCTTAAGTCGGCATTGTGCCTTTTGAATTAAATTCGGATGCAATTTCTGCGTTTCATCGTCAATAAGAAGATACAAGGGATACAGTAAACCTGAAGTGAAGCCTAGGAATCTAAAAGTGGACTCACAGGAGAGGTTCAAATCATAGAGAGCTAGAGTGTCAGTCCTCTTGTACTTAAGTCGGCATTTTGCCTTTTGTATTAAATTAGGATGCTATTTCAGTGTCTCATCGTCAATAAGAAGGTCCAAGGGATACAGTAAACCTGAAGTGAAGCATCAGAATCTAAAACTGGTCTCACAGGAGAGGTTCAAATCATAGAGAGTTAGAGTGTCAGTCCTCTGATACTTAAGTCGGCATTGTGCCTTTTGTATTAAATTCCGATGCAATTTCTGTGTTTGATCGTCAATAAGAAGGTCCAAGGGATACAGTAAACCTGAAGTGAAGCATCGGAATCTAAAACTGGACTCACAGGAGAGGTTCTAATCATAGAGAGTTAGAGTGTCAGTCCTCTTGTACTTAACGCGGCATTGTGCCTTTTGTATTATATTCGGATGCAATTTCTGTGTTTCATCGTCAATAAGAAGGTGCAAGGGATACAGTAAACCTGAAGTGAAGCATCGCAATCTAAAACTGGACTCACAGGAGAGGTTCATATCATAGACAGTTAATGTGTCAGTCCTCTTGTACTTATGTCGGCATTGTGGCATTTGTATTGAATTCGGATGCAATTTCTGTGTTTCATCGTCAATAAGAAGGTCCAAGGCATATAGTAAACCTGAAGTGAAGCATCGGAATCCAAAACCGGACTCACAGGAGAGATTAAAATCATAGATAGTTGGAGTGTCAGTCCTCTTGTACTTAAGTCGGCATTGTGCCTGTTGTATTAATTTCGAATGCAATTTCTGTGATTCATCGTCAATAAGAAGGTCCAAGATATACAGTAAACCTGAAGTGAAGCATCGGAATCTAAAACTGGACTCACAGGAGAGGGTCAAAACATAGAGAGTTAGAGTGTCAGTCCTCCTGTACTTAAGTCGGCATTGTGCCTTTTGTATTAAATTCGGATGCAATTCCTGTGTTTCATCGTCAATAAGAAGGTCCAAGGTATACAGTAAACCTGAAGTGAAGCATCGGAATCTAAAACTGGACTCACACGAGAGGTTCAAATCATAGAGAGTTAGAGTGTCAGTCCATTTGTACTTATGTCCGTATTGTGCGTTTTGTATTAAATTCGGATGCTATTTCTGTCTTTCATCGTCGAAAAGAAGGTCCAAGGGATACAGTAAAAATGAAGTGTAGCATCGGAATCTAAAACTGGACTCACAGGAGAGGTTCAAATCATAGAGAGTTAGAGTGTTTGTCCTCTTGTACTTAAGTCGGCATTGTGCCTTTCGTATTAAATTTGGATGCAATTTCTGTGTTTCATCGTCAATAAGGAGGTCCAGGGGATACAGTAAACCTGAAGTGAAGCATCTTAATGTAAAACTGGACTCACAGGAGAGGTTCAAACCATAGAGAGGTAGAGTGTCAGTCCTCTTGTACTTAAGTCGGCATTGTGCCTTTTGTATTACATTCGGAAGCAATTTCTGCGTTTCATCGTCAATAAGAAGATACAAGGGATGCAGTAAACCTGAAGTGAAGCATCGGAATCTAAAAGTGGACTTACATTAGAGGTTCAAATCATAGAGACTTAGAGTGTCAGACCTCTTGTACTTAAGTCGGCATTGTGCCTTTTGTATTAAATTCGGATGCAATTTCAGTGATTCATCGTCAATAAGAAGGTCCAAGGGATACAGTTAACCTGAAGTGAGGCATTAGAATCTAAAACTGGACTACAGGAGAGGTTCAAATCATAGAGAGTTAGAATGTCAGTCCTCTTGTACTTAAGTCGGCATTGTGCCTTTTGTATTAAATTCTGATGCAATTTCTGTGTTTGATCGTCAATAAGAAGGTCCAAGGGATACAGTAAACCTGAAGTGAAGCATCGGAAACTAAAAATGGACTCACAGGAGAGGTTCATATCATAGACAGTTAGGGTGTCAGTCCTCATGTACTTAAGTCGGCATTGTGCCTTTTGTATTGAATTCGAATGCAACTTCTGTGTTTCATCGTCAATAAGAAGGTCCAAGGCATACAGTAAACCAGAAGTGAAGTATCGGAATCTAAAACCGGACTCACAGGAGAGGTTAAAATCATAGAAAGTTGGAGTGTCAGTCGTCTTGTACTTAAGTTGGCATTGTACATTTTTGTATTAAATTCGGATGCAATTTCTGTGTTTCATCTTCAATAAGGAGGACCAAGGGATACAGTAAACCTGAAGTGAAGCATCGGAATGTAAAACTGGACTCACAGGAGAGGTTCAAATCGTAGAGAGTTTGAGTGTCAGTCCACTTGTACTTAAGTCGGCATTGTGCCTTTTGTATTAAATTCGGATGCAATTTCTGCGTTTCATCGTCAATAAGAAGATACAAGGGATACAGTAAACCTGAAGTGAAGCATCGGAATCTAAAAGTGGACGCAAACGAGAGGTTCAAATCATAGAGAGTTAGAGTGTCAGATCTCTTGTACTTAAGTCGGCATTGTGCCTTTTGTATTACATTCGGATGCAATTTCTGTGTTTCATCGTCAATAAGAAGGTCCAAGGGATACAGTAAACCTGAAGTGAGGGATCGGAATCTAATACTGGACTCACAGAAGAGGTTCAAATCATAGAGAGTTAGAGTGTCAGTCCTCTTGTACTTAAGTCGGCATTGTGGTTTTTGTATCAAATTCCGATGCTATTTCTGTGTTTGATCTTTAATAAGAAGGTCCAATGGATCCAGTAAACCTGAAGTGAAGCATCGGAATCTAAAACTGGACTCACAGGAGAGGTTCAAATCATAGAAAATTAGAGTCTCAGCACTCTTGTACTTAAGTCGGCATTGTGCCTTTTGTATTAAATTCGGATGTAATATCTGTGTTTCATCGTCAATAAGAAGGTCCAAGGGATACAGTAAACCTGAAGTGAAGCATCGGAATCCAAAACTGGACTCACAGGAGAGGTTCTAATCATAGAGAGTTAGAGTGTCAGTCCTCTTGTACTTAAGTCATCATTGTGCCTTTTGTATTAAATTCGGATGCAATTTCTGTGTTTCATCGTCAATAAGATGGTCCAAGGGATACAGTAAACGTGAAGTGAAGCATCCGAATGTAAAACTGGACTCACAGGAGAGGTTCAAATCATAGAGAGTTAGAGTGTCAGTGCACTTGTACTTAAGTCGGCATTGTGCCTTTTGTATTAAATTCGGATGCAACTTCTGCGTTTAATCGTCAATAAGAAGATACAAGGGATACAGTAATCCTGAAGTGAAGCATCGGAATCTAAAAGTGGACTCACACGAGAGGTTCAAATCATAGAGAGTTAGAGTGTCAGTTCTCTTGTACTTAAGTCGGCATTGTGCCTTTTGTATTAAATTCAGATGCAATTTCTGTGTTTCATCGTCAATAAGAAGGTCCAAGGGATACAGTAAACCGGAAGTGAGGCATCGGAATCTAAAACTGTACTCACAGGAGAGGTTCATATCATAGAGAGTTAGAGTGTCAGTTCTCTTGTACTTAAGTCGGCATTGTGCCTTTTGTATTAAATTCCGATGCAATTTCTGTGTTTGATCGTCAATAAGAAGGTCCAAGGGATACAGTAAACCTGAAGTTAAGCATCGGAATGTAAAACTGGACTCACAGGAGAGGTTCAAATCATAGAGTCTTAGAGTGTCAGACCTCTTGTACTTAAGTCGGCATTGTGCCTTTTGTATTAAATTCGGATGCAATTTCAGTGATTCATCGTCAATAAGAAGGTCCAAGGGATACAGTTAACCTGAAGTGAGGCATTAGAATCTAAATCTGGACTACAGGAGAGGTTCAAATCATAGAGAGTTAGAATGTCAGTCCTCTTGTACTTAAGTCGGCATTGTGCCTTTTGTATTAAATTCTGATGCAATTTCTGTGTTTGATCGTCAATAAGAAGGTCCAAGGGATACAGTAAACCTGAAGTGAAGCATCGGAATCTAAAACTGGACTCACAGGAGAGGTTCATATCATAGACAGTTAGGGTGTCAGTCCTTTTGTACTTAAGTCGGCATTGTGCCTTTTGTATTGAATTCGGATGCAACTTCTGTGTTTCATCGTCAATAAGAAGGTCCAAGGCATACAGTAAACCTGAAGTGAAGCATCGGAATCTAAAACCGGACTCACAGGAGAGGTTAAAATCATAGAAAGTTGGAGTGTCAGTCGTCTTGTACTTAAGTCGGCATTGTACATTTTTGTATTAAATTCGGATGCAATTTCTGTGTTTCATCTTCAATAAGGAGGACCAAGGGATACAGTAAACCTGAAGTGAAGCATCGGAATGTAAAACTGGACTCACAGGAGAGGTTCAAATCGTAGAGAGTTAGAGTGTCAGTCCACTTGTACTTAAGTCGGCATTGTGCCTTTTGTATTAAATTCGGATGCAATTTCTGCGTTTCATCGTCAATAAGAAGATACAAGGGATGCAGTAAACCTGAAGTGAAGCATCGGAATCTAAAACTGGACGCAAACGAGAGGTTCAAATCATAGAGAGTTAGAGTGTCAGTCCTCTTGTACTTAAGTCGGCATTGTGGCTTTTGTATCAAATTCCGATGCAATTTCTGTGTTTGATCTTTAATAAGAAGGTCCAAGGGATACAGTAAACCTGAAGTGAAGCATCGGAATCTAAAACTGGACTCACAGGAGAGGTTCAAATCATAGAAAATTAGAGTCTCAGCACTCTTGTACTTAAGACGGCATTGTGCCTTTTGTATTAAATTCGGATGTAATTTCTGCGTTTCATCGTCAATAAGAAGGTCCAAGGGATACAGTAAACCTGAAGTGAAGCATCGGAATCCAAAACTGTACCCACAGGAGAGGTTCCAATCATAGAGAGTTAGAGTGTCAGTCCTCTTGTACTTAAGTCATCATTGTGCCTTTTGTATTAAATTCGGATGCAATTTCTGTGTTTCATCGTCAATAAGAAGGTCCAAGGGATACAGTAAACGTGAAGTGAAGCATCCGAATGTAAAACTGGACTCACAGGAGAGGTTCAAATCATAGAGAGTTAGAATGTCAGTGCACTTGTAGTTAAGTCGGCATTGTGCCTTTTGTATTAAATTCGGATGTAACTTCTGCGTTTCATCGTCAATAAGAAGATACAAGGGATACAGTAATCCTGAAGTGAAGCATCGGAATCTAAAAGTGGACTCACACGAGAGGTTCAAATCATAGAGAGTTAGAGTGTCAGTTCTCTTGTACTTAAGTCGGCATTGTGTGTTTTGTATTAAATTCAGATGCAATTTCTGTGTTTCATCGTCAATAAGAAGGTCCAAGGGATACAGTAAACCTGAAGTGAGGCGTCGTAATCTAAAACTGGACTCAAAGGAGGGGTTCAAATCATAGAAAATTAGAGTGTCAGTACTCTTGTACTTAAGTCGGCATTGTGCCTTTTGTATTAAATTCGGATGCAATTTCTGTGTTTCATCGTCAATAAGAAGGTCCAAGGGATAAAGTACACCTGAAGTGAAGCATCAGAATCTAAAACTGGACTCACAGGAGAGGGTAAAATCATAGAAAGTTAGAATGTCAGTCCTCATGTACTTAAGTCGGCATTGTGGCTTTTGTATTAAATTCTGATGCAATTTCTGTGTCTCATCGTCAAAAAGAAGGTCCAAGGGATACAGTAAACCTGAAGTGAAGTATCGGAATCTAAAACTGGACTCACAGGAGAGGTTCAAATCATAGAGAGTTAGAGTGTCAGTCCTCTTGTACTGAAGTCGGCATTGTGCCATTTGTATTAAATTCGGATGCAATTTCTGTGTTTCATCGTCAATAAGGAGGTCCAAGGGATACAGTCAACCTGAAGTGAAGCATCGGAATGTAAAACTGGACTCACAGGAGAGGTACATATCATAGAGAGTTAGAGTGTCAGTCCTCTTGTGCTTAAGTCGGCATAGTGCCTTTTGAATTAAATTCGGATGCAATTTCTGCGTTTCACCGTCAATAAGAAGATACAAGGGATACAGTAAACCTGAAGTGAAGCCTAGGAATCTAAAAGTGGACTCACAGGAGAGGTTCAAATCATAGAGAGCTAGAGTGTCAGTCCTCTTGTACTTAAGTCGGCATTGTGCCTTTTGTATTAAATTAGGATGCAATTTCTGTGTTTGATCGTCAATAAGAAGGTCCAAGGGATACAGTAAACCTGAAGTTAAGCATCGGAATGTAAAACTGGACTCACAGGAGAGGTTCAAATCATAGAGTCTTAGAGTGTCAGACCTCTTGTACTTAAGTCGGCATTGTGCCTTTTGTATTAAATTCGGATGCAATTTCAGTGATTCATCGTCAATAAGAAGGTCCAAGGGATACAGTTAACCTGAAGTGAGGCATTAGAATCTAAATCTGGACTACAGGAGAGGTTCAAATCATAGAGAGTTAGAATGTCAGTCCTCTTGTACTTAAGTCGGCATTGTGCCTTTTGTATTAAATTCTGATGCAATTTCTGTGTTTGATCGTCAATAAGAAGGTCCAAGGGATACAGTAAACCTGAAGTGAAGCATCGGAATCTAAAACTGGACTCACAGGAGAGGTTCATATCATAGACAGTTAGGGTGTCAGTCCTTTTGTACTTAAGTCGGCATTGTGCCTTTTGTATTGAATTCGGATGCAACTTCTGTGTTTCATCGTCAATAAGAAGGTCCAAGGCATACAGTAAACCTGAAGTGAAGCATCGGAATCTAAAACCGGACTCACAGGAGAGGTTAAAATCATAGAAAGTTGGAGTGTCAGTCGTCTTGTACTTAAGTCGGCATTGTACATTTTTGTATTAAATTCGGATGCAATTTCTGTGTTTCATCTTCAATAAGGAGGACCAAGGGATACAGTAAACCTGAAGTGAAGCATCGGAATGTAAAACTGGACTCACAGGAGAGGTTCAAATCGTAGAGAGTTAGAGTGTCAGTCCACTTGTACTTAAGTCGGCATTGTGCCTTTTGTATTAAATTCGGATGCAATTTCTGCGTTTCATCGTCAATAAGAAGATACAAGGGATGCAGTAAACCTGAAGTGAAGCATCGGAATCTAAAACTGGACGCAAACGAGAGGTTCAAATCATAGAGAGTTAGAGTGTCAGTCCTCTTGTACTTAAGTCGGCATTGTGGCTTTTGTATCAAATTCCGATGCAATTTCTGTGTTTGATCTTTAATAAGAAGGTCCAAGGGATACAGTAAACCTGAAGTGAAGCATCGGAATCTAAAACTGGACTCACAGGAGAGGTTCAAATCATAGAAAATTAGAGTCTCAGCACTCTTGTACTTAAGACGGCATTGTGCCTTTTGTATTAAATTCGGATGTAATTTCTGCGTTTCATCGTCAATAAGAAGGTCCAAGGGATACGGTAAGCCTGAAGTGAAGCATCGGAATCCAAAACTGGACCCACAGGAGAGGTTCCAATCATAGAGAGTTAGAGTGTCAGTCCTCTTGTACTTAAGTCATCATTGTGCCTTTTGTATTAAATTCGGATGCAATTTCTGTGTTTCATCGTCAATAAGAAGGTCCAAGGGATACAGTAAACGTGAAGTGAAGCATGCGAATGTAAAACTGGACTCACAGGAGAGGTTCAAATCATAGAGAGTTAGAATGTCAGTGCACTTGTAGGTAAGTCGGCATTGTGCCTTTTGTATTAAATTCGGATGCAACTTCTGCG
Source organism: Schistocerca serialis cubense (assembly GCF_023864345.2). NCBI lineage: Eukaryota > Metazoa > Arthropoda > Insecta > Orthoptera > Acrididae > Schistocerca > Schistocerca serialis. Next base: position 518,353,369 of record NC_064646.1, read on the forward strand.
TTTCATCGTCAATAAGAAGATACAAGGGATACAGTAATCCTGAAGTGAAGCATCGGAATCTAAAAGTGGACTCACACGAGAGGTTCAAATCATAGAGAGTTAGAGTGTCAGTTCTCTTGTACTTAAGTCGGCATTGTGTGTTTTGTATTAAATTCAGATGCAATTTCTGTGTTTCATCGTCAATAAGAAGGTCCAAGGGATACAGTAAACCTGAAGTGAGGCGTCGTAATCTAAAACTGGACTCAAAGGAGGGGTTCTAATCATAGAAAATTAGAGTGTCAGTACTCTTGTACTTAAGTCGGCATTGTGCCTTTTGTATTAAATTCGGATGCAATTTCTGTGTTTCATCGTCAATAAGAAGGTCCAAGGGATAAAGTACACCTGAAGTGAAGCATCAGAATCTAAAACTGGACTCACAGGAGAGGGTAAAATCATAGAAAGTTAGAATGTCAGTCCTCATGTACTTAAGTCGGCATTGTGGCTTTTGTATTAAATTCTGATGCAATTTCTGTGTCTCATCGTCAAAAAGAAGGTCCAAGGGATACAGTAAACCTGAAGTGAAGTATCGGAATCTAAAACTGGACTCACAGGAGAGGTTCAAATCATAGAGAGTTAGAGTGTCAGTCCTCTTGTACTGAAGTCGGCATTGTGCCATTTGTATTAAATTCGGATGCAATTTCTGTGTTTCATCGTCAATAAGGAGGTCCAAGGGATACAGTCAACCTGAAGTGAAGCATCGGAATGTAAAACTGGACTCACAGGAGAGGTACATATCATAGAGAGTTAGAGTGTCAGTCCTCTTGTGCTTAAGTCGGCATTGTGCCTTTTGAATTAAATTCGGATGCAATTTCTGCGTTTCACCGTCAATAAGAAGATACAAGGGATACAGAAAACCTGAAGTGAAGCCTAGGAATCTAAAAGTGGACTCACAGGAGAGGTTCAAATCATAGAGAGCTAGAGTGTCAGTCCTCTTGTACTTAAGTCGGCATTGTGCCTTTTGTATTAAATTAGGATGCAATTTCAGTGTCTCATCGTCAATAAGAAGGTCCAAGGGATACAGTAAACCTGAAGTGAAGCATCAGAATCTAAAACTGGTCTCACAGGAGAGGTTCAAATCATAGAGAGTTAGAGTGTCAGTCCTCTGATACTTAAGTCGGCATTGTGCCTTTTGTATTAAATTCCGATGCAATTTCTGTGTTTGATCGTCAATAAGAAGGTCCAAGGGATACAGTAAACCTGAAGTGAAGCATCGGAATCTAAAACTGGACTCACAGGAGAGGTTCTAATCATAGAGAGTTAGAGTGTCAGTCCTCTTGTACTTAACGCGGCATTGTGCCTTTTGTATTATATTCGGATGCAATTTCTGTGTTTCATCGTCAATAAGAAGGTGCAAGGGATACAGTAAACCTGAAGTGAAGCATCGGAATCTAAAACTGGACTCACAGGAGAGGTTCATATCATAGACAGTTAATGTGTCAGTCCTCTTGTACTTATGTCGGCATTGTGGCATTTGTATTGAATTCGGATGCAATTTTTGTGTTTCATCGTCAATAAGAAGGTCCAAGGCATATAGTAAACCTGAAGTGAAGCATCGGAATCCAAAACCGGACTCACAGGAGAGATTAAAATCATAGAAAGTTGGAGTGTCAGTCCTCTTGTACTTAAGTCGGCATTGTGCCTGTTGTATTAATTTCGAATGCAATTTCTGTGATTCATCGTCAATAAGAAGGTCCAAGATATACAGTAAACCTGAAGTGAAGCATCGGAATCTAAAACTGGACTCACAGGAGAGGTTCAAAACATAGAGAGTTAGAGTGTCAGTCCTCCTGTACTTAAGTCGGCATTTTGCCTTTTGTATTAAATTCGGATGCAATTCCTGTGTTTCATCGTCAATAAGAAGGTCCAAGGTATACAGTAAACCTGAAGTGAAGCATCGGAATCTAAAACTGGACTCACACGAGAGGTTCAAATCATAGAGAGTTAGAGTGTCAGTCCATTTGTCCTTAAGTCCGTATTGTGCGTTTTGTATTAAATTCGGATGCTATTTCTGTCTTTCATCGTCGAAAAGAAGGTCCAAGGGATACAGTAAAAATGAAGTGTAGCATCGGAATCTAAAACTGGACTCACAGGAGAGGTTCAAATCATAGAGAGTTAGAGTGTTTGTCCTCTTGTACTTAAGTCGGCATTGTGCCTTTCGTATTAAATTTGGATGCAATTTCTGTGTTTCATCGTCAATAAGGAGGTCCAGGGGATACAGTAAACCTGAAGTGAAGCATCTTAATGTAAAACTGGACTCACAGGAGAGGTTCAAATCATAGAGAGGTAGAGTGTCAGTCCTCTTGTACTTAAGTCGGCATTGTGCCTTTTGTATTACATTCGGAAGCAATTTCTGCGTTTCATCGTCAATAAGAAGATACAAGGGATACAGTAAACCTGAACTGAAGCATCGGAATCTAAAAGTGGACTTACATTAGAGGTTCAAATCATAGAGACTTAGAGTGTCAGACCTCTTGTACTTAAGTCGGCATTGTGCCTTTTGTATTAAATTCGGATGCAATTTCAGTGATTCATCGTCAATAAGAAGGTCCAAGGGATACAGTTAACCTGAAGTGAGACATTAGAATCTAAAACTGGACTACAGGAGAGGTTCAAATCATAGAGAGTTAGAGTGTCAGTCCTCTTGTACTTAAGTCGGCATTGTGCCTTTTGTATTAAATTCTGATGCAATTTCTGTGTTTGATCGTCAATAAGAAGGTCCAAGGGATACAGTAAACATGAAGTGAAGCATCGGAATCTAAAAATGGACTCACAGGAGAGGTTCATATCATAGACAGTTAGGGTGTTAGTCCTCTTGTACTTAAGTCGGCATTATGCCTTTTGTATTGAATTCGAATGCAACTTCTGTGTTTCATCGTCAATAAGAAGGTCCTAGGCATACAGTAAACCTGAAGTGAAGTATCGGAATCTAAAACCGGACTCACAGGAGAGGTTAAAATCATAGAAAGTTGGAGTGTCAGTCGTCTTGTACTTAAGTTGGCATTGTACATTTTTGTATTAAGTTCGGATGCAATTTCTGTGTTTCATCTTCAATAAGGAGGACCAAGGGATACAGTGAACCTGAAGTGAAGCATCGGAATGTAAAACTGGACTCACAGGAGAGGTTCAAATCGTAGAGAGTTAGAGTGTCAGTCCACTTGTACTTAAGTCGGCATTGTGCCTTTTGAATTAAATTCGGATGCAATATCTGCGTTTCATCGTCAATAAGAATATGCAAGGGATACAGTAAACCTGAAGTGAAGCATCGGAATCTAAAAGTGGACGCAAACGAGAGGTTCAAATCATAGAGAGTTAGAGTGTCAGATCCCTTGTACTTAAGTCGGCATTGTGCCTTTTGTATTACATTCGGATGCAATTTCTGTGTTTCATCGTCAATAAGAAGGTCCAAGGGATACAGTAAACCTGAAGTGAGGCATCGGAATCTAATACTGGACTCACAGAAGAGGTTCAAATCATAGAGAGTTAGAGTGTCAGTCCTCTTGTACTTAAGTCGGCATTGTGGCTTTTGTATCAAATTCCGATGCAATTTCTGTGTTTGATCTTTAATAAGAAGGTCCAATGGAAACAGTAAACCTGAAGTGAACAATCGGAATCTAAAACTGGACTCACAGGAGAGGTTCTAATCATAGAGAGTTAGAGTGTCAGTCCTCTTGTACTTAACGCGGCATTGTGCCGTTTGTATTATATTCGGATGCAATTTCTGTGTTTCATCGTCAATAAGAAGGTGCAAGGGATACAGTATACCTGAAGTGAAGCATCGGAATCTAAAACTGGACTCACAGGAGAGGTTCATATCATTGACAGTTATTGTGTCAGTCCTCTTGTACTTATGTCGGCATTGTGGCATTTGTATTGAATTCGGATGCAATTTTTGTGTTTCATCGTCAATAAGAAGGTCCAAGGCATATAGTAAACCTGAAGTGAAGCATCGGAATCTAAAACCGGACTCACAGGAGAGATTAAAATCATAGAAAGTTGGAGTGTCAGTCCTCTTGTACTTAAGTCGGCATTGTGCCTGTTGTATTAATTTCGAATGCAATTTCTGTGATTCATCGTCAATAAGAAGGTCCCAGGTTTACAGTAAACCTGAAGTGAAGCATCGGAATCTAAAACTGGACTCACAGGAGAGGTTCAAAACATAGAGAGTTAGAGTGTCAGTCCTCCTGTACTTAAGTCGGCATTGTGCCTTTTGTATTAAATTCGGTTGCAATTCCTGTGTTTCATCGTCAATAAGAAGGTCCAAGGTATACAGTAAACCTGAAGTGAAGCATCGGAATCTAAAACTGGACTCACACGAGAGGTTCAAATCATAGAGAGTTAGAGTGTCAGTCCATTTGTACTTAAGTCCGTATTGTGCGTTTTGTATTAAATTCGGATGCTATTTCTGTCTTTCATCGTCGAAAAGAAGGTCCAAGGGATACAGTAAAAATGAAGTGTAGCATCGGAATCTAAAACTGGACTCACAGGAGAGGCTCAAATCATAGAGAGTTAGAGTGTTTGTCCTCTTGTACTTAAGTCGGCATTGTGCCTTTCGTATTAAATTTGGATGCAATTTCTGTGTTTCATCGTCAATAAGGAGGTCCAGGGGATACAGTAAACCTGAAGTGAAGCATCTTAATGTAAAACTGGACTCACAGGAGAGGTTCAAATCATAGAGAGGTAGAGTGTCAGTCCTCTTGTACTTAAGTCGGCATTGTGCCTTTTGTATTACATTCGGAAGCAATTTCTGCGTTTCATCGTCAATAAGAAGATACAAGGGATACAGTAAACCTGAAGTGAAGCATCGGAATCTAAAAGTGGACTTACATTAGAGGTTCAAATCATAGAGACTTAGAGTGTCAGACCTCTTGTACTTAAGTCGGCATTGTGCCTTTTGTATTAAATTCGGATGCAATTTCAGTGATTCATCGTCAATAAGAAGGTCCAAGGGATACAGTTAACCTGAAGTGAGGCATTAGAATCTAAAACTGGACTACAGGAGAGGTTCATATCATAGAGAGTTAGAGTGTCAGTCCTCTTGTACTTAAGTCGGCATAGTGCCTTTTGTATTAAATTCTGATGCAATTTCTGTGTTTGATCGTCAATAAGAAGGTCCAAGGGATACAGTAAACCTGAAGTGAAGCATCGGAATCTAAAAATGGACTCACAGGAGAGGTTCATATCATAGACAGTTAGGGTGTCAGTCCTCTTGTACTTAAGTCGGCATTGTGCCTTTTGTATTGAATTCGAATGCAACTTCTGTGTTTCATCGTCAATAAGAAGGTCCAAGGCATACAGTAAACCTGAAGTGAAGTATCGGAATCTAAAACCGGACTCACAGGAGAGGTTAAAATCATAGAAAGTTGGAGTGTCAGTCGTCTTGTACTTAAGTTGGCATTGTACATTTTTGTATTAAATTCGGATGCAATTTCTGTGTTTCATCTTCAATAAGGAGGACCAAGGGATACAGTAAACCTGAAGAGAAGCATCGGAATGTAAAACTGGACTCACAGGAGAGGTTCAAATCGTAGAGAGTTAGAGTGTCAGTCCACTTGTACTTAAGTCGGCATTGTGCCTTTTGTATTAAATTCGGATGCTATATCTGCGTTTCATCGTCAATAAGAAGATACAAGGGATACAGTAAACCTGAAGTGAAGCATCGGAATCTAAAAGTGGACGCAAACGAGAGGTTCAAATCATAGAGAGTTAGAGTGTCAGATCTCTTGTACTTAAGTCGGCATTGTGCCTTTTGTATTACATTCGGATGCAATTTCTGTGTTTCATCGTCAATAAGAAGGTCCATGGGATACAGTAAACCTGAAGTGAGGCATCGGAATCTAATACTGGACTCACAGAAGAGGTTAAAATCATAGAGAGTTAGAGTGTCAGTCCTCTTGTACTTAAGTCGGCATTGTGGCTTTTGTATCAAATTCCGATGCAATTTCTGTGTTTGATCTTTAATAAGAAGGTCCAATGGAAACAGTAAACCTGAAGTGAACCATCGGAATCTAAAACTGGACTCACAGGAGAGGTTCAAATCATAGAAAATTAGAGTCTCAGCACTCTTGTACTTAAGTCGGCATTGTGCCTTTTGTATTAAATTCGGATGTAATTTCTGTGTTTCATCGTCAATAAGAAGGTCCAAGGGATACAGTAAACCTGAAGTGAAGCATCGGAATCCAAAACTGGACTCACAGGAGAGGTTCTAATCATAGAGAGGTAGAGTGTCAGTCCTCTTGTACTTAAGTCATCATTGTGCCTTTTGTATTAAATTCGGATGCAATTTCTGTGTTTCATCGTCAATAAGATGGTCCAAGGGATACAGTAAACGTGAAGTGAAGCATCCGAATGTAAAACTGGACTCACAGGAGAGGTTCAAATCGTAGAGAGTTAGAGTGTCAGTGCACTTGTACTTAAGTCGGCATTGTGCCTTTTGTATTAAATTCGGATGCAACTTCTGCGTTTCATCGTCAATAAGAAGATACAAGGGATACAGTAATCCTGAAGTGAAGCATCGGAATCTAAAAGTGGTCTCACACGAGAGGTTCAAATCATAGAGAGTTAGAGTGTCAGTTCTCTTGTACTTAAGTCGGCATTGTGCCTTTTGTATTAAATTCAGATGCAATTTCTGTGTTTCATCGTCAATAAGAAGGTCCAAGGGATACAGTAAACCTGAAGTGAGGCATCGGAATCTAAAACTGTACTCACAGGAGAGGTTCATATCATAGAGAGTTAGAGTGTCAGTTCTCTTGTACTTAAGTCGGCATTGTGCCTTTTGTATTAAATTCCGATGCAATTTCTGTGTTTGATCGTCAATAAGAAGGTCCAAGGGATACAGTAAACCTGAAGTTAAGCATCGGAATGTAAAACTGGACTCACAGGAGAGGTTCTATTCATAGAGACTTAGAGTGTCAGACCTCTTGTACTTAAGTCGGCATTGTGCATTTTGTATTAAATTCGGATGCAATTTCAGTGATTCATCGTCAATAAGAAGGTCCAAGGGATACAGTTAACCTGAAGTGAGGCATTAGAATCTAAAACTGGACTACAGGAGAGGTTCAAATCATAGAGAGTTAGAGTGTCAGTCCTCTTGTACTAAAGTCATCATTGTGCATTTTGTATTAAATTCGGATGCAATTTCTGTGTTTCATCGTCAATAAGAAGGTCCAAGGGATACAGTAAACCTGAAGAGAAGCATCGGAATCCAAAACTGGACTCACTGGAGATATTCAAATCATAGAGAGTTAGAGTGTCAGTCCTCTTGTACTTAAGTCGGCATTGTGCCTTTTGTATTAAATTCGGATGCAATTTCTGTGTTTCATCGTCAAAAAGAAGGTCCAAGGGATACAGTAAACCTGAAGTGAGGCATCGGAATCTAATACTGGACTCACAGAAGAGGTTCAAATCATAGAGAGTTAGAGTGTCAGTCCTCTTGTACTTAAGTCGGCATTGTGGCTTTTGTATCAAATTCCGATGCAATTTCTGTGTTTGATCTTTAATAAGAAGGTCCAATGGAAACAGTAAACCTGAAGTGAACCATCGGAATCTAAAACTGGATTCACAGGAGAGGTTCTAATCATAGAGAGTTAGAGTGTCAGTCCTCTTGTACTTAACGCGGCATTGTGCCTTTTGTATTATATTCGGATGCAATTTCTGTGTTTCATCGTCAATAAGAAGGTGCAAGGGATACAGTAAACCTGAAGTGAAGCATCGGAATCTAAAACTGGACTCACAGGAGAGGTTCATATCATAGACAGTTAATGTGTCAGTCCTCTTGTACTTATGTCGGCATTGTGGCATTTGTATTGAATTCGGATGCAATTTTTGTGTTTCATCGTCAATAAGAAGGTCCAAGGCATATAGTAAACCTGAAGTGAAGCATCGGAATCTAAAACCGGACTCACAGGAGAGATTAAAATCATAGAAAGTTGGAGTGTCAGTCCTCTTGTACTTAAGTCGGCATTGTGCCTGTTGTATTAATTTCGAATGCAATTTCTGTGATTCATCGTCAATAAGAAGGTCCAAGATATACAGTAAACCTTAAGTGAAGCATCGGAATCTAAAACTGGCCTCACAGGAGAGGTTCAAAACATAGAGAGTTAGAGTGTCAGTCCTCCTGTACTTAAGTCGGCATTGTGCCTTTTGTATTAAATTCGGTTGCAATTCCTGTGTTTCATCGTCAATAAGAAGGTCCAAGGTATACAGTAAACCTGAAGTGAAGCATCGGAATCTAAAACTGGACTCACACGAGAGGTTCAAATCATAGAGAGTTAGAGTGTCAGTCCATTTGTACTTATGTCCGTATTGTGCGTTTTGTATTAAATTCGGATGCTATTTCTGTCTTTCATCGTCGAAAAGAAGGTCCAAGGGATACAGTAAAAATGAAGTGTAGCATCGGAATCTAAAACTGGACTCACAGGAGAGGTTCAAATCATAGAGAGTTAGAGTGTTTGTCCTCTTGTACTTAAGTCGGCATTGTGCCTTTCGTATTAAATTTGGATGCAATTTCTGTGTTTCATCGTCAATAAGGAGGTCCAGGGGATACAGTAAACCTGAAGTGAAGCATCTTAATGTAAAACTGGACTCACAGGAGAGGTTCAAATCATAGAGAGGTAGAGTGTCAGTCCTCTTGTACTTAAGTCGGCATTGTGCCTTTTGTATTACATTCGGAAGCAATTTCTGCGTTTCATCGTCAATAAGAAGATACAAGGGATACAGTAAACCTGAACTGAAGCATCGGAATCTAAAAGTGGACTTACATTAGAGGTTCAAATCATAGAGACTTAGAGTGTCAGACCTCTTGTACTTAAGTCGGCATTGTGCCTTTTGTATTAAATTCGGATGCAATTTCAGTGATTCATCGTCAATAAGAAGGTCCAAGGGATACAGTTAACCTGAAGTGAGGCATTAGAATCTAAAACTGGACTACAGGAGAGGTTCAAATCATAGAGAGTTAGAGTGTCAGTCCTCTTGTACTTAAGTCGGCATTGTGCCTTTTGTATTAAATTCTGATGCAATTTCTGTGTTTGATCGTCAATAAGAAGGTCCAAGGGATACAGTAAACCTGAAGTGAAGCATCGGAATCCAAAACTGGACTCACAGGAGAGGTTCATATCATAGAGAGTTAGGGTGTCAGTCCTTTTGTACTTAAGTCGGAATTGTGCCTTTTGTATTAATTTCGGATGCAACTTCTGTGTTTCATCGTCAATAAGAAGGTCCAAGGCATACAGTAAACCTGAAGTGAAGCATCGGAATCTAAAAGTGGACGCAAACGAGAGGTTCAAATCATAGAGAGTTAGAGTGTCAGTCCTCTTGTACTTAAGTCGGCATTGTGGCTTTTGTATCAAATTCTGATGCAATTTCTGTGTTTGATCTTTAATAAGAAGGTCCAAGGGATACAGTAAACCTGAAGTGAAGCATCGGAATCTAAAACTGGACTCACAGGAGAGGTTCAAATCATAGAAAATTAGAGTCTCAGCACTCTTGTACTTAAGACGGCATTGTGCCTTTTGTATTAAATTCGGATGTAATTTCTGCGTTTCATCGTCAATAAGAAGGTCCAAGGGATACAGTAAACCTGAAGTGATGCATCGGAATCCAAAACTGGACTCACAGGAGAGGTTCTAATCATAGAGAGTTAGAGTGTCAGTCCTCTTGTACTTAAGTCATCATTGTGCCTTTTGTATTAAATTCGGATGCAATTTCTGTGTTTCATCGTCAATAAGAAGGTCCAAGGGATACAGTAAACCTGAAGTGAAGCATCGGAATCCAAAACTGGACTCACTGGAGATATTCAAATCATAGAGAGTTAGAGTGTCAGTCCTCTTGTACTTAAGTCGGCATTGTGCCTTTTGTATTAAATTCGGATGCAATTTCTGTGTTTCATCGTCAAAAAGAAGGTCCAAGGGATACAGTAAACCTGAAGTGAAGCATCGGAATCTAAAACTGGACTCACAGGAGAGGTTCAAATCATAGAGATTTAGAGTGTCAGTCCTCTTGTACTGAAGTCGGCATTGTGCCACTTGTATTAAATTCGGATGCAATTTCTGTGTTTCATCGTCAATAAGGAGGTCCAAGGGATACAGTCAACCTGAAGTGAAGCATCGGAATGTAAAACTGGACTCACAGGAGAGGTACAAATCATAGAGAGTTAGAGTGTCAGTCCTCTTGTACTTAAGTCGGCATTGTACCTTTTGTATTAAATTCGGATGCAATTTCTGCGTTTCATCGTCAATAAGATGATACAAGGGATACAGTAAACCTGAAGTGAAGCCTAGGAATCTAAAAGTGGACTCACAGGAGAGGTTCAAATCATAGAGAGTTAGGGTGTCAGTTCTCTTGTACTTAAGTCGGCATTGTGCCTTTTGTATTAAATTAGGATGCAATTTCAGTGTTCCATCGTCAATAAGAGGGTCCAAGGGATACAGTAAACCTGAAGTGAGGCATCAGAATCTAAAACTGGTCTCACAGGAGAGGTTCAAATCATAGAGAGTTGGAGTGTCAGTCCTCTTGTACTGAAGTCGGCATTGTGCCTGTTGTATTAATTTCGAATGCAATTTCTGTGATTCTTCGTCTATAAGAAGGTCCAAGGGATACAGTAAACCTGAAGTGAAGCATCGGAATCTAAAAGTGGACTCACAGGAGAGGTTCAAATCATAGAGAGTTAGAGTGTCAGTCTTCTTGAACTTAAGTCGGCAATGTGCCTTTTGTATTAAATTCGGATGCAATTTCTGTGTTTCATCGTCAATAAGAAGGTCCAAGGGATACAGTAAACCTGAAGTGAGGCATCGGAAACTAAAACTGGAGTCACAGGAGAGGTTAAAATCATAGAAAGTTGGAATGTCAGTCCTCTTATACTTAAGTCGGCATTGTGGCTTTAGTATTAAATTCGGATGTAATTTCTGTGTTTCATCGTCTATAAGAAGGTCCAAGGGGTACAGTAAACCTGAAGTGAAGGATCGGAATCTAAAAGTGGACTCACAGGAGAGGTTCAAGTCATAGAAAATTAGAGTGTCAGTCCTCTTGTTCTTAAGTCTGCATTGTGCCTTTTGTATTAAATTCGGATGCAATTTCTGTGTTTCATCGTCAATAAGAAGGTCCAAGGTATACAGTAAACCTGAAGTGAAGCATCGGAATCTAAAACTGGACTCACAGGAGAGGTTCAAATAATAGAGAGTTAGAGTGTCAGTCCTCTTGTACTTAAGTCGGCATTGTGCCATTTGTATTAAATTAGGATGCAATTTCAGTGTTTCATCGTCAATAAGATGGTCCAAGGGATACAGTAAACCTAAAGTGAGGCATCAGAATCTAAAACTGGACTCACAGGAGAGGTTCATATCGTAGACAGTTAGGGTGTCAGTCCTCTTGTACATAAGTCGGCATTGTGCCTTTTGTATTGAATTCGGATGCAATTTCTGTGTTTCATCGTCAATAAAAGGGTCCAAGGCATACAGAAAACATGAAGTGAAGCATCGGAATCTAAAACCCGCCTCACAGGAGAGGTTAAAATCATAGAAATTTGGAGTGTCAGTCCTCTTGTACTTAAGTCGGCATTATGCCATTTGCATTAAATTCGGATGCAATTTCTGTGATTCATCGTCTATAACAAGGTCCAAGGAATACAGTAAACCTGAAGTGAAGCATCGGAATCTAAAACTGGACTCACAGGAGAGGTTCAAATCATAGAGAGTTAGAGTGTTAGTCTTCTTGTACTTAAGTCGGCATTGTGCCTTTTGTATTAAATTCGGATGCAATTTCTGTGTTTCATCGTCAGTAAGAAGGTGCAAGGGATACAGTAAACCTGAAGTGAAGCATCGGAATCTAAAACTGGAGTCACAGGAGTGGTTAAAATCATAGAAAGTTGGAATGTCAGTCCAATTGTACTTAAGTCGGCATTGAGGCTTTAGTATTAAATTCGGATGCAATTTCTGTGTTTCATCGTCTATAAGAAGGTCCAAGGGATACAGTAAACCTGAAGTGAAGCATCGGAATCTAAAACTAGACTCACAGGAGAGGTTCAATTCATAGAAAATTAGAGTGTCAGTCCTCTTGTTCTTTAGTCTGCATTGTGCCTTTTGTATTAAATTCGGATGCAATTTCTGTGTTTCATCGTCAATAAGAAGGTCCAAGGTATACCGTAAACCTGAAGTGAAGCATCGGAATCTAAAACTGGACTCACACGAGAGGTTCAAATCATAGAGAGTTAGAGTGTTAGTCCTCTTGTACTTAAGTCGGCATTGTGCCTTTTGTATTGAATTCGGATGCAATTTCTGTGTTTCATCGTCATTAAGAAGGTCCAAGGCATACAGTAAACCTGAAGTGAAGCATCGGAATCTAAAACTGGACTCACAGGAGAGGTTCAAATCATAGAGAGTTAGAGTGTTAGTCCTCTTGTACGTAAGTCGGCATTGTGCATTTTTGTATTAAATTCGGATGCAATTTCTGTGTTTCATCATCAATAAGGAGGACCAGGAGATACAGTAAACCCGAAGTGAAGCATCGGAATGTAAAACTGGACTCACAGGAGAGGTTCAAATCATAGAGAGTTAGAGTGTCAGTCCACTTGTACTTAAGTTGGCATTGTGCCTTTTGTATTAAATTCGGATGCAATTTCTGTGTTTCATCGTCAATAAGAAGGTCCAAGGGATACAGTAAACCTGAAGTGAAGTATCAGAATCTAAAACTGGACTCACAGGAGAGGTTAAAATCATAGAAAGTTGGAATGTCAGTCCTCATGTACTTAAGTCGGCATTGTGGTTTTTGTATTAAATTCGGATGCAATTTCTGTGTTTCATCGTCAAAAAGAAGGTCCAAGGGATACAGTAAACCTGAAGTGAAGCATCGGAATCTAAAACTGGACTCACAGGAGAGGTTCAAATCATAGAGAGTTAGAGTGTCAGTCCTCTTGTACTGAAGTCGGCGTTGTGCCATTTGTATTATATTCGGATGCAATTTCTGTTTTCATCGTCAATAAGGAGGTCCAAGGGATACAGTCAACCTGAAGTGAAGTATCATAATGTAAAACTGGACTCACAGGAGAGGTACAAATCATAGAGAGTTAGAGTGTCAGTCCTCTTGTACTTAAGTCGGCATTGTGCCTTTTGTATTAAATTCGGATGCAATTTCTGCGTTTCATCGTCAATAAGAAGATACAAGGGATACAGTAAACCTGAAGTGAAGCGTAGGAATCTGTAAGTGGACTCACAGGAGAGGTTCAAATCATAGAGAGTTAGAGTGTCAGTCCTCTTGTACTTAAGTCGGCATTATGCCTTTTGGTTTGAATTAGGATTCAATTTCAGTGTTTCATCGTCAATAAGAAGGTCCAAGGAATACAGTAAACCTGAAGTGAGGCATCAGAATCTAAAACTGGTCTCACAGGAGAGGTTCAAATCATAGAGAGTTAGAGTGTCAGTCCTCTTGTACTTAAGTTGGCATTGTGCCTTTTGTATTAAATTCCGATGCAATTTCTGTGTTTGATCGTCAATAAGAGGGTCCAAGGGATACAGTAAACCTGAAGTGAAGCATCGGAATCTAAAACTGGACTCACAGGAGAGGTTCTAATCATAGAGAGTTAGAGTGTCAGTCCTCTTTTACTTAAGTCGGCATTGTGCCTTTTGTTTTATGTTCGGATGCAATTTCTGTGTTTCATCGTCAATAAGAAGGTGCAAGGGATACAGTAAACCTGAAGTGAAGCATCGGAATCTAAAACTGGACTCACAGGAGAGGTTCATATCATAGACAGTTAATGTGTCAGTCCTCTTGTACTTAAGTTGGCATGTGACTTTTGTATTGAATTCGGATGCAATTTCTGTGTTTCATCGTCAATAAGGAGGTCCAAGGCATACAGTAAACCTAAAATGAAGCATCGGAATCTAAAACCGGACTCACAGGAGAGTTTAAAATCATAGAAAGTTGGAGTGTCAGTCCTCTTGTACTTAAGTCGGCATTGTGCCTGTTGTATTAATTTCGAATGCAATTTCTGTGATTCATCGTCTATAAGAAGGTCCAAGGGATACAGTAAACCTGAAGTGAAGCATCGGAATCTAAAAGTGGACTAACAGGAGATGTTCAATTCATAGGGAGTTAGAGTGTCAGTCTTCTTGTACTTAAGTCGGCATTGTGCCTTTTGTATTAAATTCGGATGCAATTTCTGTGTTTCATCGTCAATAAGAAGGTCCAAGGGATACAGTAAACCTGAACTGAAGCATCGGAATCTAAAACTGGACTCACAGGAGAGGTTCAAATCATAGAGAGTTAGAGTGTCAGTCCTCTTGTACTTAAGTCGGCATTCTGCCTTTTGTATTAAATTCGGATGCAATTTCTGCGTATCATCGTCAATAAGAAGATACAAGGGTTACAGTAAACCTGAAGTGAAGCATCGGAATCTAAAAGTGGACTCACAGTCGCGGTTCAAATGATAGAGAGTTAGAGTGTCAGTCCTCTTGTACTTAAGTCGGCATTGTCCCATTTGTATTAAATTAGGATGCATTTTCAGTGCTTCATCGTCAATAAGATGGTCCAAGGGATACAGTAAACCTAAAGTGAGGCATCAGAATCTAAAACTGGTCTCACAGGAGAGGTTCAAATCATAGAGAGTTCGAGTGTCAGTCCTCTTGTACTTAAGTCGGCATTGTGCCTTTTGTATTAAGTTACGATGCAATTTCTGTGTTTGATCGTCAATAAGAAGGTCCAAGGGATACAGTAAACCTGAAGTGAAGCATCGGAATCTAAAACTGGACTCACAGGAGAGGTTCATATCATAGACAGTTAGGGTGTCAGTCCTCTTGTACTTAAGTCGGCATTGTGCCTTTTGTATTGAATTCGGATGCAATTTCTGTGTTTCATCGTCAATAAAAAGGTCCAAGGCATACAGTAAACCTGAAGTGAAGCATCGGAATCTAAAACCGGCCTCACAGGAGAGGTTAAAATCATAGAAATTTGGAGTGTCAGTCCTCTTGTACTTAAGTCGGCATTATGCCTTTTGCATTAAATTCGGATGCAATTTCTGTGATTCATCGTCTATAAGAAGGTCCAAGGAATACAGTAAACCTGAAGTGAAGCATCGGAATCTAAAACTGGACTCACAGGAGAGGTTCAAATCATAGAGAGTTAGAGTGTCAGTCTTCTTGTACTTAAGTCGGCATTGTGCCTTTTGTATTAAATTCGGATGCAATTTCTGTGTTTCATCGTCAATAAGAAGGTCCAAGTGATACAGTAAACCTGAAGTGAAGCATCGGAATCGAAAACTGGAGTCACAGGAGTGGTTAAAATCATAGAAAGTTGGAATGTCAGTCCAATTGTACTTAAGTCGGCATTGTGGCTTTAGTATTCAATTCGGATGCAATTTCTGTGTTCATCGTCTATAAGAAGGTCCAAGGGATACAGTAAACCTGAAGTGAAGCATCGGAATCTAAAACTAGACTCACAGGAGAGGTTCAAATCATAGAAAATTAGAGTGTCAGTCCTCTTGTTCTTTAGTCTGCATTGTGCCATTTGTATTAAATTCGGATGCAATTTCTGTGTTTCATCGTCAATAAGAAGGTCCAAGGTATACAGTAATCCTGAAGTGAAGCATTGGAATCTGAAACTGGACTCACACGAGAGGTTCAAATCATAGAGAGTTAGAGTGTCAGTCCACTTGTACTTAAGTCGGCATTGTGCCTTTTGTATTAAATTCGGATGCAATTTCTGCGTTTCATCGCCAATAAGGAGATACAAGGGATATAGTAAACCTGAAGTGAAACATCGGAATCTAAATGTGGACTCACAGGAGAGGTTCAAATCATAGAGAGTTAGAGTGTCAGATCTCTTGTACTTAATTCGGCATTGTGCCTTTTGTATTAAATACGGATGCAATTTCTGTGTTTCATCGTCAATAAGAAGGTCCAAGGGATACAGTAAACCTGAAGTGAAGCATCGGAATGTAAAACTGGACTCACAGGAGAGGTTTAAATCATAGAAAGTTAGAGTGTTAGTCCTCTTGTAGTTAAGTCGGCATTCTGGCTTTTGTATTAAATTCGGATGCAATTTCTGTGTTTCATCGTCTATAAGAAGGTCCAAGGGATACAGTAAACCTGAAGTGAAGCATCGGAATCGAAAACTGGACTCGAAGGAGGGGTTCAAATCATAGAAAATTAGAGTGTCAGTACTCTTGTACTTAAGTCGGCATTGTGCCTTTTGTAATAAATTCGGATGCAATTTCTGTGTTTCATCGTCAATAAGAAGGTCCAAGGGATACAGTAAACCTGAAGTGAAGCATCGGAATCCAAAACTGGACTCACTGGAGAGGTTCAAATCATAGAGAGTTAGAGTGTCAGTCCTCTTGTACTTAAGTCGGCATTGTGCCTTTTGTATTAAATTAGGATGCAATTATTGTGTTTCATCGTCAATAAGAAGGTCCAAGGGATACAGTACACCTGAAGTGAAGTATCAGAATCTAAAACTGGACTCACAGGAGAGGTTAAAATCATAGAAAGTTGGAATGTCAGTCCTCATGTACTTAAGTCGGCATTGTGGCTTTTGTATTAAATTCGGATGCAATTTCTGTGTTTCATCGTCAAAAAGAAGGTCCAAGGGATACAGTAAACCTGAAGTGAAGCATCGGAATCTAAAACTGGACTCACAGGAGAGGTTCAAATCATAGAGAGTTAGAGTGTCAGTCCTCTTGTACTGAAGTCGGCGTGGTGCCATTTGTATTATATTCGGATGCAATTTCTGTGTTTCATCGTCAATAAGGAGGTCCAAGGGATACAGTCAACCTGAAGTGAAGCATCGGAATGTAAAACTGGACTCACAGGAGAGGTACAAATCATAGAGAGTTAGAGTGTCAGTCCTCTTGTACTTAAGTCGGCATTTTGCCTTTTGTATTAAATTCGGATGCAATTTCTGTGTTTCATCGTCAATAAGAAGGTCCAAGGTATACAGTAAACCTGAAGTGAAGCATCGGAATCTAAAACTGGAGTCACAGGAGAGGTTAAAATCATAGAAAGTTGGAATGTCAGTCCTCTTGTTCTTAAGTCTGCATTGTGCCTTTTGTATTAAATTCGGATGCAATTTCTGTGTTCCATCGTCAATAAGAAGGTCCAAGGTATACAGTAAACCTGAAGTGAAGCATCGGAATCTAAAACTGGACTCACAGGAGAGGTTCAAAACATAGAGAGTTAGAGTGTCAGTCCTCTTATACTTAAGTCGGCATTGTGCCTTTTGTATTAAATTACGATGCAATTTCTGTGTTTCATCGTCAATAAGGAGGTCCAAGGGATACAGTAAACCTGAAGTGAAGCATCGGAATGTAAAACTGGACTCACAGGAGAGGTTCAAATCATAGAGAGTTAGAGTGTCAGTCCTCTTGTACTTAAGTCGGGATTCTGTGTTTTGTATTAAATTCTGATGCAATTTCTGCGTTTCATCGTCAATAAGAAGATACAAGGGATACAGTAAACCTGAAGTGAAGCATCGGAATCTAAAACTGGACTCACAGGAGAGGTTCAAAACATAGAGAGTTAGAGTGTCAGTCCTCTTGTACTTAAGTCGGCATTATGCCATTTGTATTAAATTAGGATGCAATTTCAGTGTTTCATCGTCAATAAGATGGTCCAAGGGATACAGTAAACCTAAAGTGAGGCATCAGAATCTAAAACTGGTCTCACAGGAGAGGTTCAAATCATAGAGAGTTCGAGTGTCAGTCCTCTTGTACTTAAGTCGGCATTGTGCCTTTTGTATTAAATTCCGATGCAATTTCTGTGTTTCATCGTCAATAAGAAGGTCCAAGGGATACAGTAAACCGGATGTGAAGCATCGGAATCTAAAACTGGAGTCACAGGAGTGGTTAAAATCATAGAAAGTTGGACTGTCAGTCCAATTGTACTTAAGTCGCGCATTGTGGCTTTAGTATTAAATTCGGATGCAATTTCTGTGTTTCATCATCTATAAGAAGGTCCAAGGGATACAATAAACCTGAAGTGAAGCATCGGAATCTAAAACTACACTCACAGGAGAGGTTCATATCATAGAAAATTAGAGTGTCAGTCCTCTTGTTCTTTAGTCTGCATTGTGCCTTTTGTATTAAATTCGGATGCAATTTCTGTGTTTCATCGTCAATAAGAAGGTACAAGGTATACAGTAAACCTGAAGTGAAGCATCGGAATCTAAAACTGGACTCCCAGGAGAGATTCAAATCATAGAGAGTTAGAGTGTCAGTCCTCTTGTACTATAGTCGGCATTGTGCCTTTTGTATTAAATTCCGATGCAATTTCTGTGTTTGATCGTCAATAAGAAGGTCCAAGGGATACAGTAAACCTGAAGTGAAGCATCGGAATCTAAAACTGGACTCACAGGTGAGGTTCTAATCTTAGAGAGGTAGGGTGTCAGTCCTCTTGTACTTAAGTCGGCATTGTGCCTTTTGTATTATATTCGGATGCAATTTCTGTGTTTCATCGTCAATAAGAATGTCCAAGGGATACAGTAAACCTGAAGTGAAGCATCGGAATCTAAAACTGGACTCACAGGAGAGGTTCAAATCATAGAGAGTTAGAGTGTCAGTCCTCTTGTACTTAAGTCGGCATTGTGCCTTTTGTATTAAATTAGGATGCAATTTCTGTGTTTCATCGTCAATAAGAATGTCCAAGGGATACAGTAAACCTGTAAAGAACCATCGGAATCTAAAACTAGACTCACAGGAGAGGTTAAGATCATAGAAAGTTGGAAAGTCAGTCCTCTATTACTTAAGTCGGCATTGTGGCTTTAGTTTTAAATTCGGATGCAATTTCTGTGTTTCATCGTCTATAAGAAGGTCCAAGGGATACAGTAAACCTGAAGTGAAGCATCGGAATCGAAAACTGGACTCACCGGAGAGGTTCAAATCATAGAAAATTAGAGTGTCTGTCCTCTTGTTCTTAAGTCTGCCTTGTGCCTTTTGTATTAAATTAGGATGCAATTTCTGTGTTTCATCGTTAATAAGAAGGTCCAAGGGATACAGTAAACCTGAAAAGAAGCATCGGAATCGACAACTGGACTCACAGGAGAGGTTAAGATCATACAAATTTGGAATGTCAGTCCTCTTGTACTTAAGACGGCATTGTGGCTTTAGTTTTAAATTCGCATGCAATTTCTGTGTTTCATCGTCAATAAGACGGTCCAAAGGATACAGTAAATCTGAAGTGAAGCATCGGAATCTAAAACTGGACTCACAAGAGAGGTTCAAATCATAGAAAATTAGAGTGTCAGTCCTCTTGTTCTTAAGTCTGCCTTGTGCCTTTTGTATTAAATTCGGATGCAATTTCTGTGTTTCATCGTAAATAAGAAGGTCCAAGGTATACGGTAAACCTGAAGTGAAGCATCGGAATCTTAAACTGGACTCACAGGAGAGGTTCAAATCATAGAGAGTTAGAGTGTCAGTCCTCTTGTACTATAGTGGGCATTGTGACTTTTGTATTAAATTCCGATGCAATTTCTGTGTTTGATCGTCAATAAGAAGGTCCAAGGGATACAGTAAACCTGAAGTGAAGCATCAGAATCTAAAACTGGACTCACAGGAGAGGTTCTAATCATAGAGAGTTAGAGTGTCAGTCCTCTTGTACTTAAGTCGGCATTGAGCCTTTTGTATTATATTCGGATGCAATTTCTGTGTTTCATCGTCAATAAGAAGGTCCAAGGGATACAGTAAACCTGAAGAGAAGCATCGGAATTTAAAACTGGGCTCACAGCAGAGGATCATATCATAGACAGTTAGGGTGTCAGTCCTCTTGTACTTAAGTCGGCATTGTGCTTTTAGTATTGAGTTCGGATGCAATTTCTGTGTTTCATCGTCAATAAGAAGGTCCAAGGTATACAGTAAACCTGAAGTGAAGCATCGGAATCTAAAACTGGAGTCACAGGAGAGGTTAAAATCATAGAAAGTTGGAATGTCAGTCCTCTTGTTCTTAAGTCTGCATTGTGCCTTTTGTATTAAATTCGGATGCAATTTCTGTGTTCCATCGTCAATAAGAAGGTCCAAGGTATACAGTAAACCTGAAGTGAAGCATCGGAATCTAAAACTGGACTCACAGGAGAGGTTCAAAACATAGAGAGTTAGAGTGTCAGTCCTCTTATACTTAAGTCGGCATTGTGCCTTTTGTATTAAATTACGATGCAATTTCTGTGTTTCATCGTCAATAAGGAGGTCCAAGGGATACAGTAAACCTGAAGTGAAGCATCGGAATGTAAAACTGGACTCACAGGAGAGGTTCAAATCATAGAGAGTTAGAGTGTCAGTCCTCTTGTACTTAAGTCGGGATTCTGTGTTTTGTATTAAATTCTGATGCAATTTCTGCGTTTCATCGTCAATAAGAAGATACAAGGGATACAGTAAACCTGAAGTGAAGCATCGGAATCTAAAACTGGACTCACAGGAGAGGTTCAAAACATAGAGAGTTAGAGTGTCAGTCCTCTTGTACTTAAGTCGGCATTATGCCATTTGTATTAAATTAGGATGCAATTTCAGTGTTTCATCGTCAATAAGATGGTCCAAGGGATACAGTAAACCTAAAGTGAGGCATCAGAATCTAAAACTGGTCTCACAGGAGAGGTTCAAATCATTGAGAGTTCGAGTGTCAGTCCTCTTGTACTTAAGTCGGCATTGTGCCTTTTGTATTAAATTCCGATGCAATTTCTGTGTTTCATCGTCAATAAGAAGGTCCAAGGGATACAGTAAACCGGATGTGAAGCATCGGAATCTAAAACTGGAGTCACAGGAGTGGTTAAAATCATAGAAAGTTGGACTGTCAGTCCAATTGTACTTAAGTCGGCATTGTGGCTTTAGTATTAAATTCGGATGCAATTTCTGTGTTTCATCGTCTATAAGAAGGTCCAAGGGATACAATAAACCTGAAGTGAAGCATCGGAATCTAAAACTACACTCACAGGAGAGGTTCATATCATAGAAAATTAGAGTGTCAGTCCTCTTGTTCTTTAGTCTGCATTGTGCCTTTTGTATTAAATTCGGATGCAATTTCTGTGTTTCATCGTCAATAAGAAGGTACAAGGTATACAGTAAACCTGAAGTGAAGCATCGGAATCTAAAACTGGACTCCCAGGAGAGATTCAAATCATAGAGAGTTAGAGTGTCAGTCCTCTTGTACTATAGTCGGCATTGTGCCTTTTGTATTAAATTCCGATGCAATTTCTGTGTTTGATCGTCAATAAGAAGGTCCAAGGGATACAGTAAACCTGAAGTGAAGCATCGGAATCTAAAACTGGACTCACAGGTGAGGTTCTAATCTTAGAGAGGTAGAGTGTCAGTCCTCTTGTACTTAAGTCGGCATTGTGCCTTTTGTATTATATTCGGATGCAATTTCTGTGTTTCATCGTCAATAAGAATGTCCAAGGGATACAGTAAACCTGAAGTGAAGCATCGGAATCTAAAACTGGACTCACAGGAGAGGTTCAAATCATAGAGAGTTAGAGTGTCAGTCCTCTTGTACTTAAGTCGGCATTGTGCCTTTTGTATTAAATTAGGATGCAATTTCTGTGTTTCATCGTCAATAAGAATGTCCAAGGGATACAGTAAACCTGTAAAGAACCATCGGAATCTAAAACTAGACTCACAGGAGAGGTTAAGATCATAGAAAGTTGAAAAGTCAGTCCTCTATTACTTAAGTCGGCATTGTGGCTTTAGTTTTAAATTCGGATGCAATTTCTGTGTTTCATCGTCTATAAGAAGGTCCAAGGGATACAGTAAACCTGAAGTGAAGCATCGGAATCGAAAACTGGACTCACCGGAGAGGTTCAAATCATAGAAAATTAGAGTGTCTGTCCTCTTGTTCTTAAGTCTGCCTTGTGCCTTTTGTATTAAATTAGGATGCAATTTCTGTGTTTCATCGTTAATAAGAAGGTCCAAGGGATACAGTAAACCTGAAAAGAAGCATCGGAATCGACAACTGGACTCACAGGAGAGGTTAAGATCATAGAAATTTGGAATGTCAGTCCTCTTGTACTTAAGACGGCATTGTGGCTTTAGTTTTAAATTCGCATGCAATTTCTGTGTTTCATCGTCAATAAGACGGTCCAAAGGATACAGTAAATCTGAAGTGAAGCATCGGAATCTAAAACTGGACTCACAAGAGAGGTTCAAATCATAGAAAATTAGAGTGTCAGTCCTCTTGTTCTTAAGTCTGCCTTGTGCCTTTTGTATTAAATTCGGATGCAATTTCTGTGTTTCATCGTAAATAAGAAGGTCCAAGGTATACGGTAAACCTGAAGTGAAGCATCGGAATCTTAAACTGGACTCACAGGAGAGGTTCAAATCATAGAGAGTTAGAGTGTCAGTCCTCTTGTACTATAGTGGGCATTGTGACTTTTGTATTAAATTCCGATGCAATTTCTGTGTTTGATCGTCAATAAGAAGGTCCAAGGGATACAGTAAACCTGAAGTGAAGCATCAGAATCTAAAACTGGACTCACAGGAGAGGTTCTAATCATAGAGAGTTAGAGTGTCAGTCCTCTTGTACTTAAGTCGGCATTGAGCCTTTTGTATTATATTCGGATGCAATTTCTGTGTTTCATCGTCATTAAGAAGGTCCAAGGGATACAGTAAACCTGAAGAGAAGCATCGGAATTTAAAACTGGGCTCACACCAGAGGATCATATCATAGACAGTTAGGGTGTCAGTCCTCTTGTACTTAAGTCGGCATTGTGCTTTTAGTATTGAGTTCGGATGCAATTTCTGTGTTTCATCGTCAATAAGAAGGTCCAAGGGATACAGTAAACCTGAAGTGAAGCATCGGAATCTAAAACTGGACTCTCAGGAGAGGTTCTAATCATAGAGAGTTAGAGTGTCAGTTCTCTATTACTTAAGTCGGCATTGTGGCATTAGTTTTAAATTCGGATGCAATTTCTGTGTTTCATCGTCTATAAGAAGGTCCAAGGGATACAGTAAACCTGAAGTGAAGTATCGGAAGCGAAAACTGGACTCACAGGAAAAGTTCAAATCATAGAAAATTATAGTGTCAGTCCTCTTGTTCTTAAGTCTGCCTTGTGCCTTTTGTATTAAATTCGGATGAAATTTCTGTTATTCATCGTCAATAAGAAGGTCTAAGGTATACAGAAAAACCTGAAGTGAAGCATCGGAATGTAAAACTGGACTCACAGGAGAGGTTCAAATCATAGAGACTTAGTGTCAGTCCTCTTGTACTGAAGTCGGCATTGTGCCTTTTGTATTACATTCGGATGCAATTGCAGAGTTTCATCGTCAATAAGAAGGTCCAAGGGATAGAGTAAACCTGAAGTGAAGCATCGGAATCTAAAACCGGACTCACAGGAGAGGTTAAAATCATAGAAAGTTGGAGTATCAGTCGTTTTGTACTTAAGTCGGCATTGTGGCTTTAGTATTAAATTCGGATGCAATTTCTGTGTTTCATCGTCTATAAGAAGGTCCAAGGGATACAGTAAACCTGAAGTGAAGCATCGGAATCTAAAACTGGACTCACAGGAGAGGTTCAAATCGAAGAAAATTAGAGTGTCAGTCCTCTTGTACTTAAGTCTGCATTGTGCCTTTTGTATTAAATTCGGATGCAATTTCTGTGTTTCATCGTCAATAAGAAGGTCCAAGGTATACAGTAAACCTGAAGTGAAGCATAGGAATCTAAAACTGGACTCAAAGGAGAGGTTCAAATCATAGAGAGGTAGAGTGTCAGTCCTCTTGTACTTAAGTCCGCATTGTGCCTTTTGTATTAAATTCGGATGATATCTCTGTGTTTCATCGTCAAAAAGAAGGTCCAAGGGATACAGTAAACCTGAAGTGAAGCATCGGAAGCGAAAACTGGACTCACAGGAGAAGTTCAAATCAAAGAAAATTATAGTGTCAGTCCTCTTGTTCTTAAGTCTGCCTTGTGCCTTTTGTATTAAGTTCGGATGCAATTTCTGTGTTTCATCGTCAATAAGAAGGTCTAAGGTACACAGAAAAACCTGAAGTGAAGCATCGGAATGTAAAACTGGAGTCACAGGAGAGGTTCAAATCATAGAGACTTAGTGTCAGTCCTCTTGTACTTAAGTCGGCATTGTGCCTCTTGTATTAAATTCGGATGCAATTTCAGCGTTTCATCGTCAATAAGAAGATACAAGGGATACAGTAAACCTGAAGTGAAGCATCGGAATCTAAAAGTGGACTCACATTAGAGGTTCAAATCATAGAGAGTTAGAGTGTCAGTCCTCTTGTACTTAAGTCGGCATTGTGCCTTTTGTATTACATTCGGATGCAATTTCAGTACTTCATCGTCAATAAGAAGGTCCAAGGGATAGAGTAAACCTGAAGTGAAGCATCGGAATCTAAAACCGGACTCACAGGAGAGGTTAAAATCATAGAAAGTTGGAGTATCAGTCGTTTTGTACTTAAGTCGGCATTGTGGCTTTAGTATTACATTCGGATGCAATTTCTGTGTTTCATCGTCTATAAGAAGGTCCAAGGGATACAGTAAACCTGAAGTGAAGCATCGGAATCTAAAACTGGACTCACAGGAGAGGTTCAAATCGAAGAAAATTAGAGTGTCAGTCCTCTTGTTCTTAAGTCTGAATTGTGCCTTTTGTATTAAATTCGGATGCAATTTCTGTGTTTCATCGTCAATAAGAAGGTCCAAGGTATACAGTAAACCTGAAGTGAAGCATAGGAATCTAAAACTGGACTCAAAGGAGAGGTTCAAATCATAGAGAGGTAGAGTGTCAGTCCTCTTGTACTTAAGTCCGCATTGTGCCTTTTGTATTAAATTAGGATGCAATTTCTGTGTTTCATCGTCAATAAGAAGGTCCAAGGGATACAGCAAACCTGAAAAGAACCATCGGAATCTAAAACTGGACTCACAGGAGAGGTTAAGATCATAGAAAGTTGGAATGTCAGTCCTCTATTACTTAAGTCGGCATTGTGGCTTTAGTTTTAAATTCGGATGCAATTTCTGTGTTTCATCGTCTATAAGAAGGTCCAAGGGATACAGTAAACCTGAAGTGAAGCATCGGAATCTATAACTGGACTCACAGGAGAGGTTCAAATCATAGAGAGTTAGAGTGTCAGTCCTCTTGTACTTAAGTCGGCATTGTGCCTTTTGTATTAAATTAGGATGCAATTTCTGTGTTTCATGGTTAATGAGAAGGTCCAAGGGATACAGTAAACCTGAAGTGAAGCATCGGAATCTAAAACTGGACTCACAGGAGAGGTTCAAATCATAGAGAGTTAGAGTGTCAGTCCTCTTGTACTTAAGTCGGCATTGTGCCTTTTGTATTATATTCGGATGCAATTTTGGTGTTTCATCGTCAATAAGAAGGTCCAAGGGATAAAGTAAACCTGAAACGAAGAATCGGAAACTAAAACTGGACTCACAGGAGAGGTTCAAATCATAGAAAATTAGTGTCAGTCCTCTTGTTCTTAAGTCTGCCTTGTGCCTTTTGTATTAAATTCTGATGCAATTTCTGTATTTCATCTGTATATTGAGCAAGCAGTAAAGGAAACAAAAGAAAAATTCGGAGTAGGTATTAAAATTCATGGAGAAGAAATAAAAACTTTGAGGTTCGCCGATGACATTGTAATTCTGTCAGAGACAGCAAAGGACTTGGAAGAGCAGTTGAATGGAATGGACAGAGTCTTGAAAGGAGGATATAAGATGAACATCAACAAAAGCAAAACGAGGATAATGGAATGTAGTGTAATTAAGTCGGGTGATGCTGAGGGAATTAGATTTGGAAATGAGGCACTTAAAGTAGTAAAGGAGTTTTGCAATTTGGGGAGCAGGGGAGCAAAATAACTGATGATGGTCGAAGTAGAGAGGATATAAAATGTAGGCTGGCAATGGCAAGGAAAGCGTTTCTGAAGAAGAGAAATTTGTTAACATCCAGTATTGATTTAAGTGTCAGGAAGTCATTTCTGAAAGTATTCGTATGGAGTGTAGCCATGTATGGAAGTGAAACATGGACGATAAATAGTTTGGACAAGAAGAGAATAGAAGCTTTCGAAATGTGGCGCTACAGAAGAATGCTGAAGATTAGATGCGTAGATCACGTAACTAATGAGGAAGTATTGAATAGGATTGGGGAGAAGAGAAGTTTGTGGCACAACTTGACCAGAAGAAGGGATCGGTTGGTAGGACATGTTCTGAGGCATCAAGGGATCACCAATTTAGTATTGGAGGGCAGCGTGGAGGGTAAAAATCGTTGAGGTAGACCAAGAGATGAATACACTAAGCAGATTCAGAAGGATGTAGGTTGCAGTAGGTACTGGGAGATGAAAAAGCTTGCACAGGATAGAGTAGCATGGAGAGCTGCATCAAACCAGTCTCAGGACTGAAGACCACAACAACAACAACAAGAAGGTCCAAGGTATACAGTAAACCTGAAGTGAAGCATCGGAATGTAAAACTGGACTCACAGGAGAGGTTCAAATCATAGAGTGTTAGAGTGTCAGTCTTCTTGTACTTAAGTGGGCATTGTGCCTTTTGTATTAAATTCGGATGCAATTTCTGCGTTTTATCGTCAATAAGAAGATACAAGGGATACAGTAAGCCTGAAGTGAAGCATCGGAATCTAAAAGTGGACTCACAGGAGAGGTTCAAATCATAGAGAGTTAGAGTGTCAGTCCACTTGTACTTAAGTCGGCATTGTGCCTTTTGTATTAAATTCGGAAGCAATTTCAGTGTTTCATCGTCAATGAGAAGGTCCAAGGGATACAGTAAACCTGAAGTGAGGCATCGGAATCTAAAACTGGACTCACAGGAGAGGTTCAAATCATAGAGTGTTAGAGTGTCAGTCTTCTTGTACTTAAGTGGGCATTGTGCCTTTTGTATTAAATTAGGATGCAATTTCTGTGTTTCATTGTTAATAAGAAGGTCCAAGGGATACAGTAAACCTGAAAAGAAGCATCGGAATCGACAACTGGACTCACAGGAGAGGTAAAGATCATAGAAATTTGGAATGTCAGTCCTCCTGTACTTAAGACGGCATTGTGGCTTTAGTTTTAAATTCGCATGCAATTTCTGTGTTTCATCGTCAATAAGACGGTCCAAAGGTTACAGTAAATCTGAAGTGAAGGATCGGAATCTAAAACTGGACTCACAAGAGAGGTTCAAATCATAGAAAATTAGAGTGTCAGTCCTCTTGTTCTTAAGTCTGCCTTGTGCCTTTTGTATTAAATTCGGATACAATTTCTGTGTTTCATCGTAAATAAGAAGGTCCAAGGTATACAGTAAACCTGAAGTGAAGCATCGGAATCTAAAACTGGACTCACAGGAGAGGTTCAAATCATAGAGAGTTAGAGTGTCAGTCCTCTTGTACTATAGTGGGCATTGTGTCTTTTGTATTAAATTCCGATGCAATTTCTGTGTTTGATCGTCAATAAGAAGGTCCAAGGGATACAGTAAACCTGAAGTGAAGCATCAGAATCTAAAACTGGACTCACAGGAGAGGTTCTAATCATAGAGAGTTAGAGTGTCAGTCGTCTTGTACTTAAGTCGGCATTGAGCCTTTTGTATTATATTCGGATGCAATTTCTGTGTTTCATCGTCACTAAGAAGGTCCAAGGGATACAGTAAACCTGAAGTGAAGCATCGGAATTTAAAACTGGGCTCACAGCAGAGGATCATATCATAGACAGTTAGGGTGTCAGTCCTCTTGTACTTAAGTCGGCATTGTGCCTTTTGTATTGAATTCGGATGCAATTTCTGTGTTTCATTGTCAATAAGAAGGTCCAAGGGATACAGTAAACCTGAAGTGAAGCATCGGAATCTAAAACTGGACTCACAGGAGAGGTTCTAATCATAGAGAGTTAGAGTGTCAGTTCTCTATTACTTAAGTCGGCATTGTGGCATTAGTTTTAAATTCGGATGCAATTTCTGTGTTTCATCGTCTATAAGAAGGTCCAAGGGATACAGTACACCTGAAGTGAAGCATCGGAAGCGAAAACTGGACTCACAGGAAAAGTTCAAATCATAGAAAATTACAGTGTCAGTCCTCTTGTTCTTAAGTCTGCCTTGTGCCTTTTGTATTAAATTCGGATGCAATTTCTGTTATTCATCGTCAATAAGAAGGTCTGAGGTATACAGAAAAACCTGAAGTGAAGCATCGGAATGTAAAACTGGACTCACAGGAGAGGTTCAAATCATAGAGACTTAGTGTCAGTCCTCTTGTACTTAAGTCGGCATTGTGCCTTTTGTATTACATTCGGATGCAATTGCAGAGTTTCATCGTCAATAAGAAGGTCCAAGGGATAGAGTAAACCTGAAGTGAAGCATCGGAATCTAAAACCGGACTCACAGGAGAGGTTAAAATCATAGAAAGTTGGAGTATCAGTCGTTTTGTACTTAAGTCGGCATTGTGGCTTTAGTATTAAATTCGGATGCAATTTCTGTGTTTCATCGTCTATAAGAAGGTCCAAGGGATACAGTAAACCTGAAGTGAAGCATCGGAATCTAAAACTGGACTCACAGGAGAGGTTCAAATCGAAGAAAATTAGAGTGTCAGTCCTCTTGTACTTAAGTCTGCATTGTGCCTTTTGTATTAAATTCGGATGCAATTTCTGTGTTTCATCGTCAATAAGAAGGTCCAAGGTATACAGTAAACCTGAAGTGAAGCATAGGAATCTAAAACTGGACTCAAAGGAGAGGTTCAAATCATAGAGAGGTAGAGTGTCAGTCCTCTTGTACTTAAGTCCGCATTGTGCCTTTTGTATTAAATTCGGATGATATCTCTGTGTTTCATCGTCAAAAAGAAGGTCCAAGGGATACAGTAAACCTGAAGTGAAGCATCGGAAGCGAAAACTGGACTCACAGGAGAAGTTCAAATCAAAGAAAATTATAGTGTCAGTCCTCTTGTTCTTAAGTCTGCCTTGTGCCTTTTGTATTAAGTTCGGATGCAATTTCTGTGTTTCATCGTCAATAAGAAGGTCTAAGGTACACAGAAAAACCTGAAGTGAAGCATCGGAATGTAAAACTGGAGTCACAGGAGAGGTTCAAATCATAGAGACTTAGTGTCAGTCCTCTTGTACTTAAGTCGGCATTGTGCCTCTTGTATTAAATTCGGATGCAATTTCAGCGTTTCATCGTCAATAAGAAGATACAAGGGATACAGTAAACCTGAAGTGAAGCATCGGAATCTAAAAGTGGACTCACATTAGAGGTTCAAATCATAGAGAGTTAGAGTGTCAGTCCTCTTGTACTTAAGTCGGCATTGTGCCTTTTGTATTACATTCGGATGCAATTTCAGTATTTCATCGTCAATAAGAAGGTCCAAGGGATAGAGTAAACCTGAAGTGAAGCATCGGAATCTAAAACCGGACTCACAGGAGAGGTTAAAATCATAGAAAGTTGGAGTATCAGTCGTTTTGTACTTAAGTCGGCATTGTGGCTTTAGTATTACATTCGGATGCAATTTCTGTGTTTCATCGTCTATAAGAAGGTCCAAGGGATACAGTAAACCTGAAGTGAAGCATCGGAATCTAAAACTGGACTCACAGGAGAGGTTCAAATCGAAGAAAATTAGAGTGTCAGTCCTCTTGTTCTTAAGTCTGAATTGTGCCTTTTGTATTAAATTCGGGATCAATTTCTGTGTTTCATCGTCAATAAGAAGGTCCAAGGTATACAGTAAACCTGAAGTGAAGCATAGGAATCTAAAACTGGACTCAAAGGAGAGGTTCAAATCATAGAGAGGTAGAGTGTCAGTCCTCTTGTACTTAAGTCCGCATTGTGCCTTTTGTATTAAATTAGGATGCAATTTCTGTGTTTCATCGTCAATAAGAAGGTCCAAGGGATACAGCAAACCTGAAAAGAACCATCGGAATCTAAAACTGGACTCACAGGAGAGGTTAAGATCATAGAAAGTTGGAATGTCAGTCCTCTATTACTTAAGTCGGCATTGTGGCTTTAGTTTTAAATTCGGATGCAATTTCTGTGTTTCATCGTCTATAAGAAGGTCCAAGGGATACAGTAAACCTGAAGTGAAGCATCGGAATCTATAACTGGACTCACAGGAGAGGTTCAAATCATAGAGAGTTAGAGTGTCAGTCCTCTTGTACTTAAGTCGGCATTGTGCCTTTTGTATTAAATTAGGATGCAATTTCTGTGTTTCATGGTTAATGAGAAGGTCCAAGGGATACAGTAAACCTGAAGTGAAGCATCGGAATCTAAAACTGGACTCACAGGAGAGGTTCAAATCATAGAGAGTTAGAGTGTCAGTCCTCTTGTACTTAAGTCGGCTTTGTGCCTTTTGTATTATATTCGGATGCAATTTTGGTGTTTCATCGTCAATAAGAAGGTCCAAGGGATAAAGTAAACCTGAAACGAAGAATCGGAAACTAAAACTGGACTCACAGGAGAGGTTCAAATCATAGAAAATTAGTGTCAGTCCTCTTGTTCTTAAGTCTGCCTTGTGCCTTTTGTATTAAATTCTGATGCAATTTCTGTATTTCATCTGTATATTGAGCAAGCAGTAAAGGAAACAAAAGAAAAATTCGGAGTAGGTATTAAAATTCATGGAGAAGAAATAAAAACTTTCAGGTTCGCCGATGACATTGTAATTCTGTCAGAGACAGCAAAGGACTTGGAAGAGCAGTTGAATGGAATGGACAGAGTCTTGAAAGGAGGATATAAGATGAACATCAACAAAAGCAAAACGAGGATAATGGAATGTAGTCTAATTAAGTCGGGTGATGCTGAGGGAATTAGATTTGGAAATGAGGCACTTAAAGTAGTAAAGGAGTTTTGCTATTTGGGGAGCAGGGGAGCAAAATAACTGATGATGGTCGAAGTAGAGAGGATATAAAATGTAGGCTGGCAATGGCAAGGAAAGCGTTTCTGAAGAAGAGAAATTTGTTAACATCCAGTATTGATTTAAGTGTCAGGAAGTCATTTCTGAAAGTATTCGTATGGAGTGTAGCCATGTATGGAAGTGAAACATGGACGATAAATAGTTTGGACAAGAAGAGAATAGAAGCTTTCGAAATGTGGTGCTACAGAAGAATGCTGAAGATTAGATGGGTAGATCACGTAACTAATGAGGAAGTATTGAATAGGATTGGGGAGAAGAGAAGTTTGTGGCACAACTTGACCAGAAGAAGGGATCGGTTGGTAGGACATGTTCTGAGGCATCAAGGGATCACCAATTTAGTATTGGAGGGCAGCGTGGAGGGTAAAAATCGTTGAGGTAGACCAAGAGATGAATACACTAAGCAGATTCAGAAGGATGTAGGTTGCAGTAGGTACTGGGAGATGAAAAAGCTTGCACAGGATAGAGTAGCATGGAGAGCTGCATCAAACCAGTCTCAGGACTGAAGACCACAACAACAACAACAAGAAGGTCCAAGGTATACAGTAAACCTGAAGTGAAGCATCGGAATGTAAAACTGGACTCTCAGGAGAGGTTCAAATCATAGAGTGTTAGAGTGTCAGTCTTCTTGTACTTAAGTGGGCATTGTGCCTTTTGTATTAAATTCGGATGCAATTTCTGCGTTTTATCGTCAATAAGAAGATACAAGGGATACAGTAAGCCTGAAGTGAAGCATCGGAATCTAAAAGTGGACTCACAGGAGAGGTTCAAATCATAGAGAGTTAGAGTGTCAGTCCACTTGTACTTAAGTCGGCATTGTGCCTTTTGTATTAAATTCGGAAGCAATTTCAGTGTTTCATCGTCAATGAGAAGGTCCAAGGGATACAGTAAACCTGAAGTGAGGCATCGGAATCTAAAACTGGACTCACAGGAGAGGTTCAAATCATAGAGTGTTAGAGTGTCAGTCTTCTTGTACTTAAGTGGGCATTGTGCCTTTTGTATTAAATTAGGATGCAATTTCTGTGTTTCATTGTTAATAAGAAGGTCCAAGGGATACAGTAAACCTGAAAAGAAGCATCGGAATCGACAACTGGACTCACAGGAGAGGTAAAGATCATAGAAATTTGGAATGTCAGTCCTCTTGTACTTAAGACGGCATTGTGGCTTTAGTTTTAAATTCGCATGCAATTTCTGTGTTTCATCGTCAATAAGACGGTCCAAAGGTTACAGTAAATCTGAAATGAAGGATCGGAATCTAAAACTGGACTCACAAGAGAGGTTCAAATCATAGAAAATTAGAGTGTCAGTCCTCTTGTTCTTAAGTCTGCCTTTTGCCTTTTGTATTAAATTCGGATACAATTTCTGTGTTTCATCGTAAATAAGAAGGTCCAAGGTATACAGTAAACCTGAAGTGAAGCATCGGAATCTAAAACTGGACTCACAGGAGAGGTTCAAATCATAGAGAGTTAGAGTGTCAGTCCTCTTGTACTATAGTGGGCATTGTGTCTTTTGTATTAAATTCCGATGCAATTTCTGTGTTTGATCGTCAATAAGAAGGTCCAAGGGATACAGTAAACCTGAAGTGAAGCATCAGAATCTAAAACTGGACTCACAGGAGAGGTTCTAATCATAGAGAGTTAGAGTGTCAGTCGTCTTGTACTTAAGTCGGCATTGAGCCTTTTGTATTATATTCGGATGCAATTTCTGTGTTTCATCGTCAATAAGAAGGTCCAAGGGATACAGTAAACCTGAAGTGAAGCATCGGAATTTAAAACTGGGCTCACAGCAGAGGATCATATCATAGACAGTTAGGGTGTCAGTCCTCTTGTACTTAAGTCGGCATTGTGCCTTTTGTATTGAATTCGGATGCAATTTCTGTGTTTCATCGTCAATAAGAAGGTCCAAGGGATACAGTAAACCTGAAGTGAAGCATCGGAATCTAAAACTGGACTCACAGGAGAGGTTCTAATCATAGAGAGTTAGAGTGTCAGTTCTCTATTACTTAAGTCGGCATTGTGGCATTAGTTTTAAATTCGGATGCAATTTCTGTGTTTCATCGTCTATAAGAAGGTCCAAGGGATACAGTACACCTGAAGTGAAGCATCGGAAGCGAAAACTGGACTCACAGGAAAAGTTCAAATCATAGAAAATTACAGTGTCAGTCCTCTTGTTCTTAAGTCTGCCTTGTGCCTTTTGTATTAAATTCGGATGCAATTTCTGTTATTCATCGTCAATAAGAAGGTCTGAGGTATACAGAAAAACCTGAAGTGAAGCATCGGAATGTAAAACTGGACTCACAGGAGAGGTTCAAATCATAGAGACTTAGTGTCAGTCCTCTTGTACTTAAGTCGGCATTGTGCCTTTTGTATTACATTCGGATGCAATTGCAGAGTTTCATCGTCAATAAGAAGGTCCAAGGGATAGAGTAAACCTGAAGTGAAGCATCGGAATCTAAAACCGGACTCACAGGAGAGGTTAAAATCATTGAAAGTTGGAGTATCAGTCGTTTTGTACTTAAGTCGGCATTGTGGCTTTAGTATTAAATTCGGATGCAATTTCTGTGTTTCATCGTCTATAAGAAGGTCCAAGGGATACAGTAAACCTGAAGTGAAGCATCGGAATCTAAAACTGGACTCACAGGAGAGGTTCAAATCGAAGAAAATTAGAGTGTCAGTCCTCTTGTACTTAAGTCTGCATTGTGCCTTTTGTATTAAATTCGGATGCAATTTCTGTGTTTCATCGTCAATAAGAAGGTCCAAGGTATACAGTAAACCTGAAGTGAAGCATAGGAATCTAAAACTGGACTCAAAGGAGAGGTTCAAATCATAGAGAGGTAGAGTGTCAGTCCTCTTGTACTTAAGTCCGCATTGTGCCTTTTGTATTAAATTCGGATGATATCTCTGTGTTTCATCGTCAAAAAGAAGGTCCAAGGGATACAGTAAACCTGAAGTGAAGCATCGGAAGCGAAAACTGGACTCACAGGAGAAGTTCAAATCAAAGAAAATTATAGTGTCAGTCCTCTTGTTCTTAAGTCTGCCTTGTGCCTTTTGTATTAAGTTCGGATGCAATTTCTGTGTTTCATCGTCAATAAGAAGGTCTAAGGTACACAGAAAAACCTGAAGTGAAGCATCGGAATGTAAAACTGGACTCACAGGAGAGGTTCAAATCATAGAGACTTAGTGTCAGTCCTCTTGTACTTAAGTCGGCATTGTGCCTCTTGTATTAAATTCGGGTGCAATTTCAGCGTTTCATCGTCAATAAGAAGATACAAGGGGTACAGTAAACCTGAAGTGAAGCATCGGAATCTAAAAGTGGACTCACATTAGAGGTTCAAATCATAGAGAGTTAGAGTGTCAGTCCTCTTGTACTTAAGTCGGCATTGTGCCTTTTGTATTACATTCGGATGCAATTTCAGTATTTCATCGTCAATAAGAAGGTCCAAGGGATAGAGTAAACCTGAAGTGAAGCATCGGAATCTAAAACCGGACTCACAGGAGAGGTTAAAATCATAGAAAGTTGGAGTATCAGTCGTTTTGTACTTAAGTCGGCATTGTGGCTTTAGTATTACATTCGGATGCAATTTCTGTGTTTCATCGTCTATAAGATGGTCCAAGGGATACAGTAAACCTGAAGTGAAGCATCGGAATCTAAAACTGGACTCACAGGAGAGGTTCAAATCGAAGAAAATTAGAGTGTCAGTCCTCTTGTTCTTAAGTCTGAATTGTGCCTTTTGTATTAAATTCGGATGCAATTTCTGTGTTTCATCGTCAATAAGAAGGTCCAAGGTATACAGTAAACCCGAAGTGAAGCATAGGAATCTAAAACTGGACTCAAAGGAGAGGTTCAAATCATAGAGAGGTAGAGTGTCAGTCCTCTTGTACTTAAGTCGGCATTGTGCCTTTTGTATTAAATTAGGATGCAATTTCTGTGTTTCATGGTTAATGAGAAGGTCCAAGGGATACAGTAAACCTGAAGTGAAGCATCGGAATCTAAAACTGGACTCACAGGAGAGGTTCAAATCATAGAGAGTTAGAGTGTCAGTCCTCTTGTACTTAAGTCGGCATTGTGCCTTTTGTATTATATTCGGATGCAATTTTGGTGTTTCATCGTCAATAAGAAGGTCCAAGGGATAAAGTAAACCTGAAACGAAGAATCGGAAACTAAAACTGGACTCACAGGAGAGGTTCAAATCATAGAAAATTAGTGTCAGTCCTCTTGTTCTTAAGTCTGCCTTGTGCCTTTTGTATTAAATTAGGATGCAATTTCTGTGTTTCATCGTCAATAAGAAGGTCCAAGGGATACAGTAAACCTGAAAAGAACCATCGGAATCTAAAAGTGGACTCACAGGAGAGGTTCAAATCATAGAGAGTTAGAGTGTCAGTCCTCTTGTACTTAAGTCGGCATTGTGCCTTTTGTATTAAATTAGGATGCAATTTCTGTGTTTCATGGTTAATGAGAAGGTCCAAGGGATACAGTAAACCTGAAGTGAAGCATCGGAAACTAAAACTGGACTCACAGGAGAGGTTCCAATCATAGAAAATTTAAGTGTCAGTCCTCTTGTTCTTAAGTCTGCCTTGTGCCTTTTGTATTAAATTCGGATGCAATTTCTGTATTTCTTCGTCAATAAGAAGGTCCAAGGTATACAGTAAACCTGAAATGAAGCATCGGAATCTAAAACTGGACTCACAGGAGAGGTTCAAATCATAGAGAGTTAGAGTGTCACTCTTCTTGTACTTAAGTCGTTATTGTGATTTTGTATTAAATTCGGATGCAATTTCTGCGTTTCATCGTCAATAAGAAGATACAAGGGATACAGTAAACCTGAAGTGATGCATCGGAATCTAAAAGTGGACTCACAGGAGAGTTTCAGATCATAGAGAGTTAGAGTGTCAGTCCTCTTGTACTTAAGTCGGCATTGTGCCTTTTGTATTAAATTCGGATGCAATTTCAGTGATTCATCGTCAATAAGAAGGTCCAAGGGATACAGTAAACCTGAAGTGAGGCATTAGAATCTAAAACTGGACTCACAGGAGACGTTCAAATCATAGAGAGTTAGAGTGTCAGTCCTCTTGTACTTAAGTCGGCATTGTGGCATTGGTTTTAAATTCGGATGCAATTTCTGTGTTTCATCGTCAATAAGAAGGTCCAAGGCATACAGTAAACCTGAAGTGAAGCAACGGAATCTAAAACCGAACTCACAGGAGAGGTTTAAATCATAGAAAGTTGGAGTGTCAGTCCTCTTGTACTTAAGTCGGCGTTGTGCCTTTTGTATTAAATTCGGATGCAATTTCTGTGATTCATCGTCTATAAGATGGTCCAAGGGATACAGTAAACCTGAAGTGAAGCATCGGAATCTAAAACTGAACTCACAGGAGAAGTTCAAATCGTAGAGAGTTAGGGTGTCAGTCCTCTTGTACTTAAGTCGGCATTGTGCCTTTTGTATTAAATTCGGATGCAATTTCTGTGTTTCATTGTCAATAAGAAGGTCCAAGGGATACAGTAAACCTGAAGTGAAGCATCGGAATCTAAAACTGGACTCACAGGAGAGGTTAAAATCATAGAAAGTTGGAATGTCAGTCCTCTTGTACTTAAGTCGGCATTGTGGCTTTAGTATTAAATTCGGATGCAATTTCTGTGTTTCATCGTCTATAAGAAGGTACAAGGGATACAGTAAACTTGAAGTGAAGCATCGGAATCTAAAACTGGACTCACAGGAGAGGTTCAAATCAAAGAAAATTAGAGTGTCAGTCCTCTTGTACTTATGTCCGCATTGTGCCTTTTGTATTAAATTCGGATGATATTTCTGTGTTTCATCGTCAAAAAGAAGGTCCAAGGGATACAGTAAACCTGAAGTGAAGCATCGGAATCTAAAACTGGACTCACAGGAGAGGTTCAAATCATAGAGAGTTAGAGTGTCAGTCCTCTTGTACTTATGTCCGCATTGTGCCTTTTGTACTAAATTCGGATGATATTTCTGTGTTTCATCGTCAAAAAGAAGGTCCAAGGGATAAGGTAAGCCTGAAGTGAAGCATCGGAATCTAAAACTGGACTCACAGGAGAGGTTCAAATAATGGAGAGTTAGAGTGTCAGTCCTCTTGTACTTAAGTGTGCATTGTGCCTTTGTATTAAATTCTGATGCAATTTCTGTGTTTCATCGTCAATAAGGAGGTCCAAGGGATACAGTAAACCTGAAGTGAAACATCGGAATGTAAAACTGGACTCACAGGAGAGGTTCAAATCATAGAGAGTTAGAGTGTCAGTCCTCTTGTACTTAATTTGGCATTGTGCCTTTTGTATTAAATTAGGGTGCAATTTCAGTGTTTCATCGTCAATAAGAAGGTCCAAGGAATACAGTAAACCTGAAGTGAGGCATCGGAATCTAAAACTGGACTCACAGGAGAGGTTCAAATCATAGAGGGTTAGAGTGTCAGTCCTCTTGTACTATAGTCGGCATTGTGCCTTTTGTATTAAATTCCGATGCAATTTCTGTGTTTGATCGTCAATAAGAAGGTCCAAGGGATACAGTAAACCTGAAATGAAGCATCGGAATCTAAAACTGGACTCACAGTAGAGGTTGAAATCATAGAGAGTTAGAGTGTCAGTCCTCTTGTACAGAAGTCGGCATTGTGCCTTTTGTATTATATTCGGATGCTGTTTCTGTGTTTCATCGTCAATAAGAAGGTCCAAGGGATACAGTAAACCTGAAGTGAAGCATCGGAATCTAAAACTGGACTCACAGCAGAGGTTCATATCATAGACAGTTAGGGTGTCAGTCCTCTTGTACTTAAGTCGGCATTGTGCCTTTTGTATTGAATTCGGATGCAATTTCTGTGTTTCATCGTCAATAAGAAGGTCCAAGGCATACAGTAAACCTGAAGTGAAGCATCGGAATCTAAAACCGAACTCACAGGAGAGTTTTAAATCATAGAAATTTGGAGTGTCAGTCCTCTTGTACTTAAGTCGGCGTTGTGCCTTTTGTATTAAACTCGGATGCAATTTCTCCGATTCATCGTCTATAAGAAGGTCCAAGGGATACAGTAAGCCAGAAGTGAAGCATCGGAATCTAAAAATGGACTCACAGGAGAGGTTCAAATCATAGAGAGTTAGAGTGTCAGTCCTCTTGTACTTATGTCGGCATTGTGCCTTTTGTATTAAATTCGGATGCAATTTCTGTGCTTCATTGTCAATAAGAAGGTCCAAGGGATACAGTAAACCTGAAGTGAAGCATCGGAATCTAAAACTGGACTCACAGGAGAGGTTAAAATCATACAGAGTTGGAATGTCAGTCCTCTTGTACTTAAGTCGGCATTGTGGCTTTAGTATTAAATTCGGGTGCAATTTCTGTGTTTCATCGTCAATAAGAAGGTCCAAGGGATACAGTAAACCTGAAGTGAAGCATCGGAATCTAAAACTGGACTCACAGGAGAGGCTCAAATCGAAGAAAATTAGAGTGTCAGTCCTCTTGTTCTTAAGTCTGCATTGTGCCTTTTGTATTAAATTCGGATGCCATTTCTGTGTTTCATCGTCAATAAGAAGGTCCAAGGTATACAGTAAACCTGAAGTGAAGCATCGGAATCTAAAACTGGACTCACATTAGAGGTTCAAATCATAGAGAGTTAGAGTGTCAGTCCTCTTGTACTTAAGACGGCATTGTGCTTTTGTATTACATTCGGATGCAATTTCAGTGTTTCATCGTCAATAAGAATGTCCAAGGGATACAGTAAACCTGAAGTGAAGCATCGGAAACTAAAACTGGACTCACAGGAGAGGTTCCAATCATAGAAAATTAGAGTGTCAGTTCTCTTGTTCTTAAGTCTGCCTTGTGCCTTTTGTATTAAATTCGTATGCAATTTCTGTATTTCATCGTCAATAAGAAGGTCAAAGGTATACAGTAAACCTGAAATGAAGCATCGGAATCTAAAACTGGACTCACAGGAGAGGTTCAAATCATAGTGAGTTAGAGTGTCACTCTTCTTGTACTTAAGTTGTTATTGTGCATTTCGTAATAAATTCGGATGCAATTTCTGCGTTTCATCGTCAATAAGAAGATACAAGGGATACAGTAAACCTCAAGTGATGCATCGGAATCTAAAAGTGGACTCACAGGAGAGTTTCAAATCGTAGAGAGTTAGAGTGTCAGTCCTCTTGTACTTAAGTCGGCATTGTGCCTTTTGTATTAAATTCGGATGCAATTTCAGTGATTCATCGTCAATAAGAAGGTCCAAGGGATACAGTGAACCTGAAGTGAGGCATTAGAATCTAAAACAGGACTCACAGGAGACGTTCAAAACATAGAGAGTTAGAGTGTCAGTCCTCTTGTACTTAAGTCGGCATTGTGCCTTTTGTATTAAATTCGGATGCAATTTCTGTGATTCATCGTCTATAAGAAGGTCCAGTGATACAGTAAACCCGAAGTGAAGCATCGGAATCTAAAACTGGACTCAAAGGAGAGGTTCAAATCGTAGAGAGTTAGTGTGTCAGTCCTCTTGTACTTAAGTCGGCATTGTGCCTTTTGTATTAAATTAGGATGCAATTTCTGTGTTTCATCGTTAATAAGAAGGTCCAAGGGATATAGTTAACCTGAAAAGAAGCATCGGAATCTAAAACTAGACTCACAGGAGAGGTTAAGATCATAGAAATTTGGAATGTCAGTCCTCTTGTACTTAAGTCGGCATTGTAGCTTTAGTTTTAAATTCGGATGCAATTTCTGTGTTCCATCGTCAATAAGAAGGTCCAAGGCATACAGTAAACCTGAAGTGAAGCATCGGAATCTAAAACCGAACTCACAGGAGAGGTTTAAATCATAGAAAGTTGGAGTGTCAGTCCTCTTGTACTTAAGTCGGCGTTGTGCCTTTTGTATTAAATTCGGATGCAATTTCTGTGATTCATCGTCTATAAGAAGGTCCAAGGGATATAGTAAACCTGAAGTGAAGCATCGGAATCTAAAACTGAACTCACAGGAGAAGTTCAAATCATAGAGAGTTAGGGTGTCAGTCCACTTGTACTTAAGTCGGCATTGTGCCTTTTGTATTAAATTCGGATGCAATTTCTGTGTTTAATTGTCAATAAGAAGGTCCAAGGGATACAGTAAACCTGAAGTGAAGCATCGTAATCTAAAACTGGACTCACAGGAGAGATTAAATTCATAGAAATTTGGAATGTCAGTCCTCTTGTACTTCAGTCGGCATTGTGGCTTTAGTATCAAATTCGGATGCAATTTCTGTGTTTCATCGTCTATAAGAAGGTCCAAGGGATACAGTAAACCTGAAGTAAAGCATCGGAATCTAAAACTGGACTCACAGGAGAGGTTCAAATCAAAGAAAATTAGAGTGTCAGTCCTCTTGTTCTTAAGTCTGCATTGTGCCTTTTGTATTAAATTCGGATGCAATTTCTGTCTTTCATCGTCAATAAGAAGGTCCAAGGTATACAGTAAACCTGAAGTGAGGCATCGGAATCTAAAACTGGACTCACAGGAGAGGTTCAAATCATAGAGAGTTAGAGTGTCAGTCCTCTTGTACTTATGTCCGCATTGTGCATTTTGTATTAAATTCGGATGATATTTCTGTGTTTCATCGTCAAAAAGAAGGTCCAAGGGATACAGTAAACCTGAGGTGAAGCATCGTAATCTAAAACTGGACTCACAGGAGAGGTTCAAATCATAGAGAGTTAGAGTGTCAGTCCTCTTGTACTTATGTCCGCATTGTGCCTTTTGTAATAAATTCGGATGATATTTCTGTGTTTCATCGTCAAAAAGAAGGTCCAAGGGATAAGGTAAACCTGAAGTGAAGCATCGGAATCTAAAACTGGACTCACAGGAGAGGTTCAAGTAATGGAGAGTTAGAGTGTCAGTCCTCTTGTACTTAAGTGTGCATTGTGCCTTTTGTATTAAATTCTGATGCAATTTCTGTGTTTCATCGTCAATAAGGAGGTCCAAGGGATACAGTAAACCTGAAGTGAAACATCGGAATGTAAAACTGGACTCACAGGAGAGGTTCAAATCATAGAGAGTTAGAGTGTCAGTCCTCTTGTACTTAAGTCGGCATTGTGCCTTTTGTATTAAATTAGGGTGCAATTTCAGTGTTTCATCGTCAATAAGAAGGTCCAAGGAATACAGTAAACCTGAAGTGAGGCATCGGAATCTAAAACTGGACTCACAGGAGAGGTTCAAATCATAGAGGGTTAGAGTGTCAGTCCTCTTGTACTATAGTCGGCATTGTGCCTTTTGTATTAAATTCCGATGCAATTTCTGTGTTTGATCGTCAATAAGAAGGTGCAAGGGATACAGTAAACCTGAAATGAAGCATCGGAATCTAAAACTGGACTCACAGTAGAGGTTCAAATCATAGAGAGTTAGAGTGTCAGTCCTCTTGTACTGAAGTCGGCATTGTGCCTTTTGTATTATATTCGGATGCAGTTTCTGTGTTTCATCGTCAATAAGAAGGTCCAAGGGATACAGTAAACCTGAAGTGAAGCATCGGAATCTAAAACTGGACTCACAGCAGAGGTTCATATCATAGACAGTTAGGGTGTCAGTCCTCTTGTACTTAAGTCGGCATTGTGCCTTTTGTATTGAATTCGGATGCAATTTCTGTGTTTCATCGTCAATAAGAAGGTCCAAGGCATACAGTAAACCTGAAGTGAAGCATCGGAATCTAAAACCGAACTCACAGGAGAGTTTTAAATCATAGAAATTGGAGAGTCAGTCCTCTTGTACATAAGTCGGCGTTGTGCCTTTTGTATTAAACTCGGATGCAATTTCTGTGATTCATCGTCTATAAGAAGGTCCAAGGGATACAGTAAACCTGAAGTGAAGCATCGGAATCTAAAAATGGACTCACAGGAGAGGTTCAAATCATAGAGAGTTAGAGTGTCAGTCCTCTTGTACTTATGTCGGCATTGTTCCTTTTGTATTAAATTCGGATGCAATTTCTGTGTTTCATTGTCAATAAGAAGGTCCAAGGGATACAGTAAACCTGAAGTGAAGCATCGGAATCTAAAACTGGACTCACAGGAGAGGTTAAAATCATAGAGAGTTGGAATGTCAGTCCTCTTGTACTTAAGTCGGCATTGTGGCTTTAGTATTAAATTCGGGTGCAATTTCTGTGTTTCATCGTCTATAAGAAGGTCCAAGGGATACAGTAAACCTGAAGTGAAGCATCGGAATCTAAAACTGGAGTCACAGGAGAGGCTCAAATCGAAGAAAATTAGAGTGGCAGTCCTCTTGTTCTTAAGTCTGCATTGTGCCTTTTGTATTAAATTCGGATGCCATTTCTGTGTTTCATCGTCAATGAGAAGGTCCAAGGTATACAGTAAACCTGAAGTGAAGCATCGGAATCTAAAACTGGACTCACATTAGAGGTTCAAATCATAGAGAGTTAGAGTGTCAGTCCTCTTGTACTTAAGTCGGCATTGTGCTTTTGTATTACATTCGGATGCTATTTCAGTGTTTCATCGTCAATAAGAATGTCCAAGGGATACAGTAAACCTGAAGTGAAGCATCGGAAACTAAAACTGGACTCACAGGAGAGGTTCCAATCATAGAAAATTAGAGTGTCAGTCCTCTTGTTCTTAAGTCTGCCTTGTGCCTTTTGTATTAAATTCGTATGCAATTTCTGTATTTCATCGTCAATAAGAAGGTCAAAGGTATACAGTAAACCTGAAATGATGCATCGGAATCTAAAACTGGACTCACAGGAGAGGTTCAAATCATAGAGAGTTAAAGTGTCACTCTTCTTGTACTTAAGTTGTTATTGTGCATTTTGTAATAAATTCGGATGCAATTTCTGCGTTTCATCGTCAATAAGAAGATACAAGGGATACAGTAAACCTGAAGTGATGCATCGGAATCTAAAAGTGGACTCACAGGAGAGTTTCAAATCGTAGAGAGTTAGAGTGTCAGTCCTCTTGTACTTAAGTCGGCATTGTGTCTTTTGTATTAAATTCGGATGCAATTTCAGTGATTCATCGTCAATAAGAAGGTCCAAGGGATACAGTGAACCTGAAGTGAGGCATTAGAATCTA
This sequence comes from Schistocerca serialis cubense, assembly GCF_023864345.2. Taxonomy (NCBI): domain Eukaryota; kingdom Metazoa; phylum Arthropoda; class Insecta; order Orthoptera; family Acrididae; genus Schistocerca; species Schistocerca serialis. The sequence continues at coordinate 518,396,194 of NC_064646.1, forward strand.
AAACAGGACTCACAGGAGACGTTCAAATCATAGAGTGTTAGAGTGTCAGTCCTCTTGTACTTAAGTCGGCATTGTGCCTTTTGTATTAAATTCGGATGCAATTTCTGTGATTCATCGTCTATAAGAAGGTCCAGTGATACAGTAAACCCGAAGTGAAGCATCGGAATCTAAAACTGGACTCAAAGGAGAGGTTCAAATCGTAGAGAGTTAGTGTGTCAGTCCTCTTGTACTTAAGTCGGCATTGTGCCTTTTGTATTAAATTAGGATGCAATTTCTGTGTTTCATCGTTAATAAGAAGGTCCAAGGGATATAGTTAACCTGAAAAGAAGCATCGGAATCTAAAACTAGACTCACAGGAGAGGTTAAGATCATAGAAATTTGGAATGTCAGTCCTCTTGTACTTAAGTCGGCATTGTAGCTTTAGTTTTAAATTCGGATGCAATTTCTGTGTTCCATCGTCAATAAGAAGGTCCAAGGCATACAGTAAACCTGAAGTGAAGCATCGGAATCTAAAACCGAACTCACAGGAGAGGTTTAAATCATAGAAAGTTGGAGTGTCAGTCCTCTTGTACTTAAGTCGGCGTTGTGCCTTTTGTATTAAATTCGGATGCAATTTCTGTGATTCATCGTCTATAAGAAGGTCCAAGGGATATAGTAAACCTGAAGTGAAGCATCGGAATCTAAAAGTGAACTCACAGGAGAAGTTCAAATCATAGAGAGTTAGGGTGTCAGTCCACTTGTACTTAAGTCGGCATTGTGCCTTTTGTAATAAATTCGGATGCAATTTCTGTGTTTAATTGTCAATAAGAAGGTCCAAGGGATACAGTAAACCTGAAGTGAAGCATCGTAATCTAAAACTGGACTTACAGGAGAGATTAAATTCATAGAAATTTGGAATGTCAGTCCTCTTGTACTTCAGTCGGCATTGTGGCTTTAGTATTAAATTCGGATGCAATTTCTGTGTTTCATCGTCTATAAGAGGGTCCAAGGGATACAGTAAACCTGAAGTAAAGCATCGGAATCTAAAACTGGACTCACAGGAGAGGTTCAAATCAAAGAAAATTAGAGTGTCAGTCCTCTTGTTCTTAAGTCTGCATTGTGCCTTTTGTATTAAATTCGGATGCAATTTCTGTCTTTCATCGTCAATAAGAAGGTCCAAGGTATACAGTAAACCTGAAGTGAGGCATCGGAATCTAAAACTGGACTCACAGGAGAGGTTCAAATCATAGAGAGTTAGAGTGTCAGTCCTCTTGTACTTATGTCCGCATTGTGCATTTTGTATTAAATTCGGATGATATTTCTGTGTTTCATCGTCAAAAAGAAGGTCCAAGGGATACAGTAAACCTGAGGTGAAGCATCGTAATCTAAAACTGGACTCACAGGAGAGGTTCAAATCATAGAGAGTTAGAGTGTCAGTCCTCTTGTACTTATGTCCGCATTGTGCCTTTTGTAATAAATTCGGATGATATTTCTGTGTTTCATCGTCAAAAAGAAGGTCCAAGGGATAAGGTAAACCTGAAGTGAAGCATCGGAATCTAAAACTGGACTCACAGGAGAGGTTCATATAATGGAGAGTTAGAGTGTCAGTCCTCTTGTACTTAAGTGTGCATTATGCCTTTTGTATTAAATTCTGATGCAATTTCTGTGTTTCATCGTCAATAAGGAGGTCCAAGGGATACAGTAAACCTGAAGTGAAGCATCGGAATGTAAAACTGGACTCACAGGAGAGGTTCAAAGCATAGAGTGTTAGAGTGTCAGTCCTCTTGTACTTAAGTCGGCATTGTGCCTTTTGTATTAAATTAGGGTGCAATTTCTGTGTTTCATCGTCAATAAGAAGGTCCAAGGGATACAGTAAACCTGAAGTGAAGCATCGGAATGTAACACTAGACTCACAGGAGAGGTTCAAATCATAGAGAGTTAGAGTTTCAGTCCTCTTGTACTTAAGTCGGCATTGTGCCTTTTGTATTAAATTAGGGTGCAATATCTGTGTCTCATCGTCAATAAGAAGGTCCAAGGGATACAGTAAACCTGAAATGAACCATCGGAATCTAAAACTGTACTCACAGGAGAGGTTAAGATCATAGAAAGTTGGAATGTAAGTCCTCTTGTACTTAAGTCGGCATTGTGGCTTTAGTTTTAAATTTGGATGCAATTTCTGTGTTTCATCGTCTATAAGAAGCTCAAAGGAATACAGTAAACCTGAAGTGAAGCATCGGAATCTAAAACTGGACTCACAGGAGAGGTTCAAATCATAGAAAATTAGAGTTTCAGTCCTCTTGTTCTTAAGTCTGCTTTGTGCCTTTTGTATTAAATTCGGATGCAATTTCTGTGTTTCATCGTCAATAAGAAGGTCCAACGTATACAGTAAACCTGAAGGGAAGCATCGGAATGTAAAACCGGACTCACAGGAGAGGTTCATATCATAGAGAGTTAGAGTGTCAGTCGTCTTGTACTTAAGTCGGCATTGTGCCTCTTGTATTAAATTCGGATCCAATTTCTGCGTTTTATCGTCAATAAGAAGATACAAGGGATACAGTAAACCTGAAGTGAAGCATTGGAATCTAAAAGTGGACTCACATTAGGGGTTTAAATCATAGAGAGTTAGAGTGTCAGTCCTCTTGTACTTAAGTCAGCATTGTGCCTTTTGCATTACATTCGGATGCAATTTCAGTGTTTCATCGTCAATAAGAAGGTCCAAGGGATACAGTATACCTGCAGTGAAGCATCGGAATCTAAAACTGAACTCACAGGAGAAGTTCAAATCATAGAGAGTTAGGGTGTCAGTCCTCTTGTACTTAAGTCGGCATTGTGCTTTTTGTATTAAATTCGGATGCAATTTCTGTGTTTCATTGTCAATAAGAAGGTCCAAGGGATACTGTAAACCTGAAGTGAAGCATCGGAATCTAAAACTGGACTCACAGGAGAGGTTCAAATCATAGGGAGTTAGAGTGTCAGTCCTCTTGTACTTAAGTCGGCATTGTGCCTCTTGTATTAAATTCGGATCCAATTTCTGCGTTTTATCGTCAATAAGAAGATACAAGGGATACAGTAAACCTGAAGTGAAGCATCGGAATCTAAAAGTGGACTCACATTAGGGGTTCAAATCATAGAGAGTTAGAGTGTCAGTCCTCTTGAACTTAAGTCAGCATTGTGCCTTTTGCATTAAATTCGGATGCAATTTCAGTGTTTCATCGTCAATAAGAAGGTCCAAGGGATACAGTAAATCTGAAGGGAGGCATCAGAATCCAAAACTGGACTCACAGGAGAGGTTCATATCATAGACAGTTAGGGTGTCAGTCCTCTTGTACTTAATTCGGCATTGTGCCTTTTGTATTAAATTAGGATGCAATTTCTGTGTTTCATCGTTAATAAGAAGGTCCAAGGGATACATTAAACCTGAAGTGAAGCATCGGAATCTAAAACCGGACTCACAGGAGAGGTTCAAATCATAGAGAGTTAGAGTGTCAGTCCTCTTGTACTTAAGTCGGCATTGTGCCTTTTGTTTTTAATTAGGATGAAATTTCTGTGTTTCATCGTCAATAAGAAGGTCCAAGGGATACAGTAAACCTGAAAACAAGGATCGGAATCTAAAACTGGACTCACAGGAGAGATTCAAATCATAGAGAGTTAGAGTGTCAGTCATCTTGTACTATAGTCGGCATTGTGCCTTTTCTATTAAATTCCGATGCAATTTCTGTGTTTGATCGTCTATAAGAAGGTCCAAGGGATACAGTAAACCTGAAGTGAAGCATTGGAATCTAAAACTGGACTCACAGGAGAGGTTCTAATCTTAGAGAGTTAGAGTGTCAGTCCTCTTGTACTTTAGTCGGCATTGTGCCTTTTGTATTATATTCGGATGCAATTTCTGTGTTTCATCGTCAATAAGAAGGTCCAAGGGATACAGTAAACCTGAAGTGAAGCATCGGAATCTAAAACTGGACTCACAGCAGAGGTTCATATCATAGACAGTTAGGGTGTCAGTCCTCTTGTACTTAAGTCGGCATTGTGCCTTTTGTATTGAATTCGGATGCAATTTCTGTGTTTCATCGTCAATAAGTAGGTCCAAGGGATACAGTAAACCTGAAGTGAAGCATCGGAATCTAAAACTGGACTAACAGGAGAGGTTCAAATAATAGAGAGTTAGAGTGTCAGTCCTCTTGTACATAAGTCGGCATTGTGCCTTTTGTCTTAAATTAGGATGCAATTTCTGTGTTTCATCGTCAATAAGAAAGTCCAAGGGATACAGTAAACCTGTAAAGAACCATCGGAATCTAAAACTGGACTCACAGGAGAGGTTAAGATCATAGAAAGTTGGAATGTCAGTCCTCTATTACTTAAGTCGGCATTGTGGCTTTAGTTTTAAATTCGGATGAAATTTCTGTGTTTCATCGTCTATAAGAAGGTCCAAGGGATACAGTAAACCTGAAGTGAAGCATCGGAATCGAAAACTGGACTCACAGGAGAGGTTCAAATCATAGAAAATTAGAGTGTCAGTCCTCTTGTTCTTAAGTCTGCCTTGTGCCTTTTGAATTAAATTCGGATGCAATTTCTGTATTTCATCGTAAATAAGAAGGTCCAAGGTATACAGTAAACCTGAAGTGAAGCATCGGAATGTAAAACTGGACTCACAGGAGAGGTTCAAATCATAGAGAGTTAGAGTGTGAGTCTTCTTGTACTTAAGTGGGCATTGTGACTTTTGTATTAAATTCGGATGCAATTTCTGCGTTTCATCGTCAATAAGAAGATACAAGGGATACAGTAAACCTGAAGTGAAGCATCGGAATCTAAAAGTGGACTCACAGGAGAGGTTCAATTATAGAGAGTTAGAGTGTCAGTCCTCTTGTACTTAAGGCGGCATTGTGCCTTTTGTATTAAATTCGGATGCAATTTCAGTGTTTCATCGTCAATAAGAAGGTCCAAGGGATACAGTAAACCTGAAGTGAAGCATCGGAATCTAAAACTGGAGTCACAGGAGAGGTTCAAATCATAGAGATTTAGAGTGTCAGTCCTCTTGTACTATAGTCGGCATTGTGCCTTTTGTATTAAATTCCGATGCAATTTCTGTGTTTGATCGTCAATAAGAAGGTCCAAGGGATACAGTAAACCTGAAGTGAAGCATCGGAATCTAAAACTGGACTCACAGGAGAGGTTAAAATCATAGAAAGTTGGAGTGTCAGGCGTCTTGTACTTAAGTCGGCATTGTGCCTTTTGTATTAAATTCGGATGCAATTTCTGTGATTCATCGTCTATAAGAAGGTGTCAGGGGATTCAGTATACCTGAAGTGAAGCATCGGAATCTATAACTGGACTCACAGGAGAGGTTCAAATCATAGAGAGTTAGAGTGTCAGTCCTCTTGTACTTAAGTCGGCATTGTGCATTTTTATTAAATTAGGATGCAATTTCTGTGTTTCATCGTGAATAAGAAGGTCCAAGGGATACAGTAAACCTGAAAAGAAGCATCGGAATCGAAAACTGGACTCACAGGAGAGGTTAAGATCATAGAAATTTGGAATGTCAGTCCTCTTGTACTTAAGACGGCATTGTGGCTTTAGTTTTAAATTCGCATGCAATTTCTGAGTTTCATCGTCAATAAGACGGTCCAAAGGATACAGTAAATCTGAAGTGAAGCATCGGAATCTAAAACTGGACTCACAAGAGAGGTTCATATCATAGAAAATTAGAGTGTCAGTCCTCTTGTCCTTAAGTCTGCCTTGTGCCTTTTGTATTAAATTCGGATGCAATTTCTGTGTTTCATCGTAAATAAGAAGGTCCAAGGTATACAGTAAACCTGAAGTGAAGCATCGGAATGTAAAACTGGACTCACAGGAGAGGTTCAAATCATAGAGAGTTAGAGTGTCAGTCTTCTTGTACTTAAGTGGGCATTGTGTCTTTTGTATTAAATTCGGATGCAATTTCTGCGTTTCATCGTCAGTAAGAAGAGACAAGGGATACAGTAAACCTGAAGTAAAGCATCGGAATCTATAACTGGACTCACAGGAGAGGTTCTAATCATAGAGAGTTAGAGTGGCAGTCCTCTTGTTCTTAAGTCTGCCTTGTGCCTTTTGTATTAAATTCGGATGCAATTTCTGTGTTTCATCGTCAATAAGAAGGTCTAAGGTATACAGAAAAACCTAAAGTGAAGCATCGGAATGTAAAACTGGACTCACAGGAGGGGTTCAAATTAGAGACTTAGTGTCAGTCCTCTTGTACTTAAGTCGGCATTGTGCCTCTTGTATTAAATTCGGACGCAATTTCAGCGTTTCATCGTCAATAAGAAGATACAAGGGATACAGTAAACCTGAAGTGAAGCATCGGAATCTAAAAGTGGACTCACATTAGAGGTTCAAATCATAGAGAGTTAGAGTGTCAGTCCTCTTGTACTTAAGTCGGCATTGTGGCTTTAGTATTAAATTCGGATGCAATTTCAGTGTTTCATCGTCAATAAGAAGGTCCAAGGGATAGAGTAAACCTGAAGTGAAGCATCGGAATCTAAAACCGGACTCACAAGAGAGGTTAAAATCATAGAATGTTGGAGTATCAGTCGTTTTGTACTTAAGTCGGCATTGTGGCTTTAGTATCAAATTCAGATGCAATTTCTGTGTTTCATCGTCTATAAGAAGGTCCAAGGGATACAGTAAACCTGATGTGAAGCATCGGAATCTAAAACTGGACTCACAGGAGAGGTTCAAATCGAAGAAAATTAGAGTGTCAGTCCTCTTGTTCTTAAGTCTGCATTGTGCCTTTTGTATTAAATTCGGATGGAATTTCTGTGTTTCATCGTCAATAAGAAGGTCCAAGGTATACAGTAAACCTGAAGTGAAGCATAGGAATCTAAAACTGGACTCAAAGGAGAGGTTCAAATCATAGAGAGGTAGAGTGTCAGTCCTCTTGTACTTAAGTCCGCATTGTGCCTTTTGTATTAAATTCGGATGATATCTCTGTGTTTCATCGTCAAAAAGAAGGTCCAAGGGATACAGTAAACCTGAAGTGAAGCATCGGAATCTAAAATTGGACTCACAGGAGAGGTTCAAATCATAGAGAGTTAGAGTGTCAGTCCTCTTGTATTTAAGTCGGCATTGTGCCTTTTGTATTAAATTAGGATGCAATTTCTGTGTTTCATCGTCAATAAGAAGGTCCAAGGGATACAGTAAACCTGAAAAGAACCATCGGAATCTAAAACTGGACTCACAGGAGAGGTTAAGATCATAGAAAGTTGGAATGTCAGTCCTCTATTACTTAAGTCGGCATTGTGGCTTTAGTTTTAAATTCGGATGCAATTTCTGTGTTTCATCGTCTATAAGAAGGTCCAAGGGATACAGTAAACCTGAAGTGAAGCATCGGAATCTATAACTGGACTCACAGGAGAGGTTAAAATCATAGAGAGTTAGAGTGTCAGTCCTCTTGTACTATAGTCGGCATTGAGCCTTTTGTATTAAATTCCGATGCAATTTCTGTGTTTGATCGTCAATAAGAAGGTCCAAGGGATACAGTAAACCTGAAGTGAAGCATCGGAATCTAAAACTGGACTCACAGGAGAGGTTCTAATCATAGAGAGTTAGAGTGTCAGTCCTCTTGTACTTAAGTCGACATTGTGCCTTTTGTATTATATTCGGATGCAATTTTGGTGTTGGAAGGTCCAAGGGTTAAAGTAAACCTGAAACGAAGCATCGGAATCTAAAACTGGACTCACAGGAGAGGTTCATATCATAGAAAATTGGAGTGTCATTCCTCTTGTTCTTAAGTCTGCCTTGTGCCTTTTGTATTAAATTCTGATGCAATTTCTGTATTTCATCATAAATAAGAAGGTCCAAGGGATACAGTAAACCTGAAATGAGGCATCGGAATCTAAAACTGGACTCACAGGAGAGGTTAAAATCATAGAGAGTTAGAGTGTCAGTCCTCTTGTACTATAGTCGGCATTGAGCCTTTTGTATTAAATTCCGATGCAATTTCTGTGTTTGATCGTCAATAAGAAGGTCCAAGGGATACAGTAAACCTGAAGTGAAGCATCGGAATCTAAAACTGGACTCACAGGAGAGGTTCTAATCATAGAGAGTTAGAGTGTCAGTCCTCTTGTACTGAAGTCGGCATTGTGCCTTTTGTATTATATTCGGATGCAATTTTGGTGTTGGAAGGTCCAAGGGTTAAAGTAAACCTGAAACGAAGCATCGGAATCTAAAACTGGACTCACAGGAGAGGTTCATATCATAGAAAATTGGAGTGTCATTCCTCTTGTTCTTAAGTCTGCCTTGTGCCTTTTGTATTAATTTCTGATGCAATTTCTGTATTTCATCACAAATAAGAAGGTCCAAGGGATACAGTAAACCTGAAATGAGGCATCGGAATCTAAAACTGGACTCACAGGAGAGGTTAAAATCATAGAGAGTTAGAGTGTCAGTCCTCTTGTACTATAGTCGGAATTGAGCCTTTTGTATTAAATTCCGATGCAATTTCTGTGTTTGATCGTCAATAAGAAGGTCCAAGGGATACAGTAAACCTGAAGTGAAGCATCGGAATCTAAAACTGGACTCACAGGAGATGTTAAAATCATAGAAAGTTGGAGTGTCAGTCGTCTTGTACTTAAGTCGGCATTGTGCCTTTTGTATTAAATTCGGATGCAATTTCTGTGATTCATCGTCTATAAGAAGGTGTCAGGGGATACAGTATACCTGAAGTGAAGCATCGGAATCTATAACTGGCCTCACAGGAGAGGTTCAAATCATAGAGAGTTAGAGTGTCAGTCCTCTTGTACTTAAGTCGGCATTGTGCATTTTTATTAAATTAGGATGCAATTTCTGTGTTTCATCGTGAATAAGAAGGTCCAAGGGATACAGTAAACCTGAAAAGAAGCATCGGAATCGAAAACTGGACTCACAGGAGAGGTTAAGATCATAGAAATTTGGAATGTCAGTCCTCTTGTACTTAAGACGGCATTGTGGCTTTAGTTTTAAATTCGCATGCAATTTCTGTGTTTCATCGTCAATAAGACGGTCCAAAGGATACAGTAAATCTGAAGTGAAGCATCGGAATCTAAAACTGGACTCACAAGAGAGGTTCATATCATAGAAAATTAGAGTGTCAGTCCTCTTGTCCTTAAGTCTGCCTTGTGCCTTTTGTATTAAATTCGGATGCAATTTCTGTGTTTCATCGTAAATAAGAAGGTCCAAGGTATACAGTAAACCTGAAGTGAAGCATCGGAATGTAAAACTGGACTCACAGGAGACGTTCAAATCATAGAGAGTTAGAGTGTCAGTCTTCTTGTACTTAAGTGGGCATTGTGCCTTTTGTATTAAATTCGGATGCAATTTCTGCGTTTCATCGTCAATAAGAAGAGACAAGGGATACAGTAAACCTGAAGTGAAGCATCGGAATCTAAAAGTGGACTCACAGGAGAGGTTCAAATCATAGAGAGTTAGAGTGTCTGTCCTCTTGTACTTAAGTCGGCATTGTGCCTTTTGTATTAAATTCGGATGCAATTTCAGTGTTCATCGTCAATAAGAAGGTCCAAGGGATACAGTAAACCTGAAGTAAGGCATCGGAATTTAAAACTGGGCTCACAGCAGAGGATCATATCATAGACAGTTAGGGTGTCAGTCCTCTTGTACCTAAGTCGGCATTGTGCCTTTTGTATTGAATTCGGATGCAATTTCTGTGTTTAATCGTCAATAAGAAGGTCCAAGGGATACAGTAAACCTGAAGTAAAGCATCGGAATCTATAACTGGACTCACAGGAGAGGTTCTAATCATAGAGAGTTAGAGTGTCAGTCCTCTTGTACTTAAGTCGGCATTGTGCCTTTTGTATTAAATTTGGATGCAATATCTGTGTTTCACCGTCAATAAGAAGGTCCTAGGGATACAGTAAACCGGAAAAGAACCATCGGAATCTAAAACTGGACTCTCAGGAGAGGTTAAGATCATAGAAAGTTGGAATGTCAGTCCTCTATTACTTAAGTCGGCATAGTGGCATTAGTTTTTAATTCGGATGCAATTTCGGTGTTTCATCGTCTATAAGAAGGTCCAAGGGATACAGTAAACCTGAAGTAAAGCATCGGAAGCGAAAACTGGACTCACAGGAGAAGTTCAAATCATAGAAAATTATAGTGTCAGTCCTCTTGTACTTAAGTCGGCATTGTGCCTCTTGTATTAAATTCGGATGCAATTTCAGCGTTTCATCGTCAATAAGAAGATACAAGGGATACAGTAAACCTGAAGTGGAGCATCGGAATCTTAAAGTGGACTCACATTAGAGGTTCAAATCATAGAGAGTTAGAGTGTCAGTCCTCTTGTACTTAAGTCGGCATTGTGCCTTTTGTATTACATTCGGATGCAATTTCAGTGTTTCATCGTCAATAAGAAGGTCCAAGGGATAGAGTAAACCAGAAGTGAAGCATCGGAATCTAAAACCGGACTCACAAGAGAGGTTAAAATCATAGAAAGTTGGAGTATCAGTCGTTTTGTACTTAAGTCGGCATTGTGGCTTTAGTATTAAATTCAGATGCAATTTCTGTGTTTCATCGTCTATAAGAAGGTCCAAGGGATACAGTAAACCAGAAGTGAAGCATCGGAATCTAAAACTGGACTCACAGGAGAGGTTCAAATCATAGAGAGGTAGAGTGTCAGTCCTCTTGTAATTAAGTCCGCATTGTGCCTTTTGTATTAAATTCGGATGATATCTCTGTGTTTCATCGTCAAAAAGAAGGTGCAAGGGATACAGTAAACCTGAAGTGAAGCATCGGAATCTAAAATTGGACTCACAGGAGAGGTTCAAATCATAGAGAGTTAGAGTGTCAGTCCTCTTGTACTTAAGTCGGCATTGTGCCTTTTGTATTAAATTAGGATGCAATTTCTGTGTTTCATCGTCAATAAGAAGGTCCAAGGGATACAGTAAACCTGAAAAGAACCATCGGAATCTAAAACTGGACTCACAGGAGAGGTTAAGATCATAGAAAGTTGGAATGTCAGTCCTCTATTACTTAAGTCGGCATTGTGGCTTTAGTTTTAAATTCGGATGCAATTTCTGTGTTTCATCGTCTATAAGAAGGTCCAAGGGATACAGTAAACCTGAAGTGAAGCATCGGAATCTATAACTGGACTCACAGGAGAGGTTCAAATCATAGAGAGTTAGAGTGTCAGTCCTCTTGTACTTAAGTCGGCATTGTGCTTTTGTATTAAATTAGGATGCAATTTCTGTGTTTTATGGTTAATAAGAAGGTCCAAGGGATACAGTAAACCTGAAGTGAAGCATCGGAATCTAAAACTGGACTCACAGTAGAAGTTCAAATCATAGAGAGTTAGAGTGTCAGTCCTCTTGTACTTAAGACGGCATTGTGCCTATTGTATTATATTCGGATGCAATTTTGGTGTTGGAAGGTCCAAGGGTTAAAGTAAACCTGAAACGAAGCATCGGAATCTAAAACTGGACTCACAGGAGAGGTTCAAATCATAGAAAATTGGAGTGTCATTCCTCTTGTTCTTAAGTCTGCCTTGTGCCTTTTGTATTAAATTCTGATGCAATTTCTGTATTTCATCATAAATAAGAAGGTCCAAGGTATACAGTAAACCTGAAGTGAAGCATCGGAATGTAAAACTGGACTCACAGGAGAGGTTCAAATCATAGAGTGTTAGAGTGTCAGTCTTCTTGTACTTAAGTGGGCATTGTGCCTTTTGTATTAAATTCGGATGCAATTTCTGCGTTTCATCGTCAATAAGAAGATACAAGGGATACAGTAAACCTGAAGTGAAGCATCGGAATCTAAAAGTGGACTCACAGGAGAGGTTCAAATCATAGAGAGTTAGAGTGTCAGTCTACTTGTACTTAAGTCGGCATTGTGCCTTTTGTATTAAATTCGGATGCAATTTCAGTGTTTCATCGTCAATAAGAAGGTCCAAGGGATACAGTAAACCTGAAATGAGGCATCGGAATCTAAAACTGGACTCACAGGAGAGGTTAAAATCATAGAGAGTTAGAGCGTCAGTCCTCTTGTACTATAGTCGGCATTGAGCCTTTTGTATTAAATTCCGATGCAATTTCTGTGTTTGATCGTCAATAAGAAGGTCCAAGGGATACAGTAAACCTGAAGTGAAGCATCGGAATCTAAAACTGGACTCACAGGAGAGGTTCTAATCATAGAGAGTTAGAGTGTCAGTCCTCTTGTACTGAAGTCGACATTGTGCCTTTTGTATTATATTCGTATGCAATTTCTGTGTTTCATCGTCAATAAGAAGGTCCAAGGGATACAGTAAACCTGAAGTGAAGCATCGGAATCTAAAACTGGACTCACAGCAGAGGTTCATATCATACACAGTTAGGGTGTCAGTCCTCTTGTACTTATGTCGGCATTGTGCATTTTGTATTAAATTCGGATGCAATTTCTGTCTTTCATTGCCAATAAGAAGGTCCAAGGGATACAGTAAACCTGAAGTGAAGGATCGGAATCTAAAACTGGACTCACAGGAGAGGTTCAAATCATAGAGAGTTAGAGTGTCAGTCCTCTTGTACTTATGTCGGCATTGTGCATTTTGTATTAAATTCGGATGCAATTTCTGCGTTTCATCGTCAATAAGAAGATACAAGGGATACAGTAAACCTGAAGTGAAGCATCGGAATCTAAAAGTGGACTCACAGGAGAGGTTCAAATCATAGAGAGTTAGAGTGTCAGTCTACTTGTACTTAAGTCGGCATTGTGCCTTTTGTATTGAATTCGGATGCAATTTCAGTGTTTCATCGTCAATAAGAAGGTCCAAGGGATACAGTAAACCTGAAATGAGGCATAGGAATCTAAAACTGGACTCACAGGAGAGGTTAAAATCATAGAGAGTTAGAGTGTCAGTCCTCTTGTACTATTGTCGGCATTGAGCCTTTTGTATTAAATTCCGATGCAATTTCTGTGTTTGATCGTCAATAAGAAGGTCCAAGGGATACAGTAAACCTGAAGTGAAGCATCGGAATCTAAAACTGGACTCACAGGAGAGGTTCTAATCATAGAGAGTTAGAGTGTCAGTCCTCTTGTACTGAAGTCGGCATTGTGCCTTTTGTATTATATTCGTATGCAATTTCTGTGTTTCATCGTCAATAAGAAGGTCCAAGGGATACAGTAAACCTGAAGTGAAGCATCGGAATCTAAAACTGGACTCAAAGGAGAGGGTCAAATCGAAGAAAATTAGAGTGTCAGTCCTCTTGTTCTTAAGTCTGCATTGTGCCTTTTATATTAAATTCGGATGCAATTTCTGTGTTTCATCGTCTATAAGAAGGTCCAAGGGATACAGTAAACCTGAAGTGAAACATCGGAATCTAAAACTGGACTCACAGGAGAGCGTCAAATCGAAGAAAATTAGAGTGTCAGTCCTCTTGTTCTTAAGTCTGCATTGTGCCTTTTGTATTAAATTCGGATGCAATTTCTGTGTTTCATCGTCAATAAGAAGGTCCAAGGGATACAGTAAACATTTAGTGAAGCATCGGAATCTAAAACTGGACTCAAAGGAGAGGTTCAAATCATAGAGAGTTAGAGTGTCAGTCCTCTTGTACTTAAGTCCGCATTGTGCCTTTTGTATTAAATTCGGATGATATTTCTGTGTTTCATCGTCAAAAAGAAGGTCCAAGGGATACAGTAAACCTGAAGTGAAGCATCGGAATCTAAAAGTGGACTCACATTAGAGGTTCAAATCATAGAGAGTTAGAGTGTCAGTCCTCTTGTACTTAAGTCGGCATTGTGCCTTTTGTATTACATTCGGATGCAATTTCAGTGTTTCATCGTCAATAAGAAGGTCCAAGTGATACAGTAAACCTGAAGTGAAGCATCGGAATCTAAAACCGGACTCACAGGAGAGGTTAAAACCATAGAAAGTTGGAGTGTCAGTCGTTTTGTACTTAAGTTGGCATTGTGGCATTAGTTTTAAATTCGGATGCAATTTCTGTGTTTCATCGTCTATAAGAAGGACCAAGGGATACAGTAAACCTGAAGTGAAGCATCGGAAACTAAAACTGGACTCACAGGAGAGGTTCCAATCATAGAAAATTAGAGTGTCAGTCCTCTTGTTCTTAAGTCTGCCTTGTGCCTTTTGTATTAAATTCGGATGCAATTTCTGTATTTCATCGTCAATAAGAAGGTCCAAGGTATACGGTAAACCTGAAATGAAGCATCGGAATCTAAAACTGGACTCACAGGAGAGGTTCAAATCATAGAGGGTTAGAGTGTCACTCTTCTTGTACTTAAGTCGTTATTGTGCATTTTGTATTAAATTCGGATGCAATTTCTGCGTTTTATCGTCAATAAGAAGATACAAGGGATACAGTAAACCTGAAGTGAGGCATCGGAATCTAAAACTGGACTCACAGGAGAGGTTAAAATCATAGAGAGTAAGAGTGTCAGTCCTCTTGTACTATAGTCGGCATTGAGCCTTTTGTATTAAATTCCGATGCAATTTCTGTGTTTGATCGTCAATAAAAAGGTCCAAGGGATACAGCAAACCTGAAGTGAAGCATCGGAATCTAACACTGGACTCACAGCAGAGGTTCATATCATAGACAGTTAGGGTGTCAGTCCTCTTGTACTTAAGTCGGCATTGTGCCTTTTGTATTGAATTCGGATGCAATTTCTGTGTTTCATCGTCAATAAGAAGGTCCAAGGCATACAGTAAACTTGAAGTGAAGCATCGGAATCTAAAACCGAACTCACAGGAGAATTTTAAATCATAGAAATTTGGAGTGTCAGTCCTCTTGTACTTAAGTCGGCGTTGTGCCTTTTGTATTAAATTCGGATGCAATTTCTGTGATTCGTCGTCTATAAGAAGGTCCAAGGGATACAGTAAACCTGAAGTGAAGCATCGGAATCTAAAACCGGACTCACAGGAGAGGTTAAAATCATAGAAAGTTGGAGTGTCAGTCGTTTTGTACTTAAGTTGGCATTGTGGCATTAGTTTTAAATTCGGATGCAATCTCTGTGTTTCATCGTCTATAAGAAGGTCCAAGGGATACAGTAAACCTGAAGAGAAGCATCGGAAACTAAAACTGGACTCACAGGAGAGGTTCCAATCACAGAAAATTAGAGTGTCAGTCCTCTTGTTCTTAAGTCTGCCTTGTGCCTTTTGTATTACATTCGGATGCAATTTCTGTATTTCATCGTCAATAAGAAGTTCCAAGGTATACAGTAAACCTGAAATGAAGCATCGGAATCTAAAAGTGGACTCACAGGAGAGGTTCAAATCATAGAGAGTTAGAGTGTCACTCTTCTTGTACTTAAGTCGTTATTGTGCATTTTGTATTAAATTCGGATGCAATTTCTGCGTTTCATCGTCAATAAGAAGATACAAGGGATACAGTAAACCTGAAGTGATGCATCGGAATCTAAAAGTGGACTCACAGGAGAGTTTCAAATCATAGAGGGTTAGAGTGTCAGTCCTCTTGTACTTAGGTCGGCATTGTGCCTTTTGTATTAAATTCGGATGCAATTTCAGTGATTCATCGTCAATAAGATGGTCCAAGGGATACAGTAAACCTGAAGTGAGGCATTAGAATCTAAAACTGGACTCACAGGAGACGTTCAAATCATAGAGAGTTAGAGTGTCAGTCCTCTTGTACTTAAGTCGGCATTGTGCCTTTTGTATTAAATTCGGATGCAATTTCTGTGTTTCATCGTCTATAAGAAGGTCCAGGGATACAGTAAACCCGAAGTGAAGCATCGGAATCTAAAACTGGACTCAAAGGAGAGGTTCAAATCGTAGAGAGTTAGAGTGTCAATCCTCTTGTACTTAAGTCAACATTGTGCCTTTTGTATTAAATTAGGATGCAATTCCTGTGTTTCATCGTTAATAAGAATGTCCAAGGGATACAGTAAACCTGAAAAGAAGCATCGGAATCTAAAACTAGACTCACAGGAGAGGTTAAGATCATAGAAATTTGGAATGTCAGTCCTCTTGTACTTAAGTCGGCATTGTGGCATTAGTTTTAAATTCGGATGCAATTTCTGTGTTTCATCGTTAATAAGAAGGTCCAAGGCATACAGTAAACCTGAAGTGAAGCAACGGAATCTGAAACCGAACTCACAGGAGAGGTTCAAATCATAGAAAGTTGGAGTGTCAGTCCTCTTGTACTTAAGTCGGCGTTGTGCCTTTTGTATTAAATTCGGATGCAATTTCTGTGATTCATCGTCTATAAGATGGTCCAAGGGATACAGTAAACCTGAAGTGAAACATCGGAATGTAAAACTGGACTCACAGGAGAGGTTCAAATCATAGAGAGTTAGAGTGTCAGTCCTCTTGTACTTAAGTCGGCATTGTGCCTTTTGTATTAAATTAGGGTGCAATTTCTGTGTTTCATCGTCAATAAGAAGGTCCAAGGGATACAGTAAACCTGAAGTGAAGCATCGGAATCTAAAACTGGACTCACAGGAGAGGTTAAAATCATAGAAAGTTGGAATGTCAGTCCTCTTGTACTTAAGTCGGCATTGTGGCTTTAGTATTAAATTCGGATGCAATTTTTGTGTTTCGTCGTCTATAAGAAGGTCCAAGGGATACAGTAAACCTGAAGTGAAGCATCGGAATCTAAAACTGGACTCACAGGAGAGGTTCAAATCAAAGAAAATTAGAGTGTCAGTCCTCATGTTCTTAAGTCTGCATTGTGCCTTTTGTATTAAATTCGGATGAAATTTCTGTGTTTCATCGTCAATAAGAAGGTCCAAGGTATACAGTAAACCTGAAGTGAAGCATCGGAATCTAAAACTGGACTCACAGGAGAGGTTCAAATCATAGAGAGTTAGAGTGTCAGTCCTCTTGTACTTATGTCCGCATTGTGCCTTTTGTATTAAATTCGGATGATATTTCTGTGTTTCATCGTCAAAAAGGAGGTCCAAGGGATACAGTAAACCTGAAGTGAAGCATCGGAATCTAAAACTGGACTCACAGGAGAGGTTTAAATCATAGAGAATTAGAGTGGCAGTCCTCTTGTACTTATGTCCGCATTGTGCCTTTTGTATTAAATTCGGATGATATTTCTGTGTTTCATCGTCAAAAAGAAAGTCCAAGGGATAAGGTAAGCCTGAAGTGAAGCATCGGAATCTAAAACTGGACTCACAGGAGAGGTTCAAATAATGGAGAGTTAGAGTGTCAGTCCTCTTGTACTTAAGTGTGCATTTTGCCTTTGTATTAAATTCTGATGCAATTTCTGTGTTTCATCGTCAATAAGGAGGTCCAAGGGATACAGTAAACCTGAAGTGAAACATCGGAATGTAAAACTGGACTCACAGGAGAGGTTCAAATCATAGAGAGTTAGAGTGTCAGTCCTCTTGTACTTAAGTCGGCATTGTGCCTTTTGTATTAAATTACGGTGCAATTTCTGTGTTTCATCGTCAATAAGAAGGTCCAAGGGATACAGTAAACCTGAAGTGAAGCATCGGAATGTAAAACTGGACTCACAGGAGAGGTTCAAATCATAGAGAGTTAGAGCTTCAGTCCTCTTGTACTTAAGTCGGTATTGTGCCTTTTGTATTAAATTAGGGTGCAATTTCTGTGTTTCATCGTCAATAAGAAGGTCCAAGGGATACAGTAAACCTGAAGTGAAGCATCGGAATGTAAAACTAGACTCACAGGAGAGGTTTAAATCATAGAGGGTTAGAGTGTCAGTCTTCTTGTACTTAAGTTGGCATTGTGCCTTTTGTATTAAATTCGGATGCAATTTCTGCGTTTCATCGTCAATAAGATGATACAAGGGATACTGTAAACCTGAAGTGAAGCATCGTTATCTAAAAGTGGACTCACAGGAGAGGTTCAAATCATAGAGAGTTAAAGTGTCAATCCTCTTGTACTATAGTCGGCATTGTGCCTTTTGCATTAAATTCCGATGCAATTTCTGTGTTTGGTCGTCAATAAGAAGGTCCAAGGGATACAGTAAACCTGAAGTGAAGCATCGGAATCTAAAACTGGACTCACAGGAGAGGTTCAAATCATAGAGTGTTAGAGTGTCAGTCCTCTTGTACTGAAGTCGGCATTGTGCCTTTTGTATTATATTCGGATGCAGTTTCTGTGTTTCATCGTCAATAATAAGGTCCAAGGGATACAGTAAACCTGAAGTGAAGCATCGGAATCTCAAACTAGACTCACAGCAGATGTTCATATCATAGACAATTAGGGTGTCAGTCCTCTTGTACTTAAGTCGGCATTGTGCCTTTTGTATTGAATTCGGATGCAATTTCTGTGTTTCATCGTCAATAAGAAGGTCCAAGGCATACAGTAAACCTGAAGTGAAGCATCGGAATCTAAAACCGAACTCACAGGAGAGTTTTAAATCTTAGAAATTTGGAGTGTCAGTCCTCTTGTACTTAAGTCGGCGTTGTGCCTTTTGTATTAAATTCGGATGCAATTTCTGTGATTCATCGTCTATAAGAAGGTCCAAGGGATACAGTAAACCTGAAGTGAAGCATCGGAATCTAAAAATGGACTCACAAGAGAGGTTCAAATCATAGAGAGTTGGAGTGTCAGTCCTCTTGTACTTATGTCGGCATTGTGCCTTTTGTATTACATTCGGATGCAATTTCAGTGTTTCTTCGTCAATAAGAAGGTCCAAGGGATACAGTAAACCTGAAGTGAAGCATCGGAATCTAAAACTGGACTCACAGGAGAGGTTAAAATCATAGAAAATTGGAGTGTCAGTCGTTTTGTACTTAAGTTGGCATTGTGGCATTAGTTTTAAATTCGGATGCAATTTCTGTGATTCATCGTCTATAAGAAGGTCCAAGGGATACAGTAAACCTGAAGTGAAGCATCGGAAACTAAAACTGGACTCACAGGAGAGGTTCGTATCATAGAAAATTAGAGTGTCAGTCCTCTTGTTCTTAAGTCTGCCTTGTGCCTTTTGTATTAAATTCGGATGCAATTTCTGTATTTCATCGTCAATAAGAAGGTCCAAGGGATACAGTAAACCTGAAGTGAAACATCGGAATCTAAAACTGGACTCACAGCAGAGGTTCATATCATAGACAGTTAGGGTGTCAGTCCTCTTGTACTTAAGTCGGCATTGTGCCTTTTGTATTAAATTCCGATGCAATTTCTGTGTTTGATCGTCAATAAGAAGGTCCAAGGGATACAGTAAACCTGAAGTGAAGCATCGGAATCTAAAACTGGACTCACAGGAGAGGTTCAAATCATAGAAAGTTGGAGTGTCAGTCGTCTTGTACTTAAGTCGGCATTGTGCCTTTTGTATTAAATTCGGATGCAATTTCTGTGATTCATCGTCTATAAGAAGGTGTCAGGGGATACAGTATACCTGAAGTGAAGCATCGGAATCTATAACTGGACTCACAGGAGAGGTTCAAATCATAGCGAGTTAGAGTGTCAGTCCTCTTGTACTTAAGTCGGCATTGTGCATTTTTATTAAATTAGGATGCAATTTCTGTGTTTCATCGTGAATAAGAAGGTCCAAGGGATACAGTAAACCTGAAAAGAAGCATCGGAATCGAAAACTGGACTCACAGGAGAGGTTAAGATCATAGAAATTTGGAATGTCAGTCCTCTTGTACTTAAGACGGCATTGTGGCTTTAGTTTTAAATTCGCATGCAATTTCTGTGTTTCATCGTCAATAAGACGGTCCAAAGGATACAGTAAATCTGAAGTGAAGCATCGGAATCTAAAACTGGACTCACAAGAGAGGTTCATATCATAGAAAATGAGAGTGTCAGTCCTCTTGTCCTTAAGTCTGCCTTGTGCCTTTTGTATTAAATTCGGATGCAATTTCTGTGTTTCATCGTAAATTAGAAGGTCCAAGGTATACAGTAAACCTGAAGTGAAGCATCGGAATGTAAAACTGGACTCACAGGAGAGGTTCAAATCATAGAGAGTTAGAGTGTGAGTCTTCTTGTACTTAAGTGGGCATAGTGCCTTTTGTATTGAATTCGGATGCAATTTCTGCGTTTCATCGTCAATAAGAAGAGACAAGGGATACAGTATACCTGAAGTGAAGCATCGGAATCTAAAAGTGGACTCACAGGAGAGGTTCAAATCATAGAGAGTTAGAGTGTCTGTCCTCTTGTACTTAAGTCGGCATTGTGCCTTTTGTATTAAATTCGGATGCAATTTCAGTGTTCATCGTCAATAAGAAGGTCCAAGGGATACAGTAAACCTGAAGTAAGGCATCGGAATTTAAAACTGGGCTCGCAGCAGAGGATCATATCATAGACAGTTAGGGTGTCAGTCCTCTTGTACCTAAGTCGGCATTGTGCCTTTTGTATTGAATTCGGATGCAATTTCTGTGTTTCATCGTCAATAAGAAGGTCCAAGGGATACAGTAAACCTGAAGTAAAGCATCGGAATCTATAACTGGACTCACAGGAGAGGTTCTAATCTTAGAGAGTTAGAGTGTCAGTCCTCTTGTACTTAAGTCGGCATTGTGCCTTTTGTATTAAATTTGGATGCAATATCTGTGTTTCACCGTCAATAAGAAGGTCCAAGGGATACAGTAAACCTGAAAAGAACCATCGGAATCTAAAACTGGACTCTCAGGAGAGGTTAAGATCATAGAAAGTTGGAATGTCAGTCCTCTATTACTTAAGTCGGCATAGTGGCATTAGTTTTTAATTCGGATGCAATTTCGGTGTTTCATCGTCTATAAGAAGGTCCAAGGGATACAGTAAACCTGAAGGAAAGCATCGGAAGCGAAAACTGGACTCACAGGAGAAGTTCAAATCATAGAAAATTATAGTGCCAGTCCTCTTGTTCTTAAGCCTGCCTTGTGCCTTTTGTATTAAATTCGGATGCAATTTCTGTGTTTCATCGTCAATAAGAAGGTCTAAGGTATACAGAAAAACCTGAAGTGAAGCATCGGAATGTAAAACTGGACTCACAGGAGGGGTTCAAATCATAGAGACTTAGTGTCAGTCCTCTTGTACTTAAGTCGGCATTGTGCCTCTTGTATTAAA
Source organism: Schistocerca serialis cubense (assembly GCF_023864345.2). Classification (NCBI taxonomy): domain Eukaryota; kingdom Metazoa; phylum Arthropoda; class Insecta; order Orthoptera; family Acrididae; genus Schistocerca; species Schistocerca serialis. The sequence goes on from NC_064646.1 coordinate 518,417,099, forward strand.
TTCGGATGCAATTTCAGCGTTTCATCGTCAATAAGAAGATACAAGGGATACAGTAAACCTGAAGTGAAGCATCGGAATCTAAAAGTGGACTCACATTAGAGGTTCAAATCATAGAGAGTTAGAGTGTCAGTCCTCTTGTACTTAAGTCGGCATTGTGCCTTTTGTATTACATTCGGATGCAATTTCAGTGTTTCATCGTCAATAAGAAGGTCCAAGGGATAGAGTTAACCAGAAGTGAAGCATCGGAATGTAAAACCGGACTCACAAGAGAGGTTAAAATCATAGAAAGTTGGAGTATCAGTCGTTTTGTACTTAAGTCGGCATTGTGGCTTTAGTATTAAATTCAGATGCAATTTCTGTGTTTCATCGTCTATAAGAAGGTCCAAGGGATACAGTAAACCTGAAGTGAAGCATCGGAATCTAAAACTGGACTCACAGGAGAGGTTCAAATCGAAGAAAATTAGAGTGTCAGTCCTCTTGTTCTTAAGTCTGCATTGTGCCTTTTGTATTAAATTCGGATGGAATTTCTGTGTTTCATCGTCAATAAGAAGGTCCAAGGTATACAGTAAACCTGAAGTGAAGCATAGGAATCTAAAACTGGACTCAAAGGAGAGGTTCAAATCATAGAGAGGTAGAGTGTCAGTCCTCTTGTACTTAAGTCCGCATTGTGCCTTTTGTATTAAATTCGGATGATATCTCTGTGTTTCATCGTCAAAAAGAAGGTCCAAGGGATACAGTAAACCTGAAGTGAAGCATCGGAATCTAAAATTGGACTCACAGGAGAGGTTCAAATCATAGAGAGTTAGAGTGTCAGTCCTCTTGTACTTAAGTCGGCATTGTGCCTTTTGTATTAAATTAGGATGCAATTTCTGTGTTTCATCGTCAATAAGAAGGTCCAAGGGATACAGTAAACCTGAAAAGAACCATCGGAATCTAAAACTGGACTCACAGGAGAGGTTAAGATCATAGAAAGTTGGAATGTCAGTCCTCTATTACTTAAGTCGGCATTGTGGCTTTAGTTTTAAATTCGGATGCAATTTCTGTGTTTCATCGTCTATAAGAAGGTCCAAGGGATACAGTAAACCTGAAGTGAAGCATCGGAATCTATAACTGGACTCACAGGAGAGGTTCAAATCATAGAGAGTTAGAGTGTCAGTCCTCTTGTACTTAAGACGGCATTGTGCCTATTGTATTATATTCGGATGCAATTTTGGTGTTGGAAGGTCCAAGGGTTAAAGTAAACCTGAAACGAAGCATCGGAATCTAAAACTGGACTCACAGGAGAGGTTCAAATCATAGAAAATTGGAGTGTCATTCCTCTTGTTCTTAAGTCTGCCTTGTGCCTTTTGTATTAAATTCTGATGCAATTTCTGTATTTCATCATAAATAAGAAGGTCCAAGGTATACAGTAAACCTGAAGTGAAGCATCGGAATGTAAAACTGGACTCACAGGAGAGGTTCAAATCATAGAGTGTTAGAGTGTCAGTCTTCTTGTACTTAAGTGGGCATTGTGCCTTTTGTATTAAATTCGGATGCAATTTCTGCGTTTCATCGTCAATAAGAAGATACAAGGGATACAGTAAACCTGAAGTGAAGCATCGGAATCTAAAAGTGGACTCACAGGAGAGGTTCAAATCATAGAGAGTTAGAGTGTCAGTCCTCTTGTACTATAGTCGGCATTGAGCCTTTTGTATTAAATTCCGATGCAATTTCTGTGTTTGATCGTCAATAAGAAGGTCCAAGGGATACAGTAAACCTGAAGTGAAGCATCGGAATCTAAAACTGGACTCACAGGAGAGGTTCTAATCATAGAGTGTTAGAGTGTCAGTCCTCTTGTACTGAAGTCGGCATTGTGCCTTTTGTATTATATTCGTATGCAATTTCTGTGTTTCATCGTCAATAAGAAGGTCCAAGGGATACAGTAAACCTGAAGTGAAGCATCGGAATCTAAAACTGGACTCACAGCAGAGGTTCATATCATAGACAGTTAGGGTGTCAGTCCTCTTGTACTTAAGTCGGCATTGTGCCTTTTGTATTGAATTCGGATGCAATTTCTGTGTTTCATCGTCAATAAGAAGGTCCAAGGCATACAGTAAACCTGAAGTGAAGCATCGGAATCTAAAACCGAACTCACAGGAGAATTTTAAATCATAGAAATTTGGAGTGTGAGTCCTCTTGTACTTAAGTCGGCGTTGTGCCTTTTGTATTAAATTCGGATGCAATTTCTGTGATTCATCGTCTATAAGAAGGTCCAAGGGATACAGTAAACCTGAAGTGAAGTATCGGAATCTAAAAATGGACTCACAGGAGAGGTTCCAATCATAGAAAATTAGAGTGTCAGTCCTCTTGTTCTTAAGTCTGCCTTGTGCCTTTTGTATTAATTTCGGATGCAATTTCTGTATTTCATCGTCAATAAGAAGGTCCAAGGTATACAGTAAACCTGAAATGAAGCAACGGAATCTAAAACTGGACTCACAGGAGAGGTTCAAATCATAGAGGGTTAGAGTGTCACTCTTCTTGTACTTAAGTCGTTATTGTGCATTTTGTATTAAATTCGGATGCAATTTCTGCGTTTCATCGTCAATAAGAAGATACAAGGGATACAGTAAACCTGAAGTGAGGCATCGGAATCTAAAACTGGACTCACAGGAGAGGTTAAAATCATAGAGAGTAAGAGTGTCAGTCCTCTTGTACTATAGTCGGCATTGAGCCTTTTGTATTAAATTCCGATGCAATTTCTGTGTTTGATCGTCAATAAAAAGGTCCAAGGGATACAGCAAACCTGAAGTGAAGCATCGGAATCTAACACTGGACTCACAGCAGAGGTTCATATCATAGACAGTTAGGGTGTCAATCCTCTTGTACTTAAGTCGGCATTGTGCCTTTTGTATTGAATTCGGATGCAATTTCTGTGTTTCATCGTCAATAAGAAGGTCCAAGGCATACAGTAAACTTGAAGTGAAGCATCGGAATCTAAAACCGAACTCACAGGAGAATTTTAAATCATAGAAATTTGGAGTGTCAGTCCTCTTGTACTTAAGTCGGCGTTGTGCCTTTTGTATTAAATTCGGATGCAATTTCTGTGATTCGTCGTCTATAAGAAGGTCCAAGGGATACAGTAAACCTGAAGTGAAGCATCGGAATCTAAAACCGGACTCACAGGAGAGGTTAAAATCATAGAAAGTTGGAGTGTCAGTCGTTTTGTACTTAAGTTGGCATTGTGGCATTAGTTTTAAATTCGGATGCAATTTCTGTGTTTCATCGTCTATAAGAAGGTCCAAGGGATACAGTAAACCTGAAGTGAAGCATCGGAAACTAAAACTGGACTCACAGGAGAGGTTCCAATCACAGAAAATTAGAGTGTCAGTCCTCTTGTTCTTAAGTCTGCCTTGTGCCTTTTGTATTACATTCGGATGCAATTTCTGTATTTCATCGTCAATAAGAAGTTCCAAGGTATACAGTAAACCTGAAATGAAGCATCGGAATCTAAAACTGGACTCACAGGAGAGGTTCAAATCATAGAGAGTTAGAGTGTCACTCTTCTTGTACTTAAGTCGTTATTGTGCATTTTGTATTAAATTCGGATGCAATTTCTGCGTTTCATCGTCAATAAGAAGATACAAGGGATGCAGTAAACCTGAAGTGATGCATCGGAATCTAAAAGTGGACTCACAGGAGAGTTTCAAATCATAGAGGGTTAGAGTGTCAGTCCTCTTGTACTTAAGTCGGCATTGTGCCTTTTGTATTAAATTCCGATGCAATTTCAGTGATTCATCGTCAATAAGATGGTCCAAGGGATACAGTAAACCTGAAGTGAGGCATTAGAATCTAAAATTGGACTCACAGGAGACGTTCAAATCATAGAGAGTTAGAGTGTCAGTCCTCTTGTACTTAAGTCGGCATTGTGCCTTTTGTATTAAATTCGGATGCAATTTCTGTGTTTCATCGTCTATAAGAAGGTCCAGGGATACAGTAAACCCGAAGTGAAGCATCGGAATCTAAAACTGGACTCAAAGGAGAGGTTCAAATCGTAGAGAGTTAGAGTGTCAGTCCTCTTGTACTTAAGTCAACATTGTGCCTTTTGTATTAAATTAGGATGCAATTCCTGTGTTTCATCGTTAATAAGAAGGTCCAAGGGATACAGTAAACCTGAAAAGAAGCATCGGAATCTAAAACTAGACTCACAGGAGAGGTTAAGATCATAGAAATTTGGAATGTCAGTCCTCTTGTACTTAAGTCGGCATTGTGGCATTAGTTTTAAATTCGGATGCAATTTCTGTGTTTCATCGTTAATAAGAAGGTCCAAGGCATACAGTAAACCTGAAGTGAAGCAACGGAATCTAAAACCGAACTCACAGGAGAGGTTCAAATCATAGAAAGTTGGAGTGTCAGTCCTCTTGTACTTAAGTCGGCGTTGTGCCTTTTGTATTAAATTCGGATGCAATTTCTGTGATTCATCGTCTATAAGATGGTCCAAGGGATACAGTAAACCTGAAGTGAAACATCGGAATGTAAAACTGGACTCACAGGAGAGGTTCAAATCATAGAGAGTTAGAGTGTCAGTCCGCTTGTACTTAAGTCGGCATTGTGCCTTTTGTATTAAATTAGGGTGCAATTTCTGTGTTTCATCGTCAATAAGAAGGTCCAAGGGATACAGTAAACCTGAAGTGAAGCATCGGAATCTAAAACTGGACTCACAGGAGAGGTTAAAATCATAGAAAGTTGGAATGTCAGTCCTCTTGTACTTAAGTCGGCATTGTGGCTTTAGTATTAAATTCGGATGCAATTTTTGTGTTTCGTCGTCTATAAGAAGGTCCAAGGGATACAGTAAACCTGAAGTGAAGCATCGGAATCTAAAACTGGACTCACAGGAGAGGTTCAAATCAAAGAAAATTAGAGTGTCAGTCCTCATGTTCTTAAGTCTGCATTGTGACTTTTGTATTAAATTCGGATGAAATTTCTGTGTTTCATCGTCAATAAGAAGGTCCAAGGTATACAGTAAACCTGAAGTGAAGCATCGGAATCTAAAACTGGACTCACAGGAGAGGTTCAAATCATAGAGAGTTAGAGTGTCAGTCCTCTTGTACTTATGTCCGCATTGTGCCTTTTGTACTAAATTCGGATGATATTTCTGTGTTTCATCGTCAAAAAGGAGGTCCAAGGGATACAGTAAACCTGAAGTGAAGCATCGGAATCTAAAACTGGACTCACAGGAGAGGTTCAAATCATAGAGAGTTAGAGTGGCAGTCCTCTTGTACTTATGTCCGCATTGTGCCTTTTGTATTAAATTCGGATGATATTTCTGTGTTTCATCGTCAAAAAGAACGTCCAAGGGATAAGGTAAGCCTGAAGTGAAGCATCGGAATCTAAAACTGGACTCACAGGAGAGGTTCAAATAATGGAGAGTTAGAGTGTCAGTCCTCTTGCACTTAAGTGTGCATTTTGCCTTTGTATTAAATTCTGATGCAATTTCTGTGTTTCATCGTCAATAAGGAGGTCCAAGGGATACAGTAAACCTGAAGTGAAACATCGGAATGTAAAACTGGACGCACAGGAGAGGTTCAAAACATAGAGAGTTAGAGTGTCAGTCCTCTTGTACTTAAGTCGGCATTGTGCCTTTTGTATTTAATTACGGTGCAATTTCTGTGTTTCATCGTCAATAAGAAGGTCCAAGGGATACAGTAAACCTGAAGTGAAGCATCGGAATGTAAAACTGGACTCACAGGAGAGGTTCAAATCATAGAGAGTTAGAGTTTCAGTCCTCTTGTACTTAAGTCGGTATTGTGCCTTTTGTATTAAATTAGGGTGCAATTTCTGTGTTTCATCGTCAATAAGAAGGTCCAAGGGATACAGTAAACCTGAAGTGAAGCATCGGAATGTAAAACTAGACTCACAGGAGAGGTTTAAATCATAGAGAGTTAGAGTGTCAGTCTTCTTGTACTTAAGTGGGCATTGTGCCTTTTGTATTAAATTCGGATGCAATTTCTGCGTTTCATCGTCAATAAGATGATACAAGGGATACTGTAAACCTGAAGTGAAGCATCGGAATCAAAAAGTGGACTCACAGGAGAGGTTCAAATCATAGAGAGTTAAAGTGTCAATCCTCTTGTAATATAGTCGGCATTGTGCCTTTTGCATTAAATTCCGATGCAATTTCTGTGTTTGGTCGTCAATAAGAAGGTCCAAGGGATACAGTAAACCTGAAGTGAAGCATCGGAATCTAAAACTGGACTCACAGGAGAGGTTCAAATCATAGAGAGTTAGAGTGTCAGTCCTCTTGTACTGAAGACGGCATTGTGCCTTTTGTATTATATTCGGATGCAGTTTCTGTGTTTCATCGTCAATAATAAGGTCCAAGGGATACAGTAAACCTGAAGTGAAGCATCGGAATCTCAAACTAGACTCACAGCAGATGTTCATATCATAGACAGTTAGGGTGTCAGTCCGCTTGTACTTAAGTCGGCATTGTGCCTTTTGTATTGAATTCGGATGCAATTTCTGTGTTTCATCGTCAATAAGAAGGTCCAAGGCATACAGTAAACCTGAAGTGAAGCATCGGAATCTAAAACCGAACTCACAGGAGAGTTTTAAATCTTAGAAATTTGGAGTGTCAGTCCTCTTGTACTTAAGTCGGCGTTGTGCCTTTTGTATTAAATTCGGATGCAATTTCTGTGATTCATCGTCTATAAAAAGGTCCAAGGGATACAGTAAACCTGAAGTGAAGCATCGGAATCTAAAAATGGACTCACATGAGAGGTTCAAATCATAGAGAGTTGGAGTGTCAGTCCTCTTGTACTTATGTCGGCATTGTGCCTTTTGTATTACATTCGGATGCAATTTCAGTGTTTCTTCGTCAATAAGAAGGTCCAAGGGATACAGTAAACCTGAAGTGAAGCATCGGAATCTAAAACCGGACTCACAGGAGAGGTTAAAATCATAGAAAGTTGGAGTGTCAGTCGTTTTGTACTTAAGTTTGCATTGTGGCATTAGTTTTAAATTCGGATGCAATTTCTGTGTTTCATCGTCTATAAGAAGGTCCAAGGGATACAGTAAACCTGAAGTGAAGCATCGGAAACTAAAACTGGACTCACAGGAGAGGTTCGAGTCATAGAAAATTAGAGTGTCAGTCCTCTTGTTCTTAAGTCTGCCTTGTGCCTTTTGTATTAAATTCGGATGCAATTTCTGTATTTCATCGTCAATAAGAAGGTCCAAGGGATACAGTAAACCTGAAGTGAAGCATCGGAATCTAAAACTGGACTCACAGCAGAGGTTCATATCATAGACAGTTAGGGTGTCAGTCCTCTTGTACTTAAGTCGGCATTGTGCCTTTTGTATTAAATTCGGATGCAATTTCTGCGTTTCATCGTCAATAAGAAGATACAAGGGATACAGTAAACCTGAAGTGAAGCCTAGGAATCTAAAAGTGGACTCACAGGAGAGGTTCAAATCATAGAGAGTTAGAGTGTCAGTACTCTTGTACTTAAGTCGGCATTGAGCCTTCTGTATTAAATTAGGATGCAATTTCTGTGTTTCATCGTCAATAAGAAGGTCCAAGGCATACAGTAAACCTGAAGTGAAGCATCGGAATCTAAAACCGAACTCACAGGAGAATTTTAAATCATAGAAATTTGGAGTGTCAGTCCTCTTGTACTTAAGTCGGCGTTGTGCCTTTTGTATTAAATTCGGATGCAATTTCTGTGATTCATCGTCTATAAGAAGGTCCAAGGGATACAGTAAACCTGAAGTGAAGCATCGGAATCTAAAAATGGACTCACAGGAGAGGTTCAAATCATAGAGAGTTAGAGTGTCAGTCCTCTTGTACTTATGTCGGCATTGTGCATTTTGTATTAAATTCGGATGCAATTTCTGTTTTTCATTGCCAATAAGAAGGTCCAAGGGATACAGTAAACCTGAAGTGAAGCATCGGAATCTAAAACTGGACTCACAGGAGAGGTTAAAATCATAGAAAGTTGGAATGTCAGTCCTCTTGTACTCAAGTCGGCATTGTGGCTTTAGTATTAAATTCGGATGCAATTTCTGTGTTTCATCGTCTATAAGAAGGTCCAAGGGATACAGTAAACCTGAAGTGAAGCATCGGAATCTAAAACTGGACTCACAGGAGAGGGTCAAATCGAAGAAAATTAGAGTGTCAGTCCTCTTGTTCTTAGGTCTGCATTGTGCCTTTTATATTAAATTCGGATGCAATTTCTGTGTTTCATCGTCTATAAGAAGGTCCAAGGGATACAGTAAACCTGAAGTGAAGCATCGGAATCTAAAACTGGACTCACAGGAGAGGGTCAAATCGAAGAAAATTAGAGTGTCAGTCCTCTTGTTCTTAAGTCTGCATTGTGCCTTTTGTATTAGATTCGGATGCAATTTCTGTGTTTCATCGTCAATAAGAAGGTCCAAGGTATACAGTAAACCTTTAGTGAAGCATCGGAATCTAAAACTGGACTCAAAGGAGAGGTTCAAATCATAGAGAGTTAGAGAGTCAGTCCTCTTGTACTTAAGTCCGCATTGTGCCTTTTGTATTAAATTCGGATGATATTTCTGTGTTTCATCGTCAAAAAGAAGGTCCAAGGGATACAGTAAACCTGAAGTGAAGCATCGGAATCTAAAAGTGGACTCACATTAGAGGTTCAAATCATAGAGAGTTAGAGTGTCAGTCCTCTTGTACTTAAGTCGGCATTGTGCCTTTTGTATTACATTCGGATGCAATTTCAGTGTTTCATCGTAAACAAGAAGGTCCAAGGGATACAGTAAACCTGAAGTGAAGCATCGGAATCTAAAACCGGACTCACAGGAGAGGTTAAAATCATAGACAGTTGGAGTGTCAGTCGTTTTGTACTTAAGTTGGCATTGTGGCATTAGTTTTAAATTCGGATGCAATTTCTGTGTTTCATCGTCTATAAGAAGGACCAAGGGATACAGTAAACCTGAAGTGAAGCATCGGAAACTAAAACTGGACTCACAGGAGAGGTTCCAATCATAGAAAATTAGAGTGACAGTCCTCTTGTTCTTAAGTCTGCCTTGTGCCTTTTGTATTAAATTCGGATGCAATTTCTGTATTTCATCGTCAATAAGAAGGTCCAAGGTATACAGTAAACCTGAAATGAAGCATCGGAATCTAAAACTGGACTCACAGGAGAGGTTCAAATCATAGAGGGTTAGAGTGTCACTCTTCTTGTACTTAAGTCGTTATTGTGCATTTTGTATTAAATTCGGATGCAATTTCTGCGTTTCATCGTCAATAAGAAGATACAAGGGATACAGTAAACCTGAAGTGAGGCATCGGAATCTAAAACTGGACTCACAGGAGAGGTTAAAATCATAGAGAGTATGAGTGTCAGTCCTCTTGTACTATAGTCGGCATTGAGCCTTTTGTATTAAATTCCGATGCAATTTCTGTGTTTGATCGTCAATAAAAAGGTCCAAGGGATACAGCAAACCTGAAGTGAAGCATCGGAATCTAAAACTGGACTCACAGCAGAGGTTCATATCATAGACAGTTAGGGTGTCAGTCCTCTTGTACTTAAGTCGGCATTGTGCCTTTTGTATTGAATTCGGATGCAATTTCTGTGTTTCATCGTCAATAAGAAGGTCCAAGGCATACAGTAAACTTGAAGTGAAGCATCGGAATCTAAAACCGGACTCACAGGAGAGGTTAAAATCATAGAAAGTTGGAGTGTCAGTCGTTTTGTACTTAAGTTTGCATTGTGGCATTAGTTTTAAATTCGGATGCAATTTCTGTGTTTCATCGTCTATAAGAAGGTCCAAGGGATACAGTAAACCTGAAGTGAAGCATCGGAAACTAAAACTGGACTCACAGGAGAGGTTCGAGTCATAGAAAATTAGAGTGTCAGTCCTCTTGTTCTTAAGTCTGCCTTGTGCCTTTTGTATTAAATTCGGATGCAATTTCTGTATTTCATCGTCAATAAGAAGGTCCAAGGGATACAGTAAACCTGAAGTGAAGCATCGGAATCTAAAACTGGACTCACAGCAGAGGTTCATATCATAGACAGTTAGGGTGTCAGTCCTCTTGTACTTAAGTCGGCATTGTGCCTTTTGTATTAAATTCGGATGCAATTTCTGCGTTTCATCGTCAATAAGAAGATACAAGGGATACAGTAAACCTGAAGTGAAGCCTAGGAATCTAAAAGTGGACTCACAGGAGAGGTTCAAATCATAGAGAGTTAGAGTGTCAGTACTCTTGTACTTAAGTCGGCATTGAGCCTTCTGTATTAAATTAGGATGCAATTTCTGTGTTTCATCGTCAATAAGAAGGTCCAAGGCATACAGTAAACCTGAAGTGAAGCATCGGAATCTAAAACCGAACTCACAGGAGAATTTTAAATCATAGAAATTTGGAGTGTCAGTCCTCTTGTACTTAAGTCGGCGTTGTGCCTTTTGTATTAAATTCGGATGCAATTTCTGTGATTCATCGTCTATAAGAAGGTCCAAGGGATACAGTAAACCTGAAGTGAAGCATCGGAATCTAAAAATGGACTCACAGGAGAGGTTCAAATCATAGAGAGTTAGAGTGTCAGTCCTCTTGTACTTATGTCGGCATTGTGCATTTTGTATTAAATTCGGATGCAATTTCTGTTTTTCATTGCCAATAAGAAGGTCCAAGGGATACAGTAAACCTGAAGTGAAGCATCGGAATCTAAAACTGGACTCACAGGAGAGGTTAAAATCATAGAAAGTTGGAATGTCAGTCCTCTTGTACTCAAGTCGGCATTGTGGCTTTAGTATTAAATTCGGATGCAATTTCTGTGTTTCATCGTCTATAAGAAGGTCCAAGGGATACAGTAAACCTGAAGTGAAGCATCGGAATCTAAAACTGGACTCACAGGAGAGGGTCAAATCGAAGAAAATTAGAGTGTCAGTCCTCTTGTTCTTAGGTCTGCATTGTGCCTTTTATATTAAATTCGGATGCAATTTCTGTGTTTCATCGTCTATAAGAAGGTCCAAGGGATACAGTAAACCTGAAGTGAAGCATCGGAATCTAAAACTGGACTCACAGGAGAGGGTCAAATCGAAGAAAATTAGAGTGTCAGTCCTCTTGTTCTTAAGTCTGCATTGTGCCTTTTGTATTAGATTCGGATGCAATTTCTGTGTTTCATCGTCAATAAGAAGGTCCAAGGTATACAGTAAACCTTTAGTGAAGCATCGGAATCTAAAACTGGACTCAAAGGAGAGGTTCAAATCATAGAGAGTTAGAGAGTCAGTCCTCTTGTACTTAAGTCCGCATTGTGCCTTTTGTATTAAATTCGGATGAGATTTCTGTGTTTCATCGTCAAAAAGAAGGTCCAAGGGATACAGTAAACCTGAAGTGAAGCATCGGAATCTAAAAGTGGACTCACATTAGAGGTTCAAATCATAGAGAGTTAGAGTGTCAGTCCTCTTGTACTTAAGTCGGCATTGTGCCTTTTGTATTACATTCGGATGCAATTTCAGTGTTTCATCGTAAACAAGAAGGTCCAAGGGATACAGTAAACCTGAAGTGAAGCATCGGAATCTAAAACCGGACTCACAGGAGAGGTTAAAATCATAGACAGTTGGAGTGTCAGTCGTTTTGTACTTAAGTTGGCATTGTGGCATTAGTTTTAAATTCGGATGCAATTTCTGTGTTTCATCGTCTATAAGAAGGACCAAGGGATACAGTAAACCTGAAGTGAAGCATCGGAAACTAAAACTGGACTCACAGGAGAGGTTCCAATCATAGAAAATTAGAGTGACAGTCCTCTTGTTCTTAAGTCTGCCTTGTGCCTTTTGTATTAAATTCGGATGCAATTTCTGTATTTCATCGTCAATAAGAAGGTCCAAGGTATACAGTAAACCTGAAATGAAGCATCGGAATCTAAAACTGGACTCACAGGAGAGGTTCAAATCATAGAGGGTTAGAGTGTCACTCTTCTTGTACTTAAGTCGTTATTGTGCATTTTGTATTAAATTCGGATGCAATTTCTGCGTTTCATCGTCAATAAGAAGATACAAGGGATACAGTAAACCTGAAGTGAGGCATCGGAATCTAAAACTGGACTCACAGGAGAGGTTAAAATCATAGAGAGTATGAGTGTCAGTCCTCTTGTACTATAGTCGGCATTGAGCCTTTTGTATTAAATTCCGATGCAATTTCTGTGTTTGATCGTCAATAAAAAGGTCCAAGGGATACAGCAAACCTGAAGTGAAGCATCGGAATCTAAAACTGGACTCACAGCAGAGGTTCATATCATAGACAGTTAGGGTGTCAGTCCTCTTGTACTTAAGTCGGCATTGTGCCTTTTGTATTGAATTCGGATGCAATTTCTGTGTTTCATCGTCAATAAGAAGGTCCAAGGCATACAGTAAACTTGAAGTGAAGCATCGGAATCTAAAACCGAACTCACAGGAGAATTTTAAATCATAGAAATTTGGAGTGTCAGTCCTCTTGTACTTAATCCGGCGTTGTGCCTTTTGTATTAAATTCGGATGCAATTTCTGTGATTCATCGTCTATAAGAAGGTCCAAGGGATACAGTAAACCTGAAGTGAAGCATCGGAATCTAAAAATGGACTCTCAGGAGAGGTTCAAATCATAGAGAGTTAGAGTGTCAGTCCTCTTGTACTTATGTCGGCATTGTGCATTTTGTATTAAATTCGGATGCAATTTCTGTGTTTCATTGTCAATAAGAAGTTCCAAGGGATACAGTAAACCTGAAGTGAAGCATCGGAATCTAAAACTGGACTCACAGGAGAGGTTAAAATCATAGAAAGTTGGAATGTCAGTCCTCTTGTACTTAAGTCGGCATTGTGGCTTTAGTAATAAATTCGGATGCAATTTCTGTGTTTCATCGTCTATAAGAAGGTCCAAGGGATACAGTAAACCTGAAGTGAAGCATCGGAATCTAAAACTGGACTCAAAGGAGAGGGTCAAATCGAAGAAAATTAGAGTGTCAGTCCTCTTGTTCTTAAGTCTGCATTGTGCCTTTTGTATTAAATTCGGATGCAATTTCTGTGTTTCATCGTCAATAAGAAGGTCCAAGGTATACAGCAAACCTTTAGTGAAGCATCGGAATCTAAAACTGGACTCAAAGGAGAGGTTCAAATCATAGAGAGTTAGAGAGTCAGTCCTCTTGTACATAAGTCCGCATTGTGCCTTTTGTATTAAATTCGGATGATATTTCTGTGTTTCATCGTCAAAAAGAAGGTCCAAGGGATACAGTAAACCTGAAGTGAAGCATCGGAATCTAAAAGTGGACTCACATTAGAGGTTCAAATCATAGAGAGTTAGAGTGTCAGTCCTCTTGTACTTAAGTCGGCATTGTGCCTTTTGTATTACATTCGGATGCAATTTCAGTGTTTCATCGTCAATAAGAAGGTCCAAGGGATACAGTAAACCTGAAGTGAAGCATCGGAATCTAAAACCGGACTCACAGGAGAGGTTAAAATCATAGAAAGTTGGAGTGTCAGTCGTTTTGTACTTAAGTTGGCATTGTGGCATTAGTTTTAAATTCGGATGCAATTTCTGTGTTTCATCGTCTATAAGAACGTCCAAGGGATACAGTAAACCTGAAGTGAAGCATCGGAAACTAAAACTGGACTCACAGGAGAGGTTCCAATCACAGAAAATTAGAGTGTCAGTCCTCTTGTTCTTAAGTCTGCCTTGTGCCTTTTGTATTAAATTCGGATGCAATTTCTGTATTTCATCGTCATTAAGAAGTTCCAAGGTATACAGTAAACCTGAAATGAAGCATCGGAATCTAAAACTGGACTCACAGGAGAGGTTCAAATCATAGAGAGTTAGAGTGTCACTCATCTTGTACTTAAGTCGTTATTGTGCATTTTGTATTAAATTCGGATGCAATTTCTGCGTTTCATCGTCAATTAGAAGATACAAGGGATACAGTAAACCTGAAGTGATGCATCGGAATCTAAAACTGGACTCACAGGAGAGTTTCAAATCATAGAGAGTTAGAGTGTCAGTCCTCTTGTACTTAAGTCGGCATTGTGCCTTTTGTATTAAATTCGGATGCAATTTCAGTGATTCATCGTCAATAAGATGGTCCAAGGGATACAGTAAACCTGAAGTGAGGCATTAGAATCTAAAACTGGACCCACAGGTGACGTTCAAATCATAGAGAGTTAGAGTGTCAGTCCTCTTGTACTTAAGTCGGCATTGTGCCTTTTGTATTAAATTAGGGTGCAATTTCTGTGTTTCATCGTCAATAAGAAGGTCCAAGGGATACAGTAAACCTGAAGTGAAGCATCGGAATCTAAAACTGGACTCACAGGAGAGGTTAAAATCATAGAAAGTTGGAATGTCAGTCCTCTTGTACTTAAGTCGGCATTGTGGCTTTAGTATTAAATTCGGATGCAATTTTTGTGTTTCATCGTCTATAAGAAGGTCCAAGGGATACAGTAAACCTGAAGTGAAGCATCGGAATCTAAAACTGGACTCACAGGAGAGGTTCAAATCAAAGAAAATTAGAGTGTCAGTCATCATGGTCTTAAGTCTGCATTGTGCCTTTTGTATTAAATTCGGATGAAATTTCTGTGTTTCATCGTCAATAAGAAGGTCCAAGGTATACAGTAAACCTGAAGTGAAGCATCGGAATCTAAAACTGGACTCACAGGAGAGGTTCAAATCATAGAGAGTTAGAGTGTCAGTCCTCTTGTACTTATGTCCGCATTGTGCCTTTTGTATTAAATTCGGATGATATTTCTGTGTTTCGTCGTCAAAAAGAAGGTCCAAGGGATACAGTAAACCTGGAGTGAAGCATCGGAATCTAAAACTGGACTCACAGGACAGGTTCAAATCATAGAGAGTTAGAGTGGCAGTCCTCTTGTACTTATGTCCGCATTGTGCCTTTTGTATTAAATTCGGATGATATTTCTGTGTTTCATCGTCAAAAAGAAAGTCCAAGGGATAAGGTAAGCCTGAAGTGAAGCATCGGAATCTAAAACTGGACTCACAGGAGAGGTTCAAATAATGGAGAGTTAGAGTGTCAGTCCTCTTGTACTTAAGTGTGCATTTTGCCTTTGTATTAAATTCTGATGCAATTTCTGTGTTTCATCGTCAATAAGGAGGTCCAAGGGATACAGTAAACCTGAAGTGAAACATCGGAATGTAAAACTGGACTCACAGGAGAGGTTCAAATCATAGAGTGTTAGAGTGTCAGTCCTCTTGTACTTAAGTCGGCATTGTGCCTTTTGTATTAAATTACGGTGCAATTTCTGTGTTTCATCGTCAATAAGAAGGTCCAAGGGATACAGTAAACCTGAAGTGAAGCATCGGAATGTAAAACTGGACTCACAGGAGAGGTTCAAATCATAGAGAGTTAGGGTTTCAGTCCTCTTGTACTTAAGTCGATATTGTGCCTTTTGTATTAAATTAGGGTGCAATTTCTGTGTTTCATCGTCAATAAGAAGGTCCAAGGGATACAGTAAACCTGAAGTGAAGCATCGGAATGTAAAACTAGACTCACAGGAGAGGTTTAAATCATAGAGAGTTAGAGTGTCAGTCTTCTTGTACTTAAGTGGGCATTGTGCCTTTTGTATTAAATTCGGATGCAATTTCTGCGTTTCATCGTCAATAAGATGATACAAGGGATACAGTAAACCTGAAGTGAAGCATCGGAATCTAAAAGTGGACTCACAGGAGAGGTTCAAATCATAGAGAGTTGGAGTGTCAGTCCTCTTGTACTTATGTCGGCATTGTGCCTTTTGTATTACATTCGGATGCAATTTCAGTGTTTCATCGTCAATAAGAAGGTCCAAGGGAAACAGTAAACCTGAAGTGAAGCATCGGAAACTAAAACTGGACTCACAGGAGAGGTTCGAATCATAGAAAATTAGAGTGTCAGTCCTCTTGTTCTTAAGTCTGCCTTGTGCCTTTTGTATTAAATTCGGATGCAATTTCTGTATTTCATCGTCAATAAGAAGGTCCAAGGTATACAGTAAACCTGAAATGAAGCATCAGAATCTAAAACTGGACTCACAGGAGAGCTTCAAATCATAGAGAGTTAGAGTGTCACTCTTCTTGTACTTAAGTCGTTATTGTGCATTTTGTAATAAATTCGGATGTAATTTCTGCGTTTCATCGTCAATAAGAAGATACAAGGCATACAGTAAACCTGAAGTGAAGCATCGGAATCTAAAACCGAACTCACAGGAGAGTTTTAAATCTTAGAAATTTGGAGTGTCAGTCCTCTTGTACTTAAGTCGGCATTGTGGCTTTAGTATTAAATTCGGATGCAATTTCTGTGTTTCATCGTCTATAAGAAGGTCCAAGGGATACAGTAAACCTGAAGTGAAGCATCGGAATCTAAAACTGGACTCACAGGAGAGGTTCAAATCGAAGAAAATTAGAGTGTCAGTCCTCTTGTTCTTAAGTCTGCATTGTGCCTTTTGTATTTAATTCGGATGCCATTTCTGTGTTTCATCGTCAATAAGAAGGTCCAAGGTATACAGTAAACCTGAAGTGAAGCATCGGAATCTAAAACTGGACTCACATTAGAGGTTCAAATCATAGAGAGTTAGAGTGTCAGTCCTCTTGTACGTAAGTCGGCATTGTGCCTTTTGTATTACATTCGGATGCAATTTCAGTGTTTCATCGTCAATAAGAAGGTCCAAGGGATACAGTAAACCTGAAGTGAAGCATCGGAATCTAAAACCGGACTCACAGGAGAGGTTAAAATCATAGAAAGTTGGAGTGTCAGTCGTTATGTACTTAAGTTGGCATTGTGGCATTACTTTTAAATTCTGAAGCAATTTCTGTGTTTCATCGTCAATAAGAAGGTCCAAGGGATACAGTAAACCTGAAGTGAAGCATCGGAAACTAAAACTGGACTCACAGGAGAGGTTCCAATCATAGAAAATTAGAGTGTCAGTCCTCTTGTTCTTAAGTCTGCCTTGTGCCTTTTGTATTAAATTCGGATGCAATTTCTGTATTTCATCGTCAATAAGAAGGTCCAAGGTATACAGTAAACCTGAAATGAAGCATCAGAATCTAAAACTGGACTCACAGGAGAGCTTCAAATCATAGAGAGTTAGAGTGTCACTCTTCTTGTACTTAAGTCGTTATTGGGCATTTTGTAATTAATTTGGATGCAATTTCTGCGTTTCATCATCAATAAGAAGATACAAGGGATACAGTAAACCTGAAGTGATGAATCGGAATCTAAAAGTGGACTCACAGGAGAGTTTCAAATCATAGAGGGTTAGAGTGTCAGTCCTCTTGTACTTAAGTCGGCATTGTGCCTTTTGTATTAAATTCGGATGCAATTTCAGTGATTCATCGTCAATAAAAAGGTCCAAGGAATACAGTAAACCTGAAGTGAGGCATTAGAATCTAAAACTGGACTCACAGGAGACGTTCAAATCATAAAGAGTTAGAGTGTCAGTCCTCTTTACGTAAGTCGGCATTGTGCCCTTTGTATTAAATTCGGATGCAATTTCTGTGATTCATCGTCTATAAGAAGGACCAGTGATACAGTAAACCCGAAGTGAAGCATGGGAATCTAAAACTGGACTCACAGGAGAGGTTCAAATCGTAGAGAGTTGGTGTGTCAGTCCTCTTGTACTTAAGTCGGCATTGTGCCTTTTGTATTAAATTAGGATGCAATTTCTGTGTTTCATCGTTAATAAGAAGGTCCAAGGGATATAGTTAACCTGAAAAGATGCATCGGAATCTAAAACTAGACTCACAGGAGAGGTTAAGATCATAGAAATTTGGAATGTCAGTCCAATTGTACTTAAGTCGGCATCGTGGCTTTAGTTTTAAATTCGGATGCAATTTCTGTGTTCCATCATCAATAAGAAGGTCCAAGGCATACAGTAAACCTGAAGTGAAGCATCGGAATCTTAAACCGAACTCACAGGAGAGGTTTAAATCATAGAAAGTTGGAGTGTCAGTCCTCTTGTACTTAAGTCGGCGATGTGCCTTTTGTATTAAATTTGGATGCAATTTCTGTGATTCATCGTCTATAAGAAGGTCCAAGGGATACAGTAAACCTGAAGAGAAGAATCGGAATCTAAAACTGGACTCACAGGAGAGGTTAAAATCATAGAAAGTTGGAATGTCAGTCCTCTTGTACTTAAGTCGGCATTGTGGCTTTAGTATTAAATTCGGATGCAATTTCTGTGTTTCATCGTCTATAAGAAGTTCCAAGGGATACAGTAAACCTGAAGTGAAGCATCGGAATCTAAAACTGGACTCACAGGAGAGGTTCAAATAGAAGAAAATTAGAGTGTCAGTCCTCTTGTTCTTAAGTCTGCATTGTGCCTTTTGTATTATATTCGGATGCCATTTCTGTGTTTCATCGTCAATAAGAAGGTCCAAGGTATACAGTAAACCTGAAGTGAGGCATCGGAATCTAAAACTGGACTCACAGGAGAGGTTCAAATCAAAGAAAATTAGAGTGTCAGTCCTCTTGTCCTTAAGTCTGCATTGTGCCATTTGTATTAAATTCGGATGCAATTTCTGTGTTTCATCGTCAATAATAAGGTCCTAGGTATACAGTAAACCTGAAGTGAGGCATCGGAATCTAAAACTGGACTCACAGGAGAGGTTCAAATCATAGAGAGTTAGAGTGTCAGTCCTCTTGTACTTATGTCCGCATTGTGCCTTTTGTATTAAATTCGGATGATATTTCTGTGTTTCATCGTCAAAAAGAAGGTCCAAGGGATACAGTAAACCTGAAGTGAAGCATCGTAATCTAAAACTGGACTCACAGGAGATGTTCAAATCATAGAGAGTTAGAGTGTCAGTCCTCTTGTACTTATGTCCGCATTGTGCCTTTTGTAATAAATTCGGATGATATTTCTGTGTTTAATTGTCAAAAAGAAGGTCCAAGGGATAAGGTAAACCTGAAGTGAAGCATCGGAATCTAAAACTGGACTCACAGGAGAGGTTCAAATAATGGAGAGTTAGAGTGTCAGTCCTCTTGTACTTAAGTGTGCATTGTGCCTTTTGTATTAAATTCTGATGCAATTTCTGCGTTTCATCGTCAATAAGGACGTCCAAGGGATACAGTAAACCTGAAGTGAAGCATCTGAATGTAAAAGTGGACTAACAGGAGAGGTTCAAAACATAGAGTGTTAGAGTGTCAGTCCTCTTGTACTTAAGTCGGCATTGTGCCTTTTGTATTAAATTTAGGTGCAATTTCTGTGTTTCATCGTCAAAAAGAAGGTCCAAGGGTTATAGTAAACCTGAAGTGAAGCATCGTAATGTAAAACTGGACTCACAGGAGAGGTTCAAATCATAGAGAGTTAGAGTTTCAGTCCTCTTGTACTTAAGTCGGCATTGTGCCTTTTGTATTAAATTAGGGTGCAATTTCTGTGTTTCATCGTCAATAAGAAGGTCCAAGGGATAGAGTAAACCTGAAAAGAACCATCGGAATCTAAAACTGGACTCACAGGAGAGGTTAAGATCATAGAAAGTTGGAATGTCAGTCCTCTTGTACTTAAGTCGGCATTGTGGCTTTAGTTTTAAATTTGGATGCAATTTCTGTGTTTCATCGTCTATAAGAAGCTCCAAGGAATACAGGAATCCTGAAGTGAAGCATCGGAATCTAAAACTGAACTCACAGGAGAGGTTCAAATCATAGAAAATTAGAGTGTCAGTCCTCGTGTTCTTAAGTCTGCTTTCTGCCTTTTGTATTAAATTTTGATGCAATTTCTTTGTTTCATCGTCAATAAGAAGGTCCTAGGTATACAGTAAACCTGAAGTGAAGCATCGGAATGTAAAACTGGACTCACAGGAGAGGTTCATATCATAGAGAGTTAGAGTGTCAGTCCTCTTGTACTTAAGTCGGCATTGTGCCTCTTGTATTAAATTCGGATCCAATTTCTGCGTTTTATCGTCAATAAGAAGATACAAGGGATACAGTAAACCTGAAGTGAAGCATCGGAATCTAGAAGTGGACTCACATTAGGGGTTCAAATCATAGAGAGTTAGAGTGTCAGTCCTCTTGTACTTAAGTCAGCATTGTGCCTTTTGTATTAAATTCGGATGCAATTTCAGTGTTTCATCGTCAATAAGAAGGTCCAAGGGATTCAGTAAACCTGAAGGGAGGCATCAGAATCCAAAACTGGACTCACAGGAGAGGTTCATATCATAGACAGTTAGGGTGTCAGTCCTCTTGTACTTAAGTCGGAATTGTGCCTTTTGTATTAAATTTGGATGCAATTTCTGTGTTTCATGGTTAATAAGAAGTTCCAAGGGATACATTAAACCTGAAGTGAAGCATCGGATTCTAAAACCGGACTCACAGGAGAGGTTCAAATCATAGAGAGTTAGAGTGTCAGTCCTCTTGTACTTAAGTCGGCATTGTGCCTTTTGTTTTAAATTAGGATGCAATTTCTGTGTTTCTTCGTCAATAAGAAGGTCCAAGGGATACAGTAAACCTGAAAACAAGGATCGGAATCTAAAAGTGGACTCACAGGAGAGGTTAAGATCATAGAAAGTTGGAATGTCAGTCCTCTTGTACTTAAGTCGGCATTGTGGCTTTAGTTTTAAATTCGGATGCAATTTCTGTGTTTCATCGTCTATAAGAAGGTCCAAGGGATACAGTAAACCTGAAGTGAAGCATCGGAAACTAAAACTGGACTCGCAGGAGAGGTTTCAATCATAGAAAATTAGAGTGTCAGTCCTCTTGTTCTTAAGTCTGCCTTGTGCCTTTAGTATTAAATTCGGATGCAATTTCTGTGATTCATCTTCTATAAGAAGGTCCAGGGATACAGTAAACCCGAAGTGAAGCATCGGAATCTAAAACTGGACTCACAGGAGAGGTTCAAATCGTAGAGAGTTAGTGTGTCAGTCCTCTTGTACTTAAGTCGGCATTGTGCCTTTTGTATTAAATTAGGATGCAATTTCTGTGTTTCATCGTTAATAAGAAGGTCCAAGGGATACAGTAAACCTGAAAAGAAGCACCGGAATCTAAAACTAGACTCACAGGATAGGTTAAGATCATAGAAATTTGGAATGTCAGTACTCTTGTACCTAAGTCGGCATTGTGGCTTTAGTTTTAAATTCGGATGCAATTTCTGTGTACCATCGTCAATAAGAAGGTCCAAGGCATACAGTAAACCTGAAGGGAAGCATCGGAATCTAAAACCGAACTCACAGGAGAGGTTTAAATCATAGAAAGTTGGAGTGTCAGTCCTCTTGTACTTAAGTCGGCGTTGTGCCTTTAGTATTAAATTCGGATGCAATTTCTGTGATTCATCGTCTATAAGAAGGTCCAAGGGATACAGTAAACCTGAAGTGAAGCATCGGAACCTAAAACTGAACTCACAGGAGAAGTTCAAATCATACAGAGTTAGGGTGTCAGTCCTCTTGTACTTAAGTCGGCATTGTGCCTTTTGTATTAAATTCGGATGATATTTCTGTGTTTCATCGTCAAAAAGAAGGTGCAAGGGATAAGGTAAACCTGAAGTGAAGCATCGGAATCTAAAACTGGACTCACAGGTGAGGTTCAAATAATGGAGAGTTAGAGTGTCAGTCCTCTTGTACTTAAGTGTGCATTGTGCCTTTTGCATTAAATTCTGATGCAATTTCTGTGTTTCATCGTCAATAAGGAGGTCCAAGGGATACAGTAAACCTGAAGTGAAGCATCGGAATGTAAAACTGGACTCACAGGAGAGGTTCAAATCATAGAGTGTTAGAGTGTCAGTCCTCTTGTACTTAAGTCGGCATTGTGCCTTTTGTATTAAATTAGGGTGCAATTTCTGTGTTTCATCGTCAATAAGAAGGTCCAAGGGATACAGTAAACCTGAAGTGAAGCATCGGAATGTAAAACTGGATTCACAGGAGAGGTTCAAATCATAGAGAGTTAGAGTTTCAGTCGTCTTGTACTTAAGTCGGCATTGTGCCTCTTGTATTAAATTAGGGTGCAATTTCTGTGTTTCATCGTCAATAAGAAGGTCCAAGGGATACAGTAAACCTGAAAAGAACCATCGGAATCTAAAACTGGACTCACAGGAGAGGTTAAGATCATAGAAAGTTGGAATGTCAGTCCTCTTGTACCTAAGTCGGCATTGTGGCTTTAGTTTTAAATTTGGATGCAATTTCTGTGTTTCATTGTCTATAAGAAGCTCCAAGGAATACAGTAAACCTGAAGTGAAGCATCGGAATCTAAAACTGGACTCACAGGATAGGTTCAAATCATAGAAAATGAGAGTGTCAGTCCTCTTGTTCTTAAGTCTGCCTTGTGACTTTTGTATTAAATTCGGATGCAATTTCTGTGTTTCATCGTCAATAAGAAGGTCCAAGGTATACAGTAAACCTGAAGTGAAGCATCGGAAAATAAAATTGGACTCACAGGAGACGTTCATATCATAGAGAGTTAGTGTGTCAGTCCTCTTGTACTTAAGTCGGCATTGTGCCTCTTGTATTAAATTCGGATCCAATTTCTGCGTTTTATCGTCAATAAGAAGATACAAGGGATACAGTAAACCTGAAGTGAAGCATCGGAATCTAAAACTGGACTCACAGGAGAGGTTCAAATCGTAGAGAGTTAGAGTGTCAGTCCTCTTGTACTTAAGTCGGCATTGTGCCTTTTGTTTTAAATTAGGATGCAATTTCTGTGTTTCATCGTCAAAAAGAAGGTCCAAGGGATACAGTAAACCTGAAAACAAGGATCGGAATCTAAAAGTCGACTCACAGGAGAGGTTAAGATCATAGAAAGTTGGAATGTCAGTCCTCTTGTACTTAAGTCGGCATTGTGGCTTTAGTTTTAAATTCGGATGCAATTTCTGTGTTTCATCGTCTATAAGAAGGTCCAAGGGATACAGTAAACCTGAAGTGAAGCATCGGAAACTAGAACTGGACTCGCAGGAGAGGTTCCAATCATAGAAGATTAGAGTGTCAGTCCTCTTGTTCTTAAGTCGGCCTTGTGCCTTTTGTATTAAATTCGGATGCAATTTCTGTATTTAATCGTCAATCAGAAGGTCCAAGGTATACAGTAAACCTGAAATGAAGCATCGGAATCTAAAACTGGACTCACAGGAGAGGTTAAAATCATAGATAGTTAGAGTGTCAGTCTTCTTGTACTTAAGTCGTTATTGTGCCTTTTGTACTAAATTCGGATGCAATTTCTTCGTTTCATCGTCAATAAGAAGATACAAGGGATACAGTAAACCTGAAGTGATGCATCGGAATCTAAAAGTGGACTCACAGGAGAGTTTCAAATTATAGAGAGTTAGGGTGTCAGTCCTCTTGTACTTAAGTCGGCATTGTGCATTTTGTATTAAATTCGGATGCAATTTCAGTGATTCATCGTCAATAAGAAGGTCCAAGGGATACAGTAAACCTGAAGTGAGGCATTAGAATCTAAAACTGGACTCACAGGAGAGGTTCAAATCATAGAGAGTTAGAGTGTCAGTCCTCTTGTATTTAAGTCGGCATTGTGCCTTTTGTATTAAATTCGGATGCAATTTCTGTGATTCATCGTCTATAAGAAGGTCCTGGGATACAGTAAACCTGAAGTGAAGCATCGGAATCTATAACTGGTCTCACAGGAGAGGTTCAAATCATATAGAGTTAGAGTGTCAGTCCTCTTGTACTTAAGTCGGCATTGTGCCTTTTGTATTAAATTAGGATGCAATTTCTGTGTTTCATCGTTAATAAGAAGGTCCAAGGGATACAGTAAACCTTAAAAGAAGCATCGGAATCTAAAACTAGACTCACAGCAGAGGTTAAGATCATAGAAATATGGAATTACAGTCCTCTTGTACTTAAGTCGGCATTGTGGCTTTAGTTTTAAATTCGGATGCAATTTCTGTGTTTCATCGTCAATAAGAAAGTCCAAGGCATACAGTAAACCTGAAGTGAAGCACCGGAATCTAAAACTGGACTCACAGGAGAGGTTATAATCATAGAGGGTTAGAGTGTCAGTCTTCTTGTACTTAAGTCGTTATTGTGCCTTTTGTATTAAATTCGGATGCAATTTCTGCGTTTCATCGTCAATAAGAAGATACAAGGGATACAGTAAACCTGAAGTGAAGCATCGGAATCTAAAACTGAACTCACAGGAGAAGTTCAAATCATAGAGAGTTAGGGTGTCAGTCCTCTTGTACTTAAGTCGGCATTGTGCCTTTTGTATAAAATTCGGATGCAATTTCTGTGTTTCATTGTCAATAAGAAGGTCCAAGGGATACAGTAAACCTGAAGTGAAGCATCGGAATCTAAAACTGGACTCACTGGAGAGGTTAAAATCATAGAAAGTTGGAACGTCAGTCCTCTTGTACTTAAGTCGGCATTGTGGCTTTAGTATTAAATTCCGATGCAATTTCTGTGTTTCACCGTCTATAAGAAGGTCCAAGATATACGGTAAACCTGAAGTGAAGCATCGGAATCTAAAACTGGACTCATAGGAGAGGTTCATATCATAGAAAGTTAGAGTGTTAGTCCTCTTGTACTTAAGTCGGCATTGTGGCTTTTGTATTAAAGTCGGATACAATTTCAGTGTTTCATCGTCTATAAGAAGGTCCAATTGATACAGTAAACCTAAAGTGAAGCATCGGAAACTAAAACTGGACTCACAGGAGAGGTTCAAATCATAGAGAGTTAGAGTGTCAGTCCACTTGTACTTAAGTCGGCATTGTGCCTTTTGTATTAAATTCGGATGCAATTTTGGTGTTTCATCGTCAATAAGAAGGTCCAAGGGATAAAGTAAACCTGAAACGAAGCATCGGAATCTAAAACTGGACTCACAGGAGAGGTTAAGATCATAGAAAGTTGGAATGTCAGGCTTCTTGCACTTAAGTCGTCATTGTGGCTTTAGTTTTAAATTCGGATGGAATTTCTGTGTTTCATCGTCTATAAGAAGGTCCAAGGAATACAGTGAACCTGATGTGAAGCATCGGAATCCAAAACTGGACTCACAGGAGAGGTTCAAATCATAGAAAGTTAGAGTGTCAGTCCTCTTGATCTTAAGTCTGCCTTGTGCATTTTGTATTAAATTCGGATGCAATTTATGTTTTTCATCGTCAATAAGAAGGTCCAAGAGATACAGTAAACCTGAAGTGAAGCATCGGAATCTAAAACTGGACTCACAGGAGAGGTTCAAATTATCGAAAGTTAGAGTGTTAGTCCTCTTGTACTGAAGTTGGCATTGTGGCTTTTGTATTAAATTCGGATGCAATTTCAGTGTTTCATCGTCTATAAGAAGGTCCAAGGGATACAGTAAACCTGAAGTGAAGCATCGGAATCTAAAACTGGACTCACCGGAGAAGTTCAAAACATCGAAAGGTAGAGTGTTAGTCCTCTTGTACTTAAGTTGGCATTGTGGCTTTTGTATTAAATTCGGATGCAATATCAGTGTTTCATCGTCTATAAGAAGGTCCAAGGCATACAGTAAACCTGAGGTGAAGCATCGGAATCTAAAACCGGACTCACGGGAGAGGTTAAAATCATAGAAAGTTGGAGTGTCAGTCCTCTTGTACTTAAGTCGGCATTGTGCCTTTTGTATTAAATTCGGATGCAATTTCTGTGATTTATCGTCTATAAGAAGGTCCAAGGGATACAGTAAACCAGAAGTAAAGCATCGGAATCAAAAACTGGACTCACAGGAGAGGTTCAAATCATAGGGAGTTAGAGTGTCAGTCCTCTTGTACTTAAGTCGGCATTGTGCCTTTTGTATTAAATTCGGATGCAATTCCTGTGTTTCATCGTCAATAAGAAGGTCCAAGGTATACAGTAAACCTGAAGTGAAGCATTGGAATCTAAAACTAGACTCACAGGAGAGGTTAAAATCATAGAAAGTTGGAATGTCAGTCCTCTTGTACTTAAGTCGGCATTGTGGCTTTAGTATTAAATTCGGATGCAATTTCTGTGGTTCATCGTCTATAAGAAGGCCCAAGGGATACAGTAAACGTGAAGTGAAGCATCGGAATCTAAAACTGGACTCACAGGAGAGGTTCAAATCATAGAAAATTAGAGTGTCAGTCCTCTTGTTCTTAAGTCTGCATTGTGCCTTTTGTATTAAATTCGGATGCAATTTCTGTGTTTCATCGTCAATAAGAAGGTCCAAGGTATACAGTAAACCTGAAGTGAAGCATCGGAATCTAAAACTGGACTCACACGAGAGGTTCAAATCATAGAGAGTTAGTGTGTCAGTATTCTTGTACTTAAGTCCGCATTGTGCCTTTTGTATTAAATTCGGATGCTATTTCTGTGTTTCATCGTCAAAATGTAGGTACAAGGGATACAGTAAACCCGAAGTGAAGCATTGGAATCTAAAACTGGACTCACAGGAGAGGTTCAAATCATAGAGAGTTAGAGTGTCAGTCCTCTTGTACTTAAGTCGGCATTGTGCCTTTTGTATTAAATTCGGATGCAATTTCTGTGTTTCATCGTCAATAAGGAGGTCCAAGGGATACAGTAAACCTGAAGTGAAGCATCGCAATGTAAAACTGGACTCACAGGAGTGGTTCAAATATAGAGAGTTAAGTGTCGGTCCTCTTGTACTTAAGTCGGCATTGTGCCTTTTGTATTAATTCGGATGCAATTTCTGCGTTTCATCGTCAATAAGTAGGTCCAAGGGATACAGTAAACCTGAAGTGAGGCATCAGAATCTAAAACTGGACTCACAAGAGAGGTTCAAATCATAGAAAAATAGAGTGTCAGTCCTCTTGTTCTTAAGTCTGCATTATGCCTTTTGTATGAAATTCAGATGCAATTTCTGTGTTTCATCGTCAATAAGAAGGTCCAAGGGATACAGTAAACCTGAAGTGAAGCATCGGAATCT
Organism: Schistocerca serialis cubense; assembly: GCF_023864345.2. NCBI lineage: Eukaryota > Metazoa > Arthropoda > Insecta > Orthoptera > Acrididae > Schistocerca > Schistocerca serialis. Next base: position 518,443,833 of record NC_064646.1, read on the forward strand.
AAACAAGACTCACAGGAGAGGTTCTAATCATAGAGAGTTAGAGTGTCAGTCCTCTTGCACTCAAGTCACCATTGTGCCTTTTGTATTATATTCGGATGCAATTTCTGTGTTTCATCGTCAATAAGAAGGTCCAAGGCATACAGTAAACCTGAAGTGAAGCATCGGAATCTAAAACCGAACTCACAGGAGAGGTGAAAATCTAGAAAGTTGGAGTGTCAGTCCTCTTGTACTTAAGTCGGCGTTGTGCCTTTTGTATTAAATTCGGATGCAATTTCTGTGATTCATAGTCTATAAGAAGGTCCAAGGGATACAGTGAACCTGAAGCGAAGCATCGGAATCTAAAACTGGACTCACAGGAGACGTTCAAATCATAGAGAGTTAGAGTGTCAGTCCTCTTGTACTTAAGTCGGAATTGTGCCTTTTGTATTAAATTCGGATGCAATTTCTGTGTTTCATCGTCAATAAGGAGGTCCAAGGGATACAGTAAACCTGAAGTGAAGCATCGGAATCTAAAACTGGACTCACAGGAGAGGTTCTAATCATAGAGAGTTAGAGTGTCAGTCCTTTTGTACTTAAGTCGGCATTGTGCCTTTTGCATTATATTCGGATGCAATTTCTGTGTTTCATCGTCAATAAGAAGGTCCAAGGGATACAGTAAACCTGAAGTGAAACATCGGAATCTAAAACTGGACTCACAGCCGAGGTTCATATCATTGACAGTTATGGTGTCAGTCCTCTTGTACTTAAGTCGTCATTGTGCCTTTTGTATTAAATTCGGATGCAATTTCTGTGTTTCATTGTCAATAAGACGGTCCAAGGCATACAGTAAACCTGAGGTGAAGCATCGGAATCTAAAACCGGACTCACGGGAGAGGTTAAAATCATAGAAAGTTGGAGTGTCAGTCCTCTTGTACTTAAGTCGGCATTGTGCCTATTGTATTACATTCGGATGCAATTTCTGTGATTCATCGTCTATAAGAAGGTCCAAGGGATACAGTAAACCTGAAGTGAAGCATCGGAATCTAAAACTGGACTCACAGGAGAGGTTCAAATCATAGGGAGTTAGAGTGTCAGTCCTCTTGTACTTAAGTCGGCTTTGTGCCTTTTGTATTAAATTCGGATGCAATTCCTGTGTTTCATCGTCAATAAGAAGGTCCAAGGTATACAGTAAACCTGAAGTGAAGCATTGGAATCTAAAACTTGACTCACAGGAGAGGTTTAAATCCTAGAATGTTGGAATGTCAGTCCTCTTGTACTTAAGTCGGCTTTCTGGCTTTAGTATTAAATTCGGATGCAATTTCTGTGGTTCATCGTCTATAAGAAGGCCCAAGGGATACAGTAAACATGAAGTGAAGCATCGGAATCTAAAACTGGACTCACAGGAGAGGTTCAAATCATAGAAAATTAGAATGTCAGTCCTCTTGTTCTTAAGTCTGCATTGTGCCTTTTGTATTAATTTCGGATGCAATTTCTGTGTTTCATCGTCAATAAGAAGGTCCAAGGTATACAGTAAACCTGAAGTGAAGCATCGGAACCTAAAACTGGACTCACACGAGACGTGCAAATCATAGAGTGTTAGTGTGTCAGTACTCTTGTACTTAAGTCCGCATTGTGCCTTTTGTATTAAATTCGGATGCTATATCTGTTTTTCATCGTCAAAATGAAGGTCCAAGGGATACAGTAAACCTGAAGTGAAGCATTGGAATCTAAAACTGGACTCACAGGAGAGGTTCAAATCATAGAGAGTTAGAGTGTCAGTCCCCTTGTACTTAAGTCGGCATTGTGCCTTTTATATTAAATTCGGATGCAATTTCTGTGTTTCATCATCAATAAGGAGGTCCAAGGGATACAGTAAACCTGAAGTGAAGCATCGGAATCTAAAACTGGACTCACAGGAGTGGTTCAAATATAGAGAGTTAAGTGTCGGTCCTCTGGTACTTAAGTCGGCATTGTGCCTTTTGTATTAATTCGGATGCAATTTCTGCGTTTCATCGTCAATAAGTAGGTCCAAGGGATACAGTAAACCTGAAGTGAGGCATCAGAATCTAAAACTGGACTCACAGGAGAGGTTCAAATCATAGAAAAATAGAGTATCAGTCCTCTTGTTCTTAAGTCTGCATTGTGCCTTTTGTATTAAATTCAGATGCAATTTCTGTGTTTCATCGTCAATAAGAAGGTCCATGGGATACAGTAAACCTGAAGTGAAGCATCGGAATCAAAAACTGGACTCACAGGAGAGGTTCATATCGTAGACAGTTAAGGTGTCAGTCCTCTTGTACTTAAGTCGGCATTGTGCATTTTGTATTGCATTCGGATGCAATTTCTGTGTTTCATCGTCAATAAGAGGGTCCAAGGCATACAGTAAACCGGAAGTGAAGCATCAGAATCTAAAACCGGACTAACAGGAGAGGTTAAAATCATAGAAATTTGGAGTGTCAGTCCCATTGTACTTAAGTCGGCATTGTGGCTTTTGTATTAAATTCGGATGCAATTTCTGTGATTCATCGTCTATAAGAAGTTCCAAGGGATACAGTAAACCTGAAGTGAAGCATGGGAATCTAAAACTGGACTCACAGGAGAGGTTCAAATCAAAGAGAGTTAGAGTGTCAGTCCTCTTGTACTTAAGTCGGCATTGTGCCTTTTGTATTAAATTCGGATGCAATTTCAGTGTTTCATCGTCAATAAGAAGGTCCAAGGGATACAGTAAACCTAAAGTGAGGCATCAGAATCTAAAAGTGGACTCACAGGAAAGGTTCAAATCATAGAGAGTTAGAGTGTCAGTCCTCTTGTACTTAAGTCGGCATTGCGCTTTTTGTATTAAATTCCGAAGCAATTTCTGTGTTTGATCGTCAATAAGAAGGTCCAAGAGATACAGTAAACCTGAAGTGAAGCATCGGAATCTAAAAGTGGACTCACAGGAGAGGTTAAGAAAATAGAAATATGGAATGTCAGTCCTCTTGTACTTAAGTCGATATTGTGGCTTTAGTTTTAAATTCGGATGCAATTTCTGTGGTTCATCGTCTGTAAGAAGGTCCAAGGGATACAGTAAACCACAAGTGAAGCATCGGAATCTAGAACTGGACTCACAGGAGAGGTTCTAATAATAGAGAGTTAGAGTGTCAGTCCTTTTGTACTTAAGTCGGCATTTTGCCTTTTGCATTATATTCGGATGCAATTTCTGTGTTTCATCGTCAATAACAAGGTCCAAGGGATACAGTAAACCTGAAGTGAAGCATCGGAATCTAAAACTGGACTCACAGGAGAGGTTCTAAAAATAGAGAGTTAGAGTGTCAGTCCTCTTGAGATTAAGTCTGCCTTGTGCCTTTTGTATTAAATTCGGATGCAATTTCTGTGTTTCATCGTCAATAAGAAGGTCCAAGGCATACAGTAAACCTGAATTAAGCATCGGAATCTAAAGCTGGACTCACAGGTAAGGTTCAAGTCATAGAGGGTTAGAGTGTCAGTCCTCTTGTACTTGAGTTGGCATTGCGCCATTTGCATTAAATTTGGATGCAATTTCTGTGTTGCATCGTCAAAAAGAAGGTCCAAGGGATACAGTAAACCTGAAGTGAAGCATCGGAATCTAAAACTGGACTCACAGGAGAGGTTCAAATCATAGGGAGTTAGAGTGTCAGTCCTCTTGTACTTAAGTCGGCATTGTGCCTTTTGTATTAAATTCGAATGCAATTTCTGTGTTTCATCGTCAATAAGAAGGTCCAAGGTATACAGTAAACCTGAAGTGAAGCATTGGAATCTAAAACTGGACTCACAGGAGAGGTTAAAATCATAGGAAGTTGGAATGTCAGTCCTCTTGTACTTAAGTCGGCATTGTGGCTTTAGTATTAAATTCGGATGCAATTTCTGTGGTTCATCGTCTATAAGAAGGCCCAAGGGATACAGTAAACCTGAAGTGAAGCATCGGAATCTAAAACTGGACTCACAGGACTGGTTCAAATCATAGAAAATTAGTGAGTCAGTCCTCTTGTACTTAAGTCTACATTGTGCCTTTTGTATTGAATTCGGATGCAATATCTGTGTTTTATCGTTAATAAGAAGGTCCAAGGTATACAGTAAACCTGAAGTGAAGCATCGGAATCTAAAACTGGACTCACAGGAGAGGTTCAAATCATAGAGAGTTAGTGTGTCAGTCCTCTTGTACTTATGTCCGCATTGTGCGATTTATATTAAATTCGGATGCTATTTCTGTGTTTCATCGTCAAAATGAAGGTCCAAGGGATACAGTAAACCTGAAGTGAAGCATCGGAATCAAAAAATGGACTCACAGGAGAGGTTTATATCATAGACAGTTAGGGTGTCAGTCCTCTTGCACTTAAGTCGGCATTGTGCCTTTTGTATTGAATTCAGATGCACTTTCTGTGTTACATCGTCAATAAGAAGGTCCAAGGCATACAGTAAACCGAAAGTGAAGCATCGGAATCTAAAACCGGACTCACAGGAGAGGTTAAAATCATAGAAAGTTGGAGTGTCAGTCCTCTTGTACTTAAGTCGGCATTGTGGCTTTTGTATTAAATTCGGATGCAATTTCTGTGATTCATCGTCTATAAGAAGGTCCAAGGGATACAGTAAACCTGAAGTGAAGCATCGGAATCTAAAACTGGACTCACAGGAGAGGTTCAAATCATAGAGAGTTAGGGTGTCAGTCCTCTTGTACTTAAGTCTGCATTGTGCCTATTGTATTAAATTCGGATGCAATTTCAGTGTTTCATCGTCAATAAGAAGGTCCACGGGATACAGTAAACCTAAAGTGACGCATCAGAATCTAAAAGTGGACTCACAGGAAAGGTTCAAATCTTAGAAAGTTAGAGTGTCAGTCCTCTTGTACTTAAGTCGGCATTGTGCCTTTTGTATTAAATTCCGATGCAATTTCTGTGTTTGATCGTCAATAAGAAGGTCGAAGGGATACAGTAGCTGAAGTGAAGCATCGTAATCTAAAACTGGACTCGCAAGAGAGATTCTAATCATAGAGAATTAGAGTGTCAATCCTCTTGTACTTAGGTCGGCATTGTGCCTTTTGTATTATATTCGGATGCAATTTCTGTGTTTCATCGTCAATAAGAAGGTCCAAGGGATACAGTAAACCTGAAGTGAAGCATCGGAATCAAAAACTGGACTCACAGGAGAGGTTCATATCATAGAGAGTTAGGGTGTCTGTCCTCTTGTACTTAAGTCGGCATTGTGCCTTTTGTATTGAATTCGGATGCAATTTCTGTGTTTCATCGTCAATAAGAAGGTCCAAGGCATACAAAAACCGGAAATGAAGCATCGGAATCTAAAACCGGACTCACAGGAGAGGTTAAAATCATAGAAATTTGGAGTGTCAGTCCCGTTGTACTTAAGTCGGCATTGTGGCATTTGTATTAAATTCGGATGCAATTTCTGTGATTCATCGTCTATAAGAAGGTCCAAGGGATACAGTAAACCTGAAGTGAAGCATCGGAATCTAAAACTGGACTCACAGGAGAGGTTCAAAACATAGAGAGTTAGAGTGTCAGTCCTCTTGTACTTAAGTCGGCATTGTGCCTATTGTATTAAATTCGGATGCAATTTCAGTGTTTCATCGTCAATAAGAAGGTCCAAGGGATACAGTAAACCTAAAGTGAGGCATCAGAATCTGGAAGTGGACTCACAGGAAAGGTTCAAATCATAGAGAGTTAGAGTGTCAGTCCTGTTGTACTTAAGTCAGCATTGCGCTTTTTGTATTAAATTCCGATGCAATTTCTGTGTTTGATCGTCAATAAGAAGGTCCAAGGGATACAGTAAACCTGAAGTGAAGCATCGGAATCTAAAAGTTGACTCACAGGAGAGGTTTAGAAAATAGAAATATGGAATGTCAGTCCTCTTGTACATAAGTCGACATTGTGGCTTTAGTTTTAAATTCAGATGCAATTTCTGTGTTTCATCGTCTATAAGAAGGTCCAAGGGATACAGTAAACCTGAAGTGAAGCATCGGAATCTGTAACTGGTCTCACAGGAGAGGTTCAAATCATAGAAAATTAGATTGTCAGTCCTCTTCTTCTTAAGACTGCCTTGTGCCTTTTGTATTAATTTCGGATGCAATTTCTGTATTTCATCGTCAATAAGAAGGTCCAAAGTATACAGTAAACATGAAATGAAGCATCGGAACCTAAAACTGGCCTCACAGGAGAGGTTCAAATCGTAGAGAGTTAAAGTGTTAGTCCTCTTGTACTTAAGTCGGCATTGTGCCTATTGTATTGATTTCGGATGCAATTTCAGTGTTTCATCGTCAATAAGAAGGTCCAAGGGATACAGTAAACCTAAAGTGAGGCATCAGAATCTAAAAGTGGACACACAGGAAAGGTTCAAATCATAGAGCGTTAGAGTGTCAGTCCTCTTGTACTTAAGTCGGCATTGTGCCTTTTGTATTAAATTCCGATGCAATTTCTGTGTTTCATCGTCAATAAGAAGGTCCTAGGGATACAGTACCTGAAGTGAAGCATCGGAATCTAAAACTGGACTCACAGGAGAGATTCTAATCATAGAGAATTAGAGTGTCAATCCTCTTGTACTTAGGTCGGCATTGTGCCTTTTGTATTATATTCGGATGCAATTTCTGTGTTTCATCGTCAATAAGAAGGTCCAAGGCATACAGTAAACCTGAAGTGAAGCATCGGAATCTAAAACCGAACTCACAGAAGAGGTTAAAATCTAGAAAGTTGGAGTGTCAGTCCTCTTGTACTTAAGTCGGCGTTGTGCCTTTTGTATTAAATTCGGATGCAATTTCTGTGATTCGTCGTCTATAAGAAGGTCCAAGGGATACAGTAAACCTGAAGTGAAGCATCGGAATCTAAAACTAGACTCACAGGAGAGGTTCAAATCATAGAGAGTTAGAGTGTCAGTCCTCTTGTACTTAAGTCGGCATTGTGTCTTTTGTATTAAATTCGGATGCAATTTCTGTGTTTCATTGTCAATAAAAAGGTCCAAGGGATACAGTTAACCTGAAGTGAAGCATCGGAATCTGAAACTGGACTCACAGGAGAGGTTCAAATCATAGAGAGTTAGAGTTTCAGTCCTCTTGTACTTAAGTCGGCATTGTGCATTTTGTATTAAATTAGGATGCAATTTCTGTGTTTCATCGTCAATAAGGAGGTCCAAGGGATACAGTAAACCTGAAAAGAAGCATCGGAATCTAAAACTGGACTCACAGGAGAAGTTAAGAAATTAGAAATTTGGAATGTCAGTCCTCTTGTACTTAAGTCGGCATTGTGGCTTTAGTTTTAAATTCGGATGCAATTTCTGTGGTTCATCGTCTATAAGAAGGTCCAAGGGATACAGTAAACCTCAAGTGAAGCATCGGAATCTAAAACTGGACTCACAGATGAGGTTCTAATAATAGAGAGTTAGAGTGTCAGTCCTTTTGTACTTAAGTCGGCATTTTGCCTTTTGCATTATATTCGGATGCAATTTCTGTGTTTCATCGTCAATAAGAATGTCCAAGGGATACAGTAAACCTGAAGTGAATCATCGGAATCTAAAACTGGACTCACAGGAGAGGTTCTAATAATAGAGAGTTCGAGTGTCAGTCCTCTTGAGATTAAGTCTGCCTTGTGCCTTTTGTATTAAATTCGGATGCAATTTCTGTGTTTCATCGTCAATAAGAAGGTCCAAGGCATACAGTCAACCTGAATTAAGCATCGGAAACTAAAGCTGGACTCACAGGTAAGGTTCAAATCATAGAGGGTTAGAGTGTCAGTCCTCTTGTACTTGAGTTGGCATTGTGCCATTTGTATAAAATTCGGATGCAATTTCTGTGTTGCATCGTCAAAAAGAAGGTCCAAGGTATACAGTAAACCTGAAGTGAAGCATCGGAATCTAAAACTGGACTCACAGGTGAGGTTCTAATAATAGAGAGTTAGAGTGTCAGTCCTTTTGTATTTAAGTCGGCATTTTGCCTTTTGCATTATATTCGGATGCAATTTCTGTGTTTCATCGTCAATAAGAAGGTCCAAGGGATACAGTAAACCTGAAGTGAAACATCGGAATCTAAAACTGGACTCACAGCAGAGGTTCATATCATTGACAGTTAGGGTGTCAGTCCTCTTGTACTTAAGTCGGCATTGTGCCTTTTGTATTGAATTCGGATGCAATTTCTGTGTTTCATCGTCAATAAGAAGGTCCAAGGCATACAGTAAACCTGAAGTGAAGCATCGGAATCTAAAACCAGACTCACAGGAGAGGTTAAAATCATAGAAATTTGGAGTGTCAGTCCTCTTGTACTTCAGTCGGCATTGTGCATTTTGTATTAAATTCGGATGCAATTTCTGTGATTCATCGTCTATAAGAAGGTCCAAGGGATACAGTAAACCTGAAGTGAAGCATCGGAATCTAAAACTGGACTCACAGGAGAGGTTCAAATCATAAGGAGTTAGAGTGTCAGTCCTCTTGTACTTTGTCGGCATTGTGCATTTTGTATTAAATTCGAATGCAATTTCTGTGTTTCATCGTCAATAAGAAGGTCCAAGGTATACAGTAAACCAGAAGTGAAGCATTGGAATCTAAAACAGGACTCACAGGAGAGGTTAAAATCATAGAAAGTTGGAATGTCAGTCCTCTTGTACTTAAGTCTTCATTGTGCCTTATGTATTAAATTCGGATGCAATTTCTGTGTTTGATCGTCAATTAGAAGGTCCAAGGGATACAGTAAACCTGAAGTGAAGCATCGAAATCTAAAACTGGACTCCTAGGAGAGGTTCAAATCATAGAGAGTTAGAGTGTCAGTCCTCTTGTACTTAAGTCGGCATTGTGCCTTTTGTATTAAATTCGGATGCAATTTCTGTGTTTTATCGTCAATAAGAAGGTCCAAGGCATAAGGTAAACCTGAAGTGAAGCATCGGAATCTAAAACTGCACTCACAGAAGAGGTTCAAATCATTGAAAGTTAGAGTGTCAGTTCTCTTGTACTAAGTCGGCAGTGTGCCTTTTGTATTAGATTCGGATGCAATTTCTGTGTTTCATCGTCAATAAGATGGTCCAAGGGATACAGTAAACCTGAAGTGAAGCATCGGAATCTAAAACTGGACTCACAGGAGAGGTTCAAATCATAGAGAGTTAGAGTGAAAGCCCTCTTGTACTTAAGTCGGCATTGTGCCTTTTGTATTAAATTCGGATGCAATTTCTGTGTTTCATCGTCAATAAGAAGGTCCAAGGGATACAGTAAACCTGAAGTGAAGCATCGGAATCAAAAAATGGACTCACAGGAGAGGTTCATATCATAGACTGTTAGGGTGTCAGTCCTCTTGCACTTAAGTCGGCATTGTGCCTTTTGTATTGAATTCGGATGCAATTTCTGTGTTACATCGTCAATAAGAAGATCCAAGCATACAGTAAACCGAAAGTGAAGCATCGGAATCTAAAACCAGACTCACAGGAGAGGTTAAAATCATAGAAAGTTGGAGTGTCAGTCCTCTTGTACTTAAGTCGGCATTGTGGCTTTTGTATTAAATTCGGATGCAATTTCTGTGATTCATCGTCTATAAGAAGGTCCAAGGGATACAGTAAACCTGAAGTGAAGCATCGGAATCTAAAACTGGACTCACAGGAGAGGTTCAAATCATAGAGAGTTAGGGTCTCAGTCCTCTTGTACTTAACTCTGCATTGTGCCTATTGTATTTAATTCGGATGCAATTTCAGTGTTTCATCGTCAATAAGAAGGTCCAAGGGATACAGTAAACCTAAAGTGACGCATCAGAATCTAAAAGTGGACTCACAAAAAAGGTTCAAATCATAGCGAGTTAGAGTGTCAGTCCTCTTGTACTTAAGTCGGCATTGTGCCTTTTGTATTAAATTCCGATGCAATTTCTGTGTTTGGTCGTCAATAAGAAGGTCCAAGGGATACAGTACGTGAAGTGAAGCATCGTAATCTAACACTGGACTCACAGGAGAGATTCTAATCGTAGAGAATTAGAGTGTCAATCCTCTTGTACTTAGGTCGGCATTGTGCCTTTTGTATTATATTCGGATGCAATTTCTGTGTTTCATCGTCAATAAGAAGATCCAAGGGATACAGTAAACCTGAAGTGAAGCATCGGAATCTAAAACTGGACTCACAGCAGATGTTCAGATCATAGAGAGTTAGGGTGTCAGTCCCTTTGCACTTCAGTCGGCATTGTGCCTTTTGGATGAATTCGGATGCATTTTCTGTGTTTCATCGTCAATAAGAAGTAACAAGGCATACAGTAAACCTGAAGTGAAGCATCGGAATCTAAAACCGAACTCACAGGAGAGGTTCTAATCATAGAGAGTTAGAGTGTCAGTCCTTTTGTACTTAAGTCGGCATTTTGCCTTTTGCATTATATTCGGATGCAATTTCTGTGTTTCATCGTCAATAAGAAGGTCCAAGGGATACAGTAAACCTGAAATGAAACATCGGAATCTAAAACTGGACTCACAGCAGAGGTTCATATCATTGACAGTTAGGGTGTCAGTCCTCTTGTACTTAAGTCGGCATTGTGCCTTTTGTATTGAATTCGGATGCAATTTCTGTGTTTCATCGTCAATAAGAAGGTCCAAGGCATACAGTAAACCTGAAGTGAAGCATCGGAATCTTACACCAGACTCACAGGAGAGGTTAAAATCATAGAAAGTTGGAGTGTCAGTCCTCTTGTACTTCAGTCGGCATTGTGCATTTTGTATTAAATTCGGATGCAATTTCTGTGATTCATCGTCTATAAGAAGGTCTAAGGGATACAGTAAACCTGAAGTGAAGCATCGGAATCTAAAACTGGACTCACAGGAGAGGTTCAAATCATAGGGAGTTAGAGTGTCGGTCCTCTTGTACTTAAGTCGGCATTGTGCCTTTTGTATTAAATTCGGATGCAATTTCTGTGTTTCATCGTCAATAAGAAGGTCCAAGGTATACAGTAAACCTGAAGTGAAGCATTGGAATCTAAAACTGGACTCACAGGAGAGGTTAAAATCATAGAAAATTGGAATGTTAGTCCTCTTGTACTTAAGTCGGCATTGTGGCTTTAGTATTAAATTCGGATGCAATTTCTGTGGTTCATCGTCTATAAGACGGCCCAAGGGATACAGTAAACCAGAAGTGAAGCATCGGAATCTAAAACTGGACTCACAGGAGAGGTTCTAATAATAGAGAGTTAGAGTGTCAGTCCTTTTGTACTTAAGTCGGCATTTTGCCTTTTGCATTATATTCGGATGCAATTTCTGTGTTTCATCGTCAATAAGAAGGTCCAAGGGATACAGTAAACCTGAAGTGAAGCATCGGAATCTAAAACTGGACTCACAGGAGAGGTTCTAAAAATAGAGAGTTAGAGTGTCAGTCCTCTTGAGATTAAGTCTGCCTTGTGCCTTTTGTATTAAATTCGGATGCAATTTCTGTGTTTCGTCGTCAATAAGAGGGTCCAAGGGATACAGTAAACATGAAGTGAAGCATCGGAATCTAAAACTGGACTCACAGGACAGGTTCAAATCATAGGAAATTAGAGTGTCAGTCCTCTTGTACTTAAGTCTGCATTGTGCGTTTTGTATTAAATTCAGATGCAATTTCTGTGTTTTATCGTCAATAAGAATGTCCAAGGTATACTGTAAACCTGAAGTGAAGCATCGGAATCTAAAACTGGACTCACAGGAGAGGTTCAAATCATAGAGAGTTAGTGTGTCAGTCCTCTTGTACTTAAGTCAGCATTGTGCCTTTTGTATTAAATTCGGATGCTATTTCTGTGTTTCATCGTCAAAATGAAGGTCCAAGGGATACAGTAAACCTGAAGTGAGGCATTGGAATCTAAAACTGGACTCACAGGAGAGGTTCTAGTCATAGAGAGTTAGAGTGTCAGTCCTCTTGCACTCAAGTCGCCATTGTGCCTTTTGTATTTTATTTGGATGCAATTTCTGTGTTTCATCGTCATTAAGAAGGTCCAAGGGATACAGTAAACCTGAAGTGAAGCATCGGAATCAAAAACTGGACTCACAGGAGAGGTTCATATCATAGACAGTTAGGGTGTCAGTCCTCTTGCACTTAAGTCGGCATTGTGCCTTTTGTATTGAATTCGGATTAAATTTCTGTGTTACATCGTCAATAAGAAGGTCCAAGGCATACAGTAAACCGAAAGTGAAGCATCGGAATCTAAAACCGGACTCACAGGAGAGGTTAAAATAATAGAAAGTTGGAGTGTCAGTCCTCATGTACTTAAGTCGGCATTGTGGCTTTTGTATTAAATTCGGATGCAATTTCTGTGATTCATCGTCTATAAGAAGGTCCAAGGGATACAGTAAACCTGAAGTGAAGCATCGGAATCTAAAACTGGACTCACAGGAGAGGTTCAAATCATAGAGAGTTAGGGTGTCAGTCCTCTTGTACTTAAGTTGGCATTGTGCCTATTGTATTAAATTCGGATGCAATTTCAGTGTTTCATCGTCAATAAGAAGGTCCAAGGGATACAGTAACACTAAAGTGAGGCATCAAAATCTAAAAGTGGACTCACAGGAAAGGTTCAAATCATAGAGAGTTAGAGTGTCAGTCCTCTTGTACTTAAGTCGGCATTGTGCCTTTTCTATTAAATTCCGATGCAATTTCTGTGTTTGATCGTCAATAAGAAGGTCCAAGGTATACAGTACCTGAAGTGAAGCATCGGAATCTAAAACTGGACTCACAGGTGAGATTCTAATCATAGAGAATTAGAGTGTCAATCCTCTTGTACTTAGGTCAACATTGTGCATTTTGTATCATATTCGGATGCAATTTCTGTGTTTCATCGTCAATAAGAAGGTCCAAGGGATACAGTAAACCTGAAGAGAAGCATCGGAATCAAAAACTGGACTCACAGCAGATGTTCAGATCATAGACAGTTAGGGTGTCAGTCCTTTTGTACTTCAGTCGGCATTGTGCCTTTTGAATTGTATTCGGATGCAATTTCTGTGTTTCATCGTCAATAAGAAGTTCCAAGGCATTCAGTAAACCTGAAGTGAAGCATCGGAATCTAAAACCGAACTCACAGGAGAGGTTCTAATCATAGAGAGTTAGAGTGTCAGTCCTTTTGTACTTAAGTCGGCATTTTGCCATTTGCATTATATTCGGATGCAATTTCTGTGTTTCATCGTCAATAAGAAGGTCCAAGGGATACAGTAAACCTGAAGTGAAACATCGGAATCTAAAACTGGACTCACAGCAGAGGTTCATATCATTGACAGTTAGGGTGTCAGTCCTCTTGTACTTAAGTCGGCATTGTGCCTTTTGTATTGAATTCGGATGCAATTTCTGTGTTTCATCGTCAATAAGAAGGTCCAAGGCATACAGTAAACCTGAAGTGAAGCACGGAATCTAAAACCAGACTCACAGGAGAGGTTAAAATCATAGAAATTTGGAGTGTCAGTCCTCTTGTACTTCAGTCGGCAATGTGCATATTGTATTAAATTCGGATGCAATTTCTGTGATTCATCGTCTACAAGAAGGTCCAAGGGATACAGTAAACCTGAAGTGAAGCATCGGAATCTAAAACTGGACTCACAGGAGAGGTTCAAATCATAGGGAGTTAGAATGTCAGTCCTCTTGTACTTAAGTCGGCATTGTGCCTTTTGTATTAAATTCGGACGCAATTTCTGTGTTTCATCGTCAATAAGAAGGTCCAAGGTATACAGTAAACCTGAAGTGAAGCATTGGAATCTAAAACCGGACACACAGGAGAGGTTAAAATCATAGAAAGTTGGAATGTCAGTCCTCTTGTACTTAAGTCGGCATTGTGGCTTCAGTATTAAATTCGGATGCAATTTCTGTGGTTCATCGTCTATAAGAAGGCCCAAGGGATACAGTAAACCTGAAGTGATGCATCGGAATCTAAAACTGGACTCACAGGACTGGTTGAAATCTTAGAAAATTAGAGTGTCAGTCCTCTTGTACTTAAGTCTGCATTGTGCCTTTTGTATTAAATTCGGATGCAATTTCTGTGTTTCATCGACAATAAGAAGGTCCAAGGTATACAGTAAACCTGAAGTGAAGCATCTGAATCTAAAACTGGACTCACAGGAGAGATTCAAATCATAGAGAGTTAGTGTGTCAGTCCTCTTGTACTTAAGTCCGCATTGTGCCTTTTGTATTAAATTCGGATGCTATTTCTGTGTTTCATCGTCAAAATGAAGGTCCAAGGGATACAGTAAACCTGATGTGAAGCATTGGAATCTAAAACTGGACTCACAGGAGAGGTTCTAATCATAGAGAGTTAAAGTGTCAGTCCTCTTGCACTCAAGTCGCCATTGTGCCTTTTGTATTATATTCGGATGCAATTTCTGTGTTTCATCGTCAATAAGACGGTCCAAGGGATACAGTAAACCTGAAGTGAATCATCGGAATCAAAAACTGGACTCACAGGAGAGGTTCATATCATAGACAGTTAGGGTGGCAGTCCTCCTGCACTTAAGTCGGCATTGTGCCTTTTGTATTGAATTCGGATGCAATTTCTGTGTTTCATCGTCAATAAGAAGGTCCAAGGCATACAGTAAACCGGAAGTGAAGCATCGGAATCTAAAACCGGACTCACAGGAGAGGTTAAAATCATAGAAAGTTGGAGTGTCAGTCCTCTTGTACTTAAGTCGGCATTGTGGCTTTTGTATTAAATTCGGATGCAATTTCTGTGATTCATCGTCTATAAGAAGGTCCAAGGGATACAGTAAACCTGAAAAGAAGCATCGGAATCTAAAACTGGACTCACAGGAGAGGTTCAAATCATAGAGAGTTAGGGTGTCAGTCCTCTTTTACTTAAGTCGGCATTGTGCCTATTGTATTAAATTCGGATGCAATTTCAGTGTTTCATCGTCAATAAGAAGGTCCAAGGGATACAGTAAACCTAAAGTGACGCATCAGAATCTAAAAGTGGACTCACGGGAAAGGTTCAAATCATAGAGAGTTAGAGTGTCAGTCCTCTTGTACTTAAGTCGGCATTGTGCCTTTTATATTAAATTCCGATGCAATTTCTGTGTTTGATCGTCAATAAGAAGGTCCAAGGGATACAGTACCTGAAGTGAAGCATCGGAATCTAAAACTGGACTCACAGGAGAGGTTCAAATCATAGAGAATTAGAGTGTCAATCCTCTTGTACTTAGGCCGGCATTGTGCCTTTTGGATTATATTCGGATGCAATTTCTGTGTTTCATCGTCAATAAGAATGTCCAAGGGATACAGTAAACCTGAAGTGAAGCATCGGAAGCTAAAACTGGACTCACAGCAGATGTTCAGATCATAGACAGTTAGGGGGTCAGTCCTTTTGTACTTCAGTCGGCATTGTGCCTTTTGAATTGAATTTGGATGCAATTTCTGTGTTTCATCGTCAATAAGAAGTTCCAAGGCATAAAGTAAAACTGAAGTGAAGCATCGGAATCTAAAACCGAACTCACAGGAGAGGTTAAATTCATAGAAAGTTGGAGTGTCAGTCCTCTTGTACCTAAGTCGGCGTTGTGCCTTTTGTATTAAATTCGGATGCAATTTCTGTGATTCATCGTCTATAAGAAGGTCCAAGGGATACAGTAACCTGAAGTGAAGCATCGGAATCTAAAACTGGACTCACAGGAGAGGTTCAAATCATAGAGAGTTAGAGTGTCAGTCCTCTTGTACTTAAGTCGGCATTGTGTCTTTTGTATTAAATTCGGATGCAATTTCTGTGTTTCATTGTCAATAAGAAGGTCCAAGGGATACAGTAAACCTGAAGTGAAGCATCGGAATCTAAAACTGGACTCACAGGAGAGGTTCAAATCATAGAGAGTTAGAGTTTCAGTCCTCTTGTACTTAAGTCGGCATTGTGGCTTTAGTTTTAAATTCGGATGCAATTTCTGTGGTTCATCGTCAATAGGAAGGTCCAAGGGATACAGTAAACCTCAAGTGAAGCATCGGAATCTAAAACTGGACTCACAGGAGAGGTTCAAATCATAGAAAATTAGAGTGTCAGTCCTCTTGTTCTTAAGTCTGCGTTGTGCCTTTTGTATTAAATTCGGGTGCAATTTCTGTGTTTCATCGTCAATAACAAGGTCCAAGGTATACAGTAAACCTGAAATGAAGCATCGGAATCTAAAACTGGACTCACAGGAGAGGTTCAAATCATAGAGAGTTGGAGTGTCAGTCCTCTTGTACTTGAGTCGGCATTGTGCCTTTTGTATTAAATTCGGATGCAATTTCTGTGTTTCATCGTCAAAAAGAAGGTCCAAGGTATACAGTAAACGTAAAGTGAAGCATCGGAAACTAACACTGGACTCACAGGAGAGTTTCAAATCATAGAGAGTTAGAGTGTCAGTCCTCTTGTACTTAAGTCGTCATTGTGCCTTTTGTATTAAATTCTGATGCAATTTTGGTGTTTCATCGTCAATAAGAAGGTCCAAGGGATAAAGTAAACCTGAAACAAAGCATCGGAATCTAAAACTGGACTAACAGGAAAGGTTAAAATCATAGAAAGTTGGAATGTCAGGCGTCTTGCACTTAAGTCGGCATTGTGGCTTTAGTTTTAAATTTGGATGCAATTTCTGTGTTTCATCGTCAATAAGAAGGACCAAGGTATACAGTAAACCTGAAGTGAAGCATCGGAATCTAATACTGGACTCACAGGTAAGGTTCAAATCATAGAGGGTTAGAGTGTCAGTCCTCTTGTACTTGAGTTGGCATTGTGCCATTTGTATTAAATTCGGATGCAATTTCTGTGTTGCATCGTCAAAAAGAAGGTCCAAGGGGTACAGTAAACCTGAAGTGAAGCATCGGAATCAAAAACTGGACTCACAGGAGAGGTTCATATCATAGACAGTTAGGGTGTCAGTCCTCTTGCACTTAAGTTGAGATTGTGTCTTTTGTATTGAATTCGGATGCAATTTCTGTGTTTCATCGTCAATAAGAAGGTCCAAGGCATACAGTAAACCGGACGTGAGCATCGGAATCCAAAACCGGACTCACAGGAGAGGTTAAAATCATAGAAAGTTGGAGTGTCAGTCCTCTTGTACTTAAGCCGGCATTGTGGCTTTTGTATTAAATTCGGATGCAATTTCAGTGTTTCATCGTCAATAAGAAGGTCCAAGGGATACAGTGAACCTAAAGTGAGGCATCAGAATCTAAAAGTGGACTCACAGGAAAGGTTCAAATCGTAGAGAGTTAGAGTGTCAGTCCTCTTGTACTCAAGTCGGCATTGTGCCTTTTGTATTAAATTCCGATGCAATTTCTGAGTTTGATCGTCAATAAGAAGGTCCAAGGGATACAGTAAACCTGAAAAGAAGCATCGGAATCTAAAACTGAACTCACAGGAGAGATTCTAATCATAGAGAATTAGAGTGTCAGTCCTCTTGTACTTAAGTCGGCATTATGCCTTTTGTATTATATTCGGATGCAATTTCTGTGTTTCATCGTCAATAAGAAGGTCCAAGTGATACAGTAAACCTGAAGTGAAGCATCGGAATCTAAAACCGAACTCACAGGAGAGGTTAAAATCATAGAAAGTTGGAGTGTCAGCCCTCTTGTACTTAAGTCGGCGTTGTGCCTTTTGTATTAAATTCGGATGCAATTACTGTGATTCAGCGTCTATAAGAATGTCCAAGGGATACAGTAAACTTGAAGTGAAGCATCGGAATTTAAAACTGGACTCACAGGAGAGGTTCAAATCATAAAAGTTAGAGTGTTAGTCCACTTGTACTTAAGTCGGCATTGTGGCTTTTGTATTAAATTCGGATGTAATTTCTGTGTTTCATCGTCTATAAGAAGGTCCAAGGGATACAGTAAACCTGAAGTGAAGCATCGGAATCTAAAACTGAATTCACAGGAGAGGTTAAAATCATAGAGAGTTAGTGTGTCAGTCCTTTTGTACTTAAGTCGGCATTGTGCCTTTTGCATTATATTCGGATGCAATTTCTGTGTTTCATCGTCAATAAGAAGGTCCAAGGGGTACAGTAAACCTGAAGTGAAGCATCGGAATCTAAAACTTGACTCACAGCAGAGGTTCATATCATTGACAGTTAGGGTGTCAGTCCTCTTGTACTTAAGTCGGCATTGTGCCTTTTGTATTGAATTCGGATGCAATTTCTGTGTTTCATCGTCAATAAGAAGGTCCAAGGCATACAGTAAACCTGAAGTGAAGCATCGGAATCTAAAACCGGACTCACAGGAGAGGTTAAAATCATAGAAAGTTGGAGTGTCAGTCCTCTTGTACTTAAGTCAGCGTTGTGCCTTTTGTATTAAATTCGGCTGCAATTTCTGTGATTCATCGTCTATAAGAATGTCTAAGGGATACAGGAAACCTGAAGTGAAGCATCGGAATTTAAAACTGGACTCACAGGAGAGGTTCAAATCATAGAGAGTTAGGGTGTCAGTCCTCTTGTACTTAAGTCGGCATTGTGCATTTTGTATTTAATTCGGATGCAATTTCTGTGTTTCATTGTCAATAAGAAGGTCCAAGGGATACAGTAAACCTGAAGTGAAGCATCGGAATCTAAAACTGGACTCACAGGAGAGGTTAAAATCAGAGATATTTGGAACGTCAGTCCTCTTGTACTTAAGTCGTCATTGTGGATTTAGTATTAAATTCGGATGCAATATCTGTGTTTCATCGTCTATAAGAACGTACAAGGGATACAGTAAACCTGAAGTGAAGCATCGGAATCTAAAACTGGACTCACAGGAGAGGTTCAAATCAAAGAAACTTAGAGTGTCATTCCTCTTGTTCTTAAGTCAGCATTGTGCCTTTTGTGTTAAATTCGGATGCAATTTCTGTGTTTCATCGTCAATAGGAAGGTCCAAGGTATACAGTAAACCTGAAGTGAAGCTTTGGAATCTAAAACTGGACTCACAGGAGAGGTTCAAATCATAGAGAGTTAGTGTGTCAATCCTCTTGTACTTAAGTCGGCATTGTGCCTTTTGTATTAAGTTTGGATGCAATTTATGTGTTTCATCGTCAATAAGGAGGTCCAAGGGGTACAGTAAACCTGAAGTGAAGCATCGGAATGTAAAACTGGACTCAAAGGAGAGGTTCAAATCATGGAGAGTTAGAGTGTCAGTCCTCTTGTACTTAAGTCGGCATTGTGCATTTTGTATTAAATTAGGATGCAATTTCCGTGTTTCATCGTCTATAAGAAGGACCAAGGGATACAGTAAACGTGAAGTGAAGCATCGGAATCTAAAACTGGCCTCACAGGAGAGGTTCAAATCATAGAGAGTTAGAGTGTCAGTCCTCTTGTACTTAAGTCGGCATTGTGCATTTTGTATGAAATTGGGATGCAATTTTGGTGTTTCATCGTCAATAAGAAGGTCCAAGGGATAAAGTAAACCTGAAACGAAGCATCGGAATCTAAAACTGGACTCACAGGAGAGGTTAAGATCATAGAAAGTTGGAATGTCAGGCCTCTTGCACTTAAGTCGGCATTGTGGCTTTAGTTTTAAATTCGGATGCAATTTCTGTGTTTCATCGTCAAAAAGAAGGTCCTAGGTATACAGTAAACCTGAAGTGAAGCATCGGAATCTAAAACTGAACTCACAGGAGAGGTTCAAATCATAGAGAGTAAGAGTGTCAGTACTCTTGTATTTAAGTCGTCATTGTGCGATTTGTATTAAATTCCGATGCAATTTCTGTGTTTGATCGTCTATAAGAAGGTCCAAAGGATACAGTAAACCTGAAGTGAAGCATCGGAATCTAAAACTGGACTCACAGGAGAGGTTAAATCATCGAAAGTTAGAGTGTTAGTCCTCTTGTACTTAAGTCGGCACTGTGGTTTTGTATGAAATTCGGATGCAATTTCAGTGTTTCATCGTCTATAAGAAGGTCCAAGGGATACAGTAAACCTGAAGTGAAGCATCGGAATCTAAAACTGGACTCACAGGAGAGGTTCAAATCATTAAAGTTAGAGTGTTAGTCCACTTGTACTTAAGTCGGCATTATGGCTTTTGTATTAAATTCGGATTGCAATTTCTGAGTTTCATCGTCTATAAGAAGGTCCAAGGGATACAGTAAACCTGAAGTGAAGCATCGGAATCTAAAACTGGATTCACAGGAGAGGTTAAAATCATAGAGAGTTAGAGTGTCAGTCCTCTTGTACTTAAGTCGGCATTGTGCCTTTTGCATTATATTCGGATGCAATTTCTGTGTTTCATCGTCAATAAGAAGGTCCAAGGGGTACAGTAAACCTGAAGTGAAGCATCGGAATCTTAAACTTGACTCACAGCAGAGGTTCATATGATTGACAGTTAGGGTGTCAGCCCTCTTGTACTTAAGTCGGCATTGTGCCTTTTGTATTGAATTCGGATGCAATATCTGTGTTTCATCGTCAATAAGAAGGTCCAAGGCATACAGTAAACCTGAAGTGAAGCATCGGAATCTAAAACCGGACTCACAGGAGAGGTTAAAATAATAGAAAGTTGGAGTGTCAAACCTCTTGAACTTAAGTCGGCGTTGTGCCTTTTGTATTAAATTCGGATGCAATTTCTGTGATTCATCGTCTATAAGAATGTCCAAGGGATACAGTAAACCTGAAGTGAAGCATCGGAATTTAAAACTGGACTCACAGGAGAGGTTCAAATCATAGAGAGTTAGAGTGTCAGTCGTCTTGTACTTAAGTCGGCATTGTGCCATTTGTATTAAATTCGGACGCAATTTCTGTGTTTCATTGTCAATAAGAAGGTCCAAGGGATACAGTAAACCTGAAGTGAAGCATCTTAATCTAAAACTGGACTCACAGGAGAGGTTAAAATCATAGAAATTTGGAACGTCTGTCCTCTTGTACTTAAGTCGTCATTGTGGCTTTAGTATTAAATTCGGATGCAATTTCTGTGTTCCATCGTCTATAAGAGCGTCCAAGGGATACAGTAAACCTGAAGTGAAGCATCGGAATGTAAAACTGGACTCACAGGAGAGGTTCAAATCAAAGACAATTAGAGTGTCAGTCCTCTTGTTCTTAAGTCCGCATTGTGCCTTTTGTGTTAAATTCGGATGCAATTTCTGTGTTTCATCGTCAATAAGAAGGTCCAAGGTATACAGTAAACCTGAAGTGAAGCATTGGAATCTAAAACTGGACTCACTGGAGAGGTTCAAAACATAGAGAGTTAGAGTGTCAGTCCTCTTGTCGGCATTGTGCCTTTTGTATTAAGTTTGGATGCAATTTCTGTGTTTCATCGTCAATAAGGAGGTCCATGGCATACAGTAAACCTGAAGTGAAGCATCGGAATGTAAAACTGGACTCAAAGGAAAGGTTCAAATCATAGAGAGTTAGAGTGTCAGACCTCTTGTACTTAAGTCGGCATTGTGCATTTTGTATTAAATTAGGATGCAAATTCTGTGTTTCATCGTCTATAAGAAGGTCCAAGGGATACAGTGAACCTGAAGTGAAGCATCGGAATCTAAAACTGGACTCACAGGAGAGGTTCAAATCATAGAGAGTTATAGTGTCAGTCCTCTTGAACTTAAGTCGGCATTGTGCCTTTTGTATTAAATTCGGATGCAATTTTGGTGTTTCATCGTCAATAAGAAGGTCCAAGGGATAAAGTAAACCTGAAACGAAGCATTGGAATCTAAAACTGGACTCACAGGAGAGGTTAAGATCATAGAAAGTTGGAATGTCAGGCCTCTTGCACTTAAGTCGGCATTGTGGCTTTAGTTTTAAATTCGGATGCAATTTCTGTGTTTCATCGTCTATAAGAAGGTCCAAGGGATACAGTAAACCTGATGTGAAGCATTGGAATCTAAAACTGGACACACAGGAGAGGTTCAAATCATAGAAAATTAGAGTGTCAGTCCTCTTGTCCTTAAGTCTGCCTTGTGCCTTTTGTATGAAAATCGGATGCAATTTCTGTGTTTCATTGTCAATAAGAAGGTCCAAGGTATACAGTAAGCCTGAAGTGAAGCATCGGAATCTAAAAGTGGACTCACAGGTGAGGTTCCAATCATAGAGGGTAAGAGTGTCAGTCCTCTTGTACTTAAGTCGGAATTGTGCCTTTTGTATTTAATTCGGATGCAATTTCTGTGTTTCATCGTCAATAAGAAGGTCCAAGGCATACAGTAAACCAGAAGTGAAGCATCGGAATCTAAAACCGGACTCACAGAAGAGGTTAAAATCATAGAAAGTTGGATTTTCAGTCCTCTTGTACTTAAGCCGGCGTTGTGCCTTTTGTATTAAATTCGGATGCAATTTCTGTGATTCATCGTCTATAAGAATGTCCAAGGGATACAGTAAACCTGAAGTGAAGCATCGGAATTTAAAACTGGACTCACAGGAGAGGTTCAAATCATAGAGAGTTAGAGTGTCAGTCGTCTTGTACTTAAGTCGGCATTGTGCCATTTGTATTAAATTCGGATGCAATTTCTGTGTTTCATTGTCAATAAGAAGGTCCAAGGGATACAGTAAACCTGAAGTGAAGCATCTTAATCTAAAACTGGACTCACAGGAGAGGTTAAAATCATAGAAATTTTGAACGTCTGTCCTCTTGTACTTAAGTCGTCATTGTGGCTTTAGTATTAAATTCGGATGCAATTTCTGAGTTCCATCGTCTATAAGAGCGTCCAAGGGATACAGTAAACCTGAAGTGAAGCATCGGAATGTAAAACTGGACTCACAGGAGAGGTTCAAATCAAAGAAAATTAGAGTGTCAGTCCTCTTGTTCTTAAGTCCGCATTGTGCCTTTTGTGTTAAATTCGGATGCAATTTCTGTGTTTCATCGTCAATAAGAAGGTCCAAGGTATACAGTAAACCTGAAGTGAAGCATTGGAATCTAAAACTGGACTCACAGGAGTGGTTCAAAACATAGAGAGTTGGAGTGTCAGTCCTCTTGTACTTAAGTCGGCATTGTGCCTTTTGTATTAAGTTTGGATGCAATTTCTGTGTTTCATCGTCAATAAGGAGGTCCAAGGCATACAGTAAACCTGAAGTGAAGCATCGGAATGTAAAACTGGACTCAAAGGAGAGGTTCAAATCATAGAGAGTTAGAGTGTCAGACCTCTTGTACATAAGTCGGCATTGTGCATTTTGTATTAAATTAGGATGCAAATTCTGTGTTTCATCGTCTATAAGAAGGTCCAAGGGATACAGTAAACCTGAAGTGAAGCATCGGAATCTAAAACTGGACTCACAGGAGAGGTTCAAATCATAGAGAGTTATAGTGTCAGTCCTCTTGAACTTAAGTCGGCATTGTGCCTTTTAAATTAAATTCGGATGCAATTTTGGTGTTTCATCGTCAATAAGAATGTCCAAGGGATAAAGTAAACCAGAAACGAAGCATCGGAATCTAAAACTGGACTCACAGGAGAGGTTAAGATCATAGAAAGTTGGAATGTCAGGCCTCTTGCACTTAAGTCGGCATTGTGGCTTTAGTTTTAAATTCGGATACAATTCCTGTGTTTCATCGTCTATAAGAAGGTCCAAGGGATACAGTAAACCTGATGTGAAGCATCGGAATCTGAAACTGGACTCACAGGAGAGGTTCAAATCATAGAAAATTAGAGTGTCAGTCCTCTTGTCCTTAAGTCTGCCTTGCGCGTTTTGTATTAAATTCGGATGCAATTTCTGTGTTTCATCGTCAATAAGAAGGTCCAAGGTATTCAGTAAACCTGAAGTGAAGCATCGGAATCTAAAACTGGACTCACAGGTGAGGTCCCAATCATAGAGGGTTAGAGTGTCAGTCCTCTTGTACTTAAGTCGGAATTGTGCCTTTTGTATTTAATTCGGATGCAATTTCTGTGTTTCATCGTCAATAAGAAGGTCCAAGGCATACAGTAAACCTGAAGTGAAGCATCGGAATCTAAAACCGGACTCACAGGAGAGGTTAAAATCATAGAAAGTTGGATTTTCAGTCCTCTTGTACTTAAGCTGGCATTGTGCCTTTTGTATTAAATTCGGATGCAATTTCTGTGATTCATCGTCTATAAGAAGGTCCAAGGGATACAGTAAACCTGAAGTGAAGAATCGGAATCTAAAACTGGACTCACAGGAGAGGTCCATATCATAGAGAGTTAGAGTGTCAGTCCTCTTGTACTAAAGTCGGAATTGTGCCTTTTGTATTAAATTCGGATGCAATTTCTGTGTTTCATCGTCAATAAGAAGGTCCAAGGGATACAGTAAACCTGAAGTGAAGCATTGGAATCTAAAACTGGACTCACAAGATAGGTTAAAATCATAGAAAGTTGGAATGTCAGTCCTCTTGTACTTAAATCGGCATTGTGGTTTTAGTATTAAATTCGGATGCAATATCTGTGGTTCATCGTCTATAAGAAGGCCCAAGGGATACAGTAAACCTGAAGTGAAGCATCGGAATCTAAAACTGGACTCAAAGGAGAGGTTCAAATCATAGAATATTAGAGTGTCAGTCCTCTTGTTCTTAAGTCTGCATTGTGCCTTTTGTATTAAATTCGGATGCTATTTCTGTGATTCATTGTCTATAAGAAGGTCCAAGGGATACAGTAAACCTGAAGTGAAGCATCGGAATCTAAAACTGGACTCACAGGAGAGATCCAAATCATAGAGACTTAGAGTGTCAGTCCTCTTGTACTTAAGTCGGCATTGTGCCTATTGTATTAAATTTGGATGCAATTTCAGTGTTTCATCGTCAATAAGAATGTCCAAGGGATACAGTAAATGTAAAAAGAGGCATCAGAATCTAAAAGTGGACTCACAGGAAAGGTTCAAATCATAGAGAGTTAGAGTGTCATTCCTCTTGTACTTAAGTCGGCATTGTGCCTTTTGTATTAAATTCCGATGCAATTTCTGTGTTTGATCGTCAATAACAAAGTCCAAGGGATACAGTAAACCTGAAGTGAATCATCGGAATCTAAAACTGGACTCACAGGAGAGATTCTAATCATAGAGAATTAGAGTGTCAGTCCTCTTGTACTTTTGACGGCATTGTGCCTTTTGTGTTATATTCGGATGCAATTTCTGTGTTTCATCGTCAATAAGAAGGTCCAAGGGATACGGTAAACCTGAAGTGAAGCATCGGAATCTAAAACTGGACTCACAGCAGAGGTTCAGATCATAGACAGTTAGGGTGTCAGTCCTCTTGTACTTAAGTCGGCATTGTGCCTTTTGTATTGAATTCGGATGCAATTTATGTGTTTCATCGTCAATAAGAAGGTCCAAGGCATACAGTAAACCTGAAGTGAAGCATCGGAATCTAAAACCGAACTCACAGGAGAGGTTATAACCATAGAAAGTTGGAGTGTCAGTCCTCTTGTACTTAAGTCGGCGTTATGCCTTTTGTATTAAATTCGGATGCAATTTCTGTGATTCACCGTCTATAAGAAGGTCCAAGGGATACAGTAAACCTGAAGTGAAGCATCGGAATCTAAAACTGGACTCACAGGAGAGGTTAAAATCATAGATAATTGGAACGGCAGTCCTCTTGTACTTAAGTCGTCATTGTGGCTTTAGTATTAAATTAGGATGCAATTTCTGTGTTTCATCGTCTATAAGAACGTACAAGGGATACAGTAAATCTGAAGTGAAGCATCGGAATCTAAAACTGGACTCACAGGAGAGGTTCAAATCAAAGAAAATTAGAGTGTCAGTCCTCTTGTTCTTAAGTCAGCATTGTGCCTTTTGTGTTAAATTCGGATGCAATTTCTGTGTTTCATCGTCAATAAGGAGGTCCAAGGGATACAGTAAACCTGAAGTGAAGCATCGGAATGTAAAACATGACTCAAAGGAGAGGTTCAAATCATAGAGAGTTAGAGTGTCAGTCCTCTTCTACTTAAGTCGGCATTGTGCATTTTGTATTAAATTAGGATGCAATTTCTGTGTTTCATCGTCTATAAGAAGGACCAAGGGATACAGTAAACCTGATGTGAAGCATCGGACTCTAAAACTGGACTCACAGGAGAGGTTCAAATCATAGAAAATTAGAGTGTCAGTCCTCTTGTTCTTAAGTCTGCCTTGTGCCTTTTGTATTAAATTCAGATGCAATTTCTGTGTTTCATCGCCAATAAGAAGGTCCAAGGTATACAGTAAACCTGAAGTGAAGCATCGGAATCTGAAACTGGACTCACAGGTGAGGTTCAAATCATAGAGGGTTAGAGTGACTGTCCTCTTGTACTTGGGTTGGCATTGTGCCATTTGTATTAAATTCGGATTCAATTTCTGTGTTTCATCGTCAAAAAGAAGGTCCTAGGTTTACAGTAAACCTGAAGTGAAGCATCGGAATCTAAAACTGAACTCACAGGAGAGGTTCAAATCATAGAGAGTAAGAGTGTCAGTACTCTTGTATTTAAGTCGTCATTGTGCGTTTTGTATAAAATTCCGATGCAATTTCTGTGTTTGATCGTCAATAAGAAGGTCCAAAGGATACAGTAAACATGAAGTGAAGCATCGCAATCTAAAACTGGACTCACAGGAGAGGTTCAAATCATCGAAAGTTAGAGTGTTAGTCCTCTTGTACTTAAGTCGGCATTGTGGTTTTGTATTAAATTCGGATGCAATTTCAGTGCTTCATCGTCTATAAGAAGGTCCAAGGGATACAGTAAACCTGAAGTGAAGCATCGGAATCTAAAACTGGACTCACAATAGAGGTTCAAATCATAAAAGTTAGAGTGTTAGTCGACTTGTACTTAAGTCGGCATTGTGGCTTTTGTATTAAATTCGGATTGCAATTTCTGTGTTTCATCGTCTATAAGAAGGTCCAAGGGATACAGTAAACCTGAAGTGAAGCATCGGAATCTAAAACTGGATTCACAGGAGAGGTTAAAATCATAGAGTGTTAGAGTGTCAGTCCTTTTGTACTTAAGTCGGCATTGTGCCTTTTGCATTATATTCGGATACAATTTCTGTGTTTCATCGTCAATAAGAAGGTCCAAGGGGTACAGTAAACCTGAAGTGAAGCATCGGAATCTAAAACTTGACTCACAGCAGAGGTTCATATCATTGACAGTTAGGGTGTCAGTCCTCTTGTACTTAAGTCGGCATTGTGCCTTTTGTATTGAATTCGGATGCAATATCTGTGTTTCATCGTCAATAAGAAGGTCCAAGGCATACAGTAAAACTGAAGTGAAGCAAGTGAACCGGACTCACAGGAGAGGTTAAAATAATAGAAAGTTGGAGTGTCAGTCCTCTTGTACTTAAGTCGGCGTTGTGCCTTTTGTATTAAATTCGGATGCAATTTCTGTGATTCATCGTCAATAAGAATGTCCAAGGGAAACAGTAAACCTGAAGTGAAGCATCGGAATTTGAAACTGGACTCACAGGGGAGGTTCAAATCATAGAGAGTTAGAGTGTCAGTCGTCTTGTACTTAAGTCGGCATTGTGCCTTTTGTATTAAGTTTGGATGCAATTTCTGTGTTTCATCGTCAATAAGGAGGTCCAAGGCATACAGTAAACCTGAAGTGAAGCATCGGAATGTAAAACTGGACTCAAAGGAGAGGTTCAAATCATAGAGAGTTAGAGTGTCAGACCTCTTGTACTTAAGTCGGCATTGTGCATTTTGTATTAAATTAGGATGCAAATTCTGATTTTCATCGTCCATAAGAAGGTCCAAGGGATACAGTAAACCTGAAGTGAAGCATCGGAATCTAAAACTGGACTCACAGGAGAGGTTAAAATCATAGAGAGTTATAGTGTCAGTCCTCTTGAACTTAAGTCGGCATTGTGCCTTTTATATTAAATTCGGATGCAATTTTGGTGTTTCATCGTCAATAAGAAGGTCCAAGGGATAAAGTAAACCAGAAACGAAGCATCGGAATCTAAAACTGGACTCACAGGAGAGGTTAAGATCATAGAAAGTTGGAATGTCAGGCCTCTTGCACTTAAGTCGGCATTGTGGCTTTAGTTTTAAATTCGGATGCAATTTCTGTGTTTCATCGTCTATAAGAAGGTCCAAGGGATACAGTAAACCTGATGTGAAGCATCGGAATCTAAAACTGGACTCACAGGAGAGGTTCAAATCATAGAAAATTAGAGTGTCAGTCCTCTTGTCCTTAAGTCTGCCTTGTGCGTTTTGTATTAAATTCGGATGCAATTTCTGTGTTTCATCGTCAATAAGAAGGTCCAAGGTATACAGTAAACCTGAAGTGAAGCATCGGAATCTAAAACTGGACTCACAGGTGAGGTTCCAATCATAGAGGGTTAGAGTGTCAGTCCTCTTGTACTTAAGTCGGAATTGTGCCTTTTGTATTTAATTCGGATGCAATTTCTGTGTTTCATCGTCAATAAGAAGGTCCAAGGCATACAGTAAACCTGAAGTGAAGCATCGGAATCTAAAACCGGACTCACAGGAGAGGTTAAAATCATAGAAAGTTGGAATTTCAGTCCTCTTGTACTTAAGCTGGCATTGTGCCTTTTGTATTAAATTCGGATGCAATTTCTGTGATTCATCGTCTATAAGAAGGTCCAAGGGATACAGTAAACCTGAAGTGAAGAATCGGAATCGAAAACTGGACTCACAGGAGAGGTCCAAATCATAGAGAGTTAGAGTGTCAGTCCTCTTGTACTAAAGTCGGAATTGTGCCTTTTGTATTAAATTCGGATGCAATTTCTGTGTTTCATCGTCAATAAGTAGGTCCAAGGGATACAGTAAACCTGAAGTGAAGCATTGGAATCTAAAACTGGACTCACAAGATAGGTTAAAATCATAGAAAGTTGGAATGTCAGTCCTCTTGTACTTAAGTTGGCATTGTGGCTTAGGTATTAAATTCGGATGCAATTTCTGTGGTTCATCGTCTATAAGAAGGCCCAAGGGATACAGTAAACCTGAAGTGAAGCATCGGAATCTAAAACTGGACTCAAAGGAGAGGTTCAAATCATAGAATATTAGAGTGTCAGTCCCCTTGTTCTTAAGTCTGCATTGTGCCTTTTGTATTAAATTCGGATGCAATTTCTGTGATTCATCGTCTATAAGAAGGTCCAAGGGATACAGTAAACCTGAAGTGAAGCATCGGAATCTAAAACTGGACTCACAGGAGAGATCCAAATCATAGAGACTTAGAGTGTCAGTCCTCTTGTACGTAAGTCGGCATTGTGCCTATTGTATTAAATTTGGATGCAATTTCAGTGTTTCATCGTCAATAAGAAGGTCCAAGGGATACAGTAAATGTAAAGTGAGGCATCAGAATCTAAAAGTGGACTCACAGGAATGGTTCAAATCATAGAGAGTTAGAGTGTCATTCCTCTTGTACTTAAGTCGGCATTGTGCCTTTTGTATTAAATTCCGATGCAATTTCTGTGTTTGATCGTCAATAACAAAGTCCAAGGGATACAGTAAACCTGAAGTGAATCATCGGAATCTAAAACTGGACTCACAGGAGAGATTCTAATCATAGAGAATTAGAGTGTTAGTCCTCTTGTACTTTTGACGGCATTGTGCATTTTGTGTTATATTCGGATGCAATTTCTGTGTTTCATCGTCAATAAGAAGGTCCAAGGGATACAGTAAACCTGAAGTGAAGCATCGGAATCTAAAACCGAACTCACAGGAGAGGTTATAACCATAGAAAGTTGGAGTGTCAGTCCTCTTGTACTTAAGTCAGCGTTATGCCTTTTGTATTTAATTCGGATGCAATTTCTGTGATTCATCGTCTATAAGAAGGTCCAAGGGATACAGTAAACCTGAAGTGAAGCATCGGAATCTAAAACTGGACTCACAGGAGAGGTTCAAAACATAGAGAGTTAGAGTGTCAGTCCTCTTGTACTTAAGTCGGCATTGTCCCTTTTGTATTAAATTCGGATGCAATTTCTGTGTTTCATTGTCAATAAGAAGGTCCAAGGGATACAGTAAACCTGAAGTGAAGCATCGGAAACTAAAACTGGACTCACAGGAGAGGTTAAAATCATAGATAATTGGAACGTCAGTCCTCTTGTACTTAAGTCGTCATTGTGGCTTTAGTATTAAATTAGGATGCAATTTCTGTGTTTCATCGTCTATAAGAACGTACAAGGGATACAGTAAACCTGAAGTGAAGCATCGGAATCTAAAACTGGACTCACAGGAGAGGTTCAAATCAAAGAAAATTAGAGTGTCAGTCCTCTTGTTCTTAAGTCAGCATTGTGCCTTTTGTGTTAAATTCGGATGCAATTTCTGTGTTTCATCGTCAATAAGGAGGTCCAAGGGATACAGTAAACCTGAAGTGAAGCATCGGAATGTAAAACTGGACTCAAAGGAGAGGTTCAAATCATAGAGAGTTAGAGTGTCAGTCCTCTTCTACTTAAGTCGGCATTGTGCATTTTGTATTAAATTAGGATGCAATTTCTGTGTTTCATCGTCTATAAGAAGGACCAAGGGATACGGTAAACCTGATGTGAAGCATCGGACTCTAAAACTGGACTCACAGGAGAGGTTCAAATCATAGAAAATTAGAGTGTCAGTCCTCTTGTTCTTAAGTCTGCCTTGTGCCTTTTGTATTAAATTCGGATGCAATTTCTGTGTTTCATCGTCAATAAGAAGGTCCAACGTATACAGGAAACCTGAAGTGAAGCATCGGAATCTAAAACTGGACTCACAGGTGAGGTTCAAATCATAGAGGGTTAGAGTGTCAGTCCTCTTGTACTTGGGTTGGCATTGTGCCATTTGTATTAAATTCGGATTCAATTTCTGTGTTTCATCGTCAAAGAGAAGGTCCTAGGTTTACAGTAAACCTGAAGTGAAGCATCGGAATCTAAAACTGAACTCACAGGAGAGGTTCAAATCATAGAGAGTAAGAGTGTCAGTACTCTTGTATTTAAGTCGTCATTGTGCGTTTTGTATAAAATTCCGATGCAATTTCTGTGTTTGATCGTCAATAAGAAGTTCCAAAGGATACAGTAAACCTGAAGTGAAGCATCGGAATCTAAAACTGGACTCACAGGAGAGGTTCAAATCATCGAAAGTTAGAGTGTTAGTCCTTTTGTACTTAAGTCGGCATTGTGGTTTTGTATTAAATTCGGATGCAATTTCAGTGCTTCATCGTCTATAAGAAGGTCCAAGGGATACAGTAAACCTGAAGTGAAGCATCGGAATCTAAAACTGGACTCACAGGAGAGGTTCAAATCATAAAAGTTAGAGTGTTAGTCGACTTGTACTTAAGTCGGCATTGTGGCTTTTGTATTAAATTCGGATTGCAATTTCGGTGTTACATCGTCTATAAGAAGGTCCAAGGGATACAGTAAACCTGAAGTGAAGCATCGGAATCTAAAACTGGATTCACAGGAGAGGTTAAAATCATAGAGAGTTAGAGTGTCAGTCCTTTTGTACTTAAGTCGGCATTGTGCCTTTTGCATTATATTCGGATACAATTTCTGTGTTTCATCGTCAATAAGAAGGTCCAAGGGGTACAGTAAACCTGAAGTGAAGCATCGGAATCTAAAACTTGACTCACAGCAGAGGTTCATATCATTGACAGTTAGGGTGTCAGTCCTCTTGTACTTAAGTCGGCATTGTGCCTTTTGAATTGAATTCGGATGCAATATCTGTGTTTCATCGTCAATAAGAAGGTCCAAGGCATACAGTAAACCTGAAGTGAAGCATCGGAATCTAAAACCGGACTCACAGGAGAGGTTAAAATAATAGAAATTTGGAGTGTCAGTCCTCTTGTACTTAAGTCGGCGTTGTGCCTTTTGTATTACATTCGGATGCAATTTCTGTGATTCATCGTCTATAAGAATGTCCAAGGGAAACAGTAAACCTGAAGTGAAGCATCGGAATTTGAAACTGGACTCACAGGAGAGGTTCAAATCATAGAGAGTTAGAGTGTCAGTCGTCTTGTACTTAAGTCGGCATTGTGCCTTTTGTATTAAATTCGGATGCAATTTCTGTGTTTCATTGTCAATAAGAAGGTCCAAGGGATACAGTAAACCTGAAGTGAAGCATCGGAATCTAAAACTGGACTCACAGGAGAGGTTAAAATCATAGAAATTTGGAACGTCTGTCCTCTTGTACTTAAGTCGTCATTGTGGCTTTAGTATTAAATTCGGATGCAATTTCTGTGTTTCATCGTCTATAAGAGCGTCCAAGGGAAACAGTAAACCAGAAGTGAAGCATCGGAATGTAAAACTGGACTCACAGGAGAGGTTCAAATCAAAGAAAATTAGAGTGTCAGTCCTGTTGTTCTTAAGTCCGCATTGTGCCTTTTGTGTTAAATTCGGATGCAATTTCTGTGTTTCATCGTCAATAAGAAGGTCCAAGGTATACAGTAAACCTGAAGTGAAGCATTGGAATCTAAAACTGGACTCACAGGAGAGGTTCAAAGCATAGAGAGTTAGAGTGTCAGTCCTCTTGTACTTAAGTCGGCATTGTGCCTTTTCTATTAAGTTTGGATGCAATTTCTGTGTTTCATCGTCAATAAGGAGGTCCAAGGCATAAAGTAAACCTGAAGTGAAGCATCGGAATGTAAAACTGGACTCAAAGGAGAGGTTCAAATCATAGAGAGTTAGAGTGTCAGTCCTCTTGTACTTAAGTCGGCATTGTGCATTTTGTATTAAATTAGGATGCAAATTCTGTGTTTCAACGACTATAAGAAGGTCCAAGGGATACAGTAAAAATGAAGTGAAGCATCGGAATCTAAAACTGGACTCACAGGAGAGGTTCAAATCATAGAGAGTTATAGTGTCAGTCCTATTGAACTTAAGTCGGCATTGTGCCTTTTGTATTAAATTCGGATGCAATTTTGGTGTTTCATCGTCAATAAGAAGGTCCAAGGGATAAAGTAAACCTGAATCGAAGCATCGGAATCTAAAACTGGACTCACAGGAGAAGTTAAGATCATAGAAAGTTGGAATGTCAGGCCTCTTGCACTTAAGTCGGCATTGTGGCTTTAGTTTTAAATTCGGATGCAATTTCTGTGTTTCATCGTCAATAAGAAGGTCCAAGGCATACAGTAAACCTGAAGTGAAGCATCGGAATCTAAAACCGGAATCACAGGAGAGGTTAAAATCATAGAAAGTAGGATTTTCAGTCCTCTTGTACTTAAGCCGGCATTGTGCCTTTTGTATTAAATTCGGATGCAGTTTCTGTGATTCATCGTCTATAAGAAGGTCCAAGGGATACAGTAAACCTGAAGTGAAGCATCGGAATCTAAAACTGGACTCACAGGAGAGGTCCAAATCATAGAGAGTTAGAGTGTCAGTCCTCTTGTACTTAAGTCGGAATTGTGCCTTTTGTATTAAATTCGGATGCAATTTCTGTGTTTCATCGTCAATAAGAAGGTCCAAGGGATACAGTAAACCTGAAGTGAAGCATTGGAATCTAAAACTGGACTCACAAGAGAGGTTAAAATCATAGAAAGTGGGAATGTCAGTCCTCTTGTACTTAAGTCGGCATTGTGGCTTTAGTATTAAATTGGGATGCAATTTCTGTGGTTCATCGTCTATAAGAAGGCCCAAGGGATACAGTAAACCTGAAGTGAAGCATCGGAATCTAAAACTGGACTCACAGGAGAGGTTCAAATCATAGAATATTAGAGTGTCAGTCCTCTTGTTCTTAAGTCTGCATTGTGCCTTTTGTATTAAATTTGGATGCAATTTCTGTGATTCATCGTCTATAAGATTGTCCAAGGGATACAGTAAACCTGAAGTGAAGCATCGGAATCTAAAACTGGACTCACAGGAGAGGTTCAAATGATAGAGACTTAGAGTGTCAGTCCTCTTGTACTTAAGTTGGCATTGTGCCTATTGTATTAAATTCGGATGGAATTTCAGTGTTTCATCGTCAATAAGAAGGTCCAAGGGATACAGTAAATGTAAAGTGAGGCATCAGAATCTAAAAGTGGACTCACAGGAAAGGTTCAAATCATAGAGAGTTAGAGTGTCATTCCTCTTGTACATAAGTCGGCATTGTGCCTTTTGTATTAAATTCCGATGCAATTTCTGTGTTTGATCGTCAATAAGAAAGTCCAAGGGATACAGTAAACCTGAAGTGAAGCATCGGAATCTAAAACTGGACTCACAGGAGAGATTCTAATCATAGAGAATTAGAGTGTCAGTCCTCTTGTACTTAAGACGGCATTGTGCCTTTTGTGTTATATTCGGATGCAATTTCTGTGTTTCATCGTCAATAAGAAGGTCCAAGGGATACAGTAAACCTGAAGTGAAGCATCGGAATCTAAAACTGGACTCACAGCAGAGGTTCAGATCATAGACAGTTAGGGTGTCAGTCCTCTTGTACTTAAGTCGGCATTGTGCCTTTTGTATTAAATTCCGATGCAAATTCTGTGTTTGATCGTCAATAAGAAAGTCCAAGGGATACAGTAAACCTGAAGTGAAGCATCGGAATCTAAAACTGGACTCACAGGAGAGATTTTAATCATAGAGAATTAGAGTGTCAGTCCTCTTGTACTTAAGACGGCATTGTGCCTTTTGTGTTATATTCGGATGCAATTTCTGTGTTTCATCGTCAATAAGAAGGTCCAAGGGATACAGTAAACCTGAAGTGAAGCATCGGAATCTAAAACTGGACTCACAGGAGAGGTTCAAATCATAGAATATTAGAGTGTCAGTCCTCTTGTTCTTAAGTCTGCATTGTGCCTTTTGTATTAAATTTGCATGCAATTTCTGTGATTCATCGTCTATAAGATTGTCCAAGGGATACAATAATCCTGAAGTGAAGCATCGGAATCTAAAACTGGACTCACAGGTGAGGTTCAAATCATAGAGGGTTAGAGTGTCAGTCCTCTTGTACATAGGTCGGAATTGTGCCTTTTGTATTTAATTCGGATGCAAATTCTGTGTTTCATCGTCAATAAGAAGGTCCAAGGCATACAGTAAACCTGAAGTGAAGCATCGGAATCTAAAACCGGAATCACAAGAGAGGTTAAAATCATAGAAAGTTGGATTTTCAGTCCTCTTGTACTTAAGCCGGCATTGTGCCTTTTGTATTAAATTCGGATGCAGTTTCTGTGATTCATCGTCTATAAGAAGGTCCAAGGGATACAGTAAACCTGAAGTGAAGCATCGGAATCTAAAACTGGACTCACAGGAGAGGTCCAAATTATAGAGAGTTAGAGTGTCAGTCCTCTTGTACTTAAGTCGGAATTGTGCCTTTTGTATTAAATTCGGATGCAATTTCTGTGTTTCATCGTCCATAAGAAGGTCCAAGGGATACAGTAAACCTGAAGTGAAGCATTGGAATCTAAAACTGGACTCACAAGAGAGGTTAAAATCATAGAAAGTTGGAATGTCAGTCCTCTTGTACTTAAGTCGGCATTGTGGCTTTAGTATTAAATTCGGATGCAATTTCTGTGGTTCATCGTCTATAAGAAGGCCCAAGGGATACAGTAAACCTGAAGTGAAGCATCGGAATCTCAAACTGGACTCACAGGAGAGGTTCAAATCATAGAATATTAGAGTGTCAGTCCTCTTGTTCTTAAGTCTGCATTGTGCCTTTTGTATTAAATTCGGATGCAATTTCTGTGATTCATCGTCTATAAGAAGGTCCAAGGGATACAGTAAACCTGAAGTGAAGCATCGGAATCTAAAACTGGACTCACAGGATAGGTTCAAATGATAGAGACTTAGAGTGTCAGTCCTCTTGTACTTAAGTTGGCATTGTGCCTATTGTATTAAATTCGGATGGAATTTCAGTGTTTCATCGTCAATAAGAAGGTCCAAGGGATACAGTAAATATAAAGTGAGGCATCAGAATCTAAAAGTGGTCTCACAGGAAAGGTTCAAATCATAGAGAGTTAGAGTGTCATTCCTCTTGTACTTAAGTCGGCATTGTGCCTTTTGTATTACATTCCGATGCAATTTCTGTGTTTGATCGTCAATAAGAAAGTCCAAGGGATACAGTAAACCTGAAGTGAAGCATCGGAATCTAAAACTGGACTCACAGGAGAGATTCTAATCATAGAGAATTAGAGTGTCAGTCCTCTTGTACTTAAGACGGCATTGTGCCTTTTGTGTTATATTCGGATGCAATTTCTGTGTTTCATCGTCAATAAGAAGGTCCAAGGGATACAGTAAACCTGAAGTGAAGCATCGGAATCTAAAACTGGACTCACAGCAGAGGTTCAGATCATAGACAGTTAGGGTGTCAGTCCTCTTGTACTTAAGTCGGCATTGTGCCTTTTGTATTAAATTCCGATGCAATTTCTGTGTTTGATCGTCAATAAGAAAGTCCAAGGGATACAGTAAACCTGAAGTGAAGCATCGGAATCTAAAACTGGACTCACAGGAGAGATTTTAATCATAGAGAATTAGAGTGTCAGTCCTCTTGTACTTAAGACGGCATTGTGCCTTTTGTGTTATATTCGGATGCAATTTCTGTGTTTCATCGTCAATAAGAAGGTCCAAGGGATACAGTAAACCTGAAGTGAAGCATCGGAAACTAAAACCGAACTCACAGGAGAGGTTAAAATCATAGAAAGTTGGAGTGTCAGTCCTCTTGTACTTAAGTCGGCGTTATGCCTTTTGTATTAAATTCGGATGCAATTTCTGTGATTCATCGTCTATAAGAAGGTCCAAGGGATACAGTAAACCTGAAGTGAAGCGTCGGAATCTAAAACTGGTCTCACAGGAGAGGTTAAAATCATAGAAATTTGGAACGTCTGTCCTCTTGTACTTAAGTCGTCATTGTGGCTTTAGTATTAAATTCGGATGCAATTTCTGTGTTTCATCGTCTATAAGAGCGTCCAAGGGATACAGTAAACCTGAAGTGAAGCATCGGAATGTAAAACTGGACTCACAGGAGAGGTTCAAATCAAAGAAAATTAGAGTGTCAGTCCTCTTGTTCTTAAGTCCGCATTGTGCCTTTTGTATTAAATTCGGATGCAATTTCTGTGTTTCATCGTCAATAAGAAGGTCCAAGGTATACAGTAAACCTGAAGTGAAGCATTGGAATCTAAAACTGGACTCACAGGAGAGGTTCAAAGCATAGAGAGTTAGAGTGTCAGTCCTCTTGTACTTAAGTCGGCATTGTGCCTTTTGTATTAAGTTTGGATGCAATTTCTGTGTTTCATCGTCAATAAGGAGGTCCAAGGCATACAGTAAACCTGAAGTGAAGCATCGGAATGTAAAACTGGACTCACAGGAGAGGTTCAAATCATAGAGAGTTAGAGTGTCAGTCCTCTTGTACTTAAGTCGGCATTGTGCATTTTGTATTAAATTAGGATGCAAATTCTGTGTTTCATCGTCTATAAGAAGGTCCAGGGGATACAGTAAAAATGAAGTGAAGCATCGGAATCTAAAACTGGACACACAGGAGAGGTTCAAATCATAGAGAGTTATAGTGTCAGTCCTCTTGAACTTAAGTCGGCATTGTGCCTTTTGTATTAAATTCGGATGCAATTTTGGTGTTTCATCGTCAATAAGAAGGTCCAAGGGATAAAGTAAACCTGAAACGAAGCATCGGAATCTAAAACTGGACTCACAGGAGAAGTTAAGATCATAGAAAGTTGGAATGTCAGGCCTCTTGCACTTAAGTCGGCATTGGGGCTTTAGTTTTAAATTCGGATGCAATTTCTGTGTTTCATCGTCTATAAGAAGGTCCAAGGGATACAGTAAACCTGACGTGAAGCATCGGAATCTAAAACTGGACTCACAGGAGAGATTCAAATCATAGAAAATTAGAGTGCCTTTTGTATTAAATTCGGATGCAATTTTTGTGTTTCATCGTAAATAAGAAGGTCTAAGGTATACAGTAAACCTGAAGTGAAGCATCGGAATCTAAAACTGGACTCACAGGTGAGGTTCAAATCATAGAGGGTTAGAGTGTCAGTCCTCTTGTACTTAGGTCGGAATTGTGCCTTTTGTATTTAATTCGGATGCAAATTCTGTGTTTCATCGTCAATAAGAAGGTCCAAGGCATACAGTAAACCTGGAGTGAAGCATCGGAATCTAAAACCGGAATCACAAGAGAGGTTAAAATCATAGAAAGTTGGATTTTCAGTCCTCTTGTACTTAAGCCGGCATTGTGCCTTTTGTATTAAATTCGGATGCAGTTTCTGTGATTCATCGTCTATAAGAAGGTCCAAGGGATACAGTAAACCTGAAGTGAAGCATCGGAATCTAAAACTGGACTCACAGGAGAGGTCCAAATTATAGAGA
Organism: Schistocerca serialis cubense; assembly: GCF_023864345.2. Taxonomy (NCBI): domain Eukaryota; kingdom Metazoa; phylum Arthropoda; class Insecta; order Orthoptera; family Acrididae; genus Schistocerca; species Schistocerca serialis. The sequence continues at coordinate 518,481,755 of NC_064646.1, forward strand.
GTTAGAGTGTCAGTCCTCTTGTACTTAAGTCGGAATAGTGCCTTTTGTATTAAATTCGGATGCAATTTCTGTGTTTCATCGTCCATAAGAAGGTCCAAGGGATACAGTAAACCTGAAGTGAAGCATTGGAATCTAAAACTGGACTCACAAGAGAGGTTAAAATCATAGAAAGTTGGAATGTCAGGCCTCTTGTACTTAAGTCGGCATTGTGGCTTTAGTATTAAATTCGGATGCAATTTCTGTGGTTCATCGTCTATAAGAAGGCCCAAGGGATACAGTAAACCTGAAGTGAAGCATCGGAATCTCAAACTGGACTCACAGGAGAGGTTCAAATCATAGAATATTAGAGTGTCAGTCCTCTTGTTCTTAAGTCTGCATTGTGCCTTTTGTATTAAATTCGGATGCAATTTCTGTGATTCATCGTCTATAAGAAGGTCCAAGGGATACAGTAAACCTGAAGTGAAGCATCGGAATCTAAAACTGGACTCACAGGATAGGTTCAAATGATAGAGACTTAGAGTGTCAGTCCTCTTGTACTTAAGTTGGCATTGTGCCTATTGTATTAAATTCGGATGGAATTTCAGTGTTTCATCGTCAATAAGAAGGTCCAAGGGATACAGTAAATGTAAAGTGAGGCATCAGAATCTAAAAGTGGTCTCACAGGAAAGGTTCAAATCATAGAGAGTTAGAGTGTCATTCCTCTTGTACTTAAGTCGGCATTGTGCCTTTTGTATTAAATTCCGATGCAATTTCTGTGTTTGATCGTCAATAAGAAAGTCCAAGGGATACAGTAAACCTGAAGTGAAGCATCGGAATCTAAAACTGGACTCACAGGAGAGATTCTAATCATAGAGAATTAGAGTGTCAGTCCTCTTGTACTTAAGACGGCATTGTGCCTTTTGTGTAATATTCGGATGCAATTTCTGTGTTTCATCGTCAATAAGAAGGTTCAAGGGATACAGTAAACCTGAAGTGAAGCATCGGAATCTAAAACTGGACTCATAGCAGAGGTTCAGATCATAGACAGTTAGGGTGTCAGTCCTCTTGTACTTAAGTCGGCATTGTGCCTTTTGTATTAAATTCCGATGCAATTTCTGTGTTTGATCGTCAATAAGAAAGTCCAAGGGATACAGTAAACCTGAAGTGAAGCATCGGAATCTAAAACTGGACTCACAGGAGAGATTCTAATCATAGAGAATTAGCGTGTCAGTCCTCTTGTACTTAAGGCGGCATTGTGCCTTTTGTGTAATATTCGGATGCAATTTCTGTGTTTCATCGTCAATAAGAAGGTCCAAGGGATACAGTAAACCTGAAGTGAAGCATCGGAATCTAAAACCGAACTCACAGGAGAGGTTAAAATCATAGAAAGTTGGAGTGTCAGTCCTCTTGTACTTAAGTCGGCGTTATGCCTTTTGTATTAAATTCGGATGCAATTTCTGTGATTCATCGTCTATAAGAAGGTCCAAGGGATACAGTAAACCTGAAGTGAAGCATCGGAATCTAAAACTGGACTCACAGGAGAGGTTAAAATCATAGAAATTTGGAACGTCTGTCCTCTTGTACTTAAGTCGTCATTGTGGCTTTAGTATTAAATTCGGATGCAATTTCTGTGTTTCATCGTCTATAAGAGCGTCCAAGGGATACAGTAAACCTGAAGTGAAGCATCGGAATGTATAACTGGACTCACAGGAGAGGTTCAAATCAAAGAAAATTAGAGTGTCAGTCCTCTTGTACTTATGTCGGCATTGTGCCTTTTGTATTAAGTTTGGATGCAATTTCTGTGTTTCATCGTCAATAAGGAGGTCCAAGGCATACAGTAAACCTGAAGTGAAGCATTGGAATCTAAAACTGGACTCACACGAGAGGTTCAAAGCATAGAGAGTTAGAGTGTCAGTCCTCTTGTACTTATGTCGGCATTGTGCCTTTTGTATTAAGTTTGGATGCAATTTCTGTGTTTCATCGTCAATAAGGAGGTCCAAGGCATACAGTAAACTTGAAGTGAAGCATCGGAATGTAAAACTGGACTCACAGAAGAGGTTCAAATCATAGAGATTTATAGTGTCAGTCCTCTTGAACTTAAGTCGGCATTGTGCCTTTTGTATTAAATTCGGATGCAATTTTGGTGTTTCATCGTCAATAAGGAGGTCCAAGGGATAAAGTAAACCTGAAACGAAGCATCGGAATCTAAAACTGGACTCACAGGAGAGCTTAAGATCATAGAAAGTTGGAATGTAGGCCTCTTGCACTTAAGTCGGCATTGTGGCTTTAGTATTAAATTCGGATGCAATTTCTGTGGTTCATCGTCAATAAGAAGGTCCAAGGGATACAGTAAATGTAAAGTGAGGCATCAGAATCTAAAAGTGGACTCACAGCAGAGGTTCAGATCATAGACAGTTAGGGTGTCAGTCCTCTTGTACTTAAGTCGGCGTTATGCCTTTTGTATTAAATTCGGATGCAATTTCTGTGAATCATCGTCTATAAGAAGGTCCAAGGGATACAGTAAACCTGAAGTGAAGCATCGGAATCTAAAACTGGACTCACAGGAGAGGTTAAAATCATAGAAATTTGGAACGTCACTCCTCTTGTACTTAAGTCGTCATTGTGGCTTTAGTATTAAATTAGGATGCAATTTCTGTGTTTCATCGTCTATAAGAACGTACAAGGGATACAGTAAACGTGAAGTGAAGCATCGGAATCTAAAACTGGACTCACAGGAGAGGTTCAGATCAAGGAAATTAGAGTGTCAGTCCTCTTGTTCTTAAGTCAGCATTGCGCATTTTGTGTTAAATTCGGATGCAATTTCTGTGTTTCATCGTCAATAAGAAGGTCCTAGGTATACAGTAAACCTGAAGTGAAGCATTGGAATCTAAAACTGGACTCACAGGAGAGGTTCAAATCATAGAGAGTTAATGTGTCAGTCCTCTTGTACTTAAGTCGGCATTGTGCCTTTTGTATTAAGTTTGGATGCAATTTCTGTGTTTCATCGTCTATAAGAAGGACCAAGGGATATAGTAAACCTGAAGTGAAGGATCGGAATCTAAAACTGGACTCACAGGAGAGGTTCAAATCATAGAGAGTTAGAGTGTCAGTCCTCTTGTACTTAAGTCGGCATTGTGCCTTTTGTATTAAATTCGGATGCAATTTTGGTGTTTCATCGTCAATAAGAAGGTCCAAGGGATAAAGTAAACCTGAAACGAAGCATCGGAATCTATAACTGGACTCACAGGGGAGGTTAAGATAATAGAAAGTTGGAATGTCAGGCCTCTTGCACTTAAGTCGGCATTGTGGCTTTAGTTTTAAATTCGGATGCAATTTCTGTTATTCATCGTCTATAAGAAGGTCCAAGGGATACAGTAAACCTGATGTGAAGCATCGGAATCTAAAACTGGACTCACAGGAGAGGTTCAAATCATAGAAAATTAGAGTGTCAGTCCTCTTGTTCCTAAGTCTGCCTTGTGCCTTTTGTATTAAATTCGGATGCAATTTCTATGTTTCATCGTCAATAAGAAGGTCCAAGGTATACAGTAAACCTGAAGTGAAGCATCGGAATCTAAAACTGGACTCACAGGTGGGTTTCAAATCATAGAGGGTTAGAGTGTCAGTCCTCTTGTACTTGAGTTGGCATTGTGCCATTTGTATTAAATTCGGATTCAATTTCTGTGTTTCATCGTCAAAAAGAAGGTCCTAGGTAAACAGTAAACCTGAAGTGAAGCATCGGAATCTAAAACTGAACTCACAGGAGAGGTTCAAATCATAGAGAGTAAGAGTGTCAGTACTCTTATATTTTAGTCGTCATTGTGCGTTTTGTATTCAATTCCGATGCAATTTCTGTGTTTGATCGTCAATAAGAAGGTCCAAGGGATACAGTAAACCTGAAGTGAAGCATCGGAATCTGAAACTGGACTCACAGGAGAGGTTCAAATCATAAAAGTTAGAGTGTTAGTCCACTTGTACTTAAGTCGGCATTGTGGCTTTTGTATTAAATTCGGATTGCAATTTCTGTGTTTCATCGTCTATAAGAAGGTCCAAGGGATACAGTAAACCTGAAGTGAAGCATCGGAATCTAAAACTGGATTTACAGGAGAGGTGAAAATCATAGAGAGTTAGAGTGTCAGTCCTTTTGTACTTAAGTCGGCATTGTGCCTGTTGCATTATATTCGGATGCAATTTCTGTGTTTCATCGTCAATAAGAAGGTCCAAGGGGTACAGTAAACCTGAAGTGAAGCATCGGAATCTAAAACTTGACTCACAGCAGAGGTTCATATCATTGACAGTTAGGGTGTCAGTCCTCTTGTACTTAAGTCGGCGTTGTGCCTTTTGTATTAAATCCGGATGCAATTTCTGTGATTCATCGTCTATAAGAATGTCCAAGGGATACAGTAAAGCTGAAGTGAAGCATCGGAATGTAAAACAGGACTCAAAGGAGAGGTTCAAGTCATAGAGAGTTAGAGTGTCAGTCCTCTTGTACTTAAGTCGTCATTGTGCATTTTGTATTAATTTAGGATGCAATTTCTGTGTTTCATCGTCTATAAGAAGGTCCAAGGGATACAGTAAACCTGAAGTGAAGCATCGGAATCTATAAGTGGACTCACAGGAGAGGTTCAAATCATAGAGAGTTATAGTGTCAGTCCTCTTGAACTTAAGTCGGCATTGTGCCTATAGTATTAAATTCGGATGCAATTTTGGTGTTTCATCGTCAATAAGAAGGTCCAAGGGATAAAGTAAACCTGAAACAAAGCATCGTAATCTAAAACTGGACTCAAAGGAGAGGTTAAGATCATAGAAAGTTGGAATGTCAGGCATCTGGCACTTAAGTCGGCTTTGTGGCTTTAGTTTTAGTTTCGGATGCAATTTCTGTGTTTCATCGTTTATAAGAAGGTCCAAGGGATACAGCAAACCTGATGTGAAGCATCGGAATCTAAAACTGGACTCACAGTAGAGGTTCAAATCATAGAAAATTAGAGTGTCTGTCCTCTTGTCCTTAAGTCTGCCTTGTGCCTTTTGTATTAAATTCGGATGCAATTTCTGTGTTTCATCGTCAGTATGAAGGTCCAAGGGATACAGTAAACCTGAAGTGAAGCATTGGAATCTAAAACTGGACTCACAAGAGAGGTTAAAATCATAGAAAGTTGGAATGTCAGTCCTCTTGTACTTAAGTCGGCATTGTGGCTTTAGTATTAAATTCGGATGCAATTTCTGTGGTTCATTGTCTATAAGAAGGCCCAAGGGATACAGTACACCTGAAGTGAAGCATCGGAATCTAAAACTGGACTCACAGGAGAGGTTCAAATCATAGAATATTAGAGTGTTAGTCCTCTTGTTCTTAAGTCTGCATTGTGCCTTTTGTATTAAATTCGGATGCAATTTCTGTGATTCATCGTCTATAAGAAGGTCCAAGGGATACAGTAAACCTGAAGTGAAGCATCGGAATCTAAAACTGGACTCACAGGAGAGGTTCAAATCATAGAGAGTTAGAGTGTCAGTCCTCTTGTACTTAAGTCGGCATTGTGCCTATTGTATTAAATTCGGATGCAATATCAGTGTTTCATCGTCAATAAGAAGGTCCAAGGGATACAGTAAATGTAAAGTGAGGCATCAGAATCAAAAGTGGACTCACAGGAAAGGTTCAAATCATTGAGAGTTAGAGTGTCAGTCCTCTTGTACTTAAGTCGGCATTGTGCCTTTTGTATTAAATTCCGATGCAATTTCTGTGTTTGATCGTCAATAAGAAAGTCCAAGGGATACTGTAAACCTGAAGTGAAGCATCGGAATCTAAAACTGGACTCACAGGAGAGATTCTAATCATAGTGAATTAGAGTGTCAGTCCTCATGTACTTAAGTCGGCATTGTGCCTTTTGTCTTATATTCGGATGCGATTTCTGTGTTTCATCGTCAATAAGAAGGTCCAAGGGATACAGTAAACCTGAAGTGAAGCATCGGAATCTAAAACTGGACTCACAGCAGAGGTTCAGATCATAGACAGTTAGGGTGTCAGTCCTCTTGTACTTAAGTCTGCATTGTGCCTTTTGTATTGAATTCGGATGCAATTTCTGTGTTTCATCGTCAATAAGAAGGTCCAAGGCATACAGTAAACCTGAAGTGAAGCATCGGAATCTAAAACCGAACTCACAGGAGAGGTTAAAATCATAGAAAGTTGGAGTGTCAGTCCTCTTGTACTTAAGACGGCGTTGTGCATTTTGTATTAAATTCGGATGCAATTTCTGTGATTCATAGTCTATAAGAACGTCCAAGGGATACAGTAAACCTGAAGTGAAGCATCGGAATCTAAAACTGGACTCACAGGAGAGGTTCAAATCAAAGAAAATTAGAGTGTCAGTCCTCTTGTTCTTAAGTCCGCATTGTGCCTTTTGTATTAAATTCGGATGCTATTTCTGTGTTTCATCGTCAATAAGAAGATCCAAGGTATACAGTAAACCTGAAATCAAGCATTGGAATCTAAAACTGGACTCACAGGAGAGGTTCAAATCATAGAGAGTTAGAGTGTCAGTCCTCTTGTACTTAAGTCGGCATTCTGCCTTTTGTATTAAGTTTGGATGCAATTTCTGTGTTTCATCGTCAATAAGGAGGTCCAAGGGATACAGTAAGCCTTAAGTGAAGCATCGGAATGTAAAACTGGACTCACAGGAGAGGTTCAAATCATAGAGAGTTAGAGTGTCAGTCCTCTTGTACTTAAGTCGGCATTGTGCATTTTGTACTAAATTAGGATTCAATTTCTGTGTTTCATCGTCAATAAGAAGGTCCAAGGGATACAGTAAACCTGAAAAGAAGCATCGGAATCTAAAACTGGACTCACAGGAGAGGTCAAGAAAATAGAAATTTGGAATGTCAGTCCTCTTGTACTTAAGTCGACATTGTGGCTTTAGTTTTAAATTCGGATGCAAATTCTGTGTTTCATCGTCTATAAGAAGGTCCAAGGGATACAGTAAACCTAAAGTGTAGCATCGGAATCTAAAACTGGTCTCACAGGAGATGTTCAAATCATAGAAAATTAGAGTGTCAGTCATCTTGTTCTTAAGTCTGACTTGTGCCTTTTGTATTAAATTCGGATGCAATTTCTGTGTTTCATCGTCAATAAGAAGGTACAAGGTATACAGTAAACCTGATATGAAGCATCGGAATCTAAAACTGGACTCACAGGTTAGGATCAAATCATAGAGAGTTAGAGTGTCAGTCCTCTAGAACTTGAGTCGGCATTGTGCCTTTTGTATTAAATTTGGATGCAATTTCTGTGTTTCATCGTCAAAAAGAAAGTCCAAGGAATACAGTAAACCTGAAGTGAAGCATCGGAATCTAAAACTGGACTCACAGGAGAGGTTCAAATCATAGAGAGTTAGAGTGTCAGTCCTCTTGTACTTAAGTCGGCATTCTGCCTTTTGTATTATATTCCGAAGCAATTTCTGTGTTTGATCGTCAATATGAAGGTCCAAGGGATACAGTAAACCTGAAGTGAAGCATCGGAATCTTAAACTGGACTCAAAGGAGAGTTTCAAATCATAGAAAGTTAGAGTATTAGTCCTGTTGTACTTAAGTCGGCATTGTGCCTTTTGTATTAAATTCGGATGCTATTTTGGTGTTTCATCGTCAATAAGAAGGTCCAAGGGATAAGGTAAACCTGAAACGAAGCATCGGAATCTAAAACTGGACTCACAGGAGAGGTTAAGATCATAGAAAGTTGGAATGTCAGGCCTCTTGCACTTAAGTCGGCATTGTGGCTTTAGTTTTAAATTCGGATGCAAATTCTATGTTTCATCGTCTATAAGAAGGTCCAAGGGATACAGTAAACCTGATGTGAAGCATCGGAATCTAAAACTGGACTCACAGGAGAGGTTCAAATCATAGAAAGTTAGAGTGTCAGTCCTCTTGTTCTTAAGTCTGCCTTGTGCCTTTTGTCTTAAATTCGGATGCAATTTCTGTGTTTCGTCGTCAATAAGAAGGACCAAGGTATACAGTAAACCTGAAGTGAGGCATCGGAATTTAAAAGTGGACTCACAGGAGAGGTTCAAATCATAGAGAGTTAGAGTGTCAGTCCTCTTGTACTTAAGTCGGCTTTGTGCTTTTTTGTAGTAAATTCGGATGCAATTTCAGTGTTTCATTGTCAATAAGAAGGTCTAAGGGATATAGTAAACTTGAAGTGAGGCATCAGAATCTAAAACTGGACTCACAGGAGAGGTTCAAATCATAGAGAGTTAGAGTATCAGTCCTCTTGTACTTAAGTCGGTATTGTGCCTTTTGTTTTAAATTCCGATGCAATTTCTGTGTTTGATCATCAATAAGAAGGTCCAAGGGATACAGTAAACCTGAAGTGAAGCATCGGAATCCAACAAGGCTCCCAGGAGAGGTTCTAATAATAGAGAGTTAGAGTGTCAGTCCTCTTGTACTTAAGTCGGCATTGTGGCTTTTGTATTAAATTCGGATGCAATTTCAGTGTTTCATCGTCAATAAGAAGGTCCAAGGGGTACAGTAAATGTAAAGTGAGGCATCAGAATCTAAAAGTGGACTCACAGGAAAGGTTCAAATCATAGAGAGTTAGAGTGTCAGTCCGCTTGTACTTAAGTCGGCATTGTCACTTTTGTATTAAATTCCGATGCAATTTCTGTGTTTGATCGTCAATAAGAAAGTCCAAGGGATACAGTAAACCTGAAGTGAAGCATCGGAATCTAAAACTGGACTTACAGGAGAGATTCTAATCATAGAGAATTAGAGTGTCAGTCCTCTTGTACTTAAGTCGGCATTGTGCCTTTTGTGTTATATTCCGATGCGATTTCTGTGTTTCATCGTCAATAAGAAGGTCCAAGGGATACAGTAAACCTGAAGTGAAGCATCGGAATCTAAAACTGGACTCACAGCAGAGGTTCAGATCATAGACAGTTAGGGTGTTAGTCCTCTTGTACTTAAGTCGGCATTGTGCCTTTTGTATTGAATTCGGATGCAATTTCTGTGTTTCATCGTCAATAAGGAGGTCCAAGGCATACAGTAAACCTGAAGTGAAGCATCGGAATCTACAACCGAACTCACAGGAGAGGTTAAAATCATAGAAAGTTGGAGTGTCAGTCCTCTTGTACTTAAGACGGCGTTGTGCCTTTTGTATTAAATTCGGATGCAATTTCTGTGATTCATCGTCTATAAGAAGGTCCAAGGGATACAGTAAACCTGAAGTAAAGCATCGGAATCTAAAACTGGACTCACAGGAGAGGTTCAAATCATAGAGAGTTAGAGTGTCAGTCCTCTTGTACTTAAGTCGGCATTGTCCCTTTTGTATTAAATTCGGATGCAATTTCTGTGTTTCATTGTCAATAAGAAGGTCCAAGGGATACAGTAAACCTGAAGTGAAGCTTCGGAATCTAAAACTGGACTCACAGGAGAGGTTAAAATCATATAAATTTGGAACGTCAGTCCTCTTGTACTTAAGTCGTCATTGTGGCTTTAGTATTAAATTCGGATGCAATTTCTGTGTTTCATCGTCAATAAGGAGGTCCAAGGGATCCAGTAAACCTGAAGTGAAGCATCGGAATGTAAAACTGGACTCACAGGAGAGGTTCAAATCATAGAGAAATAGAGTGTCAGTCCTCTTGTACTTAAGTCGGCATTGTGCATTTTGTACTAAATTAGGATTCAATTTCTGTGTTTCATCGTCAATAAGAAGGTCCAAGGGATACAGTAAACCTGAAAAGAAGCATCGGAATCTAAAACTGGCCTCACAGGAGAGGTTAAGAAAATAGTAATTTGGAATGTCAGTCCTCTTGTACTTAAGTCGACATTGTGGCTATAGTTTCAAATTCGGATGCAAATTCTGTGTTTCATCGTCTATAAGAAGGTCCAAGGGATACAGTAAACCTGAAGTGAAGCATCGGAATCTAAAACTGGTCTCACAGGAGAGGTTCACATCATAGAAAATTAGAGTGTCAGTCCTCTTGTTCTTAAGTCTGCCTTGTGCCTTTTGTATTAAATTCGGATGCAATTTCTGTGTTTCATCGTCAGTAAGAAGGTCCAAGGAATACAGTAAACCAGAAGAGAAGCATCGGAATCTAAAACTGGACTCAGAGGAGAGGTTCAAATCATAGAGAGTTAGAGTGTCAGTCCTCTTGTACTAAGTCGGCTTTGTGCTTTTTTGTATTAAATTCGGATGCAATTTCAGTGTTTCATTGTCAATAAGAAGGTCTAAGGGATATAGTAAACTTGAAGTGAGGCATCAGAATCTAAAACTGGACTCACAGGAGAGGTTCAAATCATAGAGAGTTAGAGTATCAGTCCTCTTGTACTTAAGTCGGTATTGTGCCTTTTGTTTTAAATTCCGATGCAATTTCTGTGTTTGATCGTCAATAAGAAGGTCCAAGGGATACAGAAACCTGAAGTGAAGCATCGGAATCTAAAACTGGACTCACAGGAGAGGTCCAAATCATAGAGAGTTAGAGTGTCTGTCCTCTTGTACTTAAGTCGGCATTGTGCCTTTTGTATTAAATTCGGATGCAATTTCTGTGTTTCATCGTCAATATGAAGGTCCAAGGGATACAGTAAACCCGAAGTGAAGCATTGGAATCTAAAACTGGACTCACAAGAGAGGTTAAAATCATAAAAAGTTGGAATGTCAGTCCTCTTGTACTTAAGTCGGCATTGTGGCTTTAGTATTAAATTCGGATGGACTTTCTGTGGTTCATCGTCTATAAGAAGGCCCAAGGGATACAGTATACCTGAAGTGAAGCATCGGAATCTAAAACTGGACTCACAGGAGAGGTTCAAATAATAGAATATTAAAGTGTCAGTCCTCTTGTTCTTAAGTCTGCATTGTGCCTTTTGTATTAAATTCGGATGCAATTTCTGTGATTCATCGTCTATAAGAAGGTCCAAGGGATACAGTAAACCTGAAGTGAAGCATCGGAATCTAAAACTGGACTCACAGGAGAGGTTCAAATCATAGAGAGTTAGAGTGTCAGTCCTCTTGTACTTAAGTCGGCATTGTGCCTACTGTATTAAATTCGGATGCAATTTCAGTGTTTCAACGTCAATAAGAAGGTCCAAGGGATACAGTAAATGTAAAGTGAGGCATCTGAATCAAAAGTGGACACACAGGAAAGGTTCAAATCATTGAGAGTTAGAGTGTCAGTCCTCTTGTACTTAAGTCGGCATTGTGCCTTTTGTATTAAATTCCGATGCAATTTCTGTGTTTGATCGTCAATAAGAAAGTCCAAGGGATACAGTAAACCTGAAGTGAAGCATCGGAATCTATAACTGGACTCACAGGAGAGATTCTAATCATAGTGAATTAGAGTGTCAGTCCTCTTGTACTTAAGTCGGCATTGTGCCTTTTGTGTTATATTCGGATGCCATTTCTGTGTTTCATCGTCAATAAGAAGGTCCAAGGCATACAGTAAACCTGAAGTGAAGCATCGGAATCTAAAACCGAACTCACAGGAGAGGTTAAAATCATAGAAAGTTGGAGTGTCAGTCCTCTTGTACTTAAGACGGCGTTGTGCCTTTTGTATTAAATTCGGATGCAATTTCCGTGATTCATAGTCTATAAGAACGTCCAAGGGATACAGTAAACCTGAAGTGAAGCATCGGAATCTAAAACTGGACTCACAGGAGAGGTTCAAATCAAAGAAAATTAGAGTGTCAGTCCTGCTGTTCTTAAGTCCGCATTGTGCCTTTTGTATTAAATTCGGATGCTATTTCTGTGTTTCATCGTCAATAAGAAGATCCAAGGTATACAGTAAACCTGAAGTCAAGCATTGGAATCTTAAACTGGACTCAAGGGAGAGGTTCAAATCATAGAGAGTTAGAGTGTCAGTCCTCTTGTACTTAAGTCGGCATTCTGCCTTTTGTATTAAGTTTGGATGCAATTTCTGTGTTTCATCGTCAATAAGGAGGTCCAAGGGATACAGTAAACCTGAAGTGAAGCATCGGAATGTAAAACTGGACTCACAGGAGAGGTTCAAATCATAGAGAGTTAGAGTGTCAGTCCTCTTGTACTTAAGTCGGCATTGTGCATTTTGTATTAAATTAGGATTCAATTTCTGTGTTTCATCGTCAATAAGAAGGTCCAAGGGATACAGTAAACCTGAAAAGAAGCATCGGAATCTAAAACTGGACTCACAGGAGAGGTTAAGAAAATAGAAATTTGGAATGTCAGTCCTCTTGTACTTAAGTCGACATTGTGGCTTTAGTTTTAAATTCGGATGCAAATTCTGTGTTTCATCGTCTATAAGAAGGTCCAAGGGATACAGTAAACCTGAAGTGTAGCATCGGAATCTAAAACTGGTCTCACAGGAGAGGTTCAAATCATAGAAAATTAGAGTGTCAGTCCTCTTGTTCTTAAGTCTGCCTTGTGCCTTTTGTATTAAATTCGGATGCAATTTCTGTGTTTCATCGTCAATAAGAAGGTCCAAGGTATACAGTAAACCTGAAATGAAGCATCGGAATCTAAAACTGGACTCACAGGGGAGGATCAAATCATAGAGAGTTAGAGTGTCAGTCCTCTTGAACTTGAGTCGGCATTGTGCCTTTTGTATTAAATTCGGATGCAATTTCTGTGTTTCATCGTCAAAAAGAAGGTCCAAGGAATACAGTAAACCTGAAGTGAAGCATCGGAATCTAAAACTGGACTCACAGGAGAGGTTCAAATCATAGAGAGTTAGAGTGTCAGTCCTCTCGTACTTAAGTCGGCATTGTGCCTTTTGTATTAAATTCCGAAGCAATTTCTGTGTTTGATCTTCAATATGAAGGTCCAAGGGATACAGTAAACCTGAAGTGAAGCATCGGAATCTTAAACTGGACTCAAAGGAGAGTTTCAAATCATAGAAAGTTAGAGTATTAGTCCTCTTGTACTTAAGTCGGCATTGTGCCTTTTGTATTAAATTCGGATGCAATTTTGGTGTTTCATCGTCAATAAGAAGGTCCAAGGGATAAGGTAAACCTGAAACGAAGCATCGGAATCTAAAACTGGACTCACAGGAGAGGTTAAGATCATAGAAAGTTGGAATGTCAGGCCTCTTGCACTTAAGTCGGCATTGTGGCTTTAGTTTTAAATTCGGATGCAAATTCTATGTTTCATCGTCTATAAGAAGGTCCAAGGGATACAGCAAACCTGATGTGAAGCATCGGAATCTAAAACTGGACTCACAGGAGAGGTTCAAATCATAGAAAGTTAGAGTGTCAGTCCTCTTGTTCTTAAGTCTGCCTTGTGCCTTTTGTATTAAATTCGGATGCAATTTCTGTGTTTCATCGTCAATAAGAAGGACCAAGGTATACAGTAAACCTGAAGTGACGCATCGGAATTTAAAAGTGGACTCACAGGAGAGGTTCAAATCATAGAGAGTTAGAGTGTCAGTCCTCTTGTACTTAAGTCGGCTTTGTGCTTTTTTGTATTAAATTCGGATGCAATTTCAGTGTTTCATTGTCAATAAGAAGGTCTAAGGGATATAGTAAACTTGAAGTGAGGCATCAGAATCTAAAACTGGACTCACAGGAGAGGTTCAAATCATAGAGAGTTAGAGTATCAGTCCTCTTGTACTTAAGTCGGTATTGTGCCTTTTGTTTTAAATTCCGATGCAATTTCTGTGTTTGATGGTCAATAAGAAGGTCCAAGGGATACAGTAAACCTGAAGTGAAGCATCGGAATCTAAACAAGGCTCCCAGGAGAGGTTCTAATCATAGAGAGTTAGAGTGTCAGTCCTCTTGTACTTAAGTCGGCATTGTGGCTTTTGTATTAAATTCGGATGCAATTTCTGTGTTTCATCGTCTATAAGAAGGTCCAAGGGATACAGTAAACCTGAAGTGAAGCATCGGAATCTAAAACTGGACTCACAGGAGAGTTTAAAATCGTAGTGAGTTAGAGTGTCTCTCCTTTAGTACTTAAGTCGGAATTGTGCCTTTTGCAATGTATTCGGATGCAATTTCTGTGTTTCATCTTCAATAAGAAGGTCCAAGGGGTACAGTAAACCTGAAGTGAAGCATCGGAATCTAAAACTTGACTCACGGCAGAGGTTCATATCTTTGACATTTAGGGTGTCAGTCCTCTTGTACTTAAGTCGGCATTGTGCCTTTTGTATTGAATTCGGATGCAATTTCTGTGTTTCATCGTCAATAAGAAGGTCCAAGGCATAAAGTAAACCTGAAGTGAAGCATCGGAATCTGAAACCGGACTCTCAGGAGAGGTTAAAATCATTGAAAGTTGGGGTGTCAGTCCTCTTGTACTTAAGTCGGCATTGTGCGTTTTGTATTAAATTCGGATGCAATTTCTGTGCTTCATCGTCAATAAGAAGGTCCAAGGGATACAGTAAACCTGAAGTGAAGCATTGGAATCTAAAACTATACTCACAAGAGAGGTTAAAATCATAGAAAGTTGGAATGTCAGTCCTCTTGAACTTAAGTCGTCATTGTGGCTTTAGTATTAAATTCGGATGCAATTTCAGTGGTTCATCGTCTATAAGAAGGCCCAAGGGATACAGTAAACCTGAAGTGAAGCATCGGACTCTAAAACTGGACTCACAGGAGAGGTTCAAATCATAGAAAATTAGAGTGTCAGTCCTCTTGTTCTTAAGTCTGCATTGTGCCTTTTGTATTAAATTCGGATGCAATTTCTGTGTTTATCGTCAATAAGAAAGTCCAAGGTATACAGTAAACCTGAAGTGAAGCATCGCAATCTAAAACTGGACTCACAGGAGAGGTTCAAATCATAGAGAATTAGAGTCTCAGTCCTCTTGTACTTAAGTCCGCATTGTGCCTTTTGTATTAAATTCGGATGCTATTTCTGTGTTTCATCGTCAAAATCAAGGTCCAAGGGATACAGTAAACCTGAAGTGAGGCATCGGAATCTAAAACTGGACTCACAGGAGTGGTTCAAATCATAGAGAGTTAGAGTGTCAGTCCTCTTGTACTTAAGTCGGCATTGTGCTTTTTGTATTAAATTCGGATGCAATTTCTGTGCTTCATCGTCAATAAGAAGGTCCAAGGGATACAGTAAACCTGAAGTGAAGCATTGGAATCTAAAACTATACTCACAAGAGAGGTTAAAATCATAGAAAGTTGGAATGTCAGTCCTCTTGAACTTAAGTCGTCATTGTGGCTTCAGTATTAAATTCGGATGCAATTTCAGTGGTTCATCGTCTATAAGAAGGCCCAAGGGATACAGTAAACCTGAAGTGAAGCATCGGACTCTAAAACTGGACTCACAGGAGAGGTTCAAATCATAGAAAATTAGAGTGTCAGTCCTCTTGTTCTTAAGTCTGCATTGTGCCTTTTGTATTAAATTCGGATGCAATTTCTGTGTTTATCGTCAATAAGAAGATACAAGGGATACAGTAAACCTGAAGTGAGGCATCGGAATTTAAAAGTGGACTCACAGGAGAGGTTCAAATCATAGAGAGTTAGAGTATCAGTCCTCTTGTACTTAAGTCGGTATTGTGCCTTTTGTTTTAAATTCCGATGCAATTTCTGTGTTTCATCGTCAATAAGAAGGTCCAAGGGATACAGTAAACCTGAAGTGAAGCATCGGAATCTAAACAAGGCTCCCAGGAGAGGTTCTAATCATAGAGAGTTAGAGTGTCAGTCCTCTTGTACTTAAGTCGGCATTGTGCCTTTTGTATTAAATTCGGAAGCAATTTCTGCGTTTCATCGTCAATAAGAAGATACAAGGGATACAGTAAACCTGAAGTGAGGCATCGGAATCTAATACTGGACTCACAGGAGAGGTTGAATTCATAGAAAATTAGAGTGTCAGTCCTCTTAATCTTAAGTCGGCTTTGTGCCTTTTGTATTAAATTCGGATGCAATTTCTGTGTTTCATCGTCAATAAGAAGGTCCAAGGTATACAGTAAACCTGAAGTGAAGCATCGTAATCTAAAATTGGACTCACAGAAGTGGTTCAAATCATAGAGAGTTAGAGTGTCAGTCCTCTTGTACTTAAGTCGGCATTGTGCCTTTTGTATTAAATTCGGATGCAATTTCTGCGTTTAATCGTCAATAAGAAGATACAAGGGATACAGTAAACCTGAAGTGAGGCATCGGAATTTAAAAGTGGACTCACAGGAGAGGTTCAAATCATAGAGAGTTAGAGTGTCAGTCCTCTTGTACTTAAGTCGCCATTGTGCCTTTTGTATTATATTCGGATGCAATTTCTGTGTTTCATCGTCAATAAGAAGGTCCAAGGGATACAGTAAACCTGAAGTGAAGTATCAGAATCAAAAACTGGACCCACATGAGAGGTTCATATCATAGACAGTTAGGGTGTCAGTCCTCTTGTACTTAAGTCGGCATTGTGTCTTTTGTATTGAATTCGGATGCAATTTCTGTGTTTCATCGTCAATAAGAACGTCCAAGGCATACCGCAAACCTGAAGTGAAGCATCGGAATCAAAAACCGGACTCACAGGAGAGGTTAAAATCATAGAAAGTTGGAGTGTCAGTCCTCTTGTACTTAAGTCGGCATTGTGGCTTTTGTATTAAATTCGAATGCAATTTCTGTGATTCATCGTCTATAGGAAGGTCCAAGGGATACAGTAAACCTGAAGTGAAGCATCGGAATCTAAAACTGGACTCACAGGAGAGGTTCAAATCATAGAGAGTTAGAGTGTCAGTCCTCTTGTACTTAAGTCGGCATTTGGCCTTTTGTATTAAATTCGGATGCAATTTCTGTGTTTCATCGTCAATAAGAAGGACCAAGGCATACAGTAAACCTGAAGTAAAGCATCGGAATCTAAAACTGGACTCACAGGAGAGGTTCAAATCATAGAAAGTTGGAATGTCAGTCCTCTTGTACTTAAGTCGGCATTGTGGCTATAGTATTAAATTCTGATGCAATTTCTGTGTTTCATCGTCTATAAGAAGGTCCAAGGGATACAGAAAAACCTGAAGTGAAGCATCGGAATCTAAAACTGGAATCACAGGAGAGGTTCAAATCATACAAAATTAGAATGTCAGTCCTCTTGTTCTTAAGTCTGCATTGTGCCTTTTGTATTAAATTCGGATGCAATTTCTGTGTTTTATCGTCAATAAGAAGGTCCAAGGGATACAGCAAACCTGAAGTGAAGCATCGGAATCTAAAACTGGACTCACAGGAGTGGTTCAAGTCATAGAGCGTTGGAGTGTCAGTCCTCTTGTACTTATGTCCGCATTGTGCCTTTTGTATTAAATTCCGATGCAATTTCTGTGTTTGATCGTCAATAAGAAGGTCCAAGGGGTACAGTAAACCTGAAGTGAAGCATCGGAATCTAAAACTGGACTCACAGGAGAGGTTCAAATCATCGAGAGTTAGAGTGTCAGTCCTCTTGTACTTAAGTCGGCATTGTGCCTTTTGTATTATATTCGGATGCAATTTCTGTGTTTCAAAGTCAATAAGAAGTTCCAAGGGATACAGTAAACCTGAAGTGAAGCATCGGAATCTAAAACTGGACTCACAGGAGAGGTTCATATCATAGACAGTTAGGGTGTCAGTCCTCTTGTACTTAAGTCGGCATTGTGCCTTTTGTATTGAATTCGGATGCAATTTCTGTGTTTCATCGTCAATAAGAAGGTCCAAGGCATACAGTAAACCTGAAGTGAAGCATCGGAATCTAAAACCGGACTCCCAGGAGAGGTTATAATCATAGAAAGTTGGAGTGTCAGTCCTCTTGTACTTAAGTCGGCATTGTGCCTTTTGTATTAAATTCGGATGCAATTTCTGTGTTTCATCGTCAATAAGAAGGTCCAAGGGATACAGTAAACCTGAAAAGAAGCATCGGAATGTAAAACTGGACTCACAGGAGAGGTTCAAATCATCGAGAGTTAGAGTGTCAGTCCTCTTGTACTTAAGTCGGCATTGTGCCTTTTGTATTATATTCGGATGCAATTTCTGTGTTTCAAAGTCAATAAGAAGGTCCAAGGGATACAGTAAACCTGAAGTGAAGCATCGGAATCTAAAACTGGACTCACAGGAGAGGTTCATATCATAGACAGTTAGGGTGTCAGTCCTCTTGTACTTAAGTCGGCATTGTGCCTTTTGTATTAAATTCGGATGCAATTTCTGCGTTTCATCGTCAATAAGAAGATAGAAGCGATACAGTAAACCTGAAGTGAGGCATCGGAATTTAAAAGTGGACTCACAGGAGAGGTTCAAATCATAGAGAGTTAGAGTGTCAGTCCTCTTGTACTTAAGTCGCCATTGTGCCTTTTGTATTATATTCGGATGCAATTTCTGTGTTTCATCGTCAATAAGAAGGGCCAAGGGGTACAGTAAAACTGAAGTGAAGCATCGGAATCAAAAACTGCACCCACATGAGAGGTTCATATCATAGACAGGTAGGGTGTCAGTCCTCTTGTACTTAAGTCGGCATTGTGCCTTTTGTATTGAATTCGGATGCAATTTCTGTGTTTCATCGTCAATAAGAAGGTCCAAGGGATACAGTAAACCTGAAAAGAAGCACCGGTATCTAAAACTGGACTCACAGGAGAGTTTAAGATAATAGAAAATTGGAATGCAAGTCCTCTTGTACTTAAGTCGGCATTGTGGCTTTAGTATTAAATTCGGATGCAATTTCTGTGTTTCATCGTCTATAAGAAGGTCCAAGGGATACAGTACACCTGAAGTGAAGCATCGGAATCAAAATCTGGACTCACAGGAGAGGTTCAAATCATAGAAAATTAGAGTGTCAGTCCTCTTGTACTTAAGTCGGCATTGTGCCTTTTGTATTAAATTCGGATGCAATTTCTATGTTTCATCGTCAATAAGAAGGTCCAAGGATTACAGTAAACCTGAAAAGAAGCATTGGAATCTAAAACTGGACTCACAGGAGAGGTTAAGATCATAGAAAGTTTGAATGTCAGTCCTCTTGTACTTATGTCGGTATTGTGGCTTTAGTATTAAATTCGGATGCAATTTCTGTGTTTCATCGTCTATAAGAAGGTCCAAGGGATACAGTAAACCTGAAGTGCAGCATCGGAATCTAAAACTGGACTCACAGGAGAGGTTCAAATCATAGAAAATTAGAGTGTCAGTCCTCTTGTACTTAAGTCGGCATTGTGCCTTTTGTATTAAATTGGGATGCAATTTCTGTGTTTCATCGTCAATAAGAAGGTCCAAGGATTACAGTAAACCTGAAAAGAAGCATCGGAATCTAAAACTCGACTCACAGGAGAGGTTAAGATCATAGAAAGTTGGAATGTCAGTCCTCTTGTACTTAAGTCGGCATTATGGCTTTAGTATTAAATTCGGATGCAATTTCTGTGTTTCATCGTCTATAAGAAGGTCCAAGGGATACAGTAAACCTGAAGTGAAGCATCGGAATCTAAAACTGGAATCACAGGAGAGGTTCAAATCATAGAAAATTAGAGGGTCAGTCCTCTTGTTCATAAGTCTGCATTGAGCCTTTTGTATTAAATTCGGATGCAATTTCTGTGTTTCATCGTCAATAAGAAGGACCAAGGTATACAGTAAACCTGAAGTGAAGCATCGGAATCTAAAAATGGACTCACAGGAGAGGTTCAAATCATAGAGAGTCAGAGTGTCAGTCCTCTTGTACTTAAGTCGGCATTGTGCCTTTTGTATCAAATTCCGATGCAATTTCTGTGTTTGATCGTCAATAAGAAGGTCTAAGGGATACAGTAAACCTGAAGTGAAGCATCGGAATCTAGAACTGGACTCACAGGAGATGTTCTAATCATAGAGAGTTTGAGTGTCAATCCTCTTGTACTTAAGTCGGCATTGTGCCTTTTGTATTATATTCGGATGCAATTTCTGTGTTTCATTGTCAATAAGAAGGTCCAAGGGATACAGTAAACCTGAAGTGAAGCATCGGAATCTAAAACTGGACTCACAGGAGAGGTTAATATCATAGACAGTTAGGGTGTCAGTCCTCTTGTACTTAAGTCGGCTTTGTGGCTTTAGTATTAAATTCGGATGCAATTTCTGTGTTTCATCGTCTATAAGAAGGTCCAAGGGATACAGTAAGCCTGAAGTGAAGCATCGGAATCTAAAACTGGACTCACAGGAGAGGTTCATATCATAGAGAGTTAGTCGGCATTGTGCCTTTTGTATTAAATTCGGATGCAATTTCTGTGTTTCATCGTCAAAAAGAAGGTCCAAGGGATACAGTAAACCTAAAGTGAATCATCGGAATCTAAAACTGTACTCACAGGAGAGGTTCAAATCATAGAGAGTTTGAGTGTCAATCCTCTTGTACCTAAGTCGGCATTGTGCCTTTTGTATTATATTCGGATGCAATTTCTGTGTTTCATTGTCAATAAGAAGGTCCAAGGGATACAGTAAACTTGATGTGAAGCATCGGAATCTAAAACTGGACTCAAAGGAGAGGTTCATTTCATAGAGAGTTAGAGTATCAGTCCTCTTGTTCTTAAGTCGGCATTGCGTCTTTTGTATTAAATTCCGATGCAATTTCTGTGTTTGATAGTCAATAGGAAGGTCCAAGGGATACACTAAACCTGAAGTGAAGCATCGGAATCTAAAACTGGACTCACAGGAGAGGTTCAAATCATAGAACTTTAGAGTGTTAGTCCTCTTGTACTTAAGTCGGCATTGTGGCTTTTGTATTAAATTCGGATGCAATTTCTGTGTTTCATCGTCTATAAGAAGGTCCAAGGGATACAGTAAACCTGAAGTGAAGCATCGGAATCTAAAACTGGACTCACAGGAGAGGTTCAAATCATAGAGAGTTAGAGTGTCAGTCCTCTTGTACTTAAGTCGGCATTTGGCCTTTTGTATTAAATTCGGATGCAATTTCTGTGTTTCATCGGTAATAAGAAGGTCCAAGGGATACAGAAAAACCTGAAGTGAAGCATCGGAATCTAAAACTGGAATCACAGGAGAGGTTCAAATCATACAAAATTAGAATGTCAGTCCTCTTGTTCTTAAGTCGGCATTGTGCCTTTTGTATTAAATTCGGATGCAATTTCTGTGTTTGATCGTCAATAAGAAGGTCCAAGGGATACAGTAAACCTGAAGTGAAGCATCGGAATCTAAAACTGGACTCACAGGAGAGGTTCAAATCATCGAGAGTTAGAGTGTCAGTCCTCTTGTACTTAAGTCGGCATTGTGCCTTTTGTATTATATTCGGATGCAATTTCTGTGTTTGATCGTCAATAAGAAGGTCCAAGGGATACAGTAAACCTGAAGTGCAGCATCGGAATCTAAAACTGGACTCACAGGAGAGGTTCAAATCATAGAAAATTAGAATGTCAGTCCTCTTAATCTTAAGTCGGCATTGTGGCTTTAGTATTAAATTCGGATGCAATTTCTGTGTTTCATCGTCAATAAGAAGGTCCAAGGTATACAGTAAACCTGAAGTGAAGCATCGGAATCTAAAACTGGACTCACAGAAGAGGTTCAAATCATAGAGAGTTAGAGTGTCAGTCCTCTTGTACTTAAGTCGGCATTGTGCCTTTTGTATTAAATTCGGATGCAATTTCTGCGTTTCATCGTCAATAAGAAGATAGAAGCGATACAGTAAACCTGAAGTGAGGCATCGGAATTTAAAAGTGGACTCACAGGAGAGGTTCAAATCATAGAGAGTTAGAGTGTCAGTCCTCTTGTACTTAAGTCGCCATTGTGCCTTTTGTATTATATTCGGATGCAATTTCTGTGTTTCATCGTCAATAAGAAGGTCCAAGGGGTACAGTAAACCTGAAGTGATGCATCGGAATCAAAAACTGGACCCACATGAGAGGTTCATATCATAGACAGTTAGGGTGTCAGTCCTCTTGTACTTAAGTCGGCATTGTGCCTTTAGTATTGAATTCGGATGCAATTTCTGTGTTTCATCGTCAATAAGAAGGTCCAAGGGATACAGTAAACCTGAAAAGAAGCATCGGAATCTAAAACTGGACTCACAGGAGAGTTTAAGATCATAGAAAATTGGAATGCAAGTCCTCCTGTACTTAAGTCGGCATTGTGGCTTTAGTATTAAATTCGGATGCAATTTCTGTGTTTCATCGTCTATAAGAAGGTCCAAGGGATACAGTAAACCTGAAGTGAAGCATCGGAATCAAAAACTGGACTCACAGGAGAGGTTCAAATCATACAAAGTTAGAGTGTCAGTCCTCTTGTACTTAAGTCGGCATTGTGCCTTTTGTATTAAATTCGGATGCAATTTCTATGTTTCATCGTCAATAAGAAGGTCCAAGGATTACAGTAAACCTGAAAAGAAGCATTGGAATCTAAAACTGGACTCACAGGAGAGGTTAAGATCATAGAAAGTTTGAATGTCAGTCCTCTTGTACTTATGTCGGTATTGTGGCTTTAGTATTAAATTCGGATGCAATTTCTGTGTTTCATCGTCTATAAGAAGGTCCAAGGGATACAGTAAACCTGAAGTGAAGCATCGGAATCTAAAACTGGACTCACAGGAGAGGTTCAAATCATAGATAATTAGAGTGTCAGTCCTCTTGTTCTTAAGTCCGCCTTCTGCCTTTTGTATTAAATTCGGATGCAATTTCTGCGTTTCATCGTCAATAAGAAGGTCCAAGGTATACAGTAAACCTGAAATGAAGCATCGGAATCTAAAACTGGACTCACAGGGGAGGATCAAATCATAGAGAGTTAGAGTGTCAGTCCTCTTGAACTTGAGTCGGCATTGTGCCTTTTGTATTAAATTCGGATGCAATTTCTGTGTTTCATCGTCAAAAAGAAGGTCGAAGGAATACAGTAAACCTGAAGTGAAGCATCGGAATCTAAAACTGGACTCACAGGAGAGGTTCAAATCATAGAGAGTTAGAGTGTCAGTCCTCTTGTACTTAAGTCGGCATTGTGCCTTTTGTATTAAATTCGGATGCAATTTCAGTGTTTCATTGTCAATAAGAAGGTCTAAGGGATATAGTAAACTTGAAGTGATGCATCAGAATCTAAAATTGGACTCACAGGAGAGGTTCAAATTATAGAGAGTTAGAGTATCAGTCCTCTTGTACTTAAGTCGGTATTGTGCCTTTTGTTTTAAATTCCGATGCAATTTCTGTGTTTGATCGTCAATAAGAAGGTCCAAGGGATACAGTAAACCTGAAGTGAAGCATCGGAATCCAAACAAGGCTCCCAGGAGAGGTTCTAATCATAGAGAGTTAGAGTGTCAGTCCTCTTGTACTTAAGTCGGCATTGTGGTTTTGTATTAAATTCGGATGCAATTTCTGTGTTTCATCGTCTATAAGAAGGTCCAAGGGATACAGTAAACCTGAAGTGAAGCATCGGAATCTAATGCTGGACTCACAGGAGAGGTTAAAATCGTAGAGAGTTAGAGTGTCAGTCCTTTAGTACTTAATTCGGCATTGTGCCTTTTGCAATGTATTCGGATGCAATTTCTGTGTTTCATCGTCAATAAGAAGGTCCAAGGGGTACAGTAAACCTGAAGTGAAGCATCGGAATCTAAAACTTGACTCGCAGCAGAGGTTCATATCTTTGACAGTTGGGGTGTCAGTCCTCTTGTACTTAAGTCGGCATTGTGCCTTTTGTATTGAATTCGGATGCAATTTCTGGGTTTCATCGTCAATAAGAAGGTCCAAGGCATAAAGTAAACCTGAAGTGAAGCATCGGAATCTAAAACCGGACTCTCAGGAGAGGTTAAAATCATTGAAAGTTGGGGTGTCAGTCCTCTTGTACTTAAGTCGGCATTGTGCGTTTTGTATTAAATTCGGATGCAATTTCAGTGCTTCATCGTCAATAAGAAGGTCCAAGGGATACAGTAAACCTGAAGTGAAGCATTGGAATCTAAAACTATACTCACAAGTGAGGTTAAAATCATAGAAATTTGGAATGTCAGTCCTCTTGAACTTAAGTCGTCATTGTGACTTTAGTATTAAATTCGGATGCAATTTCAGTGGTTCATCGTCTATAAGAAGGCCCAAGGGATACAGTAAACCTGAAGTGAAGCATCGGACTCTAAAACTGGACTCACAGGAGAGGTTCAAATCATAGAAAATTAGAGTGTCAGTCCTCTTTTTCTTAAGTCTGCATTGTGCCTTTTGTATTAAATTCGGATGCAATTTCTGTGTTTATCGTCAATAAGAAAGTCCAAGGTATACAGTAAACCTGAAGTGAAGCATCGGAATCTAAAACTGGACTCACAGGAGAGGTTCAAATCATAGAGAATTAGAGTCTCAGTCCTCTTGTACTTAAGTCCGCATTGTGCCTTTTGTATTAAATTCGGATGCTATTTCTGTGTTTCATCGTCAATAAGAAGGTCCAAGGTATACAGTAAACCTGAAGTGAGGCATCGGAATTTAAAAGTGGACTCACAGGAGAGGTACAAATCATAGAGAGTTAGAGTGTCAGTCCTCTTGTACTTAAGTCGCCATTGTGCCTTTTGTATTATATTCGGATGCAATTTCTGTGTTTCATCGTCAATAAGAAGGTCCAAGGGATACAGTAAACCTGAAGTGAAGTATCGGAATCAAAAACTGAACCCACATGAGAGGTTCATATCATAGACAGTTAGGGTGTCAGTCCTCTTGTACTTAAGTCGGCATTGTGCCTTTTGTATTGAATTCGGATGCAATTTCTGTGTTTCATCGTCAATAAGAAGGTCCAAGGCATACCGCAAACGTGAAGTGAAGCATCGGAATCAAAAACCGGACTCACAGGAGAGGTTCAAATCATAGAAAGTTGGAATGTCAGTCCTCTTGTACTTAAGTCGGCATTGTGGCTATAGTATTAAATTCGGATGCAATTTCTGTGTTTCATCGTCTATAAGAAGGTCCAAGGGATACAGAAAAACCTGAAGTGAAGCATCGGAATCTAAAACTGGAATCACAGGAGAGGTTCAAATCATACAAAATTAGAATGTCAGTCCTCTTGTTCTTAAGTCTGCATTGTGCCTTTTGTATTATATTCGGATGCAATTTCTGTGTTTTATCGTCAATAAGAAGGTCCAAGGTATACAGTAAACCTGAAGTGAAGCATCGGAATCTAAAACTGGACTCACAGGAGTGGTTCAAGTCATAGAGCGTTGGAGTGTCAGTCCTCTAGTACTTATGTCCGCATTGTGCCTTTTGTATTAAATTCCGATGCAATTTCTGTGTTTGATCGTCAATAAGAAGGTCCAAGGGATACAGTAAACCTGAAGTGAAGCATCGGAATCTAAAACTGGACTTACAGGAGACGTTCAAATCATCGAGAGTTAGAGTGTCAGTCCTCTTGTACTTAAGTCGGCATTGTGCCTTTTGTATTATATTCGGAAGCAATTTCTGTGTTTCATCGTCAATAAGAAGGTCCAAGGGATACAGTAAACCTGAAAAGAAGCATCGGAATCTAAAACTGGACTCACAGGAGAGTTTAAGATCATAGAAAATTGGAATGCAAGTCTTCTTGTACTTAAGTCGGCATTGTGGCTTTAGTATTAAATTCGGATGCAATTTCTGTGTTTCATCGTCTATAAGAAGGTCCAAGGGATACAGTAAACCTGAAGTGAAGAATCGGAATCAAAAACTGGACTCACAGGAGAGGTTCAATTCATAGATAATTAGAGTGTCAGTCCTCTTGTACTTAAGTCGGCATTGTGCCTTTTGTATTAAATTCGGATGCAATTTCTATGTTTCATCGTCAATAAGAAGGTCCAAAGATTACAGTAAACCTGAAAAGAAGCATTGGAATCTAAAACTGGACTCACAGGAGAGGTTAAGATCAAAGAAAGTTTGAATGTCAGTCCTCTTGTACTTATGTCGGTATTGTGGCCTTAGTATTAAATTCGGATGCAATTTCTGTGTTTCATCGTCTATAAGAAGGTCCAAGGGTTACAGTAAACCTGAAGTGAAGCATCGGATTCTAAAACTGCACTCACAGGAGAGGTTCAAATCATAGAAAATTAGAGTGTCAGTCCACTTGTACTTAAGTCGGCATTGTGCCTTTTGTATTAAATTGGGATGCAATTTCTGTGTTTCATCGTCAATAAGAAGGTCCAAGGATTACAGTAAACCTGAAAAGAAGCATCGGTATCTAAAACTCGACTCACAGGAGAGGTTAAGATCATAGAAAGTTGGAATGTCAGTCCTCTTGTACTTAAGTCGGCATTATGGCTTTAGTATTAAATTCGGATGCAATTTCTGTGTTTCATCGTATATAAGAAGGTCCAAGGGATACAGTAAACCTGAAGTGAAGCATCGGAATCTAAAACTGGAATCACAGGAGAGGTTCAAATCATAGAAAATTAGAGGGTCAGTCCTCTTGTTCATAAGTCTGCATTGTGCCTTTTGTATTAAATTCGGATGCAATTTCTGTGTTTCATCGTCAATAAGAAGGACCAAGGTATACAGTAAACCTGAAGTGAAGCATCGGAATCTAAAACTGGACTCACAGGAGAGGTTCAAATCATAGAGAGTCAGAGTGTCAGTCCTCTTGTACTTAAGTCGGCATTGTGCCTTTTGTATTACATTCGGATGCAAATTCTGTGTTTCATCGTCAATAAGGAGGTCCAAGGGAAACAGTAAACCTGAAGTGACGCATCAGAATCTAAAACTGGACTCACAGGAGAGGTTCAAATCATAGAGAGTTAGAGTGTCAGTCCTCTTGTACTTAAGTCGGCATTGTGCCTTTTGTATTAAATTCCGATGCAATTTCTGTGTTTGATTTTCAATAAGAAGGTCCAAGGGATACAGTAAACCTGAAGTGAAGCATCGGAATCTAGAACTGGACTCACAGGAGATGTTCTAATCAAAGAGAGTTTGAGTGTCAATCCTCTTGTACTTAAGTCGGCATTGTGCCTTTTGTATTATATTCGGATGCAATTTCTGTGTTTCATTGTCAATAAGAAGGTCCAAGGGATACAGCAAACCTGAAGTGAAGCATCGGAATCTAAAACTGGACTCACAGGAGAGGTTCATATCATAGACAGTTAGGGTGTCAGTCCTCTTGTACTTAAGTCGGCTTTGTGGCTTTAGTATTAAATTCGTATGCAATTTCGGTGTTTCATCGTCTATAAGAAGGTCCGAGGGATACAGTATGCCTGAAGTGAAGCATCGGAATCTAAAACTGGACTCACAGGAGAGGTTCATATCATAGAGAGTTAGAGTGTCAGTCCTCATGTACCTTAGTCGGCATTGTGCCTTTTGTATTAAATTCGGATGCAATTTCTGTGTTTCATCGTCAAAAAGAAGGTCCAAGGGATACAGTAAACCTAAAGTGAATCATCGGAATCTAAAACTGTACTCACAGGAGAGGTTCAAATCATAGAGAGTTTGAGTGTCAATCCTCTTGTACTTAAGTCGGCATTGTGCCTTTTGTATTATATTCGGATGCAATTTCTGTGTTTCATTGTCAATAAGAAGGTCCAAGGGATACAGTAAACTTGAAGTGAAGCATCGGAATCTAAAACTGGACTCACAGGAGAGGTTCAAATCATAGAACTTTAGAGTGTTAGTCCTCTTGTACTTAAGTTGGCATTGTGGCTTTTGTATTAAATTCGGATGCAATTTCTGTGTTTCATCGTCTATAAGAAGGTCCAAGGGATACAGTAAACCTGAAGTGAAGCATCGGAATCTAAAACTGGACTCACAGGAGAGGTTCAAATCATAGAGAGTTAGAGTGTCAGTCCTCTTGTACTTAAGTCGGCAATTGGCCTTTTGTATTAAATTCGGATGCAATTTCTGTGTTTCATCGTCAATAAGAAGGTCCAAGGGATACAGAAAAACCTGAAGTGAAGCATCGGAATCTAAAACTGGAATCACAGGAGAGGTTCAAATCATACAAAATTAGAATGTCAGTCCTCTTGTTCTTAAGTCTGCATTGTGCCTTTTGTATTAAATTCGGATGCAATTTCTGTGTTTTATCGTCAATAAGAAGGTCCAAGGTATACAGTAAACCTGAAGTGCAGCATCGGAATCTAAAACTGGACTCACAGGAGTGGTTCAAGTCATAGAGCGTTGGAGTGTCAGTCCTCTTGTACTTATGTCCGCATTGTGCCTTTTGTATCAAATTCCGATGCAATTTCTGTGTTTGATCGTCAATAAGAAGGTCCAAGGGATACAGTAAACCTGAAGTGAAGCATCGGAATCTAAAACTGGACTCACAGGAGAGGTTCAAATCATCGAGAGTTAGAGTGTCAGTCCTCTTGTACTTAAGTCGGCATTGTGCCTTTTGTATTATATTCGGATGCAATTTCTGTGTTTCATCGTCAATAAGAAGGTCCAAGGGATACAGTAAACCTGAAGTGAAGCATCGGAATCTAAAACTGGACTCACAGGAGAGGTTCATATCATAGACAGTTAGGGTGTCAGTCCTCTTGTACTTAAGTCGGCATTGTGCCTTTTGTATTGAATTCGGATGCAATTGCTGTGTTTCATCGTCAATAAGAAGGTCCAAGGCATTCAGTAAACCTGAAGTGAAGCATCGGAATCTAAAACCGGACTCCCAGGAGAGGTTATAATCATAGAAAGTTGGAGTGTCAGTCCTCTTGTACTTAAGTCGGCATTGTGCCTTTTGTATTAAATTCGGATTCAATTTCTGTGTTTCATCGTCAAAAAGAAGGTCCAAGGGATACAGTAAACCTGAAAAGAAGCATCGGAATGTAAAACTGGACTCACAGGAGAGGTTCAAATCATAGAGAGTTAAGTGTCGGTCCTCTTGTACTTAAGTCGGCATTTTGCCTTTTGTATTAAATTCGTATGCAATTTCTGCGTTTCATCGTCAATAAGAAGATACAAGGGATACAGTAAACCTGAAGTGAGGCATCGGAATCTAATACTGGACTCACAGGAGAGGTTCAAATCATGGAAAATTAGAGTGTCAGTCCTCTTAACCTTAAGTCGGCATTGTGGCTTTAGTATTAAATTCGGATGCAATTTCTGTGTTTCATCGTCAATAAGAAGGTCCAAGGTATACAGTAAACCTGATGTGAAGCATCGGAATCTAAAACTGGACTCACAGAAGAGGTTCAAATCATAGAGAGTTAGAGTGTCAGTCCTCTTGTACTTAAGTCGGCATTGTGCCTTTTGTATTAAATTCGGATGCAATTTCTGCGTTTCATCGTCAATAAGAAGATAGAAGGGATACAGTAAACCTGAAGTGAGGCATCGGAATTTAAAAGTGGACTCACAGGAGAGGTTCAAATCATAGAGAGTTAGAGTGTCAGTCCTCTTGTACTAAAGTCGCCATTGTGCCTTTTGTATTATATTCGGATGCAATTTCTGTGTTTCATCGTCAATAAGAAGGTCCAAGGGGTACAGTAAACCTGAAGTGAAGCATCGGAATCAAAAACTGGACCCACATGAGAGGTTCTATCATAGACAGTTAGTGTGTCAGTCCTCTTGTACTTAAGTCGGCATTGTGCCTTTTGTATTGAATTCGGATGCAATTTCTGTGTTTCATCGTCAATAATAAGGTCCAAGGGATACAGTAAACCTGAAAAGAAGAATCGGAATCTAAAACTGGACTCACAGGAGAGTTTAAGATCATAGAAAATTGGAATGCAAGTCCTCTTGTACTTAAGTCGGCATTGTGGCTTTAGTATTAAATTCGGATGCAATTTCTGTGTTTTATCGTCAATAAGAAGGTCCAAGGTATACAGTAAACCTGAAGTGCAGCATCGGAATCTAAAACTGGACTCACAGGAGTGGTTCAAGTCATAGAGCGTTGGAGTGTCAGTCCTCTTGTACTTATGTCCGCATTGTGCCTTTTGTATTAAATTCCGATGCAATTTCTGTGTTTGATCGTCAATAAGAAGGTCCAAGGGATACAGTAAACCTGAAGTGAAGCATCGGAATCTAAAACTGGACTCACAGGAGAGGTTCAAATCATCGAGAGTTAGAGTGTCAGTCCTCTTGTACTTAAGTCGGCATTGTGCCTTTTGTATTATATTCTGATGCAATTTCTGTGTTTCATCGCCAATAAGAAGGTCCAAGGGATACAGTAAACCTGAAGTGAAGCATCGGAATCTAAAACTGGACTCACAGGAGAGGTTCATATCATAGACAGTTAGGGTGTCAGTCCTCTTGTACTTAAGTCGGCATTGTGCCTTTTGTATTGAATTCGGATGCAATTTCTGTGTTTCATCGTCAATAAGAAGGTCCAAGGCATTCAGTAAACCTGAAGTGAAGCATCGGAATCTAAAACCGGACTCCCAGGAGAGGTTATAATCATAGAAAGTTGGAGTGTCAGTCCTCTTGTACTTAAGTCGGCATTGTGCCTTTTGTATTAAATTCGGATTCAATTTCTGTGTTTCATCGTCAAAAAGAAGGTCCAAGGGATATAGTAAACCTGAAAAGAAGCATCGGAATGTAAAACTGGACTCACAGGAGAGGTTCAAATCATAGAGAGTTAAGTGTCGGTCCTCTTGTACTTAAGTCGGCATTTTGCCTTTTGTATTAAATTCGTATGCAATTTCTGCGTTTCATCGTCAATAAGAAGATACAAGGGATACAGTAAACCTGAAGTGAGGCATCGGAATCTAATACTGGACTCACAGGAGAGGTTCAAATCATGGAAAATTAGAGTGTCAGTCCTCTTAACCTTAAGTCGGCATTGTGGCTTTAGTATTAAATTCGGATGCAATTTCTGTGTTTCATCGTTAATAAGAAGGTCCAAGGTATACAGTAAACCTGATGTGAAGCATCGGAATCTAAAACTGGACTCACAGAAGAGGTTCAAATCATAGAGAGTTAGAGTGTCAGTCCTCTTGTACTTAAGTCGGCATTGTGCCTTTTGTATTAAATTCGGATGCAATTTCTGCGTTTCATCGTCAATAAGAAGATAGAAGGGATACAGTAAACCTGAAGTGAGGCATCGGAATTTAAAAGTGGACTCACAGGAGAGGTTCAAATCATAGAGAGTTAGAGTGTCAGTCCTCTTGTACTTAAATCGCCATTGTGCCTTTTGTATTATATTCGGATGCAATTTCTGTGTTTCATCGTCAATAAGAAGGTCCAAGGGGTACAGTAAACCTGAAGTGAAGCATCGGAATCAAAAACTGGACCCACATGAGAGGTTCTATCATAGACAGTTAGGGTGTCAGTCCTCTTGTACTTAAGTTGGCATTGTGCCTTTTGTATTGAATTCGGATGCAATTTCTGTGTTTCATCGTCAATAATAAGGTCCAAGGGATACAGTAAACCTGAAAAGAAGAATCGGAATCTAAAACTGGACTCACAGGAGAGTTTAAGATCATAGAAAATTGGAATGCAAGTCCTCTTGTACTTAAGTCGGCATTGTGGCTTTAGTATTAAATTCGGATGCAATTTCTGTGTTTCATCGTCTATAAGAAGGTCCAAGGGATACAGTAAACCTGAAGTGAAGCATCGGAATCTAAAATTGGACTCACAGGAGAGGTTCAAATCATAGAAAATTATAGTGTCAGTCCTCTTGTACTTAAGTCGGCATTGTGCCTTTTGTATTAAATTGGGATGCAATTTCTGTGTTTCGTCGTCAATAAGAAGGTCCAAGGATTACAGTAAACCTGAAAAGAAGCATCGGATTTTAAAACTCGACTCACAGGAGAGGTTAAGATCATAGAAAGTTGGAATGTCAGTCCTCTTGTACTTAAGTCGGCATTATGGCTTTAGTATTAAATTCGGATGCAATTTCTGTGTTTCATCGTCTATAAGAAGGTCCTAGGGATACAGTAAACCTGAAGTGAAGCATCGGAATCTAAAACTGGAATCACAGGAGAGGTTCAAATCATAGTAAATTAGGGGGTCAGTCCTCTTGTTCATAAGTCTGCATTGTGCCTTTTGTATTAAATTGGGATGCAATTTCTGTGTTTCATCGTCAATAAGAAGGACCAAGGTATACAGTAAACCTGAAGTGAAGAATCGGAATCTAAAACTGGACTCACAGGAGAGGTTCAAATCATAGAGAGTCAGAGTGCCAGTCCTCTTGTACTTAAGTCGGCATTGTGCCTTTTGTATTACATTCGGATGCAAATTCTGTGTTTCATCGTCAATAAGGAGGTCCAAGGGAAACAGTAAACCTGAAGTGAGGCATCAGAATCTAGAACTGGACTCACAGGAGATGTTCTAATCATAGAGAGTTTGAGTGTCAATCCTCTTGTACTTAAGTCGGCATTGTGCCTTTTGTATTATATTCGGATGCAATTTCTGTGTTTCATTGTCAGTAAGAAGGTCCAAGGGATACAGTAAACCTGAAGTGAAGCATCGGAATCTAAAACTGGACACACAGGAGAGGTTCATATCATAGACAGTTAGGGTGTCAGTCCTCTTGTACTTAATTCGGCTTTGTGGCTTTAGTATTAAATTCGGATGCAATTTCTGTGTTTCATCGTCCATAAGAAGGTCCAAGGGATACAGTAAGCCTGAAGTGAAGCATCGGAATCTAAAACTGGACTCACAGGAGAGGTTCATATCATAGAGAGTTAGAGTGTCAGTCCTCTTGTACTTTGGTCGGCATTGTGCCTTTTGTATTAAATTCGGATGCAATTTCTGTGTTTCATCGTCAAAAAGAAGGTCCAAGGGATACAGTAAACCTAAAGTGAATCATCGGAATCTAAAACTGTACTCACAGGAGAGGTTCAAATCATAGAGAGTTTGAGTGTCAATCCTCTTGTACTTAAGTCGGCATTGTGCCTTTGGTATTATATTCGGATGCAATTTCTGTGTTTCATTGTCAATAAGAAGGTCCAAGGGATACAGTAAACCTGAAGTGAAGCATCGGAATCTAAAACTGGACTCAGAGGAGAGGTTCATTTCATAGAGAGTTAGAGTGTCAGTCCTCTTGTTCTTAAGTCGGCATTGCGCCTTTTGTATTAAATTCCGATGCAATATCTGTGTTTGATAGTCAATACGAAGGTCCAAGGGATACACTAAACCTGAAGTGAAGCATCGGAATCTAAAACTGGACTCACAGGAGAGGTTCAAATCATAGAACTTTAGAGTGTTAGTCCTCTTGTACTTAAGTCGGCATTATGGCTTTTGTATTAAATTCGGATGCAATTTCTGTGTTTCATCGTCTATAAGAAGGTCCAAGGGATACAGTAAACCTGAAGTGAAGCATCGGAATCTAAAACTGGACTCACAGGAGAGGTTCAAATCATAGAGAGTTAGAGTGTCAGTCCTCTTGTACTTAAGTCGGCATTGTGCCTTTTGTATTAATTTCGGATGCAATTTCTGCGTTTCATCGTCAATAAGAAGATAGAAGGGATACAGTAAACCTGAAGTGAGGCATCGGAATTTAAAAGTGGACTCACAGGAGAGGTTCAAATCATAGAGAGTTAGAGTGTCAGTCCTCTTGTACTTATGTCGGTATTGTGGCTTTAGTATTAAATTCGGATGCAATTTCTGTGTTTCATCGTCTATAAGAAGGTCCAAGGGATACAGTAAAGCTGAAGTGAAGCATCGGAATCTAAAACTGGACTCACAGGAGAGGTTCAAATCATAGAAAATTAGAGTGTCAGTCCTCTTGTACTTAAGTCGGCATTGTGCCTTTTGTATTAAATTGGGATGCAATTTCTGTGTTTCATCGTCAATAAGAAGGTCCAAAGATTACAGTAAACCTGAAAAGATGCATCGGAATCTAAAACTCGACTCACAGGAGAGGTTAAGATCATTGAAAGTTGGAATGTCAGTCCTCTTGTACTTAAGTCGGCATTATGGCTTTAGTATTAAATTCGGATGCAATTCCTGTGTTTCATCGTCTATAAGAAGGTCCAAGGGATACAGTAAACCTGAAGTGAAGCATCGGAATCTAAAACTGGAATCAGAGGAGAGGTTCAATTCATAGTAAATTAGAGGGTCAGTCCTCTTGTTCATAAGTCTGCATTGTGCCTTTTGTATTAAATTCGGATGCAATTTCTGTGTTTCATCGTCAATATGTAGGACCAAGGTATACAGTAAACCTGAAGTGAAGCATCGGAATCTAAAACTGGACTCACAGGAGAGGTTCAAATCATAGAGAGTCAGAGTGTCAGTCCTCGTGTACTTAAGTCGGCATTTTGCCTTTTGTATTACATTCGGATGCAAATTCTGTGTTTCATCGTCAATAAGGAGGTCCAAGGGAAACAGTAAACCTGAAGTGAGGCATCAGAATCTAAAACTGGACTCACAGGAGAGGTTCAAATCATAGAGAGTTAGAGTGTCAGTCCTCTTGTTCTTAAGTCGGCATTGTGCCTTTTGTATTAAATTCCGATGCAATTTCTGTGTTTGATCGTCAATAAGAAGGTCCAAGGGATACAGTAAACCTAAAGTGAAGCATCGGAATCTAGAACTGGACTCACAGGAGATGTTCTAATCATAGAGAGTTTGAGTGTCAATCCTCTTGTACTTAAGTCGGCATTGTGCCTTTTGTATTATATTCGGATGCAATTTCTGTGTTTCATTGTCAATAAGAAGGTCCAAGGGATACAGTAAACCTGAAGTGAAGCATCGGAATCTAAAACTGGACTCACAGGAGAGGTTCATATCTTAGACAGTTAGGGTGTCAGTCCTCTTGTACTTAAGTCGGCTTTGTGGCTTTAGTATTAAATTCGGATGCAATTTCTGTGTTTCATCGTCCATAAGAAGGTCCAAGGGATACAGTAAGCCTGAAGTGAAGCATCGGAATCTAAAACTGGACTCACAGGAGAGGTTCATATCATAGAGAGTTAGAGTGTCAGTCCTCTTGTACTTTAGTCGGCATTGTGCCTTTTGTATTAAATTCGGATGCAATTTCTGTGTTTCATCGTCAAAAAGAAGGTCCCAGGGATACAGTAAACCTAAAGTGAATCATCGGAATCTAAAACTGTACTCACAGGAGAGGTTCAAATCATAGAGAGTTTGAGTGTCAATCCTCTTGTACTTAAGTCGGCATTGTGCCTTTTGTATTATATTCGGATGCAATTTCTGTGTTTCATTGTCAATAAGAAGGTCCAAGGGATACAGTAAACCTGAAGTGAAGCATCGGAATCTAAAACTGGACTCAAAGGAGAGGTTCATTTCATAGAGAGTTAGAGTGTCAGTCCTCTTGTTCTTAAGTCGGCATTGCGCCTTTTGTATTAAATTCCGATGCAATTTCTGTTTTTGATAGTCATTAGGAAGGTCCAAGGGATACACTAAACCTGAAGTGAAGCATCGGAATCTAAAACTGGACTCACAGGAGAGGTTCAAATCATAGAACTTTAGAGTGTTAGTCCTCTTGTACTTAAGTCGGCATTGTGGCTTTTGTATTAAATTAGGATGCAATTTCTGTGTTTCATCGTCTATAAGAAGGTCCAAGGGATACAGTAAACCTGAAGTGAAGCATCGGAATCTAAAACTGGACTCACAGGAGAGGTTCAAATCATAGAGAGTTAGAGTGTCAGGCCTCTTGTACTTAAGTCGGCATTGTGCCTTTTGTATTAAATTCGAATGCAATATCTGTGTTTCATCGTCAATAAGGAGGTCCAAGGGATACAGTGAACCTGAAGTGAAGCATCAGAATGTAAAACTGGACTCACAGGAGAGGTTCAAATCATAGAGAGTTAGAGTGTCCGTCCTCTTGTACTTAAGTCGGCATTGTGCCTTTTGTATTAAATTCGGATGCAATTTCTGCGTTCCATCGTCAGTAAGAAGATACAAAGGATACAGTAAACCTGAAGTGAGGCATCGGAATCTAAAAGTGGACTCACAGCAGAGGTTCAAATCATAGAGAGTTAGAGTGTCAGTCCTCTTGTACTTAAGTCGGCATTGTGCCTTTTGTATTAAATTCCGATGCAATTTCTGTGTTTCATCATCAATAAGAAGGTCCAAGGGATACAGTAAACCTGAAGTGAATCAACGGAATCTAAAACTGGACTCACAGGAGAGGTTCTAATCATAGAGAATTAGAGTGTCAGTCCTCTTGTACTTAAGTCGGCATAGTGCCTTTTGTATTAATTTCGGATGCAATTTCTGTGATTCATCGTCTATAAGAATGTCCAAGGGATACAGTAAACCTGAAGTGAAGCATCGGAATCTAAAACTGGACTTACAGGAGATGTTCAAATCATAGAGATTTAGAATGTCAGTCCTCTTGTACTTAAGTCGGCATTGTGCATTTTGTATTAAATTCGGATGCAATTTCTGTGTTTCATCGTCAATAAGAAGGTCCAAGGGATACAGTAAATCTGAAAATAAGCATCGGAATCTGAAACTGGAATCACAGGAGAGGTTAAGATCATAGAAAGTTGGAATGTCAGACCTCTTGTACTTAAGTCGGCATTGTGGCTTTAGTATTAAATTCGGATGCAATTTCTGTGTTTCATCGTCTATAAGAAGGTCCAAGGGATACAGTAAACCTGAAGTAAAGCATCGGAATCTAAAACTTGACTCACAGGAGAGGTTCAAATCATAGAAAGTTGGAATGTCTGTCCTCTTGTACTTAAGTCGGCATTGTGGCTATAGTATTTAATTCGGATGCAATTTCTGTGTTTCATCGTCTATAAGAAGGTCCAAGGGATACAGAAAAGCCTGAAGTGAAGCATCGGAATCTAAAACTGGAATCACAGGAGAGGTTCAAATCATACAAAATTAGAATGTCAGTCCTCTTGTTCTTAAGTCTGCATTGTGCCTTTTGTATTAAATTCGGATGCAATTTCTGTGTTTCATCGTCAATAAGAAGGTCCAAGGTATACAGTAAACCTGAAGTGAAGCATCGGAATCTAAAACTGGACTCACAGGAGAGGTTCAAGTCATGGAGCGTTGGAGTGTCAGTCTTCTTGTA
Source organism: Schistocerca serialis cubense (assembly GCF_023864345.2). NCBI lineage: Eukaryota > Metazoa > Arthropoda > Insecta > Orthoptera > Acrididae > Schistocerca > Schistocerca serialis. Next base: position 518,518,337 of record NC_064646.1, read on the forward strand.
CTTAAGTCGGCATTGTGCCTTTTGTATTATATTCAGATGCAATTTCTGTGTTTCATCGTTAATAAGAAGGTCCAAGGGATACAGTAAACCTGAAGTGAAGCATCGGAATCTAAAACTGGACTCACAGGAGAGGTTCATATCATAGACAGTTAGGGTGTCAGTCCTCTTGTACTTAAGTCGGCATTGTGCCTTTTGTATTGAATTCGGATGCAATTTCTGTGTTTCATCGTCAATAAGAAGGTCCAAGGCATACAGTAAACCTGAAGTGAAACATCGGAATCTAAAACCGGACTCCCAGGAGAGGTTATAATCATAGAAAGTTGGAGTGTCAGTCCTCTTGTACTTAAGTCGACATTGCGCCTTTTGTATTAAATTCGGATGCAATTTCTGTGTTTCATCGTCAATAAGAAGGTCCAAGGGATACAGTAAACCTGAAAAGTAGCATCGGAATCTAAAAGTGGACTCACAGGAGAGGTTAAGATCATAGAATGTTGGAATGCAAGTCCTCTTGTACTTAAGTCGGCATTGTGGCTTTAGTATTAAATTCGGATGCAATTTCTGTGTTTCATCGTCTATAAGAAGGTCCAAGGGATACAGTAAACCTGAAGTGAAGCATCGGAATTAAAAACTGGAATCACAGGAGAGTTTCAAATCATAGAAAATTAGAGTGTCAGTCCTCTTGTACTTAAGTCGGCATTGTGCCTTTTGTATTAAATTGGGATGCAATTTTTGTGTTTCATCGTCAATAAGAAGGTCCAAGGATTACAGTAAACCTGAAAAGAAGCATCGGAATCTAAAACTGGAATCACAGGAGAGGTTCAAATCATAGAGAGTTAGAGTGTCCGTCCTCTTGTACTTTAGTCGGCATTGTGCCTTTTGTATTAAATTCGGATGCAATTTCTGCGTTACATCGTCAATAAGAAGGTCCAAGGGATACAGTAAACCTGAAGTGAGGCATCAGAATCTAAAACTGTACTCACAGGAGAGGTTGAAATCATAGAGAGTTAGAGTGTCAGTCCTCTTGTACTTAAGTCGGCATTGTGCCTTTTGTATTAAATTCCGATGCAATTTCTGTGTTTCATCATCAATAAGAAGGTCCAAGGGGTAAAGTAAACCTGAAGTGAAGCAACGGAATCTAAAACAGGACTCACAGGAGAGGTTCTAATCATAGAGAATTAGAGTGTCAGCCCTCTTGTACTTAAGTCGGCATAGTGCCTTTTGTATTAAATTCGGATGCAATTTCTGTGATTCATCGTCTATAAGAAGGTTCAAGGGATACAGTAAACCTGAAGTGAGGCATCGGAATCTAAAACTGGACTTACAGGAGAGGTTCAAATCATAGAGAGTTAGAATGTCAGTCCTCTTGTACTTAAGTCGGCATTGTGAATTTTGTATTAAATTCGGATGCAATTTCTGTGTTTCATCGTCAATAAGAAGGTCCAAGGGATACAGTAAACCTCAAAATAAGCATCGGAATCTAAAACTGGAATCACAGGAGAGGTTAATATCATAGAAAGTTGGAATGTCAGACCTCTTGTACTTAAGTCGGCATTGTGGCTTTAATATTAAATTCGGATGCAATTTCAGTGTTTCATCGTCTATAAGAAGGTCCAAGGGATACAGTAAACCTGAAGTGAAGCATCGGAATCTAAAACTGGACTCACAGGAGAGTTCCAAATCATAGAGAGTTAGAGTGTCAGTCCTCTTGTACTTAAGTCGGCATTGTGCCTTTTGTATTAAATTCGGATGCAATTTCTATGTTTCATCGTCAATAAGAAGGTCCAAGCGATACAGTAAACCTGAAGTGAAGCATCGGAATCTAAAACTGGACTCACAGGAGAGGTTCTAATCATAGAGAGTTAGAGTGTCAGCCCTCTTGTACTTAAGTCGGCATTGTGCCTTTTGTATTTAATTCGGATGCAAATTCTGTGTTTCATCGTCAATAAGATTGTCCAAGGGATACAGTAAACCTGAGGTTAAGCATCGGATAATAAAACTGGACTAACAGGAGAGGTTCAAATCAATGAGTGTTAGAGTTTCAGTCCTCTTGTACTTAAGTCCGCATTGTGCCTATTGTATTAAATTCGGATGCTATTTCTGTGTTTCATCGTCAATAAGAAGGTCCAAGGGATACAGTAAACCTGAAGTGAAGCATCGGAACCTAAAACTGGACTCACAGGAGATGTTCAAATCATAGAGAGTTAGAATGTCAGTCCTCTTGTACTTAAGTCGGCATTGTGCCTTTTGTATTAAATTCGGGTGCAATTTCTGTGCCTCATCGTCAATAAGGAGGTCCTAGGGATACAGTAAACCTGAAGTGAAGCATCGGAATGTAAAACTGGACTCACAGGAAATTTTCAAATCATAGAGGGTTCGAGTGTCAGTCCTCTTTTACTTAAGTCGGCATTGTGCCTTTTGTATTAAATTCGAATGCAATTTCTGCATTTCATCGTCAATAAGAAGGTTCAAGGGATACTGTAAACCGGAGGTGAAGCATCGGAATCTAAAACTGGACTCACAGGAGAGGTTCAAATCATAGAGAGTTATAGTGTCAGTCCTCTTGTATTTAAGTCGGCATTGTCGTTTTTGCATTAAATTCGGATGCAATTTCTGTGCTTCATCGTCAATTAGAACGTCCAAGGGATACAGTAAACTTGAAGTTAAGCATCGGAATCTAAAACTGGTCCCACAGGAGAGGTTCAAAACATAGAAAGTTAGAGTGTCAGTCCTCTTGTACTTAAGTCGGCATTGTGCCTTCTGTATTAAATCCGGATGCAATTTCTGTGTTTCATCGTCAATAAGAGGGTCCAAGGGATACAGTAAACCTGATGTGAAGCATCAGAATCTAAAACTGGAGTCATAGAAGAGGTTCAAATCATAGTGAGTTAGAGTGTCAGTCATCTTGTACTTAAGTCGGCATTGTGCCTTTTGTATTAAATTCGGATGCAATTTCTGTGTTTCATCGTCAATAAGAAGGTCCAAGGGATATAGTAAACCTGAAAAGAAGCATCGCAATCTAAAACTGGACTCACAGGAGAGGTTAAGATCATAGAAAGTTGGAATGTCAGTCCTCATGTACTTAAGTCGGCATTGTGGCTTTAGTATTAAATTAGGATGCAATATCTGTGTTTCATCGTCTATAAGAAGGTCCAAGGGATCCAGCAAACATGAAGTGAAGCATCGGAATCTAAAACTGGACTCACAGGAGAGGTTAAGATCATAGAAAGTTGGAATGTCAGTCCTCTTGTACTTAAGTCGGCATTGTGGCTTTAGTATTAAATTCGGATACCATATCTGTGTTTCTCGTCAATAAGAAGGTCCAAGGTATACTGTAAGACTGAAGTGAAGCATCGGAATCTAAAACTGGACTCACAGGAGAGGTCCAAATCATAGATAGTTAGAGTGTCAGTCCTCATGTACTTAAGTCGGCATTGTGGCTTTAGTATTAAATTAGGATGCAATTTCTGTGTTTCATCGTCTATAAGAAGGTCCAAGGGATCCAGCAAACATGAAGTGAAGCATCGGAATCTAAAACTGGACTCACAGGAGAGGTTAAGATCATAGAAAGTTGGAATGTCAGTCCTCTTGTACTTAAGTCGGCATTGTGGCTTTAGTATTAAATTCGGATACCATATCTGTGTTTCTCGTCAATAAGAAGGTCCAAGGTATACTGTAAGACTGAAGTGAAGCATCGGAATCTAAAACTGGACTCACAGGAGAGGTTCAAATCATAGAGAGTTAGAGTGTCAGTCCTCTTGTACATAAGTCGGCATTGTGCCTTTTGTATTAAATTCGGATGCAAATTCTGTGTTTCGTCGTCAATAAGAATGCCAAGGGATACAGTAAACCTGAAGTTAAGCATCGGAATCTAAAACTGGACTCACAGGAGAGGTTGAAATCATAGAGAGTTAGAGTGTCAGTCCTCTTGTACTTAAGTTGGCATTGTGCCTTTTGTATTGAATTCGGATGCAATTTCTGTGTTTCATCGTCAATAAGAAGGTCCAAGGGATACAGTGAACCTGAAGTGAAGTTTCGGAATCTAAAACTGGACTCACAGGAGAGGTTCAAATCATAGAGAGTTAGAGTGTCAGTCCTCTTGTACTTAGGTTGGCATTGTGCTTTTGGATTGAATTCGGATGCAATTTCTGTGGTTCATCGTCAATAAGAAGGTCCAAGGGATACAGTAAACCTGAAGTGAAGCATCGGAATCTAAAACTGGACTCACAGGAGAGGTTAAGATCATAGAAAGTTGGAATGTCAATCCTCTTGTAATTAAGTCGGGATTGTGGCTTTAGTATTAAATTCGGATGCAATTTCTGTGTTTCATCGTCTATAAGAAGGTCCAAGGGATACAGTAAAGCTGAAGTGAAGCATCGGAATCTAAAACTGGACTCACAGGAGAGGTTCAAATCATAGAAAATTAGAGTGTCAGTCCTCTTGTTCTTAAGACTGCATTGTGCCTTTTATATTAAATTCGGATGCAATTTCTGTGTTTCATCGTCATTTAGAAGGTCCAAGGTATAAAGTAAACCTGAAGTTAAGCATCAGAATCTAAAACTGGACTCACAGGAGAGTTTCAAATCATAGAGAGTTAGAGTGTCAGTCCTCTTGTACCTAAGTTGGCATTGTGCCTTTTGTATTGAATTCGGATGCAATTTCTGTGTTTCATCGTCAATAAGAAGGTCCAAGGGATACAGTAAACCTGAACTGAAGTTTCGGAATCTAAAACTGGACTCACAGGAGAGGTTCAAATCATAGAGAGTTAGAGTGTCAGTCCTCTTGTATTGAAGTTGGCATTGTGCCATTTGTATTGAATTCGGATGCAATTTCTGTGGTTCATCGTCAATAAGAAGGTCCAAGGGATACAGTAAACCTGAAGTGAATCATCGGAATCTAAAACTGGACTCACAGGAGAGGTTCAAATCATAGAGAGTTAGAGTGTCAGTCCTCTTGTACTTGAGTCGGCATTGTGCCTTTTGTATTAAATTCGGATGCAATTTCTGGGTTTCATCGTCAATAAGAAGGTCCAAGGGATACAGTAAACCTGAAGTGAAGCATCGGAATCTAAAACTGGACTCACAGGAGAGGTTAAGATCATAGCAAGTTGGAATGTCAGTCCTCTTGTACTTAAGTCGTCATTGTGGCTTTAGTATTAAATTCGGATGCAATTTCTGTGTTTCATCGTCTATAAGAAGGTCCAAGGGATAGAGTAAACATGAAGTGAAGCATCGGAATCTAAAACTGGACTAACAGGATAGGTTCAAATCATAGAGTTTTAGAGTGTCAGTCCTCTTGTACTTAAGTCGGCATTGTGCCTTTTGTATTAAATTCGGATGCAAATTCTGTGTTTCATCGTCAATAAGAATGTCCAAGGGATACAGTAAACATGAAGTGAAGCTTCGGAATCTGTAACTGGACTCACAGGAGAGGTTCAAATCATAGAGAGTTAGAGTGTCAGTCCACTTGTACTTAGGTCGGCATTGTGCCTTTTGTATTAAATTCGGATGCAATTTCTGTGTTTCATCGTCAATAAGATGGTCAAAGTGATACAGTAAACCTGAAGTGAAGCATCGGATAATAAAACTGGACTCACAGGTGAGGTTCAAATCAAAGAATGTTAGAGTGTCAGTCCTCTTGTACTTGAGTCGGCATTGTGCTTTTTGTATTAAATTCGGGTGCAATTTCTGTGTTTCATCGTCAATAAGGAGGTCCTAGGGATGCAGTAAACCTGAAGTGAAGCATCGGAATGTACAACTGGACTCACAGGAGAGGTTCAAATCATAGAGAGTTAGAGTGTCAGTCCTCTTGTACTTAAGTCGGCATTGTGCCTTTTGTATTAAATTGGAATGCAATTTCTGCATTTCATCGTCGATAAGAAGGTTCAAGGGATACCGTAAACCGGAAGTGAAGCATCGGAATCTAAAACTGGACTCACAGGAGAGGTTCAAATCATAGAAAATTACAGTGTCAGTCCTCTTGTACTTATGTCGGCTTTGTGTCTTTTATATAGATTTTGGATACGATTTCTGTGTTTCATCGTCAATAAGAAGGTCCAAGCGATACAGTAAACCTGTAGTGAAGCATCGGAATCTTAAACTGGACTCACAGGAGAGGTTCAAATCATAGTGAGTTGGAGTGTCAGTCCTCTTGTACTTCAGTCGGCATTGTGCCTTTTGTATTAAATTCGGATGCAGTTTCTGTGATTCTTCGTCAATAAGAAGGTCCAAGGGATACAGTAAACCTGAAGTGAAGCATCGGAATCTAAAACTGGACTCACAGGAGTGGTTCAAATCATAGAAATTTAGAGTGTCAGTCCTCTTGTAATTAAGTCGTCATTGTGGCTTTTGTATTGAATTCGGATGCAATTTCTGTGTTTCATCGTCAATAAGAAGGTCCAAGGGATACAGTAAACCTGAAGTGAAGCATCGGAATCTAAAACTGGACTCACAGGAGAGGTTCACATCATAGAAAATTAGAGTGTCAGTCCTCTTGTTCTTAAGACTGCATTGTGCCTTTTGTATTAAATTCGGATGCAATTTCTGTGTTTCATCGTCAATAACAAGGCCCAAGGGATACAGTATACCTGAAGTGAAGCATCGGAATCCTAAACTGGACTCACAAGAGAGGTTCAAATAAGAGAGTGTTAGAGTGTCTGTCCTTTTGTACTTAAGTCGCCATTGTGACTTTTGTATTAAATTCGGATGCAATTTCTGTGTTTCATCGTCAATAAGAAGGCCCAAGGGATACAGTAAACCTGAAGTGAAGCATCGGAATCCTAAACTGGACTCACAAGAGAGGTTCAAATCAGAGAGTGTTAGAATGTCAGTCCTTTTGTACTTAAGTCGCCATTGTGACTTTTGTATTAAATTCGTATGCAATTTCTGTATTTCATCGTCTATAAGAAGGTCCAAGGGATACAGTAAAGCTGAAGTGAAGCATCGGAATCTAAAACTGGACTCACAGGAGAGGTTCAAATCATAGAAAATTAGAGTGTCAGCCCTCTTGTTCTGAAGACTGCATTGTGCCTTTTGTATTAAATTCGGATGCAATTTCTGTGTTTCATCGTCATTAAGAAGGTCCAAGGTATAAAGTAAACCTGAAGTTAAGCATCGGAATCTAAAACTGGACTCACAGGAGAGTTTCAAATCATAGAGAGTTAGAGTGTCAGTCCTCTTTTACTTAAGTTGGCATTGTGCCTTTTGTATTGAATTCGGATGCAATTTCTGTGTTTCATCGTCAATAAGAAGGTCCAAGGGATACAGTAAACCTGAACTGAAGTTTCGGAATCTAAAACTGGACTCACAGGAGAGGTTCAAATCATAGAGAGTTAGAGTGTCAGTCCTCTTGTATTGAAGTTGGCATTGTGCCTTTTGTATTTAATTCGGATGCAATTTCTGTGGTTCATCGTCAATAAGAAGGTCCAAGGGATACAGTAAACCTGAAGTGAATCATCGGAATCTAAAACTGGACTCACAGGAGAGGTTCAAATCATAGAGAGTTAGAGTGTCAGTCCTCTTGTACTTGAGTCGGCATTGTGCCTTTTGTATTAAATTCGGATGCAATTTCTGGGTTTCATCGTCAATAAGAAGGTCCAAGGGATACAGTAAACCTGAAGTGAAGCATCGGAATCTAAAACTGGACTCACAGGAGAGGTTAAGATCATAGAAAGTTGGAATGTCAGTCCTCTTGTACTTAAGTCGGCATTGTGGCTTTAGTATTAAATTCGGATGCAATTTCTGTGTTTCATCGTCTATAAGAAGGTCCAAGGGATAGAGTAAAAATGAAGTGAAGCATCGGAATCTAAAACTGGACTCACAGGATAGGTTCAAATCATTGAGTTTTAGAGTGTCAGTCCTCTTGTACTTAAGTCGGCATTGTGCCTTTTGTATTAAATTCGGATGCAAATTCTGTGTTTCATCGTCAATAAGAATGTCCAAGGGATACAGTAAACATGAAGTGAAGCTTCGGAATCTGTAACTGGACTCACAGGAGAGGTTCAAATCATAGAGAGTTAGAGTGTCAGTCCACTTGTACTTAAGTCGGCATTGTGCCTTTTGTATTAAATTCGGATGCAATTTCTGTGTTTCATCGTCAATAAGATGGTCAAAGTGATACAGTAAACCTGAAGTGAAGCATCGGATAATAAAACTGGACTCACAGGAGAGGTTCAAATCAAAGAATGTTAGAGTGTCAGTCCTCTTGTACTTGAGTCGGCATTGTGCTTTTTGTATTAAATTCGGGTGCAATTTCTGTGTTTCATCGTCAATAAGGAGGTCCTAGGGATACAGTAAACCTGAAGTGAAGCATCGGAATGTACTAATTGGACTCACAGGAGAGGTTCAAATCATAGAGAGTTAGAGTGTCAGTCCTCTTGTACTTAAGTCGGCATTGTGCCTTTTGTATTAAATTCGAATGCAATTTCTGCATTTCATCGTCGATAAGAAGGTTCAAGGGATACCGTAAACCGGAAGTGAAGCATCGGAATCTAAAACTGGACTCACAGGAGAGGTTCAAATCATAGAAAATTAGAGTGTCAGTCCTCTTGTACTTATGTCGGCTTTGTGTCTTTTATATAGATTTTGGATACGATTTCTGTGTTTCATCGTCAATAAGAAGGTCCAAGCGATACAGTAAACCTGAAGTGAAGCATCGGAATCTTAAACTGGACTCACAGGAGAGGTTCAAATCATAGTGAGTTGGAGTGTCAGTCCTCTTGTACTTCAGTCGGCATTGTGCCTTTTGTATTACATTCGGATGCAGTTTCTGTGATTCATCGTCAATAAGAAGGTCCAAGGGATACAGTAAACCTGAAGTGAAGCATCGGAATCTAAAACTGGACTCACAGGAGTGGTTCAAATCATAGAAATTTAGAGTGTCAGTACTCTTGCACTTAAGTCGGCATTGTGCATTTTGTATTAAATTCGGATGCAATTTCTGTGTTTCATCGTCAATAACAAGGCCCAAGGGATACAGTAAACCTGAAGTGAAGCATCGGAATCCTAAACTGGACTCACAAGAGAGGTTCAAATCAGAGAGTGTTAGAGTGTCTGTCCTTTTGTACTTAAGTCGCCATTGTGACTTTTGTATTAAATTCGGATGCAATTTCTATGTTTCATCGTCAATAAGAAGGCCCAAGGGATACAGTAAACCTGAAGTGAAGCATCGGAATCCTAAACTGGACTCACAAGAGAGGTTCAAATCAGAGAGTGTTAGAATGTCAGTCCTTTTGTACTTAAGTCGCCATTGTGACTTTTGTATTAAATTCGGATGCAATTTCTGTGTTTCATCGTCAATAAGAAGGTCCAAGGTATACAGTAAACCTGAAGTGAAGCATCGGAATCAAAGACTGGGCTCACTGGAGAGGTTCAAATCATAGAGAGTTAGAGTGTCAGTCCTCTTGTACTTGAGTCGGCATTGTGCCTTTTGCATTAAATTCGGATGCAAATTCTGTGTTTCATCGTCAATAAGAATGTCCAAGGGATGCAGTATACCTGAAGTTAAGCATCGGAATCTAAAACTGGACTCACAGGAGAGGTTCAAATCATAGAGAGTTAGAGTGTCAGTCCTCTTGTACTTAAGTTGGCATTGTGCCTTTTGTATTGAATTCGGATGCAATTTCTGTGTTCCATCGTCAATAAGAAGGTCCAAGGGATACAGTAAACCTGAAGTTTCGGAATCTAAAACCGGACTCACAGGAGAGGTTCAAATCATAGAGAGTTAGAGTGTCAGTCCTCTTGTACTTAAGTTGGCATTGTGCCTTTTGTATTGAATTCGGATGCAATTTCTGTGGTTCATCGTCAGTAAGAAGGTCCAAGGGATACAGTAAACCTGAAGTGAAGCATTGGAATCTAAAACTGGACTCACAGGAGTGGTTAAAATCATAGAAAGTTAGAGCGTCAGTCCTCTTGTACTTAAGTCGACATTGTGGCTTTTGTATTAAGTTCAGATGCAATTTCTGTGTTTCATCGTCAATAAGAAGGTCCAAACGATACAGTAAACCTGAAGTGAGGCATCGGAATCTAAAACTGGACTCACAGGAGAGGTTCAAATCATAGAAAGTTAGAGTGTCAGTCCTCTTGTCCTTAAGTCGGCATTGTGCCTTTTGCATTAAATTCGGGTGCAATTTCTGTGTTTCATCGTCAATTAGAACGTCCAAGGGATACAGTAAACCTGAAGTGAAGCATCGGAATCTAAAACTGGTCCCACAGGAGAGGTTCAAAACATAGAAAGTTAGAGTGTCAGTCCTCTTGTATTTAAGTCGGCATTGTGCCTTTTGTACTAAATCCGGATGCAATTTCTGTGTTTCATCGTCAATAAGAAGGTCCAAGGGATACAGTAAATATGAAGTGAAGCATCGGAATCTAAAACTGGACTCACAGAAGAGGTTAAAATCATAGAGAGTTAGAGTGTCAGTCCTCTTGTACTTAAGTCGGCATTGTGCGTTTTGTATTAAATTCGGATGCAATTTCTGGGTTTCATCGTCAATAAGAAGGGCCAAGGGATACAGTAAACCTGAAAAGAAGCATCGGAATCTAAAACTGTACTCACAGGAGAGGTTCAAATCATAGAAAATTTAAGTGTCAGTAATCTTGTTCTTAAGTCTGCATTGTGCCTTTTGTATTAAATTCGGATGCAATTTCTGTGTTTCATCGTCAATAAGATGGTCCATGGTATACAGTAAACCTGAAGTGAAGCATCGGAATCTAAAACTGGACTCACAGGAGAGGTTCAAATCATAGAGAGTTAGAGTGTCAGTCCTCTTGTACTTGAGTCGGCATTGTGCCTTTTGTATTAAATTCTGATGCAATTTCGGTGCTTCATCGTCAAAAAAAAGTCCAAGGGATACAGTAAACCTGAAGTGAAGCATCGGAATCTAAAACTGGAATCACAGGAGAGGTTCAAATCATAGAGAGTTAGAGTGTCAGTCCTCTTGTACTTAAGTCGGTATTGTGCCTTTTGTATTAAATTCGGAAGCAAATTCTGTGTTTCATCATCAATAAGAATGTCCAAGGGATACAGTAAACCTGAAGTTAAGCATCGGAATCTAAAACTGGACTCACAGGAGAGGTTCAAATCATAGAGAGTTAGAGTGTCAGTCCTCTTGTACTTAAGTTGGCATTGTGCCTTTTGTATTGAATTCGGATGCAATTTCTGTGTTTCATCGTCAATAACAAGGTCCAAGAGATACAGTAAACCTGAAGTGAAGCTTCAGAATCTAAAACTGGACTCACAGGAGAGGTTCAAATCATAGAGAGTTAGAGTGTCAGTCCTCTTGTACTTAAGTCGGCATTGTGGCTTTTGTATTAAATTCGGATGCAATTTCTGTGTTTCATCGTCTATAAGAAGGTCCAAGGGATACAGTAAACCTGATGTGTAGCATCGGAATCTAAAACTGGTCCCACAGGAGAGGTTCAAAGCATAGAAAGTTATAGTGTCAGTCCTCTTGTACTTAAGTCGGCATTGTGCATTTTGTATTAAATCCGGATGCAATTTCTGTGTTTCATCGTCAATAAGAACGTCCAAGGGATACAGTAAACCTGAAGTGAAGCATCGGAATCTAAAACTGGACTCACAGAAGAGGTTAAAATCATAGAGAGTTAGAGTGTCAGTCCTCTTGTACTTAAGTCGGCATTGTGCCTTTTGTATTAAATTCGGATGCAATTTCTGGGTTTCATCGTCAATAAGAAGGTCCAAGGGATACAGTAAACCTGAGAAGAAGCATCGGAAACTAAAACTGGACTCACAGGAGAGGTTAAGATCATAGAATGTTGGAATGTCAGTCCTCTTGTACTTAAGTCGGCATTGTGGCTTTAGTATTAAATTCGGATGCAATTTCTGTGTTTCATCGTCTATAAGAAGGTCCAAGGGATACAGTAAACATGAAGTGAAGCATCGGAATCTAAAACTGGACTCACAGGAGAGGTTCAAATCATAGAGAGTTAGAGTGTCAGTCCTCTTGTACTTAAGTCGGCATTGTGCCTTTTGTATTAAATTCGGATGCAAATTCAGTGTTACATCGTCAATAAGAATGTCCAAGGGATACAGTAAACCTGAGGTGAAGCTTCGGAATCCATAACTGGACTCACAGGAGAGGTTCAAATCATAGAGAGTTAGAGTGTCAGTCCACTTGTACTTAAGTCGGCATTGTGCCTTTTGTATTAAATTCGGATGCAATTTCTGTGTTTCATCGTCAATACGAAGGTCAAAGTGATACGGTAAACCTGAAGTGAAGAATCGAATAATAAAACTGGACTCACAGGAGAGGTTCAAATCAAAGAATGATAGAGTGTCAGTCCTCTTGTACTTAAGTCGGCATTGTGCCTTTTGTATTAAATTTGGGTGCAATATCTGTGTTTCATCGTCAATAAGGAGGTCCTAGGGATACAGTAAACCTGAAGTGAAGCATCGGAATGTACAACTGGACTCACAGGAGAGGTTCAAATCATAGAGAGTTAGAGTGTCAGTCCTCTTGTACTTAAGTCGGCATTGTGCCTTTTGTATTAAATTCGAATGCAATTTTTGCATTGCGTCGTCAATAAGAAGGTTCAAGGGATACTGTAAACCGGCAGTGAAGCATCGGAATCTAAAACTGGACTCACAGGGGAGGTTCAAATCATAGAGAATTAGAGTGTCAGTCCTCTTGTACTTATGTCGGCTTTGTGCCTTATGTATAGATTTTTGATGCAATTTCTGTGTTTCATCGTCAATAAGAAGGTCCAATGGATAAGGTAAACCTGAAGTGAAGGATCGGAATCTAAAACTGGAATCACAGAAGAGGTTCAAATCATAGAAAGTTAGAGTGTCAGTCCTCTTGTACATAAGTCGGCAGTGTGCCTTTTGTATTAAATTCGGATGCAATTTCTGTGTTTTGTCATCAATAAGAAGGTCCAAGGGATACAGTAAACCTGAAGTGAAGCATCGGAATCTAAAACTGGACTCACAGGAGAGGTTCAAATCATAGAGAGTTAGAGTGTCAGTCCTCTTGTACTTAAGTCGGCTTTGTGCCATTTGTATAGATTTCGGATGCAATTTCTGTGTTTCATCGTCAATAAGAAGGTCCAAGGGATACAGTAAACCTGAAGTGAAGCATCGGAATCTGATACTGGACTCACAAGAGAGGTTCAAATCGTAGAGTGTTAGAGTGTCAGTCCTTTTGCACTTAAGTCGGCATTGTGCCTTTTGTATTAAATTCGGATGCAATTTCTGTGTTTCATCGTCAATAAGAAGGTCCAAGGGATGCAGTAAACGTGAAGTGAAGCATCGGAATCTAAAACCGGACTCACAGGAGAGGATCAAATCATAGAAAATTAGAGTGTCAGTACTTTCGCACTTAAGTCGGCATTGTGCATTTTGTATTAAATTCGGATGCAATTTCTGTGTTTCATCGTCAATAAGAAGGCCCAAGGGATACAGTAAACCTGAAGTGAAGCATCGGAATCCTAAACTGGACTCACAAGAGAGGTTCAAATCAGAGAGTGTTAGAGTGTCAGTCCTTTTGTACTTAAGTCGCCATTGTGACTTTTGTATTAAATTCGGATGCAATTTCTGTGTTTCATCGTCAATAAGAAGGTCCAAGGGATATAGTAAACCTGAAGTGAAGCATTGGAATATAAAACTGGACTCACAGGGGAGGTTCAGATCATAGAGAGCTAGAGTGTCAGCCCTCTTGTACTTAAGTCGGCATTGTGCCTCTTGTATTAAATTCGGATGCAATTTCTGTGTTTCATCGTCAATAAGAAGGTCCATGGGATAAGGTAAACCTGAAGTGAAGGATCGGAATCTAAAACTGGACTCACAGAAGAGGTTCAAATCATAGAAAGTTAGAGTGTCAGTCCTCTTGTACATAAGTCGGCAGTGTGCCTTATGTATTAAATTCGGATGCAATTTCTGTGTTTCGTCATCAATAAGAAGGTCCAAGGGATACAGTAAACCTGAAGTGAAGCATCGGAATCTAAAACTGGACTCACAGGAGAGGTTCAAATCATAGAGAGTTAGAGTGTCAGTCCTCTTGTACTTAAGTCGGCATTGTGCCATTCGTATTCAATTCGGATGCAATTTCTGTGTTTCATCGTCAATAAGAAGGTCAAAGGGATACAGTAAACCTGAAGTGAAGCATCGGAATCTAAAACTGGACTCACAGGAGAGGTTCAAAGCATAGAAAGTTAGAGTGTCAGTCCTCTTGTACTTAAGTCGGCTTTGTGCCTTTTGTATAGATTTCGAATGCAATTTCTGTGTTACATCGTCAATAATAAGGTCCAAGTGATAAGGTAAACCTACAGTGAAGCATCGGAATCTAAAACTGGACTCACTGAAGATGTTCAAATTATTGAAAGTTAGAGTGTCAGTCCTCTTGTACTTAAGTCGGCATTGTGCCTTTCGTATTCAATTCGGATGCAATTTCTGTGTTTCATCGTCAATAAGAAGGTCAAAGGGATACAGTAAACCTGAGGTGAAGCATCGGAATCTAAAACTGGACTCACACAAGAGGTTCAAATCATAGAACATTAGAGTGTCAGTACTCTTGTACTTAAGTCGGCATTGTGCATTTTGTATTAAATTCGGATGCAATTTCTGTGTTTCATCGTCAATAAGAAGGTCCAAGTGATAAGGTAAACCTAAAGTGAAGCATCGGAATCTAAAACTGGACTCACTGAAGATGTTCAAATTATTGAAAGTTAGAGTGTCAGTCCTCTTGTACATAAGTCGGCAGTGTGCCTTTTGTATTAAATTCGGATGCAATTTCTGTGTTTCGTCATCAATAAGAAGGTCCTAGGGATACAGTAAACCTGAAGTGAAGCATCGGAATCTAAAACTGGACTCACAGGAGAGGTTCAAATCATAGAGAGTTAGAGTGTCAGTCCTCTTGTACTTAAGTCGGCATTGTGCCTTTCGTATTCAATTCGGATGCAATTTCTGTGTTTCATCGTCAACAAGAAGGTCAAAGGGATACAGTAAACCTTAAGTGAAGCATCGGAATCTAAAACTGGACTCACAGGAGAGGTTCAAATCATAGAGAGTTAGAGTGTCAGTCCTCTTGTACTTAAGTCGGCTTTGTACCTTTTGTATAGATTTCGGATGCAATTTCTGTGTTTCATCGTCAATGAGATGGTCCAAGGGATACAGTAAACCTGAAGTGAAGCATCGGAATCTAAAACTTGACTCACAGGAGAGGTTCAAATCATAGAGAGTTAGAGTGTCAGTCCTCTTGTACTTAAGTCGGCTTTGTGCTTTTTGTATAGATTTCGGATGCAATTTCTGTGTTTCATCGTCAATAAGAAGGTCCAAGGGATACAGTAAACCTGAAGTGAAGCATCGGAATCTAATACTGGACTCACAAGAGAGGTTCAAATCGTTGAGTGTTAGAGTGTCAGTCCTTTTGCACTTAAGTCGGCATTGTGCCTTTTGTATTACATTCGGACTCAATTTCTGTGTTTCATCGTCAATAAGAAGGTCCAAGGGATACAGTAAACGTGAAGTGAAGCATCGGAATCTAAAACTGGACTCACAGGAGAGGTTCAAATCATAGAAAATTAGAGTGTCAGTACTTTTGCACTTAAGTCGGCATTGTGCATTTTGTATTAAATTCGGATGCAATTTCTGTGTTTCATCGTCAATAAGAAGGCCCAAGGGATACAGTAAACCTGAAGTGAAGCATCGGAATCCTAAACTGGACTCACAAGAGAGGTTCAAATCAGAGAGTGTTAGAGTGTCAGTCCTTTTGTACTTAAGTCGCCATTGTGACTTTTGTATTAAATTCGGATGCAATTTCTGTGTTTCATCGTCAATAAGAAGGTCCAAGGGATATAGTAAACCTGAAGTGAAGCATTGGAATCTAAAACTGGACTCACAGGAGAGGTTCAGATCATAGAGAGCTAGAGTGTCAGCCCTCTTGTACTTAAGTCGGCATTGTGCCTTTTGTATTAAATTCGAATGCAATTTCTGTGTTTCATCGTCAATAAGAAGGTCCAAGGGATAAGGTAAACCTGAAGTGAAGGATCGGAATCTAAAACTGGACTCACAGAAGAGGTTCAAATCATAGAAAGTTAGAGTGTCAGTCCTCTTGTACATAAGTCGGCAGTGTGCCTTTTGTATTAAATTCGGATGCAATTTCTGTGTTTCGTCATCAATAAGAAGGTCCAAGGGATACAGTAAACATGAAGTGAAGCATCGGAATCTAAAAGTGGACTCACAGGAGAGGTTCAAATCATAGAGAAGTAGAGTGTCTGTCCTCTTGTACCTAAGTCGGCATTGTGCCTTTCGTATTCAATTCGGATGCAATTTCTGTGTTTCATCGTCAATAAGAAGGTCAAAGGGATACAGTAAACCTGAATTGAAGCATCGAAATCTAAAACTGGACTCACAGGAGAAGTTCAAATCATAGGGAGTTAGAGTGTCAGTGCTCTTGTACTTAAGTCGGCTTTGTGCCTTTTGTATAGATTTCGGATGCAATTTCTGTGTTTCATCGTCAATAAGAAGGTCCAAGGGATACAGTAAACCTGAAGTGAAGCATTGGAATCTAAAACTGGACTCACAGGAGAGGTTCAGATCATAGAGAGCTAGAGTGTCAGCCCTCTTGTACTTAAGTCGGCATTGTGCCTTTTGTATTAAATTCGAATGCAATTTCTGTGTTTCATCGTCAATAAGAAGGTCCAAGGGATAAGGTAAACCTGAAGTGAAGGATCGGAATCTAAAACTGGACTCACAGAAGAGGTTCAAATCATAGAAAGTTAGAGTGTCAGTCCTCTTGTACATAAGTCGGCAGTGTGCCTTTTGTATTAAATTCGGATGCAATTTCTGTGTTTCGTCATCAATAAGAAGGTCCAAGGGATACAGTAAACATGAAGTGAAGCATCGGAATCTAAAAGTGGACTCACAGGAGAGGTTCAAATCATAGAGAGTTAGAGTGTCTGTCCTCTTGTACCTAAGTCGGCATTGTGCCTTTCGTATTCAATTCGGATGCAATTTCTGTGTTTCATCGTCAATTAGAAGGTCAAAGGGATACAGTAAACCTGAATTGAAGCATCGAAATCTAAAACTGGACTCACAGGAGAAGTTCAAATCATAGAGAGTTAGAGTGTCAGTCCTCTTGTACTTAAGTCGGCTTTGTGCCTTTTGTATAGATTTCGGATGCAATTTCTGTGTTTCATCGTCAATAAGAAGGTCCAAGGGATACAGTAAACCTGAAGTGAAGCATCGGAATCTAAAACTGGACTCACACAAGAGGTTCAAATCATAGAACATTAGAGTGTCAGTACTCTTGTACATAAGTCGGCATTGTGCATTTTGTATTAAATTCGGATGCAATTTCTGTGTTTCATCGTTAATAAGATGGTCCAAGTGATAAGGTAAACCTAAAGTGAAGCATCGGAATCTAAAACTGGACACACAGAAGATGTTCAAATTATTGAAAGTTAGAGTGTCAGTCCTCTTGTACTTAAGTCGGCATTGTGCCTTTTGTATTAAATACAGATGCAATTTCTGTTTTTCATCGTCAATAAGAAGGTCCAAGGGATACAGTAAACCTGAAGTGAAGCATTGGAATCTAAAACTGGACTCACAGGAGAGGTTCAGATCATAGAGAGCTAGAGTGTCAGCCCTCTTGTACTTAAGTCGGCAGTGTGCCTTTTGTATTAAATTCGGATGCAATTTCTGTGTTTCGTCATCAATAAGAAGGTCCAAGGGATACAGTAAACCTGAAGTGAAGCATCAGAATCTAAAACTGGACTCACAGGAGAGGTTCAAATCATAGAGAGATAGAGTGTCAGTCCTCTTGTTCTTAAGTCGGCTTTGTGCCTTTTGTATAGATTTCGGATGCAATTTCTGTGTTTCATCGTCAATAAGAAGGCCCAAGGGATACAGTAAACCTGAAGTGAAGCATCGGAATCCTAAACTGGACTCACAAGAGAGGTTCAAATCAGAGAGTGTTAGAGTGTCAGTCCTTTTGTACTTAAGTCGCCATTGTGACTTTTGTATTAAATTCGGATGCAATTTCTGTGTTTCATCGTCAATAAGAAGGTCCAAGGGATATAGTAAACCTGTAGTGAAGCATTGGAATCTAAAACTGGACTCACAGGAGAGGTTCAGATCATAGAGAGCTAGAGTGTCAGCCCTCTTGTACTTAAGTCGGCATTGTGCCTTTTGTATTAAATTCGGATGCAATTTCTGTGTTTCATCGTCAATAAGAAGGTCCAAGGGATACAGTAAACCTGAAGTGAAGCATCGGAATCTAAAACTGGACTCACAGGAGAGGTTCAAATCATAGAGAGTTAGAGTGTCAGTGCTCTTGTACTTCAGTAGGCTTTGTGCCTTTTGTATAGATTTCGGATGCAATTTCTGTGTTTCATCGTCAATAAGAAGGTCCAAGGGATACAGTAAACCTGAAGTGAAGCATCGGAATCTAAAACTGGACTCACACAAGAGGTTCAAATCATAGAACATTAGAGTGTCAGTATTCTGGTACTTAAGTCGGCATTGTGCATTTTGTATTAAATTCGGATGCAATTTCTGTGTTTCATCGTCAATAAGAAGGTCCAAGTGATAAGGTAAACCTAAAGTGAAGCATCGGAATCTAAAACTGGACTCACAGAAGATGTTCAAATTATTGAAAGTTAGAGTGTCAGTCCTCTTGTACTTAAGTCGGCATTGTGCCTTTTGTATTAAATACAGATGCAATTTCTGTTTTTCATCGTCAATAAGAAGGTCCAAGGGATACAGTAAACCTGAAGTGAAGCATTGGAATCTAAAACTGGTCTCACAGGAGAGGTTCAGATCATAGAGAGCTAGAGTGTCAGCCCTCTTGTACTTAAGTCGGCATTGTGCCTTTTGTATTAAATTCGGATGCAATTTCTGTGTTTCATCGCCAATAAGAAGGTCCAAGGGATATGGTAAACCTGAAGTGAAGGATCGGAATCTCAAACTGGACTCACAGAAGAGGTTCAAATCATAGAAAGTTAGAGTGTCAGTCCTCTTGTACATATGTCGGCATTGTGCATTTTGTATTAAATTCGAATGCAATTTCTGTGTTTCATCGTCAATAAGAAGATCCAAGGGATACAGTAAACCTGAAGTGAAGCACCGGAATCTAAAACTGGACTCACAAGAGAGGTTCAAATCGTAGAGTGTTAGAGTGTCAGTCCTTTTGCACTTAAGTCGGCATTGTGCCCTTTGTATTTAATTCGGTTGCAATTTCTGTGTTTCATCGTCAATAAGAAGGTCCAAGGGATACAGTAAACCTGAAGTGAAGCATCAGAATCGAAAGCTGGACTCACAGGAGAGGTTCAAATCATAGAAAATTAGAGTGTCAGTACTTTTGCACTTAAGTCGGCATTGTGCATTTTGTATTAAATTTCGGATGCAATTTCTGTCTTTCATCGTCAATAAGAAGGCCCAAGGTATACAGTAAACCTGAAGTGAAGCATCGGAATACTAAACTGGACTCGCAAGAGAGGTTCAAATCAGAGAGTGTTAGAGTGTCAGTCCTTTTGTACTTAAGTCGCCATTGTGACTTTTGTATTAAATTAGGATGCAATTTCTGTGTTTCATCGTCAATAAGAAGGTCCAAGGGATATAGTAAACCTGAAGTGAAGCATTGGAATCTAAAACTGGACTCACAGGAGAGGTTCAGATCATAGAGAGCTAGAGTGTCAGCCCTCTTGTACTTAAGTCGGCATTGTGCCTTTTGTATTAAATTCGGATGCAATTTCTGTGTTTCATCGTCAATAAGAAGGTCCAAGGGATAAGGTAAACCTGAAGTGAAGGATCGGAATCTAAAACTGGACTCACAGAAGAGGTTCAAATCATAGAAAGTTAGAGTGTCAGTCCTCTTGTACATAAGTCGGCAGTGTGCCTTTTGTATTAAATTCGGATGCAATTTCTGTGTTTCGTCATCAATAAGAAGGTCCAAGGGATACAGTAAACCTGAAGTGAAGCATCGGAATCTAAAACTGGACTCACAGGAGAGGTTCAAATCATAGAGAGTTAGAGTGTCAGTCCTCTTGTACTTAAGTCGGCATTGTGCCTTTCGTATTCAATTTGGATGCAATTTCTGTGTATCGTCATCAATAAGAAGGTCCAAGGGATACACTAAATCTGAAGTGAAGCATCGGAATCTAAAACTGGACTCACAGGAGAGGTTCAAATCATAGAGAGTTAGAGTGTCAGTCCTCTTGTACTTAAGTCGGCATTGTGCCTTTCGTATTCAATTCGGATGCAATTTCTGTGTTTCATCGTCAATAAGAAGGTCAATGGGATACAGTAAACCTGAAGTGAAGCATCGGAATCTAAAACTGGACTCACAGGAGAGGTTCAAATCATAGAGAGTTAGAGTGTCAGTCCTCTTGTACTTAAGTCGGCTTTGTGCCTTTTGTATAGATTTCGGATGCAATTTCTGTGTTTCATCGTCAATAAGAAGGTCCAAGGGATACAGTAAACCTGAAGTGAAGCATCGGAATCTAAAACTGGACTCACAGGAGAGGTTCAAATCATAGAACATTAGAGTGTCAGTACTCTTGTACTGAAGTCGGCATTGTGCCTTTTGTATTTAATTCGGTTGCAATTTCTGTGTTTTATCGTCAATAAGAAGGTCCAAGGGATATAGTAAACCTGAAGTGAAGCATCAGAATGGAAAGCTGGACTCACAGGAGAGGTTCAAATCATAGAGAGTTAGAGTGTCAGTCCTCTTGTACTTAAGTCGGCATTGTGCCTTTTGTATTAAATTCCGATGCAATTTCTGTGTATGATCGTCAATAAGAAGGTCCAAGGGATACAGTAAACCTGAAGTAAAGCAACGGAATCTAAAACTGGACTCACAGGAGAGGTTCTAATCATAGAGAATTAGAGTGTCAGTCCTCTTGTACTTAAGTCGGCATAGTGCCTTTTGTATTAGATTCGGATGCAATTTCTGTGATTCATCGTCTATAAGAAGGTCCAAGGGATACAGTAAACCTGAAGTGAAGCATCGGAATCTAAAACTGGACTCACAGGAGAGGTTCAAATCATAGAGAGTTAGAGTGTCAGTCCTCTTGTACTTAAGTCGGCATTGTGCATTTTGTTTTAAATTCGGTTGCAGTTTCTGTGTTTCATCGTCAATAAGAAGGTCCATGGGATACAGTAGACCTGAAAATAAGCATCGGAATCTAAAACTGGAATCACAGGAGAGGTTAAGATCATAGAAAGTTGGAATGTCTGTCCTCTTGTACTTAAGTCGGCATTGTGGCTTTAGTATTAAATTCGGATGCAATTTCTGTGTTTCATCGTCTATAAGAAGGTCCAAGGGATACAGTAAACCTGAAGTGAAGCATCGGAATCTAAAACTGGACTCACAGGAGAGTTCCAAATCATAGAGAGTTAGAGTGTCAGTCCTCTTGTACTTAAGTCGGCTTTGTGCCTTTTGTATTAAATTCGAATGCAATTTCTGCATTTCATCGTCAATAAGAAGGTTCAAGGGATACTGTAAACCGAAAGTGAAGCATCGGAATCTAAAACTGGACTCACAGGAGAGGTTCAAATCATAGAGAATTAGAGTGTCAGTCCTCTTGTACATAAGTCGGCAGTGTGCCTTTTGTATTAAATTCGGATGCAATTTCTGTGTTTCGTCATCAATAAGAAGGTCCAAGGGATACAGTAAACCTGAAGTGAAGCATCGGAATCTAAAACTGGACTCACATGAGAGGTTCAAATCATAGAGAGTTAGAGTGTCAGTCCGCTTGTACTTAAGTCGGCATTGTGCCTTTCGTATTCAATTCAGATGTAATTTCTGTGTTTAAATCGTCAATAAGACGGTCAAAGGGATACAGTAAACCTGAAGTGAAGCATCGGAATCGAAAACTGGACTCACAGGAGAGGTTCAAATCATAGAGAGTTAGAGTGTCAGTCCTCTTGTACTTAAGTCGGTTTTGGGCCTTTTGTATAGATTTCGGATGCAATTTCTGTGTTTCTTCGTCAATAAGAAGGTCCAAGGGATACAGTAAATCTGAAGTGAAGCATTGGAATCTAAAACTGGACTCACAGGAGAGGTTCAAATCATAGAACTTTAGAGTGTCAGTACTCTTGTACTTAAGTCGGCATTGTGCATTTTGTATTAAATTCGGATGCAATTTCTGTGTGTAATCGTAATAAAAAGGTCCAAGGGATACAGTAAACCTAAAGTGAAGCATCGGAATCTAAAACTGGACTCACAGGAGAGGTTCAAATCATAGACAGTTAGAGTGTCAGTCCTCTTGTACTTAAGTCGGCATTGTGCCTTTTGTATTAAATTCGGATGCAATTTCTGTGTTTCATCGTATATAAGAAGGTCCAAGGGATACAGTAAACCTGAAGTGAAGCATCGGAATCTAAAACTTGACTCACAGGAGAGGTTCAATTAATAGAGAGTTAGAGTGTCAGTCCTCTTGTACTTAAGTAGGCATTGTGCCTTTTGTATTAAATTCGGATGCAAAATCTGTGTTTCATCGTCAATAAGAATGTCCAAGGGATACAGTAAACCTGAAGTTAAGCATCGGAATCTAAAACTGGACTCACAGGAGAGGTTCAGATCATAGAGAGTTAGAGTGTCAGTTCTCTTTTACTTAAGTCGGCATTGTGCCTTTTGTATTAAATTCGGATGCAATATCTGTGTTTCGTCATCAATAAGAAGGTCAAAGGGATACAGTAAACCTGAAGTGAAGCATCGGATAATGAAACTGGACTAACAGGAGAGGTTCAAATCAAGGAATGTTAGAGTGTCAGTCCTCTTGTACTTAAGTCGGCATTGTGCCTTTTGTATTAAATTCGGATGTAATTTCTGTGTTTCATCGTCAATAATAAGGTCCAAGGGATACAGTAAACCTGAAGTGAAGCATCGGAACCTAAAACTGGACTCACAGGAGATGTTCAAATCATAGAGAGTTAGAATGTCAGTCCTCTTGTACTTAAGTCGGCTTTGTGCCTTTTGTATTAAATTCGGGTGCAATTTCTATGTTTCATCGTCAATAAGGAGGTCCTAGGGATACAGTAAACCTGAAGTGAAGCATCGGAATCTAAAACTGGACTCAGAGGAGAGGTTCAAATCATAGAGAGTAAGAGTGTCAGTCCTATTGTACTTAAGTCGGCATTGGGCCTTTCGTATTCAATTCGGATGCAATTTCTGTGTTTCATCGTCAATAAGAAGGTGAAAGGGATACAGTAAACCTGAAGTGAAGCATTGGAATCTAAAACTGGACTCACAGGAGAGGGTCAAATCATAGAACATTAGAGTGTCAGTACTCTTGTACTTAAGTCGGCATTGTGCATTTTGTATTAAATTCGGATGCAATTTCTGTGTTTCATCGTCAATAAGAAGGTCCAAGGGATAAGGTAAACCTGAAGTGAAGGATCGGAATCTAAAACTGGACTCACAGAAGAGGTTCAAATCATAGAAAATTAGAGTGTCAGTCCTCTTGTACATAAGTAGGCAGTGTGCCTTTTGTATTAAATTCGGAAGCAATTTCTGTGTTTCGTCATTAATAAGAAGGTCCAAGGGATACAGTAAACCTGAAGTGAAGCATCGGAATCTAAAACTGGACTCACATGAGAGGTTCAAATCATAGAGAGTTAGAGTGTCAGTCCGCTTGTACTTAAGTCGGCATTGTGCCTTTCGTATTCAATTCAGATGCAATTTCTGTGTTTAAATCGTCAATAAGACGGTCAAAGGGATACAGTAAACCTGAAGTGAAGCATCGGAATCTAAAACTGGACTCACAGGAGAGGTTCAAATCATAGAGAGTTAGAGTGTCAGTCCTCTTGTACTTAAGTCGGCTTTGGGCCTTTTGTATAGATTTCGGATGCAATTTCTGTGTTTCATCGTCAATAAGAAGGTCCAAGGGATACAGTAAACCTGAAGTGAAGCATTGGAATCTAAAACTGGACTCTCAGGAGAGGTTCAAATCATAGAACATTAGAGTGTCAGTACTCTTGTACTTAAGTCGGCATTGTGCATTTTGTATTAAATTCGGATGCAATTTCTGTGTATAATCGTAATAAAAAGGTCCAAGGGATACAGTAAACCTAAAGTGAAGCATCGGAATCTAAAACTGGACTCACAGGAGAGGTTCAAATCATAGACAGTTAAAGTGTCAGTCCTCTTGTACTTAAGTCGGCATTGTGCCTTTTGTATTAAATTCGGATGCAATGTCTGTGTTTCATCGTCAATAAGAAGGTCCAAGGGATACAGTAAACCTGAAGTGAAGCATCAGAATCGAAAACAGGACTCACAGGAGAGGTTCAAATCATAGAGAGTTAGAGTGTCAGTCCTCTTGTACTTAAGTCGGCATTGTGCCTTTTGTATTAAATTCGGATGCAATTTCTGTGTTTGATCGTCAATAAGAAGGTCCAAGGGATACAGTAAACCTGAAGTGAAGCAACGGGATCTAAAACTGGACTCACAGGAGAGGTTATAATCATAGAGAATTAGATTGTCAGTCCTCTTGTACTTAAGTCGGCATAGTGCCTTTTGTATTAAATTCGGATGCAATTTCTGTGATTCATCGTCTATAAGAAGGTCCAAGGGATACAGTAAACCTGATGTGAAGCATCGGAATCTAATACTGGAGTCACAGGAGAGGTTCAAATCATAGAGAGTTAGAGTGTCAGTCCTCTTGTACTTAAGTCGGCATTGTGCATTTTGTATTAAATTCGGTTGCAATTTCTGTGTTTCATCGTCAATAAGAAGGTCCATGGGATACAGTAAACCTGAAAATAAGCATCGGAATCTAAAACTGGAATCACAGGAGAGGTTAAGATCATAGAAAGTTGGAATGTCAGTCCTCTTGTACTTAAGTCGGCATTGTGGCTTTAGTATTAAATTCGGATGCAATATCTGTGTTTCATCGTATATAAGAAGGTCCAAGGGATACAGTAAACCTGAAGTGAAGCATCGGAATCTAAAACTTGACTCACAGGAGTGGTTCAATTAATAGAGAGTTAGAGTGTCAGTCCTCTTGTACTTAAGTAGGCATTGTGCCTTTTGTATTAAATTCGGATGCAAAATCTGTGTTTCATCGTCAATAAGAATGTCCAAGGGATACAGTAAACCTGAAGTTAAGCATCGGAATCTAAAACTGGACTCACAGGAGAGGTTCAGATCATAGAGAGTTAGAGTGTCAGTTCTCTTTTACTTAAGTCGGCATTGTGCCTTTTGTATTAAATTCGGATGCAATTTCTGTGTTTCGTCATCAATAAGAAGGTCAAAGGGATACAGTAAACCTGAAGTGAAGCATCGGATAATGAAACTGGACTAACAGGAGAGGTTCAAATCAAGGAATGTTAGAGTGTCAGTCCTCTTGTACTTAAGTCGGCATTGTGCCTTTTGTATTAAATTCGGATGTAATTTCTGTGTTTCATCGTCAATAATAAGGTCCAAGGGATACAGTAAACCTGAAGTGAAGCATCGGAACCTAAAATTGGACTCACAGGAGATGTTCAAATCATAGAGAGTTAGAATGTCAGTCCTCTTGTACTTAAGTCGGCTTTGTGCCTTTTGTATTAAATTCGGGTGCAATTTCTATGTTTCATCGTCAATAAGGAGGTCCTAGGGATACAGTAAACCTGAAGTGAAGCATCGGAATCTAAAACTGGACTCACAGGAGAGGTTCAAATCATAGAGAGTTAGAGTGTCAGTCCTATTGTACTTAAGTCGGCATTGTGCCTTTCGTCTTCAATTCGGATGCAATTTCTGTGTTTCATCGTCAATAAGAAGGTCAAAGGGATACAGTAAACCTGCAGTGAAGCATCGGATTCTAAAACTGGACTCACAGGAGAGGTTCAAATCATAGAGAGTTAGAGTGTCAGTCCTCTTGTACTTAAGTCGGCATTGTGCCTTTTTGTATTAAATACGGATGCAATTTCTGTTTTTCATCGTCAATAAGAAGGTCCAAGGGATACAGTAAACCTGAAGTGAAGCATCGGAATCTAATACTGGACTCACAAGAGAGGTTCAAATCGTAGAGTGTTAGAGTGTCAGTCCTTTTGCACTGAAGTCGGCATTGTGCCTTTTGTATTAAATTCGGATGCAATTTCTGTGTTTCATCGTCAAAAAGAAGGTCAAAGGGATACAGTAAACCTGAAGTGAAGCATCAGAATCGAAAACTGGACTCACAGGATAGGTTCAAAACATAGAGAGTTAGAGTGTCAGTCCTCTTGTACTTAAGTCGGCATTGTGCCGTTTGTATTAAATTCCGATGCAATTTCTGTGTTTCATCGTCAATAAGAAGGTTCAAGGGATACTGTAAACCGGAGGTGAAGCATCGGAATGTAAAACTGGACTCACAGGAGAGGTTCAGATCATAGAGAGCTAGAGTGTCAGCCCTCTTGTACTTAAGTCGGCATTGTGCCTTTTGTATTAAATTTGGAAGCAATTTCTGCGTTTCATCGTCAATAAGAAGGTCCAAGGGATAAGGTAAACCTGAAGTGAAGGATCGGAATCTAAAACTGGACTCACAGGAGATGTTCAAATCATAGAAAGTTAGAGTGTCAGTCCTATTGTACTTAAGTCGGCATTGTGCCTTTCGTATTCAATTCGGATGCAATTTCTGTGTTTCATCGTCAATAACAAGGTCCAAGGGGTACAGTAAACTTGAAGTGTAGCATCGGAATCTAAAACTGGACTCACAGGACAGGTTCAAATCATAGAGAGTTAGAGTGTCAGTCCACTTGTACTTAAGTCGGTATTGTGCCTTTTGCATTACATTCGGATGCAAATTCTGTGTTTCGTCGTCAATAAGAACTTCCAAGGGATACAGTAAACCTGAAATGAAGCATCGGAATCTAAAACTGGTCTCACAGGAGACGTTCAAAGCATAGAAAGTTAGAGTGACAGTCCTCTTGTACTTATGTCGGCATTGTGCATTTGTATTAAATCCGGATGCAATTTCTGTGTTTCATCGTCAATAAGAAGGTCCAAGTGATAAGGTAAACCTAAAGTGGAGCATCGGAATATAAAACTTGACTCACAGAAGATGTTCAAATTATTAAAAGTTAGAGTATCAGTCCTCTTGTACTTAAGTCGGCATTGTGCCTTTTTGTATTAAATACGGATGCAATTTCTGTTTTTCATCGTCAATAAGAAGGTCCAAGGGATACAGTAAACCTGAAGTGAAGCATCGGAATCTAATACTGGACTCACAAGAGAGGTTCAAATCGTAGAGTGTTAGAGTGTCAGTCCTTTTGCACTGAAGTCGGCATTGTGCCTTTTGAATTAAATTCGGATGCAATTTCTGTGTTTCATCGTCAAAAAGAAGGTCAAAGGGATACAGTAAACCTGAAGTGAAGCATCAGAATCGAAAACTGGACTCACAGGATAGGTTCAAAACATAGAGAGTTAGAGTGTCAGTCCTCTTGTACTTAAGTCGGCATTGTGCCGTTTGTATTAAATTCCGATGCAATTTCTGTGTTTCATCGTCAATAAGAAGGTTCAAGGGATACTGTAAACCGGAGGTGAAGCATCGGAATGTAAAACTGGACTCACAGGAGAGGTTCAGATCATAGAGAGCTAGAGTGTCAGCCCTCTTGTACTTAAGTCGGCATTGTGCCTTTTGTATTAAATTCGGAAGCAATTTCTGCGTTTCATCGTCAATAAGAAGGTCCAAGGGATAAGGTAAACCTGAAGTGAAGGATCGGAATCTAAAACTGGACTCACAGGAGATGTTCAAATCATAGAAAGTTAGAGTGTCAGTCCTATTGTACTTAAGTCGGCATTGTGCCTTTCGTATTCAATTCGGATGCAATTTCTGTGTTTCATCGTCAATAACAAGGTCCAAGGGGTACAGTAAACTTGAAGTGTAGCATCGGAATCTAAAACTGGACTCACAGGACAGGTTCAAATCAGAGAGAGTTAGAGTGTCAGTCCTCTTGTACTTAAGTCGGTATTGTGCCTTTTGCATTAAATTCGGATGCAAATCCTGTGTTTCATCGTCAATAAGAACTTCCAAGGGATACAGTAAACCTGAAATGAAGCATCGGAATCTAAAACTGGTCTCACAGGAGACGTTCAAAGCATAGAAAGTTAGAGTGACAGTCCTCTTGTACTTATGTCGGCATTGTGCATTTGTATTAAATCCGGATGCAATTTCTGTGTTTCATCGTCAATAAGAAGGTCCAAGTGATAAGGTAAACCTAAAGTGGAGCATCGGAATATAAAACTGGACTCACAGAAGATGTTCAAATTATTAAAAGTTAGAGTATCAATCCTCTTGTACTTAAGTCGGCATTGTGCCTTTTTGTATTAAATACGGATGCAATTTCTGTTTTTCATCGTCAATAAGGAGGTCCAAGGGATACAGTAAACCTGAAGTGAAGCATCGGAATCTAAAACTGGACTCACAGGAGAGGTTCAAATCATAGAACTTTAGAGTGTCAGTACTCTTGTACTTAAGTCGGCATTGTGCATTTTGTCTTAAATTCGGATGCAATTTCTGTGTTTCATCGTAATAAAAAGGTCCAAGGGATACAGTAAACCTGAAGTGAAGCATCGGAATCTAAAACTGGACTCACAGGAGAGGTTCATATCATAGACAGTTAGAGTGTCAGTCCTCTTGTACTTAAGTCGGCATTGTGCCTATTGTATTAAATTCGGATGCAATTTCTGTGTTTCATCGTCAATAACAAGGTCCAGAGGGTACAGTAAACTTGAAGTGTAGCATCGGAATCTAAAACTGGACTCACAGGACAGGTTCAAATCAGAGAGAGTTAGAGTGTCAGTCCTCTTGTACTTAAGTCGGTATTGTGCCTTTTGCATTAAATTCGGATGCAAATCCTGTGTTTCATCGTCAATAAGAACTTCCAAGGGATACAGTAAACCTGAAATGAAGCATCGGAATCTAAAACTGGTCTCACAGGAGACGTTCAGAGCATAGAAAGTTAGAGTGTCAGTCCTCTTGTACTTATGTCGGCATTGTGCCTTTTGTATTAAATCCGGATGCAATTTCTGTGTTTCATCATCAATAAGAAGGTCCAAGTGATAAGGTAAACCTAAAGTGGAGCATCGGAATCTAAAACTGGACTCACAGAAGATGTTCAAATTATTGAAAGTTAGAGTATCAGTCGTCTTGTACTTAAGTCGGCATTGAGCTTTTTTGTATTAAATACGGATGCAATTTCTGTTTTTCATCGTCAATAAGAAGGTCCAAGGGATACAGTAAACCTGAAGTGAAGCATCGGAATCTCATACTGGACTCACAAGAGAGGTTCAAATCGTAGAGTGTTAGAGTGTCAGTCCTTTTGCACTTAAGTCGGCATTGTGCCTTTTGTATTAAATTCGGATGCAATTTCAGTGTTTCATCGTCAATAAGAAGGTCAAAGGGATACAGTAAACCTGAAGTGAAGCATCAGAATCGAAAACTGGACTCACAGGAGAGGTTCAAAACATAGAGAGTTAGAGTGTCAGTCCTCTTGTACTTAAGTCGGCATTCTGCAGTTTGTATTAAATTCCGATGCAATTTCTGTGTTTCATCATCAATAAGAAGGTCCAAGGGATACAGTAAACCTGAAGTGAAGCAACGGGATCTAAAACTGGACTCACAGGAGATGTTGTAATCGTAGAGAATTAGAGTGTTAGTCCTCTTGTACTTAAGTCGGCATAGTGCCTTTTGTATTAAATTCGGATGCAATTTCTGTGATTCATCGTCTATAAGAAGGTCCAAGGGATACAGTAAACCTGAAGGAAAGCAACGGAATCCTAAACTGGACTTACAGGAGAGGTTCTAATCATAGAGAATTAGAGTGTCAGTCCTCTTGTACTTAAGTCGGCATAGTGCCTTTTGTATTAAATTCGGATGCAATTTCTGTGATTCATCGTGTATAAGAAGGTCCAAGGGATACAGTAAACATGAAGTGAAGCATCGGAATCTAAAACTGGACTCACAGGAGAGTTCCAAATCATAGAGAGTTAGAGTGTCAGTCCTCTTGTACTTAAGTCGGCATTGTGCCTTTTGTATAAAATTCGGATGCAATTTCTGTGTTTCATCGGCAATAAGAAGGTCCAAGGGATACAGTAAACCTGAAGTGAAGCATCGGAATCTAAAACTTGACTCACAGGAGAGGTTCAATTAATAGAGAGTTAGAGTGTCAGTCCTCTTGTACTTAAGTCGGCATTGTGCCTTTTGTATTAAATTCGGATGCAAATTCTGTGTTTCATCGTCAATAAGAATGTCCAAGGGATACAGTAAACCTGAAGTTAAGCATCGGAATCTAAAACTGGACTCACAGGAGAGGTTCAAATCATAGAGAGTTAGAGTGTCAGTCCATTTGTACTTAAGTCGGCAATGTGCCTTTTGTATTAAATTCGGATGTAATTTCTGTGTTTCATCGTCAATAAGAAGGTCCAAGGGATACAGTAAACCTGAAGTGAAGCATCGGAATCTAAAACTGGACTCACAAGAGAGGTTCAGATCATAGAGAGGTAGAGTGTCAGTTGTCTTTTACTTAAGTCGGCATTGTGCCTTTTGTATTAAATTCGGATGTAATTTCTGTGTTTCATCGTCAATAAGAAGGTCAAAGGGATACAGTAAACCTGAAGTGAAGCATCGGATAATAAAACTGGACTAACAGGAGAGGTTCAAATCAAAGAATGTTAGAGTGTCAGTCCTCTTGTACTTAAGTCCGCATTGTGCCTATTGTATTAAATTCGGATGCTATTTCTGTGTTTCATCGTCAATAAGAAGGTCCAAGAGATACAGTAACCCTGAAGTGTAGCATCGGAACCTAAAACTGGACTCACAGGAGATGTTCAAATCATAGAGAGTTAGAATGTCAGTCCTCTTGTACTTATGTCGGCATTGTGCCTTTTGTATTAAATTCGGGTGCAATTTCTATGTTTCATCGTCAATAAGGAGGTCCTAGGGATACAGTAAACCTGAAGTGAAGCATCGGAATGTAAAACTGGACTCAAAGGAGAGATTCAAATCATAGAGAGCTAGAGTGTCAGTCCTCTTGTACTTAAGTCGGCATTGTGCCTTTTGTATTAAATTCGAATGCAATTTTTGCATTTCATCGTCAATAAGAGGGTTCAAGGGATACTGTAAACCGGAGGTGAAGCATCGGAATCTAAAACTGGACTCACAGGAGAGGTTCAGTTCATAGAGAGCTAGAGTGTCAGCCCTCTTGTACTTAAGTCGGCATTGTGCCTTTTGTATTAAATTCGGATGCAATTTCTGCGTTTCATCGTCAATAAGAAGGTCCAAGGGATAAGGTAAACCTGAAGTGAAGGATCGGAATCTAAAACTGGACTCACAGAAGAGGTTCAAATCATAGAAAGTGAGAGTGTCAGTCCTCTTGTACATAAGTCGGCAGTGTGCCTTTTGTATTAAATTCGGATGCAATTTCTGTGTTTCGTCATCAATAAGAAGGTCCAATGGATACAGTAAACCTGAAGTGAAGCATCGGAATCTAAAACTGGACTCACAGGACAGGTTCAAATCATAGAGAGTTAGAGTGTCAGTCCTATTGTACTTAAGTCGGCATTGTGCCTTTCGTATTCAATTCCGATGCAATTTCTGTGTTTCATCGTCAATAAGAAGGTCAAAGGGATACAGTAAACCTGCAGTGAAGCATCGGAATCTAAAACTGGACTCACAGGAGAGGTTCAAATCATAGAGAGTTAGAGTGTCAGTCCTCTTGTACTTAAGTCGACTTTGTGCCTTTTGTATAGATTTCGGATACAATTTCTGTGTTTCATCGTCAATAAGAAGGTCCAAGGGATACAGTAAACCTGAAGTGAAGCATCGGAATCTAAAACTGGACTCACAGGAGAGGTTCAAATCATAGACAGTTAGAGTGTCAGTCCTCTTGTACTTAAGTCGGCATTGTGCCTATTGTATAAAATTC
This sequence comes from Schistocerca serialis cubense, assembly GCF_023864345.2. Taxonomy (NCBI): domain Eukaryota; kingdom Metazoa; phylum Arthropoda; class Insecta; order Orthoptera; family Acrididae; genus Schistocerca; species Schistocerca serialis. The sequence continues at coordinate 518,550,170 of NC_064646.1, forward strand.
GGATGCAATTTCTGTGTTTCATCGTCAATAACAAGGTCCAAGGGGTACAGTAAACCTGAAGTGTAGCTTCGGAATCTAAAACTGGACTCACAGGACAGGTTCAAATCATAGAGAGTTAGAGTGTCAGTCCTCTTGTACTTAAGTCGGTATTGTGCCTTTTGCATTAAATTCGGATGCAAATTCTGTGTTTCATCGTCAATAAGAACTTCCAAGGGATACAGTAAACCTGAAATGCAGCTTCGGAATCTAAAACTGGTCTCACAGGAGACGTTCAATACATAGAAAGTTAGAGTGTCAGTCCTCTTGTACTTATGTCGGCATTGTGCCTTTTGTATTAAATCCGGATGCAATTTCTGTGTTTCATCGTCAATAAGAAGGTCCAAGTGATAAGGTTAACCTAAAGTGAAGCATCGGAATCTGAAACTGGACTCACAGAAGATGTTCAAATTATTGAAAGTTAGAGTGTCAGTCCTCTTGTACTTAAGTCGGCATTGTGCCTTTTGTATTAATTACGGATGCAATTTCTGTTTTTCATCGTCAATAAGAAGGTCCAAGGGATACAGTAAACCTGAAGTGAAGCATCGGAATCTAATACTGGACTCAGAAGAGAGGTTCAAATCGTAGAGTGTTAGAGTGTCAGTCCTTTTGCACTTAAGTCGGCATAGTGCCTCTTGTATTCAATTCGGATGCAATTTCTGTGTTTCATCGTCAATAAGAAGGTCCAAGGGATACACTAAACCTGAAGTGAAGCATCAGAATCGAAAACTGGACTCACAGGAGAGGTTCAAATCATAGAAAGTTAGAGTGTCAGTCCTCTTGTACTTAAGTCGGCATAGTGCCTTTTGTATTAAATTCGGATGCAATTTCTGTGATTCATCGTCTATAAGAAGGTCCAAGGGATACAGTAAACCTGAAGTGAAGCATCAGAATCGAAAGCTGGACTCACAGGAGAGGTTCAAATCATAGAGAGTTAGAGTGTCAGTCCTCTTGTACTTAAGTCGGCATTGTGCATTTGTATTAAATTCCGATGCAATTTCTGTGTATGATCATCAATAAGAAGGTCCAAGGGATACAGTAAACCTGAAGGAAAGCAACGGAATCTAAAACTGGACTCACAGGAGAGGTTCCAATCATAGAGAATTAGAGTGTCAGTCCTCTTGTACTTAAGTCGGCATAGTGCCTTTTGTATTAAATTCGGATGCAATGTCTGTGATTCATCGTCTATAAGAATGTCCAAGGGATACAGTAAACCTGAAGCGAAGCATCGGAATCTAAAACTGGACTCACAGAAGAGGTTCAAATCATAGAGAGTTAGAGTGTGAGCCCTCTTGTACTTAAGTCGGCATGTGCATTTTGTATTAAATTCGGTTGCAATTTCTGTGTTTCATCGTCAATAAGAAGGTCCAAGGGATACAGTAAACCTGAAGATAAGCATCGGAATCTAAAACTGGAATCACAGGAGAGGTTAAGATCATAGAAAGTTGGAATGTCAGTCCTCTTGTACTTAAGTCGGCATTGTGGCTTTAGTATTAAATTCGGATGAAATTTCTGTGTTTCATCGTCTATAAGAAGGTCCAAGGGATACAGTAAACCTGAAGTGAAGCATCGGAATCTAAAACTGGACTCACAGGAGAGTTCCATATCATAGAGAATTAGAGTGTCAGTCCTCCTGTACTTAAGACGGCATTGTGACTTTTGTATTAAATTCGGATGCAATTTCTGTGATTCATCGTGTATAAGAAGGTCCAAGGGATACAGTAAACATGAAGTGAAGCATCGGAATCTAAAACTGGACTCACAGGAGAGTTCCAAATCATAGAGAGTTAGAGTGTCAGTCCTCTTGTACTTAAGTCGGCATTGTGCCTTTTGTATAAAATTCGGATGCAATTTCTGTGTTTCATCGGCAATAAGAAGGTCCAAGGGATACAGTAAACCTGAAGTGAAGCATCGGAATCTAAAACTTGACTCACAGGAGAGGTTCAATTAATAGAGAGTTAGAGTGTCAGTCCTCTTGTACTTAAGTCGGCATTGTGCCTTTTGTATTAAATTCGGATGCAAATTCTGTGTTTCATCGTCAATAAGAATGTCCAAGGGATACAGTAAACCTGAAGTTAAGCATCGGAATCTAAAACTGGACTCACAGGAGAGGTTCAAATCATAGAGAGTTAGAGTGTCAGTCCATTTGTACTTAAGTCGGCAATGTGCCTTTTGTATTAAATTCGGATGTAATTTCTGTGTTTCATCGTCAATAAGAAGGTCCAAGGGATACAGTAAACCTGAAGTGAAGCATCGGAATCTAAAACTGGACTCACAAGAGAGGTTCAGATCATAGAGAGGTAGAGTGTCAGTTGTCTTTTACTTAAGTCGGCATTGTGCCTTTTGTATTAAATTCGGATGTAATTTCTGTGTTTCATCGTCAATAAGAAGGTCAAAGGGATACAGTAAACCTGAAGTGAAGCATCGGATAATAAAACTGGACTAACAGGAGAGGTTCAAATCAAAGAATGTTAGAGTGTCAGTCCTCTTGTACTTAAGTCCGCATTGTGCCTATTGTATTAAATTCGGATGCTATTTCTGTGTTTCATCGTCAATAAGAAGGTCCAAGAGATACAGTAACCCTGAAGTGTAGCATCGGAACCTAAAACTGGACTCACAGGAGATGTTCAAATCATAGAGAGTTAGAATGTCAGTCCTCTTGTACTTATGTCGGCATTGTGCCTTTTGTATTAAATTCGGGTGCAATTTCTATGTTTCATCGTCAATAAGGAGGTCCTAGGGATACAGTAAACCTGAAGTGAAGCATCGGAATGTAAAACTGGACTCAAAGGAGAGATTCAAATCATAGAGAGCTAGAGTGTCAGTCCTCTTGTACTTAAGTCGGCATTGTGCCTTTTGTATTAAATTCGAATGCAATTTTTGCATTTCATCGTCAATAAGAGGGTTCAAGGGATACTGTAAACCGGAGGTGAAGCATCGGAATCTAAAACTGGACTCACAGGAGAGGTTCAGTTCATAGAGAGCTAGAGTGTCAGCCCTCTTGTACTTAAGTCGGCATTGTGCCTTTTGTATTAAATTCGGATGCAATTTCTGCGTTTCATCGTCAATAAGAAGGTCCAAGGGATAAGGTAAACCTGAAGTGAAGGATCGGAATCTAAAACTGGACTCACAGAAGAGGTTCAAATCATAGACAGTTAGAGTGTCAGTCCTCTTGTACTTAAGTCGGCATTGTGCCTATTGTATAAAATTCGGATGCAATTTCTGTGTTTCATCGTCAATAACAAGGTCCAAGGGGTACAGTAAACCTGAAGTGTAGCTTCGGAATCTAAAACTGGACTCACAGGACAGGTTCAAATCATAGAGAGTTAGAGTGTCAGTCCTCTTGTACTTAAGTCGGTATTGTGCCTTTTGCATTAAATTCGGATGCAAATTCTGTGTTTCATCGTCAATAAGAACTTCCAAGGGATACAGTAAACCTGAAATGCAGCTTCGGAATCTAAAACTGGTCTCACAGGAGACGTTCAATACATAGAAAGTTAGAGTGTCAGTCCTCTTGTACTTATGTCGGCATTGTGCCTTTTGTATTAAATCCGGATGCAATTTCTGTGTTTCATCGTCAATAAGAAGGTCCAAGTGATAAGGTAAACCTAAAGTGAAGCATCGGAATCTGAAACTGGACTCACAGAAGATGTTCAAATTATTGAAAGTTAGAGTGTCAGTCCTCTTGTACTTAAGTCGGCATTGTGCCTTTTGTATTAATTACGGATGCAATTTCTGTTTTTCATCGTCAATAAGAAGGTCCAAGGGATACAGTAAACCTGAAGTGAAGCATCGGAATCTAATACTGGACTCAGAAGAGAGGTTCAAATCGTAGAGTGTTAGAGTGTCAGTCCTTTTGCACTTAAGTCGGCATAGTGCCTCTTGTATTCAATTCGGATGCAATTTCTGTGTTTCATCGTCAATAAGAAGGTCCAAGGGATACAGTAAACCTGAAGTGAAGCATCAGAATCGAAAACTGGACTCACAGGAGAGGTTCAAATCATAGAAAGTTTGAGTGTCAGTCCTCTTGTACTTAAGTCGGCATAGTGCCTTTTGTATTAAATTCGGATGCAATTTCTGTGATTCATCGTCTATAAGAAGGTCCAAGGGATACAGTAAACCTGAAGTGAAGCATCAGAATCGAAAGCTGGACTCACAGGAGAGGTTCAAATCATAGAGAGTTAGAGTGTCAGTCCTCTTGTACTTAAGTCGGCATTGTGCATTTGTATTAAATTCCGATGCAATTTCTGTGTATGATCATCAATAAGAAGGTCCAAGGGATACAGTAAACCTGAAGGAAAGCAACGGAATCTAAAACTGGACTCACAGGAGAGGTTCCAATCATAGAGAATTAGAGTGTCAGTCCTCTTGTACTTAAGTCGGCATAGTGCCTTTTGTATTAAATTCGGATGCAATGTCTGTGATTCATCGTCTATAAGAATGTCCAAGGGATACAGTAAACCTGAAGCGAAGCATCGGAATCTAAAACTGGACTCACAGAAGAGGTTCAAATCATAGAGAGTTAGAGTGTGAGCCCTCTTGTACTTAAGTCGGCATGTGCATTTTGTATTAAATTCGGTTGCAATTTCTGTGTTTCATCGTCAATAAGAAGGTCCAAGGGATACAGTAAACCTGAAGATAAGCATCGGAATCTAAAACTGGAATCACAGGAGAGGTTAAGATCATAGAAAGTTGGAATGTCAGTCCTCTTGTACTTAAGTCGGCATTGTGGCTTTAGTATTAAATTCGGATGAAATTTCTGTGTTTCATCGTCTATAAGAAGGTCCAAGGGATACAGTAAACCTGAAGTGAAGCATCGGAATCTAAAACTGGACTCACAGGAGAGTTCCATATCATAGAGAATTAGAGTGTCAGTCCTCCTGTACTTAAGACGGCATTGTGCCTTTTGTATTAAATTCGGATGCAATTTCTGTGTTTCATCGTCAATAAGAAGGTCCAAGGGATACAGTAAACCTGAAGTGAAGCATCGGAATCTAAAACTTGACTCACAGGAGAGGTTCAATTAATAGAGAGTTAGAGTGTCAGTCCTCTTGTACTTAAGTCGGCATTGTGCTTTTTGTATTAAATTCGGAAGCAAATTCTGTGTTTCATCGTCAATAAGAATGTCCAAGGGATACAGTAAACCTGAAGTTAAGCATCGGAATCTAAAACTGGACTCAAAGGAGAGGTTCAAATCATAGAGAGTTAGAGTGTCAGTCCACTTGTACTTAAGTCGGCATTGTGCCTTTTGTATTAAATTCGGATGTAATTTATGTGTTTCATCGTCAATAAGAACGTCCAAGGGATACAGTAAACCTGAAGTGAAGCATCGGAATCTAAAATTGGACTCACAGGAGAGTTTCAGATCATAGAGAGTTAGAGTGTCAGTTCTCTTTTACTTAAGTTGGCATTGTGCCTTTTGTATTAAATTCGGATGCAATTTCTGTGTTTCATCGTCAATAAGAAGGTCAAAGGGATACAGTAAACCTGAAGTGAAGCATCGGATAATAAAACTGGACTACCAGGAGAGGTTCAAATCAAAGAATGTTAGAGTGTCAGACCTCTTGTACTTAAGTCCGCATTGTGCCTATTGTATTAAATTCGGATGCTATTTCTGTGTTTCATCGTCAATAAGAAGGTCCAAGGGATACAGTAAACCTGAAGTGAAGCATCGGAACCTAAAACTGGACTCACAGGAGATGTTCAAATCATAGAGAGTTAGAATGACAGTCCTCTTGTACTTAAGTCGGCATTGTGCCTTTTGTATTAAATTCGGGTGCAATTTCTATGTTTCATCGGCAATAAGGAGGTCCTAGGGATACAGTAAACCTGAAGTGAAGCATCGGAATGTAAAACAGGACTCACAGGAGAGATTCAAATCATAGAGAGCTAGAGTGTCAGTCCTCTTGTACTTAAGTCGGCATTGTGCCTTTTGTATTAAATTCGAATGCAATTTCTGCATTTCATCGTCAATAAGAAGGTTCAAGGGATACTGTAAACCGGAGGTGAAGCATCGGAATCTAAAACTGGACTCACAAGAGAGGTTCAAATCATAGAGAGTTAGAGTGTCAGTCCTCTTGTACTTAAGTCGGCATTGTCGTTTTTGCATTAAATTCGGATGCAATTTCTGTGTTTCATCGTCAATTAGAACGTCTAAGGGATACAGTAAACTTGAAGTGAAGCATCGGAATCTAAAACTGGTCCCACAGGTGAGGTTCAAAACATAGAAAGATAGAGTGTCAGTCCTCTTGTATTTAAGTCGGCATTGTGCCTTTTGTATTAAATTCGGATGCAATTTCTGTGTATCATCGTCAATAAGAAAGTCCAAGGATACAGTAAACCTGAAAAGAAGCATCGGAATCTAAAACTGGACTCATAGGATAGGTTAAGATCATAGAAAGTTGGAATGTCAGACCTCTTGTACTTAAGTCGGCATTGTGGCTTTAGTATTAAATTCGGATGCAATATCTGTGTTTCAACGTCTATAAGAAGGTCCAAGGGATACAGTAAACATGAAGTGAAGCATCGGAATCTAAAACTGGACTCACAGGAGAGGTTCAAATCATAGAAAATTAAAGTTTTAGTCCTCTTGTTCTTAAGTCTGCATTGTGCCTTTTGTATTAAATTCGGATGCAATTTCTGTGTTTCATCGTCAATAAGAAGGTCCAAGCTATACAGTAAACCTGAAGTGAAGCATCGGAATCTAAAACTGGACTCACAGGAGAGGTTCAAATCATAGAGAGTTAGAGTGTCAGTCCTCTTGTACTTGAGTCGGCATTGTGCCTTTTGTATTAAATTCGGATGCAATTTCGGTGCTTCATCGTCAAAAAGAAAGTCCAAGGGATACAGTAAACCTGAAGTGAAGCATCGAAATCTAAAACTGGACTCACAGGAGAGGTTCAAATCATAGAGAGTTAGAGTGTCAGTCCTCCTGTACGTAAGTCGGCATTGTGCATTTTGTATTAAATTCGGATACAAATTCTGTGTTTCATCGTCAATAAGAATGTCCAAGGGATACAGTAAACCTGAAGTTAAGCATCGGAATCTAAAACTGGACTCACAGGAGAGGTTCAAATCATAGAGAGTTAGAGTGTCAGCCCTCTTGCACTTAAGTCGGCATTGTGCATTTTGTATTAAATTCGGTTGCAATTTCTGTGTTTCATCGTCAATAAGAAGGTCCAAGGGATACAGTAAACCTAAAGATATACATCGGAATCTAAAACTGGAATCACAGGAGAGGTTAAGATCATAGAAAGTTGGAATGTCAGTCCTCTTGTACTTAAGTCGGCATTGTGGCTTTAGTATTAAATTCGGATGAAATTTCTGTGTTTCATCGTCTATAAGAAGGTCCAAGGAATACAGTAAACCTGAAGTGAAGCATCGGAATCTAAAACTGGACTCACAGGAGAGCTCCAAATCATAGAGAATTAGAGTGTCAGTCCTCTTGTACTTAAGTCGGCATTGTGCCTTTTGTATTAAATTCGGATGCAATTTTGTGTTTCATCGTCAATAAGAAGGTCGAAGGGATACAGTTAACCTGAAGTGAAGCATCGGAATCTAAAACTGGAGGCACAGAAGAGGTTAAGATCATAGAAAGTTGGAATGTTAATCCTCTTGTACTTAAGTCGGCATTGTGGCTTTAGTATTAAATTCGGATGCAATTTCTGTGTTTCATCGTCTATAAGAAGGTCCAAGGGATACAGTTAACCTGAAGTGAAGCATCGGAATCTAAAACTGGACTCACAGAAGAGGTTAAAATCATAGAGAGTTAGAGTGTCAGTCCTCTTGTTCTTAAGTCTGCATTGTGCCTTTTGTATTAAATTCGGATGCAATTTCTGTGTTTCATCGTCAATAAGAAGGTCCAAGGTATACAGTAAACCTGAAGTGAAGCATCGGAATCTAAAGCTGGACTCACAGGAGAGGTTCAAATCATAGAGAGTTAGAGTGTCAGTCCTCTTGTACTTGTGTCGGCATTGTGCCTTTTGTATTAAATTCGGATGCAATATCGGTGCTTCATCGTCAAAAAGAAAGTCCAAGGGATACAGTAAACCTGAAGTGAAGCATCGGAATCTAAAACTGGACTCACAGGAGAGGTTCAAATCATAGAGAGTTAGAGTGTCAGTCCTCTTGTACTTAAGTCGGCATTGTGCCTTTTGTATTAAATTCGGATGCAAATTCTGTGTTTCATCGTCAATAAGAATGTCCAAGGGATACAGTAAACCTGAAGATAAGCATCGGAATCTAAATTTGACTCACAGGAGAGGTTCAATTAATAGAGAGTTAGAGTGTCAGTCCTCTTGTACTTAAGTCGGCATTGTGCCTTTTGTATTAAATTCGGATGCAATTTCTGTGTTTCATCGTCAATAAGAAGGTCCAAGGGATACAGTTAACCTGAAGTGAAGCATCGGAATCTAAAACTGGAAGCACAGAAGAGGTTAAGATCATAGAAAGTTGGAATGTTAATCCTCTTGTACTTAAGTCGGCATTGTGGCTTTAGTATTAAATTCGGATGCAATTTCTGTGTTTCATCGTCTATAAGAAGGTCCAAGGGATACAGTTAACCTGAAGTGAAGCATCGGAATCTAAAACTGGACTCACAGAAGAGGTTAAAATCATAGAGAGTTAGAGTGTCAGTCCTCTTGTTCTTAAGTCTGCATTGTGCCTTTTGTATTAAATTCGGATGCAATTTCTGTGTTTCATCGTCAATAAGAAGGTCCAAGGTATACAGTAAACCTGAAGTGAAGCATCGGAATCTAAAGCTGGACTCACAGGAGAGGTTCAAATCATAGAGAGTTAGAGTGTCAGTCCTCTTGTACTTGTGTCGGCATTGTGCCTTTTGTATTAAATTCGGATGCAATATCGGTGCTTCATCGTCAAAAAGAAAGTCCAAGGGATACAGTAAACCTGAAGTGAAGCATCGGAATCTAAAACTGGACTCACAGGAGAGGTTCAAATCATAGAGAGTTAGAGTGTCAGTCCTCTTGTACTTAAGTCGGCATTGTGCATTTTGTATTAAATTCGGATGCAAATTCTGTGTTTCATCGTCAATAAGAATGTCCAAGGGATACAGTAAACCTGAAGATAAGCATCGGAATCTAAAACTGGACTCACAGGAGAGGTTCAAATTATAGAGAGTTAGAGTGTCAGTCCTCTTGTACTTAAGTTGGCATTGTGCCTTTTGTATTGAATTCGGATGCAATTTCTGTGTTTCATCGTCAATAAGAAGGTCCCAGGGATACAGTAAACCTGAAGTGAAGCTTCGGAATCTAAAACTGGACTCACAGGAGAGGTTCTAATCATAGAGAGTTAGAGTGTCAGCCCTCTTGTACTTAAGTTGGCATTGTGCCTTTTGTATTGAATTCGGATGCAATTTCTGTGGTTCATCGTCAATAAGAAGGTCCAAGGTATACAGTAAACCTAAAGTGAAGGATCGGAATCTAAAACTGGACTCACAGGAGAGGTTCAAATCATAGAGAGTTAGAGTGTCAGTCCTCTTGTACTTAAGTCGGCATTGTGCCTATTGTATTAAATTCGGATTCAATTTCAGTGTTTCATCGTCAATAGGAAGGTCCAAGGGATACAGTAAACCTGAAGTGAAGCATCGGAATCTAAAACTGGTCCCACAGGAGAGGTTCAAAACATAGAAAGTTGCAATGTCAGTCCTCTTGTACTTAAGTTGGCATTGTGCCTTTTGTATTGAATTCGGATGCAATTTCTGTGTTTCATCGTCAATAAGAAGGTCCCAGGGATACAGTAAACCTAAAGTGAAGGATCGGAATCTAAAACTGGACTCACAGGAGAGGTTCTAATCATAGAGAGTTAGAGTGTCAGCCCTCTTGTACTTAAGTTGGCATTGTGCCTTTTGTATTGAATTCGGATGCAATTTCTGTGGTTCATCGTCAATAAGAAGGTCCAAGGTATACAGTAAACCTAAAGTGAAGGATCGGAATCTAAAACTGGACTCACAGGAGAGGTTCAAATCATAGAGAGTTAGAGTGTCAGTCCTCTTGTACTTAAGTTGGCATTGTGCCTTTTGTATTGAATTCGGATGCAATTTCTGTGTTTCATCGTCAATAAGAAGGTCCCAGGGATACAGTAAACCTGAAGTGAAGCTTCGGAATCTAAAACTGGACTCACAGGAGAGGTTCTAATCATAGAGAGTTAGAGTGTCAGCCCTCTTGTACTTAAGTTGGCATTGTGCCTTTTGTATTGAATTCGGATGCAATTTCTGTGGTTCATCGTCAATAAGAAGGTCCAAGGTATACAGTAAACCTAAAGTGAAGGATCGGAATCTAAAACTGGACTCACAGGAGAGGTTCAAATCATAGAGAGTTAGAGTGTCAGTCCTCTTGTACTTAAGTCGGCATTGTGGCTTTAGTATTAAATTCGGATGCAATTTCTGTGTTTCAGCGTCTATAAGGAGGTCCAAGGGATACAGTAAACATGAAGTGAAGCATCGGATAATAAAACTGGACTCACAGTAGAGGTTCAAATCAAAGAATGTTAGAGTGTCAGTCCTCTTGTACTTAAGTCGGCATTGTGCCTTTTGTATTAAATTCGGGTGCAATTTCTGTGCTTCATCGTCAATAAGGAGGTCCTAGGGATACAGTAAACCTGAAGTGAAGCATCGGAATCTAAAACTTGACTCACAGGAGAGGTTCAATTAATAGAGAGTTAGAGTGTCAGTCCTCTTGTACTTAAGTCGGCATTGTGCCTTTTGTATTAAATTCGGAAGTAATTTCTGTGTTTCATCGTCAATAAGAATGTCCAAGGGATACAGTAAACCTGAAGTTAAGCATCGGAATCTAAAACTGGACTCAAAGGAGAGGTTCAAATCATAGAGAGTTAGAGTGTCAGTCCACTTGTACTTAAGTCGGCATTGTGCCTTTTGTATTAAATTCGGATGTAATTTATGTGTTTCATCGTCAATAAGAAGGTCAAAGGGATACAGTAAACCTGAAGTGAAGCATCGGATTATAAAACTGGGCTAACAGGAGAGGTTCAAATCAAAGAATGTTAGAGTGTCAGTCCTCTTGTACTTAAGTCCGCATTGTGCCTATTGTATTAAATTCGGATGCTATTTCTGTGTTTCATCGTCAATAAGAAGGTCCAAGGGATACAGTAAACCTGAAGTGAAGCATCGGAACCTAAAACTGGACTCACATGAGATGTTCAAATCATAGAGAGTTAGAATGTCGGTCCTCTTGTACTTAAGTCGGCATTGTGCCTTTTGTATTAAATTTGGGTGCAATTTCTATGTTTCATCGTCAATAAGGAGGTCCTAGGGATACAGTAAACCTGAAGTGAAGCATCGGAATGTAAAACAGGACTCACAGGAGAGATTCATATCATAGAGAGCTAGAGTGTCAGTCCTCTTGTACTTAAGTCGGCATTGTGCCTTTTGTATTAAATTCGAATGCAATTTCTGCATTTCATCGTCAATAAGAAGGTTCAAGGGATACTGTAAACCGGAGGTGAAGCATCGGAATCTAAAACTGGACCCACAAGGGAGGTTCAAATCATAGAGAGTTAGAGTGTCAGTCCTCTTGTACTTAAGCCGGCATTGTCGTTTTTGCATTAAATTCGGATGCAATTTCTGTGTTTCTTCGTCAATTAGAACGTCTAAGGGATACAGTAAACTTGAAGTGAAGCATCGGAATCTAAAACTGGTCCCACAGGAGAGGTTCAAAACATAGAAAGTTAGAGTGTCAGTCCTCTTGTACTTAAGTCGGCATTGTGCCTTTTGTATTAAATTCGGATGCAATTTCTGGGTATCATCTTCAATAACAAGGTCCAAGGATACAGTAAACCTGAAAAGAAGCATCGGAATCTAAAACTGGACTCACAGGAGAGGTTAAGATCATAGAAAGTTGGAATGTCAGTCCTCTTGTACTTAAGTCGGCATTGTGGCTTTAGTATTAAATTCGGATGCAATTTCTGTGTTTCAACGTCTATAAGAAGGTCCAAGGGATACAGTAAACATGAAGTGAAGCATCGGAATCTAAAACTGGACTCACAGGAGAGGTTCAAATCATAGAAAATTAGAGTTTTAGTCCTCTTGTTCTTAAGTCTGCATTGTGCCTTTTGTATTAAATTCGGATGCAATTTCTGTGTTTCATCGTCAATAAGAAGGTCCAAGCTATACAGTAAACCTGACGTGAAGCATCGGAATCTAAAACTGGACTCACAGGAGAGGTTCAAATCATAGAGAGTTAGAGTGTCAGTCCTCTTGTACTTGAGTCGGCATTGTGCCTTTTGTATTAAATTCGGATGCAATTTCGGTGCTTCATCGTCAAAAAGAAAGTCCAAGGGATACAGTAAACCTGAAGTGAAGCATCGGAATCTAAAACTGGACTCACAGGAGAGGTTCAAATCATAGAGAGTTAGAGTGTCAGTCCTCTTGTACGTAAGTCGGCATTGTGCCTTTTGTATTGAATTCGGATGCAAATTCTGTGTTTCATCGTCAATAAGAATGTCCAAGGGATACAGTAAACCTGAAGTTAAGCATCAGAATCTAAAACTGGACTCACAGGAGAGGTTCAGATCATAGAGAGTTAGAGTGTCAGTCCTCTTGTACTTAAGTTGGCATTGTGCCTTTTGTATTGAATTCGGATACATTTTCTGTGTTTCATCGTCAATAAGACGGTCCAAGGGATACAGTAAACCTGAAGTGAAGCTTCGGAATCTTAAACTGGACTCACAGGAGAGGTTCAAATCATAGAGAGTTAGTGTGTCAGTCCTCTTGTACTTAAGTTGGCATTGTGCCTTTTGTATTGAATTCGGATGCAATTTCTGTGGTTCATCGTCAATAAGAAGGTCCAAGGGATACAGTAAACCTGAAGTGAAGCATCGGAATCTAAAACTGGATTCACAGGAGTGGTTAAAATCATAGAAAGTTAGAGTGTCAGTCCTCTTGTACTTAAGTCGGGATTGTGGCTTTTGTATTAAATTCGGATGCAATTTCTGTGTTTCATCGTCTATAAGAAGGTCCAAGGGATACAGTAAACCTTAAGTGAAGCATCGGAATCTAAAACAGGACTCACAGGAGAGGTTCAAATCATAGAAAGTTAGAGTGTCAGTCCTCTTGTACTTAAGTCGGCATTGTGCCTTTTGCATTAAATTCGTGTGCAATTTCTGTGTTTCATCGTCAATAAGAAGGTCCAAGGGATACAGTAAACCTGAAGTGAAGCATCGGAATCTAAAACTGGTCCCACAGGAGAGGTTCAAAACATAGAAATTTAGAGTGTAGGTCCTCTTGATCTTAAGTCGGCATTGTGCCTTTTGTATTAAATCCGGATGCAATTTCTGTGTTTCATCGTCAATAAGAAGGTCCAAGGGACACAGTAAACCAGAAGTGAAGCATCGGAATCTAAAACTGGACTCACAGAAGAGGTTAAAATCATAGAGAGTTAGAGTGTCAGTCCTCTTGTACTTAAGTCGGCATTGTGACTTTTGTATTAAATTCGGATGCAATTTCTGGGTTTCATCGTCAATAAGAAGGTCCAAGGGATACAGTAAACCTGAAAAGAAGCATCGGAATCTAAAACTGGAAGCACAGAAGAGGTTAAGATCATAGAAAGTTGGAATGTTAATCCTCTTGTACTTAAGTCGGCATTGTGGCTTTAGTATTAAATTCGGATGCAATTTCTGTGTTTCATCGTCTATAAGAAGGTCCAAGGGATACAGTTAACCTGAAGTGAAGCATCGGAATCTAAAACTGGACTCACAGAAGAGGTTAAAATCATAGAGAGTTAGAGTGTCAGTCCTCTTGTTCTTAAGTCTGCATTGTGCCTTTTGTATTAAATTCGGATGCAATTTCTGTGTTTCATCGTCAATAAGAAGGTCCAAGGTATACAGTAAACCTGAAGTGAAGCATCGGAATCTAAAGCTGGACTCACAGGAGAGGTTCAAATCATAGAGAGTTAGAGTGTCAGTCCTCTTGTACTTGTGTCGGCATTGTGCCTTTTGTATTAAATTCGGATGCAACATCGGTGCTTCATCGTCAAAAAGAAAGTCCAAGGGATACAGTAAACCTGAAGTGAAGCATCGGAATCTAAAACTGGACTCACAGGAGAGGTTCAAATCATGGAGAGTTAGAGTGTCAGTCCTCTTGTACTTAAGTCGGCATTGTGCCTTTTGTATTAAATTCGGATGCAAATTCTGTGTTTCATCGTCAATAAGAATGTCCAAGGGATACAGTAAACCTGAAGATAAGCATCGGAATCTAAAACTGGACTCACAGGAGAGGTTCAAATTATAGAGAGTTAGAGTGTCAGTCCTCTTGTACTTAAGTTGGCATTGTGCCTTTTGTATTGAATTCGGATGCAATTTCTGTGTTTCATCGTCAATAAGAAGGTCCCAGGGATACAGTAAACCTGAAGTGAAGCTTCGGAATCTAAAACTGGACTCACAGGAGAGGTTCAAATCATAGAGAGTTAGAGTGTCAGCCCTCTTGTACTTAAGTTGGCATTGTGCATTTTGTATTGAATTCGGATGCAATTTCTGTGGTTCATCGTCAATAAGAAGGTCCAAGGTATACAGTAAACCTAAAGTGAAGCATCGGAATCTAAAACTGGACTCACAGGAGAGGTTCAAATCATAGAGAGTTAGAGTGTCAGTCCTCTTGTACTTAAGTATGCATTGTGCCTATTGTATTAAATTCGGATTCAATTTCAGTGTTTCATCGTCAATAGGAAGGTCCAAGGGATACAGTAAACCTGAAGTGAAGCATCGGAATCTAAAACTGGTCCCACAGGAGAGGTTCAAAACATAGAAAGTTGCAATGTCAGTCCTCTTGTACTTAAGTCGGCATTGTGGCTTTAGTATTAAATTCGGATGCAATTTCTGTGTTTCAGCGTCTATAAGAAGGTCCAAAGGATACAGTAAACATGAAGTGAAGCATCGGATAATAAAACTGGACTCACAGTAGAGGTTCAAATCAAAGAATGTTAGAGTGTCAGTCCTCTTGTACTTAAGTCGGCATTGTGCCTTTTGTATTAAATTCGGGTGCAATTTCTGTGCTTCATCTTCAATAAAGAGGTCCTAGGGATACAGTAAACCTGAAGTGAAGCATCGGAATGTAAAACTGGACTCACAGGAGAGGTTCAAATCATAGGGAGTTAGAGTGTCAGTCCTCTTGTACTTAAGTCAGCATTGTGACTTTTGTATTAAATTCGAATGCAATTTCTCCATTTCATCGTCAATAAGAAGGTTCAAGGGATACTGTAAACCGGAAGTGAAGCATCGGAATCTAAAGCTGGACTCACAGGAGAGGTTCAAATCATAGAGAATTAGAGTGTCACTCCTCTTGTACTTATGTCGGCTTTGTGCCTTTTGTATAGATTTTGGATGCAATTTCTGTGTTTCATCGTCAATAAGAAGGTCCAAGGGATACAGTAAACCTGAAGTGAAGCATCGGAATCTAAAACTGGACCCACAGGAGAGGTTCAAATCATAGTGAGTTGGAGTGTCAGCCCTCTTGTACTTCAGTGGGCATTGTGCATTTTGTATTAAATTCGGATGCAGTTTCTGTGATTCATCGTCAATAAGAAGGTCCAAGGGATACAGTAAACCTGAAGTGAAGCATCGGAATCTTAAACTGGACTCACAGGAGAGGTTCAAATCATAGAGAGTTAGTGTGTCAGTCCTCTTGTACTTAAGTTGGCATTGTGCCTTTTGTATTGAATTCGGATTCAATTTCTGTGGTTCATCGTCAATAAGAAGGTCCAAGGGATACAGTAAACCTGAAGTGAAGCATCGGAAACTAAAACTGGACTCACAGGAGTGGTTAAAATCATAGAAAGTTAGAGTGTCAGTCCTCTTGTACTTGAGTCGGGATTGTGGCTTTTGTATTAAATTGGGATGCAATTTCTGTGTTTCATCGTCTATAAGAAGGTCCAAGGGATACAGTAAACCTTAAGTGAAGCATCGGAATCTAAAACTGGACTCACAGGAGAGGTACAAATCATAGAAAGTTAGAGTGTCAGTCCTCTTGTACTTAAGTCGGCATTGTGCCTTTTGCATTAAATTCGGGTGCAATTTCTGTGTTTCATCGTCAATAAGAAGGTCCAAGGGATACAGTAAACCTGAAGTGAAGCATCGGAATCTAAAACTGGTCCCACAGGAGAGGTTCAAAGCATAGAAATTTAGAGTGTCAGTCCTCTTGAACTTAAGTCGGCATTGTGCCTTTTGTATTAAGTCCGGATGCAATTTCTGTGTTTCATCGTCAATAAGAAGGTCCAAGGGATACAGTAAACCTGAAGTGAAGCATCGGAATCAAAAACTGGACTCACAGAAGAGGTTAAAATCATAGAGAGTTGGAGTGTCAGTCCTCTTGTACTTAAGACGGCATTGTGGCTTTTGTATTAAATTCGGATGCAATTTCTGGGTTTCATCGTCAATAAGAAGGTCCAAGGGATACAGTAAACCTGAAAAGAAGCATCGGAATCTAAAACTGGAAGCACAGAAGAGGTTAAGATCATAGAAAGTTGGAATGTTAATCCTCTTGTACTTAAGTCGGCATTGTGGCTTTAGTATTAAATTCGGATGCAATTTCTGTGTTTCATCGTCAATAAGAAGGTCCAAGGGATACAGTTAACCTGAAGTGAAGCATCGGAATCTAAAACTGGAAGCACAGTAGAGGTTAAGATCATAGAAAGTTGGAATGTTAATCCTCTTGTACTTAAGTCGGCATTGTGGCTTTAGTATTAAATTCGGATGCAATTTCTGTGTTTCATCGTCTATAAGAAGGTCCAAGGGATACAGTTAACCTGAAGTGAAGCATCGGAATCTAAAACTGGACTCACAGAAGAGGTTAAAATCATAGAGAGTTAGAGTGTCAGTCCTCTTGTTCTTAAGTCTGCATTGTGCCTTTTGTATTAAATTCGGATGAAATTTCTGTGTTTCATCGTCAATAAGAAGGTCCAAGGTATACAGTAAACCTGAAGTGAAGCATCGGAATCTAAAGCTGGACTCACAGGAGAGGTTCAAATCATAGAGAGTTAGAGTGTCAGTCCTCTTGTACTTGTGTCGGCATTGTGCCTTTTGTATTAAATTCGGATGCAATATCGGTGCTTCATCGTCAAAAAGAAAGTCCAAGGGATACAGTTAACCTGAAGTGAAGCATCGGAATCTAAAACTGGACTCACAGGAGAGGTTCAAATCATAGAGAGTTAGATTGTCAGTCCTCTTGTACTTAAGTCGGCATTGTGCCTTTTGTATTAAATTCGGATGCAAATTCCGTGTTTCATCGTCAATAAGTATGTCCAAGGGATACAGTAAACCTGAAGATAAGCATCGGAATCTAAAACTGGACTCACAGGAGAGGTTCAAATTATAGAGAGTTAGAGTGTCAGTCCTCTTGTACTTAAGTTGGCATTGTGCCTTTTGTATTGAATTCGGATGCAATTTCTGTGTTTCATCGTCAATAAGAAGGTCCCAGGGATACAGTAAACCTGAAGTGAAGCTTCGGAATCTAAAACTGGACTCACAGGAGAGGTTCAAATCATAGAGAGTTAGAGTGTCAGCCCTCTTGTACTTAAGTTGGCATTGTGCCTTTTGTATTGAATTCGGATGCAATTTCTGTGGTTCATCGTCAATAAGAAGGTCCAAGGTATACAGTAAACCTAAAGTGAAGCATCGGAATCTAAAACTGGACTCACAGGAGAGGTTCAAATCATAGAGAGTTAGAGTGTCAGTAATCTTGTACTTAAGTCGGCATTGTGCCTATTGTATTAAATTCGGATGCAATTTCAGTGTTTCATCGTCAATAGGAAGGTCCAAGGGATACAGTAAACCTGAAGTGAAGCATCGGAATCTAAAACTGGTCCCACAGGAGAGGTTCAAATCATAGAAAGTTGCAATGTCAGTCCTCTTGTACTTAAGTCGGCATTGTGGCTTTAGTATTAAATTCGGATGCAATTTCTGTGTTTCAGCGTCTATAAGAAGGTCCAAGGGATACAGTAAACATGAAGTGAAGCATCGGATAATAAAACTGGACTCACAGTAGAGGTTCAAATCAAAGAATGTTAGAGTGTCAGTCCTCTTGTACTTAAGTCGGCATTGTGCCTTTTGTATTAAGTCCGGATGCAATTTCTGTGTTTCATCGTCAATAAGAAGGTCCAAGGGATACAGTAAACCTGAAGTGAAGCATCGGAATCAAAAACTGGACTCACAGAAGAGGTTAAAATCATAGAGAGTTGGAGTGTCAGTCCTCTTGTACTTAAGACGGCATTGTGGCTTTTGTATTAAATTCGGATGCAATTTCTGGGTTTCATCGTCAATAAGAAGGTCCAAGGGATACAGTAAACCTGAAAAGAAGCATCGGAATCTAAAACTGGAAGCACAGAAGAGGTTAAGATCATAGAAAGTTGGAATGTTAATCCTCTTGTACTTAAGTCGGCATTGTGGCTTTAGTATTAAATTCGGATGCAATTTCTGTGTTTCATCGTCAATAAGAAGGTCCAAGGGATACAGTTAACCTGAAGTGAAGCATCGGAATCTAAAACTGGGAGCACAGTAGAGGTTAAGATCATAGAAAGTTGGAATGTTAATCCTCTTGTACTTAAGTCGGCATTGTGGCTTTAGTATTAAATTCGGATGCAATTTCTGTGTTTCATCGTCTATAAGAAGGTCCAAGGGATACAGTTAACCTGAAGTGAAGCATCGGAATCTAAAACTGGACTCACAGAAGAGGTTAAAATCATAGAGAGTTAGAGTGTCAGTCCTCTTGTTCTTAAGTCTGCATTGTGCCTTTTGTATTAAATTCGGATTCAATTTCTGTGGTTCATCGTCAATAAGAAGGTCCAAGGTATACAGTAAACCTGAAGTGAAGCATCGGAATCTAAAGCTGGACTCACAGGAGAGGTTCAAATCATAGAGAGTTAGAGTGTCAGTCCTCTTGTACTTGTGTCGGCATTGTGCCTTTTGTATTAAATTCGGATGCAATATCGGTGCTTCATCGTCAAAAAGAAAGTCCAAGGGATACAGTAAACCTGAAGTGAAGCATCGGAATCTAAAACTGGACTCACAGGAGAGGTTCAAATCATAGAGAGTTAGATTGTCAGTCCTCTTGTACTTAAGTCGGCATTGTGCCTTTTGTATTAAATTCGGATGCAAATTCCGTGTTTCATCGTCAATAAGTATGTCCAAGGGATACAGTAAACCTGAAGATAAGCATCGGAATCTAAAACTGGACTCACAGGAGAGGTTCAAATTATAGAGAGTTAGAGTGTCAGTCCTCTTGTACTTAAGTTGGCATTGTGCCTTTTGTATTGAATTCGGATGCAATTTCTGTGTTTCATCGTCAATAAGAAGGTCCCAGGGATACAGTAAACCTGAAGTGAAGCTTCGGAATCTAAAACTGGACTCACAGGAGAGGTTCAAATCATAGAGAGTTAGAGTGTCAGCCCTCTTGTACTTAAGTTGGCATTGTGCCTTTTGTATTGAATTCGGATGCAATTTCTGTGGTTCATCGTCAATAAGAAGGTCCAAGGTATACAGTAAACCTAAAGTGAAGCATCGGAATCTAAAACTGGACTCACAGGAGAGGTTCAAATCATAGAGAGTTAGAGTGTCAGTAATCTTGTACTTAAGTCGGCATTGTGCCTATTGTATTAAATTCGGATGCAATTTCAGTGTTTCATCGTCAATAGGAAGGTCCAAGGGATACAGTAAACCTGAAGTGAAGCATCGGAATCTAAAACTGGTCCCACAGGAGAGGTTCAAATCATAGAAAGTTGCAATGTCAGTCCTCTTGTACTTAAGTCGGCATTGTGGCTTTAGTATTAAATTCGGATGCAATTTCTGTGTTTCAGCGTCTATAAGAAGGTCCAAGGGATACAGTAAACATGAAGTGAAGCATCGGATAATAAAACTGGACTCACAGTAGAGGTTCAAATCAAAGAATGTTAGAGTGTCAGTCCTCTTGTACTTAAGTCGGCATTGTGCCTTTTGTATTAAATTCGGGTGCAATTTCTGTGCTTCATCGTCAATAAGGAGGTCCTAGGGATACAGTAAACCTGAAGTGAAGCATCGGAATGTAAAACTGGACTCACAGGAGAGGTTCAAATCATAGGGAGTTAGAGTGTCAGTCCTCTTGTACTTAAGTCAGCATTGTGACTTTTGTATTAAATTCGAATGCAATTTCTCCATTTCATCGTCAATAAGAAGGTTCAAGGGATACTGTAAACCGGAAGTGAAGCATCGGAATCTAAAACTGGACTCACAGGAGATGTTCAAATCATAGAGAATTAGAGTGTCACTCCTCTTGTACTTATGTCGGCTTTGTGCCTTTTGTATAGATTTTGGATGCAATTTCTGTGTTTCATCGTCAATAAGAAGGTCCAAGGGATACAGTAAACCTGAAGTGAAGCATCGGAATCTAAAACTGGACTCACAGGAGAGGTTCAAATCATAGTGAGTTGGAGTGTCAGCCCTCTTGTACTTCAGTCGGCATTGTGCATTTTGTATTAAATTCGGATGCAGTTTCTGTGATTCATCGTCAATAAGAAGGTCCAAGGGATACAGTAAACCTGAAGTGAAGCATCGGAATCTAAAACTGGTCTCACGGGAGAGGTTCAGATCATAGAGAGCTAGAGTGTCAGTCCTCTTGTACTTAAGTCGGCATTGTGCCTTTTGTATTAAATTCGGATGCAATTTCTGTGTTTCATCGTCAAGAAGAAGGTCCAAGGGATAAGGTAAACCTGAAGTGAAGGATCGGAATCTAAAACTGGACTCACAGAAGAGGTTCAAATCATAGAAAGTTAGAGTGTCAGTCCTCTTGTACTTAAGTCGGCAGTGTGCCTTTTGTATTAAATTCGGATGCAATTTCTGTGTTTCATCATCAATAAGAAGGTCCAAAGGATACAGTAAACCTGAAGTGAAGCATCGGAATCTAAAACGGGACTCACACGAGAGGTTCAAATCATAGAGAATTAGAGTGTCAGTCCTCTTGTACTTAAGTCGGCATTGTGGCTTATGTATTCAATTCGGATGCAATTTCTGTGTTTCATCGTCAATTAGAAGGTCAAAGGGATACAGTAAACCTGAAGTGAAGCATCGGAATCTAAAACTGGACTTACAGGAGAGGTTCAAATCATAGAGAGTTAGAGTGTCAGTCTTCTTGTACTTAAGTCTGCTTTGTGCCTTCTGTATAGACTTCGGATGCAATTTCTGTGTTTCATCGTCAACAAGAATGTCCAAGGGATACAGTAAACCTGAATTGAAGCATCGGAATCTAAAACTGGACTCACAGGAGAGGTTCAAATCATAGAGAGTTGAAGTGTGTCCTCTTGTACTTCAGTTGGCATTGTGCCTATCGTATTAAATTCAGATGCAGTTTCTGTGATTCATCGTCAATAAGAAGGTCCAAGGGATACAGTAAACCTGAAGTGAAGCATCGGAATCTAAAACTGGACTCACAGGAGTGGTTCAAATCATAGAAAGTTAGAGTGTCAGTCGTCTTGTACTTAAGTCGTCATTGTGGCTTTTGTATTAAATTCGGATGCAATTTCTGTGTTACATCGTCTATAAGAAGGTCCAAGGGATACAGTAAACCTGAAGTGAAGCATCGGAATCTAAAACTGGACTCACAGGAGAGGTTCAAATCATATAACATTAGAGTGTCAGTACTCTTGTACTTAAGTCGGCATTGTGCATTTTGATTAAATTCGGATGCAATTTCTGTGTATCATCGTAATAAAAAGGTCCAACGGTTACAGTAAACCTGAAGTGTAGCATCTGAATCTAAAACTGGACTCACAGCAGAGGTTCAAATCATAGAGAGTTAGAGTGTCAGTCCTCTTGTACTTATGTCGGCATTGTGCCTTTTGCATTAAATTCGGATGCAATTTCTGTGTTTCATCGTCAATAAGAACGTACAAAGGATACAGTAAACATGCAATGAAGCATCGGAATCTAAAACTGGTCTCACAGGAGACGTTCAAAACATAGAAAATTAGAGTGTCAGTCCTCTTGTACTTAAGTCGGCATTGTGCCTTTTGTATTAAATCCGGATGCAATTTCTGTGTTTCATCGTCAATAAGAAGGTCCAAGTGATAAGGTAAACCTAAAGTGAAGCATCGGAATCTAAAACTGGACTCTCAGGAGAGTTTCAAATCATAGAGAGTTAGAGTGTCAGTCCTCTTGTACTTAAGTCGGCATGGTGCCTTTTGAATTAAATTCGGATGCAATTTCTGTGTTTTATCGTCAATAACAATGTCCAAGGGATACAGTAAACCTGAAGTGTAGCATCGGAATCTAAAACTGGACTCACAGGAAAGGTTCAAATCATAGAAAGTTAGAGTGTCAGTCCTCTTGTACTTAAGTCGGTATTGTGCATTTTGCATTAAATTCGGATGCAATTTCTGTGTTTCATCGTCAATAAGAACGTCCAAGGGATACAAAAGACCTGAAATGAAGCATCGGAATCTAAAACTGGTCTCACCGGAGGGGTTCAAATCATAGAAAGTTAGGGTGTCAGTCCTCTTGTACTTAAGTCGTCATTGTGCTTTTGTATTAAATTTGTTTGCAATTCCTGTGTTTCATCGTCAATAAGAAGGTCGAAGGGATACAGTAAACCTGAAGTGAAGCAACGGAATGTAAAACTGGACTCACAGTTAGAGGTGCAAATCATAGAGAGTTAGAGTGTCAGTCCACTTGTACTTAAGTCGGCATTGTGCCTTTTGTATTAAATTCAGATGCAATTTCTGTGTTTCATCGTCAATAAGAAGGTCCAAGGGATACAGTAAACCTGAAGTGAAGCATCGGAATCAAAAACAGGACTCACAGGAGAGGTTCAAATCATAGAGAGTTAGAAAGTCAATCCTCTTGTACTTAAGTCGGCATTGTGCCTTTTGTATTTAATTCGGATGCAATTTCTGTGTTTCATCGTCAATAAGAAGGTCCAAGGGATAAGGTAAACCTGAAGTGAAGCATCGGAATCTAAAACTGGACTTACAGAAGAGGTTCAAATCATAGAAAGTTAGAGTGTCAGTCCTCTTGTACTTATGTCGGCAGTGTGCATTTTGTATTAAATTCGGATGCAGTTTCTGTGTTTCATCGTCAATAAGAAGGTCCAAGGTATACAGTAAACCTGAAGTGAAGCATCGGAATCTAAAACTGGCTCACAGGAGAGGTTCAAATCATTGAGAGTTAGAGTGTTAGTCCTCTTGTACTTAAGTCGGCATTGTGTCTTTTGTATTAAATTCGGATGCAATTTCTGTGTTTCATCATCAATACGAAGGTCCAAGAGATACAGTAAACCTGAAGTGAAGCATCGAAATGTAAAACTGGACTTACAGGTTAGGTTCAAATCAGAGAGAGTTAGAGTGTCAGTCCTCTTGTACTTAAGTCGGCATTGTGTCTTTTGTATAAAATTCTGATGCAATTTCAGTGTTTCATTGTCAATAAGAAGGTCCAAGGGATCAGTAAACCTGAAGTGAAGCATGGGAATCTAAAACTGTACTCACAGGAGAGGTTCTAATCATAGAGAGTTAGAGTGTCAGCCCTCTTGTACTTAAGTCTTCATTGTGCGTTATGTATAAAATTCGGATGCAATTTCTGTGTTTCATCGTCAATTAGAAGGTCCAAGGGGTACAGTAAACCTGAAGTGAAGCATCGGAATCTAAAACTTGACTCACAGGAGAGGTTCAAATCATAGAGAGTTAGAATGTCAGTCCACTTGTAGTTAAGTCGGTAGTGTGCCTTTTGTATTAAATTCGGATGCAATTTCTTTGTTTCGTCGTCAATAAGAAGGTCCAAGGGATAAGGTATACCTGAAGTGAAGCATCGGAATCTAAAACTGGACTCACAGAAGACGTTCAAATCATAGAAAGTTAGAGTGTCAGTCCTCTTGTACTTAAGTCGGCAGTGTGCCTTTTGTATTAAATTCGGATGCAATTTCTGTGTTTCATCGTCAATAAGAAGGTCCAAGGGATACAGTAAACCTGAAGTGAAGCATCGGAATCTAAAACTGGACTCACAGGAGAGGTCCAAATCATAGAGAGTTTGAGTGTCAGCCCTCTTGTACTTAAGTCGGCATTGTGCCTTTTGTATTAAATTCGTTTGCAATTTCTGTGTTTCATCGTCAATAAGAAGGTCCAAGGGATACAGCAAACCTGAAGTGAAGCATCGGAATGTAAAACTGGACTCACAGGAGAGGTTCAAATCATAGAGAGTTAGACTGTCAGTCCACTTGTACTTAAGTCGGCATTGTGCCTTTTGTATTAAATTCAGATGCAATTTCTGTGTTTCATCGTCAATAAGAAGGTCCAAGGGATACAGTAAACCTGAAGTGAAGCATCGGAATCAAAAACAGGACTCACAGGAGAGGTTCAAATCATAGAGAGTTAGAAAGTCAATCCTCTTGTACTTAAGTCGGCATTGTGCCTTCTGTATTTAATTCGGATGCAATTTCTGTGTTTCATCGTCAATAAGAAGGTCCAAGGGATCAGGTAAACCTGAAGTGAAGCATCGGAATCAAAAACTGGACTCACAGAAGAGGTTCAAATCATAGAAAGTTAGAGTGTCAGTCCTCTTGTACTTATGTCGGCAGTGTGCATTTTGTATTTAATTCGGATGCAGTTTCTGTGTTTCATCGTCAATAAGAAGGACCAAGGTATACAGTAAACCTGAAGTGAAGCATCGGAATCTGAAACTGGACTCACAGGAGAGGTTCAAATCATTGAGAGTTAGAGTGTCAGTCCTCTTGTACTTAAGTCGGCATTGTGTCTTTTGTATTAAATTCGGATGCCATTTCTGTGTTTCATCATCAATACGAAGGTCCAAGAGATACAGTAAACCTGAAGTGATGCATCGAAATCTAAAACTGGACTCACAGGAGGGGTTCAAATCATAGTGAGTTAGAGTGTCAGTCCTCTTGTACTTAAGTCGGCATTGTGCCTTTTGTATTAGATTCGGATGCAATTTCTGTGTTTCATCGTCAATAAGGAGGTCCAAGGGATACAGTAAACCTGAAGTGAAGCATCGAAATGTAAAACTGGACTTACAGGAGAGGTTCAAATCAGAGAGAGTTAGAGTGTCAGTCCTCTTGTACTTAAGTCGGCATTGTGTCTTTTGTATTAAATTCTGATGCAATTTCAGTGTTTCATCGTCAATAAGAAGGTCCAAGGGATCAGTAAACCTGAAGTGAAGCATCGGAATCTAAAACTGGACTCACAGGAGAGGTTCTAAT
Source organism: Schistocerca serialis cubense (assembly GCF_023864345.2). NCBI lineage: Eukaryota > Metazoa > Arthropoda > Insecta > Orthoptera > Acrididae > Schistocerca > Schistocerca serialis. Next base: position 518,575,398 of record NC_064646.1, read on the forward strand.
CATAGTGAGTTAGAGTGTAAGCCCTCTTGTACTTAAGTCTTCATTGTGCCTTATGTATTAAATTCGGATGCAATTTCTGTGTTTCATCGTCAATTAGAAGGTCCAAGGGATACAGTAAACCTGAAGTGAAGCATCGGAATCTAAAACTTGACTCACAGGAGAGGTTCAAAGCATAGAGAGTTAGAGTGTCAGTCCACTTGTAGTTAAGTCGGCATTGTGCCTTTTGTATTTATTTCGGATGCAATTTCAGTGTTTCATCGTCAATAAGAAGGTCCAAGGGATAAGGTAAATCTGAAGTGAAGCATCGGAATCTAAAACTGGACTCACAGGAGAGGTTCAAATCATAGAGAGTTAGAGTGTCAGTCCTTCTGTACTTAAGTCGGCATTGTGCGTTTTGTATTTAATTCGGATGCAATTTCTGTGTTTCATCGTCAATAAGGAGGTCCAAGGAATACAGTAAACCTGAAGTGATGCATCGTAATGTAAGACTGGACTCACAGGAGAGGTTCAAATCAGCGAGAGTTAGAGTGTCAGTCCTCTTGTACTTATGTCGGCATTGTGCATTTTGTAATAAGTTCGGATGCAATTTCTGTGTTTCATCGTCAATACGAATGTCCAAAGGATACAGTAAACCTGAAGTGAAGCATCGGAATCTAAAACTGGATTCACAGGAGAGGTTCAAATCATAGAGAGTAAGAGTGTCAGTCCTATTGTACTTAAGTCGGCATTGTGGTTTTGTATTATATTCCGATGCAATTTCTGTGTTTCATCGTCAATAAGAAGGTCCAAGGGATACAGTAAACCTGAAGTGAAGTATCGGAATGTAAAACTGGACTCACAGGAGAGGTTCAAATCATAGAGAGTTAGACTGTCAGTCCACTTGTACTTAAGTCGGCATTGTGCCTTTTGTATTAAATTCAGATGCAATTTCTGTGTTTCATCGTCTATAAGAAGGTCCAAGGGATACAGTAAACCTGAAGTGAAGCATCGTAATCAAAAACAGGACTCACAGGAGAGGTTCAAATCATAGAGAGTTAGAAAGTCAATCCTCTTGTACTTAAGTCGGCATTGTGCCTTTTGTATTTAATTCGGATGCAATTTCTGTGTTTCATCGTCAATAAGAAGGTCCAAGGGATCAGTAAACCTGAAGTGAAGCATCGGAATCTAAAACTGGACTCACAGGAGAGGTTCAAATCATAGAGAGTTAGAGTGTCAGTCCTATTGTACTTAAGTCGGCATTGTGGTTTTGTATTAAATTCAGATGCAATATCTGTGTTTCATCGTCAATAAGGAGGTCCAAGGGATACAGTAAACCTGAAGTGAAGCATCGAATTGTAAAACTGGACTCACAGGAGAGGTTCAAATCAGAGAGAGTTAGAGTGTCAATCCTCTTGTACTTAAGTCGGCATTGTGTCTTTTGTATTAAATTCTGAAGCAATTTCAGTGTTTCTTCGTCAATAAGAAGGTCCAAGGGATCAGTAAACCTGAAGTGAAGCATCGGAAAATAAAACTGGACTCACAGGAGAGGTTCAAATCATAGAGAGTTAGAGTGTCAGTCCACTTGTACTTAAGTCGGCATTGTGCCTTTTGTATTCAATTCGGATGCAATTTCTGTGTTTCATCGTCAATAAGAAGGTCCAAGGGATACAGTAAACCTGAAGTATAGCATCGGAATCAAAAACTGGACTCACAGGAGAGGTTCAAATCATAGAGAGTTAGAATGTCAGGTCTCTTGTACTTAAGTCGGCATTGTGCCTTTTGTATTTAATTCGGATGCAATTACTGTGTTTCATCGTCAATAAGAAGGTCCAAGGGATAAGGTAAACCTGAAGTGAAACATCGGAATCTAAAACTCGACTCACAGAAGAGGTTCAAATCATAGAAAGTTAGAGTGTCAGTCCTCTTGTACTTATGTCGGCAGTGTGCATTTTGTATTAAATTCGGATGCAGTTTCTGTGTTTCATCGTCAATAAGAAGGTCCAAGGTATACAGTAAACCTGAAGTGAAGCATTGGAATCTAAAACTGGACTCACAGGAGAGGTTCAAATCATTGAGAGTTAGAGTGTCAGTCCTCTTGTACTTAAGTCGGCATTGTGTCTTTTGTATTAAATTCGGATGCAATTTCTGTGTTTCATCATCAATACGAAGGTCCAAGGGATACAGTAAATCTCAAGTGAAGCATCGAAATCAAAAACTGGACTCACAGGAGAGGTTCAAATCATAGAGAGTTAGAGTGTCAGTCCTCTGGTACTTAAGGAGGCATTGTACCTTTTGTATTAAATTCGGATGCAATGTCTGTGTTTCATCATGAATAAGGAGGTCCAAGGGATACAGTAAACCTGAAGTGAAGCATCGGAATCTAAAACTGGACTCATAGGAGAGGTTCAAATCAGAGAGGGTTAGAGTGTCAGTCCTCTTGTACTTAAGTCGGCATTGTGTCTTTTGTATAAATTCTGATGCAATTTCTGTGACTCATCGCCAATAACAAGGTCCAAGAGATACAGCAAACCTGAAGTGAAGCATCGTAATCTAAAACTGGACTCACAGGAGAGGTTCAAATCATAGAGAGTTAGAGTGTCAGTCCTCTTGTACTTAAGTCGGCATTGTGCCTTTTGTATTAAATTCGGATGCAATTTCTGTGTTTCATCGTCAATAAGAAGGTCCAAGGGATACAGTAAACCTGAAGTGAAGCATCGGAATGAAAAACTGGACTCACAGGAGAGGTTCAAATCATAGAGAGTTAGAATGTCAGTCCTCTTGTACTTAAGTCGGCATTGTGCCTTTTGTATTTAATTCGGATTCAATTTCTGTGTTTCATCGTCAATAAGAAGGTCCAAGGGATAAGGTAAACCTGAAGTGAAGCATCGGAATCTAAAACTGGACTGACAGAAGAGGTTCAAATCATAGAAAGTTAAAGTGTCAGTCCTCTTGTACTTAAGTCGGCAGTGTGCATTTTGTATTAAATTCGGATGCAGTTTCTGTGTTTCGTCGTCAATAAGAAGGTCCAAGGTATACAGTAAACCTGAAGTGAAGCATCGGAATCTAAAACTGGACTCACAGGAGAGGTTCAAATCATTGAGAGTTAGAGTGTCAGTCCTCTTGTACTTAAGTCGGCATTGTGTCTTTTGTATTAAATTCGGATGCAATTTCTGTGTTTCATCATCAATACGAAGGTCCAAGGGATACAGTAAACCTGAAGTGAAGCATCGGAATCTAAAACTGGACTCATAGGAGAGGTTCAAATCAGAGGGTGTTAGAGTGTCAGTCCTCTTGTACTTAAGTCGGCATTGTGTCTTTTGTATAAATTCTGATGCAATTTCAGTGTTTCATCGTCAATAAGAAGGTCCAAGGGATAGAGTAAACCAGAAGTGAAGCGTCGGAATCTAAAACTGGAGTCACAGGAGAGGTTCTAATCATAGAGAGTTAGAGTGTCAGCCCTCTTGTACTTAAGTCTTCATTGTGCCTTATGTATTAAATTCGGATGCAATTTCTGTGTTTCATCGTCAATTAGAAGGTCCAAGGGATACAGTAAACCTGAAGTGAAGCACCGGAATCTAAAACTGGACTCACAGCAGAGGTCCAAATCATAGAGAGTAAGAGTGTCAGTCCTCTTGTACTTAAGTCGGCATTGTGCCTTTTGTATTTAATTCGGAAGCAATTTCTGTGTTTCATCGTCAATAAGAAGGTCCAAGGGATAAGGTAAACCTGTGATGAAGCATCGGAATCTAAAACTGGACTCACAGAAGAGGTTCAAATCATTGAAAGTTAGAATGTCATTTCTCTTGTACTTAAGTCGACAGTGAGCATTTGTATTAAATTCGGATGCAATTTGTGTGTTTCATCGTCAATAAGAATGTCCATTGGATACAGTAAACCTGAAGTGAAGCATCGGAATCTAAAACTGGACTCACAGGAGAGGTTCAAATCATAGAGAGTTAGAGTGTCAGTCCTCTTGTACTTAAGTCGGCATTGTGCCTTTTGTATTTAATTCGGATGCAATTTCTGTGTTTTATCGTCAATAAGAAGGTCCAAGGGATACAGTAAACCTGAAGTGAAGCATCGGAATCTAAAACTGGACTCACAGGAGAGGTTCAAATCATAGAGAGTTAGAGTGTCAGTCCTCTTGTACTTAAGTCGGCATTGTGCCTTTTGTATTTGATTCGGATGCAATTTCTGTGTTTTATCGTCAATAAGAAGGTCCAAGGGATACAGTAAACCTGAAGTGAAGCATCGCAATCTAAAACTGGACACATAGGAGAGGTCAAATCATAGAGAGTTAGAGTGTCAGTCTTCTTGTACTTAGGTCGGCATTGTGCGTTTTGTATTAAATTCGAATGCAATATCTGTGTTTCATCGTCAATAAGAAGATCCAAGGGATACAGTAAACCTGAAGTGAAGCATCGGAATCTAAAACTGGACTCACAGGAGAGGTTCAAATCATAGAGAGTTAGAGTGTCAGTCCTCTTGAACTTCAGTCGGCATTGTGCCTTTTGTATTAAATTCGGATGAATTTCTGTGTTTCATCGACAGTAAGAAGGTCCAAGGGATACAGTAAACCTGAAGTTACGCATCGGAATCTAAAGCTGGATTCACAGGAGAGGTTCAAATCATAGAGAGTTAGAGTGTCAGTCCTCTTGTACTTAAGTCGGCATTGTGCGTTTTGTATTAAATTCGGATGCAATTTCTGTGTTTCATCGTCAATAAGGAGGTCCAAGGGATACAGTAAACCTGAAGTGAAGCATCGGAATGTAAAACTGGACTCACAGGAGAGGTTCAAATCAGCGAGAGTTAGAGTGTCAGTCCTCTTGTACTTAAGTCGGCATTGTGCCTTTTGTATTAAATTCGGATGCAATTTCTGTGTTTCATCCTCAATAAGAAGGTCCAAAGGATACAGTAAACCTGAAGTGAAGCATCGGAATCTAAAACTGGACTCACAGGAGAGGTTCAAATCATAGAGAGTTAGAGTGTCAGTCCTCTTGTTCTTAAGTCGGCATTGTGCCTTTTGTATTACATTCGGATGCAATTTCTGTGTTTCATCGTCAATAAGAAGGTCTAAAGGATAAGGTATACCTGAAGTGAACCATGGGAACCTAAAACTGGACTCAGAGAAGAGGTTCAAATCATAGAAGGTTAAAGTGTCATTCCTCTTGTACTTAAGTCGGCAGTGTGCCTTTTGTATTAAATTCGGATGCAATTTCTGTGTTTCATCGTCAATAAGAAGGACCAAGGGATACAGTAAACCTGAAGTGAAGCATCGGAATCTAAAACTGGACTCACAGGAGAGGTTCAAATCATAGAGAGTAAGAGTGTCAGTCCTCTTGTACTTAAGTCGGCATTGTGCCTTTTGTATTAAATTCGGATGCAATTTCTGTGTTTCATCGTCAATAAGAAGGTCCAAGGGATACAGTAAACCTGAAGTGAAGCATCGGAATCTAAAGCTGGATTCACAGGAGAGGTTCAAATCAAAGAGAGTTAGAGTGTCAGTCCTCTTGTACTTAAGTCAGCATTGTGCCTTTTGTATTAAATTCGGATGCAATTTCTGTGTTTCATCGTCAATAAGATGGTCCAAGGGATACTGTAAACCTGAAGTGAAGCATCGGAATCTAAAACTGGGTACACAGGACAGGTTCATATCATAGAAAGTTAGAGTGTCAGTTTTCTTGTACGTTAGTCGGCATTGTGCCTTTTGTATTAAATTCGGATGCAATTTCTGTGTTTCATCGTCAATAACAAGGTCCAAGGGATACAGTAAACCTGAAGTGAAGCATTGGAATCTAAACCTGGACTCACAGGACAGGTTCAAATCATAGAAAGTTAGAGTGTCAGTTTTCTTGTACTTAAGTCGGCATTGTGCCTTTTGTATTAAATTCGGATGCAATTTCTGTCTTTCATCCTCAATAAGAAGGTCCAAAGAATACAGTAAACCTGAAGTGAAGCATCGGAATCTAAAACTGGACTCACAGGAGAGGTTCAAATCATAGAGAGTTAGATTGTCAGACCTCTTGAACTTCAGTCGGCATTGTGCCTTTTGTATTAAATTCGGATGCAATTTCTGTGTTTCATCGTCAATAAGAAGGTCCAAGGGATACAGTAAACCTGAAGTGAAGCATCGGAATCTAAAGCTGGACTCACAGGAGAGGTTCAAATCATAGAGAGTTAGAGTGTCAGTCCTCTTGTACTTAAGTCAGCATTGTGCCTTTTGTATTAAAATCGGATGCAATTTCTGTGTTTCATTGTCAATAAGAAGGTCCAAAGGATACCGTAAACCTGAAGTGAAGCATCGGAATCTAAAACTGGAGTCACAGGAGAGGTTAAAATCATAGAGAGTTAGAGTGTCAGTCCTCTTGTACTTAAGTTTTCATTGTGCCTTATGTATTAAATTCGGATGCAATTTCTGTGTTTCATCGTCAATTAGAAGGGCAAAGGGATACAGTAAACCTGAAGTGAAGCATCGGAATCTAAAACTGGACTCACAGGAGAGGTTCAAATCATAGAGAGTTAGAGTGTCTATCCTCTTGAACTTCAGTCGGCATTGTGCCTTTTGTATTAAATTCGGAAGCAATTTCTGTGTTTCATCGTCAATAAGGAGGTCCAAGGGATACAGTAAACCTGAAGTGAAGCATCGGAATCTAAAACTGGACTCATAGGAGAGGTTCAAATCAGAGAGAGTTAGAGTGTCAGTCCTCTTGTACTTAAGTCGGCATTGTGTCTTTTGTATAAATTCTGATGCAATTTCAGTGTTTCATCGTCAATAAGAAGGTCCAAGGGATAGAGTAAACCAGAAGTGAAGCGTCGGAATCTAAAACTGGACTCACAGGAGAGGTTCTAATCATAGAGAGTTAGAGTGTCAGCCCTCTTGTACTTAAGTCTTCATTGTGCCTTATGTATTAAATTCGGATGCAATTTCTGTGTTTCATCGTCAATTAGAAGGTCCAAGGGATACAGTAAACCTGAAGTGAAGCATCGGAATCTAAAACTGGACTCACAGCAGAGGTTCAGATCATAGAGAGTTAGAGTGTCAGTCCTCTTGTACTTAAGTCGGCATTGTGTCTTTTGTATTAAATTCGGATGCAATTTCTGTGTTTCATCATCAATAAGAAGGTCCAAGGGATACAGTAAACCTGAAGTGAAGCATCGGAATCTAAAACTGGACTCACAGGAAAGGTTCAAATCATAGAGAGTTAAGGTGTCAGGCCTCTTGTACTTAAGTCGGCATTTTGCGTTTTGTATTTAATTTGGATGCAATTTCTGTGTTTCATCGTCAATAAGGAGGTCCAAGGGATACAGTAAACCTGAAGTGAAGCATCGGAATGTAAGACTGGACTCACAGAAGAGGTTCAAATCAGCGAGAGTTAGAGTGTCAGTCTTCTAGTACTTAAGTCGGCATTGTGCCTTTTGTATTAAATTCGGATGCAATTTCTGTGTTTTATCGTCAATAAGAAGGTCCAAGGGATACAGTAAACCTGAAGTGAAGCATCGGAATCTAAAACTGGACTCACAGGAGAGGTCCAAATCATAGAGAGTAAGAGTGTCAGTCCTCTTGTACTTAAGTCGGCATTGTGCCTTTTGTATTTAATTCGGAAGCAATTTCTGTGTTTCATCGTCAATAAGAAGGTCCAAGGGATAAGGTAAACCTGTGATGAAGCATCGGAATATAAAACTGGACTCACAGAAGAGGTCCAAATCATAGAAAATTAGAATGTCATTTCTCTTGTACTTAAGTCGACAGTGTGCATTTGTATTAAATTCGGATGCAATTTCTGTGTTTCATCGTCAATAAGAATGTCCATGGGATACAGTAAATCTGAAGTGAAGCATCGGAATCTAAAACTGGACTCACAGGAGAGGTTCATATCATAGAGAGTTAGAGTGTCAGTCCTCTTGTACTTAAGTCGGCATTGTGCCTTTTGTATTTAATTCGGATGCAGTTTCTGTGTTTTATCGTCAATAAGAAGGTCCAAGGGATAAAGTAAACCTGAAGTGAAGCATCGGAATCTAAAACTGGACTCACAGGAGAGGTTCAAATCATAGAGAGTTAGTGTGTCAGTCCTCTTGTACTTAAGTCGGCATTGTGCCTTTTGTATTTAATTCGGATGCAATTTCTGTGTTTTATCGTCAATAAGAAGGTCCAAAGGGATACAGTAAACCTGAAGTGAAGCATCGCAATCTAAAACTGGACACATAGGAGAGGTCAAATCATAGAGAGTTAGAGTGTCAGTCTTCTTGTACTTCAGTCGGCATTGTGCGTTTTGTATTAAATTCGAATGCAATATCTGTGTTTCATCGTCAATAAGAAGATCCAAGGGATACAGTAAACCTGAAGTGAAGCATCGGAATCTAAAACTGGACTCACAGGAGAGGTTCAAATCATAGAGAGTAAGAGTGTCAGTCCTCTTGTACTTAAGTCGGCATTGTGCCTTTTGTATTAAATTGGGATGCAATTTCTGTGTTTCATCCTCAATAAGAAGGTCCAAAGGATACAGTAAACCTGAAGTGAAGCATCGGAATCTAAAACTGGACTCACAGGAGAGGTTCAAATCATAGAGAGTTAGAGTGTCAGTCCTCTTGTTCTTAAGTCGGCATTGTGCCTTTTGTATTAAATTCGGATGCAATTTCTGTGTTTCATCGTCAATAAGAAGGTCTAAAGGATAAGGTATACCTGAAGTGAACCATGGGAACCTAAAACTGGACTCACAGAAGAGGTTCAAATCATAGAAAGTTAGAGTGTCATTCCCCTTGTACTTAAGTCGGCAGTGTGCCTTTTGTATTAAATTCGGATGCAATTTCTGTGTTTCATCGTCAATAAGAAGGACCAAGGGATACAGTAAACCTGAAGTGAAGCATCGGAATCTAAAACTGGACTCACAGGAGAGGTTCAAATCATAGAGGGTAAGAGTGTCAGTCCTCTTGTACTTAAGTCGGCATCGTGCCTTTTGTATTAAATTCGGATGCAATTTCTGTGTTTCATCGTCAATAAGAAGGTCCAAGGGATACAGTAAACCTGAAGTGAAGCATCGGAATCTAAAACTGGACTCACAGAAGAGGTTCAAATCATAGAGAGTTAGAGTGTCTATCCTCTTGAACTTCAGTCGGCATTGTGCCTTTTGTATTAAATTCGGATGCAATTTCTGTGTTTCATCGTCAATAAGAAGGTCCAAGGGATACAGTAAACCTGAAGTGAAGCATCGGAATCTAAAGCTGGATTCACAGGAGAGGTTCAAATCAAAGAGAGTTAGAGTGTCAGTCCTCTTGTACTTAAGTCAGCATTGTGCCTTTTGTATTAAATTCGGATGCAATTTCTGTGTTTCATAGTCAATAAGAAGGTCCAAGGGATACTGTAAACCTGAAGTGAAGCATCGGAATCTAAAACTGGGTACACAGGACAGGTTCATATCATAGAAAGTTAGAGTGTCAGTTTTCTTGTACGTTATTCGGCATTGTGACTTTTGTATTAATTTCGGATGCAATTTCTGTGTTTCATCGTCAATAACAAGGTCCAAGGGATACAGTAAACGTGAAGTGAAGCATCGGAATCTAAAACTGGACTCACAGGAGAGGTTCAAATCACAGAGGGTTAAAGTGTCAGTCCTCTTGTACTTAAGTCGGCATTGTGCTTTTTGTATTAAATTCGGATGCAATTTCTGTGATTTATCGTCAATTAGAAGGTCCAAGGGATACAGTAAACCTGAAGTGAAGCATCGGAATCTAAAGCTGGATTCACAGGAGAGGTTCAAATCATAGAGAGTTAGAGTGTCAGTCCTCTTGTACTTAAGTCAGCATTGTGCCTTTTGTATTTAATTCGGATGCAATTTCTGTGTTTCATTGTCAATAAGAAGGTCCAAGGGATACTGTAAACCTGAAGTGAAGCATCGGAATCTAAAAGTGGGTTCACAGGACAGGTTCATATCATAGAAAGTTAGAGTGTCAGTTTTCTTGTACGTTAGTCGGCATTGTGCCTTTTGTATTGAATTCGGATGCAATTTCTGGGTTTCATCGTCAATGACAAGGTCCAAGGGATACAGTAAACCTGAAGTGAAGCATAGGAATGTAAAACTGGACTCACAGGAGAGATTCAAATCATCGAGAATTAGAGTGTCAGTCCACTTGTACTTAAGTCGGCATTGTGCGTTTTGTATTAAATTCGGATGCAATTTCTGTGTTTCATCGTCAATAAGGAGGTCCAAGGGATGCAGTAAACCTGAAGTGAAGCATCGGAATATAAAACTGGACTCACAGGAGAGGTTCAAATCAGCGAGATTTAGGGTGTCAGTCCTCTTGTACTTAAGTCGGCATTGTGCCTTTTGTATTAATTTCGGATGCAATTTCTGTGTTTCATCCTCAATAAGAAGGTCCCAAGAATACAGTAAACCTGAAGTGAAGCATCGGAATCTAAGACTGGACTCACAGGAGAGGTTCAAATCATAGAGAGTTAGAGTGTCAGTCCTCTTGTTCTTAAGTCGGCATTGTGCCTTTTGTATTAAATTCGGATGCAATTTCTGTGTTTCATCGTCAATAAGAAGGTCTAAAGGATAAGGTATACCTGAAGTGAACCATGGGAACCTAAAACTGGACTCACAGAGGAGGTTCAAATCATAGAAAGTTAGAGTGTCATTCCTATTGTACTTAAGTCGGCAGTGTGCCTTTTGTATTAAATTCGGATGCAATTTCTGTGTTTCATCGTCAATAAGAAGGACCAAGGGATACAGTAAACCTGAAGTGAAGCATCGGAATCTAAGACTGGACTCACAGGAGAGGTTCAAATCATAGGGAGTAAGAGTGTCAGTCCTCTTGTACTTAAGTCGGCATTGTGCCTTTTGTATTAAATTCGGATGCAATTTCTGTGTTTCATCGTCAATAAGAAGGTCCATGTGATACAGTAAACCTGAAGTGAAGCATCGGAATCTAAAACTGGACTCACAGGAGAGGTGCAAATCATAGAGAGTTATAGTGTCAGTCCTCTTGTACTTAAGTCAGCATTTTGCCTTTTGTATTAAATTCGGATGCAATTTCTGTGTTTCATTGTCAATAAGAAGGTCCAAAAGATACAGAAAACCTGAAGTGAAGCATCGGAATCTAAACCTGGACTCACAGGACTGGTTCATATCAGAGAAAGTTAGAGTGTCAGTTTTCTTGTACTTAAGTCGGCATTGTGCCTTTTGTATTAAATTCGGATGCAATTTCTGTGTTTCGTCGTCAATAACAAGGTCCAAGGGATACAGTAAACCTGAAGTGAAGCATCGGAATCTAAAACTGGACTCACAGGAGAGGTTCAAATCATAGAGAGTTAGAGTGTCAGTCCTCTTGTACTTAAGTCGGCATTGTGCCTTTTGTATTAAATTCGGACGCAATTTCTGTGTTTCATCGTCAATAAGAAGGTCCAAGGGATAAGGTAAACCTGAAGTGAAGCATCGGAATCAAAAACTGGACTCACAGGAGAGGTTCTAATCATAGAGAGTTAGAGTGTCAGTCCTCTTGTACTTAAGTCTTCATTGTGCCTTTTGTATTAAATTCGGATGCAATTTCTGTGTTTCATCGTCAATAAGAAGGTCCAAGGGATACAGTAAACCTGAAGTGAAGCATCGGAATGTAAAACTGGACTCACAGGAGGGGTTCAAATCATAGAGAGTTAGAGTGTCAGTCCACTTGTACTTAAGTCGGCATTGTGCCTTTTGTATTATATTCGGATGCAATTTCTGTGTTTCATCGTCAATAAGAACGTCCAAGGGATACGGTAAACCTGAAGTGAAGCATCGGAATCAAAAACTGGACTCACAGGAGAGATTCAAATCATAGAGAGTTAGAATGTCAGTCCTCTTGTACTTAAGTCGGCATTGTGCCTTTTGTATTTAATTCGGATGCAATTTCTGTGTTTCATCGTCAATAAGGTCCAAGGGATAAGGTAAACATGAAGTGAAGCATCGGAATCTAAAACTGGACTGACAGAAGAGGTTCAAATCATAGAAAGTTAGAGTGTCAGTCCTCTTGTACTTAAGTCGGCAGTGTGCATTTTGTATTAAATTCGGATGCAGTTTCTGTGTTTCCTCGTCAATAAGAAGGTCCAAAGAATAGAGTAAACCTGAAGTGAAGCATCTGAAACTAAAACTGGACTCACAGGAGAGGTTTAAATCATTGAGAGTTAGTGTGTCAGTCCTCTTGTACTTAAGTCGGCATTGTGTCTTTTGTATTAAATTCGGATGCCATTTCTATGTTTCATCAACAATACGAAGGTCCAAGGGATACAGTAAACCTGAAGTGAAGCATCGAAATCTAAAACTGGACTCACAGGAGAGGTTCAAATCATAGAGAGTTAGAGTTTCAGTCCTCTTGTACTAAAGCCGGCATTGTGCCTTTTGTATAAAATTCGGATGCAATTTCTGTGTTGCATCGTCAATAAGGAGGTCTAAGGGATACAGTAAACCTGAAGTGGAGCATCGGAATCTAAAACTGGACTCACAGGAGAGGTTCAAATCAGAGAGAGTTAGAGTGCCAGTCCTCTTGTACTTAAGTCGGCATTGTGTCTTTTGTATAAATTCTGATGCAATTTCAGTGTTTCATCGTCAATAAGAAGGTCCAAGGGATACAGTAAACCAGAAGTGAAGCATCGGAATCTAAAACTGGACTCACAGGAGAGGTTCTAATCATAGAGAGTTAGAGTGTCAGCCCCCTTGTACTTAAGTCTTCATTGTGCCCTATGTATTAAATTCAGATGCAGTTTCTGTGTTTCATCGTCAATTAGAAGGTCCAAGAGATACAGTAAACCTGAAGTGAAGCATCGGAATCTAAAACTGGACTCACAGGAGAGGTGCAAATCATAGAGAATTAGAGTGTCAGTCCTCTTGTACTTAAGTCAGCATTGTGCCGTTTGTATTAAATTCGGATGCAATTTCTGTGTTTCATTGTCAATAAGAAGGTCCAAGGGTACAGTAAACCTGAAGTGAAGCATCGGAATCCAAAACTGGACTCACAGGACAGGTTCATATCATAGAAAGTTAGAGTGTCAGTTTTCTTGTACTTAAGTCGGCATTGTGCTTTTTGTATTAAATTTGGAAGCAATTTCTGTGTTTCATCGTCAATAACAAGGTCCAAGGGATACAGTAAACCTGAAGTGAAGCATCGGAATCTAAAACTGGACTCACAGGAGAGGTTCAAATCATAGAGAGTTAGAGTGTCAGTCCTCTTGTACTTAAGTCGGCATTGTGCCTTTTGTATTAAATTCGGATGCAATTTCTGTGTTTCATCGTCAATAAGAAGGTGCAAGGGATAAGGTAAACCTGAAGTGAAGCATCGGAATCTAAAACTGGACTCACAGAAGAGGTTCAAATCATAGAAAGTTAGAGTGTCAGTCCTCTTGTACTTAAGTCAGCAGTGTGCCTTTTGTATTAAATTCGGATGCGGTTTCTGTATTTTATCATCAAATAGAAGGTCCAAGGGATACAGTAAACCTGAAGTGAAGCATCGGAATGTAAAACTGGACTCACAGAAGAGGTCCAAATCATAGAAAGTTAGAGTGTCAGTCCTCTTGTACTTAAGTCGGCAGTGTGCCTTTTGTATTGAATTCGGATGCAATTTCTGTATTTCATCGTCAATAAGAAGGTCCAAGGGATACAGTAAACCTGAAGTGAAGCATCGGAATCTAAGACTGGACTCACAGGAGTGGTTCAAATCATAGAGAGTTAGAGTGTCAGTCCTCTTGTACTTAAGGCGGCATTGTGCCTTTTGTATTACATTCGGATGCAATTTCTGTGTTTCATCGTCAATAAGAACGTCCAAGGGATACAGTAAACCTAAAGTGAAGCATCGGAATCTAAAACTGGACTCACAGGAGAGGTTCTAATCATAGAGAGTTAGAGTGTCAGTCCTCTTGTACTTAAGTCTCCATTGTGCCTTTTGTATTAAATTCGGATGCAATTTCTGTGTTTCATCGTCAATAAGAAGGTCCAAGGGATACAGTAAACCTGAAGTGAAGCATCGGAATCTAAAACTGGACTCACAGGAGAGGTTCAAACCATAGAGAGTTAGAGTGTCAGTCCTCTTGTACTTAAGTCGGCATTGTGCCTTTTGTATTAAATTCGGATGCAATTTCTGTGTTTTATCGTCAATAAGAAGGTCCAAGGCATAAGGTAAACCTGAAGTGAAGCATCGGAATCTAAAACTGGACTCACAGAAGAGGTTCAAATCATTGAAAGTTAGAGTGTCAGTCCTCTTGTACTAAGTCGGCAGTGTGCCTTTCGTATTAAATTCGGATGCAATTTCTGTGTTTCATCGTCAATAAGATGGTCCAAGGGATACAGTAAAGCTGAAGTGAAGCATCGGAATCTAAAACTGGACTCACAGGAAAGGTTCAAATCATAGAGAGTTAGATTGTCAGTCCTCTTGTACTTAAATCGGCATTGTGCCTTTTGTATTAAATTCGGATGCAATTTCTGTGTTTCATCGTCAATAAGAAGGTCCAAGGGATAAGGTAAACCTGAAGTGAAGCATCGGAATCTAAAACTGGACTCACAGAAGAGGTTCAAATCATAGAAAGTTAGAGTGTCAGTCCTCTTGTACTTAAGTCGGCAGTGTGCCTTTTGTATTTAATTCGGAAGCGGTTTCTGTATTTTATCATCAAATAGAAGGTCCAAGGGATACAGTAAACCTGAAGTGAAGCATCGGAATCTATAACTGGACTCACAGGAGAGGTTCAAATCATAGAGAGTTAGAGATTAAGTCCTCTTGTACTTAAGTCGGCATTGTGCCTTTTGTATTGCATTCGGTTGCAATTTCTGTGTTTCATCGTCAATAAGAAGGTCCAATGGATACAGTAAACCTGAAGTGAAGCATCGGAATCTAAAACTGGACTCACAGGAGAGGTTCTAATCATAGAGAGTTAGAGTGTCAGTCCTCTTGTACTTAAGTCTTCATTGTGCCTTTTGTATTAAATTCGGATGCAATTTCTGTGTTTCATCGTCAATAAGAAGGTACAAGGGATACAGTAAACCTGAAGTGAAGCATCGGAATCTAAAACTGGACTCACAGGAGAGGTTCAAATCATAGAGAGTTAGAGTGTCAGTCCTCTTGTACTTAAGTCGGCATTGTGCCTTTTGTATTAAATTCGGATGCAATTTCTGTGATTTATCGTCAATAAGAAGGTCCAAGGCATAAGGTAAACCTGAAGTGAAGCATCGGAATCTAAAACTGGCCTCACAGAAGAGGTTCAAATCATTGAAAGTTAGAGTGTCAGTCCTCTTGTACTAAGTCGGCAGTGTTGCCTTTTGTATTAAATTCGGATACAATTTCTGTGTTTCATCGTCAATAAGATGGTCCAAGGGATACAGTAAACCTGAAGTGAAGCATCGGAATCTAAAACTGAACTCACAGGAAAGATTCAAATCATAGAGAGTTAGATTGTCAGTCCTCTTGTACTTAAGTCGGCATTGTGCGTTTTGTATTTAATTCGGATTCAATTTCTGTGTTTCATCGTCAATAAGGAGGTCCAAGGGATACAGTAAACCTGAAGTGAAGCATCGGAATGCAAGACTGGACTCACAGAAGAGGTTCAAATCAGCGAGAGTTAGAGTGTCAGTCCTCTTGTACTTAAGTCGGCATTGTGCCTTTTGTATTAAATTCGGATGCAATTTCTGTGTTTCATCGTCAAAAAGAAGGTCCAAAGGATACAGTAAACCTGAAGTGAAGCATCGGAATCTAAAACTGGACTCAAAGGAGAGGTTCAAATCATAGAGAGTAAGAGTGTCAGTCCTCTTGTACTTAAGTCGGCATTGTGCCTTTTGTATTAAATTCGGATGCAATTTCTGTGTTTCATCGTCAATAATAAGGTCCAAGGGATAAGGTAAACCTGAAGTGAAGCATCGGAATCTAAAACTGGACTCACAGAAGAGATTCAAATCATAGAAAGTTAGAGTGTCATTTCTCTTGTACTTAAGTCGACAGTGTGCCTTCTGTATTAAATTCGGATGCAATTTCTGTGTTTCATCGTCAATAAGAAGGTCCATGGGATACAGTAAACCTGAAGTGAAGCATCGGAATCTAAAACTGGACTCACAGGAGAGGTTCAAATCATAGAGAGTTAGAGTGTCAGTCCTCTTGTACTTAAGTCGGCATTGTGCCTTTTGTATTAAATTCGGATGCAATTTCTGTGTTTTATCGTCAATAAGAAGGTCCAAGGGATACAGTAAACCTGAAGTGAAGCATCGGAATCTAAAACTGGACTCACAGTAGAGGTTCTAATCATAGAGAGTTATAGTGTCAGTCCTCTTGTACTTAAGTCTTCATTGTGCCTCATGTATTACATTCGGATGCAATTTCTGTGTTTCATCGTCAATAACAAGGTCCAAGGGATACAGTAAACCTGAAGTGAAGCATCGGAATCTATAACTGGACTCACAGGAGAGGTTCAAATCATAGAGAGTTAGAGATTAAGTCCTCTTGTACTTAAGTCGGCATTGTGCCTTTTGTATTACATTCGGTTGCAATTTCTGTGTTTCATCGTCAATAAGAAGGTCCAAGGGATACAGTAAACCTGAAGTGAAGCATCGGAATCTAAAACTGGACTCACAGGAGAGGTTCTAATCATAGAGAGTTAGAGTGTCAGTCCTCTTGTACTTAAGTCTTCATTGTGCCTTTTGTATTAAATTCGGATGCAATTTCTGTGTTTCATCGTCAATAAGAAGGTACAAGGGATACAGTAAACCTGAAGTGAATCATCGGAATCTAAAACTGGACTCACAGGAGAGGTTCAAATCATAGAGAGTTAGAGTGTCAGTCCTCTTGTACTTAAGTCGGCATTGTGCCTTTTGTATTAAATTCGGATGCAATTTCTGTGATTTATCGTCAATAAGAAGGTCCAAGGCATAAGGTAAACCTGAAGTGAAGCATCGGAATCTAAAACTGGCCTCACAGAAGAGGTTCAAATCATTGAAAGTTAGAGTGTCAGTCCTCTTGTACTAAGTCGGCAGTGTGCCTTTTGTATTAAATTCGGATACAATTTCTGTGTTTCATCGTCAATAACATGGTCCAAGGGATACAGTAAACCTGAAGTGAAGCATCGGAATCTAAAACTGAACTCACAGGAAAGGTTCAAATCATAGAGAGTTAGATTGTCAGTCCTCTTGTACTTAAGTCGGCATTGTGCGTTTTGTATTTAATTCGGATTCAATTTCTGTGTTTCATCGTCAATAAGGAGGTCCAAGGGATACAGTAAACCTGAAGTGAAGCATCGGAATGCAAGACTGGACTCACAGAAGAGGTTCAAATCAGCGAGAGTTAGAGTGTCAGTCCTCTTGTACTTAAGTCGGCATTGTGCCTTTTGTATTAAATTCGGATGCAATTTCTGTGTTTCATCGTCAATAAGAAGGTCCAAAGGATACAGTAAACCTGAAGTGAAGCATCGGAATCTAAAACTGGACTCACAGGAGAGGTTCAAATCATAGAGAGTAAGAGTGTCAGTCCTCTTGTACTTAAGTCGGCATTGTGCCTTTTGTATTAAATTCGGATGCAATTTCTGTGTTTCATCGTCAATAATAAGGTCCAAGGGATAAGGTAAACCTGAAGTGAAGCATCGGAATCTAAAACTGGACTCACAGAAGAGGTTCAAATCATAGAAAGTTAGAGTGTCATTTCTCTTGTACTTAAGTCGACAGTGTGCCTTCTGTATTAAATTCGGATGCAATTTCTGTGTTTCATCGTCAATAAGAAGGTCCATGGGATACAGTAAACCTGAAGTGAAGCATCGGAATCTAAAACTGGACTCACAGGAGAGGTTCAAATCATAGAGAGTTAGAGTGTCAGTCCTCTTGTACTTAAGTCGGCATTGTGCCTTTTGTGTTAAATTCGGATGCAATTTCTGTGTTTTATCGTCAATAAGAAGGTCCAAGGGATACAGTAAACCTGAAGTGAAGCATCGGAATCTAAAACTGGACTCACAGTAGAGGTTCTAATCATAGAGAGTTATAGTGTCAGTCCTCTTGTACTTAAGTCTTCATTGTGCCTCATGTATTACATTCGGATGCAATTTCTGTGTTTCATCGTCAATAACAAGGTCCAAGGGATACAGTAAACCTGAAGTGAAGCATCGGAATCTAAAACTGTACTCACAGGAGAGGTTCAAATCATAGAGAGTTACAGTGTCAGTCCTCTTGAACTTAAGTCGGCATTCTGCCTTTTGTATTACATTCGGATGCAATTTCTGTGTTTCATCGTCAATAAGAAGGTCTAAAGGATAAGGTATACCTCAAGTGAACCATGGGAACCTAAAACTGGACTCACAGAAGAGGTTCAAATCATAGAAAGTTAGAGTGTCAGTCCTCTTGTACTTGTCGGCATTGTGTCTTTGTATTAATTTCGGATGCAATTTCTGTGTTTCATCATCAATAAGAAGGTCCAAGGTATACAGTAAACCTGAAGTGAAGCATAGGAATGTAAAATGGGACTCACAGGAGAGGTTCAAATCATAGAGAGTTTGAGTGTCAGTCCTCTTGTACTTAAGTTGGCATTGTGCGTTTTGTATTAAATTCGGATGCAATTTCTGTGTTTCATCGTCAATAAGGAGGTCCAAGGGATACAGTAAACCTGAAGTGAAGCATCGGAATGTAAAATTGGACTCACAGGAGAGGTTCAAATCAGCGAGAGTTAGAGTGTCAGTCCTCTTGTACTTAAGTCTTCAATGTGCCTTTTGTATTAAATTCGGATGCAATTTCTGTGTTTCATCCTCAATAAGAAGGTCCAAAGGATACAGTAAACCTGATGTGAAGCATCGGAATCTAACACTGGACTCACAGGAGAGGTGCAAATCATAGAGAGTTAGAGTGTCAGTCCTCTTGTTCTTAAGTCGGCATTATGCCTTTTGTATTAAATTCGGATGCAATTTCTGTGTTTCATCGTCAATAAGAAGGTCTAAAGGATAAGGTATACCTGAAGTGAACCATGGGAACCTAAAACTGGACTCACAGAAGAGGTTCAAATCATAGGGAGTAAGAGTGTCAGTTCTCTTGTACTTAAGTCGGCATTGTGCCTTTTGTATTAAATTCGGATGCAATATCTGTGTTTCATCGTCAATAAGAAGGTCCAAGTGATACAGTAAACCTGAAGTGAAGCATCGGAATCTAAAACTGGACTCACAGGAGAGGTTCAAATCATAGAGCGTTAGAGTGTCAGTCCTCTTGTACTTAAGTCGGCATTGTGCCTTTTGTATTAAATTCAGATGCAATTTCTGTGTTTAATCGTCAATAGGAAGGTCCAAGGCATAAGGTAAACCTGAAGTGAAGCATCGGAATCTAAAACTGGACTCACAGAAGAGGTTCAAATCATTGAAAGTTAGAGTGTCAGTCCTCTTGTACTAAGTCGGCAGTGTGCCTTTTGTATTAAATTCGGATGCAATTTCTGTGTTTCATCGTCAATAAGATGGTCCAAGGGATACAGTAAACCTGAAGTGAAGCATCGGAATCTAAAACTGGACTCACAGGAAAGGTTCAAATCATAGAGAGTTAGATTGTCAGTCCTCTTGTACTTATGTGGGCTTTGTGCGTTTTGTATTTAATTCGGATTCAATTTCTGTGTTTCATCGTCAATAAGGAGGTCCAACGGATACAGTAAACCTGAAGTGAAGCATCGGAATGTAAGACTGGACTCACAGAAGAGGTTCAAATCAGCGAGAGTTAGAGTGTCAGTCCTCTTGTACTTAAGTCGGCATTGTGCCTTTTGTATTACATTCGGATGCAATTTCTGTGTTTCATCGTCAATAAGAAGGTCTAAAGGATAAGGTATACCTGAAGTGAACCATGGGAACGTAAAACTGGACTCACAGAGGAGGTTCAAATCATAGAAAGTTAGAGTGTCAGTCCTCTTGTACTTAAGTCGGCATTGTGCCTTTTGTATCACATTCGGATGCAATTTCTGTGTTTCATCGTCAATAAGAAGGTCTAAAGGATAAGGTATACCTGAAGTGAACCATGGGAACGTAAAACTGGACTCACAGAGGAGGTTCAAATCATAGAAAGTTAGAGTGTCAGTCCTCTTGTACTTGTCGGCATTGTGTCTTTGTATTAATTTCGGATGCAATTTCTGTGTTTCATCATCAATAAGGAGGTCCAAGGGATACAGTAAACCTGAAGTGAAGCATCGGAATGTAAAACTGGACTCACAGGAGAGGTTCAAATCATAGAGAGTTTGAGTGTCAGTCCTCTTGTACTTAAGTTGGCATTGTGCGTTTTGTATTAAAATCGGATGCAATTTCTGTGTTTCATCGTCAATAAGGAGGTCCAAGGGATACAGTAAACCTGAAGTGAAGCATCGGAATGTAAAACTGGACTCACAGGAGAGGTTCAAATCAGCGAGAGTTAGAGTGTCAGTCCTCTTGTACTTAAGTCTTCATTGTGCCTTTTGTATTAAATTCGGATGCAATTTCTGTGTTTCATCCTCAATAAGAAGGTCCAAAGGATACAGTAAACCTGAAGTGAAGCATCGGAATCTAAAACTGGACTCACAGGAGAGGTTCAAATCATAGAGAGTTAGAGTGTCAGTCCTCTTGTTCTTAAGTCGGCATTATGCCTTTTGTATTAAATTCGGATGCAATTTCTGTGTTTCATCGTCAATAAGAAGGTCTAAAGGATAAGGTATACCAGAAGTGAACCATGGGAACCTAAGACTGGACTCACAGAAGAGGTTCAAATCATAGGGAGTAAGAGTGTCAGTCCTCTTGTACTTAAGTCGGCATTGTGCCTTTTGTATTAAATTCGGATGCAATTTCTGTGTTTCATCGTCAATAAGAAGGTCCAAGTGATACAGTAAACCTGAAGTGAAGCATCGGAATCTAAAACTGGACTCACAGGAGAGGTGCAAATCATAGAGAGTTATTGTGTCAGTCCTCTTGTACTTAAGTCAGCATTGTGCCTTTTGTATTAAATTCGGATGCAATTTCTGTGTTTCATTGTCAATAAGAAGGTCCAAGGGATACAGTAAACCTGAAGTGAAGCATCGGAATCTAAAACTGGACTCACAGGACAGGTTCATATCATAGAAAGTTAGAGTGTCAGTTTTCTTGTACTTAAGTCGGCATTGTGCCTTTTGTATTAAATTCGGATGCAATTTCTGTGTTTCGTCGTCAATAACAAGGTTCAAGGGATACAGTAAACCTGAAGTGAAGCATCGGAATCTAAAACTGGACTCACAGGAGAGGTTCAAATCATAGAGAGTTAGAGTGTCAGTCCTCTTGTACTTAAGTCGGCATTGTGCCTTTTGTATTAAATTCGGATGCAATTTCTGTGTTTCATCGTCAATAAGAAGGTCCAAGGGATAAGGTAAACCTAAAGTGAAGCATCGGAATCTAAAACTGGACTCACAGGAGAGGTTAAAATCATAGAGAGTTAGAGTGTCATTCCTCTTGTACTTAAGTCTTCATTGTGCCTTATGTATTAAATTCGGATGCAATTTCTGTGTTTCATCGTCAATTAGAAGGTCCAAGGGATACAGTAAACCTGAAGTGAAGCATCGGAATCTAAAACTGGACTCACAGCAGAGGTTCAAATCATAGAGAGTTAGAGTGTCAGTCCTCTTGTACTTAAGTCGGCATTGTGCCTTTTGTATTAAATTCGGATGCAATTTCTGTGTTTTATCGTCAATAAGAAGGTCCAAGGCATAAGGTAAACCTGAAGTGAAGCATCGGAATCTATAACTGGACTCACAGAAAAGGTTCAAATCATTGAAAGTTAGAGTGTCAGTCCTCTTGTACTAAGTCGGCAGTGTGCCTTTTGTATTAAATTCGGATGCAATTTCTGTGTTTCATCGTCAATAAGATGGTCCAAGGGATACAGTAAACCTGAAGTGAAGCATCGGAATCTAAAACTGGACTCACAGCAGAGGTTCAAATCATAGATAGTTAGAGTGTCAGCCCTCTTGTACTTAAGTCGGCATTGTGCCTTTTGTATTAAATTCGGATGCAATTTCTGTGTTTCATCGTCAATAAGAAGGTCCAAGGGATACAGTAAACCTGAAGTGAAGCATCGGAATGTAAAACTGGACTCACAGGAGGGGTTCAAATCATAGAGAGTTAGAGTGTCAGCCCTCTTGTACTTAAGTCGGCATTGTGCCTTTTGTATTTAATTCGGATGCAATTTCTGTGTTTCATCGTCAATAAGGTCAAAGGGATAAGGTAAACCTGAAGTGAAGCATCGGAATCTAAAACTGGACTGACAGAAGGGGTTCAAATCATAGAAAGTTAGAGTGTCAGTCCTCTTGTACTTAAGTCGGCAGTGTGCATTTTGTATTAAATTCGGATGCAGTTTCTGTGTTTCGTCGTCAATAAGAAGGTCCAAAGAATACAGTAAACCTGAAGTGAAGCATCTGAATCTAAAACAGGACTCACAGGAGAGGTTCAAATCATTGAGAGTTAGAGTGTCAGTCCTCTTGTACTTAAGTCGGCATTGTGTCTTTTGTATTAAATTCGGATGCAATTTCTGTGTTTCATCCACAATACGAAGGTCCAAGGGATACAGTAAACCTGAAGTGAAGCATCGAAATCTAAAACTGGACTCACAGGAGAGGTTCAAATCATAGAGAGTTAGAGTGTCAGTCCTCTTGTACTAAAGTCGGCATTGTGCCTTTAGTATAAAATTCGGATGCAATTTCTGTGTTGCATCGTCAATAAGGAGGTCTAAGGGATACAGTAAACCTGAAGTGAAGCATCGGAATCTAAAACTGGACTCACAGGAGAGGTTCAAATCAGAGAGAGTTAGAGTGCCAGTCCTCTTGTACTTAAGTCGGCATTGTGTCTTTTGTATAAATTCTGATGCAATTTCAGTGTTTCATCGTCAATAAGAAGGTCCAAGGGATACAGTAAACCAGAAGTGAAGCATCGGAATCTAAAACTGGACTCCCAGGAGAGGTTCTAATCATAGAGAGTTAGAGTGTCAGCCCTCTTGTACTTAAGTCTTCATTGTGCCTTATGTATTAAATTCAGATGCAGTTTCTGTGTTTCATCGTCAATTAGAAGGTCCAAGGGATACAGTAAACCTGAAGTGGAAGAATCGGAATCTAAAACTGGACTCACAGGAGAGGTTCAAATCATAGAGAGTTAGATTGTCAGTCCTCTTGAACTTCAGTCGGCATTGTGCCTTTTGTATTAAATTCGGATGCAATTTCTGTGTTTCATCGTCAATAAGAAGGTCCAAGGGATACAGTAAACCTGAAGTGAAGCATCGGAATCTAAAGCTGGACTCACAGGAGAGGTTCAAATCATAGAGAGTTAGAGTGTCAGTCCTCTTGTACTTAAGTCGGCATTGTGCCTTTTGTATTAAATTCGGATGCAATTTCTGTGTTTTATCGTCAATAAGAAGGTCCAAGGCATAAGGTAAACCTGAAGTGAAGCATCGGAATCTAAAACTGGACTCACAGAAGAGGTTCAAATCATTGAAAGTTAGAGTGTCAGTCATCTTGTACTAAGTCGGCAGTGTGCCTTTTGTATTAAATTCGGATGCAATTTCTGTGTTTCATCGTCAATAAGATGGTCCAAGGGATACAGTAAACCTGAAGTGAAGCATCGGAATTTAAAACTGGACTCACAGGAGAGGTTCAAATCACAGAGAGTTAGAGTGTCAGCCCTCTTGTACTTAAGTCGGCATTGTGCCTTTTGTATTAAATTCGGATGCAATTTCTGTGTTTCATCGTCAATAAGAAGGTCCAAGGGATACAGTAAACCTGAAGTGAAGCATCGGAATGTAAAACTGGACTCACAGGAGGGGTTCAAATCATAGAGAGTTAGAGTGTCAGTCCACTTGTACTTAAGTCGGCATTGTGCCTTTTGTATTAAATTCGGATGCAATTTCTGTGTTTCATCGTCAATAAGAACGTCCAAGGGATACAGTAAACCTGAAGTGAAGCATCGGAATCTAAAACTGTACTCACAGGAGAGGTGCAAATCATAGAGAGTTAGAGGGTCAGTCCTCTTGTACTTAAGTCAGCATTGTGATGTTTGTATTAAATTCGGATGCAATTTCTGTGTTTCTTTGTCAATAAGAAGGTCCAAGGGATACAGTAAACCTGAAGTGAAGCATCGGAATCTAAAACTGGACTCACAGGACAGGTTCATATCATAGAAAGTTAGAGTGTCAGTTTTCTTGTACTTAAGTCGGCATTGTGCTTTTTGTATTAAATTCGGAAGCAATTTCTGTGTTTCATCGTCAATAACAAGGTCCAAGGGATACAGTAAACCTGAAGTGAAGCATCAGAATCTAAAACTGGACTCACAGGAGTGGTTCAAATCATAGAGAGTTAGAGTGTCAGTCCTCTTGTACTTAAGTCGGCATTGTGCCTTTTGTATTAAATTCGGATGCAATTTCTGTGTTTCATCGTCAATAAGAAGGTCCAAGGGATAAGGTAAACCTGAAGTGAAGCATCGGAATCTAAAACTGGACTCACAGAAGAGGCTCAAATCATAGAAAGTTAGAGTGTCAGTCCTCTTGTACTTAAGTCGGCAGTGTGCCTTTTGTATTGAATTCGGATGCAATTTCTGTATTTCATCGTCAATAAGAAGGTCCAAGGGATACAGTAAATCTGAAGTGAAGCATCGGAATCTAAAACTGGACTCACAGGAGAAGTTCAAATCATAGAGAGTTAGAGTGTCAGTCCTCTTGTACTTAAGTCGGCATTGTGCCTTTTGTATTACATTCGGATGCAATTTCTGTGTTTCATCGTCAATAAGAAGGTCCAAGAGATACAGTAAACCTGAAGTGAAGCATCGGAATCTAAAACTGGACTCACAGGAGAGGTTCTAATCATAGAGAGTTAGAGTGTCAGTCCTCTTGTACTTAAGTCTTCATTGTGCCTTTTGTATTAAATTCAGATGCAATTTCTGTGTTTCATCGTCAATAAGAAGGTCCAAGGGATAAGGTAAACCTGAAGTGAAGCATCGGAATCTAAAACTGGACTCACAGGAGAGGTTCAAATCATAGAGATTTAGAGTGTCAGTCCTCTTGTACTTAAGTCGGCATTGTGCCTTTTGTATTAAATTCGGATGCAATTTCTGTGTTTTATCGTCAATAAGAAGGTCCAAGGCATAAGGTAAACCTGAAGTGAAG
This sequence comes from Schistocerca serialis cubense, assembly GCF_023864345.2. Taxonomy (NCBI): domain Eukaryota; kingdom Metazoa; phylum Arthropoda; class Insecta; order Orthoptera; family Acrididae; genus Schistocerca; species Schistocerca serialis. The sequence continues at coordinate 518,600,465 of NC_064646.1, forward strand.
CATCGGAATCTAAAACAGGACTCACAGAAGAGGTTCAAATCATTGAAAGTTAGAGTGTCAGTCCTCTTGTACTTAAGTCGGCATTGTGCGTTTTGTATTTAATTCGGATTCAATTTCTGTGTTTCATCGTCAATAAGGAGGTCCAAGGGATACAGTAAACCTGAAGTGAAGCATCGGAATGCAAGACAGGACTCACAGAAGAGGTTCAAATCAGCGAGAGTTAGAGTGTCAGTCCTCTTGTACTTAAGTCGGCATTGTGACTTTTGTATTAAATTCGGATGCAATTTCTGTGTTTCATCGTCAAAAAGAAGGTCCAAAGGATACAGTAAACCTGAAGTGAAGCATCGGAATCTAAAACTGGACTCACAGGAGAGGTTCAAATCATAGAGAGTAAGAGTGTCAGTCCTCTTGTACTTAAGTCGGCATTGTGCCTTTTGTATTAAATTCGGATGCAATTTCTGTGTTTCATCGTCAATAAGAAGGTCCAAGGGATAAGGTAAACCTGAAGTGAAGCTCGGAATCTAAAACTGGACTCACAGAAGAGGTTCAAATCATAGAAAGTTAAAGTGTCATTTCTCTTGTACTTAAGTCGACAGTGTGCCTTCTGTATTAAATTCGGATGCAATTTCTGTGTTTCATCATCAATAAGAAGGTCCATGGGATACAGTAAACCTGAAGTGAAGCATCGGAATCTAAAACTGGACCCACAGGAGAGGTTAAAATCATAGGGAGTTAGAGTGTCAGTCCTCTTGTACTTAAGTCGGCATTGTGCCTTTTGTATTAAATTCGGATGCAATTTCTGTGTTTCATCGTCAATAAGAAGGTCTAAAGGATAAGGTATACCTGAAGTGAACCATGGGAACCTAAAACTGGACTCACAGAAGAGGATCAAATCATAGAAAGTTAGAGTGTCAGTCCTCTTGTACTTGTCGGCATTGTGTCTTTGTATTAATTTCGGATGCAATTTCTGTGTTTCATCATCAATAAGAAGGTCCAAGGTGTACAGTAAACCTGAAGTGAAGCATAGGAATGTAAAACGGGACTCACAGGAGAGGTTCAAATCATAGAGAGTTTGAGTGTCAGTCCTCTTGTACTTAAGTTGGCATTGTGCGTTTTGTATTAAATTCGGATGCAATTTCTATGTTTCATCGTCAATAAGGAGGTCCAAGGGATACAGCAAACCTGAAGTGAAGCATCGGAATGTAAAACTGGACGCACAGGAGAAGCTCAAATCAGCGAGAGTTAGAGTGTCAGTCCTCTTGTACTTAAGTCTTCATTGTGCCTTTTGTATTAAATTCGGATGCAATTTCTGTGTTTCATCCTCAATAAGAAGGTCCAAAGGATACAGTAAACCTGAAGTGAAGCATCGGAATCTAAACCTGGACCCACAGGAGAGGTTCAAATCATAGAGAGTTAGAGTGTCAGTCCTCTTGTTTTTAAGTCGGCATTATGCCTTTTGTATTAAATTCGGATGCAATTTCTATGTTTCATCGTCAATTAGAAGGTCTAAAGGATAACGTATACCTGAAGTGAACCATGGGAACCTAAAACTGGACTCACAGAAGAGGTTCAAATCATAGAAAATTAGAGTGTCATTCCTCTTGTACTTAAGTCGACACTGTGCCTTTTGTATTAAATTCGGATGCAATTTCTGTGTTTCATCGTCAATTAGAAGGACCAAGGGATACAGTAAACCTGAAGTGAAGCATCGGAATCTAAAGCTGGACTCACAGGAGAGGTTCAAATCATAGAGAGATAGAGTGTCAGTCCTCTTGTACTTAAGTCGGCATTGTGCCTTTTGTATTAAATTCGGATGCAATTTCTGTGATTCATCGTCAATAAGAAGGTCCAAGGGATAAGGTAAACCTTATGTGAATCATCGGAATCTAAAACTGGACTCACAGAAGAGGTTCAAATCATAGAAAGTTAGAGTGTCATTCCTCTTGTACTTAAGTCGGCAGTGTCCCTTTTGTATTAAATTCGGATGCGGTTTCTGTATTTTATCATCAATAAGAAGGTCCAAGGGATACAGTAAACGTGAAGTGGAGCATTGGAATCTAAAACTGGACTCACAGGAGAGATTCAGATCATAGAGAGTTAGAGTGTCAGTCCTCATCTACTTAAGTCGGCATTGTGACTTTTGTATTAAATTCGGATGCAATTTCAGTGTTTCTTCGTCAATAAGGGTGTCCTAGGGATACAGTAAACCCTTAAGTGAAGCATTGGAATCTAAAACTGGACTCACAGGAGAGGTTCAAATCATAGAGAGTTAGAGTGTCAGTCCTCTTGTACTTAAGTCGGCATTGTGTCTTTTGTATTAAATTCGGATGCAATTTCTGTGTTTCATCGTCAATAACAAGGTCCAAGGGAAACAGTAAACCTACAGTGAAGCATCGCAATCTAAAACTGGACTCACAGGAGAGGTTCAAATCATAGAGAGTTAGAGTGTCAGTCCTCTTGTACTTAAGTCGGCATTGTGCGTTGTGTATTAAATTCGGATGCAATATCTGTATTTCATCGTCAATTAGGAGGTCCAAGGGATACAGTAAACCTGAAGTGAAGCATCGGAATGTAAAACTGGACTCACTGGAGAGGTTCAAATCATAGAGAGTTAGAGTGTCAGTCCTCTTGTACTTAAGTCGGCATTGTGCCTTTTGTATTAAATTCGGATGCAAATTCGGTGTTTCATCGTCAATAAGAAGGTCCAAGTGATACAGTTAACCTGAAGTGAAGCATCGGAATCTAAAACTGGACTCACAGGAGAGGTTCAAAACATAGGGAGTTAGAGTGTCAGTCCTCTTGTACTTAAGTCGGCATTGTGCCTATTGTATTAAATTCGGATGCTATTTCTGTGTTTCATCGTCAATAAGAAGGTCCAAGGGATACAGTAAACCTGAAGTGAAGCTTCGGAATCTAAAACTGGACTCACAAGAGAGGTTCTAATCATCGAGAGTTACAGTGTCAGTCCTCTTGTACTTAAGTCTTCATTGTGCCTTTTGTATTAAATTCGGATGCAATTACTGTGTTTCATCGTCAAGAAGAAGGTCCAAGGGATACAGTAAACCTGAAGTGAAGCATCGGAATCTAAAACTGGACTCACAGGACAGGTTCATATCATAGAAAGTTAGAGTGTCACTCCTCTTGTACTTAAGTCTTCATTCTGCCTTATGTATTAATTTCGGAAGCAATTTCTGTGTTTCATCGTCAATTACACGGTCAAGGGGTACAGTAAACCTGAAGTGAAGCATCGGAATCTGAAACTGGACTCACAGGAGAGGTTCAAACCATAGAGAGTTAGAGTGTCAGTCCTCTTGTACTTATGTCGGCATTGTGCCTTTTGTATTAAATTCGGATGCAATTTCTGTGTTTCATCGTCAATAAGAAGGTCCAAGGAATACAGTAAACCTGAAGTGAAGCATCGGAATCTAAAGCTGGACTCACAGGAGAGGATCAAATCATAGAGAGTTAGAGTGTCAGTCCACTTGTACTTAAGTCAGCATTGTGCCTTTTGTATTAAATTCGGATGCAATTTCTGTGTTTCTTTGTCAATAAGAAGGTCCAAGGGATACAGTAAACCTGAAGTGAAGCATAGGAATCTAAAACTGGACTCACAGGAGAGGTTAAAATCATAGAGAGTTAGAGTGTCATTCCTCTTGTACTTAAGTCTTCATTGTGCCTTATGTATTAAATTCGGATGCAATTTCTGTGTTTCATCGTCAATTAGAAGGTCCAAGGGATACAGTAAACCTGAAGTGAAGCATCGAAATCTAAAACTGGACTCACAGGAGAGGTTCAAATCATAGAGAGTTATAGTGTCAGTCCTCTTGTACTTAAGTCGGCATTGTGCCTTTTGTATTAAATTCGGATGCAATTTCTGTGTTTTATCGTCAATAAGAAGGTCCAAGGCATAAGGTAAACCTGAAGTGAAGCATCGGAATCTAAAACTGGACTCACAGAAGAGGTTCAAATCATTGAAAGTTAGAGTGTCAGTTCTCTTGTACTAAGTCGGCAGTGTGCCTTTTGTATTAGATTCGGATGCAATTTCTGTGTTTCATCGTCAATAAGATGGTCCAAGGGATACAGTAAACCTGAAGTGAAGCATCGGAATCTAAAACTGGACTCACAGGAGAGGTTCAAATCATAGAGAGTTAGAGTGAAAGCCCTCTTGTACTTAAGTCGGCATTGTGCCTTTTGTATTAAATTCGGATGCAATTTCTGTGTTTCATCGTCAATAAGAAGGTCCAAGGGATACAGTAAACCTGAAGTGAAGCATCGGAATGTAAAACTGGACTCACAGGAGGGGTTCAAATCACAGAGAGTTAGAGTGTCAGTCCACTTGTACTTAAGTCGGCATTGTGGATTTTGTATTAAATTGGGATGCAGTTTCTGTGTTTCATCGTCAATTAGAAGGTCCAAGGGATACAGTAAACCTGAAGTGAAGCATCGGAATCTAAAACTGGACTCACAGGAGAGGTTCAAATCATAGAGAGTTAGAGTGTCAGTCCTCTTGTACTTAAGTCGGCATTGTGCCTTTTGTATTAAATTCGGATGCAATTTTTGTTTTTTTTTCGTCAATAAGGAGGTCCAAGGCATAAGGTAAACCTGAAGTGAAGCATCGGAATCTAAAACTGGACTCACAGAAGAGGTCAAATCATTGAAAGTTAGAGTGTCAGTCCTCTTGTACTAAGTCGGCAGTGTGCCTTTTGTATTAAATTCGGATGCAATTTCTGTGTTTCATCGTCAATAAGATGGTATAAGGGATACAGTAAACCTGAAGTGAAGCATCGGAATCTAAAACTGGACTCAAAGGAGAGGTTCAAATCATAGGGAGTTAGAGTGTCAGCCCTCTTGTACTTAAGTCGGCATTGTGCCTTTTGTATTTAATTCGGATGCAATTTCTGTGTTTCATCGTCAATAAGGTCCAAGGGATAAGGTAAACCTGAAGTGAAGCATCGGAATCTAAAACTGGACTCACAGGAGAGGTTCAAATCATAGAGAGTTAGAGTGAAAGCCCTCTTGTACTTAAGTCGGCATTGTGCCTTTTGTATTAAATTCGGATGCAATTTCTGTGTTTCATCGTCAATAACAAGGTCCAAGGGAAACAGTAAACCTACAGTGAAGCATCGCAATCTAAAACTGGACTCACAGGAGAGGTTCAAATCATAGAGAGTTAGAGTGTCAGTCCTCTTGTACTTAAGTCGGCATTGTGCGTTGTGTATTAAATTCGGATGCAATATCTGTATTTCATCGTCAATTAGGAGGTCCAAGGGATACAGTAAACCTGAAGTGAAGCATCGGAATGTAAAACTGGACTCACTGGAGAGGTTCAAATCATAGAGAGTTAGAGTGTCAGTCCTCTTGTACTTAAGTCGGCATTGTGCCTTTTGTATTAAATTCGGATGCAAATTCGGTGTTTCATCGTCAATAAGAAGGTCCAAGTGATACAGTTAACCTGAAGTGAAGCATCGGAATCTAAAACTGGACTCACAGGAGAGGTTCAAAACATAGGGAGTTAGAGTGTCAGTCCTCTTGTACTTAAGTCGGCATTGTGCCTATTGTATTAAATTCGGATGCTATTTCTGTGTTTCATCGTCAATAAGAAGGTCCAAGGGATACAGTAAACCTGAAGTGAAGCTTCGGAATCTAAAACTGGACTCACAAGAGAGGTTCTAATCATCGAGAGTTACAGTGTCAGTCCTCTTGTACTTAAGTCTTCATTGTGCCTTTTGTATTAAATTCGGATGCAATTACTGTGTTTCATCGTCAAGAAGAAGGTCCAAGGGATACAGTAAACCTGAAGTGAAGCATCGGAATCTAAAACTGGACTCACAGGACAGGTTCATATCATAGAAAGTTAGAGTGTCACTCCTCTTGTACTTAAGTCTTCATTCTGCCTTATGTATTAATTTCGGAAGCAATTTCTGTGTTTCATCGTCAATTACACGGTCAAGGGGTACAGTAAACCTGAAGTGAAGCATCGGAATCTGAAACTGGACTCACAGGAGAGGTTCAAACCATAGAGAGTTAGAGTGTCAGTCCTCTTGTACTTATGTCGGCATTGTGCCTTTTGTATTAAATTCGGATGCAATTTCTGTGTTTCATCGTCAATAAGAAGGTCCAAGGAATACAGTAAACCTGAAGTGAAGCATCGGAATCTAAAGCTGGACTCACAGGAGAGGTTCAAATCATAGAGAGTTAGAGTGTCAGTCCACTTGTACTTAAGTCAGCATTGTGCCTTTTGTATTAAATTCGGATGCAATTTCTGTGTTTCTTTGTCAATAAGAAGGTCCAAGGGATACAGTAAACCTGAAGTGAAGCATAGGAATCTAAAACTGGACTCACAGGAGAGGTTAAAATCATAGAGAGTTAGAGTGTCATTCCTCTTGTACTTAAGTCTTCATTGTGCCTTATGTATTAAATTCGGATGCAATTTCTGTGTTTCATCGTCAATTAGAAGGTCCAAGGGATACAGTAAACCTGAAGTGAAGCATCGAAATCTAAAACTGGACTCACAGGAGAGGTTCAAATCATAGAGAGTTATAGTGTCAGTCCTCTTGTACTTAAGTCGGCATTGTGCCTTTTGTATTAAATTCGGATGCAATTTCTGTGTTTTATCGTCAATAAGAAGGTCCAAGGCATAAGGTAAACCTGAAGTGAAGCATCGGAATCTAAAACTGGACTCACAGAAGAGGTTCAAATCATTGAAAGTTAGAGTGTCAGTTCTCTTGTACTAAGTCGGCAGTGTGCCTTTTGTATTAGATTCGGATGCAATTTCTGTGTTTCATCGTCAATAAGATGGTCCAAGGGATACAGTAAACCTGAAGTGAAGCATCGGAATCTAAAACTGGACTCACAGGAGAGGTTCAAATCATAGAGAGTTAGAGTGAAAGCCCTCTTGTACTTAAGTCGGCATTGTGCCTTTTGTATTAAATTCGGATGCAATTTCTGTGTTTCATCGTCAATAAGAAGGTCCAAGGGATACAGTAAACCTGAAGTGAAGCATCGGAATGTAAAACTGGACTCACAGGAGGGGTTCAAATCACAGAGAGTTAGAGTGTCAGTCCACTTGTACTTAAGTCGGCATTGTGGATTTTGTATTAAATTGGGATGCAGTTTCTGTGTTTCATCGTCAATTAGAAGGTCCAAGGGATACAGTAAACCTGAAGTGAAGCATCGGAATCTAAAACTGGACTCACAGGAGAGGTTCAAATCATAGAGAGTTAGAGTGTCAGTCCTCTTGTACTTAAGTCGGCATTGTGCCTTTTGTATTAAATTCGGATGCAATTTTTGTTTTTTTTTCGTCAATAAGGAGGTCCAAGGCATAAGGTAAACCTGAAGTGAAGCATCGGAATCTAAAACTGGACTCACAGAAGAGGTCAAATCATTGAAAGTTAGAGTGTCAGTCCTCTTGTACTAAGTCGGCAGTGTGCCTTTTGTATTAAATTCGGATGCAATTTCTGTGTTTCATCGTCAATAAGATGGTATAAGGGATACAGTAAACCTGAAGTGAAGCATCGGAATCTAAAACTGGACTCAAAGGAGAGGTTCAAATCATAGGGAGTTAGAGTGTCAGCCCTCTTGTACTTAAGTCGGCATTGTGCCTTTTGTATTTAATTCGGATGCAATTTCTGTGTTTCATCGTCAATAAGGTCCAAGGGATAAGGTAAACCTGAAGTGAAGCATCGGAATCTAAAACTGGACTCACAGGAGAGGTTCAAATCATAGAGAGTTAGAGTGAAAGCCCTCTTGTACTTAAGTCGGCATTGTGCCTTTTGTATTAAATTCGGATGCAATTTCTGTGTTTCATCGTCAATAAGAAGGTCCAAGGGATACAGTAAACCTGAAGTGAAGCATCGGAATGTAAAACTGGACTCACAGGAGGGGTTCAAATCATAGAGAGTTAGAGTGTCAGTCCACTTGTACTTAAGTCGGCATTGTGCATTTTGTATTAAATTGAGATGCAATTTCTGTGTTTCATCGTCAATAAGAAGGTCCAAGGGATAAGGTAAACCTGAAGTGAAGCATCGGAATCTAAAACTGGACTCACAGAAGAGGTTCAAATCATAGAAAGTTAGAGTGTCAGTCCTCCTGTACTTAAGTCGGCAGTGTGCCTTTTGTATTAAATTCGGATGCGGTTTCTGTATTTTATCATCAAATAGAAGGTCCAAGGGATACAGTAAACCTGAAGTGAAGCATCGGAATGTAAAACTGGACTCACAGAAGAGGTCCAAATCATAGAAAGTTAGAGTGCCAGTCCTCTTGTACTTAAGTCGGCAGTGTGCCTTTTGTATTGAATTCGGATGCAATTTCTGTATTTCATCGTCAATAAGAAGGTCCGAGGGATACAGTAAATCTGAAGTGAAGCATCGGAATCTAAAACTGGACTCACAGGAGAGGTTCAAATCATAGAGAGTTAGAGTGTCAGTCCTCTTGTACTTAAGTCGGCATTGTGCCTTTTGTATTACATTCGGATGCAATTTCTGTGTTTCATCGTCAATAAGAAGGTCCAAGAGATACAGTAAACCTAAAGTGAAACATCGGAATCTAAAACTGGACTCACAGGAGTGGTTCTAATCATAGAGAGTTAGAGTGTCAGTCCTCTTGTACTTAAGTCTTCATTGTGCCTTTTGTATTAAATTCAGATGCAATTTCTGTGTTTCATCGTCAATAAGAAGGTCCAAGGGATAAGGTAAACCTGAAGTGAAGCATCGGAATCTAAAACTGGACTCACAGGAGAGGTTCAAATCATAGAGAGTTAGAGTGTCAGTCCTCTTGTACTTAAGTCGGCATTGTGCCTTTTGTATTAAATTCGGATGCAATTTCTGTGTTTTATCGTCAATAAGAAGGTCCAAGGCATAAGGTAAACCTGAAGTGAAGCATCGGAATCTAAAACAGGACTCACAGAAGAGGTTCAAATCATTGAAAGTTAGAGTGTCAGTCCTCTTGTACTAAGTCGTCAGTGTGCCTTTTGTATTAAATTCGGATGCAATTTCTGTGTTTCATCGTCAATAAGATGGTCCAAGGGATACAGTTAACCTGAAGTGAAGCATCGGAATCTAATACTGGACTCACAGGAAGGGTTCAAATCATAGAGAGTTAGATTGTCAGTCCTCTTGTACTTAAGTCGGCATTGTGCGTTTTGTATTTAATTCGGATTCAATTTCTGTGTTTCATCGTCAATATGGAGGTCCAAGGGATACAGTAAACCTGAAGTGAAGCATCGGAATGTAAGACTGGACTCACAGAAGAGGTTCAAATCAGCGAGCGTTAGAGTGTCAGTCCTCTTGTACTTAAGTCGGCATTGTGCGTTTTGTATTAAATTCGGATGCAATTTCTGTGTTTCATCGTCAATAAGAAGGTCCAAAGGATACAGTAAACCTGAAGTGAAGCATCGGAATCTAAAACTGGACTCACAGGAGAGGTTCAAATCATAGAGAGTAAGAGTGTCAGTCCTCTTGTACTTAAGTCGGCATTGTGCCTTTTGTATTAAATTCGGATGCAATTTCTGTGTTTCATCGTCAATAAGAAGGTCCAAGGGATAAGGTAAACCTGAAGTGAAGCATCGGAATCTAAAACTGGACTCACAGAAGAGGCTCAAATCATAGAAAGTTAGAGTGTCAGTCCTCTTGTACTTAAGTCGGCAGTGTGCCTTTTGTATTGAATTCGGATGCAATTTCTGTATTTCATCGTCAATAAGAAGGTCCAAGGGATACAGTAAATCTGAAGTGAAGCATCGGAATCTAAAACTGGACTCACAGGAGAGGTTCAAATCATAGAGATTTAGAGTGTCAGTCCTCTTGTACTTAAGTCGGCATTGTGCCTTTTGTATTACATTCGGATGCAATTTCTGTGTTTCATCGTCAATAAGAAGGTCCAAGAGATACAGTAAACCTGAAGTGAAGCATCGGAATCTAAAACTGGACTCACAGGAGAGGTTCTAATCATAGAGAGTTAGAGTGTCAGTCCTCTTGTACTTAAGTCTTCATTGTGCCTTTTGTATTAAATTCAGATGCAATTTCTGTGTTTCATCGTCAATAAGAAGGTCCAAGGGATAAGGTAAACCTGAAGTGAAGCATCGGAATCTAAAACTGGACTCACAGAAGAGGATCAAATCATAGAAAGTTAGAGTGTCAGTCCTCTTGTACTTGTCGGCATTGTGTCTTTGTATTAATTTCGGATGCAATTTCTGTGTTTCATCATCAATAAGAAGGTCCAAGGTGTACAGTAAACCTGAAGTGAAGCATAGGAATGTAAAACGGGACTCACAGGAGAGGTTCAAATCATAGAGAGTTTGAGTGTCAGTCCTCTTGTACTTAAGTTGGCATTGTGCGTTTTGTATTAAATTCGGATGCAATTTCTATGTTTCATCGTCAATAAGGAGGTCCAAGGGATACAGCAAACCTGAAGTGAAGCATCGGAATGTAAAACTGGACGCACAGGAGAAGCTCAAATCAGCGAGAGTTAGAGTGTCAGTCCTCTTGTACTTAAGTCTTCATTGTGCCTTTTGTATTAAATTCGGATGCAATTTCTGTGTTTCATCCTCAATAAGAAGGTCCAAAGGATACAGTAAACCTGAAGTGAAGCATCGGAATCTAAACCTGGACCCACAGGAGAGGTTCAAATCATAGAGAGTTAGAGTGTCAGTCCTCTTGTACTTAAGTCGACACTGTGCCATTTGTATTAAATTCGGATGCAATTTCTGTGTTTCATCGTCAATTAGAAGGACCAAGGGATACAGTAAACCTGAAGTGAAGCATCGGAATCTAAAGCTGGACTCACAGGAGAGGTTCAAATCATAGAGAGATAGAGTGTCAGTCCTCTTGTACTTAAGTCGGCATTGTGCCTTTTGTATTAAATTCGGATGCAATTTCTGTGATTCATCGTCAATAAGAAGGTCCAAGGGATAAGGTAAACCTTATGTGAATCATCGGAATCTAAAACTGGACTCACAGAAGAGGTTCAAATCATAGAAAGTTAGAGTGTCATTCCTCTTGTACTTAAGTCGGCAGTGTCCCTTTTGTATTAAATTCGGATGCGGTTTCTGTATTTTATCATCAATAAGAAGGTCCAAGGGATACAGTAAACGTGAAGTGGAGCATTGGAATCTAAAACTGGACTCACAGGAGAGGTTCAGATCATAGAGAGTTAGAGTGTCAGTCCTCATCTACTTAAGTCGGCATTGTGACTTTTGTATTAAATTCGGATGCAATTTCAGTGTTTCTTCGTCAATAAGGGTGTCCTAGGGATACAGTAAACCCTTAAGTGAAGCATTGGAATCTAAAACTGGACTCACAGGAGAGGTTCAAATCATAGAGAGTTAGAGTGTCAGTCCTCTTGTACTTAAGTCGGCATTGTGTCTTTTGTATTAAATTCGGATGCAATTTCTGTGTTTCATCGTCAATAACAAGGTCCAAGGGATACAGTAAACCTACAGTGAAGCATCGCAATCTAAAACTGGACTCACAGGAGAGGTTCAAATCATAGAGAGTTAGAGTGTCAGTCCTCTTGTACTTAAGTCGGCATTGTGCGTTGTGTATTAAATTCGGATGCAATATCTGTATTTCATCGTCAATTAGGAGGTCCAAGGGATACAGTAAACCTGAAGTGAAGCATCGGAATGTAAAACTGGACTCACTGGAGAGGTTCAAATCATAGAGAGTTAGAGTGTCAGTCCTCTTGTACTTAAGTCGGCATTGTGCCTTTTGTATTAAATTCGGATGCAAATTCGGTATTTCATCGTCAATAAGAAGGTCCAAGTGATACAGTTAACCTGAAGTGAAGCATCGGAATCTAAAACTGGACTCACAGGAGAGGTTCAAAACATAGGGAGTTAGAGTGTCAGTCCTCTTGTACTTAAGTCGGCATTGTGCCTATTGTATTAAATTCGGATGCTATTTCTGTGTTTCATCGTCAATAAGAAGGTCCAAGGGATACAGTAAACCTGAAGTGAAGCTTCGGAATCTAAAACTGGACTCACAAGAGAGGTTCTAATCATCGAGAGTTACAGTGTCAGTCCTCTTGTACTTAAGTCTTCATTGTGCCTTTTGTATTAAATTCGGATGGAATTACTGTGTTTCATCGTCAAGAAGAAGGTCCAAGGGATACAGTAAACCTGAAGTGAAGCATCGGAATCTAAAACTGGACTCACAGGACAGGTTCATATCATAGAAAGTTAGAGTGTCACTCCTCTTGTACTTAAGTCTTCATTGTGCCTTATGTATTAATTTCGGAAGCAATTTCTGTGTTTCATCGTCAATTACACGGTCAAGGGGTACAGTAAACCTGAAGTGAAGCATCGGAATCTGAAACTTGACTCACAGGAGAGGTTCAAACCATAGAGAGTTAGAGTGTCAGTCCTCTTGTACTTATGTCGGCATTGTGCCTTTTGTATTAAATTCGGATGCAATTTCTGTGTTTCATCGTCAATAAGAAGGTCCAAGGAATACAGTAAACCTGAAGTGAAGCATCGGAATCTAAAGCTGGACTCACAGGAGAGGTTCAAATCATAGAGAGTTAGAGTGTCAGTCCACTTGTACTTAAGTCAGCATTGTGCCTTTTGTATTAAATTCGGATGCAATTTCTGTGTTTCTTTGTCAATAAGAAGGTCCAAGGGATACAGTAAACCTGAAGTGAAGCATAGGAATCTAAAACTGGACTCACAGGAGAGGTTAAAATCATAGAGAGTTAGAGTGTCATTCCTCTTGTACTTAAGTCTTCATTGTGCCTTATGTATTAAATTCGGATGCAATTTCTGTGTTTCATCGTCAATTAGAAGGTCCAAGGAATACAGTAAACCTGAAGTGAAGCATCGAAATCTAAAACTGGACTCACAGGAGAGGTTCAAATCATAGAGAGTTAGAGTGTCAGTCCTCTTGTACTTAAGTCGGCATTGTGCCTTTTGTATTAAATTCGGATGCAATTTCTGTGTTTTATCGTCAATAAGAAGGTCCAAGGCATAAGGTAAACCTGAAGTGAAGCATCGGAATCTAAAACTGGACTCACAGAAGAGGTTCAAATCATTGAAAGTTAGAGTGTCAGTTCTCTTGTACTAAGTCGGCAGTGTGCCTTTTGTATTAGATTCGGATGCAATTTCTGTGTTTCATCGTCAATAAGATGGTCCAAGGGATACAGTAAACCTGAAGTGAAGCATCGGAATCTAAAACTGGACTCACAGGAGAGGTTCAAATCATAGAGAGTTAGAGTGAAAGCCCTCTTGTACTTAAGTCGGCATTGTGCCTTTTGTATTAAATTCGGATGCAATTTCTGTGTTTCATCGTCAATAAGAAGGTCCAAGGGATACAGTAATCCTGAAGTGAAGCATCGGAATGTAAAACTGGACTCACAGGAGGGGTTCAAATCACAGAGAGTTAGAGTGTCAGTCCACTTGTACTTAAGTCGGCATTGTGGATTTTGTATTAAATTGGGATGCAGTTTCTGTGTTTCATCGTCAATTAGAAGGTCCAAGGGATACAGTAAACCTGAAGTGAAGCATCGGAATCTAAAACTGGACTCACAGGAGAGGTTCAAATCATAGAGAGTTAGAGTGTCAGTCCTCTTGTACTTAAGTCGGCATTGTGCCTTTTGTATTAAATTCGGATGCAATTTCTGTGTTTTATCGTCAATAAGAAGGTCCAAGGCATAAGGTAAACCTGAAGTGAAGCATCGGAATCTAAAACTGGACTCACAGAAGAGGTCAAATCATTGAAAGTTAGAGTGTCTGTCCTCTTGTACTAAGTCGGCAGTGTGCCTTTTGTATTAAATTCGGATGCAATTTCTGTGTTTCATCGTCAATAAGATGGTATAAGGGATACAGTAAACCTGAAGTGAAGCATCGGAATCTAAAACTGGACTCAAAGGAGAGGTTCAAATCATAGGGAGTTAGAGTGTCAGCCCTCTTGTACTTAAGTCGGCATTGTGCCTTTTGTATTTAATTCGGATGCAATTTCTGTGTTTCATCGTCAATAAGGTCCAAGGGATAAGGTAAACCTGAAGTGAAGCATCGGAATCTAAAACTGGACTCACAGGAGAGGTTCAAATCATAGAGAGTTAGAGTGAAAGCCCTCTTGTACTTAAGTCGGCATTGTGCCTTTTGTATTAAATTCGGATGCAATTTCTGTGTTTCATCGTCAATAAGAAGGTCCAAGGGATACAGTAAACCTGAAGTGAAGCATCGGAATGTAAAACTGGACTCACAGGAGGGGTTCAAATCATAGAGAGTTAGAGTGTCAGTCCACTTGTACTTAAGTCGGCATTGTGCATTTTGTATTAAATTGAGATGCAATTTCTGTGTTTCATCGTCAATAAGAAGGTCCAAGGGATAAGGTGAACCTGAAGTGAAGCATCGGAATCTAAAACTGGTCTCACAGAAGAGGTTCAAATCATAGAAAGTTAGAGTGTCAGTCCTCTTGTACTTAAGTCGGCAGTGTGCCTTTTGTATTAAATTCGGATGCGGTTTCTGTATTTTATCATCAAATAGAAGGTCCAAGGGATACAGTAAACCTGAAGTGAAGCATCGGAATGTAAAACTGGACTCACAGAAGAGGTCCAAATCATAGAAAGTTAGAGTGCCAGTCCTCTTGTACTTAAGTCGGCAGTGTGCCTTTTGTATTGAATTCGGATGCAATTTCTGTATTTCATCGTCAATAAGAAGGTCCGAGGGATACAGTAAATCTGAAGTGAAGCATCGGAATCTAAAACTGGACTCACAGGAGAGGTTCAAATCATAGAGAGTTAGAGTGTCAGTCCTCTTGTACTTAAGTCTTCATTGTGCCTTTTGTATTAAATTCAGATGCAATTTCTGTGTTTCATCGTCAATAAGAAGGTCCAAGGGATAAGGTAAACCTGAAGTGAAGCATCGGAATCTAAAACTGGACTCACAGGAGAGGTTCAAATCATAGAGAGTTAGAGTGTCAGTCCTCTTGTACTTAAGTCGGCATTGTGCCTTTTGTATTAAATTCGGATGCAATTTCTGTGTTTTATCGTCAATAAGAAGGTCCAAGGCATAAGGTAAACCTGAAGTGAAGCATCGGAATCTAAAACAGGACTCACAGAAGAGGATCAAATCATTGAAAGTTAGAGTGTCAGTCCTCTTGTACTAAGTCGTCAGTGTGCCTTTTGTATTAAATTCGGATGCAATTTCTGTGTTTCATCGTCAATAAGATCTTCCAAGGGATACAGTTAACCTGAAGTGAAGCATCGGAATCTAATAATGGACTCACAGGAAGGGTTCAAATCATAGAGAGTTAGATTGTCAGTCCTCTTGTACTTAAGTCGGCATTGTGCGTTTTGTATTTAATTCGGATTCAATTTCTGTGTTTCATCGTCAATATGGAGGTCCAAGGGATACAGTAAACCTGAAGTGAAGCATCGGAATGTAAGACTGGACTCACAGAAGAGGTTCAAATCAGCGAGAGTTAGAGTGTCAGTCCTCTTGTACTTAAGTCGGCATTGTGCCTTTTGTATTAAATTCGGATGCAATTTCTGTGTTTCATCGTCAATAAGAAGGTCCAAAGGATACAGTAAACCTGAAGTGAAGCATCGGAATCTAAAACTGGACTCACAGGAGAGGTTCAAATCATAGAGAGTAAGAGTGTCAGTCCTCTTGTACTTAAGTCGGCATTGTGCCTTTTGTATTAAATTCGGATGCAATTTCTGTGTTTCATCGTCAATAAGAAGGTCCAAGGGATAAGGTAAACCTGAAGTGAAGCATCGGAATCTAAAACTGGACTCACAGAAGAGGTTCAAATCATAGAAAGTTAAAGTGTCATTTCTCTTGTACTTAAGTCGACAGTGTGCCTTCTGTATTAAATTCGGATGCAATTTCTGTGTTTCATCATCAATAAGAAGGTCCATGGGATACAGTAAACCTGAAGTGAAGCATCGGAATCTAAAACTGGACCCACAGGAGAGGTTCAAATCATAGGGAGTTAGAGTGTCAGTCCTCTTGTACTTAAGTCGGCATTGTGCCTTTTGTATTAAATTCGGATGCAATTTCTGTGTTTCATCGTCAATAAGAAGGTCTAAAGGATAAGGTATACCTGAAGTGAACCATGGGAACCTAAAACTGGACTCACAGAAGAGTTTCAAATCATAGAAAGTTAGAGTGTCAGTCCTCTTGTACTTGTCGGCATTGTGTCTTTGTATTAATTTCGGATGCAATTTCTGTGTTTCATCATCAATAAGAAGGTCCAAGGTGTACAGTAAACCTGAAGTGAAGCATAGGAATGTAAAACGGGACTCACAGGAGAGGTTCAAATCATAGAGAGTTTGAGTGTCAGTCCTCTTGTACTTAAGTTGGCATTGTGCGTTTTGTATTAAATTCGGATGCAATTTCTGTGTTTCATCGTCAATAAGGAGGTCAAAGGGATACAGTAAACCTGAAGTGAAGCATCGGAATGTAAAACTGGACGCACAGGAGAAGTTCAAATCAGCGAGAGTTAGAGTGTCAGTCCTCTTGTACTTAAGTCTTCATTGTGCCTTTTGTATTAAATTCGGATGCAATTTCTGTGTTTCATCCTCAATAAGAAGGTCCAAAGGATACAGTAAACCTGAAGTGAAGCATCGGAATCTAAACCTGGACTCACAGGAGAGGTTCAAATCATAGAGAGTTAGAGTGTCAGTCCTCTTGTTCTTAAGTCGGCATTATGCCTTTTGTATTAAATTCGGATGCAATTTCTATGTTTCATCGTCAATAAGAAGGTCTAAAGGATAAGGTATACCTGAAGTGAACCATGGGAACCTAAAACTGGACTCACAGAACAGGTGCAAATCATAGAAAGTTAGAGTGTCATTCCTCTTGTACTTAAGTCGACAGTGTGCCTTTTGTATTAAATTCGGATGCAATTTCTGTGTTTCATCGTCAATAAGAAGGACCAAGGGATACAGTAAACCTGAAGTGAAGCATCGGAATCTAAAGCTGGACTCACAGGAGAGGTTCAAATCATAGAGAGTTAGAGTGTCAGTCCTCTTGTTCTTAAGTCGGCATTGTGCCTTTTGTATTAAATTCGGATGCAATTTCTGTGTTTCATCGTCAATAAGAAGGTCCAAGGGATAAGGTAAACCTGATGTGAATCATCGGAATCTAAAACTGGACTCACAGAAGAGGTTCAAATCATAGAAAGTTAGAGTGTCATTCCTCTTGTACTTAAGTCGGCAGTGTCCCTTTTGTATTAAATTCGGATGCGGTTTCTGTATTTTATCATCAATAAGAAGGTCCAAGGGATACAGTAAACGTGAAGTGGAGCATTGGAATCTAAAACTGGACTCACAGGAGAGGTTCAGATCATAGAGAGTTAGAGTGTCAGTCCTCTTGTACTTAAGTCGGCATTGTGACTTTTGTATTAAATTCGGATGCAATTTCAGTGTTTCATCGTCAATAAGGGTGTCCTAGGGATACAGTAAACCCTTAAGTGAAGCATTGGAATCTAAAACTGGACTCACAGGAGAGGTTCAAATCATTGAGAGTTAGAGTATCAGTCCTCTTGTACTTAAGTCGGCATTGTGTCTTTTGTATTAAATTCGGATGCAATTTCTGTGTTTCATCGTCAATAACAAGGTCCAAGGGATACAGTAAACCTACAGTGAAGCATCGCAATCTAAAACTGGACTCACAGGAGAGGTTCAAATCATAGAGAGTTAGAGTGTCAGTCCTCTTGTACTTAAGTCGGCATTGTGCGTTTTGTATTAAATTCGGATGCAATATCTGTATTTCATCGTCAATTAGGAGGTCCAAGGGATACAGTAAACCTGAAGTGAAGCATCGGAATGTAAAACTGGACTCACTGGAGAGGTTCAAATCATAGAGAGTTAGAGTGTCAGTCCTCTTGTACTTAAGTCGGCATTGTGCCTTTTGTATTAAATTCGGATGCAATTTCGGTGTTTCATCGTCAATAAGAAGGTCCAAGGGATACAGTAAACCTGAAGTGAAGCATAGGAATCTAAAACTGGATTCACAGGAGAGGTTAAAATCATAGAGAGTTAGAGTGTCATTCCTCTTGTACTTAAGTCGGCATTGTGCGTTTTGTATTAAATTCGGATGCAATATCTGTATTTCATCGTCAATTAGGAGAACCAAGGGATACAGTAAACCTGAAGTGAAGCTTCGGAATCTAAAACTGGACTCACAAGAGAGGTTCTAATCATCGAGAGTTACAGTGTCAGTCCTCTTGTACTTAAGTCTTCATTGTGCCTTTTGTATTAAATTCGGATGCAATTACTGTGTTTCATCGTCAAGAAGAAGGTCCAAGGGATACAGTAAACCTGAAGTGAAGCATCGGAATCTAAAACTGGACTCACAGGACAGGTTCATATCATAGAAAGTTAGAGTGTCACTCCTCTTGTACTTAAGTCTTCATTGTGCCTTATGTATTAAATTCGGAAGCAATTTCTGTGTTTCATCGTCAATTACACGGTCAAGGGGTACAGTAAACCTGAAGTGAAGCATCGGAATCTGAAACTGGACTCACAGGAGAGGTTCAAACCTTAGAGAGTTAGAGTGTCAGTCCTCTTGTACTTATGTCGGCATTGTGCCTTTTGTATTAAATTCGGATGCAATTTCTGTGTTTCATCGTCAATAAGAAGGTCCAAGGAATACAGTAAACCTGAAGTGAAGCATCGGAATCTAAAGCTGGACTCACAGGAGAGGTTCAAATCATAGAGAGTCAGAGTGTCAGTCCACTTGTACTTAAGTCAGCATTGTGCCTTTTGTATTAAATTCGGATGCAATTTCTGTGTTTCATCGTCAATAAGAAGGTCCAATGGATAAGGTTAACCTGAAGTAAATCTTCAGAATCTAAAACTGGACTCACAGGAGGGGTTCAAATCATAGAAAGTTAGTTTGTCGGTCTTGTTGTACTTCATTCGGCATTGTGCCTTTTGTATTAAATTCTTATGCAATTTCTGTGTTTCATCGTCAATAAGAAGGTCCAAGGGATACAGGAAACCTGAAGTGAAGCATCGGAATCTAAAACTGGACTCACAGGAGAGGTTCAAAACATAGAGAGTTAGAGTGTCAGTCCTCTTGTACTTAAGTCAGCATTGTGCCTTTTGTATTAAATTCGGATGCAATTTCTGTGTTTCTTTGTCAATAAGAAGGTCCAAGGGATACAGTAAACCTGAAGTGAAGCATAGGAATCTAAAACTGGATTCACAGGAGAGGTTAAAATCATAGAGAGTTAGAGTGTCATTCCTCTTGTACTTAAGTCTTCATTGTGCCTTATGTATTAAATTCGGATGCAATTTCTGTGTTTCATCGTCAATTAGAAGGTCCAAGGGATACAGTAAACCTGAAGTGAAGCATCGAAATCTAAAACTGGACTCCTAGGAGAGGTTCAAATCATAGAGAGTTAGAGTGTCAGTCCTCTTGTACTTAAGTCGGCATTGTGCCTTTTGTATTAAATTCGGATGCAATTTCTGTGTTTTATCGTCAATAAGAAGGTCCAAGGCATAAGGTAAACCTGAAGTGAAGCATCGGAATCTAAAACTGCACTCACAGAAGAGGTTCAAATCATTGAAAGTTAGAGTGTCAGTTCTCTTGTACTAAGTCGGCAGTGTGCCTTTTGTATTAGATTCGGATGCAATTTCTGTGTTTCATCGTCAATAAGATGGTCCAAGGGATACAGTAAACCTGAAGTGAAGCATCGGAATCTAAAACTGGACTCACAGGAGAGGTTCAAATCATAGAGAGTTAGAGTGAAAGCCCTCTTGTACTTAAGTCGGCATTGTGCCTTTTGTATTAAATTCGGATGCAATTTCTGTGTTTCATCGTCAATAAGAAGGTCTAAGGGATACAATAAACCTGAAGTGAAGCATCGGAATGTAAAACTGGACTCACAGGAGGGGTTCAAATCATAGAGAGTTAGAGTGTCAGTCCACTTGTACTTAAGTCGGCATTTTGCATTTTGTATTAAATTGGGATGCAGTTTCTGTGTTTCATCGTCAATTAGAAGGTCCAAGGGATACAGTAAACTTGAAGTGAAGCATCGGAATCTAAAACTGGACTCACAGGAGAGGTTCAAATCATAGAGAGTTAGAGTGTCAGTCCTCTTGTACATAAGTCGGCATTGTGCCTTTTGTATTAAATTCGGATGCAATTTCTGTGTTTTATCGTCAATAAGAAGGTCCAAGGCATAAGGTTAACCTGAAGTGAAGCATCGGAATCTAAAACTGGACTCACAGAAGAGGTTCAAATCATTGAAAGTTAGAGTGTCAGTCCTCTTGTACTAAGTCGGCAGTGTGCCTTTTGTATTAAATTGGGATGCAATTTCTGTGTTTCATCGTCAATAAGATGGTATAAGGGATACAGTAAACCTGAAGTGAAGCATCGGAATCTAAAACTGGACTCAAAGGAGAGGTTCAAATCATAGAGAGTTAGAGTGTCAGCCCTCTTGTACTTAAGTCGGCATTGTGCCTTTTGTATTTAATTCGGATGCAATTTCTGTGTTTCATCGTCGATAAGGTCCAAGGGATAAGGTAAACCTGAAGTGAAGCATCAGAATCTAAAACTGGACTGACAGAAGAGGTTCAAATCATAGAAAGTTAGAGTGTCAGTCCTATTGTACTTAAGTCGGCAGTGTGCATTTTGTATTAAATTCGGATGCAGTTTCTGTGTTTCGTCGTCAATAAGAAGGTCCAAAGAATACAGTAAACCTGAAGTGATGCATCTGAATCTAAAACTGGACTCACAGAAGTGGTTCAAATCATAGAAAGTTAGAGTGTCATTCCTCTTGTACTTAAGTCGGCAGTGTCCCTTTTGTATTAAATTCGGATGCGGTTTCTGTATTTTATCATCAATAAGAAGGTCCAAGGGATACAGTAAACGTGAAGTGGAGCATTGGAATCTAAAACTGGACTCACAGGAGAGGTTCAGATCATAGAGAGTTAGAGTGTCAGTCCTCTTGTACTTAAGTCGGCATTGTGACTTTTGTATTAAATTCGGATGCAATTTCAGTGTTTCATCGTCAATAAGGGTGTCCTAGGGATACAGTAAACCCTTAAGTGAAGCATTGGAATCTAAAACTGGACTCACAGGAGAGGTTCAAATCATTGAGAGTTAGAGTGTCAGTCCTCTTGTACTTAAGTCGGCATTGTGTCTTTTGTATTAAATTCGGATGCAATTACTGTGTTTCATCGTCAAGAAGAAGGTCCAAGGGATACAGTAAACCTGAAGTGAAGCATCGGAATCTAAAACTGGACTCACAGGACAGTTTCATATCATAGAAAGTTAGAGTGTCACTCCTCTTGTACTTAAGTCTTCATTGTGCCTTATGTATTAAATTCGGAAGCAATTTCTGTGTTTCATCGTCAATTACACGGTCAAGGGGTACAGTAAACCTGAAGTGAAGCATCGGAATCTGAAACTGGACTCACAGGAGAGGTTCAAATCATAGAGAGTCAGAGTGTCAGTCCACTTGTACTTAAGTCAGCATTGTGCCTTTTGTATTAAATTCGGATGCAATTTCTGTGTTTCATCGTCAATAAGAAGGTCCAATGGATAAGGTTAACCTGAAGTAAATCTTCAGAATCTAAAACTGGACTCACAGGAGGGGTTCAAATCATAGAAAGTTAGTTTGTCGGTCTTGTTGTACTTCATTCGGCATTGTGCCTTTTGTATTAAATTCTTATGCAATTTCTGTGTTTCATCGTCAATAAGAAGGTCCAAGGGATACAGTAAACCTGAAGTGAAGCATCGGAATCTAAAACTGGACTCACAGGAGAGGTTCAAAACATAGAGAGTTAGAGTGTCAGTCCTCTTGTACTTAAGTCAGCATTGTGCCTTTTGTATTAAATTCGGATGCAATTTCTGTGTTTCTTTGTCAATAAGAAGGTCCAAGGGATACAGTAAACCTGAAGTGAAGCATAGGAATCTAAAACTGGATTCACAGGAGAGGTTAAAATCATAGAGAGTTAGAGTGTCATTCCTCTTGTACTTAAGTCTTCATTGTGCCATATGTATTAAATTCGGATGCAATTTCTGTGTTTCATCGTCAATTAGAAGGTCCAAGGGATACAGTAAACCTGAAGTGAAGCATCGAAATCTAAAACTGGACTCCTAGGAGAGGTTCAAATCATAGAGAGTTAGAGTGTCAGTCCTCTTGTACTTAAGTCGGCATTGTGCCTTTTGTATTAAATTCGGATGCAATTTCTGTGTTTTATCGTCAATAAGAAGGTCCAAGGCATAAGGTAAACCTGAAGTGAAGCATCGGAATCTAAAACTGCACTCACAGAAGAGGTTCAAATCATTGAAAGTTAGAGTGTCAGTTCTCTTGTACTAAGTCGGCAGTGTGCCTTTTGTATTAGATTCGGATGCAATTTCTGTGTTTCATCGTCAATAAGATGGTCCAAGGGATACAGTAAACCTGAAGTGAAGCATCGGAATCTAAAACTGGACTCACAGGAGAGGTTCAAATCATAGAGAGTTAGAGTGAAAGCCCTCTTGTACTTAAGTCGGCATTGTGCCTTTTGTATTAAATTCGGATGCAATTTCTGTGTTTCATCGTCAATAAGAAGGTCTAAGGGATACAATAAACCTGAAGTGAAGCATCGGAATGTAAAACTGGACTCACAGGAGGGGTTCAAATCATAGAGAGTTAGAGTGTCAGTCCACTTGTACTTAAGTCGGCATTTTGCATTTTGTATTAAATTGGGATGCAGTTTCTGTGTTTCATCGTCAATTAGAAGGTCCAAGGGATACAGTAAACCTGAAGTGAAGCATCGGAATCTAAAACTGGACTCACAGGAGAGGTTCAAATCATAGAGAGTTAGAGTGTCAGTCCTCTTGTACATAAGTCGGCATTGTGCCTTTTGTATTAAATTCGGATGCAATTTCTGTGTTTTATCGTCAATAAGAAGGTCCAAGGCATAAGGTAAACCTGAAGTGAAGCATCGGAATCTAAAACTGGACTCACAGAAGAGGTTCAAATCATTGAAAGTTAGAGTGTCAGTCCTCTTGTACTAAGTCGGCAGTGTGCCTTTTGTATTAAATTGGGATGCAATTTCTGTGTTTCATCGTCAATAAGATGGTATAAGGGATACAGTAAACCTGAAGTGAAGCATCGGAATCTAAAACTGGACTCAAACGAGAGGTTCAAATCATAGAGAGTTAGAGTGTCAGCCCTCTTGTACTTAAGTCGGCATTGTGCCTTTTGTATTTAATTCGGATGCAATTTCTGTGTTTCATCGTCAATAAGGTCCAAGGGATAAGGTAAACCTGAAGTGAAGCATCAGAATCTAAAACTGGACTGACAGAAGAGGTTCAAATCATAGAAAGTTAGAGTGTCAGTCCTATTGTACTTAAGTCGGCAGTGTGCATTTTGTATTAAATTCGGCTGCAGTTTCTGTGTTTCGTCGTCAATAAGAAGGTCCAAAGAATACAGTAAACCTGAAGTGATGCATCTGAATCTAAAACTGGACTCACAGGAGAGGTTCAAATCATTGAGAGTTAGAGTGTCAGTCCTCTTGTACTTAAGTCGGCATTGTGTCTTTTGTATTAAATTCGGATGCAATTTCTGTGTTTCATCAACAATACGAAGGTCCAAGGGATACAGTAAACCTGAAGTGAAGCATCGAAATCTAAAACTGGACTCACAGGAGAGGTTCAAATCATAGAGAGTTAGAGTGTCAGTCCTCTTGTACTAAAGTCGGCATTGTGCCTTTTGTATAAAATTCGGATGCAATTTCTGTGTTGCATCGTCAATAAGGAGGTCTAAGGGATACAGTAAACCTGAAGTGAAGCATCGGAATCTAAAACTGGACTCACAGGACAGGTTCAAATCAGAGAGAGTTAGAGTGCGAGTCCTCTTGTACTTAAGTCGGCATTGTGTCTTTTGTATAAATTCTGATGCAATTTCAGTGTGTCATCGTCAATAAGAAGGTCCAAGGGATACAGTAAACCAGAAGTGAAGCATCGGAATCTAAAACTGGACTCACAGGAGAGGTTCTAATCATAGAGAGTTAGAGTGTCAGCCCTCTTGTACTTAAGTCTTCATTGTGCCTTATGTGTTAAATTCAGATGCAGTTTCTGTGTTTCATCGTCAATTAGAAGGTCCAAGGGATACAGTAAACCTGAAGTGAAGCATCGGAATCTAAAACTGGACTCACAGGAGAGGTTCAAATCATAGAGAGTTAGATTGTCAGTGCTCTTAAACTTCAGTCGGCATTGTGCCTTTTGTATTAAATTCGGATGCAATTTCTGTGTTTCATGGTCAATAAGAAGGTCCAAGGGATACAGTAAACCTGAAGTGAAGCATCGGAATCTAAAGCTGGACTCACAGGAGAGGTTCAAATCATAGAGAGTTAGAGTGTCAGTCCTCTTGTACTTAAGTCAGCATTGTGCCTTTTGTATTAAATTCGGATGCAATTTCTGTGTTTCATTGTCAATAAGAAGGTCCAAGGGATACAGTAAACCTGAATGAAGCATCGGAATCTAAAACTGGACTCACAGGAGAGGTTAAACTCATAGAGAGTTAGAGTGTCGGTCCTCTTGTACTTAAGTCTTCATTGTGCCTTACGTATTAAATTCGGATGCAATTTCTGTGTTTCATCGTCAATTAGAAGGTCCAAGGGATACAGTAAACCTGAAGTGAAGCATCGGAATCTAAAACTGGACTCACAGGAGAGGTTCAAATCATAGAGAGTTAGAGTGTCAGTCCTCTTGTACTTAAGTCGGCATTGTGCCTTTTGTATTAAATTCGGATGCAATTTCTGTGTTTTATCGTCAATAAGAAGGTCCAAGGCATAAGGTAAACCTGAAGTGAAGCATCGGAATCTAAAACTGGACTCACAGAAGAGGTTCAAATCATAGAAAGTTAGAGTGTCAGTCCTCTTGTACTAAGTCGGCAGTGTGCCTTTTGTATTAAATTCGGATGCAATTTCTGTGTTTCATCGTCCATAAGATGGTCCAAGGGATACAGTAAACCTGAAGTGAAGCATCGGAATCTAAAGTGGACTCACAGGAGAGTTTCAAATCATAGAGAGTTAGAGTGTCAGCCCTCTCGTACTTAAGTCGGCATTGTGCCTTTTGTATTAAATTCGGATGCAATTTCTGTGTTTCATCGTCAATAAGAAGGTCCAAGGGATACAGTAAACCTGAAGTGAAGCATCGGAATGTAAAACTGGACTCACAGGAGGGGTTCAAATCATAGAGAGTTAGAGTGTCAGTCCACTTGTACTTAAGTCAGCATTGTGCCTTTTGTATTAAATTCGGATGCAATTTCTGTGTTTCATCGTCAATAAGAACGTCCAAGGGATACAGTAAACCTGAAGTGAAGCATCGGAATCAAAAACTGGACTCACAGGAGAGGTTCAAATCATAGAGAGTTAGAATGTCAGTCCTCTTGTACTTAAGTCGGCATTGTGCCTTTTGTATTTAATTCGGATGCAATTTCTGTGTTTCATCGTCAATAAGGTCCAAGGGATAAGGTAAACCTGAAGTGAAGCATCGGAATCTAAAACTGGACTGACAGAAGAGGTTCAAATCATAGAAAGTTAGAGTGTCAGTCCTCTTGTACTTAAGTCGGCAGTGTGCATTTTGTATTAAATTCGGATGCAGTTTCTGTGTTTCGTCGTCAATAAGATGGTCCAAAGAATACAGTTAACCTGAAGTGAAGCATCTGAATCTAAAACTGGACTCACAGCAGAGGTTCAAATCATTGAGAGTTAGAGTGTCAGTCCTCTTGTACTTAAGTCGGCATTGTGTCTTTTGTATTAAATTCGGATGCAATTTCTGTGTTTCATCAACAATACGAAGGTCCAAGGGATACAGTAAACCTGAAGTGAAGCATCGAAATCTAAAACTGGACTCACAGGAGAGGTTCAAATCATAGAGAGTTAGAGTGTCAGTCCTCTTGTACTAAAGTCGGCATTGTGCCTTTTGTATAAAATTCGGATGCAATTTCTGTGTTGCATCGTCAATAAGGAGGTCTAAGGGATACAGTAAACCTGAAGTGAAGCATCGGAATCTAAAACTGGACTCACAGGAGAGGTTCAAATCAGAGAGAGTTAGAGTACCAGTCCTCTTGTACTTAAGTCGGCATTGTGTCTTTTGTATAAATTCTGATGCAATTTCAGTGTTTCATCGTCAATAAGAAGGTCCAAGGGATACAGTAAACAAGAAGTGAAGCATCGGAATCTAAAACTGGACTCACAGGAGAGGTTCTAATCATAGAGAGTTAGAGTGTCAGTCCTCTTGTACTTAAGTCTTCATTGTGCCTTACGTATTAAATTCGGATGCAATTTCTGTGTTTCATCGTCAATTAGAAGGTCCAAGGGATACAGTAAACCTGAAGTGAAGCATCGGAATCTAAAACTGGACTCACAGGAGAGGTTCAAATCATAGACAGTTAGAGTGTCAGTCCTCTTGTACTTAAGTCGGCATTGTGCCTTTTGTATTAAATTCGGATGCAATTTCTGTGTTTTATCGTCAATAAGAAGGTCCAAGGCATAAGGTAAACCTGAAGTGAAGCATCGGAATCTAAAACTGGACTCACAGAAGAGGTTCAAATCATTGAAAGTTAGAGTGTCAGTCCACTTGTACTAAGTCGGCAGTGTGCCTTTTGTATTAAATTCGGATGCAATATCTGTGTTTCATCGTCAATAAGATGGTCCAAGGGATACAGTAAACCTGAAGTGAAGCATCGGAATCTAAAACTGGACTCACAGGAAAGTTTCAAATCATAGAGAGTTAGAGTGTCAGCCCTCTCGTACTTAAGTCGGCATTGTGCCTTTTGTATTAAATTCGGATGCAATTTCTGTGTTTCATCGTCAATAAGAACGTCCAAGGGATACAGTAAACCTGAAGTGAAGCATCGGAATCAAAAACTGGACTCACAGGAGAGGTTCAAATCATAGAGAGTTAGAATGTCAGTCCTCTTGTAC
This sequence comes from Schistocerca serialis cubense, assembly GCF_023864345.2. Taxonomy (NCBI): domain Eukaryota; kingdom Metazoa; phylum Arthropoda; class Insecta; order Orthoptera; family Acrididae; genus Schistocerca; species Schistocerca serialis. Next base: position 518,627,336 of record NC_064646.1, read on the forward strand.
TTAAGTCGGCATTGTGCCTTTTGTATTTAATTCGGATGCAATTTCTGTGTTTCATCGTCAATAAGGTCCAAGGGATAAGGTAAACCTGAAGTGAAGCATCGGAATCTAAAACTGGACTGACAGAAGAGGTTCAAATCATAGAAAGTTAGAGTGTCAGTCCTCTTGTACTTAAGTCGGCAGTGTGCATTTTGTATTAAATTCGGATGCAGTTTCTGTGTTTCGTCGTCAATAAGAAGGTCCAAAGAATACAGTTAACCTGAAGTGAAGCATCTGAATCTAAAACTGGACTCACAGCAGAGGTTCAAATCATTGAGAGTTAGAGTGTCAGTCCTCTTGTACTTAAGTCGGCATTGTGTCTTTTGTATTAAATTCGGATGCAATTTCTGTGTTTCATCAACAATACGAAGGTCCAAGGGATACAGTAAACCTGAAGTGAAGCATCGAAATCTAAAACTGGACTCACAGGACAGGTTCAAATCATAGAGAGTTAGAGTGTCAGTCCTCTTTTACTAAAGTCGGCATTGTGCCTTTTGTATAAAATTCGGATGCAATTTCTGTGTTGCATCGTCAATAAGGAGGTCTAAGGGATACAGTAAACCTGAAGTGAAGCATCGGAATCTAAAACTGGACTCACAGGAGAGGTTCAAATCAGAGAGAGTTAGAGTGCCAGTCCTCTTGTACTTAAGTCGGCATTGTGTCTTTTGTATAAATTCTGAAGCAATTTCAGTGTTTCATCGTCAATAAGAAGGTTCAAGGGATACAGTAAACCAGAAGTGAAGCATCGGAATCTAAAACTGGACTCACAGGGGAGGTTCTAATCATAGAGAGTTAGAGTATCAGCCCTCTTGTACTTAAGTCTTCATTGTGCCTTATGTATTAAATTCAGATGCAGTTTCTGTGTTTATTCGTCAATTAGAAGGTCCAAGGGATACAGTAAACCTGAAGTGAAGCATCGGAATCTAAAACTGGACTCACAGGAGAGGTGCAAATCATAGAGAGTTAGAGTGTCAGTCCTCTTGTACTTAAGTCAGCATTGTGCCGTTTGTATTAAATTCGGATGCAATTTCTGTGTTTCATTGTCAATAAGAAGGTCCAAGGGATACAGGAAACCTGAAGTGAAGCATCGGAATCTAAAACTGGACTCACAGGACAGGTTCATATCATAGAAAGTTAGAGTGTCAGTTTTCTTGTACTTAAGTCGGCATAGTGCTTTTTGTATTAAATTCGGAAGCAATTTCTGTGTTTCATCGTCAATAACAAGGTCCAAGGGATACAGTAAACCTGAAGTGAAGCATCAGAATCTAAAACTGGAATCACAGGAGTGGTTCAAATCATAGAGAGTTAGAGTGTCAGTCCTCTTGTACTTAAGTCGGCATTGTGCCTTTTGTATTAAATTCGGATGCAATTTCTGTGTTTCATCGTCAATAAGAAGGTCCAAGGGATAAGGTAAACCTGAAGTGAAGCATCGGAATCTAAAACTGGACTCACAGAAGAGGTTCAAATCATAGAAAGTTAGAGTGTCAGTCCTCTTGTACTTAAGTCGGCAGTGTGCCTTTTGTATTAAATTCGGATGCGGTTTCTGTATTTTATCATCAAATAGAAGGTCCAAGGGATACAGTAAACCTGAAGTGAAGCATCGGAATGGAAAACTGGACTCACAGAAGAGGTCCAAATCATAGAAAGTTAGAGTGTCAGTCCTCTTGTACTTAACTCGGCAGTGTGCCTTTTGTATTGAATTCGGATGCAATTTCTGTATTTCATCGTCAATAAGAAGGTCCAAGGGATACAGTAAACCTGAAGTGAAGCATCGGAATCTAAAACTGGACTCACAGGAGAGGTTCAAATCATAGAGAGTTAGAGTGTCAGTCCTCTTGTACTTAAGTCGGCATTGTGCCTTTTGTATTACATTCGGATGCAATTTCTGTGTTTCATCGTCAATAAGAAGGTCCAAGGGATACAGTAAACCTGAAGTGATGCATCGGAATCTAAAACTGGACTCACAGGAGAGGTTCTAATCATAGAGAGTTAGAGTGTCAGTCCTCTTGTACTAAAGTCTTCATTGTGCCTTTTGTATTAAATTCGGATGCAATTTCTGTGTTTCGTCGTCAATAAGAAGGTCCAAGGGATACAGTAAACCTGAAGTGAAGCATCGGAATCTAAAACTGGACTCACAGGAGGGGTTCAAATCATAGAGAGTTAGAGTGTGAGTCCTCTTGTACTTAAGTCGGCATTGTGCCTTTTGTATTAAATTCGGATGCAATTTCTGTGTTTTATCGTCAATAAGAAGGTCCAAGGCATAAGGTAAACCTGAAGTGAAGCATCGGAATCTAAAACTGGACTCGCAGAAGAGGTTCAAATCATTGAAAGTTAGAGTGTCAGTCCTCTTGTACTAAGTCGGCAGTGTGCCTTTTGTATTAAATTCGGATGCAATTTCTGTGTTTCATCGTCAATAAGATGGTCCAAGGGATACAGTTAACCTGAAGTGAAGCATCGGAATCTAAAACTGGACTCACAGGAAAGGTTCAAATCATAGAGAGTTAGATTGTCAGTCCTCTTGTACTTAAGTCGGCATTGTGCGTTTTGTATTTAATTCGGATTCAATTTCTGTGTTTCATCGTCAATAAGGAGGTCCAAGGGATACAGTAAACCTGAAGTGAAGCATCGGAATGTAAGACTGGACTCACAGAAGAGGTTCAAATCAGCGAGAGTTATGGTGTCAGTCCTCTTGTACTTAAGTCGGCATTGTGCCTTTTGTATTAAATTCGGATGCAACTTCTGTGTTTCATCGTCAATAAGAAGGTCCAAGGGATAAGGTAAACCTCAAGTGAAGCATCGGAATCTAAAACTGGACTCACAGAAGAGGTTCAAATCATAGAAAGTTAGAGTGTCATTTCTCTTGTACTTAAGTCGACAGTGTGCCTTCTGTATTGAATTCGGATGCAATTTCTGTGTTTCATCGTCAATAAGAAGGTCCATGGGATACAGTAAACCTGAAGTGAAGCATCGGAATCTAAAACTGGACTCACAGGAGAGGTCCAAATCATAGAGAGTTAGAGTGTCAGTCCTCTTGTACTTGTCGGCATTGTGTCTTTGTATTAATTTCGGATGCAATTTCTGTGTTTTATCGTCAATAAGAAGGTCCAAGGCATAAGGTAAACCTGAAGTGAAGCATCGGAATCTAAAACTGGACTCACAGAAAAGGTTCAAATCATTGAAAGTTAGAGTGTCGGTCCTCTTGTACTTAAGTCTTCATTGTGCCTTACGTATTAAATTCGGATGCAATTTCTGTGTTTCATCGTCAATTAGAAGGTCCAAGGGATACAGTAAACCTGAAGTGAAGCATCGGAATCTAAAACTGGACTCACAGGAGAGGTTCAAATCATAGACAGTTAGAGTGTCAGTCCTCTTGTACTTAAGTCGGCATTGTGCCTTTTGTATTAAATTCGGATGCAATTTCTGTGTTTTATCGTCAATAAGAAGGTCCAAGGCATAAGGTAAACCTGAAGTGAAGCATCGGAATCTAAAACTGGACTCACAGAAGAGGTTCAAATCATTGAAAGTTAGAGTGTCAGTCCTCTTGTACTAAGTCGGCAGTGTGCCTTTTGTATTAAATTCGGATGCAATTTCTGTGTTTCATCGTCAATAAGATGGTCCAAGGGATACAGTAAACCTGAAGTGAAGCATCGGAATCTAAAACTGGACTCACAGGAGAGTTTCAAATCATAGAGAGTTAGAGTGTCAGCCCTCTCGTACTTAAGTCGGCATTGTGCCTTTTGTATTAAATTCGGATGCAATTTCTGTGTTTCATCGTCAATAAGAAGGTCCAAGGGATACAGTAAACCTGAAGTGAAGCATCGGAATGTAAAACTGGACTCACAGGAGGGGTTCAAATCATAGAGAGTTAGAGTGTCAGTCCACTTGTACTTAACTCAGCATTGTGCCTTTTGTATTAAATTCGGATGCAATTTCTGTATTTCATCGTCAATAAGAACGTCCAAGGGATACAGTAAACCTGAAGTGAAGCATCGGAATCAAAAACTGGACTCACAGGAGAGGTTCAAATCATAGAGAGTTAGAGTGCGAGTCCTCTTGTACTTAAGTCGGCATTGTGTCTTTTGTATAAATTCTGATGCAATTTCAGTGTTTCATCGTCAATAAGAAGGTCCAAGGGATACAGTAAACCAGAAGTGAAGCATCGGAATCTAAAACTGGACTCACAGGAGAGGTTCTAATCATAGAGAGTTAGAGTGTCAGCCCTCTTGTACTTAAGTCTTCATTGTGCCTTATGTGTTAAATTCAGATGCAGTTTCTGTGTTTCATCGTCAATTAGAAGGTCCAAGGGATACAGTAAACCTGAAGTGAAGCATCGGAATCTAAAACTGGACTCACAGGAGAGGTTCAAATCATAGAGAGTTAGATTGTCAGTGCTCTTAAACTTCAGTCGGCATTGTGCCTTTTGTATTAAATTCGGATGCAATTTCTGTGTTTCATGGTCAATAAGAAGGTCCAAGGGATACAGTAAACCTGAAGTGAAGCATCGGAATCTAAAGCTGGACTCACAGGAGAGGTTCAAATCATAGAGAGTTAGAGTGTCAGTCCTCTTGTACTTAAGTCAGCATTGTGCCTTTTGTATTAAATTCGGATGCAATTTCTGTGTTTCATTGTCAATAAGAAGGTCCAAGGGATACAGTAAACCTGAATGAAGCATCGGAATCTAAAACTGGACTCACAGGAGAGGTTAAACTCATAGAGAGTTAGAGTGTCGGTCCTCTTGTACTTAAGTCTTCATTGTGCCTTACGTATTAAATTCGGATGCAATTTCTGTGTTTCATCGTCAATTAGAAGGTCCAAGGGATACAGTAAACCTGAAGTGAAGCATCGGAATCTAAAACTGGACTCACAGGAGAGGTTCAAATCATAGAGAGTTAGAGTGTCTGTCCTCTTGTACTTAAGTCGGCATTGTGCCTTTTGTATTAAATTCGGATGCAATTTCTGTGTTTCATCGTCCATAAGATGGTCCAAGGGATACAGTAAACCTGAAGTGAAGCATCGGAATCTAAAGTGGACTCACAGGAGAGTTTCAAATCATAGAGAGTTAGAGTGTCAGCCCTCTCGTACTTAAGTCGGCATTGTGCCTTTTGTATTAAATTCGGATGCAATTTCTGTGTTTCATCGTCAATAAGAAGGTCCAAGGGATACAGTAAACCTGAAGTGAAGCATCGGAATGTAAAACTGGACTCACAGGAGGGGTTCAAATCATAGAGAGTTAGAGTGTCAGTCCACTTGTACTTAAGTCAGCATTGTGCCTTTTGTATTAAATTCGGATGCAATTTCTGTGTTTCATCGTCAATAAGAACGTCCAAGGGATACAGTAAACCTGAAGTGAAGCATCGGAATCAAAAACTGGACTCACAGGAGAGGTTCAAATCATAGAGAGTTAGAATGTCAGTCCTCTTGTACTTAAGTCGGCATTGTGCCTTTTGTATTTAATTCGGATGCAATTTCTGTGTTTCATCGTCAATAAGGTCCAAGGGATAAGGTAAACCTGAAGTGAAGCATCGGAATCTAAAACTGGACTGACAGAAGAGGTTCAAATCATAGAAAGTTAGAGTGTCAGTCCTCTTGTACTTAAGTCGGCAGTGTGCATTTTGTATTAAATTCGGATGCAGTTTCTGTGTTTCGTCGTCAATAAGATGGTCCAAAGAATACAGTTAACCTGAAGTGAAGCATCTGAATCTAAAACTGGACTCACAGCAGAGGTTCAAATCATTGAGAGTTAGAGTGTCAGTCCTCTTGTACTTAAGTCGGCATTGTGTCTTTTGTATTAAATTCGGATGCAATTTCTGTGTTTCATCAACAATACGAAGGTCCAAGGGATACAGTAAACCTGAAGTGAAGCATCGAAATCTAAAACTGGACTCACAGGAGAGGTTCAAATCATAGAGAGTTAGAGTGTCAGTCCTCTTGTACTAAAGTCGGCATTGTGCCTTTTGTATAAAATTCGGATGCAATTTCTGTGTTGCATCGTCAATAAGGAGGTCTAAGGGATACAGTAAACCTGAAGTGAAGCATCGGAATCTAAAACTGGACTCACAGGAGAGGTTCAAATCAGAGAGAGTTAGAGTGCCAGTCCTCTTGTACTTAAGTCGGCATTGTGTCTTTTGTATAAATTCTGATGCAATTTCAGTGTTTCATCGTCAATAAGAAGGTCCAAGGGATACAGTAAACAAGAAGTGAAGCATCGGAATCTAAAACTGGACTCACAGGAGAGGTTCTAATCATAGAGAGTTAGAGTGTCAGTCCTCTTGTACTTAAGTCGGCATTGTGCCTTTTGTATTAAATTCGGATGCAATATCTGTGTTTTATCGTCAATAAGAAGGTCCAAGGCATAAGGTAAACCTGAAGTGAAGCATCGGAATCTAAAACTGGACTCACAGAAAAGGTTCAAATCATTGAAAGTTAGAGTGTCGGTCCTCTTGTACTTAAGTCTTCATTGTGCCTTACGTATTAAATTCGGATGCAATTTCTGTGTTTCATCGTCAATTAGAAGGTCCAAGGGATACAGTAAACCTGAAGTGAAGCATCGGAATCTAAAACTGGACTCACAGGAGAGGTTCAAATCATAGACAGTTAGAGTGTCAGTCCTCTTGTACTTAAGTCGGCATTGTGCCTTTTGTATTAAATTCGGATGCAATTTCTGTGTTTTATCGTCAATAAGAAGGTCCAAGGCATAAGGTAAACCTGAAGTGAAGCATCGGAATCTAAAACTGGACTCACAGAAGAGGTTCAAATCATTGAAAGTTAGAGTGTCAGTCCACTTGTACTAAGTCGGCAGTGTGCCTTTTGTATTAAATTCGGATGCAATATCTGTGTTTCATCGTCAATAAGATGGTCCAAGGGATACAGTAAACCTGAAGTGAAGCATCGGAATCTAAAACTGGACTCACAGGAGAGTTTCAAATCATAGAGAGTTAGAGTGTCAGCCCTCTCGTACTTAAGTCGGCATTGTGCCTTTTGTATTAAATTCGGATGCAATTTCTGTGTTTCATCGTCAATAAGAAGGTCCAAGGGATACAGTAAACCTGAAGTGAAGCATCGGAATGTAAAACTGGACTCACAGGAGGGGTTCAAATCATAGAGAGTTAGAGTGTCAGTCCACTTGTACTTAAGTCAGCATTGTGCCTTTTGTATTAAATTCGGATGCAATTTCTGTGTTTCATCGTCAATAAGAACGTCCAAGGGATACAGTAAACCTGAAGTGAAGCATCGGAATCAAAAACTGGACTCACAGGAGAGGTTCAAATCATAGAGTGTTAGAATGTCAGTCCTCTTGTACTTAAGTCGGCATTGTGCCTTTTGTATTTAATTCGGATGCAATTTCTGTGTTTCATCGTCAATAAGGTCCAAGGGATAAGGTAAACCTGAAGTGAAGCATCGGAATCTAAAACTGGACTGACAGAAGAGGTTCAAATCATAGAAAGTTAGAGTGTCAGTCCTCTTGTACTTAAGTCGGCAGTGTGCATTTTGTATTAAATTCGGATGCAGTTTCTGTGTTTCGTCGTCAATAAGAAGGTCCAAAGAATACAGTTAACCTGAAGTGAAGCATCTGAATCTAAAACTGGACTCACAGCAGAGGTTCAAATCATTGAGAGTTAGAGTGTCAGTCCTCTTGTACTTAAGTCGGCATTGTGTCTTTTGTATTAAATTCGGATGCAATTTCTGTGTTTCATCAACAATACGAAGGTCCAAGGGATACAGTAAACCTGAAGTGAAGCATCGAAATCTAAAACTGGACTCACAGGACAGGTTCAAATCATAGAGAGTTAGAGTGTCAGTCCTCTTTTACTAAAGTCGGCATTGTGCCTTTTGTATAAAATTCGGATGCAATTTCTGTGTTGCATCGTCAATAAGGAGGTCTAAGGGATACAGTAAACCTGAAGTGAAGCATCGGAATCTAAAACTGGACTCACAGGAGAGGTTCAAATCAGAGAGAGTTAGAGTGCCAGTCCTCTTGTACTTAAGTCGGCATTGTGTCTTTTGTATAAATTCTGAAGCAATTTCAGTGTTTCATCGTCAATAAGAAGGTTCAAGGGATACAGTAAACCAGAAGTGAAGCATCGGAATCTAAAACTGGACTCACAGGGGAGGTTCTAATCATAGAGAGTTAGAGTATCAGCCCTCTTGTACTTAAGTCTTCATTGTGCCTTATGTATTAAATTCAGATGCAGTTTCTGTGTTTATTCGTCAATTAGAAGGTCCAAGGGATACAGTAAACCTGAAGTGAAGCATCGGAATCTAAAACTGGACTCACAGGAGAGGTGCAAATCATAGAGAGTTAGAGTGTCAGTCCTCTTGTACTTAAGTCAGCATTGTGCCGTTTGTATTAAATTCGGATGCAATTTCTGTGTTTCATTGTCAATAAGAAGGTCCAAGGGATACAGGAAACCTGAAGTGAAGCATCGGAATCTAAAACTGGACTCACAGGACAGGTTCATATCATAGAAAGTTAGAGTGTCAGTTTTCTTGTACTTAAGTCGGCATAGTGCTTTTTGTATTAAATTTGGAAGCAATTTCTGTGTTTCATCGTCAATAACAAGGTCCAAGGGATACAGTAAACCTGAAGTGAAGCATCAGAATCTAAAACTGGAATCACAGGAGTGGTTCAAATCATAGAGAGTTAGAGTGTCAGTCCTCTTGTACTTAAGTCGGCATTGTGCCTTTTGTATTAAATTCGGATGCAATTTCTGTGTTTCATCGTCAATAAGAAGGTCCAAGGGATAAGGTAAACCTGAAGTGAAGCATCGGAATCTAAAACTGGACTCACAGAAGAGGTTCAAATCATAGAAAGTTAGAGTGTCAGTCCTCTTGTACTTAAGTCGGCAGTGTGCCTTTTGTATTAAATTCGGATGCGGTTTCTGTATTTTATCATCAAATAGAAGGTCCAAGGGATACAGTAAACCTGAAGTGAAGCATCGGAATGGAAAACTGGACTCACAGAAGAGGTCCAAATCATAGAAAGTTAGAGTGTCAGTCCTCTTGTACTTAACTCGGCAGTGTGCCTTTTGTATTGAATTCGGATGCAATTTCTGTATTTCATCGTCAATAAGAAGGTCCAAGGGATACAGTAAACCTGAAGTGAAGCATCGGAATCTAAAACTGGACTCACAGGAGAGGTTCAAATCATAGAGAGTTAGAGTGTCAGTCCTCTTGTACTTAAGTCGGCATTGTGCCTTTTGTATTACATTCGGATGCAATTTCTGTGTTTCATCGTCAATAAGAAGGTCCAAGGGATACAGTAAACCTGAAGTGATGCATCGGAATCTAAAACTGGACTCACAGGAGAGGTTCTAATCATAGAGAGTTAGAGTGTCAGTCCTCTTGTACTAAAGTCTTCATTGTGCCTTTTGTATTAAATTCGGATGCAATTTCTGTGTTTCGTCGTCAATAAGAAGGTCCAAGGGATACAGTAAACCTGAAGTGAAGCATCGGAATCTAAAACTGGACTCACAGGAGGGGTTCAAATCATAGAGAGTTAGAGTGTGAGTCCTCTTGTACTTAAGTCGGCATTGTGCCTTTTGTATTAAATTCGGATGCAATTTCTGTGTTTTATCGTCAATAAGAAGGTCCAAGGCATAAGGTAAACCTGAAGTGAAGCATCGGAATCTAAAACTGGACTCGCAGAAGAGGTTCAAATCATTGAAAGTTAGAGTGTCAGTCCTCTTGTACTAAGTCGGCAGTGTGCCTTTTGTATTAAATTCGGATGCAATTTCTGTGTTTCATCGTCAATAAGATGGTCCAAGGGATACAGTTAACCTGAAGTGAAGCATCGGAATCTAAAACTGGACTCACAGGAAAGGTTCAAATCATAGAGAGTTAGATTGTCAGTCCTCTTGTACTTAAGTCGGCATTGTGCGTTTTGTATTTAATTCGGATTCAATTTCTGTGTTTCATCGTCAATAAGGAGGTCCAAGGGATACAGTAAACCTGAAGTGAAGCATCGGAATGTAAGACTGGACTCACAGAAGAGGTTCAAATCAGCGAGAGTTATGGTGTCAGTCCTCTTGTACTTAAGTCGGCATTGTGCCTTTTGTATTAAATTCGGATGCAACTTCTGTGTTTCATCGTCAATAAGAAGGTCCAAGGGATAAGGTAAACCTCAAGTGAAGCATCGGAATCTAAAACTGGACTCACAGAAGAGGTTCAAATCATAGAAAGTTAGAGTGTCATTTCTCTTGTACTTAAGTCGACAGTGTGCCTTCTGTATTGAATTCGGATGCAATTTCTGTGTTTCATCGTCAATAAGAAGGTCCATGGGATACAGTAAACCTGAAGTGAAGCATCGGAATCTAAAACTGGACTCACAGGAGAGGTCCAAATCATAGAGAGTTAGAGTGTCAGTCCTCTTGTACTTGTCGGCATTGTGTCTTTGTATTAATTTCGGATGCAATTTCTGTGTTTTATCGTCAATAAGAAGGTCCAAGGCATAAGGTAAACCTGAAGTGAAGCATCGGAATCTAAAACTGGACTCACAGAAAAGGTTCAAATCATTGAAAGTTAGAGTGTCGGTCCTCTTGTACTTAAGTCTTCATTGTGCCTTACGTATTAAATTCGGATGCATTTTCTGTGTTTCATCGTCAATTAGAAGGTCCAAGGGATACAGTAAACCTGAAGTGAAGCATCGGAATCTAAAACTGGACTCACAGGAGAGGTTCAAATCATAGACAGTTAGAGTGTCAGTCCTCTTGTACTTAAGTCGGCATTGTGCCTTTTGTATTAAATTCGGATGCAATTTCTGTGTTTTATCGTCAATAAGAAGGTCCAAGGCATAAGGTAAACCTGAAGTGAAGCATCGGAATCTAAAACTGGACTCACAGGAGAGTTTCAAATCATAGAGAGTTAGAGTGTCAGCCCTCTCGTACTTAAGTCGGCATTGTGCCTTTTGTATTAAATTCGGATGCAATTTCTGTGTTTCATCGTCAATAAGAAGGTCCAAGGGATACAGTAAACCTGAAGTGAAGCATCGGAATGTAAAACTGGACTCACAGCAGGGGTTCAAATCATAGAGAGTTAGAGTGTCAGTCCACTTGTACTTAACTCAGCATTGTGCCTTTTGTATTAAATTCGGATGCAATTTCTGTATTTCATCGTCAATAAGAACGTCCAAGGGATACAGTAAACCTGAAGTGAAGCATCGGAATCAAAAACTGGACTCACAGGAGAGGTTCAAATCATAGAGAGTTAGAATGTCAGTCCTCTTGTACTTAAGTCGGCATTGTGCCTTTTGTATTTAATTCGGATGCAATTTCTGTGTTTCATCGTCAATAAGGTCCAAGGGATAAGGTAAACCTGAAGTGAAGCATCGGAATCTAAAACTGGACTGACAGAAGAGGTTCAAATCATAGAAAGTTAGAGTGTCAGTCCTCTTGTACTTAAGTCGGCAGTGTGCATTTTGTATTAAATTCGGATGCAGTTTCTGTGTTTCGTCGTCAATAAGAAGGTCCAAAGAATACAGTTAACCTGAAGTGAAGCATCTGAATCTAAAACTGGACTCACAGCAGAGGTTCAAATCATTGAGAGTTAGAGTGTCAGTCCTCTTGTACTTAAGTCGGCATTGTGTCTTTTGTATTAAATTCGGATGCAATTTCTGTGTTTCATCAACAATATGAAGGTCCAAGGGATACAGTAAACCTGAAGTGAAGCATCGAAATCTAAAACTGGACTCACAGGAGAGGTTCAAATCATAGAGAGTTAGAGTGTCAGTCCTCTTTTACTAAAGTCGGCATTGTGCCTTTTGTATAAAATTCGGATGCAATTTCTGTGTTGCATCGTCAATAAGGAGGTCTAAGGGATACAGTAAACCTGAAGTGAAGCATCGGAATCTAAAACTGGACTCACAGGAGAGGTTCAAATCAGAGAGAGTTAGAGTGCCAGTCCTCTTGTACTTAAGTCGCCATTGTGTCTTTTGTATAAATTCTGAAGCAATTTCAGTGTTTCATCGTCAATAAGAAGGTCCAAGGGATACAGTAAACCAGAAGTGAAGCATCGGAATCTAAAACTGGACTCACAGGGGAGGTTCTAATCATAGAGAGTTAGAGTGTCAGTCCTCTTGTACTTAAGTCAGCATTGTGCCGTTTGTATTAAATTCGGATGCAATTTCTGTGTTTCATTGTCAATAAGAAGGTCCAAGGGATACAGGAAACCTGAAGTGAAGCATCGGAATCTAAAACTGGACTCACAGGACAGGTTCATATCATAGAAAGTTAGAGTGTCAGTTTTCTTGTACTTAAGTCGGCATTGTGCTTTTTGTATTAAATTCGGAAGCAATTTCTGTGTTTCATCGTCAATAACAAGGTCCAAGGGATACAGTAAACCTGAAGTGAAGCATCAGAATCTAAAACTGGAATCACAGGAGTGGTTCAAATCATAGAGAGTTAGAGTGTCAGTCCTCTTGTACTTAAGTCGGCATTGTGCCTTTTGTATTAAATTCGGATGCAATTTCTGTGTTTCATCGTCAATAAGAAGGTCCAAGGGATAAGGTAAACCTGAAGTGAAGCATCGGAATCTAAAACTGGACTCACAGAAGAGGTTCAAATCATAGAAAGTTAGAGTGTCAGTCCTCTTGTACTTAAGTCGGCAGTGTGCCTTTTGTATTAAATTCGGATGCGGTTTCTGTATTTTATCATCAAATAGAAGGTCCAAGGGATACAGTAAACCTGAAGTGAAGCATCGGAATGGAAAACTGGACTCACAGAAGAGGTCCAAATCATAGAAAGGTAGAGTGTCAGTCCTCTTGTACTTAACTCGGCAGTGTGCCTTTTGTATTGAATTCGGATGCAATTTCTGTATTTCATCGTCAATAAGAAGGTCCAAGGGATACAGTAAACCTGAAGTGAAGCATCGGAATCTAAAACTGGACTCACAGGAGAGGTTCAAATCATAGAGAGTTAGAGTGTCAGTCCTCTTGTACTTAAGTCGGCATTGTGCCTTTTGTATTACATTCGGATGCAATTTCTGTGTTTCATCGTCAATAAGAAGGTCCAAGGGATACAGTAAACCTGAAGTGAAGCATCGGAATCTAAAACTGGACTCACAGGAGAGGTTCTAATCATAGAGAGTTAGAGTGTCAGTCCTCTTGTACTAAAGTCTTCATTGTGCCTTTTGTATTAAATTCGGATGCAATTTCTGTGTTTCGTCGTCAATAAGAAGGTCCAAGGGATACAGTAAACCTGAAGTGAAGCATCGGAATCTAAAACTGGACTCACAGGAGGGGTTCAAATCATAGAGAGTTAGAGTGTCAGTCCTCTTGTACTTAAGTCGGCATTGTGCCTTTTGTATTAAATTCGGATGCAATTTCTGTGTTTTATCGTCAATAAGAAGGTCCAAGGCATAAGGTAAACCTGAAGTGAAGCATCGGAATCTAAAACTGGACTCACAGAAGAGGTTCAAATCATTGAAAGTTAGAGGGTCAGTCCTCTTTTACTAAGTCGGCAGTGTGCCTTTTGTATTAAATTCGGATGCAATTTCTGTGTTTCATCGTCAATAAGATGGTCCAAGGGATACAGTTAACCTGAAGTGAAGCATCGGAATCTAAAACTGGACTCACAGGAAAGGTTCAAATCATAGAGAGTTAGATTGTCAGTCCTCTTGTACTTAAGTCGGCATTGTGCGTTTTGTATTTAATTCGGATTCAATTTCTGTGTTTCATCGTCAATAAGGAGGTCCAAGGGATACAGTAAACCTGAAGTGAAGCATCGGAATGTAAGACTGGACTCACAGAAGAGGTTCAAATCAGCGAGAGTTATGGTGTCAGTCCTCTTGTACTTAAGTCGGCATTGTGCCTTTTGTATTAAATTCGGATGCAATTTCTGTGTTTCATCGTCAATAAGAAGGTCCAAAGGATACAGTAAACCTGAACTGAAGCATCGGAATCTAAAACTGGACTCACAGGAGAGGTTCAAATCATAGAGAGTAAGAGTGTCAGTCCTCTTGTACTTAAGTCGGCATTGTGCCTTTTGTATTAAATTCCGATGCAATTTCTGTGTTTCATCGTCAATAAGAAGGTCCAAGGGATAAGGTAAACCTCAAGTGAAGCATCGGAATCTAAAACTGGACTCACAGAAGAGGTTCAAATCATAGAAAGTTAGAGTGTCATTTCTCTTGTACTTAAGTCGACAGTGTGCCTTCTGTATTGAATTCGGATGCAATTTCTGTGTTTCATCGTCAATAAGAAGGTCCATGGGATACAGTAAACCTGAAGTGAAGCATCGGAATCTAAAACTGGACTCACAGGAGAGGTTCAAATCATAGAGAGTTAGAGTGTCAGTCCTCTTGTACTTAAGTCGGCATTGTGCCTTTTGTATTAAATTCGGATGCAATTTCTGTGTTTTATCGTCAATAAGAAGGTCCAAGGGATACAGTAAACCTGAAGTGAAGCATCGGAATCTAAAACTGGACTCACAGGAGAGGTTCTAATAATAGAGAGTTATAGTGTCAGTCCTCTTGTACTTAAGTCTTCATTGTGCCTCATGTATTACATTCGGATGCAATTTCTGTGCTTCATCGTCAATAAGTATGTCCAAGGGATACAGTAAACCTGAAGTGAAGCAACGGAATCTAAAACTGGACTCACTGGAGAGGTTCAAATCATAGAGAGTTACAGTGTCAGTCCTCTTGAACTTCAGTCGGCATTGTGCCTTTTGTATTAAATTCGGATGCAATTTCTGTGTTTCATCGTCAATAAGAAGGTCTAAAGGATAAGGTATACCTGAAGTGAACCATGGGAACCTAAAACTGGACTCACAGAAGAGGTTCAAATCATAGAAAGTTAGAGTGTCAGTCCTCTTGTACTTGTCGGCATTGTGTCTTTGTATTAATTTCGGATGCAATTTCTGTGTTTCATCATCAATAAGAAGGTCCAAGGTATACAGTAAACCTGAAGTGAAGCATAGGAATGTAAAACGGGACTCACAGGAGAGGTTCAAATCATAGAGAGTCTGTGTGTCAGTCCTCTTGTACTTAAGTTGGCATTGTGCGTTTTGTATTAAATTCGGATGCAATTTCTGTGTCATCGTCAATAAGGAGGTCCAAGGGATACAGTAAACCTGAAGTGACGCATCGGAATGTAAAACTGGACTCACAGGAGAGGTTCAAATCAGCGAGAGTTAGAGTGTCAGTCCTCTTGTACTTAAGTCTTCATTGTGCCTTTTGTATTAAATTCGGATGCAATTTCTGTGTTTCATCCTCAATAAGAAGGTCCAAAGGATACAGTAAACCTGAAGTGAAGCATCGGAATCTAAAACTGGACTCACAGGAGAGGTTCAAATCATAGAGAGTTAGAGTGTCAGTCCTCTTGTTCTTAAGTTGGCATTATGCCTTTCGTATTAAATTCGGATGCAATTTCCGTGTTTCATCGTCAATAAGAAGGTCTAAAGGATAAGGTATACCTGAAGTGAACCATGGGAACCTAAAACTGGACTCACAGAAGAGGTTCAAATCATAGAAAGTTAGAGTGTCATTCCTCTTGTACTTAAGTCGACAGTGTGCCTTTTGTATTAAATTCGGATGCAATTTCTGTGTTTCATCGTCAATAAGAAGGACCAAGGCATACAGTAAACCTGAAGTGAAGCATCGGAATCTAAAGCTGGACTCACAGGAGAGGTTCAAATCATAGAGAGTTAGAGTGTCAGTCCTCTTGTACTTAAGTCAGCATTGTGCCTTTTGTATTAAATTCGGATGCAATTTCTGTGTTTCATTGTGAATAAGAAGGTCCAAGGGATACAGTAAACCTGAAGTGAATCATCGGAATCTAAAACTGGACTCACAGGACAGGTTCATATCATAGAGAGTTAGAGTGTCAGTTTTCTTGTACTTAAGTCGGCATTGTGCCTTTTGTATTAAATTTGGATGCAATTTCTGTGTTTCATCGTCAATAACAAGGTCCAAGGGATACAGTAAACCTGAAGTGAAGCATCGGAATCTAAAGCTGGATTCACAGGAGAGGTTCAGATCATAGAGAGTTAGAGTGTCTGTCCTCTTGTACTAAAGTCGGCATTGTGACTTTTGTATTAAATTCGGATGCAATTTCAGTGTTTCATGGTCAATAAGGGTGTCCTAGGGATACAGTAAACCCTTAAGTGAAGCATTGGAATCTAAAACTGGACTCACAGGAGAGGTTCAAATCATTGAGAGTTAGAGTGTCAGTCCACTTGTACTTAAGTCGGCATTGTGTCTTTTGTATTAAATTCGGATGCAATTTCTGTGTTTCATCGTCAATAACAAGGTCCAAGGGATACAGTAAACCTACAGTGAAGCATCGCAATCTAAAACTGGACTCACAGGAGAGGTTCAAATCATAGAGAGTTAGAGTGTCAGTCCTCTTGTACTTAAGTCGGCATTGTGCGTTTTGTATTAAATTCGGATGCAATATCTGTATTTCATCGTCAATTAGGAGGTCCAAGGGATACAGTAAACCTGAAGTGAAGCATCGGAATGTAAAACTGGACTCACTGGAGAGGTTCAAATCATAGAGAGTTAGAGTGTCAGTCCTCTTGTACTTAAGTCGGCATTGTGCCTTTTGTATTAAATTCGGATGCAATTTCGGTGTTTCATCGTCAATAAGAAGGTCCAAGTGATACAGTTAACCTGAAGTGAAGTATCGGAATCTAAAACAGGACTCACAGGAGAGGTTCAAAACATAGGGAGTTAGAGTGTCAGTCCTCTTGTACTTAAGTCGGCATTGTGCCTATTGTATTAAATTCGGGTGCTATTTCTGTGTTTCATCGTCAATAAGAAGGTCCAAGGGATACAGTAAACCAGAAGTGAAGCTTCGGAATCTATAACTGGACTCACAAGAGAGGTTCTAATCATCGAGAGTTACAGTGTCAGTCCTCTTGTACTTAAGTCATCATTGTGCCTTTTGTATTAAATTCGGATGCAATTTCGGTGTTTCATCGTCAATAAGAAGATCCAAGTGATACAGTAAACCTGAAGTGAAGTATCGGAATCTAAAACTGGACTCACAGGAGAGGTTCAAATCATAGAGAGTTAGAGTGTCAGTCCACTTGTACTTAAGTCAGCATTGTGCCTTTTCTATTAAATTCGGATGCAATTTCTGTGTTTCATCGTGAATAAGAAGGTCCAATGGATAAGGTTAACCTGAAGTAAATCTTCAGAATCTAAAACTGGACTCACAGGAGGGGTTCAGATCATAGAAAGTTAGTTTGTCGGTCTTGTTGTACTTCATTCTGCATTGTGCCTTTTGTATTAAATTATTATGCAATTTCTGTGTTTCATCGTCAATAAGAAGGTCCAAGGGATACAGTAAACCTGAAGTGAAGCATCGGAATCTAAAACTGGACTCACAGGAGAGGTTCAAAACATAGAGTGTTAGAGTGTCAGTCCTCTTGTACTTAAGTCGGCATTGTGCCTTTTGTTTTAAATTCGGATGCAATTACTGTGTTTCATCGTCAATAAGAAGGTCCAAGGGATACAGTAAACCTGAAGTGAAGCATCGGAATCTAAAGCTGGACTCACAGGAGAGGTTCAAATCATAGAGAGTTAGAGTCTCAGTCCCCTTGTACTTAAGTCAGCATTGTGCCTTTTGTATTAAATTCGGATGCAATTTCTGTGTTTCATCGTCAATAAGAAGTTCCAATGGATAAGGTTAACCTGATATAAATCTTCATAATCTAAAACTGGACTAACAGGAGGGGTTCAAATCATAGAAAGTTAGGTTGTCAGTCTTCTTGTACTTAAGTGGGCATTGTGCCTTTTGTATTAAATTCATATGCAATTTCTGTGTTTCATCGTCAATAAGAAGGTCCAAGGGATACAGTAATCCTGAAGTGAAGCATCGGAATCTAAAACGGGACTCACAAGAGAGGTTCAAATCAGAGAGTGTTAGAGTGTCAGTCCTTTTGTACTTAAGTCGGCAATGTGCCTTTTGTATTAAATTCGGAAGAAATTTCTGTGTTTCATCGTCAATAAGGAGGTCCAAGGGATACAGTAAACCTGAAGTGAAGCATCGGAATCTAAAACTGGACTCACCGGAGAGGTTCAAAACATAGAGAGTTAGAGTGTCAGTCCTCTTATACTTAAACCGGCATTGTGCCTTTTGTATTAAATTCGGAAGTAATTTCTGTGTTTCATCGTCAATAAGAAGGTCCAAGGGATACAGTAAACCTGAAGTGAAGCATCGGAATCTAAAACTGGACTCACAGGAGAGGTTCTAATCATAGAGAGTTAGAGTGTCGGTCCTCTTGTACTTAAGTATTCATTGTGCCTTTTGTATTAAATTCGGATGCAATTTCTGTGTTTCATCGTCAATTACAAGGCCCAAAGGATACAGTAAACCTGAAGTGAAGCATCGAAATCTAAAACTGGACTCACAGGAGAGGTTCAAATCATAGAGAATTAGAGTATCAGTCCTCTTGTACTTAAGTCTTCATTGTGCCTTATGTATTAAATTCGGATGCAATTTCTGTGTTTCAACGTCAATTAGAAGGTCCAAGGGATACAGTAAACCACAAGTGAAGCATCGGAATCTAAAACTGGACTCACAGAAGAGGTTCAAATCATAGAATGTTAGAGTGTCAGTCCTCTTGTACTTAAGTCGGCATTGTGCCTTTTGTATTAAATTCGGATGCAATTTCTGTGTTTCATCGTCAATAAGAAGGTCCAAGGGATAAGGTAAACCTGAAGTGAACCATCGGAATCTAAAACTGGCTCACAGAAGAGGTTCAAATCATAGAAAGTGAGAGTGTCATTCCTCTTGCACTTAAGTCGGCAATGTGGCTTTTGTATTAAATTCAGATGCAATTTCTGTGTTTCATCGTCAATAAGAAGGAAAAGGGATACAGTAAACCTGAAGTGAAGCATCGGAATCTAAATCTGGACTCACAGGAGAGGTTCAAATCATTGAGAGTTAGAGTGTCTGTCCTCTTGTACTTAAGTCGTCATTGTGCCTTTTGTATTAAATTCAGATGCAATTTCTGTGTTTCATCGTCAATAAGAAGGTCAAAGGGATACAGTAAACCTAAAGTGAAGCATCGGAATCCACAGCCGGACTCACAGGAGAGGTTCAAATCATAGAGCATTAGAGTGTCAGTCCTCTTTTACTTAAGTCAGCATTGTGCCTTCTGTATTAAATTCGGATGCAATTTCTGTGTTTCATTGTCTATAGGAAGGTCCAAGGGATACAGTAACCCTGAAGTGAAGCATCGGAATCTAAAACTGGACTCACAGGAGAGGTTCAAATCAGAGAGTGATAGAGTGTCAGTCCTTTTGTACTTAAGACGGCATGTGCCTTTTGTACTAAATTCGGATGCAATTTCTGTGTTTCATTGTCCATAGGAAGGTCCAAGGGATACAGTAAACCAGAAGTGAAGGATCGGACTCTATAACTGGACTCACAAGAGAGGTTCAAATCAGAGTGTGTTAGAGTGTCAGTCCTTTTGTACTTAAGTCGGCATTGTGCCTTTTATACTAAATTCGGATGCAATTTCTGTGTTTCATCGTCAATAAGAAGGCCCAAGGGATACAGTAAACCTGAAGTGAAGCATTGGAATCTAAAACTGGACTCACAGGAGAGGTTCAGATCATAGAGAGTTAGAGTGTCAGTCCTCTTGTACTTAAGTCGGCATTGTGCCTTTTGTATTAAATTCGGATGCAGTTTCAGTGTTTCATCGTCAATAAGAGGGTCCTAGGGATACAGTAAACCCTTAAGTGAAGCATTGGAATCTAAAACTGGACTCACAGGAGAGGTTCAAATCATTGAGAGTTAGAGTGTCAGTCCTCTTGTACTGAAGTCGGCATTGTGTCTTTTGTATTAAATTCGGATGCAATTTCTGTCTTTCATCGTCATTAACAAGGACCAAGGGATACAGTAAACCTAAAGTGAAGCATCGCAATCTAAAACTCGACTCACAGGAGATGTTCAAATCATAGAGAGTTAGAGTGTCAGTCCTCTTGTACTTAAGTCGGCATTGTGCGTTTTGTATTAAATTCGGATGCAATATCTGTATTTCGTCGTCAATTAGGAGGTCCAAGGGATACAGTAAACCTGAAGTGAAGCATCGGAATGTAAAACTGGACTCACTGGAGAGGTTCAAATCAGAGAGTGTTACAGTGTCAGTCCTCTTGTACTTAAGTCGGCATTGTGCCTCTTGTATTAAATTCGGATGCAATTTCTGTGTTTCATCGTCAATAAGAAGGTCCAAGGGATACAGTAAACCCTAAGTGGAGCTTCGGAATCTAAAACTGGACTCACAAGAGTGGTTCTAATCATCGAGAGTTACAGTGTCAGTCCTCTTGTACTTAAGTCTTCATTGTGCCTTTTGTATTAAATTCGGATGCAATTACTGTGTTTCATCGTCAAGAAGAAAGTCCAAGGGATACAGTCAACCTGAAGTGAAGCATCGGAATCTAAAACTGGACTCACAGGACAGGTTCATATCATAGAAAGTTAGAGTGTCTGTCCTCTTGTACTTCAGTCTTAATTGTGCCTTATGTATTAAATTCGGAAGCAATTTCTGTGTTTCATCGTCAATTACACGGTCAAGGGGTACAGTAAATCTGATGTGAAGCATCGGAATCTGAAACTGGACTCTCAGGAGAGGTTCAAACCATAGAGAGTTAGAGTGTCAGTCCTCTTGTACTTAAGTCGGTATTGTGCATTTTGTATTAAATTCGGTTGCAATTTCTGTGTTTCATCGTCAATAAGAAGGTCCAAGGAATACAGTAAACCTGAAGTGAAGGATCGCACTCTATAACTGGACTCACAAGAGAGGTTCAAATCAGAAATGTGTTAGAGTGTCAGTCCTTTTGTACTTAAGTCGGCATTGTGCCTTTTGTACTAAATTCGGATGCAATTTCTGTGTTTCATCGTCAATAAGAAGGGCCAAGGGATACAGTAAACCTGAAGTGAAGCATTGGAATCTAAAACGGGACTCACAAGAGAGGTTCAAATCAGAGCGTGTTAGAGTGTCAGTCCTTTTGTACTAAAGTCGGCAATGTGCCTTTTGTATTAAATTCTTATGCAATTTCTGTGTTTCATCATCAATAAGAAGGTCCAAGGGATACAGTTATCCTGAAGTGAAGCATCGGAATCTAAAACGGGACTCACAAGAGAGGTTCAAATCAGAGCGTGTTAGAGTGTCAGTCCTTTTGTACTTAAGTCGGCAATGTGCCTTTTGTATTAAATTCTTATGCAATTTCTGTGTTTCATCATCAATAAGAAGGTCCAAGGGATACAGTAAACCTGAAGTGAAGCATCGGAATCTAAAACTGGACTCACAGGACAGGTTCATATCATAGAAAGTTAGAGTGTCAGTCCTCTTGTACTTAAGTCTTCATTGTGCCTTATGTATTAAATTTGGATGCAATTTCTGTGTTTCATCGTCAATTAGACGGTCAAGGGATACAGTAAACTTGAAGTGAAGCATCGGAATCTAAAGCTGGACTCACAGGAGAGGTTCAAATCATAGAGAATTAGAGTATCAGTCCTCTTGTACTTAAGTCTTCATTGTGCCTTATGTATTAAATTCGGATGCAATTTCTGTGTTTCATCGTCAATTAGAAGGTCCAAGGGATACAGTAAACCACAAGTGAAGCAGCGGAATCTAAAACTGGACTCACAGAAGAGGTTCAAATCATAGAATGTTAGAGTGTCAGTCCTCTTGTACGTAAGTCGGCAGTGTGCCTTTTGTATTAAATTCGGATGCAGTTTCTGTATTTCATCGTCAATAAGAAGGTCCAGGGGGTACAGTAAACCTGAAGTGAAGCATCGGAATCTAAAACAGGACTCACAGGAGAGGTTCAAATCATTGAGCGTTAGAGTGTCAGTCCTCTTGTACTTAAGTCGGCATTGTGCGTTTTGTATTACATTCGGATGCAATTTTGTGTTTCATCGTCAATAAGGAGGTCCATGGGATACAGTAAACCTGAAGTGAAGCATCGGAATGTAAAACTGGACTCACAGGAGAGGTTCAAATCAGCGAGAGTTAGAGTGTCAGTCCTCTTGTACTTAAGTCGGCATTGTGCCTTTTGTATTAAATTCGGATGCAATTTCTGTGATTTATCGTCAATAAGAAGGTCCAAAGGATACAGTAAACTTGAAGTGAAGAATCGGAATCTAAAACTGGACTCAAAGGAAGGTTCAAATCAGAGAGAGTTAGAGTGTCAGTCCTCTTGTACTTAAGTCGGCATTGTGCCTTTTGTATTAAATTCGGATGCAATTTCTGTGTTTCATCGTCAATAAGAAGGTCCAAGGGATAAGGTAAACCTGAAGTGAACCATCGGAATCTAAAACTGGCTCACAGAAGAAGTTCAAATCATAGAAAGTTAGAGTGTCATTCCTCTTGTACTTAAGTCGGCAGTGTGCCTTTTGCATTAAATTCAGATGCAATTTCTGTGTTTCATCGTCAATAAGAAGGAAAAGGGATACAGTAAACCTGAAGTGAAGCATCGGAATCTAAAACTGGACTCACAGGAGAGGTTCAAATCATAGAGAGTTAGAGTGTCTGTCCTCTTGTACTTAAGTCGTCATTGTGCCTTTTGTATTAAATTCAGATGCAATTTCTGTGTTTCATCGTCAATAAGAAGGTCAAAGGGATACAGTAAACCTAAAGTGAAGCATCGGAATCTACAGCCGGACTCACAGGAGAGGTACAAATCATAGAGCATTAGAGTGTCAGTCCTCATGTACTTAAGTCAGCATTGTGCCTTCTGTATTAAATTCGGATGCAATTTCTGTGTTTCATTGTCTATAAGAAGGTCCAAGGGATACGGTATACCTGAAGTGAATCATCGGAATCTAAAACTGGACTCACAGGACATGTTCATATCATAGAAAGTTAGAGTGTCAGTCTTCTTGTACTTAAGTCTGCATTGTGCCTTTTGTATTAAATTCGGATTCAATTTCTGTGTTTCATCGTCAATAACAAGGTCCAAGGGATACAGTAAACCTGAAGTATAGCATCGGAATATAAAACTGGACTCACAGGAGAGGTTCAAATCATAGAAAATTATAGTGTCAGTCCTCTAGTACTTAAGTCGGCATTGTGACATTTGTATTAAATCCGGATACAATTTCTGTGTTTCATCGTCAATAAGGACCTATTGATAAGGTTAACCTGAAGTGAAGCATCGGAAACTAAAACTGGACTCACAGAGGAGGTTCAAATCATAGAATGTTAGTGTGTCAGTCCTCTTGTACTTAAGTCGGCATTGTTCCTTTTTATTAAATTCGCATGCAATTTCTGTGTTTCATCGTCAATAAGATGGTCCAAGGGATACAGTAAACCTGAAGTCACGCATCGGAATCTAAAACTGGACTCACAACAGAGGTTCAAATCAGAGAGTGATAGAGTGTCAGTCCTTTTTTACTTAAGTCGGCATTGTGCCTTTTGTACTAAATTCGGATGCAATTTCTGTGTTTCATCGTCAATAAGAAGGCCCAAGTGTTACAGTAAACCTGAAGTGAAGCATTGGAATCTAAAACTGGACTCACAGGAGAGGTTCAGATCATAGAGAGTTAGAGTGTCAGTCCTCTTGTACTTAAGTCGGCATTGTG
Organism: Schistocerca serialis cubense; assembly: GCF_023864345.2. Taxonomy (NCBI): domain Eukaryota; kingdom Metazoa; phylum Arthropoda; class Insecta; order Orthoptera; family Acrididae; genus Schistocerca; species Schistocerca serialis. The sequence goes on from NC_064646.1 coordinate 518,650,905, forward strand.
ACTTTTGTATTAAATTCGGATGCAATTTCTGTGTTTCATCGTCAATAAGAAGTTCCAAGGGATACAGTAAACCCTTAAGTGAAGCATCGGAATCTAAAACTGGACTCACAGGAGAGGTTCAAATCATTGAGAGTTAGAGTGTCAGTCCTCTTGTACTAAGGTCGGCATTGTGTTTTTGTATTAAGTTCGGATGCAATTTCTGTGTTTCATCGTCAATAAGAAGGTCCAAGGGATACAGTAAACCTTAAGTGAAGCATCGCAATCTAAAACTGGACTCACAGGAGAGGTTCAGATCATAGAGAGTTAGAGTGTCAGTCCTCTTGTACTTAAGTCGGCATTGTGCGTTTTGTATTAAATTCGGATGCAATATCTGTGTTTCATCGTCAATAAGGAGGTCCAAGGGGTACAGTAAACCTGAAGTGAAGCATCGGAATCTAAAACTGGACTCACAGGAGAGGTTAAAATCATAGGGAGTTAGAGTGTCAGTCCTCTTGTACTTAAGTCTTCATTGTGCCTTATGTATTAAATTCGGATGCAATTTCTGTGTTTCATCGTCAATTAGAAGGTCCAAGGGATACAGTAAACCTGAAGTGAAGCATCGGAATCTAAAACTGGACTCACAGGAGAGGTTCAAATCATAAAGAGTTAGAGTGTCAGTCCTCTTGTACTTAAGTCGGCATTGTGCCTTTTGTCTTAAATTCGGATGCAATATCTGTGTTCCATCGTCAATAAGAAGGTCCAAGGGATACAGTAAACCTAAAGTGAAGCATCGGAATCTAAAGCCGGACTCACAGGAGAGGGTCAAATCATTGAGAGTTATTGTGTCAGTCCTCTTGTACTTAAGTGAGCATTGTGCCTTCTGTATTAAATTCGGATGCAATTTCTGTGTTTCATTGTCTATAAGAAGATCTAAGTGATACATTAAACCTGAAGTGAAGCATCGAAATCTAAAATAGGACTCACAGGACATGTTCATATCATAGAAAGTTAGAGTGTCAGTCTTACTCTACTTAAGTCTGCATTGTGCCTTTTGTACTAAATTCGGAAGCAAATTCTGTGTTTCAACGTCAATAACAAGGTCCAAGGGATACAGTAAACCTGAAGTATAGCATCGGAATCTAAAACTGGACTCACAGGAGAGGTTCAAATCATAGAAAGTTAGAGTGTCAGTCCTCTTGTACTTAAGTCGGCATTGTGACTTTTGTATTAAATCCGGATATAATTTCTGTGATTCATCGTCAATAAGAAGGACCAACTGATAAGGTTAACCTGAAGTGAAGCATCGGAACCTAAAACTGGACTCACAGAGGAGGTTCAAATCATAGAATGTTAGGGTGTCAGTCCTCTTGTACTTAAGTCAGCATTGTGCCTTTTGTATTAAATTCGGATGCAATTTCTGTGTTTCATCGTCAATAAGATGGTCCAAGGGATACAGTAAACCTGAAGTGAAGCATCGGAATCTAAAACTGGACTCACAAGAGAGGTTCACATCAGAGAGTGTTAGAGTGTCAGTCCTTTTGTACTTAAGTCGGCATTGTGCCTTTTGTACGATATTCGGATGCAATTTCTGTGTTTCATCGTCAATAAGAAGGCCCAAGGGATACAGTAAACCTGAAGTGAAGCAGTGGAATCTAAAACTGGACTCACAGGAGAGGTTCAGATCATAGAGAGTTAGAATGTCAGTCCTCTTGTACTTAAGTCGGCCTAGTGACTTTTGTATTAAATTGGGATGCCATTTCTGTGTTTCATCGTCAATAAGAAGGTCCAAGGGATACAGTAAACCCTTATTTGAAGCTTCGGAATATAGAACTGGACTCACAGGAGAGGTTCAAATCATTGAGAGTTAGAGTGTCAGTCCTCTTGTACTTAAGTCTGCATTGTGCCTTTTGTACTAAATTCGGATGCAATTTCTGTGTTTCATCGTCAATAAGAAGGTCCAATGGATAAGGTTAACCTGATATAAATTTTCATAATCTAAAACTGGACTCACAGGAGGGGTTCAAATCATAGAAAGTTAGGTTGTCAGTCTTCTTGTACTTAAGTCGGCATTCTGCCTTTTGTATTAAATTCATATGCAATTTCTGTGTTTCATCGTCAATAAGAAGGTCCAAGGGATACAGTAAACCTGAAGTGAAGCATCGGAATCTAAAACTGGACTCACAGGAGAGGTTCTAATCATAGAGAGTTAGAGTGTCGGTCCTCTTGTACTTAAGTCTTCATTGTGCCTTTTGTATTAAATTCGGATGCAATTTCTGTGTTTCATCGTCAATTACAAGGCCCAAAGAATACAGTAAACCTGAAGTGAAGCATCGGAATCTAAAACAGGACTCACAGGAGAGGTTCAAATCATAGAGAATTAGAGTATCGGTCCTCTTGTACTTAAGTCTTCATTGTGCCGTATGTATTAAATTCGGATGCAATTTCTGTGTTTCATCGTCAATTAGAAGGTCCAAGGGATACAGTAAACCACAAGTGAAGCATCGGAATCTAAAACTGGACTCACAGAAGAGGTTCAAATCATAGAATGTTAGAGTGTTAGTCCTCTTGTACGTAAGTCGGCAGTGTGCCTTTTGTATTAAATTCGGATGCAGTTTCTGTATTTCATCGTCAATAAGAAGGTCCAGGGGGTACAGTAAACCTGAAGTGAAGCCTCGGAATCTAAAACAGGACTCACAGGAGAGGTTCAAATCATTGAGCGTTAGAGTGTCAGTCCACTTGTACTTAAGTCGGCATTGTGCGTTTTGTATTAAATCCGGATGCAATTTCTGTGTTTCATCGTCAATAAGGAGGTCCATGGGATACAGTAAACCTGAAGTGAAGCATCGGAATGTAAAACTGGACTCACAGGAGAGGTTCAAATCAGCGAGAGTTAGAGTGTCAGTCCTCTTGTACTTAAGTCGGCATTGTGCCTTTTGTATTTAATTCGGATGCAATTTCTGTGATTTATCGTCAATAAGAAGGTCCAAAGGATACAGTAAACTTGAAGTGAAGAATCGGAATCTAAAACTGGACTCACAGGAAGGTTCAAATCAGAGAGAGTTAGAGTGTCAGTCCTCTTGTACTTAAGTCGGCATTGTGCCTTTTGTATTAAATTCGGATGCAATTTCTGTGTTTCATCGTCAATAAGAAGGTCCAAGGGATAAGGTAAACCTGAAGTGAACCATCGGAATCTAAAACTGGCTCACAGAAGAAGTTCAAATCATAGAAAGTTAGAGTGTCATTCCTCTTGTACTTAAATCGGCAGTGTGCCTTTTGTATTAAATTCAGATGCAATTTCTGTGTTTCATCGTCAATAAGAAGGAAAAGGCATACAGTAAACCTGAAGTGAAGCATCGGAATCTAAAACTGGACTCACAGGAGAGGTTCAAATCATAGAGAGTTAGAGTGTCTGTCCTCTTGTACTTAAGTCGTCATTGTGCCTTTTGTATTAAATTCAAATGCAATTTCTGTGTTTCATCGTCAATAAGAAGGTCCAAGGGATACAGTAAACCCTTAATTGAAGCTTCGGAATATAGAACTGGACTCACAGGAGAGGTTCAAATCATTGAGAGTTAGAGTGTCAGTCCTCTTGTACTTAAGTCTGCATTGTGCCTTTTGTATTAAATTCGGATGCAATTTCTGTGTTTCATCGTCAATAAGAAGGTCCAATGGATAAGGTTAACCTGATATAAATTTTCATAATCTAAAACTGGACTCACAGGAGGGGTTCAAATCATAGAAAGTTAGGTTGTCAGTCTTCTTGTACTTAAGTCGGCATTGTGCCTTTTGTATTAAATTCATATGCAATTTCTGTGTTTCATCGTCAATAAGAAGGTCCAAGAGATACAGTAACCTAGAAGTGAAGCATCGGAATCTAAAACTGGACTCACAGGAGAGGTTCTAATCATAGAGAGTTAGAGTGTCGGTCCTCTTGTACTTAAGTCTTCATTGTGCCTTTTGTATTAAATTCGGATGCAATTTCTGTGTTTCATCGTCAATTACAAGGCCCAAAGAATACAGTAAACCTGAAGTGAAGCATCGGAATCTAAAACTGGACTCACAGGAGAGGTTCAAATCATAGAGAATTAGAGTATCAGTCCTCTTGTACTTAAGTCTTCATTGTGCCTTATGTATTAAATTCGGATGCAATTTCTGTGTTTCTTCGTCAATTAGAAGGTCCAAGGGATACAGTAAACCACAAGTGAAGCATCGGAATCTAAAACTGGACTCACAGAAGAGGTTCAAATCATAGAATGTGAGAGTGTCAGTCCTCTTGTACGTAAGTCGGCAGTGTGCCTTTTGTATTAAATTCGGATGCAGTTTCTGTATTTCATCGTCAATAAGAAGGTCCAGGGGGTACAGTAAACCTGAAGTGAAGCCTCGGAATCTAAAACAGGACTCACAGGAGAGGTTCAAATCATTGAGCGTTAGAGTGTCAGTCCTCTTGTACTTAAGTCGGCATTGTGCGTTTTGTATTAAATTCGGATGCAATTTCTGTGTTTCATCGTCAATATGGAGGTCCATGGGATACAGTAAACCTGAAGTGAAGCATCGGAATGTAAAACTGGACTCACAGGAGAGGTTCAAATCAGCGAGAGTTAGAGTGTCAGTCCTCTTGTACTTAAGTCGGCATTGTGCCCTTTGTATTAAATTCGGATGCAATTTCTGTGATTTATCGTCAATAAGAAGGTCCAAAGGATACAGTAAACTTGAAGTGAAGAATCGGAATCTAGAACTGGACTCACAGGAAGGTTCAAATCAGAGAGAGTTAGAGTGTCAGTCCTCTTGTACTTAAGTCGGCATTGTGCCTTTTGTATTAAACTCGGATGCAATTTCTGTGTTTCATCGTCAATAAGAAAGTCCAAGGGATAAGGTAAACCTGAAGTGAACCATCGGAATCTAAAACTGGCTCACAGAAGAAGTTCAAATCATAGAAAGTTAGAGTGTCATTCCTCTTGTACTTAAGTCGGCAGTGTGCCTTTTGTATTAAATTCAGATGCAATTTCTGTGTTTCATCGTCAATAAGAAGGAAAAGGGATACAGTAAACCTGAAGTGAAGCATCGGAATCTAAAACTGGACTCACAGGAGAGGTTCAAATCATAGAGAGTTAGAGTGTCTGTCCTCTTGTACTTAAGTCGTCATTGTGCCTTTTGTATTAAATTCAGATGCAATTTCTGTGTTTCATCGTCAATAAGAAGGTCAAAGGGATACAGTAAACCTAAAGTGAAGCATCGGAATCTACAGCCGGACTCACAGGAGAGGTTCAAATCATAGAGCATTAGAGTGTCAGTCCTCTTGTACTTAAGTCAGCATTGTGCCTTCTGTATTAAATTCGGATGCAATTTCTGTGTTTCATTGTCTATAAGAAGGTCCAAGGGATACAGTAAACCTGAAGTGAATCATCGGAATCTAAAACTGGACTCACAGGACATGTTCATATCATAGAAAGTTAGAGTGTCAGTCTTCTTGTACTTAAGTCTGCATTGTGCTTTTTGTATTAAATTCAGATGCAATTTCTGTGTTTCATCGTCAATAACAAGATCCAAGGGATACAGTAAACCTGAAGTATAGCATCGGAATATAAAACTGGACTCACAGGAGAGGTTCAAATCATAGAAAATTATAGTGTCAGTCCTCTTGTACTTAAGTCGGCATTGTGACATTTGTATTAAATCCGGATACAATTTCTGTGTTTCATCGTCAATAAGAAGGACCAATTGATAAGGTTAACCGGAAGTGAAGCATCGGAAACCAAAACTGGACTCACAGAGGAGGTTCAAATCATAGAATGTTAGGGTGTCAGTCCTCTTGTACTTAAGTCGGCATTGTTCCTTTTTATTAAATTCGCATGCAATTTCTGTGTTTCATCGTCAATAAGATGGTCCAAGGGATACAGTAAACCTGAAGTAAAGCATCGGAATCTAAAACTGGACTCACAACAGAGGTTCAAATCAGAGAGTGATAGAGTGTCATTCCTTTTGTACTTAAGTCGGCATTGTGCCTTTTGTACTAAATTCGGATGCAATTTCTGTGTTTCATCGTCAATAAGAAGGCCCAAGGGGTACAGTAAACCTGAAGTGAAGCATTGGAATCTAAAACTGGACTCACAGGAGAGGTTCAGATCATAGAGAGTTAGAGTGTCAGTCCTCTTGTACTTAAGTCGGCATTGTGACTTTTGTATTAAATTCGGATGCAATTTCTGTGTTTCATCGTCAATAAGAAGTTCCAAGGGATACAGTAAACCCTTAAGTGAAGCATCGGAATCTAAAACTGGACTCACAGGAGAGGTTCAAATCATTGAGAGTTAGAGTGTCAGTCCTCTTGTACTAAGGTCGGCATTGTGTTTTTGTATTAAAGTCGGATGCAATTTCTGTGTTTCATCGTCAATAAGAAGGTCCAAGGGATACAGTAAACCTTGAGTGAAGCATCGCAATCTAAAACTGGACTCACAGGAGAGGTTCAGATCATAGAGAGTTAGAGTGTCAGTCCACTTGTACTTGAGTCGGCATTGTGACTTTTGTATTAAATCCGGATATAATTTCTGTGTTTCATCGTCAATAAGAAGGACCAATTGGTAAGGTTAACCTGAAGTGAAGCATCGGAACCTAAAACTGGACTCACAGAGGAGGTTCAAATCATAGAATGTTAGGGTGTCAGTCCTCTTGTACTTAAGTCAGCATTGTGCCTTTTGTATTAAATTCGGATGCAATTTCTGTGTTTCATCGTCAATAAGATGGTCCAAGGGATACAGTAAACCTGAAGTGAAGCATCGGAATCTAAAACTGGACTCACAAGAGAGGTTCAAATCAGAGAGTGTTAGAGTGTCAGTCCTTTTGTACTTAAGTCGGCATTGTGCCTTTTGTACTATATTCGGATGCAATTTCTGTGTTTCATCGTCAATAAGAAGGCCCAATGGATACAGTAAACCTGAAGTGAAGCACTGGAATCTAAAACTGGACTCACAGGAGAGGTTCAGATCATAGAGAGTTAGAATGTCATTCCTCTTGTACTTAAGTCGGCCTAGTGACTTTTGTATTAAATTGGGATGCAATTTCTGTGTTTCATCGTCAATAAGAAGGTCCAAGGGATACAGTAAACCCTTAATTGAAGCTTCGGAATATAAAACTGGACTCACAGATGAGGTTCAAATCATTGAGAGTTAGAGAGTCAGTCCTCTTGTACTTAAGTCGGCATTGTGTCTTTTGTATTAAATTCGGATGCAATTTCTGTGTTTCATCGTCAATAAGAAGGTCCAAGGGATATAGTAAACCTGAAGTGAAGCATCGCAATCTAAAACTGGACACATAGGAGAGGTCAAATCATAGAGAGTTAGAGTGTCAGTCTTCTTGTACTTAAGTCGGCATTGTGCGTTTTGTATTAAATTCGAATGCAATATCTGTGTTTCATCGTCAATAAGGAGGTTCAAGGGATACAGTAAACCTGAAGTGAAGCATCGGAATGTAAAACTGGTCTCACAGGAGATGTTCAAATCAAAGAGAGTTAGAGTGTCAGTCCTCTTGTACTAAAGTCAGCATTGTGCCATTTGTATTAAATTAGGATGCAATTTCTGTGTTTCATCGTCAATAAGAAGGTGAAAGGGATACAGTAAACCTGTAGTGAAGCATCGGAATCTAAAACTGGACTCACAGGAGAGGTTCAAATCATAGAGAGTTAGAGTGTCAATCCTCTTGTACTTAAGTTGGCATTGTGCCTTTTGTATTAAATTCGGATGCAATTTCTGTGTTTCATCGTCAATAAGAAGGTCCAAGTGATACAGTAAACCTGAAGTGAAGCATCGGAATCTAAAACTGGACTCACAGGAGAGGTTCAAAACATAGAGAGTTAGAGTGTCAGTCCTCTTGTACTTAAGTCGGCATTGAGCCTTTTGAATTAAATTCGGACGCAATTTCTGTGTTTCATTGTTAATAAGATGGTCCAAGGGATACAGTAAACCTGAAGTAAAGCATCGGAATCTAAAACTGGACTCACAACACAGGTTCAAATCAGAGAGTGATAGAGTGTCAGTCCTTTTGTACTTAAGTCGGCATTGTGCCTTTTGTACTAAATTCGGATGCAATTTCTGTGTTTCATCGTCAATAAGAAGGCCCAAGGGGTACAGTAAACCTGAAGTGAAGCATTGGAATCTAAAACTGGACTCACAGGAGAGGTTCAGATCATAGAGAGTTAGAGTGTCAGTCCTCTTGTACTTAAGTCGGCATTGTGACTTTTGTATTAAATTAGGATGCAATTTCTGTGTTTCATCGTCAATAAGAAGTTCCAAGGGATACAGTAAACCCTTAAGTGAAGCATCGGAATCTGAACTGGACTCACAGGAGAGGTTCAAATCATTGAGAGTTAGAGTGTCAGTCCTCTTGTACTAAGGTCGGCATTGTGTTTTTGTATTAAATTCGGATGCAATTTCTGTGTTTCATCGTCAATAAGAAGGTCCAAGGGATACATTAAACCTTAAGTGAAGCATCGCAATCTAAAACTGGACTCACAGGAGAGGTTCAGATCATAGAGAGTTAGAGTGTCAGTCCTCTTGTACTTAAGTCTTCATTGTGCCTTATGTATTAAATTCGGATGCAATTTCTGTGTTTCATCGTCAATTAGAAGGTCCAAGGGATACAGTAAACCTGAAGTGAAGCATCGGAATCTAAACCTGGACTCACAGGAGAGGTTCAAATCATAGAGAGTTAGAGTGTCAGTCCTCTTGTACTTATGTCGGCATTGTGCCTTTTGTATTAAATTCGGATGCAATTTCTGTGTTTCATCGTCAATAAGAAGGTCCAAGGGATACAGTAAACCTAAAGTGAAGCATCGGAATCTAAAGCCGGACTCACAGGAGAGGTTCAAATCATTGAGAGTTATAGTGTCAGTCCTCTTGTACTTAAGTGAGCATTGTGCCTTCTGTATTAAATTCGGATGCTATTTCTGTGTTTCATTGTCTATAAGAAGATCCAAGGGATACAATAAACCTGAAGTGAAGCATCGGAATCTAAAATTGGACTCACAGGACATGTTCATATCATAGAAAGTTAGAGTGTCAGTCTTACTGTACTTAAGTCTGCATTGTGCCTTTTGTACTAAATTCAGATGCAATTTCTGTGTTTCAACGTCAATAACAAGGTCCAAGGGATACAGTAAACCTGAATTATAGCATCGGAATCTAAAACTGGACTCACAGGAGAGGTTCAAATCATAGAAAGTTACAGTGTCAGTCCTCTTGTACTTAAGTCGGCATTGTGACTTTTGTATTAAATCCGGATATAATTTCTGTGTTTCATCGTCAATAAGAGGGACCAATTGATAAGGTTAACCTGAAGTGAAGCATCGGAACCTAAAACTGGACTCACAGAGGAGATTCAAATCATAGAATGTTAGGGTGTCAGTCCTCTTGTACTTAAGTCAGCATTGTGCCTTTTGTATTAAATTCGGATGCAATTTCTGTGTTTCATCGTCAATAAGATGGTCCAAGGGATACAGTAAACCTGAAGTGAAGCATCGGAATCTAAAACTGGACTCACAAGAGAGGTTCAAATCAGAGAGTGTTAGAGTGTCAGTCCTTTTGTACTTAAGTCGGCATTGTGCCTTTTGTACTATATTCGGATGCAATTTCTGTGTTTCATCGTCAATAAGAAGGCCCAAGGGATACAGTAAACCTGAAGTGAAGCACTGGAATCTAAAACTGGACTCACAGGAGAGGTTCAGATTATAGAGAGTTAGAATGTCAGTCCTCTTGTACTTAAGTCGGCCTAGTGACTTTTGTATTAAATTGGGATGCAATTTCTGTGTTTCATCGTCAATAAGAAGGTCCAAGGGATACAGTAAACCCTTAATTGAAGCTTCGGAATATAAAACTGGACTCACAGGAGAGGTTCAAATCATTGAGAGTTAGAGTGTCAGTCCTCTTGTACTTAAGTCGGCATTGTGACTTTTGTATTAAATTCGGATGCAATTTCTGTGTTTCATCGTTAATAAGAAGCTCCAAGGGATACAGTAAACTTGAAGTGAAGCATCGGAATCTAAAGCTGGACTCACAGGAGAGGTTCAAATCATGGAGAGTTAGAGTCTCAGTCCCCTTGTACTTAAGTCAGCATTGTGCCTTTTGTATTAAATTCGGATGCAATTTCTGTGTTTCATCGTCAATAAGAAGGTCCAATGGATAAGGTTAACCTGATATAAATCTTCATAATCTAAAACTGGACTCACAGGAGGGGTACAAATCATAGAAAGTTAGGTTGTCAGTCTTCTTGTACTTAAGTCGGCATTGTGCCTTCTGTATTAAATTCATATGCAATTTCTGTGTTTCATCGTCAATAAGAAGGTCCAAGGGATACAGTAAACCTGAAGTGAAGCATCGGAATCTAAAACTGGACTCACAGGAGAGGTTCTAATCATAGAGAGTTAGAGTGTCGGTCCTCTTGTACTTAAGTCTTCATTGTGCCTTTTGCATTAAATTCGGATGCAATTTCTGTGTTTCATCGTCAATTACAAGGCCCAAAGAATACAGTAAACCTGAAGTGAAGCATCGGAATCTAAAACTGGACTCACAGGAGAGGTTCAAATCATAGAGAATTAGAGTATCAGTCCTCTTGTACGTAAGTCTTCATTGTGCCTTATGTATTAAATTCGGATGCAATTTCTGTGTTTCATCGTCAATTAGAAGGTCCAAGGGATACAGTAAACCACAAGTGAAGCATCGGAATCTAAAACTGGACTCACAGAAGAGGTTCAAATCATAGAATGTTAGAGTGTCAGTCCTCTTGTACGTAAGTCGGCAGTGTGCCTTTTGTATTAAATTCGGATGCAGTTTCTGTATTTCATCGTCAATGAGAAGGTCCAGGGGGTACAGTAAACCTGAAGTGAAGCATCGGAATCTAAAACAGGACTCACAGGAGAGGTTCAAATCATTGAGCGTTAGAGTGTCAGTCCTCTTGTACTTAAGCCGGCATTGTGCGTTTTGTATTAAATTCGGATGCAATTTCTGTGTTTCATCGTCAATAAGGAGGTCCATGGGATACAGTAAACCTGAAGTGAAGCATCGGAATGTAAAACTGGACTCACAGGAAGGTTCAAATCAGAGAGAGTTAGAGAGTCAGTCCTCTTGTACTTAAGTCGGCATTGTGCCTTCTGTATTAAATTCGGATGCAATTTCTGTGTTTCATTGTCTATAAGAAGGTCCAAGGGATACAGTAAACCTGAAGTGAATCATCGGAATCTAAAACTGGACTCACAGGACAAGTTCATATCATAGAAAGTTAGAGTGTCAGTCTTCTTGTACTTAAGTCTGCATTGTGCCTTTTGTATTAAATTCGGATGCAATTTCTGTGTTTCATCGTCAATAACAAGGTCCAAGGGATACAGTAAACCTGAAGTATAGCATCGGAATATAAAACTGGACTCACAGGAGAGGTTCAAATCATAGAAATTTATAGTGTCAGTCCTCTTGTACTTAAGTCGGCATTGTGACATTTGTTTTAAATCCGGATACAATTTCTGTGTTTCATCGTCAATAAGAAGGACCAATTGATAAGGTTAACCTGAAGTGAAGCATCGGAAACTAAAACTGGACTCACAGAGGAGGTTCAAATCATTGAATGTTAGGGTGTCAGTCCTCTTGTACTTAAGTCGGCATTGTGCCTTTTGTATTAAATTCGGATGCAATTTCTGTGTTTCATCGTCAATAAGAAGGTCCAAGGGATAGAGTAAACCTAAAGTGAAGCATCGGAATCTAAAGCCGGACTCACAGGAGAGGTTCAAATCATTGAGAGTTATAGTGTCAGTCCTCTTGTACTTAAGTGAGCATTGTGCCTTCTGTATTAAATTCGGATGCAATTTCTGTGTTTCATTGTCTATAAGAAGATCCAAGGGATACATTAAACCTGAAGTGAAGCATCGGAATCTAAAATTGGACTCACAGGACATGTTCATATCATAGAAAGTAAGAGTGTCAGTCTTACTGTACTTAAGTCTGCATTGTGCCTTTTGTACTAAATTCGGATGCAATTTCTGTGTTTCAACGTCAATAACAAGGTCCAAGGGATACAGTAAACCTGAAGTATAGCATCGGAATCTAAAACTGGACTCACAGGAGAGGTTCAAATCATAGAAAGTTAGAGTGTCAGTCCTCTTGTACTTAAGTCGGCATTGTGAATTTTGTATTAAATACGGATATAATTTCTGTGTTTCATCGTCAATAAGAAGGACCAATTGATAAGGTTAACCTGAAGTGAAGCATCGGAAACTAAAACTGGACTCACAGGGGAGGTTCAAATCATAGAATGTTAGGGTGTCAGTCCTCTTGTACTTAAGTCAGCATTGTGCCTTTTGTATTAAATTCGGATGCAATTTCTGTGTTTCATCGTCAATAAGATGGTCCAAGGGGTACAGTAAACCTGAAGTGAAGCACTGGAATCTAAAACTGGACTCACAAGAGAGGTTCAAATCAGAGAGTGTTAGAGTGTCTGTCCTTTTGTACTTAAGTCGGCATTGTGCCTTTTGTACTATATTCGGATGCAATTTCTGTGTTTCATCGTCAATAAGAAGGCCCAAGGGATACAGTAAACCTGAAGTGAAGCACTGGAATCTAAAACTGGACTCACAGGAGAGGTTCAGATCATAGAGAGTTAGAATGTCAGTCCTCTTGTACTTAAGTCGGCCTAGTGACTTTTGTATTAAATTGGGATGCAATTTCTGTGTTTCATCGTCAATAAGAAGGTCCAAGGGATACAGTAAACCCTTAATTGAAGCTTCGGAATATAAAACTGGACTCACAGGAGAGGTTCAAATCATTGAGAGTTAGAGTGTCAGTCCTCTTGTACTTAAGTCGGCATTGTGTCTTTTGTATTAAATTCGGATGCAATTTCTGTGTTTCATCGTCAATAAGAAGGTCCAAGGGATATAGTAAACCTGAAGTGAAGCATCGCAATCTAAAACTGGACACATAGGAGAGGTCAAATCATAGAGAGTTAGAGTGTCAGTCTTCTTGTACTTAAGTCGGCATTGTGCGTTTTGTATTACATTCGAATGCAATATCTGTGTTTCATCGTCAATAAGGAGGTTCAAGGGATACAGTAAACCTGAAGTGAAGCATCGGAATGTAAAACTGGACTCACAGGAGAGGTTAAAATTATAGAGAGTTAGAGTGTCAGTCCTCTTGTACTGAAGTCGGCATTGTGCCTTTTGTATTAAATTCGGATGCTATTTCTGTGTTCATCGTCAATAAGAAGGTCCAAGGGATACAGTAAACCTGAAGTGAAGCAACGGAATCTAAAACTGGACTCACAGGAGATGTTCAAATCAAAGAGAGTTAGAGTGTCAGTCCTCTTGTACTAAAGTCGGCATTGTGCCATTTGAATTAAATTAGGATGCAATTTCTGTGTTTCATCGTCAATAAGAAGGTGAAAGAGATACAGTATACCTGTAGTGAAGCATCGGAATCTAAAACTGGACTCACAGGAGAGGTTCAAATCATAGAGAGTTAGAGTGTCAATCCTCTTGTACTTAAGTCGGCATTGTGCCTTTTGTATTAAATTCGGATGCAATTTCTGTGTTTCATCGTCAATAAGAAGGTCCAAGTGATACAGTAAACCTGAAGTGAAGCATTGGAATCTAAAACTGGACTCACAGGAAAGGTTCAAAAGATAGAGAGTTAGAGTGTCAGTCCTCTTGTACTTAAGTCGGCATTGTGCCTTTTGTATTAAATTGGGATGCAATTTATGTGTTCATCGTCAATAAGAAGGTCCAAGGGATACAGTAAACCTGAAGTGAAGCAACGGAATCTAAAACTGGACTCACAGAAGAGGTTCAAATCATAGAGAGTTAGAGTGTCAGTCCTCTTGTACTTAAGTCGGCATTGAGTCTTTTGAATTACATTCGGACGCAATTTCTGTGTTTCATTGTTAATAAGATGGTCCAAGGTATACAGTAAACCTGATGTGAAACATTGGAATCTAAAACTGGACTCACAGACAGGTTTATATCATAGAACGTTAGGGTGTCATTCCTCTTGTACTTAAGTCTTCGTGTTTCTTATGTATTAAATTCGGATGCAATTTCTGTGTTTCATCGTCAATTAGTAGGTCCAAGGGATATAGTAAACCTGAAGTGAAGCATCGGAATCTGAAACTGGACTCACAGGAGAGGTTCAACCCATAGAGAGTTACAGTGTCAGTCTTGTTGTACTTAAGTCGGCATTGTGCCTTTTGTATTAAATTCGGATGCAATTTCTGTGTTTCGTCGTCAATTAGAAGGTCCAAGGGATACAGTAAACCTGACGTGAAGCATCTTAATGTAAAACTGGACTCACAGGAAAGGTTCAAAACATAGAGAGTTAGAGTGTCAGTCCTCTTTTACTTAAGTCGCCATTGTGCCTTTTGTATTAAATTCGGAAGCAAATTTTTGTGTTTCATCGTCAATAAGAAGGTCCAAGTGATACAGTAAACCTGAAGTGAAGCATCGGAATCTAAAAATGGACTCACAGGAGGGTTTCAAATCATAGAGAGATAGAGTGTCGGTCCTCTTGTACTTAAGTCTTCATTGTACCTTTTGTTTTAAAGTCGGATGCAATTTCTGTGTTTCATCGTCAATAATAAGGCCCAAGGGATACAGTAAACCTGAAGTGTAGCATCGGAATCTAAAACTGGACTCACAGGAGAGGTTCATATCATAGAAAATTAGAGTGTTATTCCTCTTGTACTTAAGTCGGCATTGTGCCTTTTGTATTAAATTCGGATGCAATTTATGTGATTCATCGTCAATAACAAGGTCCACAGGATACAGTAAACCTGAAGTGTAGCATCGGAATCTAAAACTGGACTCACAGGAGGGGTTCAAATCATAGAAAGTTATAGTGTCAGTCCTCTTGTACTTAAGTCGGCATTGTGCCTTTTGTATTAAATTCGGATACAATTACTGTGTTTCATCGTCAATAAGAAGGTCAAAGGGATTCAGTAAACCTGAAGTGAAGCATCGGAAAATAAAACTGGACTAACAGGAGAGGTTCAAATCAAAGAATGTTATAGTGTCAGTCCCCTTGTACTTATGTCGGCATTGTGCCCTTTGTATTAAATTCGGATGCAATTTCTGTGTTTCATCGTCAATAAGAAGGTCCAATGGATAAGGTTAACCTGACGTGAATCATCAGAATCTAAAACTGGACTCACAGAAGAGGTTAAAATCATAGAAAGTTAGGTTGTCAGTCTTCTTGTCCTTAAGTCGGCATTGTGCCTTTTGTATTAAATTCGGATGTAATTTCTGTGTTTCATCGTCAATAAGAAGGTCCAAGGGATACAGTAATCCTGAAGCGAAGCATCGGAATCTAAAACGGCACTCACAAGAGAGGTTCAAATCAGAGAGTGTTAGAGTGTCAGTCCTTTTGAACTTAAGTCGGCAATGTGCCTTTTGTATTAAAATCGGATGCATATTCTGTGTTTCATCGTCAATAAGAAGGTCCAATGGATAAGGTTAACCTGAAGTGAAGCATCGGAATCTGAAACTGGACTCACAGAAGAAGTTTAAATCATAGAAATGTAGGGTGTCAGTCCTCTTGTACTTAAGTCGGCTTAGTGCTTTTGTATTAAATTCCGATGCAATTTCTGTGTTTCATTGTCAATAAGAAGGTCCAAGAAATACAGTAAACCTGAAGTGAAGCATCGGAATCTAAAACTGGACTCACAGGACAGGTTCATATCATAGAAAGTTAGAGTGTCAGTCCTCTTGTACTTAAGTCTTCATTGTGCCTTAAGTATTAAATTCGGATGCTATTTCTGTGTTTCATCGTCAATTAGAAGGTCCAAGGGATACAGCAAACCTGAAGTGTAGCATCGGAATCTAAAAGTGGACTCACAGGAGGGGTTGAAATCATAGAAAGTTAGAGTGTCAGTCCTCTTATACTTAAGTCGGCATTGTGCCTTTTGTATTAAATTCGGATGCAATTTGTGTGTTTCATCGTCAATAAGAAGGTCCAAGGGATACAGTAAAGCTGAAGTGAAGGATCGGAATCTAAAGCTGGACTCACAGGTGAGGTTCAAATCATAGAGAGTTAGAGTGTCAGTCCTCTTGTACTTAAGTCAGCATTGTGCCTTTTGTATTAAATTCGGATGCAATTTCTGTGTTTCATTGTCAATAAGAAGGTCCAATGGATAAGGTTAACCTGAAGTGAATCATCGGAATCGAAAACTGGACTCACAGAAGAGGTTCAAATCATAGAAAGTTAGGTTGTCAGTCTTCTTGTACATAATTCGGCATTGTGCCTTTTGTATTAAATTCGGATGCAACTTTTGTGTTTCGTCGTCAATAAGAAGGTCCAAGGGATACAGTAATCCTGATGTGAAGCATCTGAATCTAAAACGAAACTCACAAGAGAGTTTCAAATCAGAGAGTGTTAGAGTGTCAGTCCTTTTGAACTAAAGTCGGCAATGTGCCTTTTGTACTCAATTCGGATGCAATTTCTGTGTTTCATCGTCAATAAGAAGGTAGAAGGGATACAGTAAACCTGAAGTGAGGAATTGGAATCTAAAACTGTACTCACAGGAGAGGTTCAGATCATAGAGAGTTAGAGTGTCAGACCTCTTGTACTTAAGTCGGCATTGTGCCTTTTGTATTAAATTCGGATGCAATTTCCGTGTTTCATCGTCAATAAGAAGGTCCAAGGGAAACAGTAAACCTGAAGTGAAGCATCGGAATCTAAAACAGGACTCACAGGAGAGGTTCAAACCATTGAGAGTTAGAGTGTCAGTCCTCTTGTACTTAAGTCGGCATTGTGTCTTTTGTATTAAATTCGGATGCGATTTCTGTGTTTCATCATCAATAAGAAGGTCCAAGGGATACAGTAAACCTGAAGTGAAGCATCGGAATCTAAAGATGGACCCACAGGAGAGGTTCAAATCATAGAGAGTTAGAGTATCAGTCCTCTTGTATTAAGTCGGCATTGTGCCTTTTGAATTAAATTCGGATGTAATTTCTGTGTTTCATCGTCAACAAGAAGGTCCAAGGGATACAGTAATCCTGAAGTGAAGCATCTGAATCTAAAACGGGACTCACAAGAGAGGTTCAAATCAGAGAGTGTTAGAGTGTCAGTCCTTTTGAACTTAAGTCGGCAACGTGCTTTTTGTACTCAATTCGGATGCAATTTCTGTGTTTCATCGTCCATAAGAAGGTCCAAGGGATACAGTAAACCTGAAGTGAAGCATTGTAATCTAAAACTGAACTCACAGGAGAGGTTCAGATCATAGAGAGTTAGAGTGTCAGTCCTCTTGTACTTAAGTTGGCATTGTGCCTTTTGTATTAAATTCGGAAGCAATTTCTGTGTTTTATCGTCAATAAGAAGCTCCAAGGGATACACTAAACCTGAAGTGAAGCATCGGAATCTAAAACTGGACGCACAGGAGAGGTTCTAATCATAGAGAGTTAGAGTGTCGGTCCTCTTGTAGTTAAGTCTTCATTGTGCCTTTTGTATTAAATTTGGATGCAATTTCTGTGTTTCATCGTCAATAACAAGGCCGAAGGGATACAGTAAACCTGAAGTGAAGCAACGGAATCTATAACTGGAATCACAGGAGAGGTTCAAATCATAGAGAATTAGAGTGTCAGTTCTCTTGTACTTAAGTCGGCATTGTGCCTTATGTATTACATTCGGATGCAATATCTTTGTTTCATCGTTAATAAGATGGTCCAAGGGATACAGTAAACCTGAAGTGAAGCATCGGAATCTAAAACTGGACTCACAGGACAGGTTCATATCATAAAAAGTTAGAGTGTTATACCTCTTGCACTTAAGTCGGCATTGTGCCTTTTGTATTAAATTCGGATGCCATTTATGTGTTTCATCGTCAATTACAAGGTCCACAGGACACAGTAAATCTAAAGTGTAGCATCGGAATCTAAAACTGAACTCACAGGACAGGTTCAAATCATAGAAAGTAGAGTGTCAGTCCTCTTGTACTTAAGTCGGCATTGTGCCTTTTGTATTAAATTCGGATGCAATTTATGTGTTTCACTGTCAATATAAAGGTCAAAGGGATACAGTAAACCTGAAGTGAAGCATCGGAAAATAAAACAGGACTCACAGGAGAGGTTGAAATCAAAGAATGTTAGAGTGTCAGTCCTCTGGTACTTAAGTCGGCATTGTGCCTTTTGTATTAAATTCGGATGCAATATCCGTGTTTGATCGTCAATAAGAAGGTCCAAGGGATAAAGTAAACCTAAAGTGAAGCATCGGTATCTAAAATTGGACACACAGGAGAGGTTCAAATCATAGAAAATTAGAGTGTCAGCCCTCTTGTACTTATGTCGGCATCGTGCCTTTTGTATTAAATTCAGATGCAATTTCTGTGTTTCATCGTCAATAAGAAGGTCAAAGGGATACAGTAAACCTGAAGTGAAGCATCGGAAAATAAAACTGGACTCACAGGAGAGGTTCAAATCAAAGAATGTTAGAGTGACAGCCCTCTTGTTCTTAAGTCGGCATTGTACCTTTTGAATTAAATTCGGATGCAATTTCTGTGTTTCATCGTCAATAAGAAGTTCCAATGGATAAGGTAAACCTGACGTGAAGCATCGGAATCTAAAACTGGACTCACAGAAGAGGTTCAAATCATAGAAAGTGAGAATGTCTGTCCTCTTGTACTTAAGTCGGCATTGTGCCTTTTGTATAAAATTCGGATGCAATTTCTGTGTTTCGTCGTCAATATGAATGTCCAAGGGATACAGTAAATCTGAAGTGAAGCATCGGAATCTAAAACTGGACTCACAGGAGAGTTTCAAATCATAGAGTGTTGGAGTGCAGTCCTTTTGTACTTAAGTCGGCATTGTACCGATTGTATTAAATTCGGATGCAGTCTGTGTTTCATCGTCAATAAGATGGACCAAGGCATACAGTAAACCTGAAGTGAAGCATTGGAATCTAGAACTGGACTCACAGGAGAGTTCAAATCATAGGGAGTTAGAGTGTCAGTCCTCTTGTACTTAAGTCGGCATTGTGCCTTTTGTATTAAATCGGATGCAATTTCTGTGTTTCATTGTCAATAAGGAGGTCCAAGGAATTCAGTAAACCTGAAGTGAAGCATCGGAATGTAAAACTGGATTCACAGGAGTAGTTCAAGTCATAGAGAGTTAGAGTGTCAGTCCTCCTGTACTTAAGTCGGCATTGTGCTTTTTGTATTAAATTCGGATGCAATATCGGTGTTTCATCGTCAATAAGAATGTCATAGGGATACAGTAAACCTGAAGTGAAGTATCGGAATCTAAAACTGGACTCACAGGAGAGGTTCAAATCATAGAGAGTTAGAGTGTCTGTCCTCTTGTACTTATGTTGGTATTGTGCCTTTAGTATTAAATTCCGATGCAATTTCTGTCTTTCATCGTCAATGAAATGGTCCAAGGGATACAGTAAACCTGAAGTGAAGCTTCGGAATCTAAAACTGGACTCAAAGAAGAGGTTCAAATCATAGAAAGTTAGATTGTCAGTCCTCTTGTACTTAAGTCGGCATTGTGCCTTTTGTATTAAATTCGGATGCAATATCTGTGTTTCATTGTCAATAAGAAGGTCCAAGGGATACAGTAAACCTGAAGTGAAGCATCGGAATCTAAAACTGGACTCACCAGAGATGTCCAAATCAGAAAGGGTTAGAGTGTCAGTCCTTTTGTACTTGAGTCGGCATTGTGCCTTTTGTATTAAATTCGGATGCAATTGCTGTGTTTCATCGTCAATAAGAAGGTCCAAGGGATACAGTAAAACTGAAGTGAAGCATCGGAATCTAAAACTGGACTCACAGGAGAGATTCAAATCATAGAGAGTTAGAGTGTCAGTCCTCTTCTACTTAAGTCGGCATTGTGCGTTTTGTATTAAATTCGGATGCAATTTATGTGTTTCATCGTCAATAACAAGGTCCACAGGATACAGTAAATCTAAAGTGTAGCATCGGAATCTAAAACTGGACTCACAGGACAGGTTCAAATCATAGAAAGTAGAGTGTCAGTCCTTTTGTACTTAAGTCGGCATTGTGCCTTTTGTATTAAATTCAGATGCAATTTCTGTGTTTCATCGTCAATAAGAAGGGACAAGGGATACAGTAAACCTGAAGTGAAGCATTGGAGTCCAAAACTGGACTCACAGGATAGTTTCAGATCATAGAGAAGTAGAGTGTCAGTCCTCTGGTACTTAAGTCGGCATTGTGCCTTTTGTATTAAATTCGGATGCAATTTCCGTGTTTCATCGTCAATAAGAAGGTCCAAGGGATAATGTAAACCTAAAGTGAAGCATCGGAATCTAAAACTGGTCACACAGGAGAGGTTCAAATCATAGAAAAATTAGAGTGTCAGTCCTCTTGCACATAAGTCGGAATCGTGCCTTTTGTATTAAATTCGGATGGAATTTCTGTGTCTCATCGTCAATAAGAAGGTCAAAGGGATACAGTAAACCTGAAGTGAAGCATCGGAAAATAAAACTGGACTCACAGGAGAGGTTCAAATCAAAGAATGTTAGAGTGACAGTCCTCTTGTACTTAAGTCGTCTTTGTGCCATTTGTATTAAATTCGGATGCAATTTCTGTGTTTCATTGTCAATAAGGAGGTCCAAGGAATACAGTAAACCTGAAGTGAAGCATCGGAATGTAAAACTGGATTCACAGGAGTAGTTCAAGTAATAGAGAGTTAGAGTGTCAGTCCTCTTGTACTTAAGTCATCATTGTGCTTTTTGTATTACATTCGGATGCAATATCTGTGTTTCATCGTCAATAAGAATGTCCAAGGGATACAGTAAACCTGAAGTGAAGCATCGGAATCTAAAACTGGACTCACAGGAGAGGTTCAAATCATAGAGAGTTAGAGTGTCAGTCCTCTTGTACGCAAGTTGGTATTGTGCCTTCAGTATTAAATTCCGATGCAATTTCTGTCTTTCATCGTCAATGAAATGGTCCAAGGGATACAGTAAACCTGAAGTGAAGCTTCGGAATCTAAAACTGGACTCACAGGACAATTTCATATCATAGAAAGTTAGTGTGTCAATTCACTTGTACTTAAGTCGGCATTGTGCCTTTTGTAATAAATTCGGATGCAATTTCTGTGTTTCATCGTCAATGACAAGGTCCAAGGCATACAGTAAACCTGAAGTGAAGCATCGGAATCTAAAACTGGACTCACCAGAGATGTTCAAATCAGAAAGGGTTAGAGTGTCAGTCCTTTTGTACATGAGTCGGCATTGTGCCTTTTGTATTAAATTCGGATGCAATTTCTGTGTTTTATCGTCAATAAGAAGGTCCAATGGATAAGGTAAACCTGAAGTGAAGCATCGGAATCTGAAACTGGACTCACAGAAGAGGTTCAAATCATAGAAAGTTAGAGTGTCTGTCCTCTTGTACTTAAGTCGGCATTGTGCATTTTGTATTAAATTCGGATGCAATTTCTGTGTTTCGTCGTCAATATGAAGGTCCAAGGGATACAGTAAAACTGAAGTGAAGCATCGGAATCTAAAACTGGACTCACAGGAGTGTTTCATATCATAGAGTGTAAGAGTGCAGTCCTTTTGTACTTAAGTCGGCATTGTACCGTTTGTATTAAATTCAAATGCAGTTTCTGTGTTTCATCGTCAATAAGATGGTCCAAGGCATACAGTAAACCTGAAGTGAAGCATTGGAATCTAAAACTGGACTCACAGGAGAGTTCAAATCATAGAGAGTTAGAGTGTCAGTCCTCTTGTACTTAAGTTGGCTTTGTGCCTTTTGTATTAAATTCGGATGCAATTTCTGTGTTTCATTGCCAATAAGGAGGTCCAAGGAATACAGTAAACCTGAAGTGAAGCATCAGAATGTAAAACTGGATTCACAGGAGTAGTTCAAATCATAGAGAGTTAGAGTGTCAGTCCTCTTGTACTTAAGTCGGCATTGTGCCTTTCGTATTAAATTCGGATGCAATATCTGTGTTTCATCGTCAATAAGAAGGTCCAAGGGATACAGTAAACCTGAAGTGAAGCATCGGAATCTAAAACTGGACTCACAGGAGCGGTTCAAATCATAGAGAGTTAGAGTGTCAGTCCTCTTGTACTTAAGTTGGTATTGTGCCTTTAGTATTAAATTCGGATGCAATTTCTGTCTTTCATCGTCAATGAAAAGGTCCAAGAGATACAGTAAACCTGAAGTGAAGCTTCGGAAACTAAAACTGGTCTCACAGGACAAGTTCATATCATAGAAAGTTAGTGTGTCAATTCACTTGTACTTAAGTCGGCATTGTGCCTTTTGTATTAAATTCGGATGCAAATTCTGTGTTTCATCGTCAATAACAAGGTCCAAGGGATACAGTAAACCTGAAGTGTAGCACCGGAATCTAAAACTGGACCCACAGGAGAGGTTCAAATCATAGAAAATAAGAGTGTCGGTCATCTGGTACTTAAGTCGGCATTGCGCCAATTTACATTAAATTCGGATGCAATTTCTGTGTTTCATCGTCAATAAGAAGGTCCAAGGGATACAGTAAACCTGAAGTTAAGCACCGGTATCTAAAACTGGTCTCACAGGAGGGGTTCAAATAATAGATAGTTAGAGTTTTAGTCCTCTTGTACTTAAGTCGGCATTGTGACTTTTGTATTAAATCCGGTTGCAATTTCTGTGTTTCATCGTCAATAAGTTAGTCAAGGGATAAGGTTAACCTGTAGTGAAGCATCGGAATCTAAAACTGGACTCAAAGAAGAGGTTCAAATCAAAGAAAGTTAGATTGTCAGTCCTCTTGTACTTAAGTCGGCATTGTGCCTTTTGTATTAAATTCGGATGCAATTTCTGTGTTTCATTGTCAATAAGAAGGTCCAAGGGATACAGTAAACCTGAAGTGAAGCACTGGAATCTAAAACTGGACTCACAGGAGAGGTTCAAATCACAAAAAGTTATGGTGTCAGTCCTCTTGTACTTAAGTCGGCATTGTGCCTTTTGTATTAATTTCGGATGCAATCTCTGTGTTTCATCGTCAATAACAAGGTCCAAGGGATACAGTAAACCTGAAGTGAAGCATCGGAATCTAAAACTGGACTCACAGGAGAGGTTCAAATCATAGAGAGTTAGAGTGTCAGTCCTCTTGTACTTAAGTCGGCATTGTGCCTTTTGTATTAAATTCGGATGCAATTTCTGTGTTTTATCGTCAATAAGAAGGTCCAAGGCATAAGGTAAACCTGAAGTGAAGCATCGGAATCTAAAACTGGACTCACAGAAGAGGTTCAAATCATAGAAAGTTAGAGTGTCAGTCCTCTTGTACTTAAGTCGGCAGTGTGCCTTTTGTATTATATTTGGATGCAGTTTCTGTATTTCACCGTCAATAAGAAGGTCCAAGGGATACAGTAAACCTGAAGTGAAGCATCGGAATGTAAAACTGGACTCACAGGAGAGGTTCAAATCATTTAGAGTTAGAGTGTCAGTCCTCTTGTACTTGTCGGCATTGTGTCTTGGTATTAATTTCGGATGCAATTTCTGTGTTTCATCATCAATAAGAAGGTCCAAGGGATACAGTAAACCTGAAGTGAAGCATCGGAATGTAAAACTGGACTCACAGGAGAGGTTCAAATCATAGAGAGTTAGAGTGTCAGTCCTCTTGTACTTAAATCGGCATTGTGCGTTTTGTATTAAATTCGGATGCAATTTCTGTGTTTCATCGTCAATAAGGAGGTCCAAGGGATACAGTAAACCTGAAGTGAAGCATCGGAATGTAAAACTGGACTCACAGGAGAGGTTCACACCATTGAGAGTTAGAGTGTCAGTCCTCTTGTACTTAAGTCGGCATTGTGTCTTTTGTATTAAATTCGGATGCGATTTCTGTGTTTCATCATCAATAAGAAGGTCCAAGGGATACAGTAAACCTGAAGTGAAGCAGCGGAATCTAAAGCTGGACCCAAAGGAGAGGTTCAAATCATAGAGAGTTAGAGTATCAGTCCTCTTGTATTAAGTCGGCATTGTGCCTTTTGTATTAAATTCGGATGCAATTTCTGTGTTTCATCGTCAACAAGAAGGTCCAAGGGATACAGTAATCCTGAAGTGAAGCATTTGAATCTAAAACGGGACTCACAAGAGAGGTTCAAATCAGAGAGTGTTAGAGTGTCAGTCCTTTTGAACTTAAGTCGGCAACGTGCCTTTTGTACTCAATTCGGATGCAATTTCTGTGTTTCATCGTCAATAAGAAGGTCCAAGGGATACAGTAAACCTGAAGTGAAGCATTGGAATCTAAAACTGGACTCACACGAGAGGTTCAGATCATAGAGAGTTAGAGTGTCAGTCCTCTTGTACTTAAGTTGGCATAGTGCCTTTTGTATTAAATTCGGGAGCAATTTCTGTGTTTTATCGTCAATAAAAAGCTCCAAGGGATACAGTAAACCTGAAGTGAAGCATCGGAATCTAAAACTGGACGCACCGGAGAGGTTCTAATCATAGAGAGTTAGAGTGTCGGTCCTCTTGTACTTAAGTTTTCATTGTGCCTTATGTATTAAATTCAGATGCAATTTCTGTGTTTCATCGTCAATAAAAAGGCCGAAGGGATACAGTAAACCTGAAGTGAGGCAACGGAATCTAAAACTGGACTCACAGGAGAGGTTCAAATCATAGAGAGTCAGAGTGTCAGTCCTCTTGTACTTAAGTCGGCATTGTGCATTTTGTATTAAATTCGGATGCAATTTCTGTGTTTTATCGTCAATAAGAAGGTCCAAGGCATAAGGTAAACCTGAAGTGAATCATCGGAATCTAAAACTGGACTCACAGAAGAGGTTCAAATCATAGAAAGTTAGAGTGTCAGTCCTCTTGTACTTAAGTCGGCAGTGTGCCTTTTGTATTAAATTTGGATGCAGTTTCTGTATTTCATCGTCAATAAGAAGGTCCAAGGGATACAGTAAACCTGAAGTGAAGCATCGGAATGTAAAACTGGACTCACAGGAGAGGTTCAAATCATTGAGAGTTAGAGTGTCAGTCCTCTTGTACTTGTCGGCATTGTGTCTTTGTATTAACTTCGGATGCAATTTCTGTGTTTCATCATCAATAAGAAGGTCCAAGGAATACAGTAAACCTGAAGTGAAGCATCGGAATGTAAAACTGGACTCACAGGAGAGGTTCAAATCATAGAGAGTTAGAGTGTCAGTCCTCTTGTACTTAAGTTGGCATTGTGCGTTTTGTATTAAATTCGGATGCAATTTCTGTGTTTCATCGTCAATAAGGAGGTCCAAGGGATACAGTAAACCTGAAGTGAAGCATCGGAATCTAAAACAGGACTCACAGGAGAGGTTCAAACCATTGAGAGTTAGAGTGTCAGTACTCTTGTACTTAAGTCGGCATTGTGTCTTTTGTATTAAATGCGAATGCGATTTCTGTGTTTCATCATCAATAAGAAGGTCCAAGGGATACAGTAAACCTGAAGTGAAGCATCGGAATCTAAAGGTGGACCCACAGGAGAGGTTCAAATCATAGAGAGTTAGAGTATCAGTCCTCTTGTATTAAGACGGCATTGTGCCTTTTGTATTAAATTCGGATGCAATTTCTGTGTTTCATCGTCAACAAGAAGGTCCAAGGGATACAGTAATCCTGAAGTGAAGCATCTGAATCTAAAACGGGACTCACAAGAGAGGTCCAAATCAGAGAGTGTTAGAGT
This sequence comes from Schistocerca serialis cubense, assembly GCF_023864345.2. Classification (NCBI taxonomy): domain Eukaryota; kingdom Metazoa; phylum Arthropoda; class Insecta; order Orthoptera; family Acrididae; genus Schistocerca; species Schistocerca serialis. The sequence continues at coordinate 518,676,496 of NC_064646.1, forward strand.
GTCAGTCCTTTTGAACTTAAGTCGGCAACGTGCCTTTTGTACTCAATTCGGATGCAATTTCTGTGTTTCATCGTCAATAAGAAGGTCCAAGGGATACAGTAAACCTGAAGTGAAGCATTGGAATCTAAAACTGGACTCACAGGAGAGGTTCAGATCATAGAGAGTTAGAGTGTCAGTCCTCTTGTAGTTAAGTTGGCATTGTGCCTTTTGTATTAAATTCGGAAGCAATTTCTGTGTTTTATCGTCAATAAGAAGCTCCAAGGGATACAGTAAACCTGAAGTGAAGCATCGGAATCCAAAACTGGACGCACAGGAGAGGTTCAAATCATAGAGAATTAGAGTGTCAGTCCTCTTGTACTTAAGTCGGCATTGTGCCTTTTGTATTACATTCGGATGTCATATCTTTGTTTCATCGTCAATAAGAAGGTCCAAGGGATACAGTAAACCTGAAGTGAAGCATCGGAATCTAAAACTGGACTCATAGGACAGGTTCATATCATAAAAAGTTAGAGTGTTATACCTCTTGTACTTAAGTCGGCATTGTGAATTTTGTATGAAATTCGGATGCAATTTATGTGTTTCATCGTCAATAACAAGGTCCACAGGATACAGTAAATCTAAAGTGTAACATCGCAATCTAAAACTGAACTCACAGGACAGGTTCAAATCATAGAAAGTAGAGTGTCAGTCCTCTTGTACTTAAGTCGGCATTGTGCCTTTTGTATTAAATTCGGATGCAATATCTGTGTTTCATCGTCAATAAGAAGGTCCAAAGGATAAGGTTAACCTGAAGTGGGGCATCGGAATCTAAAACTGGACTCACAGAAGAAGTTTAAATCATAGAAAGTTAGGGTGTCAGTCCTTTTGTACTTAAGTCGGCAATGTGCCTTTTGTATTAAATTCGGATGCAATTTCTGTGTTTCATCGTCAATAAGAAGGTCCAAGGGATACCGTAAACCTGAAGTGAAGCATCTTAATATAACTCTGGACTCACAGGAGAGGTTCAAAACATAGAGAGTTAGAGTGTCAGTCCTTTTGTACTTAAGTCGGCATTGTGCATTTTGTATTAAATTCAGATGCAATTTCTGTGTTTCATCGTCAATAAGAAGGGCCAAGGGATACAGTAAACCTGAAGTGAAGCATTGGAATCCAAAATTGGACTCACAGGATAGTTTCAGATCATAGAGAAGTAGAGTGTCAGTCCTCTGGTACTTGAGTCGGCATTGTGCCTTTTGTATTGAATTCGGATGCAATTTCCGTGTTTCATCGTCAATAAGAAGGTCCAAGGGATACAGTAAACCTAAAGTGAAGCATCGGAATCTAAAACTGGACACACAGGAGAGGTTGAAATCATAGAAAATTAGAGTGTCAGTCCTCTTGTACTTAAGTCGGCATCGTGCCTTTTGTATTAAATTCGGATGCAATTTCTGTGTTTCATCGTCAATAAGAAGGTCAAAGGGATACAGTAAACCTGAAGTGAAGCATCGGAAAATTAAACTGGACTCACAGGAGAGGTTCAAATCAAAGAATGTTAGAGTGACAGTCCTCTTGTACTTAAGTCGGCATTGTGCCTTTTCTATTAAATTCGGATGCAATTTCTGTGTTTCATTGTCAATAAGCAGTTCCAATGGATTAGGTAAACCTGAAGTGAAGCATCGGAATCTAAAACTGGACTCACAGAGGAGGTTCAAATCATAGAAAGTTAGTGTGTCTGTCCTCTTGTACTTAAGTCGGCATTGTGCCTTTTGTATTAAATTCGAATGCAATTTCTGTGTTACGTCGTCAATATGAAGGTCCAAGGGATACAGTAAAACTGATGTGAAGCATCGGAATCTAAAACTGGACTCACAGGAGAGTTTCAAATCATAGAGTGTTAGAGTGCAGTCCTTTTGTACTTAAGTCGGCATTGTACCGTTTGTATTAAACTCGGATGCAGTTTCTGTGTTTCATCGTCAATAAGATGGTCCAAGGCATACAGTAAACCTGAAGTGAAGCATTGGAATCTAAAACTGGACTCACAGGAGAGTTCAAATCATAGAGAGTTAGAGTGTCAGTCCTTTTGTACTTAAGTCGGCATTGTGCTTTTTGTATTAAATTCGGATGCAATATCTGTGTTTCATCGTCAATAAGAATGTCCAAGGGATACAGTAAACCTGAAGTGAAGCATCGGAATTTTAAAGTGGACTCACAGGAGAGGTTCAAATCATAGAGAGTTAGAGTGTCATTCCTCTTGTACTTAAGTTGGTATTGTGCCTTTAGTATTAAATTCGGATGCAATTTCTGTGTTTCATCGTCAATAACAAGTTCCAAGGGATACAGTAAACCTGAAGTGTAGCATCGGAATCTAAAACTGGACTCATAGGAGAGGTTCAAATGATAGAAAGTTAGAGTGTCAGTCATCTGGTACTTAAGTCGGCATTGCGCCTTTTACATTAAATTCGGATGCAATATCTGTGTTTCATCGTCAATAAGAAGGTCCAAGGGATACAGTAAACCTGAAGTTAAGCACCGGTATCTATAACTGGTCTCGCAGGAGAGGTTCAAATCATAGATAGTTAGAGTTTTAGTCCTCTTGTACTTAAGTCGGCATTGTGAATTTTGTATTAAATCCGGATGCAATTTCTGTGTTTCATCGTCAATAAGAAAGTCCAAGGGATAAGGTTAACCTGTAGGGAAGCATCGGAATCCAAAACTGGACTCAAAGAAGAGGTTCGAATCATAGAAAGTTAGATTGTCAGTCCTCTTGTACTTAAGTCGGCATTGTGCCTTTTGTATTAAATCCGGATGCAATTTCTGTGTTTCATTGTCAATAAGAAGGTCCAAGGGATACAGTAATCCTGAAGTGAAGCATCTGAATCTAAAACTGGACTCACAAGAGAGGTCCAAATCAGAGAGTGTTAGAGTGTCAGTCCTATTGAACTTAAGTCGGCAACGTGCCTTTTGTACTCAATTCGGATGCAATTTCTGTGTTTCATCGTCAATAAGAAGGTCCAAGGGATACAGTAAACCTGAAGTGAAGCATTGGAATCTAAAACTGGACTCACAGGAGAGGTTCAGATCATAGAGAGTTAGAGTGTCTGTCCTCTTGTAGTTAAGTTGGCATTGTGCCTTTTGTATTAAATTCGGAAGCAATTTCTGTGTTTTATCGTCAATAAGAAGCTCCAAGGGATACAGTAAACCTGAAGTGAAGCATCGGAATCTAAAACTGGACGCACAGGAGAGGTTCAAATCATAGAGAATTAGAGTGTCAGTCCCCTTGTACTTAAGTCGGCATTGTGCCTTTTGTATTACATTCGGATGTCATATCTTTGTTTCATCGTCAATAAGAAGGTCCAAGGGATACAGTAAACCTGAAGTGAAGCATCGGAATCTAAAACTGGACTCATAGGACAGGTTCATATCATAAAAAGTTAGAGTGTTATTCCTCTTGTACTTAAGTCGGCATTGTGCCTTTTGTATGAAATTCGGATGCAATTTATGTGTTTCATCGTCAATAACAAGGTCCACAGGATACAGTAAATCTAAAGTGTAGCATCGCAATCTAAAACTGAACTCACAGGACAGGTTCAAATCATAGAAAGTAGAGTGTCAGTCCTCTTGTACTTAAGTCGGCATTGTGCCTTTTGTATTAAATTCGGATGCAATATCTGTGTTTCATCGTCAATAAGAAGGTCCAAAGGATAAGGTTAACCTGAAGTGGAGCATCGGAATCTAAAACTGGACTCACAGAAGAAGTTTAAATCATAGAAAGTTAGGGTGTCAGTCCTTTAGTACTTAAGTCGTCAATGTGCCTTTTGTATTAAATTCGGATGCAATTTCTGTGTTTCATCGTCAATAAGAAGGTCCAAGGGATACCGTAAACCTGAAGTGAAGCATCTTAATATAAAACTGGACTCACAGGAGAGGTTCAAAACATAGAGAGTTAGAGTGTCAGTCCTTTTGTACTTAAGTCGGCATTGTGCATTTTGTATTAAATTCAGATGCAATTTCTGTGTTTCATCGTCAATAAGAAGGGCCAAGGGATACAGTAAACCTGAAGTGAAGCATTGGAATCCAAAATTGGACTCACAGGATAGTTTCAGATCATAGAGAAGTAGAGTGTCAGTCCTCTGGTACTTAAGTCGCCATTGTGCCTTTTGTATTGAATTCGGATGCAATTTCCGTGTTTCATCGTCAATAAGAAGGTCCAAGGGATACAGTAAACCTAAAGTAAAGCATCGGAATCTAAAACTGGACACACAGGAGAGGTTGAAATCATAGAAAATTAGAGTGTCAGTCCTCTTGCACTTAAGTCGGCATCGTGCCTTTTGTATTAAATTCGGATGCAATTTCTGTGTTTCATCGTCAATAAGAAGGTCAAAGGGATACAGTAAACCGGAAGTGAAGCATCGGAAAATAAAACTGGACTCACTGGAGAGGTTCAAATCAAAGAATGTTAGAGTGACAGTCCTCTTGTACTTAAGTCGGCATTGTGCCTTTTCTATTAAATTCGGATGCAATTTCTGTGTTTCATTGTCAATAAGCAGTTCCAATGGATTAGGTAAACCTGAAGTGAAGCATCGGAATCTAAAACTAGACTCACAGAAGAGGTTCAAATCATAGAAAGTTAGAGTGTCTGTCCTCTTGTACTTAAGTCGGCATTGTGCCTTTTGTATTAAATTCGAATGCAATTTCTGTGTTACGTCGTCAATAGGAAGGTCCAAGGGATACAGTAAAACTGAAGTGAAGCATCGGAATCTAAAACTGGACTCACAGGAGAGTTTCAAATCATAGAGTGTTAGAGTGCAGTCCTTTTGTACTTAAGTCGGCATTGTACCGTTTGTATTAAATTCGGATGCAGTTTCTGTGTTTCATCGTCAATAAGATGGTCCAAGGCATACAGTAAACCTGAAGTGAAGCATTGGAATCTAAAACTGGACTCACAGGAGAGTTCAAATCATAGAGAGTTAGAGTGTCAGTCCTCTTGTACTTAAGTCGGCATTGTGCTTTTTGTATTAAATTCGGATGCAATTGCTGTGTTTCATCGTCAATAAGAAGGTCCAAGGGATACAGTAAAACTGAAGTGAAGCATCGGAATCTAAAACTGGACTCACAGGAGAGATTCAAATCATTGAGAGTTAGTGTGTCAGTCCTCTTGTACTTAAGTCGGCATTGTGCGTTTTGTATTAAATTCGGATGCAATTTATGTGTTTCATCGTCAATAACAAGGTCCACAGGATACAGTAAATCGAAAGTGTTGCATCGGAATATAAAACTGGACTCACAGGACAGGTTCAAATCATAGAAAGTAGAGTGTCAGTCCTCTTGTACTTAAGTCGGCATTGTGCCTTTTGTATTAAATTCGGATGCAATTACTGGGTTTCACTGTCAATAAGAAGGTCAAAGGGATACAGTATACCTGCAGTGACGCATCGGAAAATAAAACTGGACTAACAGGAGAGGTTCAAATCAAAGAATGTTAGTGTGTCAGTCCTCTTGTACTCAAGTCGGCATTCTGCCTTTTGTGTTAAATTCGGATGCAATATCTGTGTTTCATCGTCAATAAGAAGGTCCAAAGGATAAGGTTAACCTGAAGTGGAGCATCGGAATCTAAAACTGGACTCACAGAAGAAGTTTAAATCATAGAAAGTTAGGGTGTCAGTCCTTTTGTACTTAAGTCTGCAATGTGCCTTTTGTATTAAATTCGGATGCAATTTCTGTGTTTCATCGTCAATAAGAAGGTCCAAGGGATACCGTAAACCTGAAGTGAAGCATCTTAATATAAAACTGGACTCACAGGAGAGGTTCAAAACATAGAAAGTAGAGTGTCAGTCCTTTTGTACTTAAGTCGGCATTGTGCCTTTTGTATTAAATTCAGATGCAATTTTTGTGTTTCATCGTCAATAAGAAGGGCTAAGGGATACAGTAAACCTGAAGTGAAGCATTGGAATCCAAAACTGGACTCACAGGATAGGTTCAGATCATAGAGAAGTAGAGTGTCAGTCCTCTGGTACTTAAGTCGGCATTGTGCCTTTTGTATTAAATTCGGATGCAATTTCCGTGTTTCATCATCAATAAGAAGGTCCAAGGGATACAGTAAACCAAAAGTGAAGCATCGGAATCTAAAACTGGACACACAGGAGAGGTTCAAATCATAGAAAATTAGAATGTCAGTCCTCTTGTACTTAAGTCGGCATTGTGCCTTTTGTATTAAATTCGGATGCAATTTCTGTGTTTCATCGTCAATAAGAAGGTCAAACGGATACAGTAAACGTGAAGTGAAGCATCGGAAAGTAAAACTGGAGTCACAGGAGAGATTCAAATCAAAGAATGTTAGAGTGACAGTCCTCTTGTACTTAAGTCGGCATTGTGCCTTTTGTATTAAATTCGGATGCAGTTTCTTTTTTTCATCGTCAATAAGAAGGCCCAATGGATAAGGTAAACCTGAAGTGAAGCATCGGCATCTAAAACTGGACTCACAGAAGAGGTTCAAATCATAGAAAGTTAGAGTGTCTGTCCTCTTGTACTTAAGTCGGCATTGTGCCTTTTGTATTAAATTCGAATGCAATTTCTGTGTTACGTCGTCAATAGGAAGGTCCAAGGGATACAGTAAAACTGAAGTGAAGCATCGGAATCTAAATCTGGACTCACAGGAGAGTTTCAAATCATAGAGTGTTAGAGTGCAGTCCTTTTGTACTTAAGTCGGCATTGTACCGTTTGTATTAAATTCGGATGCAGTTTCTGTGTTTCATCGTCAATAAGATGGTCCAAGGCATACAGTAAACCTGAAGTGATGCATTGGAATCTAAAACTGGACTCACAGGAGAGTTCAAATCATAGAGAGTTAGAGTGTCAGTCCTCTTGTACTTAAGTCGGCATTGTGCTTTTTGTATTAAATTCGGATGCAATTTCTGTGTTTCATCGTCAATAACAAGTTCCAAGGGATACAGTAAACCTGAAGTGTAGCATCGGAATCTAAAACTGGACTCATAGGAGAGGTTCAAATGATAGAAAGTTAGAGTGTCAGTCATCTGGTACTTAAGCCGGCATTGCGCCTTTTACATTAAATTCGGATGCAATTTCTGTGTTTCATCGTCAATAAGAAGGTCCAAGGGATACAGTAAACCTGAAGTTAAGCACCGGTATCTATAACTGGTCTCGCAGGAGAGGTTCAAATCATAGTTAGTTAGAGTTTTAGTCCTCTTGTACTTAAATCGGCATTGTGAATTTTGTATTAAATCCGGATGCAATTTCTGTGTTTCATCGTCAATAAGAAAGTCCAAGGGATAAGGTTAACCTGTAGGGAAGCATCGGAATCCAAAACTGGATTCAAAGAAGAGGTTCGCATCATAGAAAGTTAGATTGTCAGTCCTCTTGTACTTAAGTCGGCATTGTGCCTTTTGTATTAAATTCGGATGCAATTTCTGTGTTTCATTGTCAATAAGAAGGTCCAAGGGATACAGTAAACCTGAAGTGAAGCATCGGAATCTAAAACTGGACTCACCAGAGATGTTCAAATCAGAATGGTTTAGAGTGTCAGTCCTTTTGTACTTGAGTCGGCATTGTGCCTTTTGTATTAAATTCGGATGCAATTGCTGTGATTCATCGTCAATAAGAAGGTCCAAGGGATACAGTAAAACTGAAGTGAAGCATCGGAATCTGAACCTGGACTCACAGGAGAGATTCAAATCATAGAGAGTTAGTGTGTCAGTCCTCTTGTACTTAAGTCGGCATTGTGCGTTTTGTATTAAATTCGGATGCAATTTATGTGTTTCATCGTCAATAACAAGGTCACAGGATACAGTATATCGAAAGTGTTGCATCGGAATATAAAACTGGACTCACAGGACAGGTTCAAATCATAGAAAGTAGAGTGTCAGTCCTCTTGTACTTAAGTCGGCATTGTGCCTTTTGTATTAAATTCGGATGCAATTACTGTGTTTCACTGTCAATAAGAAGGTCAAAGGGATACAGTATACCTGAAGTGACGCATCGGAAAATAAAACTGGACTAACAGGAGAGGTTCAAATCAAAGAATGTTAGTGTGTCAGTCCTCTTGTACTCAAGTCGGCATTCTGCCTTTTGTATTAAATTCGGATGCAATATCTGTGTTTCATCGTCAATAAGAAGGTCCAAAGGATAAGGTTAACCTGAAGTGGAGCATCGGAATCTAAAACTGGACTCACAGAAGAGGTTTAAATCATAGAAAGTTAGGGTGTCAGTCCTTTTGTACTTAAGTCTGCAATGTGCCTTTTGTATTAATTTCGGATGCAATTTCTGTGTTTCATCGTCAATAAGAAGGTCCAAGGGATACCGTAAACCTGAAGTGAAGCATCTTAATATAAAACTGGACTCACAGGAGAGGTTCAAAACATACAGAGTTAGAGTGTCAGTCCTTTTGTACTTAAGTCGGCATTGTGCCTTTTGTATTAAATTCAGATGCAATTTTTGTGTTTCATCGTCAATAAGAAGGGCTAAGGGATACAGTAAACCTGAAGTGAAGCATTGGAATCCAAAACTGGACTCACAGGATAGGTTCAGATCATAGAGAAGTAGAGTGTCAGTCCTCTGGTACTTAAGTCGGCATTGTGCCTTTTGTATTAAATTCGGATGCAATTTCCGTATTTCATCATCAATAAGAAGGTCCAAGGGATACAGTAAACCAAAAGTGAAGCATCGGAATCTAAAACTGGACACACAGGAGAGGTTCAAATCATAGAAAATTAGAATGTCAGTCCTCTTGTACTTAAGTCGGCATTGTGCCTTTTGTATTAAATTCGGATGCAATTTCTGTGTTTCATCGTCAATAAGAAGGTCAAACGGATACAGTAAACGTGAAGTGAAGCATCGGAAAGTAAAACTGGAGTCACAGGAGAGATTCAAATCAAAGAATGTTAGAGTGACAGTCCTCTTGTACTTAAATCGGCATTGTGCCTTTTGTATTAAATTCGGATGCAGTTTCTTTTTTTCATCGTCAATAAGAAGGCCCAATGGATAAGGTAAACCTGAAGTGAAGCATCGGAATCTAAAACTGGACTCACAGAAGAGGTTCAAATCATAGAAAGTTAGAGTGTCTGTCCTCTTGTACTTAAGTCGGCATTGTGCCTTTTGTATTAAATTCGGATGCAATTTCTGTGTTTCGTCGTCAAGATGAAGGCCCAAGGGATACAGTAAAACTGAAGTGACGCATCGGAATCTAAAACTGGACTCACAGGAGAGTTTCAAATCATAGAGTGTTAGAGTGCAGTCCTTTTGTACTTAAGTCGGCATTGTACCGTTTGTATTAAATTCGGATGCAGTTTCTGTGTTTCATCGTCAATAAGATGGTCCAAGGCATACAGTAAACCTGAAGTGAAGCATTGGAATCTAAAACTGGACTCACAGGAGCGTTCAAATCATAGAGAGTTAGAGTGTCAGTCCTCTTGTACTTAAGTCGGCTTTGTGCCCTTTGTATTAATTTCGGATGCAATTTCTGTGTTTCATTGTCAATAAGGAGGTCCAAGGAATACAGTAAACCTGAAGTGAAGCATCGCAATGTAAAACTGGATTCACAGGAGTAGATCAAATAATAGAGAGTTAGAGTGTCAGTCCTCTTGTACTTAGGTAGGCATTGTGCCTTTTGTATTAAATTCGGATGCAATATCTGTGTTTCATCGTCAATAAGAAGGTCCAAGGGATACAGTAAACATGAAGTGAAGCATCGGAATCTAAAACTGGACTCACAGAAGAGGTTCTAATAATAGAGAGTTAGAGTGTCAGTCCTCTTGTACTTAAGTTGGTATTGTGCCTTTAGTATTACATATGGATGCAATTTCTGTCTTTCATCATCAATGAAAAGGTCCAAGAGATACAGTAAACCTGAAGTGAAGCTTCGGAAACTAAAACTGGACTCACAGGACAAGTTCATATCATAGAAAGTTAATGTGTCAATTCACTTGTACTTAAGTCGGCATTGTGCCTTTTGTATTAAATTCGGATGCAATTTCTGTGGTTCATCGTCAATAAGAAGGTCCAAGGGATACAGTAAACCTGAAGTGTAGCATCGGAATCTAAAACTGGACTCACAGGAGAGGTTCAAATCATAGGAAGTTAGAGTGTCGGTCATCTGGTACTTAAGTCGGCATTGTGCCTTTTGTATTAAATTCGGATGCAATTTCTGTGTTTTATCGTCAATAAGAAGGTCCAAGGCATAAGGTAAACCTGAAGTGAAGCATCGGAATCTTAAACTGGACTCACAGAAGTGGTTCAAATCATAGAAAGTTAGAGTGTCAGTCCTCGTGTACTTAAGTCGGCAGTGTGCCTTTTGTATTAAATTTGGATGCAGTTTCTGTATATCATCGTCAATAAGAAGGTCCAAGGGATACAGTAAACCTGAAGTGAAGCATCGGAATGTAAAACTGGACTCACAGGAGAGGTTCAAATCATAGAGAGTTAGAGTGTCAGTCCTCTTGTACTTAAGTCGGCATTGTGCCTTTTGTATTAAATTCGGATGCAATTTCTGTGTTTCATCGTCAATAAGTTGGTCCAAGGGATACAGTAAACCTGAAGTGAAGCATCGGAATGTAAAACTGGACTCACAGGAGAGGTTCAAATCAGCGAGAGTTAGAGTGTCAGTCCTCTTGTACTTAAGTCGACATTGTGCCTTTTGTATTAAATTCGGATGCAATTTCTGTGTTTTATCCTCAATAAGAAGGTCCAAAGGATACAGTAAACCTGAAGTGAAGCATCGGAATCTAAAACTGGACTCACAGGAGAGGTTCAAATCATAGAGAGTTAGAGTGTCAGTCCTCTTGTTCTTAAGTCGGCATTGTGCCATTTGTGTTAAATTCGGATGCAATTTCTGTGTTTCATCGTCAATAAGAAGGTCCAAGGGATAAGGTACACCTGAAGTGAACCATGGGAACCTAAAACAGGACTCGCAGAAGAGGTTCAAATCATAGAAAGTTAGAGTGTCATTCCTCTTGTACTGAAGTCGGCAGTGTGCATTTTGTATTAAATTCGGATGCAATTACTGTGTTTCATCGTCAATAAGAAGGACCAAGGGATACAGTAAACCTGAAGTGAAGCATCGGAATCCAAAACTGGACTCACAGGACAGGTTCATATCATAGAAAGTTAGAGTGTCAGTTTTCTTGTACGTAAGACGGCATTGTGCCTTTTGTATTAAGTTCGGATGCAATTTCTGTGTTTCATCGTCAATAACAAGGTCCAAGGGATAAAGTAAACCTGAAGTGAAGCATCGGAATCTAAAACTGGACTCACAGGAGAGGTTCAAATCATAGAGAGTTAGAGTGTCAGTCCTCTTGTACTTAAGTCGGCATTGTGCCTTTTGTATTAAATTCGGATGCAATTTCTGTGTTTTATCGTCAATAAGAATGTCCAAGGCATAAGGTAAACCTGACGTGAAGCATCGGAATCTAAAACTGGACTCACAGAAGAGGTTCAAATCATAGAAAATTAGAGTGTCACTCCTCATGTACTTACGTCGGCAGTGTGCCTTTTGTAATAAATTTGGATGCAGTTTCTGTATTTCATCGTCAATAAGAAGGTCCAAGAGATACAGTAAACCTGAAGTGAAGCATCGGAATGTAAAACTGGACTCACAGGAGAGGTTCAAATCATTGAGAGTTAGAGTGTCAGTCCTCTTGTACTTGTCGGCATTGTGTCTTTGTATTAATTTCGGATGCAATTTCTGTGTTTCATCATCAATAAGAAGGTCCAAGGGATACAGTAAACCTGAAGTGAAGCATCGGAATGTAAAACTGGACTCACAGGAGAGGTTCAAATCATAGAGAGTTAGAGTGTCAGTCCTCTTGTACTTAAGTCGGCATTGTGCGTTTTGTATTAAATTCGGATGCAATTTCTGGGTTTCATCGGCAATAAGGAGGTCCAAGGGATACAGTAAACCTGAAGTGAAGCATCGGAATGTAAAACTGGACTCACAGGAGAGGTTCAAATCAGCGAGAGTTAGAGTGTCAGTCCTCTTGTACTTAAGTCGGCATTGTGCCTTTTGTATTACATTCGGATGCAAGTTCTGTCTTTCATCCTCAATAAGAAGGTCCAAAGGATACAGTAAACCTGAAGTGAAGCAATGGAATCTATAACTGGACTCACAGGAGAGGTTCAAATCATAGGCAGTTAGAGTGTCAGTCCTCTTGTTCTTAAGTCGGCATTGTGCCTTTTGTATTAAATTCGGATGCAATTTCTGTGTTTCATCGTCAATAAGAAGGTCTAAGGGATAAGGTATACCTGAAATGAACCATGGGAACCTAAAACTGGACTCACAGAAAAGGTTCAAATCATAGAAAGTTAGAGTGTCATTCCTCTTGTACTTAAGTCGGCAGTGTGCCTTTTGTATTAAATTCGGATGCAATTTCTGTGTTTTATCGTCAATAAGAATGTCCAAGGCATAAGGTAAACCTGACGTGAAGCATCGGAATCTAAAACTGGACTCACAGAAGAGGTTCAAATCATAGAAAGTTAGAGTGTCACTCCTCTTGTACTTACGTCGGCAGTGTGCCTTTTGTAATAAATTTGGATGCAGTTTCTGTATTTCATCGTCAATAAGAAGGTCCAAGGGATACAGTAAACCTGAAGTGAAGCATCGGAATGCAAAACTGGACTCACAGGAGAGGTTCAAATCATTGAGAGTTAGAGTGTCAGTCCTCTTGTACTTGTCGGCATTGTGTCTTTGTATTAATTTCGGAAGCAATTTCTGTGTTTCACCATCAATAAGAAGGTCCAAGGGATACAGTAAACCTGAAGTGAAGCATCGGAATGTAAACCTGGACTCACAGGAGAGGTTCAAATCATAGAGAGGTAGAGTGTCAGTCCTCTTGTACTTAAGTCGGCATTGTGCGTTATGTATTAAATTCGGATGCAATTTCTGGGTTTCATCGGCAATAAGGAGGTCCAAGGGATACAGTAAACCTGAAGTGTAGCATCGGAATGTAAAACTGGACTCACAGGAGAGGTTCAAATCAGCGAGAGTTAGAGTGTCAGTCCTCTTGTACTTAAGTCGGCATTGTGGCTTTTGTTTTACATTCGGATGCAATTTCTGTCTTTCATCCTCAATAAGAAGGTCCAAAGGATACAGTAAACCTGAAGTGAAGCATCGGAATTTTAAAGTGGACTCACAGGAGAGGTTCAAATCATAGAGAGTTAGAGTGTCAGTCGTCTTGTACTTAAGTTGGTATTGTGCCTTTAGTATTAAATTCGGATGCAATTTCTGTGTTTCATCGTCAATAACAAGTTCCAAGGGATACAGTAAACCTGAAGTGTAGCATCGGAATCTAAAACTGGACTCATAGGAGAGGTTCAAATCATAGAAAGTTATAGTGTCAGTCATCTGGTACTTAAGTCGGCATTGCGCCTTTTACATTAAATTCGGATGCAATTTCTGTGTTTCATCGTCAATAAGAAGGTCCAAGGGTTACAGTAAACCTGAAGTTAAGCACCGGTATCTATGACTGGTCTCACAGGAGAGGTTCAAATCATAGATAATTAGAGTTTTAGTCCTCTTGTACTTAAGTCGGCATTGTGCCTTTTGTATTAAATTCGGATGCAATTGCTGTGTTTCATCGTCAATAAGAAGGTCCAAGGGATACAGTAAAACTGAAGTGAAGCATCGGAATCTAAAACTGGACTCACAGGAGAGATTCAAATCATAGAGAGTTAGTGTGTCAGTCCTCTTGTACTTAAGTCGGCATTGTGCGTTTTGTATTAAATTCGGATGCAATTTATGTGTTTCATCGTCAATAAGAAGGTCAAAGGGATACAGTATACCTGAAGTGACTCATCGGAAAATAAAACTGGACTAACAGGAGAGGTTCAAATCAAAGAATGTTAGTGTGTCAGTCCTCTTGTACTCAAGTCGGCATTGTGCCTTTTGTATTAAATTCGGATGCAATATCTGTGTTTCATCGTCAATAAGAAGGTCCAAAGGATAAGGTTAACCTGAAGTGGAGCATCGGAATCTAAAACTGGACTCACAGAAGAAGTTTAAATCATAGAAAGTTAGGGTGTCAGTCCTTTTGTACTTAAGTCTGCAATGTGCCTTTTGTATTAAATTCGGATGCAATTTCTGTGTTTCATCGTCAATAAGAAGGTCCAAGGGATACCGTAAACCTGAAGTGAAGCATCTTAATATAAAACTGGACTCACAGGAGAGGTTCAAAACATACAGAGTTATAGTGTCAGTCCTTTTGTACTTAAGTCGGCATTGTGCCTTTTGTATTAAATTCAGATGCAATTTTTGTGTTTCATCGTCAATAAGAAGGGCCAAGGGATACAGTAAACCTGAAGTGAAGCATTGGAATCCAAAACTGGACTCACAGGATAGGTTCAGATCATAGAGAAGTAGAGTGTCAGTCCTCTGGTACTTAAGTCGGCATTGTGCCTTTTGTATTAAATTCGGATGCAATTTCCGTGTTTCATCATCAATAAGAAGGTGCAAGATATACAGTAAACCTAAAGTGAAGCATCGGAATCTAAAACTGGACACACAGGAGAGGTTCAAATCATAGAAAATTAGAATTTCAGTCCTCTTGTACTTAAGTCGGCATTGTGCCTTTTGTATTAAATTCGGATGCAATTTCTGTGTTTCATCGTCAATAAGAAGGTCAAACGGATACAGTAAACCTGAAGTGAAGCATCGGAAAATAAAACTGGACTCACAGGAGAGATTCAAATCAAAGAATGTTAGAGTGACAGTCCTCTTGTACTTAAGTCGGCACTGTGCCTTTTGTATTAAATTCGGATGCAGTTTCTGTTTTTCATCGTCAATAAGAAGGTCCAATGGATAAGGTAAACCTGAAGTGAAGCATCGGAATCTAAAACTGGACTCACAGAAGAGGTTCAAATCATAGAAAGTTAGAGTGTCTGTCCTCTTGTTCTTAAGTCGGCATTGTGCCTTTTGTATTAAATTCGGATGCCATTTCTGTGTTTCGTCGTCAAGATGAAGGTCCAAGGGATACAGTAAAACTGAAGTGAAGCATCGGAATCTAAAACTGGACTCACAGGAGAGTTTCAAATCATAGAGTGTTAGAGTGCAGTCCTTTTGTACTTAAGTCGGCATTGTACCGTTTGTATTAAATTCGGATGCAGTTTCTGTGTTTCATCGTCAATAAGATGGTCCAAGGCATACAGTAAACCTGAAGTGAAGCATTGGAATCTAAAACTGGACTCACAGGAGAGTTCAAATCATAGAGAGTTAGAGTGTCAGTCCTCTTGTACTTAAGTCGGTTATGTGCCTTTTGTATTAAATTCGGATGCAATATCTGTGTTTCATCGTCAATAAGAAGGTCCAAGGGATACAGTAAACCTGAAGTGAAGCATCGGAATCTAAAACTGGACTCACAGAAGAGGTTCAAATAATAGAGAGTTAGAGTGTCAGTCCTCTTGTACTTATGTTGGTATTGTGCCTTTAGTATTACATTTGGATGCAATTTCTGTCTTTCATCATCAATGAAAAGGTCCAAGATATACAGTAAACCTGAAGTGAAGCTTCGGAAACTAAAACTGGACTCACAGGACAAGTTCATATCATAGAAAGTTAATGTGTCAATTCACTTGTACTTAAGTCGGCATTGTGCCTTTTGTATTAAATTCGGATGCAATTTCTGTGTTTCATCGTCAATAACAAGGTCCAAGGGATACAGTAAACCTGAAGTGTAGCATCGGAATCTAGAACTGGACTCACAGGAGAGGTTCAAATCATAGAAAGTTAGAGTGTCGGTCATCTGGTACTTAAGTCGGCATTGCGCCTTTTACATTAAATTCTGAAACAATTTCTGTGTTTCATCGTCAATAAGAAGGTCCAAGGGATACAGTAAACCTGAAGTTAAGCACCGGTATCTAAAACTGGTCTAACAGGAGATGCTCAAATCATAGATAGTTAGAGTTTTAGTCCACTTGTACTTAAGTCGGCATTGTGACTTTTGTATTAAATCCAGATGCAATTTCTGTGTTTCATCGTCAATAAGAAAGTCCAAGGGATAAGGTTAACCTGTAGTGAAGCATTGGAATCTAAAACTGGACTCAAAGAAGAGGTTCAAATCATAGAAAGTTAGATTGTCAGTCCTCTTGTACTTAAGTCGGCATTGTGCTGTTTGTATTAAATTCGGATGCAATTTCTGTGTTTCATTGTCAATAAGAAGGTCCAAGGGATACAGTAAACCTGAAGTGATGCACCGGAATCTAAAACTGGACTCACAGGAGAGGTTCAAATCACAAAAAGTAAGGGTGTCAGTCCTCTTGTACTTAAGTCGGCAATGTGCCTTTTGTATTAAATTCGGATGCAATTTCTGTGTTTCATCGTCAATAACAAGGTCCAAGGGATACAGTAAACCTGAAGTGAAGCATCGGAATCTAAAACTGGACTCACAGGAGAAGTTCAAATCATAGAGAGTTAGAGTGTCAGTCCTCTTGTACTTAAGTCGGCATTGTGCCTTTTGTATTAAATTCGGATGCAATTTCTGTGTTTTATCGTCAATAAGAAGGTCCAAGGCATAAGGTAAACCTGAAGTGAAGCATCGGAATCTTAAACTGGACTCACAGAAGAGGTTCAAATCATAGAAAGTTAGAGTGTCAGTCCTCGTGTACTTAAGTCGGCAGTGTGCCTTTTGTATTAAATTTGGATGCAGTTTCTGTATATCATCGTCAATAAGAAGGTCCAAGGGATACAGTAAACCTGAAGTGAAGCATCGGAATGTAAAACTGGACTCACAGGAGAGGTTGAAATCATAGAGAGTTAGAGTGTCAGTCCTCTTGTACTTAAGTCGGCATTGTGCCTTTTGTATTAAATTCGGATGCAATTTCTGTGTTTCATCGTCAATAACAAGGTCCAAGGGATACAGTAAACCTGAAGTGAAGCATCGGAATGTAAAACTGGACTCACAGGAGAGGTTCAAATCATAGAGAGTTAGAGTGTCAGTCCTCATGTACTTAAGTCGGCATTGTGCCTTTTGTATTAAGTTCGGATGCAATTTCTGTGTTTCATCGTCAATAAGGAGGTCCAAGGGATACAGTAGACCTGAAGTGAAGCATCGGAATGTAAAACTGGACTCACAGGAGAGGTTCAAATCAGCGAGAGTTAGAGTGTCAGTCCTCTTGTTCTTAAGTCGGCATTGTGCCTTTTTTATTAAATTCGGATGCAATTTCTGTGTTTCATCCTCAATAAGAAGGTCCAAAGGATACAGTAAACCTGAAGTGAAGCATCGGAATCTAAAACTAGACTCACAGGAGAGGTTCAAATCATAGAGAGTTAGAGTGTCAGTCCTCTTGTTCTTAAGTCGGCATTGTGCCATTTGTGTTAAATTCGGATGCAATTTCTGTGTTTCATCGTCAATAAGAAGGTCCAAGGGATAAGGTACACCTATAGTGAACCATGGGATCCTAAAACAGGACTCGCAGAAGAGGTTCAAATCATAGAAAGTTAGAGTGCCATTCCTCTTGTACTGAAGTCGGCAGTGTACCTTTTGTATTAAATTCGGATGCAATTTCTGTGTTTCATCGTCAATAAGAAGGACAAAGGGATACAGTAAACCTTAAGTGAAGCATCGGAATCCAAAACTGGACTCACATGACAGGTTCATATCATAGAAAGTTAGAGTGTCATTTTCCTTGTACGTAAGTCGGCATTGTGCCTTTTGTATTAAGTTCGGATGCAATTTCTGTGTTTCATCGTCAATAACAAGGTCCAAGGGATACAGTAAACCTGAAGTGAAGCATCGGAATCTTAAACTGGACTCACAGGAGAGGTTCAAATCATAGAGAGTTAGAGTGTCAGTCCTCTTGTACTTAAGTCGGCATTGTGCCTTTTGTATTAAATTCGGATGCAATTTCTGTGTTTTATCGTCAATAAGAATGTCCAAGGCATAAGGTAAACCTGACGTGAAGCATCGGAATCTAAAACTGGACTCACAGAAGAGGTTCAAATCATAGAAAGTTAGAGAGTCACTCCTCTTGTACTTACGTCGGCAGTGTGCCTTTTGTAATAAATTTGGATGCAGTTTCTGTATTTCATCGTCCATAAGAAGGTCCAAGGGATACAGTAAACCTGAAGTGAAGCATCGGAATGTAAAACTGGACTCACAGGAGAGGTTCAAATCATAGAGAGTTAGAGTGTCAGTCCTCTTGTACTTAAGTCGGCATTGTGCCTTTTGTATTAAATTCGGATGCAATTTCTGTGTTTCATCGTCAATAACAAGGTCCAAGGGATACAGTAAACCTGAAGTGAAGCATCGGAATGTAAAACTGGACTCACAGGAGAGGTTCAAATCATAGAGAGTTAGAGTGTCAGTCCTCTTGTACTTAAGTCGGCATTGTGCCTTTTGTATTAAATTCGGATGCAATTTCTGTGTTTCATCGTCAATAAGGAGGTCCAAGGGATACAGTAAACCTGAAGTGAAGCATCGGAATGTAAAACTGGACTCACAGGAGAGGTTCAAATCAGCGAGAGTTAGAGTGTCAGTCCTCTTGTTCTTAAGTCGGCATTGTGCCTTTTTTATTAAATTCGGATGCAATTTCTGTGTTTCATCCTCAATAAGAAGGTCCAAAGGATACAGTAAACCTGAAGTGAAGCATCGGAATCTAAAACTAGACTCACAGGAGAGGTTCAAATCATAGAGAGTTAGAGTGTCAGTCCTCTTGTTCTTAAGTCGGCATTGTGCCATTTGTGTTAAATTCGGATGCAATTTCTGTGTTTCATCGTCAATAAGAAGGTCCAAGGGATAAGGTACACCTATAGTGAACCATGGGAACCTAAAACAGGACTCGCAGAAGAGGTTCAAATCATAGAAAGTTAGAGTGCCATTCCTCTTGTACTGAAGTCGGCAGTGTGCCTTTTGTATTAAATTCGGATGCAATTTCTGTGTTTCATCGTCAATAAGAAGGACAAAGGGATACAGTAAACCTTAAGTGAAGCATCGGAATCCAAAACTGGACTCACAGGACAGGTTCATATCATAGAAAATTAGAGTGTCAGTTTTCTTGTACGTAAGTCGGCATTGTGCCTTTTGTATTAAGTTCGGATGCAATTTCTGTGTTTCATCGTCAATAACAAGGTCCAAGGGATACAGTAAACCTGAAGTGAAGCATCGGAATCTAAAACTGGACTCACAGGAGAGGTTCAAATCATAGAGAGTTAGAGTGTCAGTCCTCTTGTACTTAAGTCGGCATTGTGCCTTTTGTATTAAATTCGGATGCAATTTCTGTGTTTTATCGTCAATAAGAATGTCCAAGGCATAAGGTAAACCTGACGTGAAGCATCGGAATCTAAAACTGGACTCACAGAAGAGGTTCAAATCATAGAAAGTTAGAGTGTCACTCCTCTTGTACTTACGTCGGCAGTGTGCCTTTTGTAATAAATTTGGATGCAGTTTCTGTATTTCATCGTCCATAAGAAGGTCCAAGGGATACAGTAAACCTGAAGTGAAGCATCGGAATGTAAAACTGGACTCACAGGAGAGGTTCAAATCATTGAGTGTTAGGGTGTCAGTCCTCGTGTACTTGTCGGCATTGTGTCTTTGTATTACATTCGGATGCAATTTCTGTCTTTCATCCTCAATAAGAAGGTCCAAAGGATACAGTAAACCTGAAGTGAAGCAATGGAATCTATAACTGGACTCACAGGAGAGGTTCAAATCATAGGCAGTTAGAGTGTCAGTCCTCTTGTTCTTAAGTCGGCATTGTGCCTTTTGTATTAAATTCGGATGCAATTTCTGTGTTTCATCGTCAATAAGAAGGTCTAAGGGATAAGGTATACCTGAAATGAACCATGGGAACCTAAAACTGGACTCACAGAAGAGGTTCAAATCATAGAAAGTTAGAGTGTCATTCCTCTTGTACTTAAGTCGGCAGTGTGCCTTTTGTATTAAATTCGAATGCAATTTCTGTGTTTCATCGTCAATAAGAAGGTCCAAAGGATACAGTAAACCTGAAGTGAAGCATCGGAATCTAAAACTGGACTCACAGGAGAGGTTCAAATCAGCGAGAGTTAGAGTGTCAGTCCTCTTGTACTTAAGTCGGCATTGTGGCTTTTGTTTTACATTCGGATGCAATTTCTGTCTTTCATCCTCAATAAGAAGGTCCAAAGGATACAGTAAACCTGAAGTGAAGCATCGGAATTTTAAAGTGGACTCACAGGAGAGGTTCAAATCATAGAGAGTTAGAGTGTCAGTCCTCTTGTACTTAAGTTGGTATTGTGCCTTTAGTATTAAATTCGGATGCAATTTCTGTGTTTCATCGTCAATAACAAGTTCCAAGGGATACAGTAAACCTGAAGTGTAGCATCGGAATCTAAAACTGGACTCATAGGAGAGGTTCAAATCATAGAAAGTTATAGTGTCAGTCATCTGGTACTTAAGTCGGCATTGCGCCTTTTACATTAAATTCGGATGCAATTTCTGTGTTTCATCGTCAATAAGAAGGTCCAAGGGTTACAGTAAACCTGAAGTTAAGCACCGGTATCTATAACTGGTCTCAGAGGAGAGGTTCAAATCATAGATAATTAGAGTTTTAGTCCTCTTGTACTTAAGTCGGCATTGTGCCTTTTGTATTAAATTCGGATGCAATTGCTGTGTTTCATCGTCAATAAGAAGGTCCAAGGGATACAGTAAAACTGAAGTGAAGCATCGGAATCTAAAACTGGACTCACAGGAGAGATTCAAATCATAGAGAGTTAGTGTGTCAGTCCTCTTGTACTTAAGTCGGCATTGTGCGTTTTGTATTAAATTCGGATGCAATTTATGTGTTTCATCGTCAATAACAAGGTCCACAGGATACAGTAAATCGAAAGTGTAGCATCGGAATATAAAACTGGACTCACAGGACAGGTTCAAATCATAGAAAGTAGAGTGTCAGTCCTCTTGTACTTAAGTCGGCATTGTGCCTTTTGTATTAAATTCGGATGCAATTACTGTGTTTCACTGTCAATAAGAAGGTCAAAGGGATACAGTATACCTGAAGTGACTCATCGGAAAATAAAACTGGACTAACAGGAGAGGTTCAAATCAAAGAATGTTAGTGTGTCAGTCCTCTTGTACTCAAGTCGGCATTGTGCCTTTTGTATTAAATTCGGATGCAATATCTGTGTTTCATCGTCAATAAGAAGGTCCAAAGGATAAGGTTAACCTGAAGTGGAGCATCGGAATCTAAAATTGGACTCACAGAAGAAGTTTAAATCATAGAAAGTTAGGGTGTCAGTCCTTTTGTACTTAAGTCTGCAATGTGCCTTTTGTATTAAATTCGGATGCAATTTCTGTGTTTCATCGTCAATAAGAAGGTCCAAGGGATACCGTAAACCTGAAGTGAAGCATCTTAATATAAAACTGGACTCACAGGAGAGGTTCAAAACATACAGAGTTATAGTGTCAGTCCTTTTGTACTTAAGTCGGCATTGTGCCTTTTGTATTAAATTCAGATGCAATTTTTGTGTTTCATCGTCAATAAGAAGGGCCAAGGGATACAGTAAACCTGAAGTGAAGCATTGGAATCCAAAACTGGACTCACAGGATAGGTTCAGATCATAGAGAAGTAGAGTGTCAGTCCTCTGGTACTTAAGTCGGCATTGTGCCTTTTGTATTAAATTCGGATGCAATTTCCGTGTTTCATCATCAATAAGAAGGTGCAAGGGATACAGTAAACCTAAAGTGAAGCATCGGAATCTAAAACTGGACACACAGGAGAGGTTCAAATCATAGAAAATTAGAATGTCAGTCCTCTTGTACTTAAGTCGGCATTGTGCCTTTTGTATTAAATTCGGATGCAATTTCTGTGTTTCATCGTCAATAAGAAGGTCAAACGGATACAGTAAACCTGAAGTGAAGCATCGGAAAATAAAACTGGACTCACAGGAGAGATTCAAATCAAAGAATGTTAGAGTGACAGTCCTCTTGTACTTAAGTCGGCACTGTGCCTTTTGTATTAAATTCGGATGCAGTTTCTGTTTTTCATCGTCAATAAGAAGGTCCAATGGATAAGGTAAACCTGAAGTGAAGCATCGGAATCTAAAACTGGACTCACAGAAGAGGTTCAAATCATAGAAAGTTAGAGTGTCTGTCCTCTTGTACTTAAGTCGGCATTGTGCCTTTTGTATTAAATTCGGATGCAATTTCTGTGTTTCGTCGTCAAGATGAAGGTCCAAGGGATACAGTAAAACTGAAGTGAAGCATCGGAATCTAAAACTGGACTCACAGGAGAGTTTCAAATCATAGAGTGTTAGAGTGCAGTCCTTTTGTACTTAAGTCGGCATTGTACCGTTTGTATGAAATTCGGATGCAGTTTCTGTGTTTCATCGTCAATAAGATGGTCCAAGGCATACAGTAAACCTGAAGTGAAGCATTGGAATCTAAAACTGGACTCACAGGAGAGTTCAAATCATAGAGAGTTAGAGTGTCAGTCCTCTTGTACTTAAGTCGGCTATGTGCCTTTTGTATTAAATTCGGATGCAATATCTGTGTTTCATCGTCAATAAGAAGGTCCAAGGGATACAGTAAACCTGAAGTGAAGCATCGGAATCTAAAACTGGACTCACAGAAGAGGTTCAAATAATAGAGAGTTAGAGTGTCAGTCCTCTTGTACTTAAGTTGGTATTGTGCCTTTAGTATTACATTTGGATGCAATTTCTGTCTTTCATCATCAATGAAAAGGTCCAAGAGATACAGTAAACCTGAAGTGAAGCTTCGGAAACTAAAACTGGACTCACAGGACAAGTTCATATCATAGAAATTTAATGTGTCAATTCACTTGTACTTAAGTCGGCATTGTGCCTTTTGTATTAAATTCGGATGCAATTTCTGTGTTTCATCGTCAATAACAAGGTCCAAGGGATACAGTAAACCTGAAGTGTAGCATCGGAATCTAAAACTGGACTCACAGGAGAGGTTCAAATCATAGAAAGATAGAGTGTCGGTCATCTGGTACTTAAGTCGGCATTGCGCCTTTTACATTAAATTCTGAAACAATTTCTGTGTTTCATCGTCAATAAGAAGGTCCAAGGGATACAGTAAACCTGAAGTTAAGCACCGGTATCTAAAACTGGTCTAACAGGAGATGCTCAAATCATAGATAGTTAGAGTTTTAGTCCACTTGTACTTAAGTCGGCATTGTGACTTTTGTATTAAATCCAGATGCAATTTCTGTGTTTCATCGTCAATAAGAAAGTCCAAGGGATAAGGTTAACCTGTAGTGAAGCATCGGAATCTAAAACTGGACTCAAAGAAGAGGTTCAAATCATAGAAAGTTAGATTGTCAGTCCTCTTGTACTTAAGTCGGCATTGTGCCGTTTGTATTAAATTCGGATGCAATTTCTGTGTTTCATTGTCAATAAGAATGTCCAAGGGATACAGTAAACCTGAAGTGACGCACCGGAATCTAAAACTGGACTCACAGGAGAGGTTCAAATCACAAAAAGTAAGGGTGTCAGTCCTCTTGTACTTAAGTCGGCAATGTGCCTTTTGTATTAAATTCGGATGCAATTTCTGTGTTTCATCGTCAATAACAAGGTCCAAGGGATACAGTAAACCTGAAGTGAAGCATCGGAATCTAAAACTGGACTCACAGGAGAAGTTCAAATCATAGAGAGTTAGAGTGTCAGTCCTCTTGTACTTAAGTCGGCATTGTGCCTTTTGTATTAAATTAGGATGCAATTTCTGTGTTTTATCGTCAATAAGGAGGTCCAAGGCATAAGGTAAACCTGAAGTGAAGCATCGGAATCTTAAACTGGACTCACAGAAGAGGTTCAAATCATAGAAAGTTAGAGTGTCAGTCCTCGTGTACTTAAGTCGGCAGTGTGCCTTTTGTATTAAATTTGGATGCAGTTTCTGTATATCATCGTCAATAAGAAGGTCCAAGGGATACAGTAAACCTGAAGTGAAGCATCGGAATGTAAAACTGGACTCACAGGAGAGGTTCAAATCATAGAGAGTTAGAGTGTCAGTCCTCTTGTACTTAAGTCGGCATTGTGCCTTTTGTATTAAATTCGGATGCAATTTCTGTGTTTCATCGTCAATAACAAGGTCCAAGGGATACAGTAAACCTGAAGTGAAGCATCGGAATGTAAAACTGGACTCACAGGAGAGGTTCAAATCATAGAGAGTTAGAGTGTCAGTCCTCTTGTACTTAAGTCGGCATTGTGCCTTTTGTATTAAATTCGGATGCAATTTCTGTGTTTCATCGTCAATAAGGAGGTCCAAGGGATACAGTAAACCTGAAGTGAAGCATCGGAATGTAAAACTGGACTCACAGGAGAGGTTCAAATCAGCGAGAGTTAGAGTGTCAGTCCTCTTGTTCTTAAGTCGGCATTGTGCCTTTTTTATTAAATTCGGATGCAATTTCTGTGTTTCATCCTCAATAAGAAGGTCCAAAGGATACAGTAAACCTGAAGTGAAGCATCGGAATCTAAAACTAGACTCACAGGAGAGGTTCAAATCATAGAGAGTTAGAGTGTCAGTCTTCTTGTTCTTAAGTCGGCATTGTGCCATTTGTGTTAAATTCGGATGCAATTTCTGTGTTTCATCGTCAATAAGAAGGTCCAAGGGATAAGGTACACCTATAGTGAACCATTGGAACCTAAAACAGGACTCGCAGAAGAGGTTCAAATCATAGAAAGTTAGAGTGCCATTCCTCTTGTACTGAAGTCGGCAGTGTGCCTTTTGTATTAAATTCGGATGCAATTTCTGTGTTTCATCGTCAATAAGAAGGACAAAGGGATACAGTAAACCTTAAGTGAAGCATCGGAATCCAAAACTGGACTCACAGGACAGGTTCATATCATAGAAAGTTAGAGTGTCAGTTTTCTTGTTCGTAAGTCGGCATTGTGCCTTTTGTATTAAGTTCGGATGCAATTTCTGTGTTTCATCGTCAATAACAAGGTCCAAGGGATACAGTAAACCTGAAGTGAAGCATCGGAATCTAAAACTGGACTCACAGGAGAGGTTCAAATCATAGAAAGTTAGAGTGTCACTCCTCTTGTACTTACGTCGGCAGTGTGCCTTTTGTAATAAATTTGGATGCAGTTTCTGTATTTCATCGTCCATAAGAAGGTCCAAGGGATACAGTAAACCTGAAGTGAAGCATCGGAATGTAAAACTGGACTCACAGGAGAGGTTCAAATCATTGAGTGTTAGGGTGTCAGTCCTCTTGTACTTGTCGGCATTGTGTCTTTGTATTACATTCGAATGCAATTTCTGTCTTTCATCCTCAATAAGAAGGTCCAAAGGATACAGTAAACCTGAAGTGAAGCAATGGAATCTATAACTGGACTCACAGGAGAGGTTCAAATCATAGGCAGTTAGAGTGTCAGTCCTCTTGTTCTTAAGTCGGCATTGTGCCTTTTGTATTAAATTCGGATGCAATTTCTGTGTTTCATCGTCAATAAGAAGGTCTAAGGGATAAGGTATACCTGAAATGAACCATGGGAACCTAAAACTGGACTCACAGAAGAGGTTCAAATCATAGAAAGTTAGAGTGTCATTCCTCTTGTACTTAAGTCGGCAGTGTGCCTTTTGTATTAAATTCGAATGCAATTTCTGTGTTTCATCGTCAATAAGAAGGTCCAAAGGATACAGTAAACCTGAAGTGAAGCATCGGAATCTAAAACTGGACTCACAGGAGAGGTGCAAATCATAGAGAGTTAGAGTGTCAGTCCTCTTGTACTTCAGTCGGCATTGTGCCTTTTGTATTAAATTCGGATGCAATTTCTGTGTTTCATCGTCATTAAGAAGGTCCAAGGGATACAGTAAACCTGAAGTGAAGCATCGGATTCTAAAGCTGGACTCACAGGAGAGGTTCAAATCATAGAGAGTTAGAGTGTCAGTCCTCTTGTACTTAAGTCAGCATTGTGCCTTTTGTATTAAATTCGGATGCAATTTCTGTGTTTCATTGTCAATAAGAAGGTCCAAGGGATACAATAAACCTGAAGTGAAGCATCGGAATCTAAAACTGGACTCACAGGACAGGTTCATATCATAGACAGTTCGAGTGTCAGTTTTCTTGTACTGAAGTCGGCATTGTGCCTTTTGAATTAAATTCGGATGCAATTTCTGTGTTTCATCGTCAATAACAAGGTCCAAGGGATACAGTAAACCTGAAGTGAAGCATCGGAATCTAAAACTGGACTCACAGGAAAGGTTCAAATCATAGAGAGTTAGAGTGTCAGTCCTCTTGTACTTAAGTCGGCATTGTGCCTTTTGTATTAAATTCGGATGCAATTTCTGTGTTTCATCGTCAATAAGAAGGTCCAAGGGATAAGGTAAACCTGAAGTGAAGCATCGGAACCTAAGACTGGACTCACAGACGAGGTTCAAATCATAGAAAGTTAGAGTGTCAGTCCTTATGTACTTAAGTCGGCAGTGTGCCTTTTGTATTACATTCGGATGCAGTTTCTGTATTTTATCGTCAATAAGAAGGTCCAAGGGATACAGTAAACCAGAAGTGAAGCATCGGAATGTAAAACTGGACTCACAGGAGAGGTTCAAATCATAGAGAGTTAGAGTGTCAGTCCTCTTGTACTTAAGTCGGCATTGTGCGTTTTGTATTAAATTCGGATGCAATTTCTGTGTTTCATCGTCAATAAGGAGGTCCAAGGGATACAGTAAACCTGAAGTGAAGCATCGGAATCTAAGACTGGACTCACAGGAGAGGTTCAAATCATAGAGAGTTAGAGTGTGTGTACTGAAGTCGGCAGTGTGCCTTTTGTATTAAATTCGGATGCAAATTCTGTGTTTCATCGTCAATAAGAAGGACCAAGGGATACAGTAAACCTGAAGTGAAGCATCGGAATCTAAAACTGGACTCACAGGAGAGGTTCATATCATAGAAAGTTCGAGTGTCAGTTTTCTTGTACTTAAGTCGGCATTGTGCCTTTTGTATTAAATTCGGATGCAATTTCTGTGTTTCATCGTCAATAAGAAGGTCCAAGGGATACAGTAAACCTGAAGTGAAGCATCGGAATCTAAAACTGGACTCACAGGAGAGGTTCAAATCATAGAGAGTTAGAGTGTCAGTCCTCTTGTACTTAAGTCGGCATTGTGCGTTTTGTATTAAATTCGGATGCAATTTCTGTGTTTCATCGTCAATAAGAAGGTCCAGGGGATAAGGTAAACCTGAAGTGAAGCATCGGAATCTAAGACTGGACTCACAGAAGAGGTTCAAATCATAGAAAGTTAGCGTGTCAGTCCTTATGTACTTAAGTCGGCAGTGTGCCTTTTGTATTTCATTCGGATGCAGTTTCTGTATTTCATCGTCAATAAGAAGGTCCAAGGGATACAGTAAACCAGAAGTGAAGCATCGGATTGTAAAACTGGACTCACAGGAGAGGTTCAAATCATAGAGAGTTAGAGTGTCAGTCCTCTTGTACTTAAGTCGGCATTGTGCGTTTTGTATTAAATTCGGATGCAATTTCTGTGTTTCATCGTCAATAAGGAGGTCCAAGGGATACAGTAAACCTGAAGTGAAGCATCGGAATGTAAAACTGGACTCACAGGAGAGGTTCAAATCAGCGAGAAGTTAGAGTGTCAGTCCTCTTGTACTTAAGTCGGCATTGTGCCTTTTGTATTAAATTCGGATGCAATTTCTGTGTTTCATCCTCAATAAGAAGGTCCAAAGGATACAGTAAACCAGAAGTGAAGCATCGGAATCTAAAACTGGACTCACAGGAGAGGTTCAAATCATAGAGAGTTAGAGTGTCAGTCCTCTTGTTCTTAAGTCGGCATTGTGCCATTTGTATTAAATTCGGATGCAATTTCTGTGTTTCATCGTCAATAAGAAGGTCCAAGGGATAAGGTACACCTGAAGTGAACCATGGGAACCTAAAACTGGACTCACAGAAGAGGTTCAAATCATAGAAAGTTAGAGTGTCATTCCTCTTGTACTGAAGTCGGCAGTGTGCCTTCTGTATTAAATTCGGATGCAATTTCTGTGTTTCATCGTCAATAAGAAGGACCAAGGGATACAGTAAACCTGAAGTGAAGCATCGGAATCTAAAACTGGACTCACAGGAGAGGTTCAAATCATAGAGAGTTAGAGTGTCAGTCCTCTTGTACTTAAGTCGGCATTGTGCGTTTTGTATTAAATTCGGATGCAATTTCTGTGTTTCATCGTCAATAAGGAGGTCCAAGGGATACAGTAAACCTGAAGTTCAGCATCGGAATCTAAAACTGGACTCACAGGACAGGTTCATATCATAGAAAGTTAGAGTGTCAGTTTTCTTGTACGTAAGTCGGCATTGTGCCTTTTGTATTAAATTCGGATGCAATTTCTGTGTTTCATCGTCAATAACAAGGTCCAAGGGATACAGTAAACCTGAAGTGAAGCATCGGAATCTAAAACTGGACTCACAGGAGAGGTTCAAATCATAGAGAGTTAGAGTGTCAGTCCTCTTGTACTTAAGTCAGCATTGTGCCTTTGTATTAAATTCTGATGCAGTTTCTGTGTTTCATTGTCAATAAGAAGGTCCAAGGGATACAATAAACCTGAAGTGTAGCATCGAAAATAAAAACTGGACTCACAGGACAGGTTCATATCATAGAAATTTCGAGTGTCAGTTTTCTTGTACTTAAGTCTGCATTGTTCCTTTTGTATTAAAGTCGGATGCAATTTCTGTGTTTCATCGTCAATAACAAGGTCCAAGGGATACAGTAAACCTGAAGTGAACCATCGGAATCTAAATCTGGACTCACAGGAGTGGTTCAAATCATAGAGAGTTAGAGTGTCAATCCTCTTGTACTTAAGTCGGCATTGTGCCTTTTGTATTAAATTCGGATGCAATTTCTGTCTTTCATCGTCAATAAGAAGTTCCAAGGGATAAGGTAAACCTGAAGTGAAGCATCGGAATCTAAGACTGGACTCACAGAAGAGGTTCAAATCATAGAAAGTTAGAGTGTCAGTCCTTATGTACTTAAGTCGGCAATGTGCCTTTTGTATTACATTCGGATGCAGTTTCTGTATTTTATTGACAATAAGAAGGTCCAAGGGATACAGTAAACCTGAAGCGATGCATCGGAATGTAAAACTGGACTCACAGAAGAGGGCCAAATCGTAGAAAGTTAGAGTGTCAGTCCTCTTGTTCTTAAGTCGGCAGTGTGCCTTTTGTATTGAATTCGGATGCAATTTCTGTATTTCATCGTCAATAAGAAGACCAAGGGATACAGTAAACCTGAAGTGAAGCATCGGAATGTATAACTGGACTCACAGGAGAGGTTCAAATCATTGAGAGTTAGAGTGCCAGTCCTCTTGTACTTGTCGGCATTATGTCTTTTGTATTAAATTCGGATGCAATTTCTGTGTTTCATCGTCAATAAGAAGGTCCAAGGGATAAGGTAAACCTGAAGTCAACCATCGGAACCTAAAACTGGACTCACAGAAGAGGTTAAAATCATAGAAAGTTAGAGCGTCATTCCTCCTGTACTTAAGTCGGCAGTGTGCCTTTTGTATTAAATTCGGATACAATTTCTGTGTTTCATCATCAATAAGAATGACCAAGCGATTCAGTAAACCTGAAGTGAAGCATCGGAATCTAAAACTGGACTCACAGGAGAGGTTCAAATCATAGAGAGTAAGAGTGTCAGTCCTCTTGTACTTAAGTCGGCATTGTGCCTTTTGTATTAAATTCAGATGCAATTTCTGTGTTTCATCGTCAATAAGAAGGTCAAAGGGATACAGTAAACCTGAAGTGAAGCATCGGAATCTAAAACTGGACTCACAGGAGAGGTTCAAAACATAGAGAGTTAGAGTGTCAGTCCTCTTGTGCTTAAGTCGGCATTGTGCCTTTTGTATTAAATTCGAATGCAATTTCTGTGTTTCATCGTCAATAACAAGGTCCAAGGGATACAGTAAACCTGAAGTATAGCATCGGAATCTAAAACTGGACTCACAGGAGAGGTTCAAATCATAGAAAGTTAGAGTGTCAGTCCTCTTGTACTTAAGTCGGCATTGTGACTTTTGTATTAAATCCGGATACAATTTCTGTGTTTCATCGTCAATAAGAAGGTCCAAGGGATAAGGTTAACCTGAAGTGAAGCATCGGAAACTAAAACTGGACTCACAGAGGAGGTTCAAATTATAGAAAGTTAGGGTGTCAGTCCTCTTGTACTTAAGTCGCCATTGTGCCTTTTGTATTAAATTCGCATGCAGTTTCTGTGTTTCATCGTCAATAAGAGAGTCCAAGGGATACAGTAAACCTGAAGTGAACCATCGGAACCTAAAACTGGACTCACAAGAGAGGTTCAAATCAGAGAGTGTTAGAGTGTCAGTCCTTTTGTACTTAAGTCGGCATTGTGCCTTTTGTACTAAATTCGGATGCAATTTCTGTGTTTCATCGTCAATAAGAAGGCCCAAGGGATACAGTAAACCTGAAGTTAAGCATTGGAATCTAAAACTGGACTCACAGGAGAGGTTCAAATCATAGAAAGTTAGAGTGTCAGTCCTCTTGTACTTAAGTCGGCATTGTGACTTTTGTATTAAATCCGGATACAATTTCTGTGTTTCATCGTCAATAAGAAGGTCCAAGGGATAAGGTTAACCTGAAGTGAAGCATCGGAAACTAAAACTGGACTCACAGAGGAGGTTCAAATTATAGAAAGTTAGGGTGTCAGTCCTCTTGTACTTAAGTCGCCATTGTGCATTTTGTATTAAATTCGGATGCAATTTCTGTGTTTCATCGTCAATAAGAAGGTCCAAGGGATAAGGTACACCTGAAGTGAACCATGGGAACCTAAAACTGGACTCACAGAAGAGGTTCAAATCATAGAAAGTTAGAGTGTCATTCCTCTTGTACTGAAGTCGGCAGTGTGCCTTCTGTATTAAATTCGGATGCAATTTCTGTGTTTCATCGTCAATAAGAAGGACCAAGGGATACAGTAAACCTGAAGTGAAGCATCGGAATCTAAAACTGGACTCACAGGAGAGGTTCAAATCATAGAGAGTTAGAGTGTCAGTCCTCTTGTACTTAAGTCGGCATTGTGCGTTTTGTATTAAATTCGGATGCAATTTCTGTGTTTCATCGTCAATAAGGAGGTCCAAGGGATACAGTAAACCTGAAGTTCAGCTTTGGAATCTAAAACTGGACTCACAGGACAGGTTCATATCATAGAAAGTTAGAGTGTCAGTTTTCTTGTACGTAAGTCGGCATTGTGCCTTTTGTATTAAATTCGGATGCAATTTCTGTGTTTCATCGTCAATAACAAGGTCCAAGGGATACAGTAAACCTGAAGTGAAGCATCGGAATCTAAAACTGGACTCACAGGAGAGGTTCAAATCATAGAGAGTTAGAGTGTCAGTCCTCTTGTACTTAAGTCAGCATTGTGCCTTTTGTATTAAATTCTGATGCAGTTTCTGTGTTTCATTGTCAATAAGAAGGTCCAAGGGATACAATAAACCTGAAGTGTAGCATCGAAAATAAAAACTGGACTCACAGGACAGGTTCATATCATAGAAATTTCGAGTGTCAGTTTTCTTGTACTTAAGTCGGCATTGTTCCTTTTGTATTAAAGTCGGATGCAATTTCTGTGTTTCATCGTCAATAACAAGGTCCAAGGGATACAGTAAACCTGAAGTGAACCATCGGAATCTAAATCTGGACTCACAGGAGTGGTTCAAATCATAGAGAGTTAGAGTGTCAATCCTCTTGTACTTAAGTCGGCATTGTGCCTTTTGTATTAAATTCGGATGCAATTTCTGTCTTTCATCGTCAATAAGAAGTTCCAAGGGATAAGGTACACCTGAAGTGAAGCATCGGAATCTAAGACTGGACTCACAGAAGAGGTTCAAATCATAGAAAGTTAGAGTGTCAGTCCTTATGTACTTAAGTCGGCAATGTGCCTTTTGTATTACATTCGGATGCAGTTTCTGTATTTTATTGACAATAAGAAGGTCCAAGGGATACAGTAAACCTGAAGCGATGCATCGGAATGTAAAACTGGACTCACAGAAGAGGGCCAAATCGTAGAAAGTTAGAGTGTCAGTCCTCTTGTTCTTAAGTCGGCAGTGTGCCTTTTGTATTGAATTCGGATGCAATTTCTGTATTTCATCGTCAATAAGAAGACCAAGGGATACAGTAAACCTGAAGTGAAGCATCGGAATGTATAACTGGACTCACAGGAGAGGTTCAAATCATTGAGAGTTAGAGTGCCAGTCCTCTTGTACTTGTCGGCATTATGTCTTTTGTATTAAATTCGGATGCAATTTCTGTGTTTCATCGTCAATAAGAAGGTCCAAGGGATAAGGTACACCTGAAGTCAACCATCGGAACCTAAAACTGGACTCACAGAAGAGGTTAAAATCATAGAAAGTTAGAGCGTCATTCCTCCTGTACTTAAGTCGGCAGTGTGCCTTTTGTATTAAATTCGGATACAATTTCTGTGTTTCATCATCAATAAGAATGACCAAGCGATTCAGTAAACCTGACGTGAAGCATCGGAATCTAAAACTGGACTCACAGGAGAGGTTCAAATCATAGAGAGTAAGAGTGTCAGTCCTCTTGTACTTAAGTCGGCATTGTGCCTTTTGTATTAAATTCAGATGCAATTTCTGTGTTTCATCGTCAATAAGAAGGTCAAAGGGATACAGTAAACCTGAAGTGAAGCATCGGAATCTAAAACTGGACTCACAGGAGAGGTTCAAAACATAGAGAGTTAGAGTGTCAGTCCTCTTGTGCTTAAGTCGGCATTGTGCCTTTTGTATTAAATTCGAATGCAATTTCTGTGTTTCATCGTCAATAACAAGGTCCAAGGGATACAGTAAACCTGAAGTATAGCATCGGAATCTAAAACTGGACTCACTGGAGAGGTTCAAATCATAGAAAGTTAGAGTATCAGTCCTCTTGTACTTAAGTCGGCATTGTGACTTTTGTATTAAATCCGGATACAATTTCTGTGTTTCATCGTCAATAAGAAGGTCCAAGGGATAAGGTTAACCTGAAGTGAAGCATCGGAAACTAAAACTGGACTCACAGAGGAGGTTCAAATTATAGAAAGTTAGGGTGTCAGTCCTCTTGTACTTAAGTCGCCATTGTGCCTTTTGTATTAAATTCGCATGCAGTTTCTGTGTTTCATCGTCAATAAGAGAGTCCAAGGGATACAGTAAACCTGAAGTGAACCATCGGAACCTAAAACTGGACTCACAAGAGAGGTTCAAATCAGAGAGTGTTAGAGTGTCAGTCCTTTTGTACTTAAGTCGGCATTGTGCCTTTTGTACTAAATTCGGATGCAATTTCTGTGTTTCATCGTCAATAAGAAGGCCCAAGGGATACAGTAAACCTGAAGTTAAGCATTGGAATCTAAAACTGGACTCACAGGAGAGGTTCAGATCATAGAGAGTTAGAGTGTCAGCCCTCTTGTACTTAACTCGGCATTGTGACTATTGTATTAAATTCGGATGCAATTTCTGTGTTTCATCGTCAATAAGAGGGTCCTAGGGATACAGTAAACCCTTAAGTGAAGCAATGGAATCTAAAACTGGACTCACAGGAGAGGTTCTAATCATTGAGAGTTAGAGTGTCAGTCCTCTTGTACTTAAGTCGGCATTGTGTCTTTTGTATTAAATTCGGATGCAATTTCTGTGTTTCATCGTCAATAACAAGGTCCAAGGGATACAGTAAACCTAAAGTGAAGCATAGCAAACTAAAACTGGACTCACAGGAGAGGTTCAAATCACAGAAAGTTAGAGTGTCAGTCCTCTTGTACTTAAGTCGGCATTGTGCGTTTTGTATTAAATTCGGATGCAATATCTGTATTTCATCGTCAATAAGGAGGTCCAAGGGATACAGTAAACCTGAAGTGAAGCATCGGAATGTAAAAGTAGACTCACAGGAGAGGTTCAAATCACAGAGTGTTAGAGTGTCAGTCCTCTTGTACTTAAGTCGGCATTGTGCCTTTTGTATTAAATTCGGATGCAATTTCTGTGTTTCATCGTCAATAAGAAGGTCTAAGGGTTAAGGTATACCTGAAGTGAACCATGGGAACCTAAAACTGGACTCACAGAAGAGGTTCAAATCATAGAAAGTTAGAGTGTCATTCCTCTTGTACTTCAGTCGGCATTGTGCCTTTTGTATTAAATTCGGATGCAATGTCTGTGTTTCATCGTCAATAAGAAGGTCCAAGGGATACAGTAAACCTGAAGTGAAGCATCGGAATCTAAACCTGGACTCACAGGAGAGGTTCAAATCATAGGGAGATAGAGTGTCAGTCCTCTTGTACTTAAGTCAGCATTGTGCCTTTTGTATTAAATTCGGATGCAATTTCTGTGTTTCATTGTCAATAAGAACGTCCAAGGGATACAGTAAACCTGAAGTGAAGCATCGGAATCTAAAACTGGACTCACAGGACAGGTTCATATCATAGAAAGTTCGAGTGTCAGTTTTCTTGTACTTAAGTCGGCATTGTGCCTTTTGTATTAAATTCGGATGCAATTTCTGTGTTTCATCGTCAATAACAAGGTCCAAGTGATACAGTAATCCTGAAGTGAAGCATCGGAATCTAAAACTGGACTCACATTAGAGGTTCAAATCATAGACAGTTAGACTGTCAGTCCTCTTGTACTTAAGTCGGCATTGTGCTTTTGTATTAAATTTGGATGCAATTTCTGTGTTTCATCGTCAATAAGAAGGTCCAAGGGATAAGGTAAACCTGAAGTGAAGCATCGGAATCTAAGACTGGACTCACAGAAGAGGTTCAAATCATAGTAAGTTAGAGTGTCAGTCCTTATGTACTTAAGTCGGCAGTGTGCCTTTTGTATTACTTTTGGATGCAGTTTCTGTATTTTATCGTCAATAAGAAGGTCAAAGGGATACAGTAAATCTGAAGTGAAGCATCGGAATCTAAAACTCGACTTACAGGAGAGGTTCAAAACATAGAGAGTCAGAGTGTCAGTCCTCTTGTGCTTAAGTCGGCATTGTGCCTTTTGTATTAAATTCGGATGCAATTTCTGTGTTTCATCGTCAATAACAAGGTCCAAGGGATACAGTAAACCTGAAGTATAGCACCGGAATCTAAAACTGGACTCACAGGAGTGGTTCAAATCATAGAAAAATAGAGTGTCAATCCTCTTTTACTTAAGTCGGCATTGTGACTTTTGTATTAAATCCGGATACAACTTCTGTGTTTCATCGTCAATAAGAAGGTCCAAGGGATAAGGTTAACCTGAAGTGAAGCATCGGAAACTAAAACTGGACTCACAGAGGTGCTTCAAATTATAGAAAGTTAGGGTGTCAGTCCGCTTGTACTTAAGTCGACATTGTGCCTTTTGTATTAAATTCGCATGCAATTTCTGTGTCTCATCGTCAATAAGAAGGTCCAAGGGATACAGTAAACCTGAAGTGAAGGATCGGAATCTAAAACTGGACTCACAAGAGAGGTTCAAATCAGAGAGTGTTAGAGTGTTAGTCCTTTTGTACTTAAGTCGGCATTGTGCCTTATGTATTAAATTCGGATGCAATTTCTGTGTCACATCGTCAATTACACGGTCAAGGGGTACAGTAAACCTGAAGTGAAGCATTGGAATCTAAAACTGGACTTACAGGAGAGGTTCAGATCATAGAGAGTTAGAGTGTCAGTCCTCTTGTACTTAAGTCAGCATTGTGCCTTTTGTATTAAATTCGGATTCAATTTCTGTGTTTCATCGTCAATAAGAAGGTCCAATGGATAAGGTTAACCTGAAGTAAATCTTCAAAATCTAAAACTGGACTCACAGGAGGGGTTCAAATCATAGAAAGTTAGGTTGTCAGTCTTGTTGTATTTAATTCGGCATTGTGCCTTTTGTATTAAATTCTTATGCAATTTCTGTGTTTCATCGGCAATAAGAAGGTCCAAGGGATACAGTAATCGTGAAGTGAAGCATCGGAATCTAAAACGGGACTCACAAGAGAGGTTCAAATCAGAGCGTGTTAGAGTGTCAGTCCTTTTGTACTTAAGTCGGTAATGTGCCTTTTGTATTGAATTCTTATGCAATTTCTGTGTTTCATCGGCACTAAGGAGGTCCAAGGGATACAGTAATCCTGAAGTGAAGCTTCGGAATCTAAAACTGGACTCACAAGAGATGTTCTAATCATCGAGAGTTACAGTGTCAGTCCTCTTGTACTTAAGTCTTCATTGTGCCTTTTGTATTAAATTCGGATGCAATTACTGTGTTTCATCGTCAATAAGAAGGTCCAAGGGATACAGTAAACCTGAAGTGAAGCATCGGAATCCAAAACTGGACTCACAGGACAGGTTCATATCATAGAAAGTTAGAGTGTCAGTCCTCTTGTACTTAAGTCTTCATTGTGCCTTATGTATTAAATTAGGATGCAATTTCTGTGCTTCATCGTCAATTAGACGGTCAAGGGATACAGTAAACTTGAAGTGATGCATCGGAATCTGAAACTGGACTCACCGGAGAGGTTCAAACCATAGAGAGTTAGAGTGTCAGTCCTTTTGTACTTAAGTCGGCATTGTGCCTTTTGTTTTAAATTCACATGCAATTTCTGTGTTTCATCGTCAATAAGAAGGTCCAAGGGATACAGTAAACCTGAAGTGAAGCATTGTAATCTAAAACTGGACTCACAGGAGAGGTTCAGATCAAAGAGTGTTAGAGTATGAGTCCTCTTGTACTTAAGTCGGCATTGTGCCTTTTGTACTAAATTCGGATGCAATTTCTGTGTTTCATCGTCAATAAGAAGGCCCAAGGGATACAGTAAACCTGAAGTGAAGCATCGGAATCTAAAACTGGACTCACAGGAGAGGTTCAAAACATAGAGAGTTAGAGTGTCAGTCCTCTTGTACTTAAACCGGCATTGTGCCTTTTGTATTAAATTCGGAAGCAATTTCTGTGTTTCATCTTCAAAAAGAAGGTCCAAGGGATACAGTAAACCTGAAGTGAAGCATCGGAATCTAAAACTGGACTCACAGGAGAGGTTCTAATCATAGAGAGTTAGAGTGTCGGTCCTCTTGTACTTAAGTCTTCATTGTGCCTTTTGTATTAAATTCGGATGCAATTTCTGTGTTTCATCGTCAATTACAAGGCCCAAAGGATACAGTGAACCTGAAGTGAAGCATCGGAATCTAAAACTGGACTCACAGGAGAGGTTCAAATCATAGAGAATTAGAGTATCAGTCCTCTTGTACTTAAGTCTTCATTGTGCCTTATGTATCAAATTCGGATGCAATTTCTGTGTTTCATCGTCAATTAGAAGGTCCAAGGCATACAGTAAACCACAAGTGAAGCATCGGAATCTAAAACTGGACTCACAGAAGAGCTTCAAATCATAGAATGTTAGAGTGTCAGTCCTCTTTTACTTAAGTCGGCAGTGTGCCTTTTGTATTAAATGCGGTTGCAGTTTCTGTATTTCATCGTCAATAAGATGGTCCAAGGGGTACAGTAAACCTGAAGTGAAGCATCGGAATCTAAAACTGGACTCACAGGAGAGGTTCAAATCATTGAGTGTTAGAGTGTCAGTCCCCTTGTACATAAGTCGGCATTGTGCGTTTTGTATTAAATTCGGACGCAATTTCTGTGTTTCATCGTCAATGAGGAGGTCCATGGGATACAGTAAACCTGAAGTGAAGCATCGGAATGTAAAACTGGACTCACAGGAGAGGTTCAAATCAGCGAGAGTTAGAGTTTCAGTTCTCTTGTACTTAAGTCGGCATTGTGCCTTTTGTATTAAATTCGGATGCAATTTCTATGCTTCATCGTCAATAAGACGGTCCAAAGGATACAGTAAACCTGAAGTGAAGCATCGGAAGCTAAAACTGGACTCACAGGAGAGGTTCAAATCAGACAGAGTTAGAGTGTCAGTCCTCTTGTACTTAAGTCGGCATTGTGCCTTTTGTATTAAATTCGGATGCAATTTCTGTGTTTCATCGTCAATAAGAAGGTCCAAGGGATAAGGTAAACCTCAAGTGAACCATCGGAATGTAAAACTGGCCCACAGAAGAGGTTCAAATCATAGAAAGTTAGAGTGTCATTCCTCTTGTACTTAAGTCGGCAGTGTGCCTTTTGTATTAAATTCGGATGCAATTTCTGTGTTTCATCGTCAATAAGAAGGACCAAGGGATACAGTAAACCTGAAGTGAAGCATCGGAATCTAAAACTGGACTCACAGGAGAGGTTCAAATCATAGAGGGTTAGAGTGTCTGTCCTCTTGTACTTAAGTCGGCATTGTGCCTTTTGTATTAAATTCAGATGCAATTTCTGTGTTTCATCGTCAATAAGAAGGTCAAAGGGATACAGTAAACCTAAAGTGAAGCATCGGAATCTACAGCCGGACTCACAGGAGAGGTTCAAATCATAGAGAGTTAGAGTGTCAGTCCTCTTGTACTTAAGTCAGCATTGTGCCTTCTGTATTAAATTCGGATGTAATTTCTGTGTTTCATTGTCTATAAGAAGGTCCAAGGGATACAGTAAACCTGAAGTGAAGCATCGGAATCTAAAACTGGACTCACAGGACATGTTCATATCATAGAATGTTAGAGTGTCAGTCTTCTTGTACTTAAGTCTGCATTGTGCTTTTTGTATTAAATTCGGATGCAATTTCTGTGTTTCATCGTCAATAAAAAGGTCCAAGGGATACAGTAAACCTGAAGTATAGCATCGGAATATAAAACTGGACTCACAGGAGAGGTTCAAATCATAGAAAATTAGAGTGTCAGTCCTCTTGTACTTAAGTCGGCATTGTGACTTTTGTATTAAATCCGGATACAATTTCTGTGTTTCATCGTCAATAAGAAGAACCAATTGATAAGGTTAACCTGAAGTGAAGCATCGGAAACTAAAACTGGACTCACAGAGGTGGTTCAAATCATAGAATGTTAGGGTGCCAGTCCTCTTGTACTTAAGTCGGCATTGTGCCTTTTGCATTAGATTCGCATGCAATTTCTGTGTTTCATCGTCAATAAGATGGTCCAAGGGATACAGTAAACCTGAAGTAAAGCATCGGAATCTAAAACTGGACTCACAAGAGAGGTTCAAATCAGAGAGTGTTAGAGTGTCAGTCCTTTTGTACTTAAGTCGGCATTGTGCCTTTTGTACTAAATTCGGATGCTATTTCTGTGTTTCATCGTCAATAAGAAGGTCCAAGGGATACAGTAACCCTGAAGTGAAGCATCGGAATCTAAAACTGGACTCACAGGAGAGGTGCAAATCATAGAGAGTTAGAGTGTCAGTCCTCTTGTACTTCAGTCGGCATTGTGCCTTTTGTATTAAATTCGGATGCAATTTCTGTGTTTCATCCTCAATAAGAAGGTCCAAGGGATACAGTAAACCTGAAGTGAAGCATCGGAATCTAAAGCTGGACTCACAGGAGAGGTTCAAATCATAGAGAGTTAGATTGTCAGTCCTCTTGTACTTAAGTCAGCATTGTGCCTTTTGTATTAAATTCGGATGCAATTTCTGTGTTTCATTATCAATAAGAAGGTCCAAGGGATACAGTAAACCTGAAGTGAAGCATGGGCATCTAAAACTGGACTCACAGGACAGGTTCATATCATAGAAAGTTAGAGTGTCAGTTTTCTTGTACTTAAGTCGGCATTGTGCCTTTTGCATTAAATTCGGATGCAATTTCTGTGTTTCATCGTCAATAACAAGGTCCAAGGGATATAGTAAACCTGAAGTGAAGCATCGGAATCTAAAACTGGACTCACAGGAGAGGTTCAAATCATAGAGAGTTAGAGTGTCACTCCTCTAGTACTGAAGTCGGCATTGAGCCTTTTGTATTAAATTTGGATGCAATTTCTGTGTTTCATCGTCAATAAGAAGGTCCAAGGGATAAGGTAAACCTGAAGTGAAGCATCGGTATCTAAAACTGGACTCACAGGAGAGGTTCAAATCATAGAAATTTAGAGTGTCAGTCCTCTTGTACTTAAGTCGGCAGTGTGTCTTTTGTATTAAATTCGGATGCAGTTTCTGTATTTTATCGTCAATAAGAGGGTCCAAGGGATACAGTATACCTGAAGTGAAGCATCGGAATGTAAAACTGGACTCACAGAAGAGGTCCAAATCATAGAAAGTTAGAGTGTCAGTCCTCTTGTACTTAAGTCGGCATTGTGCCTTTTGTATTAAATTCAGATGCAAGTTCTGTGTTTCATCGTCAATAAGAAGGTCAAAGGGATATAGTAAACCTGAAGTAAAGCATCGGAATCTAAAACTGGACTTACAGGAGAGGTTCAAAACCTAGAGAGTTAGAGTGTCGGTCCTCTTGTGCTTAAGTCGGCATTGTGCCTTTTGTATTAAATTCGGAAGCAATTTCTGTGTTTCATCGTCAATAAAAAGGTCCAAGGGATACAGTAAACCTGAAGTATAGCATCGGAATCTAAAACTGGACTCACAGGAGAGGTTCAAATCATAGAGAGTTAGAGTGTCAGTCCTCTTGTACTTTAGTCGGCATTGTGACTTTTGTACTAAATCCGGATACAATTTCTGTGTTTCATCGTCAATAAGAAGGTCCAAGGGATAAGGTTAACCTGAAGTGAAGCATCCGAAACTAAAACTGGACTCTCAGAGGAGGTTCAAATTATAGAATGTTAGGGTGTCAGTCCTCTTGTACTTAAGTCAGCAGTGTGCCTTTTTGTATTAAATTCGCATGCAATTTCTGTGTTTCATCGTCAATAAGTAGGTCCATGGGATACAGTAATTTTGAATTGAAGGATCGGAATCTAAAACTGGACTCACAAGAGAGGTTCAAATCAGAGAGTGTTAGAGTGTCAGTCCTTTTGTACTTAAGTCGGCATTGTGCCTTTTGTACTAAATTCGGATGCGATTTCTGTGTTTCATCGTCAATAAGAAGGCCCAAGGGATACAGTAAACCTGAAGTGAAGCATTGGAATCTAAAACTGGACTCACAGAAGGGGTTCAGATCATAGAGAGTTAGAGTGTCAGTCCTCTTGTACTTAAGTCGGCATTGTGCCTTTTGTATTAAATTCGGATGCAATTTCTGTGTTTTTCTTCGTCAATAACAAGGTCCAAGGGATACAGTAAACCTAAAGTCAAGCATCGCAATCTAAAACTGGACTCACAGGAGAGGTTCAAATCATAGAGAGTTAGAGTGTCAGTCCTCTTGTACTTAAGTCGGCATTGTGCCTTTTGTACTAAATTCGGATGCGATTTCTGTGTTTCATCGTCAATAAGAAGGCCCAAGGGATACAGTAAACCTGAAGTGAAGCATTGGAATCTAAAACTGGACTCACAGAAGGGGTTCAGATCATAGAGAGTTAGAGTGTCAGTCCTCTTGTACTTAAGTCGGCATTGTGCCTTTTGTATTAAATTCGGATGCAATTTCTGTGTTTCATCGTCAATAACAAGGTCCAAGGGATACAGTAAACCTAAAGTGAAGCATCGCAATCTAAAACTGGACTCACATCAGAGGTTCAAATCATAGAGAGTTAGAGTGTCAGTCCTCTTGTACTTAAGTCGGCATTCTGCGTTTTGTATTAAATTCGGATGCAATATCTGTATATCATCGTCAAAAAGGAGGTATAAGGGATACAGTAAACCTGAAGTGAAGCATCGGAATGTAAAACTGGACTCACAGGAGAGGTTCAAATCATAGAGAGTTAGAGTGTCAGTCCTCTTGTACTTAAGTCGGCATTGCGCCTTTTGTATTAAATTCGGATGCAATTTCTGTGTTTCATCGTCAATAAGAAGGTCCAAGTGATACAGTTAACCTGAAGTGAAGAATCGGAATCTAAAACTGGACTCACAGGAGAGGTTCAAAACATAGAGAGTTAGAGTGTTAGTCCTCTTGCACTTAAGTCGGCATTGTGCCTATTGTATTAAATTTGGATGCAATTTCTGTGTTTCATCGTCAATAAGAAGGTCCACGGGATACAGTAAACCTGAAGTACAGCTTCGGAATCTAAAACTGGACTCACAAGAGAAGTTCTAATCAACGAGAGAGACAGTGTCAGTCCTCTTGTACTTAAGTCTTCATTGTGCCTGTTGTGTTAAATTCTGATCCAATTACTGTGTTTCATCGTCAATAAGAAGGTCCAAGGGATACAGTAAACCTGAAGTGAAGCATCGGAATCTAAAACTGGACTCCCAGGACAGGTTCATATCATAGAAAGTTAGAGTGTCAGTCTTCTTGTACTTAAGTCTTCATTGTGCCTTATGTATTAAATTCGGATGCATTTTCTGTGTTTCATCGTCAATTACACGGTCAAGGGGTACAATAACCTGAAGTGAAGCATCGGAATCTGAAACTGGACTCACAGGAGAGGTTCAAACCATAGAGAGTTAGAGTGTCAGTCCTCTTTTACTTAAGTCGGCATTGTGCTTTTTGTATTGAATTCGGATGCAATTTCTGTGTTTCATCGTCAATAAGAAGGTCCAAGGGATACAGTAAACCTGAAGTGAAGCATCGGAATCTAAAGCTGGACTCACAGGAGAGGTTCAAATCATAAAGAGTTAGAGTCTCAGTCCCCTTGTACTTTAGTCAGCATTGTGCCTTTTGTATTAAATTCGGATGCAATTTCTGTGTTTCATCGTCAATAAGAAGGTCCAATGATTTAGGTTAACCTGAAGTAAACCTTCAGAATCTAAAACTGGACTCACAGGAGGGGTTCAAATCATAGAAAGTAAGGTTGTCAGTCATCTTGTACTTAAGTCGGCATTGTGCCTTTTGTATTAAATTCATATGCAATTTCTGTGTTTCATCGTCAGTAAGAAGGTCCAAGGGATACAGTAATCCTGAAGTGAAACATCGGAATCTATAACGGGACTCACAAGAGAGGTTCAAATCAGAGAGTGTTAGAGTGTCAGTCCTTTTGTACTTAAGTCGGCAATGTGCCTTTTGTATTAAATTCGGATGCAATTTCTGTGGGTTATCGTCAATAAGAAGGCCCAAGGGATACAGTAAACCTGAAGTGAAGCATCGGAATCTAAAACTGGACTCACAGGAGAGGTTCAAACCATAGAGAGTTAGAGTGTCATTCCTCTTGTACTTAAACCGGCATTGTGCCTTTTGTAGTAAAATCGGAAGCAATTTCTGTGTTTCATCGTCAATAAGAACGTCCAAGTGATACAGTAAACCTGAAGTGAAGCATCGGAATCTAAAACTGGACTCACAGGAGAGGTTCTAATCATAGAGAGTTAGAGTGTCGGTCCTATTGTACTTAAGTCTTCATTGTGCCTTTTGTACTAAATTCGGATGCAATTTCTGTCTTTCCTCGTCAATTACATGGCCCAAAGGATACAGTAAGCCTGTAGTGAAGCATCGGAATATAAAACTGGACTCACAGGAGAGGTTCAAATCATAGAAAATTAGAGTGTCAGTCCTCTTGTACTTAAGTCGGCATTGTGACTTTTGTATTAAATCCGGATACAATTTCTGTGTTTCATCGTCAATAAGAAGGACCAATTGATAAGGTTAACCTGAAGTGAAGCTTCGGAAACTAAAACTGGACTCACAGAGGTGGTTCAAATCATAGAATGTTAGGGTGTCAGTCCTCTTGTACTTAAGTCGGCATTGTGCCTTTTGTATTAAATTCGCATGGAATTTCTGTGTTTCATCGTCAATAAGATGGTCCAAGGGATACAGTAAACCTGAAGTAAAGCATCGGAATCTAAAACTGGACTCACAAGAGAGGTTCAAATCAGAGAGTGTTAGAGTGTCAGTCCTTTTGTACTTAAGTCGGCATTGTGCCTTTTGTACTAAATTCGGATGCAATTTCTGTGTTTCATCGTCAATAAGAAGGTCAAAGGGATACAGTAAACCTGAAGTGAAGCATCGGAATCTAAAACTGGACTCACAGGAGAGGTGCAAATCATAGAGAGTTAGAGTGTCAGTCCTCTTGTACTTCAGTCGGCATTGTGTCTTTTGTATTAAATTCGGATGCATTTTCTGTGTTTCATTGTCAATAAGAAGGTCCAATGGTTAAGGTTAACCTGAAGTAAATCTTCAGAATCTAAAACTGGACTCACAGGAGGGGTTCAAATCATAGAAAGATAGTTTGTCAGTCTGCTTGTACTTAATTCGGCATTGTGCCTTTTGTATTAAATTCATATGCAATTTCTGTGTTTCATCGTCAATAAGAAGGTCCAGGGGATACAGTAATCCTGAAGTGAAGCATCGGAATCTATAACGGGACTCACAAGAGAGGTTCAAATCAGAGAGTGTTAGAGTGTCAGTCCTTTTGTACTTAAGTCGGCAATGTGCCTTTTGTATTATATTCTGATGCAATTTCTGTGTTTCATCGTCAATAAGAAGTTCCAAGGTATACAGTAAACCTGAAGTGAAGCATTGGAATCTAAAACTGGACTCACAGGAGAAGTTCAGATCAAAGAGTGTTTGAGTGTCAGCCCTCTTGTACTTAAGTCGGCATTGTGCCTTTTGTACTAAATTCGGATGCAATTTCTGTGTTTCATCGTCAATAAGAAGGCCCAAGGGATACAGTAAACCTGAAGTGAAGCATCGGAATCTAAAACTGGACTCACAGGAGAGGTTCAAAACATAGAGAGTTAGAGTGTCAGTCCTCTTGT
The DNA here is from genome assembly GCF_023864345.2 of Schistocerca serialis cubense. NCBI lineage: Eukaryota > Metazoa > Arthropoda > Insecta > Orthoptera > Acrididae > Schistocerca > Schistocerca serialis. The sequence continues at coordinate 518,720,923 of NC_064646.1, forward strand.
ACTTAAACCGGCATTGTGCCTTTTGTATTAAATTCGGAAGCAATTTGTGTGTTTCATCGTCAATAAGAAGGTCCAAGGGATACAGTAAACCTGAAGTGAAGCATCGGAATCTAAAACTGGACTCACAGGAGAGGTTCTAATCATAGAGAGTTAGAGTGTCGGTCCTCTTGTACTTAAGTCTTCATTGTGCCTTTTGTACTAAATTCGGATGCAATTTCTGTGTTTCATCGTCAATTACAAGGCCCAAAGGATACTGTAAGCCTGAAGTGAAGCATCGGAGTCTAAAACTGGACTCACAGGAGAGGTTCAAATCATAGAGAATTAGAGTGTCAGTCCTCTTGTACTTAAGTCGGCATTGTGCCTATTGTATTAAATTCGGATGCAATTTCTTTGTTTCATCGTCAATAAGAAGGTCCAAGGGATACGGTAAACCTGAAGTGAACCATCGGAATCTGAAACTGGCTCACAGAAGAGGTTCAAATCATAGAAAGTTAGAGTATCATTCCTCTTGCACTTAAGTCGGCAGTGTGCCTTTTGTATTAAATTCGGATGCAATTTCTGTGTGTCATCGTCAATAAGAAGGACCAAGGCATACAGTAAACCTGAAGTGAAGCAACGGAATCTAAAACTGGACTCATAGGAGAGGTCCAAATCATAGAGAGTTATAGTGTCTGTCCTCTTGTACTTAATTCGGCATTGTGCCTTTTGTATTAAATTCAGATGCAATTTCCTTGTTTCATCGTCAATAAGAAGGTCAAAGGGATACAGTAAACCTGAAGTGAAGCATCGGAATCTAAAACTGGACTTACAGGACATGTTCATATCATAGAAAGTTAGAGTGTCAGTCTTCTTGTACTTAAGTCTGCATTGTGAGTTTTCTATTAAATTCGGATGCAATTTCTGTGTTTCATCGTCAATAACAAGGTCCAAGGGATACAGTAAACCTGAAGTATAGCATCGGAATATAAAACTGGACTCACAGGAGAGTTTCAAATCATAGAAAATTAGAGTGTCAGTCCTCGTGTACTTAAGTCGGCATAGTGACTTTTGTATTAAATCCGGATACAATTTCTGTGTTTCATCGTCAATAAGAAGGACCAATTGATAAGGTTAACCTGAAGTGAAGCATCGGAAACTAAGACTGGACTCACAGAGGAGGTTCAAATCATAGAATGTTAGGGTGTCAGTCCTCTTGTACTTAAGTCGGCATTGTGCCTTTTGTATTAAATTCGCATGCAATTTCTGTGTTTCATCGTCAATAAGATGGTCCAAGGGATACAGTAAACCTGAAGTAAAGCATCGGAATCTAAAACTTGACTCACAGGACAGATTCATATCATAGAAAGTAAGAGTGTCAGTTTTCTTGTACCTAAGTCGGCATTGTGCCTTTTGTATTAAATTCGGAAGCAATTTCTGTCTTTCATCGTCAATAAGAAGGTACAAGGGATAAGGTAAACCTGAAGTGAAGCATCGGAATCTAAGACTGGACTCACAGAAGAGGTTCACATCATAGAAAGTTAGAGTGTCAGTCCTCTTGTACTTACGTCGGCAGTGTGCCTTTTGTATTAAATTCGGATGCAGTTTCTGTATTTTATCGTCAATAAGAAGGTCCAAGGGATACAGTAAACCTGAAGTGAAGCATCGGAATGTAAAACTGGACTCACAGAAGAGGTCCAAATCATAGAAAGTTAGAGTGTCAGTCATCTTGTACTTAAGTCGGCAGTGTGCCTTTTGTATTGAATTCGGATGCAATTTCTGTATTTCATCGTCAATAAGAAGGACCAAGGGATACAGTAAACCTGAAGTGAAGCAACGGAATCTAAAACTGGACTCACAGGAGAGGTCCAAATCATAGAGAGTTAGAGTGTCTGTCCTCTTGTACTTAATTCGGCATTGTGCCTTTTGTATTAAATTCAGATGCAATTTCCTTGTTTCATCGTCAATAAGAAGGTCAAAGGGATACAGTAAACATAAAGTGAAGCATCGGAATCTACAGCCGGACTCACAGGAGAGGTTCAAATCATAGAGAGTTAGAGTGTCAGTCCTCTTGTACTTAAGTCAGATTGTGCCTTCTGTATTAAATTCGGATGCAATTTCTGTGTTTCATTGTCTATAAGAAGGTCCAAGGGATACAGTAACCCTGAAGTGAAGCATCGGAATCTAAAACTGGACTCACAGGACATGTTCATATCATAGAAAGTTAGAGTGTCAGTCTTCTTGTACTTAAGTCTGCATTGTGAGTTTTCTATTAAATTCGGATGCAATTTCTGTGTTTCATCGTCAATAACAAGGTCTAAGGGATACAGCAAACCTGAAGTATAGCATCGGAATATAAAACTGGACTCACAGGAGAGGTTCAAATCATAGAAAATTAGAGTGTCAGTCCTCTTGTACTTAAGTCGGCATTGTGACTTTTGTATTAAATCCGGATACAATTTCTGTGTTTCATCGTCAATAAGAAGGACCAATTGATAAGGTTAACCTGAAGTGAAGCATCGGAAACTAAGACTGGACTCACAGAGGAGGTTCAAATCATAGAATGTTAGGGTGTCAGTCCTCTTGTACTTAAGTCGGCATTGTGCGTATTGTATTAACTTCGGATGCAATTTCTGTGTTTCATCGTCAATAAGAAGGTCCAAGGGATACAATAAACCTGACGTGAAGCTTCGGAATCTAAAACTGGACTCACAAGAGAGGTTCTAATCATCGAGAGTTACAGAGTCAGTCCTCTTATACTTAAGTCTTCATTGTGCCTTTTGTATTAAATTCGGATGCAATTTCTGTGTTTCATCGTCAATAAGAAGGTACAAGGGATAAGGTAAACCTGAAGTGAAGCATCGGAATCTAAGACTGGACTCATAGAAGAGGTCCAAATCATAGAAAGTTAGAGTGTCAGTCATCTTGTACTTAAGTCGGCAGTGTGCCTTTTGTATTGAATTCGGATGCAATTTCTGTATTTCATCGTCAATAAGAAGGTCCAAGGGATACAGTAAACCTGAAGTGAAGCATCGGAATGTATAACGGGACTCACAGGAGAGGTTCAAATCATAGAGAGTAAGAGTGTCAGTCCTCTTGTACTTAAGTCGGCATTGTGCATTTTGTATTAAATTCAGATGCAATTTCTGTGTATCATCGTCAATAAGAAGGTCCAAGGGATACAGTAAACCTGAAGTAAAGCATCGGAATCTAAAACTGGACTCACAGGACAGGTTCAAATCATAGAAAATTAGAGTGTCAGTCCTCTTGTACTTAAGTCGGCATTGTGACTTTTGTATTAAATCTGGATACAATTTCTGTGTTTCATCGTCAATAAGAAGGACCAATTGATAAGGTTAACCTGAAGTGAAGCATCGGAAACTAAAACTGGACTCACAGAGGAGGTTCAAATCATAGAATGTTAGGGTGTCAGTCCTCTTGTACTTAAGTCGGCATTGTGCCTTTTGTATTAAATTCGCATGCAATTTCTGTGTTTCATCGTCAATAAGATGGTCCAAGGGATACAGTAAACCTGAAGTAAAGCATCGGAATCTAAAACTGGACTCACAAGAGAGGTTCAAATCAGAGAGTGTTAGAGTGTCAGTCCTTTTGTACTTAAGTCGGCATTGTGCCTTTTGTACTAAATTCGGATGCAATTTCTGTGTTTCATCGTCAATAAGAAGGTCCAAGGGATACAGTAAACCTGAAGTGAAGCATCGGAATCTAAAACTGGACTCACAGGAAAGGTGCAAATCATAGAGAGTTAGAGTGTCAGTCCTCTTGTACTTCAGTCGGCATTGTGTCTTTTGTATTAAATTCGGATGCAATTTCTGTGTTTCATCGTCAATAAGAAGGTCCAAGGGATACAGTAAACCTGAAGTGAAGCATCGGAATCAAAAGCTGGACTCACAGGAGAGGTTCAAATCATAGAGAGTTAGAGTGTCAGTCCTCTTGTACTTAAGTCAGCATTGTGCCTTTTGTATTAAATTCGGATGCAATTTCTGTGTTTCATTGTCAATAATAAGGTCCAAGGGATACAGTAAACCTGAAGTGAAGCATCAGAATCTAAAACTGGACTCACAGGACAGGTTCATATCATAGAAAGTTAGAGTGTCAGTTTTCTTGTACTTAAGTCGGCATTGTGCCTTTTGTATTAAATTCGGATGCAATTTCTGTGTTTCATCGTCAATAACAAGGTCCAAGGGATACAGTAAACCTGAAGTGAAGCATCGTAATCTACAGCCGGACTCACAGGAGAGGTTCAAATCATAGAGAGTAAGAGTGTCAGTCCTCTTGTACTTAAGTCGGCATTGTGCCTTTTGTATTAAATACAGATGCAATTTCTGTGTTTCATCGTCAATAAGAAGGTGAAAGAGATACAGTAAACCTGAAGTGAAGCATCGGAATCTAAAACTGGACTCAAAGGAGAGGTTCAAAACATAGAGAGTTAGAGTGTCAGTCCTCTTGTGCTTAAGTCGGCATTATGCCTTTTGTATTAAATTCGGATGCAATTTCTGTGTTTCATCGTCAATAACAAGGTCCAAGGGATACAGTAAACCTGAAGTATAGCATCGGAATATAAAATTGGACTCACAGGAGAGGTTCAAATCATAGAAAATTAGAGTGTCAGTCCTCTTGTACTTAAGTCGGCATTGTGACTTTTGTATTAAATCCGGATACAATTTCTGTGTTTCATCGTCAATAAGAAGGACCAATTGATAAGGTTAACCTGAAGTGAAGCATCGGAAACTAAAACTGGACTCACAGAGGAGGTTCAAATCATAGAATGTTGGGGTGTCAGTCCTCTTGTACTTAAGTCGGCATTGTGCCTTTTGTATTAAATTCGCATGCAATATCTGTGTTTCATCGTCAATAAGATGGTCCCAGGGATACAGTTATCCTGAAGTGAAGCATCGGAATGTAAAACTGGACTCACAAGAGAGGTTCAAATCAGAGAGTGTTAGAGTGTCAGTCCTTTTGTACTTAAGTCGGCATTGTGCCTTTTGTACTAAATTCGGATGCAATTTCTGTGTTTCATCGTCAACAAGAAGGTCCAAGGGATACAGTAAACCTGAAGTGAAGCATCGGAATCTAAAACTGGACTCACAGGAGAGGTGCAAATCATAGAGAGTTAGTGTGTCAGTCCTCTTGTACTTCAGTCGGCATTGTGTCTTTTGTATTAAATTCGGATGCAATTTCTGTGTTTCATCGTCAATAAGAAGGTCCAGGGGATACAGTAAACCTGAAGTGAAGCATCGGAATCTAAAGCTGGACTCACAGGAGAGGTTCAAATCATAGAGAGTTAGAGTGTCAGTCCTCTTGTACTTAAGTCGGCAGTGTGCCTTTTGTATTAAATACGGATACAGTTTCTGTATTTTATCGTCAATAAGAAGGTCCAAGGGGTACAGTAAACCTGAAGTGAAGCATCGGAATGAAAACTGGACTCACAGAAGAGGTCCAAATCATAGAAAGTTAGAGTGTCAGTCATCTTGTACTTAAGTCGGCAGTGTTCCTTTTGTATTGAATACGGATGCAATTTCTGTATTTCATCGTCAATAAGAAGCTCCAAGGGATACAGTAAACCTGAAGTGAAGCATCGGAATGTATAACTGGACTCACAGGAGAGGTTCAAATCATTGAGAGTTAGAGTGTCAGTCCTCTTGTACTTGTCGGCATTGTGTCTTTTGTATTAAATTCGGATGCAATTTCTGTGTTTCATCGTCATAAAGGAGGTCCAAGGGATAAGGTAAACCTGAAGTGAACCATCGGAACCTAAAACTGGACTCACAGGAGAGGTTCAAATCATAGAAAGTTAGAGTGTCATTCCTGTTGTACTTAAGTCGGCAGTGTGCCTTTTGTATTAAATTCGGATACAATTTCTGTGTTTCATCGTCAATAAGAAGGACCAAGGGATACAGTAAACCTGAAGTGAAGCATCGGAATCTAAAACTGGACTCACAGGAGAGGTTCAAATCATAGAGAGTAAGAGTGTCAGTCCTCTTGTACTTATGTTGGCATTGTGCCTTTTGTATTAAATTCAGATGCAATTTCTGTGTTTCATCGTCAATAAGAAGGTCAAAGGGATACAGTAAACCTGAAGTGAAGCATCAGAATCTAAAACTGGACTCACAGGAGAGGTTCAAATCATAGAGAATTAGAGTGTCAGTGCTCTTGTACTTAAGTCGGCATTGTGCGTTTTGTATTAAATTCGGATGCAATTTCTGTGTTTCATCGGCAATAAGAAGGTCCAATGGATAAGGTTAACCTGAAGTAAATCTTCAGAACCTAAAACTGGACGCACAGGAGGGGTTCAAATCATTGAAAGTTAGGTTGTCAGTCTTGATGTACTTAATTCGGCATTGTGCGTTTTGTATTAAATTCTTATGCAATTTCTGTGTTTCATCGGCAATAAGAAGGTCCAAGGGATACAGTAATCCTGAAGTGAAGCATCGGAATCTAAAACGGGACTCACAAGAGAGGTTCAAATCAGAGCGTGTCAGAGTGTCAGTCCTTATGTACTTAAGTCGGCAATGTGCCTTTTGTATTAAATACTTATGCAATTTCTGTGTTTCATCGTCACTAAGATGGTCCAAGGGATACAGTAATCCTGAAGTGAAGCTTCGGAATCTAAAACAGGACTCACAAGAGAGGTTCCAATCATCGAGAGTTACAGTGTCAGTGCTCTTGTACTTAAGTCTTCATTGTGCCTTTTGTATTAAGTTCGGATGCAATTACTGTGTTTCATCGTCAATAAGAAAGTCCAAGGGATACAGTAAACCTGAAGTGAAGCATCGGAATCTAAAACTGGACTCACAGGACAGGTTCTTATCATAGAAAGTTATAGTGTCAGTCCTCTTGTACTTAAGTCTTCATTGTGCCTTATGTATTAAATTTGGATGCAATTTCTGTGTTTCATCGTCAATAAGAAGGTCCAAGGGATACAGTAAACCTGAAGTGAAGCATCGGAATCTGAAACTGGACTCACAGAAGAGGTTCAAATCATAGAAAGTTAGAGTGTCAGTCCTCTTGTACTTAAGTCGGCAGTGTGCCTTTTGTATTAAATTCGGATGCAGTTTCTGTATTTTATCGTCAATAAGAAGGTCCAAGGGATACAGTAAAACCGAATTGAGGCATCGGAATATAAAACTGGACTCACAGAAGAGGTCGAAATCATAGAAAGTTAGAGTGTCAGTCATCTTGTACTTAAGTCGGCAGTGTGCCTTTTGTATTGAATTCGGATGCAATTTCTGTATTTCATCGTCAATAAGAAGGTCCAAGGGATACAGTAAACCTGAAGTGAAGCATCGGAATGTATAACTGGACTCACAGGAGAGGTTCAAATCATTGAGAGTTAGAGTGTCAGTCCCCTTGTACTTGTCGGCATTGTGTCTTTTGTATTAAATTCGGATGCAATTTCTGTGTTTCATCGTCAATAAGAAGGTCCAAGGGATAAGGTAAACCTGAAGTGAACCATCGGAACCTAAAACTGGACTCACAGAAGAGGTTCAAATCATAGAAAGTTAGAGTGTCATTCCTCTTGTACTTAAGTCGGCAGTGTGCCTTTTGTATTAAATTCGGTTACAATTTCTGTGTTTCATCGTCAATAAGAAGGACCAAGGGATACAGTAAACCTGAAGTGAAGCATCGGAATCTAAAACTGGACTCACAGGAGAGGTTCAAATCATAGAGAGTAAGAGTGTCAGTCCTCTTGTACTTAAGTCGGCATTGTGCCTTTTGTATTAAATTCAGATGCAACTTCTGTGTTTCATCGTCAATAAGAAGGTCAAAGGGATACAGTAAACCTGAAGTGAAGCATCGGAATCTAAAACTGGACTCACAGGAGAGGTTCAAAACATAGAGAGTTAGAGCGTCAGTCCTCTTGTGCTTAAGTCGGCATTATGCCTTTTGTATTAAATTCGGATGCAATTTCTGTGTTTCATCGTCAATAACAAGGTCCAAGGGATACAGTAAACCTGAAGTATAGCATCGGAATCAAAAACTGGACTCACAGGAGAGGTTCAAATCATAGATAATTAGAGTGTCAGTCCTCTTGTACTTAAGTCGGCATTGTGACTTTTGTATTAAATCCGGATACAATTTCTGTGTTTCATCGTCAATAAGAAGGACCAATTGATAAGGTTAACCTGAAGTGAAGCATCGGAATCTAAAACTGGACTCACAGGAGAGGTGCAAATCATAGAGAGTTAGAGTGTCAGTCCTCTTGTACTTCAGTCGGCATTGTGTCTTTTGTATTAAATTCGGATGGAATTTCTGTGTTTCATCGTCAATAAGTAGGTCCAAGGGATACAGTAAACCTGAAGTGAAGCATCGGAATCTACAGCCGGACTCACAGGAGAGGTTCAAATCATAGAGAGTAAGAGTGTCAGTCCTCTTGTACTTAAGTCGGCATTGTGAATTTTGTATTAAATTCAGATGCAATTTCTGTGTTTCATCGTCAATAAGAAGGTCAAAGGGATACAGTAAACCTGAAGTGAAGCATCGGAATCTAAAACTGGACTCACAGGACAGGTTCATATCATAGAAAGTTAGAGTGTCTGTTTTCATGTACTTAAGTCGGCATTGTGACTTTTGTATTAAATTCGGATGCAATTTCTGTGTTGCATCGTCAATAACAAGGTCCAAGGTATACAGTAAACCTGAAGTGAAGCATCGGAATCTACAGCCGGACTCACAGGAGAGGTTCAAATCATAGAGAGTAAGAGTGTCAGTCCTCTTGTACTTAAGTCGGCATTGTGAATTTTGTATTAAATTCAGATGCAATTTCTGTGTTTCATCGTCAATAAGAAGGTCAAAGGGATACAGTAAACCTGAAGTGAAGCATCGGAATCTAAAACTGGACTCACAGGAGAGGTTCTAATCATAGAGAGTTAGAGTGTCGGTCCTCTGGTACTTAAGTCTTCATTGTGCCTTTTGTATTAAATTCTGATGCAATTTCTGTGTTTCAATGTCAATTACAAGGCCCAAATGATACAGTAAACCTGAAGTGAACCATCGGAATCTAAAACTGGACTCCCAGGAGAGGTTCAAATCATAGAGAATTAGAGTGTCAGTGCTCTTGTACTTAAGTCTTCATTGTGCCTTATGTACTAAATTCGGGTGCAATTTCTGTATTTCATCGTCAATTAGAAGGTCCAAGGGATACAGTAAACCACAAGTGAAGCATCGGAATCTAAAACTGGACTCACAGAAGAGGTTCAAATCATAGAATGTTAGAGTGTCAGTCCTCTTGTACTTAATTCGGCAGTGTGCCTTTTGTATTAAATTCGGATGCAGTTACTGTATTTCATCGTCAATAAGAAGGTCCAAGGGGTACAGTAAACCAGAAGTGAAGCATCGGAATCTAAAATTGGACTCACAGGAGAGGTTGAAATCATTGAGCGTTAGAGTGTCAGTCCTCTTGTACTTAAGTCGGCCATGTGCGTTTTGTATTAAATTCGGATGCAATTTCTGTCCTTCATCGTCAATAAGGATGTCCATGGGATACAGTAAACCTGAAGTGAAGCATCGGAATGTAAAACTGGACTCACAGGAGAGGTTCAAATCAGAGAGTGTTAGATTGTCAGTCCTTTTGTACTTAGGTCGGCATTGTGCGTTTTGTATTAAATTCGGATGCAATTTCTGTGTTTCATCGGCAATAAGAAGGTCCAATGGATAAGGTTAACCTGAAGTAAATCTTCTGAACCTAAAACTGGACGCACAGGTGGGGTTCAAATCATAGAAAGTTAGGTTGTCAGGCTTGTTGTACTTAATTCGGCATTGTGCCTTTTGTATTAAATTCTTATGCAATTTCAGTGTTTCATCGGCAATAAGAAAGTCCAAGGGATACAGTAATTCTGAAGTGAAGCATCGGAACCTAAAACGGGACTCACAAGAGTGGTTCAAATCAGAGCGTGTTAGAGTGTCAGTCCTTATGTACTTAAGTCGGCAATGTGCCTTTTGTATTAAATTCTTATGCGATTTCTGTGTTTCATCGTCACTAAGATGGTCCAAGGGATACAGTAATCCTGAAGTGAAGCTTCGGAATCTAAAACTGGACCCACAAGAGAGGTTCCAATCATCGAGAGTTACAGTGTCAGTCCTTTTGTACTTAAGTCTTCATTGTGCCTTTTGTATTAAATTCGGATGCAATTACTGTGTTTCATCGTCAATAAGAAAGTCCAAGGGATACAGTAAACCTGAAGCGAAGCATCGGAATCTAAAACTGGACTCACAGGACAGGTTCATATCATAGAAAGTTAGAGTGTCAGTCCTCTTGTACTTAAGTCTTCATTGTGCCTTATGTATTAAATTTGGATGCAGTTTCTGTGTTTCATCATCAATTAGACGGTCAAGGGATACAGTAAACCTGAAGTGATGCATCGGAATCTGAAACTGGACTCACAGGAGAGGTTCAAACCATAGAGAGTTAGAGTGTCAGTCCTTTTATACTTAAGTCGGCATTGTGCCTTTTGTTTTAAATTCGGATGCAATTTCTGTGTTTCATCGTCAATAAGAAGGTCCAAGTGATACAGTAAACCTGAAGTGAAGCATCGTAATCTAAAGCTGGACTCACAGGAGAGGTCCAAATCATAGAGAGTTAGAGTGTCATTCCTCTTGTACTTAAGTCAGCATTGTGCCTTTTGTATTAAATTCGGATGCAATTTCTGTGTTTCATCGTCAATAAGAAGGTCCAAGAGATAAGGTAAACCTGAAGCGAACCATCGGAACCTAAGACTGGACTCACAGAAGAGGTTCAAATCATAGAAAGTTAGAGTGTCATTCCTCTTGTACTTAAGTCGGCATTGTGCCTTTTGTATTAAATTCGCATGCAATTTCTGTGTTTCATCGTCAATAAGATGGTCCAAGGGATACAGTAAACCTGAAGTAAAGCATCGGAATATAAAACTGGACTCACAAGAGAGGTTCAAATCAGAGAGTGTTAGAGTGTCAGTCCTTTTGTACTTAAGTCGGCATAGTGCCTTTTGTACTAAATTCGGATGCAATTTCGGTGTTTCATCGTCAATAAGTAGGTCCAAGGGATACAGTAAACCTGAAGTGAAGCATCGGAATCTAAAACTGGACTCACAGGACAGGTTCATATCATACAAAGTTAGAGTGTCAGTTTTCTTGTACTTAAGTCGGCATTGTGCCTTATGTATTAAATTCGGATGCAATTTCTGTGTTTCATCGTCAATTAGAAGGTCCAAGGGATACAGTAAACCACAAGTGAAGCATCGGAATCTAAAACTGGACTCACAGAAGAGGTTCAGATCATAGAATGTTAGAGTGTCAGTCCTCTTGTACTTAATTCGGCAGTGTGCCTTTTGTATTAAATTCGGATGCAGTTTCTGTATTTCATCGTCAATAAGAAGGTCCAAGGGGTAGAGTAAACCAGAAGTGAAGCATCGGAATCTAAAACTGGACTCACAGGGGAGGTTGAAATCATTGAGCGTTAGAGTGTCAGTCCTCTTGTACTTAAGTCGGCCATGTGCGTTTTGTATTAAATTCGGATGCAATTTCTGTCCTTCATCGTCAATAAGGAGGTCCATGGGATACAGTAAACCTGAAGTGAAGCATCGGAATGTAAAACTGGACTCACAGGAGAGGTTCAAAACAGAGAGTGTTAGAGTGTCAGTCCTTTTGTACTTAAGTCGGCATTGTGCGTTTTGTATTAAATTCGGATGCAATTTCTGTGTTTCATCGGCAATAAGAAGGTCCAAAGTATACAGTAAACCTGAAGTGAAGCATCGGAAGCTAAAACTGGACTCACAGGAGAGATTCAAATCAGAGAGTGTTAGAGTGTCAGTCCTCTTGTACTTAAGTCGGCATTGTGCGTTTTTATTAAATTCGGATGCAATTTCTGTGTTTCATCGACAATAAGAAGGTCCAATGGATAAGGTTAACCTGAAGTAAATCTTCAGAACCTAAAACTGGACGCACAGGAGGGGTTCAAATCATAGAAAGTTAGGTTGTCAGTCTTGTTGTACTTAGTTCGGCATTGTGCCTTTTGTATTAAATTCTTATGCAATTTCTGTGTTTCATCGGCAATAAGAAGGTCCAAGGGATACAGTAATCCTGAAGTGAAGCATCGGAATCTAAAACGGGACTCACAAGAGAGGTTTAAATCAGAGCGTGTCACAGTGTCAGTCCTTATATACTTAAGTCGGCAATGTGCCTTTTGTATTAAATTCTTATGCAATTTCTGTGTTTCATCGTCACTAAGATGGTCCAAGGGATACAGTAATCCTGAAGTGAAGCTTCGGAATCTAAAACAGGACTCACAAGAGATGTTCCAATCATCGAGAGTTACAGTGTCAGTCCTCTTGTACTTAAGTCTTCATTGTGCCTTTTGTATTAAATTCGGATGCAATTACTGTGTTTCATCGTCAATAAGAAAGTCCAAGGGATACAGTAAACTTGAAGTCAAGCATCGGAATCTAAAACTGGACTCACAGGACAGGTTCATATCATAGAAAGTTAGAGTGCCAGTCCTCTTGTACTTAAGTCTTCATTGTGCCTTATGTATTAAATTTGGATGCAATTTCTGTGTTTCATCGTCAATTAGACGGTCAAGGGATACAGTAAACCTGAAGTGAAGCATCGGAATCTGAAACTGGACTCAAAGGAGAGGTTCAAACCATAGAGAGTTAGAGTGTCAGTCCTTTTGTACTTAAGTCGGCATTGTGCCTTAAGTTTTAAATTCGGATGCAATTTCTGTGTTTCATCGTCAATAAGAAGGTCCAAGGGATACAGTAAACCTGAAGTGAAGCATCGTAATCTAAAGCTGGACTCACAGGAGAGGTCCAAATCATAGAGAGTTAGAGTCTCAGTCCCCTTGTACTTAAGTCAGCATTGTGCCTTTTGTATTAAATTCGGATGCAATTTCTGTGTTTCATCGTCAATAAGAAGGTCCAAGGGATACAGTAAACCACAAGTGAAGCATCGGAATCTAAAACTGGACTCACAGAAGAGGTTCAAATCATAGAATGTTAGAGTGTCAGTCCTCTTGTACTTAATTCGGCAGTGTGCCTTTTGTATTAAATTCGGATGCAGTTTCTGTATTTCATCGTCAATAAGGAGGTCCATGGGATACAGTAAACCTGAAGTGAAGCACCGGAATGTAAAACTGGACTCACAGGAGAGGTTCAAAACAGAGAGTGTTAGAGTGTCAGTCCTTTTGTACTTAAGTCAGCATTGTGCGTTTTGTATTAAATTCGGATGCAATTTCTGTGTTTCATCGGCAATAAGAAGGTCCAAAGTATACAGTAAACCTGAAGTGAAGCATCGGAAGCTAAAACTGGACTCACAGGAGAGATTCAAATCAGAGAGAGTTAGAGTGTCAGTCCTCTTGTACTTAAGTCGGCATTGTGCGTATTGTATTAACTTCGGATGCAATTTCTGTGTTTCATCGACAATAAGAAGGTCCAATGGATAAGGTTAACCTGAAGTAAATCTTCAGAACCTAAAACTGGACGCACAGGAGGGGTTCTAATCATAGAAAGTTAGGTTGTCAGTCTTGTTGTACTTAATTCGGCATTGTGCCTTTTGTATTAAATTCTTATGCAATTTCTGTGTTTCATCGGCAATAAGAAGGTCCAAGGGATACAGTAATCCTGAAGTGAAGCATCGGAATCTAAAACGGGACTCACAAGAGAGGTTTAAATCAGAGCGTGTCACAGTGTCAGTCCTTATATACTTAAGTCGGCAATGTGCCTTTTGTATTAAATTCTTATGCAATTTCTGTGTTTCATCGTCACTAAGATGGTCCAAGGGATACAGTAATCCTGAAGTGAAGCTTCGGAATCTAAAACAGGACTCACAAGAGATGTTCCAATCATCGAGAGTTACAGTGTCAGTCCTCTTGTAGTTAAGTCTTCATTGTGCCTTTTGTATTAAATTCGGATGCAATTACTGTGTTTCATCGTCAATAAGAAAGTCCAAGGGATACAGTAAACTTGAAGTGAAGCATCGGAATCTAAAACTGGACTCACAGGACAGGTTCATACCATAGAAAGTTAGAGTGCCAGTCCTCTTGTACTTAAGTCTTCATTGTGCCTTATGTATTAAATTTGGATGCAATTTCTGTGTTTCATCGTCAATTAGACGGTCAAGGGATACAGTAAACCTGAAGTGAAGCATCGGAATCTGAAACTGGACTCACAGGGGAGGTTCAAACCATAGAGAGTTAGAGTGTCAGTCCTTTTGTACTTAAGTCGGCATTGTGCCTTTTGTTTTAAATTCGGATGCAATTTCTGTGTTTCATCGTCAATAAGAAGGTCCAAGGGATACAGTAAACCTGAAGTGAAGCATCGTAATCTAAAGCTGGACTCACAGGAGAGGTCCAAATCATAGAGAGTTAGAGTCTCAGTCCCCTTGTACTTAAGTCAGCATTGTGCCTTTTGTATTAAATTCGGATGCAATTTCTGTGTTTCATCGTCAATAAGAAGGTCCAAGGGATAAGGTAAACCTGAAGTGAAGCATCGGAATCTAAGACTGGACTCACAGAAGAGGTTCAAATCATAGAAATTTAGAGTGTCAGTCCTCTTGTACATAAGTCGGCAGTGTGCCTTTTATATTAAATTCGGATGCAGTTTCTGTATTTTATCGTCAATAAGAAGGTCCAAGGGATACAGTAAACCTGAATTGAAGCTTCGGAATGTAAAACTGGACTCACGGAAGAGGTCCAAATCATAGAAAGTTAGAGTGTCACTCATCTTGTACTTAAGTCGGCAGTGTGCCTTTTGTATTGAATTCGGATGCAATTTCTGTATTTCATCGTCAATAAGAAGGTCCAAGGGATTCAGTAAACCAGAAGTGAAGCATCGGAATGTATAACTGGACTCACAGGAGAGGTTCAAATCATAGAGAGTAAGAGTGTCAGTCCTCTTGTACTTAAGTCGGCATTGTGCCTTTTGTATTAAATTCAGATGCAATTTCTGTGTTTCATCGTCAATAAGAAGGTCAAAGGGATACAGTAAACCTGAAGTGAAGCATCGGAATCTAAAACTGGACTCACAGGAGAGGTTCAAAACATAGAGAGTTAGAGTGTCAGTCCTCTTGTGCTTAAGTCGGCATTATGCCTTTTGTATTAAATTCGGATGCAATTTCTGTGTTTCATCGTCAATAACAATGTCCAAGGGATACAGAAAACCTGAAGTATAGCATCGGAATCTAAAACTAGACTCACAGGAGAGGTTCAAATCATAGAAAATTAGAGTGTCAGTCCTCTTGTACTTAAGTCGGCATTGTGACTTTTGTATTAAATCCGGATACAATTTCTGTGTTTCATCGTCAATAAGAAGGACCAATTGATAAGGTTAACCTGAAGTGAAGCATCGGAAACTAAAACTGGACTCACAGAGGAGGTTCAAATCATAGAATGTTAGGGTGTCAGTCCTCTTGTACTTAAGTCGGCATTGTGAATTTTGTATTAAATTCGCATGCAATTTCTGTGTTTCATCGTCAATAAGATGGTCCAAGGGATACAGTAATCCTGAAGTGAAGCATCGGAACCTAAAACGGGACTCACAAGAGAGGTTCAAATCAGAGCGTGTTAGAGTGTCAGTCCTTATGTACTTAAGTTGGCAATGTGCCTTTTGTATTAAATTCTTATGCACTTTCTGTGTTTCATCGTCACTAAGATGGTCCAAGGGATACAGTAATCCTGAAGTGAAGCTTCGGAATCTAAAACTGGACTCACAAGAGAGGTTCCAATCATCGAGAGTTACAGTGTCAGTCCTTTTGTACTTAAGTCTTCATTGTGCCTTTTGTATTAAATTCGGATGCAATTACTGTGTTTCATCGTCAATACGAAAGTCCAAGGGATACAGTAAACCTGAAGTGATGCATCGGAATCTAAAACTGGACTCACAGGAGAGGTTCAAAACATAGAGAGTTAGAGTGTCAGTCCTCTTGTGCTTAAGTCGGCATTATGCCTTTTGTATTAAATTCGGATGCAATTTCTGTGTTTCATCGTCAATAACAAGGTCCAAGGGATACAGTAAACCTGAAGTATAGCATCGGAATCTAAAACTGGACTCACAGAAGAGGTTCAAATCATAGAAAATTAGAGTGTCAGTCCTCTTGTACTTAAGTCGGCATTGTGACTTTTGTATTGAATCCGGATACAATTTCTGTGTTTCATCGTCAATAAGAAGGACCACTTGTTAAGGTTAACCTGAAGTGAAGCATCGGAAACTAAAACTGGACTCACAGAGGAGGTTCAAATCATAGAATGTTAGGGTGAAAGTCCTCTTGTACTTAAGTCGGCATTGTGCGTTTTGTATTAAATTCGGATGCAATTTCGGTGTTTCATCGTCAATAAGAAGGTCCAAGGGATACAGTAAACCTGAAGTGAAGCATCGGAATCTAAAACTGGATTCACAGGACAGGTTCATATCATAGAAAGTTAGAGTGTCAGTTTTCTTGTACTTAAGTCGGCATTGTGCCTTATGTATTAAATTCGGATGCAATTTCTGTGTTTCATCGTCAATTAGAAGGTCCAAGGGATACAGTAAACCACAAGTGAAGCATCGGAATCTAAAACTGGACTCACAGAAGAGGTTCAAATCATAGAATGTTAGAGTGTCAGTCCTCTTGTACTTAATTCGGCAGTGTGCCTTTTGTATTAAATTCTGATGCAGTTTCTGTATATCATCGTCAATAAGAAGGTCCAAGGGGTAGAGTAAACCAGAAGTGAAGCATCGGAATCTAAAACTGGACTCACAGGAGAGGTTGAAATCATTGAGCGTTAGAGTGTCAGTCCTCTTGTACTTAAGTCGGCCATGTGCGTTTTGTATTAAATTCGGATGCAATTTCTGTCCTTCATCGTCAATAAAGAGGTCCATGGGATACAGTAAACCTGAAGTGAAGCATCGGAATGTAAAACTGGACTCACAGGAGAGGTTCAAAACAGAGAGTGTTAGAGTGTCAGTCCTTTTGTACTTAAGTCGGCATTGTGCGTTTTGTATTAAATTCGGGTGCAATTTCTGTGTTTCATCGGCAATAAGAAGGTCCAAAGTATACAGTAAACCTGAAGTGAAGCATCGGAAGCTAAAACTGGACTCACAGGAGAGATTCAAATCAGAGAGAGTTAGAGTGTCAGTCCTCTTGTACTTAAGTCGGCATTGTGCGTTTTGTATTAAATTCGGATGCAATTTCTGTGTTTCATCGACAATAAGAAGGTCCAATGGATAAGGTTAACCTGAAGTAAATCTTCAGAACCTAAAACTGGACGCACAGGAGGGGTTCAAATCATAGAAAGTTAGGTTGTCAGTCTTGTTGTACTTAATTCGGCATTGTGCCTTTTGTATTAAATTCTTATGCAATTTCTGTGTTTCATCGGCAATAAGAAGGTCCAAGGGATACAGTAATCCTGAAGTGAAGCATCGGAATCTAAAACGGGACTCACAAGAGAGGTTTAAATCAGAGGCTGTCAGAGTGTCAGTCCTTATATACTTAAGTCGGCAATGTGCCATTTGTATTAAATTCTTATGCAATTTCTGTGTTTCATCGTCACTAAGATGGTCCATGGGATACAGTAATCCTGAAGTGAAGCTTCGGAATCTAAAACAGGACTCACAAGAGATGTTCCAATCATCGAGAGTTACAGTGTCAGTCCTCTTGTACTTAAGTCTTCATTGTGCCTTTTGTATTAAATTCGGATGCAATTACTGTGTTTCATCGTCAGTAAGAAAGTCCAAGGGATACAGTAAACTTGAAGTGAAGCATCGGAATCTAAAACTGGACTCACAGGACAGGTTCATATCATAGAAAGTTAGAGTGTCAGTCCTCTTGTACTTAAGTCTTCATTGTGCCTTATGTATTAAATTTGGATGCAATTTCTGTGTTTCATCGTCAATTAGACGGTCAAGGGATACAGTAAACCTGAAGTGAAGCATCGGAATCTGAAACTGGACTCACAGGAGAGGTTCAAACCATAGAGAGTTAGAGTGTCAGTCCTTTTGTACTTAAGTCGGCATTGTGCCTTTTGTTTTAAATTCGGATGCAATTTCTGTGTTTCATCGTCAATAAGAAGGTCCAAGGGATACAGTAAACCTGAAGTGAAGCATCGTAATCTAAAGCTGGACTCACAGGAGAGGTCCAAATCATAGAGAGTTAGAGTCTCAGTCCCCTTGTACTTAAGTCGGCAGTGTGCCTTTTGTATTAAATTCGGATGCAGTTTCTGTATTTTATCGTCAATAAGAAGGTCCAAGGGATACAGTAAACCTGAATTGAAGCTTCGGAATGTAAAACTGGACTCACAGAAGAGGTCCAAATCATAGAAAGTTAGAGTGTCAGTCATCTTGTACTTAAGTCGGCAGTGTGCCTTTTCTATTGAATTCGGATGCAATTTCTGTATTTCATCGTCAATAAGAAGGTCCAAGGGATACAGTAAACCAGAAGTGAAGCATCGGAATGTATAACTGGACTCACAGGAGAGGTTCAAATCATTGAGAGTTAGAGTGTCAGTCCTGTTGTACTTGTCGGCATTGTGTCTTTTGTATTAAATTCGAATGCAATTTCTGTGTTTCATCGTCAATAAGAAGGTCCAAGGGATAAGGTAAACCTGAAGGGAACCATCGTAACCTAAAACTGGACTCACAGAAGAGGATTAAATCATACAAAGTTAGAGTGTCATTCCTGTTGTACTTAAGTCGGCAGTGTGCCTTTTGTATTAAATTCGGTTACAATTTCTGTGTTTCATCGTCAATAAGAAGGACCAAGGGATACAGTAAACCTGAAGTGAAGCATCGGAATCTAAAACTGGACTCACAGGAGAGGTTCAAATCATAGAGAGTAAGAGTGTCAGTCCTCTTGTACTTAAGTCGGCATTGTGCCTTTTGTATTAAATTCAGATGCAATTTCTGTGTTTCATCGTCAATAAGAAGGTCAAAGGGATACAGTAAACCTGAAGTGAAGCATCGGAATCTAAAACTGGACTCACAGGAGAGGTTCAAAACATAGAGAGTTAGAGTGTCAGTCCTCTTGTGCTTAAGTCGGCATTATGCCTTTTGTTTTAAATTCGGATGCAATTTCTGTGTTTCATCGTCAATAACAAGGTCCAAGGGATACAGTAAACCTGAAGTATAGCATCGGAATCTAAAACTGGACTCACAGGAGAGGTTCAAATCATAGAAAATTAGAGTGTCAGTCCTCTTGTACTTAAGTCGGCATTGTGACTTTTGTATTAAATCCGGATACAATTTCTGTGTTTCATCGTCAATAAGAAGGACCAATTGATAAGGTTAACCTGAAGTGAAGCATCGGAAACTAAAACTGGACTCACAGAGGAGGTTCAAATCATAGAATGTTAGGGTGTCAGTCCTCTTGTACTTAAGTCGGCATTGTGCCTTTTGTATTAAATTCGCATGCAATTTCTGTGTTTCATCGTCAATAAGATGGTCCAAGGGATACAGTAAACCTGAAGTAAAGCATCGGAATCTAAAACTGGACTCACAAGAGAGGTTCAAATCAGAGAGTGTTAGAGTGTCAGTTCTTTTTACTTAAGTCGGCATTGTGCCTTTTGTACTAAATTCGGATGCAATTTCTGTGTTTCATCGGCAATAAGAAGGTCCAATGGATAAGGTTAACCTGAACTAATCTTCAGAACCTAAAACTGGACACACAGGAGGGGTTCAAATCATAGAAAGTTAGGTTGTCAGTCTTGTTGTACTTAAGTCGGCATTGTGCCTTTTGTATTAAATTCGCATGGAATTTCTGTGTTTCATCGTCAATAAGATGGTCCAAGGGATACAGTAATCCTGAAGTGAAGCATCGGAACCTAAAACGGGACTCACAAGAGAGGTTCAAATCAGAGCGTGTTAGAGTGTCAGTCCTTATGTACTTACGTTGGCAATGTGCCTTTTGTATTAAATTCTTATGCACTTTCTGTGTTTCATCGTCACTAAGATGGTCCAAGGGATACAGTAATCCTGAAGTGAAGCTTCGGAATCTAAAACTGGACTCACAAGAGAGGTTCAAATCATCGAGAGTTACAGTGTCAGTCCTTTTGTACTTAAGTCTTCATTGTGCCTTTTGTATTAAATTCGGATGCAATTACTGTGTTTCATCGTCAATAAGAAAGTCCAAGGGATACAGTAAACCTGAAGTGAAGCATCGGAATCTAAAACTGGACTCACAGGAGAGGTTCAAAACATAGAGAGTTTGAGTGTCAGTCCTCTTGTGCTTAAGTCGGCATTATGCCTTTTGTATTAAATTCGGATGCAATTTCTGTGTTTCATCGTCAATAACAAGGTCCAAGGGATACAGTAAACCTGAAGTATAGCATCGGAATCTAAAACTGGACTCACAGGAGAGGTTCAAATCATAGAAAATTAGAGTGTCAGTCCTCTTGTACTTAAGTCGGCATTGTGACTTTTGTATTGAATCCGGATACAATTTCTGTGTTTCATCGTCAATAAGAAGGACCAATTGTTAAGGTTAACCTGAAGTGAAGCATCGGAAACTAAAACTGGACTCACAGAGGAGGTTCAAATCATAGAATGTTAGGGTGAAAGTCCTCTTGTACTTAAGTCGGCATTGTGCGTTTTGTATTTAATTCGGATGCAATTTCGGTGTTTCATCGTCAATAAGAAGGTCCAAGGGATACAGTAAACCTGAAGTGAAGCATCGGAATCTAAAACTGGATTCACAGGACAGGTTCATATCATAGAAAGTTAGAGTGTCAGTTTTCTTGTACTTAAGTCGGCATTGTGCCTTATGTATTAAATTCGGATGCAATTTCTGTGTTTCATCGTCAATTAGAAGGTCCAAGGGATACAGTAAACCACAAGTGAAGCATCGGAATCTAAAACTGGACTCACAGAAGAGGTTCAAATCATAGAATGTTAGAGTGTCAGTCCTCTTGTACTTAATTCGGCAGTGTGCCTTTTGTATTAAATTCTGATGCAGTTTCTGTATATCATCGTCAATAAGAAGGTCCAAGGGGTAGAGTAAACCAGAAGTGAAGCATCGGAATCTAAAACTGGACTCACAGGAGAGGTTGAAATCATTGAGCGTTAGAGTGTCAGTCCTCTTGTACTTAAGTCGGCCATGTGCGTTTTGTATTAAATTCGGATGCAATTTCTGTCCTTCATCGTCAATAAAGAGGTCCATGGGATACAGTAAACCTGAAGTGAAGCATCGGAATGTAAAACTGGACTCACAGGAGAGGTTCAAAACAGAGAGTGTTAGAGTGTCAGTCCTTTTGTACTTAAGTCGGCATTGTGCGTTTTGTATTAAATTCGGGTGCAATTTCTGTGTTTCATCGGCAATAAGAAGGTCCAAAGTATACAGTAAACCTGAAGTGAAGCATCGGAAGCTAAAACTGGACTCACAGGAGAGATTCAAATCAGAGAGAGTTAGAGTGTCAGTCCTCTTGTACTTAAGTCGGCATTGTGCGTTTTGTATTAAATTCGGATGCAATTTCTGTGTTTCATCGACAATAAGAAGGTCCAATGGATAAGGTTAACCTGAAGTAAATCTTCAGAACCTAAAACTGGACGCACAGGAGGGGTTCAAATCATAGAAAGTTAGGTTGTCAGTCTTGTTGTACTTAATTCGGCATTGTGCCTTTTGTATTAAATTCTTATGCAATTTCTGTGTTTCATCGGCAATAAGAAGGTCCAAGGGATACAGTAATCCTGAAGTGAAGCATCGGAATCTAAAACGGGACTCACAAGAGAGGTTTAAATCAGAGGCTGTCAGAGTGTCAGTCCTTATATACTTAAGTCGGCAATGTGCCATTTGTATTAAATTCTTATGCAATTTCTGTGTTTCATCGTCACTAAGATGGTCCATGGGATACAGTAATCCTGAAGTGAAGCTTCGGAATCTAAAACAGGACTCACAAGAGATGTTCCAATCATCGAGAGTTACAGTGTCAGTCCTCTTGTACTTAAGTCTTCATTGTGCCTTTTGTATTAAATTCGGATGCAATTACTGTGTTTCATCGTCAGTAAGAAAGTCCAAGGGATACAGTAAACTTGAAGTGAAGCATCGGAATCTAAAACTGGACTCACAGGACAGGTTCATATCATAGAAAGTTAGAGTGTCAGTCCTCTTGTACTTAAGTCTTCATTGTGCCTTATGTATTAAATTTGGATGCAATTTCTGTGTTTCATCGTCAATTAGACGGTCAAGGGATACAGTAAACCTGAATTGAAGCTTCGGAATGTAAAACTGGACTCACAGAAGAGGTCCAAATCATAGAAAGTTAGAGTGTCAGTCATCTTGTACTTAAGTCGGCAGTGTGCCTTTTCTATTGAATTCGGATGCAATTTCTGTATTTCATCGTCAATAAGAAGGTCCAAGGGATACAGTAAACCAGAAGTGAAGCATCGGAATGTATAACTGGACTCACAGGAGAGGTTCAAATCATTGAGAGTTAGAGTGTCAGTCCTGTTGTACTTGTCGGCATTGTGTCTTTTGTATTAAATTCGAATGCAATTTCTGTGTTTCATCGTCAATAAGAAGGTCCAAGGGATAAGGTAAACCTGAAGGGAACCATCGGAACCTAAAACTGGACTCACAGAAGAGGATTAAATCATACAAAGTTAGAGTGTCATTCCTGTTGTACTTAAGTCGGCAGTGTGCCTTTTGTATTAAATTCGGTTACAATTTCTGTGTTTCATCGTCAATAAGA
Organism: Schistocerca serialis cubense; assembly: GCF_023864345.2. Lineage (NCBI taxonomy): Eukaryota > Metazoa > Arthropoda > Insecta > Orthoptera > Acrididae > Schistocerca > Schistocerca serialis. The sequence continues at coordinate 518,743,544 of NC_064646.1, forward strand.
AGGACCAAGGGATACAGTAAACCTGAAGTGAAGCATCGGAATCTAAAACTGGACTCACAGGAGAGGTTCAAATCATAGAGAGTAAGAGTGTCAGTCCTCTTGTACTTAAGTCGGCATTGTGCCTTTTGTATTAAATTCAGATGCAATTTCTGTGTTTCATCGTCAATAAGAAGGTCAAAGGGATACAGTAAACCTGAAGTGAAGCATCGGAATCTAAAACTGGACTCACAGGAGAGGTTCAAAACATAGAGAGTTAGAGTGTCAGTCCTCTTGTGCTTAAGTCGGCATTATGCCTTTTGTATTAAATTCGGATGCAATTTCTGTGTTTCGTCGTCAATAACAAGGTCCAAGGGATACAGTAAACCTGAAGTATAGCATCGGAATCTAAAACTGGACTCACAGGAGAGGTTCAAATCATAGAAAATTAGAGTGTCAGTCCTCTTGTACTTAAGTCGGCATTGTGACTTTTGTATTAAATCCGGATACAATTTCTGTGTTTCATCGTCAATAAGAAGGACCAATTGATAAGGTTAACCTGAAGTGAAGCATCGGAAACTAAAACTGGACTCACAGAGGAGGTTCAAATCATAGAATGTTAGGGTGTCAGTCCTCTTGTACTTAAGTCGGCATTGTGCCTTTTGTATTAAATTCGCATGCAATTTCTGTGTTTCATCGGCAATAAGAAGGTCCAAGGGATACAGTAATCCTGAAGTGAAGCATCGGAACCTAAAACGGGACTCACAAGAGAGGTTCAAATCAGAGCGTGTTAGAGTGTCAGTCCTTATGTACTTATGATGGCAATGTGCCTTTTGTATTAAATTCTTATGCAATTTCTGTGTTTCATCGTCACTAAGATGGTCCAAGGGATACAGTAATCCTGAAGTGAAGCCTCGGAATCTAAAACTGGACTCACAAGAGAAGTTCCAATCATCGAGAGTTACAGTGTCAGTCCTTTTGTACTTAAGTCTTCATTGTGCCTTTTGTATTAAATTCGGATGCAATTACTGTGTTTCATCGTCAATAAGAAAGTCCAAGGGATACGGTAAACCTGAAGTGAAGCATTGGAATCTAAAACTGGACTCACAGGACAGGTTCATATCATAGAAAGTTAGAGTGTCAGTCCTCTTGTACTTAAGTCTTCATTGTGCCTTATGTATTAAATTTGGATGCAATTTCTGTGTTTCATCGTCAATTAGACGGTCAAGGGATACAGTAAACCTGAAGTGAAGCATCGGAATCTGAAACTGGACTAACAGGAGAGGTTCAAACCATAGAGAGTTAGAGTGTCAGTCCTTTTGTACTTAAGTCAGCATTGTGCCTTTTGTTTTAAATTCGGATGCAATTTCTGTGTTTCATCGTCAATAAGAAGGTCCAAGTGATACAGTAAACCTGAAGTGAAGCATCGTAATCTAAAGCTGGACTCACAGGAGAGGTCCAAATCATAGAGAGTTAGAGTCTCAGTCCCCTTGTACTTAAGTCAGCATTGTGCCTTTTGTATTAAATTCGGATGCAATTTCTGTGTTTCGTCGTCAATAAGAAGGTCCAAGGGATAAGGTAAACCTGAAGTGAAGCATCGGAATCTAAGACTGGATTCACAGAAGAGGTTCAAATCATAGAAAGTTAGAGTGTCAGTCCTCTTGTATTTAAGTCGGCAGTGTGCCTTTTGTATTGAATTCGGATGCAGTTTCTGTATTTTATCGTCAATAAGAAGGTCCAAGGGATACAGTAAACCTGAAGTGAAGCATCAGAATGTAAAACTGGACTCACAGAAGAGGTCCAAATCATAGAAAGTTAGAGTGTCAGTCATCTTGTACTTAAGTCGGCAGTGTGCCTTTTGTATTGAATTCGGATGCAATTTCTGTATTTCATCGTCAATAAGAAGGTCCAAGGGATACAGTAAACCTGAAGTGAAGCATCGGAATGTATAACTGGACTCACAGGAGAGGTTCAAATCATTGAGAGTTAGAGTGTCAGTCCTCTTGTACTAGTCGGCATTGTGTCTTTTGTATTAAATTCGGATGCAATTTCTGTGTTTCATCGTCAATAAGAAGGTCCAAGGGATAAGGTAAACCTGAAGTGAACCATCGGAACCTAAGACTGGACTCACAGAAGAGGTTCAAATCATAGAAAGTTAGAGTGTCATTCCTCTTGTACTTAAGTCGGCAGTGTGCCTTTTGTATTAAATTCGGTTACAATTTCTGTGTTTCATCGTCAATAAGAAGGACCAAGGGATACAGTAAACCTGAAGTGAAGCATCGGAATCTAAAACTGGACTCACAGGAGAGGTTCAAATCATAGAGAGTAAGAGTGTCAGTCCTCTTGTACTTAAGTCGGCATTGTGCCTTTTGTATTAAATTCAGATGCAATTTCTGTGTTTCATCATCAATAAGAAGGTCAAAGGGATACAGTAAACCTGAAGTGAAACATCGGAATCGAAAACTGGACTCACAGGAGAGGTTCAAAACATAGAGAGTTAGAGTGTCAGTCCTCTTGTGCTTAAGTCGGCATTATGCCTTTTGTATTAAATTCGGATGCAATTTCTGTGTTTCATCGGCAATAACAAGGTCCAAGGGATACAGTAAACCTGAAGTATAGCATCGGAATCTAAAACTGGACTCACAGGAGAGGTTGAAATCATAGAAAATTAGAGTGTCAGTCCTTTTGTACTTAAGTCGGCATTGTGACTTTTGTATTAAATCCGGATGCAATTTCTGTGTTTCATCGTCAATAAGAAGGTCCAAGGGATACAGTAAACCTGAAGTGAAGCTTCGGAATCTAAAACTGGACTCACAAGGGAGGTTCCAATCATCGAGAGTTACAGTGTCAGTCCTCTTGTACTTAAGTCTTCATTGTGCCTTTTGTATTAAATTTGGATGCAATTTCTGTGTTTCATCGTCAATTAGACGGTCAAGGGATACAGTAAACCTGAAGTGAAGCATCGGAATCTGAGACTGGACTCACAGGAGAGGTTCAAACCATAGAGAGTTAGAGTGTCAGTCCTTTTGTACTTAAGTCGGCATTGTGCCATTTGTTTTAAATTCGGATGCAATTTCTGTGTTTCATCGTCAATAAGAAGGTCCAAGGGATACAGTAAACCTGAAGTGAAGCATCGTAATCTAAAGCTGGACTCACAGGAGAGGTCCAAATCATAGAGAGTTAGAGTCTCAGTCCCCTTGTACTTAAGTCAGCATTGTGCCCTTTGTATTAAATTCGGATGCAAGTTCTGTCTTTCATCGTCAATAAGAAGGTCCAAGGGATAAGGTAAACCTGAAGTGAAGCATCGGAATCTAAGACTGGACTCACAGAAGAGGTTCAAATCATAGAAAGTTTGAGTGTCAGTCCTCTTGTACTTAAGTCGGCAGTGTGCCTTTTGTATTAAATTCGGATGCAGTTTCTGTTTTTTATCGTCAATAAGAAGGTCCAACGGATACAGTAAACCTGAAGTGAAGCATCGGAATCTAAAACTGGACTCACAGGAGAGGTTCAAAACATAGAGAGTTAGAGTGTCAGTCCTCTTGTGCTTAAGTCGGCATTATGCCTTTTGTATTAAATTCGGATGCAATTTCTGTGTTTCATCGTCAATAAGTAGGACCAATTGATAAGGTTAACCTGAAGTGAAGCATCGGAAACTAAAACTGGACTCACAGAGGCGGTTCAAATCATAGAATGTTAGGGTGTCAGTCCTCTTGTACTTAAGTCGGCATTGTGACTTTTGTATTAAATTCGCATGCAATTTCTGTGTTTCATCGTCAATAAGAAGGTCCAAGGGATACAGTAAACCTGAAGTGAAGCATCGGAATCTAAAGCTGGACTCACAGGAGAGGTTCAAATCATAGAGGGTTAGAGTGTCAGTCCTCTTGTATTTAAGTCAGCATTGTGACTTTTGTATTAAATTCGGATGCAATTTCTGTGTTTCATCGTCAATAAGAGGGTCCAAGGGATACAGTAAACTTGAAGTGAAGCATCGGAATCTAAAACTGGACTCACAGGACAGGTTCATATCATAGAAAGGTAGAGTGTCAGTCCTCTTGTACTTAAGTCTTCATTGTGCATTATGTATTAAATTTGGATGCAATTTCTGTGTTTCATCGTCAATTAGACGGTCAAGGGATACAGTAAACCTGAAGTGAAGCATCGGAATCTGAAACTGGACTCACAGGAGAGGTTCAAACCATTGAGAGTTAGAGTGTCAGTCCTTTTGTACTTAAGTCGGCATTGTGCCTTTTGTATTAAATTCGCATGCAGTTTCTGTATTTTATCGTCAATAAGAAGGTCTAAGGGATACAGTAAACCTGAAGTGAAGCATCGGAATCTAATAATGGACTCACAGGAGAGGTTCAAAACATAGAGAGTTAGAGTGTCAGTCCTCTTGTGGTTATGTCGGCATTATGCCTTTTGCATTAAATTCGGATCCAATTTCTGTGTTTCATCGTCAATAAGAAGGTCCAAGGGATACAGTAAACCTGAAGTATAGCATCGGAATCTAAAACTGGACTCACAGGAGAGGTTCAAATCATAGAAAATTAGAGTGTCAGTCCTCTTGTACTTAAGTCGGCATTGTGACTTTTGTATTAAATCCGGATGCAATTTCTGTGTTTCATCGTCAATAAGAAGGTCCAAGGGATAAGGTAACCTGAAGTGAAGCATCGGAATCTAAGACTGGACTCACAGAAGAGGTTCAAATCATAGAAATTTAGAGTGTCAGTCCTCTTGTACATAAGTCGGCAGTGTGCCTTTTGTATTAAATTCGGATGCAGTTTCTGTATTTTATCGTCAATAAGAACGTCCAAGGGATACAGTAAACCTGAAGTGAAGCATCGGAATCTAAAAATGGACTCACAGGAGAGGTTCAAAACATAGAGAGTTAGAGTGTCAGTCCTCTTGTGCTTAAGTCGGCATTATGCCTTTTGTATTAAATTCGGATGCAATTTCTGTGATTCATCGTCAATAACAAGGTCCAAGGGATACAGTAAACCTGAAGTATAGCATCGGAATCTAAAACTGGACTCACAGGAGAGGTTCAAATCATAGAAAATTAGAGTGTCAGTCCTTTTGTACATAAGTCGGCATTGTGACTTTTGTATTAAATCCGGATACAATTTCTGTGTTTCATCGTCAATAAGACGGACCAATTGATAAGGTTAACCTGAAGTGAAGCATCGGAAACTAAAACTGGACTCACAGAGGAGGTTCAAATCATAGAATGTTAGGGTGTCAGTCCTCTTGTACTTAAGTCGGCATTGTGCCTTTTGTATTAAATTCGCATGCAATTTCTGTGTTTCATCGTCAATAAGATGGACCAAGGGATACAGTAAACCTGAAGTAAAGCATCGGAATCTAAAACTGGACTCACAAGAGAGGTTCAAATCGGAGAGTGTTAGAGTGTCAGTCCTTTTGTACTTAAGTCGGCATTGGGCCTTTTGTACTAAATTCGGATGCAATTTCTGTGTTTCATCGTCATTAAGAAGGTCCAAGGGATACATTAAACCTGAAGTGAAGCATCGGAATCTACAGACGGACTCACAGGAGAGGTTCAAATCATAGAGAGTAAGAGTGTCAGTCCTCTTGTACTTAAGTCGGCATTGTGATTTTTGTATTAAATTCAGATGCAATTTCTGTGTTTCATCGTCAATAAGAAGGTCAAAGGGATACAGTAAACCTGAAGTGAAGCATCGGAATGTATAACTGGACTCACAGGAGAGGTTCTAATCATTGAGAGTTAGAGTGTCAGTCCTCTTGTACTTGTCGGCATTGTGTCTTTTGTATTAAATTCGGATGCAATTTCTGTGTTTCATCGTCAATTAGAAGGTCCAAGGGATACAGTAAACCACAAGTGAAGCATAGGAATCTAAAACTGGACTCACAGAAGAGGTTCAAATCATAGAATGTTAGAGTGTCAGTCCTCTTGTACTTAATTCGGCAGTGTGCCTTTTGTATTAAATTCGGATGCAGTTTCTGTATTTCATCGTCAATAAGAAGGTCCAAGGGGTACAGTAAACCAGAAGTGATGCATCGGAATCTAAAACTGGACTCACAGGAGAGGTTGAAATCATTGAACGTTAGAGTGTCAGTCCTCTTGTACTTAAGTCGGCCATGTGCGTTTTGTATTAAATTCGGATGCAATTTCTGTCCTTCATCGTCAATAAGGAGGTCCATGGGATACAGTAAACCTGAAGTGAAGCATCGGAATGTAAAACTGGACTCACAGGAGAGGTTCAAATCAGAGAGTGTTAGAGTGTCAGTCCTTTTGTACTTAAGTCGGCATTGTGCGTTTTGTATTAAATTCGGAAGCAATTTCTGTGTTTCATCGGCAATAAGAAGGTCCAAAGGATACAGTAAACCTGAAGTGAAGCATCGGAAGCTAAAACTGGACTCACAGGAGAGATTCAAATCAGAGAGAGTTAGAGTGTCAGTCCTCTTGTACTTAAGTCGGCATTGTGCGTTTTGTATTAAATTCGGATGCAATTTCTGTGTTTCATCGGCAATAAGAAGGTCCAATGGATAAGGTTAACCTGAAGTAAATCTTCAGAACCTAAAACTGGACGCACAGGAGGGGTTCAAATCATAGAAAGTTAGGTTGTCAGTCTTGTTGTACTTAATTCGGCATTGTGCCTTTTGTATTAAATTCTTATGCAATTTCTGTGTTTCATCGGCAATAAGAAGGTCCAAGGGATACAGTAATCCTGAAGTGAAGCATCGGAATCTAAAACGGGACTCACTAGAGAGGTTCAAATCAGAGCGTGTTAGAGTGTCAGTCCTTATGTACTTAAGACGGCAATGTGCCTTTTGTATTAAATTCTTATGCAATTTCTGTGTTTCATCGTCACTAAGATGGTCCAAGGGATACAGTAATCCTGAAGTGAAGCTTCGGAATCTAAAACTGGACTCACAAGAGAGGTTCCAATCATCGAGAGTTACAGTGTCAGTCCTCTTGTACTTAAGTCTTCATTGTGCCTTTTGTATTAAATTTGGATGCAATTTCTGTGTTTCATCGTCAATTAGACGGTCAAGGGATACAGTAAACCTGAAGTGAAGCATCGGAATCTGAGACTGGACTCACAGGAGAGGATCAAACCATAGAGAGTTAGAGTGTCAGTCCTTTTGTACTTAAGTCGGCATTGTGCCTGTTGTTTTAAATTCGGATGCAATTTCTGTGTTTCATCGTCAATAAGAAGGTCCAAGGGATACAGTAATCCTGAAGTGAAGCATCGTAATCTAAAGCTGGACTCACAGGAGAGGTCCAAATCATAGAGAGTTAGAGTCTCAGTCCCCTTGTACTTAAGTCAGCATTGTGCCCTTTGTATTAAATTCGGATGCAATTTCTGTCTTTCATCGTCAATAAGAAGGTCCAAGGGATAAGGTAAACCTGAAGTGAAGCATCGGAATCTAAGACTGGACTCACAGAAGAGGTTCAAATCATAGAAAGTTTGAGTGTCAGTCCTCTTGTACTTAAGTCGGCAGTGTGCCTTTTGTATTAAATTCGGATGCAGTTTCTGTTTTTTATCGTCAATAAGAAGGTCCAACGGATACAGTAAACCTGAAGTGAAGCATCGGAATCTAAAACTGGACTCACAGGAGAGGTTCAAAACATAGAGAGTTAGAGTGTCAGTCCTCTTGTGCTTAAGTCGGCATTATGCCTTTTGTATTAAATTCGGATGCAATTTCTGTGTTTCATCGTCAATAATAAGGTCCAAGGGATTCAGTAAACCTGAAGTATAGCATCGGAATTTAAAACTGGACTCACAGGAGAGGTTCAAATCAAAGGAAATTAGAGTGTCAGTCCTCTTGTACTTAAGTCGGCATTGTGACTTTTGTATTAAATCCGGATACAATTTCTGTGTTTCATCGTCAATAAGTAGGACCAATTGATAAGGTTAACCTGAAGTGAAGCATCGGAAACTAAAACTGGACTCACAGAGGCGGTTCAAATCATAGAATGTTAGGGTGTCAGTCCTCTTGTACTTAAGTCGGCATTGTGACTTTTGTATTAAATTAGCATGCAATTACTGTGTTTCATTGTCAATAAGATGGTCCAAGGGATACAGTAAACCTGAAGTAAAGCATCGGAATCTAAAACTGGACTCAAAAGAGAGGTTCAAATCAGAGAGTGTTAGAGTGTCAGTCCTTTTGTACTTAAGTCGGCATTGTGTCTTTTGTATTAAATTCGGATGCAAACTCTGTGTTTCATCGTCAATAAGAAGGTCCAAGGGATACAGTAAACCTGAAGTGAAGCATCGGAATCTAAAGCTGGACTCACAGGAGAGGTTCAAATCATAGAGAGTTAGAGTGTCAGTCCTCTTGTACTTAAGTCAGCATTGTGCCTTTTGTATTAAATTCGGATGCAATTTCTGTGTTTCATTGTCAATAATAAGGTCGAAGGGATACAGTAAACCTGAAGTGAAGCATAGGAATCTAAAACTGGACTCACAGGACAGGTTCATATCATAGAAAGTTAGAGTGTCAGTTTTCTTGTACTTAAGTCGGCATTGTGCCTTTTGTATTAAATTCGGATGCAATTTCTGTGTTTCATCGTCAATAACAAGGTCCAAGGGATACAGTAAACCTGAAGTGAAGCATCGGATTCTACAGCCGGACTCACAGGAGAGGTTCAAATCATAGAGAGTAAGAGTGTCAGTCCTCTTGTACTTAAGTCGGCATTGTGCCTTTTGTATTAAATTCAGATGCAATTTCTGTGTTTCATCGTCAATAAGAAGGTCAAAGGATTACAGTAAACCTGAAGTGAACCATCGGAATCTAAAAATGGACTCACAGGAGAGGTTCAAAACATAGAGAGTTAGAGTGTCAGTCCTCTTGTGCTTATGTCGGCATTATGCCTTTTGTATTAAATTCGGATGCAATTTCTGTGTTTGATCGTCAATAACAAGGTCCAAGGGATACAGTAAACCTGAAGTATAGCATCGGAATATATAACTGGACTCACAGGAGAGGTTCAAATCATAGAAAATTAGAGTGTCAGTCCTCTTGTACTAAAGTCGGCATTGTGACTTTTGTATTAAATCCGGATACAATTTCTGTGTTTCATCGTCAACAAGAAGGGCCAATTGATAAGGTTAACCTGAAGTGAAGCATCGGAAACTAAAACTGGACTCACAGAGGAGGTTCAAATCATAGAATGTTAGGGTGTCAGTCCTCTTGTACTTAAGTTGGCATTGTGCCTTTTGTATTAAATTCGCATGCAATTTCTGTGTTTCATCGTCAATAAGATGGTCCAAGGGATACAGTAAACCTGAAGTAAAGCATCGGAATCTAAAACTGGACTCACAAGAGAGGTTCAAATCAGAGAGTGTTAGAGTGTCAGTCCTTTTGTACTTAAGTCGGTATTGTGCCTTTTGTACTAAATTCGGATGCAATTTCTGTGTTTCATCGTCAATAAGAAGGTCCAAGGGATACAGTAAACCTGAAGTGAAGCATCGGAATCTAAAACAGGTCTCACAGGAGAGGTGCAAATCACAGAGCGTTAGAGTGTCAGTCCTCTTGTACTTCAGTCGGCATTGTGTCTTTTGTATTAAATTCGGATGCAATTTCTGTGTTTCATCGTCAATAAGAAGGTCCAAGGGATACAGTAAACCTGAAGTGAAGCATCGGAATCTAAAGCTGGACTCACAGGAGAGGTTCAAATCATAGAAAGTTAGAGTGTCAGTTTTCTTGTACTTAAGTCGGCATTGTGCCTTTTCTATTAAATTCGGATGCAATTTCTGTGTTTCATCGTCAATAACAAGGTCCAAGGGATACAGTAAACCTGAAGTGAAGCATCGGAATCTGAAACTGGACTCACAGGAGAGGTTCAAACCATAGAGAGTTAGAGTGTCAGTCCTTTTGTACTTAAGTCGGCATTGTGCCTTTTGTTTTAAATTCGGATGCAATTTCTGTGTTTCATCGTCAATAAGAAGGTCCAAGGGATACAGTAAACCTGAAGTGAAGCATCGTAATCTAAAGCTGGACTCACAGGAGAGATCCAAATCATAGAGAGTTAGAGTCTCAGTCCCGTTGTACTTAAGTCAGCATTGTGCCTTTTGTATTAAATTCGGATGCAATTTCTGTGTTTCATCGGCAATAAGAAGGTCCAAGGGATAAGGTAAACCTGAAGTGAAGCATCGGAATCTAAGACTGGACTCACAGAAGAGGTTCAAATCATAAAAAGTTAGAGTGTCAGTCCTCTTGTACTTAAGTCGGCAGTGTGCCTTTTGTATTAAATTCGGATGTAGTTTCTGTATTTTATCGTCAATAAGAAGGTCCAACGGATACAGTAAACCTGAAGTAAAGCATCGGAATCTAAAACTGGACTCACAAGAGAGGTCCAAATCAGAGAGTGTTAGAGTGTCAGTCCTTTTGTACTTAAGTCGGCATTGTGCCTTTTGTACTAAATTCGGATGCAATTTCTGTGTTTCATCGTCAATAAGAAGGTCCAAGGGATACAGTAAACCTGAAGTGAAGCATCGGAATCTAAAACTGGACTCACAGGAGAGGTGCAAATCATAGAGAGTTAGAGTGTCAGTCCTCTTGTACTTCAGTCGGCATTGTGTCTTTTGTATTAGATTCGGATGCAATTTCTGTGTTTCATCGTCAATAAGAAGGTCCAAGGGATACAGTAAACCTGAAGTGAAGCATCGGAATCTAAAGCTGAACTCACAGGAGAGGTTCAAATCATAGAGAGTTAGAGTGTCAGTCCTCTTGTACTTAAGCCAGCATTGTGCCTTTTGTATTAAATTCGGATGCAATTTCTGTGTTTCATTGTCAATAATAAGGTCCAAGGGATACAGTAAACCTGAAGTGAAGCATCGGAATCTAAAACTGGACTCACAAGAGAGGTTCAAATCAGAGAGGGTTAGAGTGTCAGTCCTTTTGTACTTAAGTCGGCATTGTGCCTTTTGTACTAAATTCGGATGCAATTTCTGTGTTTCATCGTCAATAAGAAGGTCCAAGGGATACAGTAAACCTGAAGCGAAGCATCGGAATCTAAAACTGGACTCACAGGAGAGGTGCAAATCATAGAGAGTTAGAGTGTCTGTCCTCTTGTACTTCAGTCGGCATTGTGTCTTTTGTATTAAATTCGGATGCAATTTCTGTGTTTCATCGTCAATAAGAAGGTCCAAGGGATACAGTAAACCTGAAGTGAAGCATCGGAATCTAAAGCTGAACTCACAGGAGAGGTTCAAATCATAGAGAGTTAGAGTGTCAGTCCTCTTGTACTTAAGTCAGCATTGTGCCTTTTGTATTAAATTCGGATGCAATTTCTGTGTTTCATTGTCAATAATAAGGTCCAAGGGATACAGTAAACCTGAAGTGAAGCATCGGAATCTAAAACTGGACTCACAGGACAGGTTCATATCATAGAAAGTTAGAGTGTCAGTTTTCTTGTACTTAAGTCGGCATTGTGCCTTTTGTATTAAATTCGGATGCAATTTC